>NW_027361819.1:2940000-5340000 GCF_039654945.1 Dendrobates tinctorius
ATATACGGCCTGTGTATATGTATGTATACTGGGTGTGTGGCTATATATATACGGCCTGTGTATATGTATGTATACTGGGTGTGTGGCTATATATATACGGCCTGT
This sequence comes from Dendrobates tinctorius, assembly GCF_039654945.1. Classification (NCBI taxonomy): domain Eukaryota; kingdom Metazoa; phylum Chordata; class Amphibia; order Anura; family Dendrobatidae; genus Dendrobates; species Dendrobates tinctorius. The sequence continues at coordinate 2,940,106 of NW_027361819.1, forward strand.
GTATATGTATGTATACTGGGTGTGTGGCTATATATACGGCCTGTGTGTGTGTCTGTGTATGTATACTGGGTGTCTATATATATATATATGGCCTCTGTGTGTATGTATGTATACGGCGTGTGTGTATGTGTGTGTATATATATATATATATATACACGGCCTGTGTGTGTGTATGTATACTGGGTGTGTGGCTATATATATATATATATATATATACGGCCTGTGTGTATGTATACTGGGTGTGTGGCTATATATATATACACGGCCTGTGTGTGTGTATGTATACTGGGTGTGTGGCTATATATACGGCCTGTGTGTATGTATACTGGGTGTGTGGCTATGTATATATATATATATATATATATATATATATACGGCCTGTGTATGTATGTATACTGGGTGTGTGGCTATATATATACGGCCTGTGTATATGTATACTGGGTGTGTGGCTATATATACGGCCTGTGTGTGTGTCTGTGTATGTATACTGGGTGTCTATATATATATATGGCCTCTGTGTGTATGTATGTATACGGCGTGTGTGTATGTGTGTGTATATATATATATATATATACACGGCCTGTGTGTGTGTATGTATACTGGGTGTGTGGCTATATATATATATATATATATATACGGCCTGTGTGTATGTATACTGGGTGTGTGGCTATATATATATACACGGCCTGTGTGTGTGTATGTATACTGGGTGTGTGGCTATATATATATACGGCCTGTGTATGTATGTATACTGGGTGTGTGGCTATGTATATATATATATATATATATATATATATACGGCCTGTGTATGTATGTATACTGGGTGTGTGGCTATATATATATATATATATATATATATACGGCCTGTGTATGTATGTATACTGGGTGTGTGGCTATATATATATACGGCCTGTGTATATATGTATACTGGGTGTGTGGCTATATATATATGGCCTGTGTGTGTGTCTGTGTATGTATACTGGGTGTCTATATATATGGCCTCTGTGTGTATGTATGTATACGGCGTGTGTGTGTATGTGTATATATACACTCACTGGCCACTTTATTAGGTACACCTGTCCAACTGTGTGTTAAGACTTAATTTCTAATCAGCCAATCACATGGCGGCAACTCAGTGCATTTAGGCATGTAGACATGGTCAAGACAATCTCCTGCAGTTCAAACCGAGCATCAGTATGGGGAAGAAAGGTGATTTGAGTGCCTTTGAACGTGGCATGATTGTTGGTGCCAGAAGGGCTGGTCTGAGTATTTCAGAAACTGCTGATCTACTGGGATTTTCACGCACAACCATCTCTAGGGTTTACAGAGAATGGTCCGAAAAAGAAAAAAAATCCAGTGAGCGGCAGTTCTGTGGCCGGAAATGCCTTGTTGATGCCAGAGGTCAGAGGAGAATGGGCAGACTGGTTCGAGCTGATAGAAAGGCAACAGTGACTCAAATTGCCACCCGTTACAACCAAGGTAGGCAGAAGAGCATCTCTGAACGCACAGTGCGTCGAACTTTGAGGCAGATGGGCTACAGCAGCAGAAGACCACACCGGGTACCACTCCTCTCAGCTAAGAACAGGAAACTGAGGCTACAATTTGCACAAGCTCATCGAAATTGGACAGTAGAAGATTGGAAAAACGTTGCCTGGTCTGATGAGTCTCGATTTCTGCTGCGACATTCGGATGGTAGGGTCAGAATTTGGCGTAAACAACATGAAAGCATGGATCCATCCTGCCTAGTATCAACGGTTCAGGCTGGTGGTGGTGGTGTCATGGTGTGGGGAATTTTTTCTGGGCACTCTTTGGGCCCCTTGGTACCAATTGAGCATCGTTGCAACGCCACAGCCTACCTGAGTATTGTTGCTGACCATGTCCATCCCTTTATGACCACAATGTACCCAACATCTGATGGCTACTTTCAGCAGGATAATGCGCCATGTCATAAAGCTCGAATCATCTCAGATTGGTTTCTTGAACATGACAATGAGTTCACTGTACTCAAATGGCCTCCTCAGTCACCAGATCTCAATCCAATAGAGCATCTTTGGGATGTGGTGGAACGGGAGATTCGCATCAGGGATGTGCAGCCGACAAATCTGCGCCAACTGTGTGATGCCATCATGTCAATATGGTCCAAAATCTCTGAGGAATGCTTCCAGCACCTTGTTGAATCTCTGCCACGAAGAATTGAGGCAGTTCTGAAGGCAAAAGGGGGTCCAACCCCTTACTAGCATGGTGTACCTAATAAAGTGGCCAGTGAGTGTGTGTGTATATATATATATGTATGTATGTGTATATATATATATATATATATATATATATATATATATATAGCCTGTGTATATGTGTGTATACTGGGTGTCTATATATACGGCCTGTGTATACAGTGTGTGTATGTACACGGCGTGCATGGCTATATACACACACACTGAAGAGCCCACTGCACAGTTCTGTAACAATCCGCTTCTCTCCATGTCTGACTTCCATTCCAGTGTCAGCTGAATTCCAAAATAAGGAAAGGACGGTCCAAGCTCAAACGGGTAAAATCCACAACATTTTATTTAGATATCCACATAACAGGTATACAGAATACAAAAAAATGCATGAACCCGACCGGAGAACCAGAGGGAAGGTAGAGGAGACACTGTACGCGTTTCGAACGAAAAGTTCTTAAACTCTGTATAGCTCCAAGGGTCGGGGTGTGAGGACATAACTAGGACACACAGGTGGCGATAATTAACATGCGACGCGCATCTAATACCACCAAATAAAACACAATCAATAATGCAACATGAGTTCTGTCCGTAAATTCAGTCCAGTGGGAACACACGCATCGAGAAGAAGAATCCATAAGGCTTCTGTGTCCCGGGGTTGTTTTTCTCTATTTCCTCCACGAAGGTGTCTCTTTACCTGTTCAATAGCAAAAACATTGAAAAACGACAAATCTCTATTGTGTGACATAGTGTTCGGAAGCATTAGATATGCTGCACAGTGTAGGGTTAATGACATCATAGATGGGTTCTCGGACACGTTCCTTTAGTTTACTGATGGTGGAACCTACATATTGTAAATTGCATTGTTTGCATTTTATAATATACACTACATGATCTGTGACAATTCAAATAATCATTAATAAAAAAAAACTTTATTAGTTAAACAGTTAGAAAAAGACAATGTTTTAGTCGAGTGTGAACAGGTCTTAAATGGAAAAAAAAACGCATCTGAAAAAACCCTTGGTCGTCAGCCAGTTTGTTTTAGTGCGCTTATTGGATCTGAGGAGACGAGGTGACAGAACATTACCGCCTGCGGGAGCCTCCTGGAAACTATTTGGATCACATTTGCTAAAATTTTGTCCATAGTGTCATCACTTCTGAGTAAATTCAGAATGCGAGATACTATATCTGAGATGGACTTAAAGAAAGTGCTGTGAGAAAGCCCTTTACAATTTACAATATGTAGGTTCCACCATCAGAAAACTAAAGGAACGTGTCCGAGAACCCATCTATGATGTTATTAACCCTACGCTGCGCAGCATATCTCATTCTTCCAACCACTTTATTATGTCACACAGTAGAGATTTGTCGTTTTTCAATGTTTTTGCTATTGAACAGGTAAAGAGACGCCTTCGTGGAGGAAATAGAGAAAAACAACTGCGGGACACAGAAGCCTTATGGATTCTTCTTCTCGATGCGTGTGTTCCCACTGGACTGAATTTACGGACAGAACTCATGTTGCATTATTGATTGTGTTTTATTTGGTTAAATGCGCGTCACATGTTAATTATCGCCACCTGTGTGTCCGAGTTATGTCCTCACACCCCTTCCCTTGGAGCTATACTGAGTTTAAGAACTTTTCGTTCGAAACGCGTACAGTGTCTCCTCTACCTTCCCTCCGGTTGGGTTCATGCATTTTTTTTGTATTCTGTATACCTGTTATGTGGATATCTAAATAAAATGTTGTGGATTTTTCGACCGTCTTTCCGTATTTTGTCTACTGCCGGACTGAGCTGTGGCCCGTGCTAGAAAGCAACATGGAAGTACAAAGGGTGAGCTGAACACTTTTTTTTTTTTTTTTTTCTTGCATCATTTGAATTCCAGCCAGAGTCCACCTCATTCTACTTAATGTGCTTCTGATTAGGTGATCACCTGAACCAAATCTTATTTAACGAAGGGAAGTATAAAAAACCCTGCTGCAGTGTTCACAATCCTCTTGCAATAGGACAAGCTGGATGGTAAAACAAGTGCTAATAATATCCCCAAAGTAATAGGAATGAGAAAATAACTTTTATCCATGCCAAAGGAGTTGAAGAGTCTTGAGTGAGGAAAAGAAGGGCTCAATTCTGGCTTTACTAGCAGAGGGATACAGTGAGTGTCATGTTGTCTCCATCCTTAAAGTTTCTAAGACGTCAGTCCATTACAACAAGGTCAAGCAGCAGACATTGGGGACAACAAAGCTACAGACCGGCAGAGGGCGAAAACTACTCTCCACTGACCGGGATGACCGTCATCATTCGAATATCACTCAGCAACTGCAGGATGACATCAAGTGACCTACAAAAGGAATGACAAATGGCAGCTGGGTTGAAGAGCACGGCAAGAACAGGTCATAACAGGCTCCTAGAGGCAGGGCTCAAGTCATGTAAAGCTAGAAAAAAGCCTTTCATCAATGAGAAGCAAAGGAGAGCCAGGCTGAAGTTTGCCAAAGACCATAAGGATTGGACCATAGAGGACTGGAGTAAGGTAATCTTCTCTGAGGAGTCTAATTTTCAGCTTTGCCCAACACCTGGTCGTCTAATGGTTAGACGGAGACCTGGAGAGGCGTACAAGCCACAGTGTCCTGCACCCACTGTGACATTAGGTGGAGGATCGGTGATGATCTGGGGATCCTTCAGCAAGGCTGGAATTGGGCGGGTTAATCTTTGCGAAGGACGTAGGAAAAAAGCCGCATACAAGGTTATCCTGGAAAAAGAGCGGATTCCTTCTGCTCAGGCAATGTTCCCCAACTCTGAGGACAATGCGCCATGCCACACAGCTAGGTCACTCAATGTGTGGATGAAGGATCACCACATCCAATCCCTGTCATGGCCGCCCAATCTCCAGACCTGAACCCCACTGAAAACCTCTGGAATGTAATCAGGAGGGAGATGGAGAGTCACAAGCCATCACACAAAGAAGAACTGCTGACACGTGTGTCCCAGGAGCGGCATAAGGTCACCCAAAGCCGTGTGAGAGACGGGAGGAAAGCGGCCAAGACGCAGGAAAGCTGGGGTTAACAATCATGGGGATTCCACAGAATACTAATCTCTGAACTCTTCCTGAGGTAAAACATTCGTATTGTTTGTAAATGACTATGGACTTGTTTTCTTAGCATTATTTGAGGTCTGCAAGCACTCTGCATTTTTATTTTTTTGTTATTTTGACCATTTCTCATTTTCTGAAAATAAATCTAAAACTTATTGCTTGGAAATTCGGAGACATGTTGTCAGGAGTTTATAGAATAAAAGAACATTTTACTCAAAAATATAAAGAGAAAAATCAGACAAACTGAACATTTTGCAGTGGTCTCTTCATTTTTGCTATGTAATATTACACAGGCTTCTGGTCCTTCCCGTGACCAATCAAGGGGCGGCACAGACATGACTGCAGGAATCAGCACACTATTTCCCCAGTGAGCGTTTTGTATATGACCCCTTCTTGCAGGAGGCTGTTGCTAAGCAACCACCCAAATCGAGCGCCTATGAAGAGACGGAGGGGTAGCACGGCCACTGGTGCCGTAGTGGTGTGACCAGTACAATCCCACCATCGGACTTAAGCTGCCTCATCTGAGCGAAGAGTGATATTGGTGCACAGACCCTGATTCCAGTAATGTCGCTTCCTCGGTGCCTGCTGTGGTTTTGATGCTATCGCTGTTCTCTGAATGCTGAGCTCTGTATAACTCCGCCCACACCACTGATTGGCAGGTTTCTGCCTATGCGCAGTGTACACAGAGAGCAGCCAATTAGTGGTGGAAGCTGGGCTGGACCAGGAGGCACCAGACACCTAGTCCTGCAGTGATTATGTCCTGCTGAGAAAACACTGATTGCATTGAAACTACAACACTCAGCCTAAGGCCGAGGTCACACTTGCGAGTGTGATGCAAGAAACTCACACATCGATACCCGGCACTGCCACCAGCACTCGGAGCGTTCAGTTGCATAGAAAGACATGCAGCCGCACACTCCTGTCCCAAGTGCCCGGCGACAGTGCCAGATATTGATGCAAGAGACTCGCATCACACTTTCAAGTGTGACCCCAGCCTAATAAGTGACATCGCTGGAATCAGGGTCTCTGCCCCTACATCATGCTTCTCTCAGATTACACAGCAAAAGCCTGCAGGGAGATTCCTGATCACACAGCTGACCTTGGTGGACCATGTGCATTGATGTGTTCTAGATCGCTCGGTGGCCATTATCGGCAGCACGCCTTCTGGTTACACGGGACGATGTGCTGCCGAGGGCGATGATCTTTTGCGCTGCGCACAAGATGATTTTGATTGCCGATCAAGGTGCTCATTCAGTCGGTTTACACTGCAAGATGATGGTGAGACGAGCGAACATCTGTCAATGTAAATGTTGTGTTAGTCATTACGTAGGCCTGGTCCTGTGTTGCTCATCCCACGATGACCCCGATCCAGGCCGGCTCTGGATAATGGCACTGTGTTCTTATGATCCCCCTTCCACCCAGGAGTCTTCACCAGTAGACGCTATTCTTTCCCTTTACATTTTCCATGACACATTCCCCCAATGTTGATTTTTGCATAAATTGCATATGGCCCCTGCCAGGCTAAATGTTCGCAGACCAATATGAAGTGACGGCCGAGGTCCCGTACCGCAGTGGAGAACACCGATCAGTCTCCTGTGCAGCTCAGCCTGTGGCACAGTGCAGCAAGATGGCAGCGACGGGGTCTTCAAGTAATGCTCCTTGTCAAGGATGACAGCCGGGGGACACGCAGATCCCACCGCTGCCACCAGTGTGTCCAGGACTGACAGAGACCCAGACCCAAATACTGCTTTTATTATCTCCCATGTTACGCCCTCATACCTCCTACTGATGATCTCATGTGGGGGTGGTTGTAGGATGTGCTCGGCTCTCCAGAATTTTATGAGATCCCCAATTTACAGGATATCTTCGCCCCTGGAGGTTCCAGGCTGTACATATCGTCAGCATATTTTTATTTTTTTATTTTTATCACTACATAAAGATTAAATATGACAGGTATAGCATTATCTATCGGTTCATTATTAAGTTGGAGAGACGCTAGTTGACTTAGTGATGTGCGTGAATGCATTCTGCTCGTCCCTTCACTGCAACGCCGAAAATCTATATCCCATTAATGTTGGATCTATTCAAACCTCAATATATCTGTACAATGGCCCCGACTGGCCTGTAACAGATTCTTTCATGAAAGGAGGCTGCCTCATTGGAACAGAGGAAACCTCTGCACCTCTTCGCCTATGCAGAAACAAATCTTAATCTGACTGTCTTTTTTTCCCCAGCAAGTATCCTGTTTTAATCACCTGTCCATGGCTGGAGGTCTCTACTTCAAAGGTTTTTTAATCAGTTTCTCTCTCCCTAGCTATAATTCATATGTTCCGTATTCCCCCATATGTTCAATGTGAGAGGGTCATGTCTGTAGGGATTTTAATTTTTCTCACACACCTAACACAAATCCAGATGTATAGCTGGTCTGTGGGTGCAACACTTAATTATCACAGCCATGTATCACATTATTTGATGTCATGGATTGCTCCATGTGTGTAGGATCAGAGGAATTAACAGTACAGCAAATACAGCACCATGACCATAATCAGTACAGGAATGCAGCGCCTGGACCGTAATCTGTGCAGGAATGCAGCGCCTGGACCGTAATCTGTGCAGGAATACAGCGCCTGGACCGTAATCAGTGCAGGAATGCAGTGCCTGGACCGTAATCAGTGCAGGAATACAGCGCCTGGACCGTAATCGGTGCAGGAATACAGCGCCTGGACCGTAATCGGTACAGGAATGCAGCGCCTGGACCGTAATCGGTACAGGAATGCAGCGCCTGGACCGTAATCGGTGCAGGAATGCAGCGCCTGGACCGTAATCGGTGCAGGAATACAGCGCCTGGACCGTGATCTGTGCAGGAATACAGCGCCTGGACCGTGATCTGTGCAGGAATACAGCGCCTGGACCGTGATCTGTGCAGGAATACAGCGCCTGGACCGTGATCTGTGCAGGAATACAGCGCCTGGACCGTAATCAGTGCAGGAATACAGCGCCTGGACCGTAATCAGTGCAGGAATACAGCGCCTGGACCGTAATCAGTGCAGGAATACAGCGCCTGGACCGTAATCTGTGCAGGAATACAGCGCCTGGACCGTAATCTGTGCAGGAATACAGCGCCTGGACCGTAATCTGTGCAGGAATACAGCGCCTGGACCGTAATCTGTGCAGGAATACAGCGCCTGGACCGTGCATTTAATGCACAAAGCATGGGCAACAAACAAGGAGAATTGGAACTACTAACACAGGAAAAGAAATATGATGTCATTGGAATCACTGAAACTTGGTGGGACAATACACATGATTGGAATACAAGACTAGAAGGATACAACTTATTTGCAAGAAACAGACTTGATAAACGAGGAGGGGGTGTCGCATTGTATGTTAGAAACGCGTATATCTGCACAGAGATTGAAGCTTCAGAGACTGGGAGTTCTGTGGAAACTGTTTGGGTAAGAATACAAGGACAGAACAATGGAAAGGACACCATTGTAGGCATTTACTACAGGCCGCCTGTGCAAGCTGAAGATATGGATGAACTCTTTATGCATCAAATGGCAAAGTTCTCCAAAAAATATGACATAGTTGTCATGGGAGATTTCAACTATCCAGACATTTGTTGGGAATCTCTCTCAGGCAAAACTAACAGGTCAAGGAAATTCTTATCCTCTCTTGCTGACAACTTTATCTTCCAAAAGGTAAGGGAGAAAACAAGGGGAACTGCTACCTTGGATCTAATCCTTATAAACAGGGAGGAAATGGTTGAGGAGGTAAAAGTGGCTGGGACCCTAGGAGGTAGCGACCATGCTATTTTAGAATTTTGGATAACTAGAGGCGGAAGACCTGTGAAGACTCAGATGTCAAGGTTAGATTTCAGAAAGGCAGATTTTAAGGGATTCAGAAAGAGAATTGGAGGGATCCAATGGCTGGATATCCTTAAAGACAAAAATGTCCAGGAAGGATGGGAAATCTTGAAAAATGAAATTCTCAAAGCACAGTTGTTAACAATTCCGAAAAGAGGGAAGAATAGGAAGCAGTTAAGGAAACCAGGATGGATGAACACAGAACTTAAGCACATGCTAAAAAGGAAGAAAAAAATGTTTATAAAATGGAAAGAGGGAGGCATATCTAAAGAAGAATATAATGCTGTCTGCAGAACCGGCAGGGCACAAATCAGATTATCTAAAGCTGAAAATGAATTGAGGCTTGCAAGAGATGTCAAAAGCAATAATAAAGGATTTTGGGGATATGTCAAAAGTAAAAGAAAAGTCAAAGATGCTATAGGATTTTTACAGGATGAAAATGATGAAATGGTAAGACAGGATGTTGAGAAGGCTGAACTTTTAAATTCCTATTTTGCATCTGTTTTCTCTCAGAAAGGAAATGTAACATCAACTGTTATTCACTGTCCTATTAAGGGAATAGAAGAATCCAGGATATCTATAAACAGAAAGATAGTGAGGAAACACTTAGCTAGCCTAAATGAATTCAAGTCTCCAGGTCCAGATGAATTACACCCCAGAGTACTGAAGGAGATAGCAGAAGAAATTTTTGAACCCCTCTCTATAATCTTTGAAAATTCTTGGAGAACAGGAGAAGTGCCAGAAGACTGGAGAAGAGCAAATGTTGTTCCTATCTTCAAAAAGGGGAAGAAGGTGGACCCAGGTAACTATAGGCCGGTGAGTCTGACTTCTATACCAGGAAAGATCTTTGAACAAATTATTAAACAACATGTATGTCAATACCTGGATAAGAATGAAGTGATTAAACAGAGTCAGCATGGGTTTGTAACTAATAAGTCATGTCAGACTAACTTAATTTCCTTCTATGACGGTATCACTGATTGGGTGGATCAAGGAAATGCTGTAGATATAGTATATCTTGACTTCAGCAAAGCATTTGACAAAGTCTCTCATACAATCCTTATTGAAAAAATGATTAAGTATGGAATGGACAAGGCAACTGTTAGGTGGATTCATAACTGGCTTAGTGATCGGACCCAAAGAGTGGTCGTAAATGGCTGCACATCCAGTTGGAAGAATGTCTCAAGTGGGGTACCACAGGGCTCTGTCCTGGGCCCTGTATTGTTCAACATCTTTATCAACGATTTAGATGAAGGAATTGAGGGTAAACTGATTAAATTTGCTGATGACACAAAGCTAGGAGGGATAGCTAATACTAGAGAAGAGAGAGAGAGGATTCAAAAAGATTTAAATAAACTGGAGAAGTGGGCAGCAACTAACAGAATGGTTTTTAACAGGGAGAAATGCAAAGTACTACATCTGGGCAATAAAAATGGAAAAAGCATATATAGAATGGGAAGAATAGGGCTAAGTGACAGCACATGTGAAAAAGACTTGGGTATACTAATAGATCACAGACTGAATATGAGTCAACAGTGTGATGCAGCAGCAAAAAAGGCAAATGCAATTCTAGGATGTATTAACAGAAGCATACAGTCTAGATCACGTGAAGTCATTATTTCCCTCTACTCCTCTTTGGTCAGACCTCATCTGGAATATTGTGTCCAGTTTTGGCACCACATTTTAAAAAAGACATCAACAAACTGGAGCAAGTTCAGAAAAGAGCGACCAGAATGGTGACCGGTCTGCAAACCCTGTCTTATGAGGAAAGGTTGCAGGATTTGGGAATGTTTAGTTTGCAAAAGAGAAGACTGAGAGGAGACTTAATAGCTGTCTACAAATATGTAAAGGGCTGTCACATTGTAGAAGGATCAACTTTATTCTCATTTGCACAAGGAAAGACTAGAAGCAATGGGATGAAACTGAATGGGAAGAGACACAGATTAGATATTAGAAAAAACTTTTTGACAGTTAGAGTGATCAATGAGTGGAACAGGCTGCCACGAGAAGTGGTGAGTTCTCCTTCAATGGAAGTCTTCAAACAGAGGCTGGACAGACATCTGACTGGGATGATTTAGCGAATCCTGCTTTGAGCAGGGGGTTGGACCAGATGGCCCAGGAGGTCCCTTCCAACTCTACGATTCTATGATTCTAATCTGTGCAGGAATACAGCGCCTGGACCGTAATCTGTGCAGGAATACAGCGCCTGGACCGTAATCTGTGCAGGAATACAGCGCCTGGACCGTAATCTGTGCAGGAATACAGCGCCTGGACCGTAATCTGTGCAGGAATGCAGCGCCTGGACCGTAATCTGTGCAGGAATGCAGCGCCTGGACCGTAATCTGTGCAGGAATGCAGCGCCTGGACCGTAATCTGTGCAGGAATGCAGCGCCTGGACCGTAATCTGTGCAGGAATGCAGCGCCTGGACCGTAATCTGTGCAGGAATGCAGCGCCTGGACCGTAATCTGTGCAGGAATGCAGCGCCTGGACCGTAATCTGTGCAGGAATGCAGCGCCTGGACCGTAATCTGTGCAGGAATGCAGCGCCTGGACCGTAATCTGTGCAGGAATGCAGCGCCTGGACCGTAATCTGTGCAGGAATGCAGCGCCTGGACCGTAATCTGTGCAGGAATGCAGCGCCTGGACCGTAATCTGTGCAGGAATGCAGCGCCAGAGAAGAGGATCAGTTTGTCGCTATGATGACAGGAGGCCGTCCCCACATTGTCTGCACCACTGACTGCTTCATGGTGAAAGACGCTCCTCTGTTAGGATTCGGGCAGCGTTCCCTCTTACCAAGTGAGAGCTGTCAATCGATGACATGGGTTTTAACCCCTTAATGACCGGGCCAATTTTTACAATTCTGACCACTGTCCCTTTATGTGGTTTTTTTTTTTTTTTTTTTTTTTTTTTATATAAGGGTGAAAAGTTGACCAGTGATTTCTAATTTTTTCAATGAAATTTGCAAAACAATTTTTTTTTTTTTTTTTTTTTTTAGGGACCACCTCACATTTGAAGTAAGCTTGGGGGGTCAATATGACAGAAAATGCCCAAAAGTGACACCATTCTAAAAACTGCACCCCTCGAGGTGCGCAATAACACATTCAAGAAGTTTATTAACCCTTCAGGTGCTTCACAGGAACTAAAGCAATGTAGAAGGGAAAAATGAACATTTTTACTTCTTTCACAAAAAAATTACTATGGAACCAAACTTTTTTATTTTCACAAGGGTATCAGGAGAAAATGGACCCCAAAATGTGTTGTGCAATTTCTCCTGAGTACGCCTATACCCCATATGTGGGGGGGAAAGCCACTGTTTGGGCACACGTCAGGGCTCGGAAGGGAGGGAGCACTGTTTGACTTTTTTAACGCAAAATTGGCTGGAATAAATGGTGGCGCCATGTCGCGTTTGGAGAGCCCCTGATGTACCTAAATAGTGGAAACCCCCCAATTCTAACTCCATCTCTAACCCATATGGGAATAGAGTCCATCACAGTGATCAAAATGAACCAATAGGAAAAGTTTCCGCCATTTTCACAGTGAGTTGCATGGACAACGGAGGTGGGGGGGATCGGGGGATCCCATTTCTCTCTCCTCTGATATGCGAACTCCTGAGGAGAGAGAAATTATATGGGAAATCGGATTTTTTTTTTTTTTTTTTTTTTTTTTTTGCCGTCGCCGTTATACCGTTAATGGTGATCTGAACACCGGGGTCAGTAAAAGCGACCCAAATCATGTTCTCTGGGGTCTCAGCTACTCCCTGTAACCGAGACCCCGGAGAAATTCCGACTCTGGGGGTGCCATACCCTTATTCCGCAGCGTCGTTAAAAGGTGGCTCGACGGTCGTTAAAGGGTTAATGATTACAGCAATGAAATATGGGGGCGACGTCCCTATGTTAGTGTAATCTGGGGTGACGACCGCCTTTCTCTTGTATTTGTGGATCAGACGATGATTTCTGGGTAGATCCCACACATTTCTCTTGACACTTTAGGTTCTCTTGGTTCCTATGATAGTTCTTATTGTCAGACACACCACTGGTATTCTGTCTATACGATCAATGGATTTCCCCGTGTGTCCTGTCGTTCACACTGCGCTCATTTTTTTTCTTTTTTTTTTCAGGTGCCTTTTTCAGATTCGGGGATCCCCCCCCCCCCCCCCCATCAGAGAGGACAAGGCATCACTAAGTGCAGCCACAACGTGCGTTTGCTACAGGTGAGCGGTGGCAGCGGTCTGATCCATCAGAGGCAGCGTTACCAGTGAGGGACCTTCCGCCGTATATTTGTCATTCGTCTATTCTTTATAGTCAGGAATCAACATGGCGAAGAGGGTGAGCGTCCTGGACAGTCACGGGGTGAATAAGAAGCCCTCCCCTTCCCGCGTACGAGTGTCGGTGCGGCTCCGGCCGTACATGGAGAAGGCGGAGGATCGGGCCTGTGTCCGGGGCCTGGACGCGCAGTCACTGGAGATCGTGAACTATAGGAACCAGCTGGAAACCATGCAGTACCAGTGAGTGACCGTCGTGCAGGTGGTAATGTGCCGTCTGCTGGGCGGATGCCATCACCCGGATATCGCTAAGGACCAGGCACATCCAGGATTTATGGCAGAACTTCACTCCTGTCCCTTCCTCTGCTCCTCAGGTTTGACGCTTTCTATGGAGAAAAGGCCACGCAGCGTGAGATCTACACCGGCTCAGTGTGCCCCATTCTGCCCCACTTGTTGGTTGGCCAGAATGCCAGTGTGTTCGCCTACGGACCCACCGGAGCGGGTACGTAGTGTCCTGGGAGGTTGGGGGTTATGTAACATCTGGGCTCCGTATAACTAGCCGTCCTCTCCAGGGAAGACACACACCATGCTGGGCAGCCCGCAGCAGCCAGGCATCATACCGCGAGCCGTCAGAGACCTGCTGCAGATGACCCGGGGGACCAACGGTACAGCCGAGGAGGAGAACTGGAGCTTCTCCATCACCATGTCTTACGTGGAGATCTATCAGGAGAAGGTGAGTGACGACCTCGTACTGCACCACTGGGGACCAGCCGTATCCCCCTCCGATGCCTTATTAACCCTTCTCATATCAGGTGATGGATCTGCTGGAGCCCAAGAACAAGGACCTTCCTATCCGAGAAGACAAAGACCACAATATCCTCATCCCGGGGGTGACCCACAAGAACATCACCACCTTCTCAGACTTCGATGAACATTTCATTCCCGCCAGTCAGAACCGGACTGTCGCTTCCACCAAACTGAACGACCACTCCAGCCGCAGCCACGCCGTGCTGCTCATCAAGGTGAGAGGGGGGAACGGTCCGACAATGTGACCTGGAAGTACGGCCGAGGGTGAGCCCCGATAATACTTTTATGCCCTAAAAAAGACAAAAGTATTCTCAGAGTGATCCCTTTATTGCTAGCCATAAAAAATATATTTGCAGCTTTCAGAGCACAGCGGCTCCTTCAGGCAGGTTTACAAAAAAAAAGACAATTTTTGTCATTTTTGGGCATAAGTGTTTGCATTGATTTTCCCAGCTGACAGTATCACAATATAATTTTTTATCGTACCTCAGGTGCAGAAGAATCAGCAGATTCCTCCGTTCAGGCAGCTGACCGGAAAGCTTTACCTCATAGACCTGGCCGGCTCCGAAGACAACCGGCGCACCGGAAACCAAGGCATCCGCTTGAAGGAGAGCGGTGCCATCAACTCGTCCCTGTTCACTCTCAGTAAGGTAGTGGACGCCTTAAATCAGGGGCTGCCCAGAGTCCCCTACAGAGACAGCAAGCTGACACGGCTCCTGCAGGTGAGGAGTGGTGGACTCCACTGATGGCTCCTGCCGTCATGATAGTCGATCACCATGGCCGGTCTCTTGGGTCATTATCACGTGTGTTTCTTTTCCAGGATTCGCTCGGCGGCTCTGCCCACAGCGTTATGATCACGAACATTGCCCCGGAGAAGCAGTATTACTTTGACACCCTCACTGCCCTCAACTTCGCTGCCAAGTCTAAGCAGATCATCAACAAACCCTTCAGCTTGGAGACCACCCAGGCACCAGGTATGGGGTCACTTCTGATCAGACATGGGGTATAAGGCTGGCAGAACATCGGCTGAGAAACTTCTCACGTTTCTACTTTTCCTTCCTCAGTTCAGCCCACCAAGAAGAGATCCCGGGATGACCTGGAGAATTTGGTTCCATCTCAAAATCTTAAAAAAGTCAAGTCTGAGTCCACAGAGGAGTCTCCGAACTTGTCCAGGGAAGCAAATAAGTACGATTCTCGTCCTGCTCTTGCTACGGGTTATCATCCTGGTGTCTGACCAATTCGGTGAACCTTTCTGCTTTTTTACAGGAAGCAACTCCATATCGCCAACTTGGACCCGGCGGTGGTGGACAGGCTGCTCAAATTGGACCGGATTCTGACCGAAAAGGGAAAAATGGAAACCCAGCTACTCAGCACCCCGAAACGGGAGCGCATGGCCCTCCTGAAGAAATGGGAGGAAAGTCAGATGGAGATTGAGGTGAGGCAGTGGCGGTCTGAAAGCAGGGATCGGCACTCTGCGGTGCCCCACTGAAACTACAATTCCCAGCATTCAATGTCAGAAAATGCTGGGAGTTGTTGTAGAACCTAGAGTTTCTGAGGTTAGCAGATCTTTCCAGTGGTCTGATGGTGATGGACACCGGCGTTATAAGGGCATGGTCCGCCGGCAACGTCCGTGTATAGAGGATTAGGACAGGAATGGTGTAATATCCCTTTAACTCCTTCCTCAGCGACTGAAGGAGAAGCAGAAGGAGCTGGAGGAGAAGGCTCTGGCGGCTGAGGCTCGTCTCGAGAAGTCAAACAGCTCAGACATTGAACTGTCCGATTCCATCGTCAGTGAGAGCACTTTCCGGGTGCCGCTGAGGACTCGTGCCACATCCACTGCCAAAGCCAAGAAGGTGCTCTGTGTCAAGCCTCTGCAGGGTGAGAGATATGGATGCCTCACGGCGGAGGGCAAGCTCTCTGGCACAGGCCTGGGTAGGGGTCAGAAGCTTGTCTTGGTGACAGAGGTTGTGGGGGCCGAGTATCCTCTGTCCTGCAATACGACAGGTGTCATGTCCTCACATCTGATTTATGTTTGGTTTAGGTCTCAACAAAAACACCATAGAAGTGGGGATCCCGGTGGTGGAGAAGAAAACGCAGGTGAGAAACGCTGGTTATGGTTAAGTGGTGATGGGACTCGCCTGCTGAGTTTCCATCATGCCACCTCCCCCAGAAGCCACTGATGCTGGTGAATGGAGGGTTTCAATTGGGTCTTTATATTTGGAGGCTTTCTTTATCGTCTTATCCATCACATCCACAGAAGGCCCATGACGGCCATGAGAACAAGCCCAGCTGGGAGATGAACATGCGGACAGATGTGCTGCAGAACGGAAGAGAGAAGATTCTCAATCTCCTCAACACCGGATCTGTAAAAGAGCTGAAGTCCCTTCAGAAGATTGGGGACAAGAAGGCCAAGCTCATTGTGGGCTGGAGGGAGGTCAACGGCCCGTTCACCAATGTAAGTGTAAAAAAGTGCATGCTGTTGAGTGAATGGCGCAGTGTGCCGTCAGTGTGAGAGTCACTGTCCAATACTGTTCTCACCAATCCTAGTGTAAAATTCATCTTCAGCACACTAATCTGCGACTGTATCTTCTGCCATCTACATATGTGGTTATACATCATTAGCTGCTTATAGCAGAGTTCAATTCTCCTGTTCTCTGATAGTTGCTGTTATATAGATGCATATGGTAGAAGATAATTGTCTGCCATGTGCGTCAATAGAGCTACATTTGCAGTTTTACATCAGTAATTTCTCGGGCAGGCAACAAACCGCTCGGCCCTGCACTGACATAAGCTCCATTTTGGGAGAGTTGAGCTGTGATGGCAGAAGATAAAATCAACCTGTCCGAGGGGGCTTCGCGGGCTCAGAGGGGGCCATGTGAGAATACACTGTCGCGTGCCGTGTAACTGAAGAATACACTGTCGGATGTTTTGCTGTCAGACGGAGGTTTAGATGCCACTTCTGTATTTCAGGTGGAGGACCTGGCCTCCATGGAAGGGATGTCTACCAAACAAGTCGCCTCCTTCTTAAAGGTAAGACTTGGGATCTGTACATTGTAGTTGACCACACTCCGAAAGGAATGTCTCTAGTAATGTGATGGCATTTATACTTGTGGGGTGGGGATTATAGGACAGACCTTATTCTGATGGTGGTTTCCCCACAGGCCAATATCTTGAGCATCGCAGCTAGCTGAAGATGCCCCCAGGACCCCGCACTTCTCACCGAGAAGCCTTCACGTCATGGATTCTGTGAAACCTTTAAATCTCCTGCCTGATGCCCGTGACTTTGCCCCATACCGGCCCGGGGGCAGCCTGTGCGACTGTGCAGTGTGGCCTCCTCCTTCACCTCTATGTGGGACCCCCACCTAATTGCGAGGAGGAGACTGTGGGAGGACCGCCATGTGTTATCATGTTATAGTATTTGTAATAGTTTTGTCTTGTTTTTTCTGAATCGGTGCATTGCAGCCCCCGACCCTACACACCGCGTCATATAGAGGGGTCTGTAGGGTCCCCAAATGTAACCACTTGTATATACGATCAATCATTTTAATGAGATGTTGACTGACCCGCCCCGTGCAGGAGGAGCTTGTCGGGACCCCCATAATTCAGAAGGTGAGAATATGTTATTGGCTGTACAGACCCTCCGCGTGTCGTCAGAATGAGCCGCTGCGGGGGGGCACTTGTGACATCCATGTTTTACTTAGTTTAATGGTCCAGATGTGTGACAGTGAATTACGTCTGTTATTACTCAGCCGAACGTTGTTTTAATAAAATGTCTTTTTATATACAAATCTGATGTGTCCAACAGAGAGTGGAATAGCGACGCTGTCCGGCCGAGAGCGACGCGGCCCCTCCCCCGACGCTGTCCGGCCGAGAGCGACGCGGCCCCTCCCCCGACGCTGTCCGGCCGAGAGCCATGAAATCTGCAGTCAGTTCTGTCTGTACATTGGCTCTGCAGTGTTCCTGCTCTTACTGTAGAGATCCCCGTCCCTGTCCTGCAGTTGTATCTGTCACAGGAGGCGTTCAGGTTGCTCTGCGTTACTATCCTGTGAGTCACGCCTGGTTGGCAAAGAAAAAGAACAGTGTCAACTATAAAGGCTGTTATCTCTGGATAAAAAAAAAATTTAATCCTCGGGAGAGAGAAAAATTCCGGCGCGCAGCAGACCAGGAACTGCGTCTGTTATTTGTGCTCAGATATTCACCTCGTTCTCTTCAGTTTCTTGCAAACAGCGAGAACTGAGTAAAATTTACAAAAGGGGATAATGGTAATATAATAGACGGGGCCCAATCGCTGGTCTGGGCCTTCAGCACTGACTGTATCTGGGGACAGGACTGACTGCGTAACACCCACCTGCACCACAAGGGGGCAGCAATGCTGCCAATAGCCTTATAGCTGCACAAGTCCCTGCAACAGTGAACACACATGATGGGATTAGATGCACGACTCGGCAGTCAGTATCACACAGGATAGGATTAGATACACGGCTCAGCAGTCAGTATCACACAGGAGAGGATTAGATACACGGCTCAGCAGTCAGTATCACACAGGATAGGATTAGATACACGGCTCAGCAGTCAGTATCACACAGGATAGGATTAGATACACGGCTCAGCAGTCAGTATCACACAGGATAGGATTAGATACACGGCTCAGCAGACAGTATCACACAGGAGAGGATTAGATACACGGCTCAGCAGACAGTATCACACAGGAGAGGATTAGACACACGGCTCAGCAGTCAGTATCACACAGGAGAGTATTGGATACACGGCTCAGCAGTCAGTATCACACAGGAGAGGATTAGATACACGGCTCAGCAGTCAGTATCACACAGGAGAGGATTAGATGCACGGATCAGCAGTCAGTATCACACAGGAGAGGATTAGATGCACGGCTCAGCAGTCAGTATCACACAGGAGAGGATTAGATACACGGCTCAGCAGTCAGTATCCCACAGGAGAGGATTAGATGCACGGATCAGCAGTCAGTATCACACAGGAGAGGATTAGATGCACGGATCAGCAGTCAGTATCACACAGGAGAGGATTAGATGCACGGATCAGCAGTCAGTATCACACAGGAGAGGATTAGATGCACGGATCAGCAGTCAGTATCACACAGGAGAGGATTAGATGCACGGCTCAGCAGTCAGTATCACACAGGAGAGGATTAGATGCACGGCTCAGCAGTCAGTATCACACGGGAGAGGATTAGATACACGGCTCAGCAGACAGTATCACACGGGAGAGGATTAGATACACGGTTCAGCAGTCAGTATCACACAGGATTGGATACGGCAGCTCCCTGTGATCCGGGTCCTCCGTTCCTTGGTTCTGGGTAGCCGTCACCTTCTCTGTCCCCCGGTTTTGGCTGCTGCACCGTCTTGTTGCTGTAATCTGTCTCCTCAGTGCCGTGGTCTGGTCTCTTGGGCATGATGCAGGTTGTCTCTTTCTCATCTATTAGCGTTTTGTGCAATGATGAGGATTTCTCGGACATCATGGGAATGAGCAGTTTCACCCCTTAGTCTTCTGTCCTCGGGGGGTCACTCAGCTGTTCTGACCGATCACGTGACTAATGGACCTGTACGTCCCGTGTCACCGTCCCCCAATAGTGGTAAATTTAGAGTGTGAGCTACTGGGCAGAGAATAAGGACAGTGACCCCATCTCACCGCTGCGACTGGTCATTACATGGCTAGAGCTCCACTGCGTGTATTAATGCTGTGGGGTAAATCCAAGAAAAGCGGCCACCACCCCTCACTACAGGGCTCGCCCGTGAGCGGCGGATCAGTGACGTATCCGGCCCTCCCTTATGTCATATTTTGTTGATTTGGCATAGCACGGGCATTAACTGGGCACTTAATAAGTGGGGGCAAGAAACACCCTATGTAACGTCCATTATTACAGGGATGCACAGGATCGCGCGGCCGGCACAATGCTCCATGTATAAGAAGAGAAGAGGCCGGTGTGGGGTGATGAATCTCCGGGAAGGTGCAGACAAAGGGAGATAGTATGTCCCCATCCTGGTATATACAGGACACATACAGGAGCTTCTCACTAAATCAGAATATCATCAAGAAGTGAATTTATTTCAGTTCTTCAATACAGACAGTGACTCTCCTCTATTCTATAGAGTCATTACACACAGAGTGATCTATGTCACGGGTTTATTTCTGGTAATGTTGATGATTATGGTTTACAGCCAATGAGAACCCAAAAGTCATTATCTCAGGAAATTAGAATACTTTATAACACCAGCTGGAAAAGTGATTTTAACCCCTTAATGACCAGGGGTATTTTTGGTTTTGCATTTTCATTTTTCCCTCCCCTTCTTTCCAGAGCCATAACTTTTTTGTTTTTCCGTCTATATGGCCATGTGAGGGCTTATTTTTTGCGGGACGAGTTGTACTTTTAAATGACACCATTGGTTTTACCATGTTGTGTACTCGAAAACGGGAAAAAAATTCCAAGTGCGGTGAAATTGCCAAAACAGTGCAATCCCACACTTATTTTTTGCTTGGCTTTTTTGCTAGGTTCACTAGATGCTAAATCTGCCCTGCCATTATGATTCTCCAGGTCATTACGAGTTCATAGACACCAAACATGTCCAGGTTCTTTTTTTACATAAGTCGTTAAAAAAAAGCCAAAGTTTGTTTAAAAAAAAAAAAAAAAAATTGCGCAATTTTCCAAGACCCGTAGCGTCTCCATTTTTCATGATCTGGGGTCGGGTGGGGGCTTATTTTTTCCATGCCGGGCTGACGTTTTTTAATGATACCACTTTTGTGCAGATACGATCTTTTGATCTCCTGTTGCATTTTAATGCAATGTCTTGGCGACCAAAAAAACGTAATTCTGGCGTTTTTGATTTTTTTTTCTTGCTACGTCGTTTAGCGATCGGTTTAATGCTTTTTTTTTTTTATTTATTGATCGGGTGATTCTGAACGCGGTGATGCCTAATGTGTATGTGGGTTTTTTTTTACTGTTTTATTTTGATTGGGGCGAAAGGGGGGTGATTTGAACGTTTTAGTTTTTATAATTTTAAAAAAAAAAAATTTTTTTAACTTTTGGCATGCTTCAATAGAAGCATGCGCAACCCGATCGGCTCTGCTACATATGGGCGATGAGCAGATCGCCCATATGTAGCAGATTTACTGCTGTGCTTTCAGCGCCGACCACCGGGTGGCGCTGAAAGCCATATGCCTGGAACAACCATAGAGGTCTCATAGAGACCTCTGGTTGTCCAGGCAACATGACGCCGACCCCAGATCACGTAACGGGGGTCGGTGATGTCATTTCCGGCCCGGCGGCCTGAAATGCTATTTAAATGCCCGCTGTCAGCATTGACAGCGGGATTTAGCTAATTAGTAGACGCGGGCGGATGGCAATTCCGCTCACGCCTATTGCGGGCACATGTCAGCTGTTCATAACAGCTGACATGTCCCGGCTTTGATGCGGGCTCAGCGCCAGAGCCCTCCATCAAAGCAGGGGAGATGTCTGATGACGGACTGTGTCCGTCACTGGACGTTAAGGGGTTAAAATCTGAAATGTATGATCAGTAAATGCACTCAGTACTTGGTCGGGGCTCCTTCTGCATCAATTCCTGCATCAATGCGGCGTGGCAAGGAGGCGATCAGCCTGTGGCACTGCTGAGGGGTTATGGAAGCCCAGGTCGCTTTGATAGCAGCCTTCAGCTCGTCTGCATTGTTGTCTGGTGTCTCTCATCTTCCTCTTGACAATACTCCATAGATTCTCTATGGGGTTACGGTCAGGCCAGTTTGCTGCCAATCAGGCCCAGTGATACTGTTGTCTTTACACCAGGTGTTGGTACTTTTGGCAGTGTGGACAGGGGCCAAGTCCTGCTGGAGAATGACATTCCCATCTCCATAAAGCTTGTCGGCAGAGGGAAGCATGAAGCGCTCTAACATGTCCTGGTAGACGGCTGCGCTGACTTTGGTCTTGATAAAACACAGTGGACCTCCACCAGCAGATGACATGGCTCCCCAAACCATCACTGATGGTGGAGACTTCACACTAGACCTCCAGCAGCTTGGATTGTGGCCTCTCCACTCTTCCTCCAGAGTCTGGGATCACTGACAACAGTCCGGTTCTTCTTCTCCTTGGCCCAGGTAAGACGCTTCTGGCGTTGTCTATCTGTCATGAGTGGCTGACACAAGGAATGTGACACTTGTAGCCCATGTCCTGGAGACGTCTGTGTGTGGTGTGAAGCAATGACTCCAGCAGCAGTCCGCTCCTTGTGAATCTCCCCCCACATTACTGAATGGACTTTTCTTAACAATCCTTTCCAGGCTGCGGTTATCCCGGTGGCTTGTGCACCTTTTTCTACCACACTTTTTCCTTCAACTCCACTTTCCATTAATATTCTTGGATACAGCACTGTGTGAACAGCCGGCTTCTTTAACAATGACCTTTTGTGGCTTCCCCTCCTTGTGGAGTGTGTCAGTGACTGCCTTCTGGACATCGGTCAGGTCAGCAGTCTTCCCCATGATTGTGGAGGGTGTCAGTGACTGCCTTCTGGACATCTGTCAGGTCAGCAGTCTTCCCCATGATTGTGGAGGGTGTCAGTGACGGCCTTCTGGACATCCGTCAGGTCAGCAGTCTTCCCCATGATTGAGGAGCTACTGAAACAGACTAAGGGACCTTTATAAACGCTTAGCAGCCTTTACAGGTGTTTATTGTTAATTATTCTAATTTCCTGAGATAATGACTTGGGTTCTCATTGGCTGTAAGCCATAATCATCAACATTACCAGAAATAAACCCGTGAGATAGATCCCTCTGTGTGTAATGACTCTATAGAATAGAGGAGAGTCATTTTTTATATTTAAGAACTGAAATAAATTCACTTTTTGATGATAATCTAATTTAGTGAGAAGCTCCTGTATGTGTCCAAGATGTCAATAACAGGAAAGATTAAGTTAGAATGAAGTCTATGGCGCCCAGGATGGTGGTCATTGGTTGGAGGGCCGGACCACTGTGGAGAAGAGACAACCCATTTACACATGCCAAGGACGCAGGGCTGTGGAATCTGCAAGACAACTCTGACTACACAGCACTGCCCTATATACTGGATATACAGGGGCAGGATGGCTCCTACCATTAGTGATAGGCCTGATCCCTATATACTGTGTATATCCCCCCTATATACTATATATGCAGAGGCAGGCTGACTCCTACCATTAGTGATAGGCCCGATCCCTGTATACCGTGTATATCCCCCTATATACTGTATATACAGGGGCAGGATGGCTCCTACCATTAGTGATAGGCCCGATCCCTATATACTGTGTATATCCCCCCTATATACTATATATACAGGGGCAGGATGGCTCCTACCATTAGTGAAAGGCCTGATCCCTATACACTGTGTATATCCCCCCTATATACTATATATACACAGGGCAGGATGGCTCCTACCATTAGTGATAGGCCTGATCACTATATACTGTGTATATCCCCCCCTATATACTATATATACAGGGGCAGGCTGGCTCCTACTATTAGTGATAGGCCCGATCCCTATATACTGTGTATATCCCCCTATATATGCAGGGGCAGGCTGACTCCTACCATTAGTGATAGGCCCGATCCCTGTATACCGTGTATATCCCCCTATATACTATATATACAGGGGCAGGATGGCTCCTACCATTAGTGATAGGCCCGATCCCTATATACTGTGTATATCCCCCCTATATACTATATATACAGGGGCAGGATGGCTCCTACCATTAGTGAAAGGCCTGATCCCTATATACTGTGTATATCCACCTATATACAGGGGGCAGGCTGGCTCCTACCATTAGTGATAGGCCTGATCCCTATATACCGTGTATATCCCCACTATATATACAGGGGCAGGATGGCTCCTACCATTAGTGATAGGCCTGATCCCTATACACTGTGTATATCCCCCCTATATACTATATATACACAGGGCAGGATGGCGCCTACCAGGGCTGTGGAGTCGGAGTCGGTGCTCATTTTGGTGGAGTCGGAGTTGGAGTCGGTATAAAATGGACCGACTCCGACTCCTAAAATATATAATAAATTGGGTACAGTAATTCAATGCAGGATGTGCTGAATATTTTTTCATAGGAATTTGGGAAAGTTATGAAATGTCCTATAAATGGCTGTTCTATTCCTGATCTAAGGCTACATTCACACACAGCGTTTTTCCTGTGTTTTTTGAGGATACGTTTTTCAGCTGCAAAAGCAGATCAGCTTTTTAAAAAACCGCATCACCTGAAAGGTTTTTGAGCTCATAGATAATGTTTTCAATAGCAAAAGCAGATTAGAAATCTGCTCTATCTATATATCTATTTATCCATATCTGTCTATCCATATCGTATCTGTACCAAAAAGAATGAAAACCGGGTAGTACACCAATATATATTCTGTTCTATCTAAATATCTTGATTATGGGATCATAAAAATGAATAAATGTCTGAGGTTCACATTGTACTACAATAAATTTTTCACTTAAATATAAGCAATATGTGTGGGAGTCGGAGTCGTGGAGTCGGAGTAAGGGAAATTGAGGAGTCTGAGTCGGAGTTGCAGGTTTGGCTTACCGACTCCACAGCCCTGGCGCCTACCATTAGTGATAGGCCTGATCACTATATACTGTGTATATCCCCCCTATATACTGTATATACAGGGGCAGGATGGCTCCTACCATTAGTGATAGGCCTGATCACTATATACTATGTATATCCCCCCTATATACTGTATATACAGGGGCAGGATGGCTCCTACCATTAGTGATAGGCCCGATCCCTGTATACCGTGTATATCCCCCTATATACTGTATATACAGGGGCAGGATGGCTCCTACCATTAGTGATAGGCCTGATCCCTATATACTGTGTATATCCCCCTATATACTATACAGGGGCAGGATGGCTCCTACCATTAGTGATAGGCCTGATCCCTATATACTGTGTATATCCCCCTATAGACTATACAGGGGCAGGATGGCTCCTACCATTAGTGATAGGCCTGATCCCTATATACTGTGTATATCCCCCTATATACTATACAGGGGCAGGATGGCTCCTACCATTAGTGATAGGCCTGATCACTATATACTGTGTATATCCTCCCTATATACTATATATACAGGGGAAGGATGGCTCCTACCATTAGTGATAGGCCTGATCCCTATATACTGTGTATATCCCCCTATATACTATACAGGGGCAGGATGGCTCCTACCATTAGTGATAGGCAAGATCCCTATATACTGTGTATATCCCCCTATATACTATATATACAGGGGCAGGATGGCTCCTACCATTAGTGATAGGCCTGATCACTATATACTGTGTATATCCTCCCTATATACTATATATACAGGGGAAGGATGGCTCCTACCATTAGTGATAGGCCTGATCCCTGTATACCGTGTATATCCCCCCTATATACTATATATACAGGGGCAGGATGGCTCCTACCATTAGTGATAGGCCTGATCCCTGTATACTGTGTATATCCCCCTATATACTATATATACAGGGGCAGGATGGCTCCTACCATTAGTGATAGGCCTGATCCCTGTATACCGTGTATATCCCCCCTATATACTATATATACAGGGGCAGGATGGCTCCTACCATTAGTGATAAGCCTGATCCCTATATACTGTGTATATCCCCCTATATCCTACATATACAGGGGCAGGATGGCTCCATTAGTGATAGGCCTGATCCCTATATACTGTGTATATCCCCCCTATATACTATATATACAGGGGCAGGATGGCTCCTACCATTAGTGATAGGCCTGATCCCTATATACCGTGTATATCCCCCTATATACTATATATACAGGGGCAGGATGGCTTCTACCATTAGTGATAGGCCCGATCCCTATATACTGTGTATATCCCCCCTATATACTATATACGGGGCAGGATGGCTCCTACCATTAGTGATAGGCCCGATCACTATATACCGTGTATATCCCCCCTATATACTATATATACAGGGGCAGGATGGCTCCTACCATTAGTGATATGTCTGATCACTATATACTTTGTATATCCCCCCTATATACTATATATACAGGGGCAGGATGGCTCCTACCATTTGTGATAGGCATGATCCCTATATACTGTGTATATCCCCCCTATATACTATATATACAGGGGCATGATGGCTCCTACCATTAGTGATAGGCCTGATCCCTATATACTGTGTATATCCCCCTATATACTATATATACAGGGGCAGGATGGCTCCTACCATTAGTGACAGGCCTGATCCCTATATACTGTGTATATCCCCCTATATACTGTATATACAGGGGAAGGCTGGCTCCTACCATTAGTGATAGGCCTAATCCCTATATACTGTGTATATCCCCCTATATACTATAAAGGGGCAGGATGGCTCCTACCATTAGTGAAAGGCCTGATCCCTATATACTGTGTATATCCCCTTATATACTATATATACAGGGGCAGGCTGGCTTCTACCATTAGTGAAAGGCCTGATCCCTATATACCGTGTATATCCCCCTATATGCTATATATACAGGGGCAGGATGGCTCCTACCATTAGTCATAGGCCTGATCCCTATATACTGTGTATATCCCCCTATATACTATATATACAGGGGCAGGCTGGCTCCTACCATTATTGAAAGGCCTGATCCCTATATACCGTGTATATCCCCCTATATGCTATATATACAGGGGCAGGATGGCTCCTACCATTAGTGATAGGCCTGATCCCTATATACTGTGTATATCCCCCTATATACTATATATACAGGGGCAGGATGGCTTCTACCATTAGTGACAGGCCTGATCCCTATATACTGTGTATATCCCCCTATATACTGTATATACAGTGGCAGGATGGCTCCTACCATTAGTGATAGGCCTGATCCCTATACACTGTGTATATCCCCCTATATACTATATATACAGGGGCAGGATGGCTCCTACCATTAGTGATAGGCCTGATCCCTGTATACCGTGTATATCCCCCCTATATACTATATATACAGGGGAAGGCTGGCTCCTACCATTAGTGAAAGGCCTGATCCCTATATACCGTGTATATCCCCCCTATATACTATATATACAGGGGCAGGCTGGCTCCTACCATTAGTGAAAGGCCTGATCCCTATATACCGTGTATATCCCCCTATATGCTATATATACAGGGGCAGGATGGCTCCTACCATCAGTGATAGGCCTGATCCCTATATACTGTGTATTTCCCCCTATATACTATATATACAGGGGCAGGATGGCTCCTACCATTAGTGACAGGCCTGATCCCTATATACTGTGTATATCCCCCTATATACTGTATATACAGGGGCAGGATGGCTCCTACCATTAGTGATAGGCCTGATCCCTATACACTTTATATCCCCCTATATACTATATATATATACAGGGGCAGGATGGCTCCTACCATTAGTGATAAGCCTGATCCCTATAAACTGTGTATATCCCCCCTATATACTGTATATACAGGGGCAGGCTGGCTCCTACTATTAGTGATAGGCCTGATCACTATATACTGTGTATATCCCCCTTACATACTATATATACAGGGGCAGGATGGCTCCTACCATTAGTGATAAGCCTGATCCCTATATACTGTGTATATCCCCCTATATACTATATATACAGGGGCAGGATGGCTCCTACCATTAGTGATAAGCCTGATCCCTATATACTGTGTATATCCCCCCTATATACTATATATACAGGGGCAGAATGGCTCCTACCATTAGTGATAGGCCTGATCCCTATATACTGTGTATATCCCCCTATATACTATATATACAGGGGCAGGCTGGCTCGTACCATTATTGAAAGGCCTGATCCCTATATACCGTGTATATCCCCCTATATGCTATATATACAGGGGCAGGATGGCTCCTACCATTAGTGATAGGCCTGATCCCTATATACTGTGTATATCCCCCTATATACTATATATACAGGGGCAGGATGGCTTCTACCATTAGTGACAGGCCTGATCCCTATATACTGTGTATATCCCCCTATATACTGTATATACAGGGGCAGGATGGCTCCTACCATTAGTGATAGGCCTGATCCCTATACACTGTGTATATCCCCCTATATACTATATATACAGGGGCAGGATGGCTCCTACCATTAGTGATAGGCCTGATCCCTGTATACCGTGTATATCCCCCTATATACTATATATACAGGGGCAGGCTGGCTCCTACCATTAGTGAAAGGCCTGATCCCTATATACCGTGTATATCCCCCTATATGCTATATATACAGGGGCAGGATGGCTCCTACCATTAGTGATAGGCCTGATCCCTGTATACCGTGTATATCCCCCCTATATACTATATATACAGGGGCAGGCTGGCTCCTACCATTAGGGAAAGGCCTGATCCCTATATACCGTGTATATCCCCCTATATGCTATATATACAGGGGCAGGATGGCTCCTACCATTAGTGATAGGCCTGATCCCTGTATACCGTGTATATCCCCCCTATATACTATATATACAGGGGCAGGCTGGCTCCTACCATTAGTGAAAGGCCTGATCCCTATATACCGTGTATATCCCCCTATATACTATATATACAGGGGCAGGATGGCTTCTACCATTAGTGACAGGCCTGATCCCTATATACTGTGTATATCCCCCTATATACTATACAGGGGCAGGATGGCTCCTACCATTAGTGATAGGCCTGATCACTATATACTGTGTATATCCTCCCTATATACTATATATACAGGGGAAGGATGGCTCCTACCATTAGTGATAGGCCTGATCCCTATATACTGTGTATATCCCCCTATATACTATACAGGGGCAGGATGGCTCCTACCATTAGTGATAGGCAAGATCCCTATATACTGTGTATATCCCCCTATATACTATATATACAGGGGCAGGATGGCTCCTACCATTAGTGATAGGCCTGATCACTATATACTGTGTATATCCTCCCTATATACTATATATACAGGGGAAGGATGGCTCCTACCATTAGTGATAGGCCTGATCCCTGTATACCGTGTATATCCCCCCTATATACTATATATACAGGGGCAGGATGGCTCCTACCATTAGTGATAGGCCTGATCCCTGTATACTGTGTATATCCCCCTATATACTATATATACAGGGGCAGGATGGCTCCTACCATTAGTGATAGGCCTGATCCCTGTATACCGTGTATATCCCCCCTATATACTATATATACAGGGGCAGGATGGCTCCTACCATTAGTGATAAGCCTGATCCCTATATACTGTGTATATCCCCCTATATCCTACATATACAGGGGCAGGATGGCTCCATTAGTGATAGGCCTGATCCCTATATACTGTGTATATCCCCCCTATATACTATATATACAGGGGCAGGATGGCTCCTACCATTAGTGATAGGCCTGATCCCTATATACCGTGTATATCCCCCTATATACTATATATACAGGGGCAGGATGGCTTCTACCATTAGTGATAGGCCCGATCCCTATATACTGTGTATATCCCCCCTATATACTATATACGGGGCAGGATGGCTCCTACCATTAGTGATAGGCCCGATCACTATATACCGTGTATATCCCCCCTATATACTATATATACAGGGGCAGGATGGCTCCTACCATTAGTGATATGTCTGATCACTATATACTTTGTATATCCCCCCTATATACTATATATACAGGGGCAGGATGGCTCCTACCATTTGTGATAGGCATGATCCCTATATACTGTGTATATCCCCCCTATATACTATATATACAGGGGCATGATGGCTCCTACCATTAGTGATAGGCCTGATCCCTATATACTGTGTATATCCCCCTATATACTATATATACAGGGGCAGGATGGCTCCTACCATTAGTGACAGGCCTGATCCCTATATACTGTGTATATCCCCCTATATACTGTATATACAGGGGAAGGCTGGCTCCTACCATTAGTGATAGGCCTAATCCCTATATACTGTGTATATCCCCCTATATACTATAAAGGGGCAGGATGGCTCCTACCATTAGTGAAAGGCCTGATCCCTATATACTGTGTATATCCCCTTATATACTATATATACAGGGGCAGGCTGGCTTCTACCATTAGTGAAAGGCCTGATCCCTATATACCGTGTATATCCCCCTATATGCTATATATACAGGGGCAGGATGGCTCCTACCATTAGTCATAGGCCTGATCCCTATATACTGTGTATATCCCCCTATATACTATATATACAGGGGCAGGCTGGCTCCTACCATTATTGAAAGGCCTGATCCCTATATACCGTGTATATCCCCCTATATGCTATATATACAGGGGCAGGATGGCTCCTACCATTAGTGATAGGCCTGATCCCTATATACTGTGTATATCCCCCTATATACTATATATACAGGGGCAGGATGGCTTCTACCATTAGTGACAGGCCTGATCCCTATATACTGTGTATATCCCCCTATATACTGTATATACAGTGGCAGGATGGCTCCTACCATTAGTGATAGGCCTGATCCCTATACACTGTGTATATCCCCCTATATACTATATATACAGGGGCAGGATGGCTCCTACCATTAGTGATAGGCCTGATCCCTGTATACCGTGTATATCCCCCCTATATACTATATACACAGGGGAAGGCTGGCTCCTACCATTAGTGAAAGGCCTGATCCCTATATACCGTGTATATCCCCCCTATATACTATATATACAGGGGCAGGCTGGCTCCTACCATTAGTGAAAGGCCTGATCCCTATATACCGTGTATATCCCCCTATATGCTATATATACAGGGGCAGGATGGCTCCTACCATCAGTGATAGGCCTGATCCCTATATACTGTGTATTTCCCCCTATATACTATATATACAGGGGCAGGATGGCTCCTACCATTAGTGACAGGCCTGATCCCTATATACTGTGTATATCCCCCTATATACTGTATATACAGGGGCAGGATGGCTCCTACCATTAGTGATAGGCCTGATCCCTATACACTTTATATCCCCCTATATACTATATATATACAGGGGCAGGATGGCTCCTACCATTAGTGATAAGCCTGATCCCTATAAACTGTGTATATCCCCCCTATATACTGTATATACAGGGGCAGGCTGGCTCCTACTATTAGTGATAGGCCTGATCACTATATACTGTGTATATCCCCCTTACATACTATATATACAGGGGCAGGATGGCTCCTACCATTAGTGATAAGCCTGATCCCTATATACTGTGTATATCCCCCTATATACTATATATACAGGGGCAGGATGGCTCCTACCATTAGTGATAAGCCTGATCCCTATATACTGTGTATATCCCCCCTATATACTATATATACAGGGGCAGAATGGCTCCTACCATTAGTGATAGGCCTGATCCCTATATACTGTGTATATCCCCCTATATACTATATATACAGGGGCAGGCTGGCTCGTACCATTATTGAAAGGCCTGATCCCTATATACCGTGTATATCCCCCTATATGCTATATATACAGGGGCAGGATGGCTCCTACCATTAGTGATAGGCCTGATCCCTATATACTGTGTATATCCCCCTATATACTATATATACAGGGGCAGGATGGCTTCTACCATTAGTGACAGGCCTGATCCCTATATACTGTGTATATCCCCCTATATACTGTATATACAGGGGCAGGATGGCTCCTACCATTAGTGATAGGCCTGATCCCTATACACTGTGTATATCCCCCTATATACTATATATACAGGGGCAGGATGGCTCCTACCATTAGTGATAGGCCTGATCCCTGTATACCGTGTATATCCCCCTATATACTATATATACAGGGGCAGGCTGGCTCCTACCATTAGTGAAAGGCCTGATCCCTATATACCGTGTATATCCCCCTATATGCTATATATACAGGGGCAGGATGGCTCCTACCATTAGTGATAGGCCTGATCCCTGTATACCGTGTATATCCCCCCTATATACTATATATACAGGGGCAGGCTGGCTCCTACCATTAGGGAAAGGCCTGAACCCTATATACCGTGTATATCCCCCTATATGCTATATATACAGGGGCAGGATGGCTCCTACCATTAGTGATAGGCCTGATCCCTGTATACCGTGTATATCCCCCCTATATACTATATATACAGGGGCAGGCTGGCTCCTACCATTAGTGAAAGGCCTGATCCCTATATACCGTGTATATCCCCCTATATACTATATATACAGGGGCAGGATGGCTCCTACCATTAGTGATAGGCCTGATCCCTATATACTGTGTATTTCCCCCTATATACTATATATACAGGGGCAGGATGGCTCCTACCATTAGTGACAGGCCTGATCCCTATATACTGTGTATATCCCCCTATATACTGTATATACAGGGGCAGGATGGCTCCTACCATTAGTGATAGGCCTGATCCCTATACACTTTATATCCCCCTATATACTATATATACACAGGGGCAGGATGGCTCCTACCATTAGTGATAGGCCTGATCCCTATATACTGTGTATATCCCCCTTTATACTATATATACACAGGGGGAGGATGGCTCCTACCATTAGTGATAAGCCTTATCCCTATATACTGTGTATATCCCCCCCTATATACTATATATACAGGGGCGGGATGGCTCCTACCATTAGTGATAAGCCTGATCCCTATATACTGTGTATATCCCCCCTATATACTGTATATACAGGGGCAGGCTGGCTCCTACTATTAGTGATAGGCCTGATCACTATATACTGTGTATATCCCCCTTACATACTATATATACAGGGGCAGGATGGCTCCTACCATTAGTGATAAGCCTGATCCCTATATACTGTGTATATCCCCCTATATACTATATATACAGGGGCATGATGGCTCCTACCATTAGTGATAGGCCTGATCCCTATATACTGTGTATATCCCCCTATATACTATATATACAGGGGCAGGCTGGCTCCTACCATTATTGAAAGGCCTGATCCCTATATACCGTGTATATCCCCCTATATGCTATATATACAGGGGCAGGATGGCTCCTACCATTAGTGATAGGCCTGATCCCTATATACTGTGTATATCCCCCTATATACTATATATACAGGGGCAGGATGGCTTCTACCATTAGTGACAGGCCTGATCCCTATATACTGTGTATATCCCCCTATATACTGTATATACAGGGGCAGGATGGCTCCTACCATTAGTGATAGGCCTGATCCCTATACACTGTGTATATCCCCCTATATACTATATATACAGGGGCAAGATGGCTCCTACCATTAGTGATAGGCCTGATCCCTGTATACCGTGTATATCCCCCTATATACTATATATACAGGGGCAGGCTGGCTCCTACCATTAGTGAAAGGCCTGATCCCTATATACCGTGTATATCCCCCTATATGCTATATATACAGGGGCAGGATGGCTCCTACCATTAGTGATAGGCCTGATCCCTATATACTGTGTATTTCCCCCAATATATACAGGGGAAGGATGGCTCCTACCATTAGTGACAGGCCTGATCCTTATATATGTGTATATCCACCTATATACTGTATATACAGGGGCAGGATGGCTCCTACCATTAGTGATAGGCCTGATCCCTATACACTTTATATCCCCCTATATACTATATATACAGGGGCAGGATGGCTCCTACCATCAGTGATAGGCCTGATCCCTATATACTGTGTATATCCCCCCTTTATACTATATATACAGGGGGAGGATGGCTCCTACCATTAGTGATAAGCCTTATCCCTATATACTGTGTATATCCCCCCTATATACTATATATACAGGGGCGGGATGGCTCCTACCATTAGTGATAAGCCTGATCCCTATATACTGTGTATATCCCCCCTATATACTGTATATACAGGGGCAGGCTGGCTCCTACTATTAGTGATAGGCCTGATCACTATATACTGTGTATATCCCCCTTACATACTATATATACAGGGGCAGGATGGCTCCTACCATTAGTGATAAGCCTGATCCCTATATACTGTGTATATCCCCCTATATACTATATATACAGGGGCAGGATGGCTCCTACCATTAGTGATAAGCCTGATCCCTATATACTGTGTATATCCCCCCTATATACTATATATACAGGGGCAGGATGGCTCCTACCATTAGTGATAAGCCTGATCACTATATACTGTATATATCCCCCCTATATACTATATATACAGGGGCAGGATGTCTCCTACTATTAGTGATAGGCCCGATCACTATATACTGTGTATATCCCCCCTATATACTATATATACAGGGGCAGGATGGCTCCTACCATTAGTGATAGGCCTGATCCCTATATACTGTGTATATCCCCCTATATACTATATATACAGGGGTAGGCTGGCTCCTACCATTATTGAAAGGCCTGATCCCTATATACCGTGTATATCCCCCTATATGCTATATACAGGGGCAGGATGGCTCCTACCATTAGTGATAGGCCTGATCCCTATATACTGTGTATATCCCCCTATATACTATATATACAGGGGCAGGATGGCTTCTACCATTAGTGACAGGCCTGATCCCTATATACTGTGTATATCCCCCTATATACTGTATATACAGGGGCAGGATGGCTCCTACCATTAGTGATAGGCCTGATCCCTATACACTGTGTATATCCCCCTATATACTATATATACAGGGGCAGGATGGCTCCTACCATTAGTGATAGGCCTGATCCCTGTATACCGTGTATATCCCCCCTATATACTATATATACAGGGGCAGGCTGGCTCCTACCATTAGTGAAAGGCCTGATCCCTATATACCGTGTATATCCCCCTATATGCTATATATACAGGGGCAGGATGGCTCCTACCATTAGTGATAGGCCTGATCCCTATATACTGTGTATTTCCCCCTATATACTATATATACAGGGGCAGGATGGCTCCTACCATTAGTGACAGGCCTGATCCCTATATACTGTGTATATCCCCCTATATACTGTATATACAGGGGCAGGATGGCTCCTACCATTAGTGATAGGCCTGATCCCTATACACTTTATATCCCCCTATATACTATATATACAGGGGCAGGATGGCTCCTACCATTAGTGATAGGCCTGATCCCTATATACTGTGTATATCCCCCCTTTATACTATATATACAGGGGGAGGATGGCTCCTACCATTAGTGATAAGCCTTATCCCTATATACTGTGTATATCCCCCCCTATATACTATATATACAGGGGCGGGATGGCTCCTACCATTAGTGATAGGCCCGATCACTATATACTGTGTATATCCCCCCTATATACTATATCTACAGGGGCAGGATGGCTCCTACCATTAGTGATAGGCCTGATCCCTATATACTGTGTATATCCCCCTATATACTATATATACAGGGGCAGGATGGCTCCTACCATTAGGGATAGGCCTGATCACTATGTACTGTGTATATCCCCCTATATACTATATATACAGGGGGGGCTGGCTCCTACCATGAGTGATAGGCCTGATCCCTATATACTGTGTATATCCCCCTATATACTATATATACAGGGGCAGGATGGCTCCTACCATTAGGGATAGGCCTGATCACTATGTACTGTGTATATCCCCCTATATACTATATATACAGGGGCGGGATGGCTCCTACCATTAGTGATAGGCCTGATCCCTATATACTGTGTATATCCCCTATATACTATACAGGGGCAGGAAGGCTCATACCATTAGTGATAGGCCTAATCCCTATATACTGTGTATATCCCCCTATATACTATACAGGGGCAGGATGGCTCCTACCATTAGTGATAGGCCTGATCCCTGTATACCGTGTATATCCCCCTATATACTATATATACAGGGGCAGGATGGCTCCTACCATTAGTGATAGGCCTGATCCCTATATACCGTGTATATCCCCCTATATACTATATATACAAGGGCAGGATGGCTCCTACCATTAGTGACAGGCCTGATCCCTATATACTGTGTATATCCCCCTATATACTGTATATACAGGGGCAGGCTGGCTCCTACCATTAGTGATAGGCCTGATCACTATATACTGTGTATATCCCCCCTATATACTATATATTCAGGGGCAGGATGGCTCCTACCATTAGTGATAGGCCTGATCCCTATATACTGTGTATATCCCCCCTATATACTATATATACAGGGGCAGGATGGTTCCTACCATTAGTGATAAGTCTGATCCCT
The DNA here is from genome assembly GCF_039654945.1 of Dendrobates tinctorius. NCBI lineage: Eukaryota > Metazoa > Chordata > Amphibia > Anura > Dendrobatidae > Dendrobates > Dendrobates tinctorius. The sequence continues at coordinate 2,976,575 of NW_027361819.1, forward strand.
ATATACTGTGTATATCCCCCCTATATACTATATATACAGGGGCAGGATGGCTCCTACCATTAGTGATAGGCCTGATCCCTATATACTGTGTATATCACCCCTATATACTATATATACAGGGGCAGGATGGCTCCTACAATTAGTGATAGGCCTGAATACTATATACTGTGTATATCCCCCCTATATACTATATATACAGGGGCAGGATGGCTCCTACCATTAGTGATAGGCCTGAATACTATATACTGTGTATATCCCCCCTATATACTATATATACAGGGGCAGGATGGCTCCTACCATTAGTGATAGGCCTGAATACTATATACTGTGTATATCCCCCTATATACTATATATACAGGGGCAGGATGGCTCCTACCATTAGTGATAGGTCTGATCCCTATATACCGTGTATATCCCCCCTATATACTATATATACAGGGGCAGGATGTCTCCTACCATTAGTGATAAGCCTGATCACTATATACTGTGTATATCCCCCCTATATACTATATATACAGGGGCAGGATGGCTCCTACCATTAGTGATAGGCCCGATCCCTATATACTGTGTATATCCCCCCTATATACTATATATACAGGGGCAGGATGGCTCCTACCCTTAGTGATAGGCCTGATCACTATTTACTGTGTATATCCCCCCTATATACTATATATACAGGGGCAGGATGGCTCCTACCATTAGTGATAGGCCTGATCCCTATATACTGTGTATATCCCCCCTATATACTATATATACAGGGGCAGGATGGCTCCTACCATTAGTGATAGGCCCGATCCCTATATACTGTGTATATCCCTCCCTATATACTATATATACAGGAGCAGGATGGCTCCTACCATTAGTGACAGGCCTGATCCCTATATACTGTGTATATCCCCCCTATATACTATATATACAGGGGCAGGATGGCTCCTACCATTAGTGATAGGCCTGATCCCTATATACTGTGTATATCCTCCCTATATACTATATATACAGGGGCAGAATGGCTCCTACCATTAGTGATAGGCCCGATCCCTATATACTGTGTATATCCTCCCTATATACTATATATACAGGAGCAGGATGGCTCCTACCATTAGTGATATCCCCCCCTATATACTATATATACGGGGCAGGATGGCTCCTACCATTAGTGATCGGCCCGATCACATTTCAGAACTTTCCCCAAATCATTATGGAACCATTTCCTGCACACCCTGCATTGTACTACTGCACCCAATGGATTGTATATGATAGGAGTCGGAGTCGCTACAGAGACGACATTAAAACTTGTTGTTTGCCACATGACCGATTCGTAGGTTGTTGAGGCTCCGACACGCGGCGCTCCCACCGATCAGTCGCCGATTATGTATGGAGATGAGGAGTTTCGCTCCATGCCCTGCTGACTGGCGCCAGGCGATGTTCCCCTGCCATGATTCATCGTTGGTTTCATGGCCGGGCCGCTCCTCATCTGATGGAGGTGATGGGTCTGCAGATGATCCCAGGAGGTGATGGGTCTGCAGATGATCCCAGGAGGTGACTTCACATTTGGAGCAGTTTATGGGAAAATTCAACAAGTGATCCAAAGAGATGTCAGCACCGGGGAAGGAGGCGACAAGACCCGGCCGAAGAGACGGCCAAGAAAACCCGCTCCCCTGCATCTCGGCAGGGTCAGGACTCCGAGCAGGCGCCATGTCACCGTCTACAGTCCAGAGGGGTCATCTACAGTGTAAACTGCTGAACAGGAGGCTCAGAGTGATTCAGAAAACCTCCAGAAAAGACGCCGAGCTCTGGAGGAAGATTCTGCGGAAACGAGAAATCTGGAGGGAGAAGGGACGGCTGCACCGAGACATGGCGCGCCGTCCATCGCAGATGGTGGAAGCCTCGTTACTGCAATGGCAGCCGGAGACGGTAACTGCCAGTGTGACCGAGGAGCCGGATACACAAGACTGAAGGGACGGCTGCTCTGCGATGGCCGAGTGTCCAGACCCCGATCTGAAGAAGCACGAGGAGAAAACCGGGGGGTAGAAAGACAGAAAGGAGCAGCGGCCGACGCAGCGCAGAGCCGGCAAAGGTCCCCATCTACGAAAGACTCCGTGTGTCGCTCTTATGGCCGAGAGACCCGGGGCGAGGAGCTCGCTGCCCTCGTGGATGGTGAATGGCGCAGCGTCTACACTGCAGGCTCCATATTCCCCGAACATCTACAGATTGCGGCAGGTGAGGGACGATGCTCAGTCACCGACCGAGAGGACGACGACATTGTGGGACCCCAAAAATCAGCCCAGTGACGGCAATAATAAGACATCGTCTCCATCAATGTGATAAGGCCGAGTTAAGACAAGATAATGAAGAACCCAACGTGTTTCCTCACAACAGTCCTCCGTACGCCTGACACTGACAGCTGTACGGCATCAAGTAAAGAAAGGCCGTGAACACTGCATGGCAGGGCGCGGGAGACATCGCACGGCGGGGGACGTGGTGGACATTGCAGAGGGGCGTGGGGGATGTGGTGGAGCTCGCATGGTGGGGCGTGGGGGACAACGCACGGCAGGGGACATGGTGGACATTGCAGAGGGGCGCGGGGGATGTGGTGGAGCTCGCATGGTGGGGCGCGGTAAACATCGCACGGCGGGGGATGTGGTGGAGCTCGCATGGTGGGGCGTGGTGGCCATCGCACGGTGGGGGACGTGGTGGACATTGCAGAGGGGGGCGTGGGGGACGTGGTGGAGCTCGCATGATGGGGCGTGGTGGACATCGCACGGCGGGGGACGTGGTGGACATTGCTGAGGGGGACGTGGTGGAGCTCGCATGGTGGGGCATGGTGGACATCGCACGGCGGGGGTGTGGTGGACGTCGCAGAGGGGCGCGGGGGATGTGGTGGAGCTCGCATGGTGGGGCGTGGTGGACATAGCAGAGCGGGGCGTGAGGGACGTGGTGGAGCTCGCATGGTGGGGCGTGGTGGACATTGCAGAGGGGCGCGGGGGATGTGGTGGGGCGCGGTGGACATCGCACGGCGGGGATGTGGTGGACGTCGCAGAGGGGAGCGGGGGATGTGGTGGACATCGCACGGCGGGGGACGTGGTGGACATTGCAGAGGGGGGCGTGGGGGACGTGGTGGAGCTCGCATGGTGGGGCGTGGTGGACATCGCACGGTGGGGGACGTGGTGGACATTGCAGAGGGGCGCGGGGATGTGGTGGAGCTCGCATGGTGGGGCGCGGTGGACATCGCACGGTGGGGGACGCAGTGGACATTGCAGAGGGGCGCGGGGGATGTGGTGGAGCTCGCATGGTGGGGCATGGTGGACATCGCACGGCGGGGGACGTGGTTGACATTGCAGAGGGGGCGGGGATGTGGTGGTCGCATGGTGGGGCGCGGTGGACATTGCACGGTGGGGGACGTGGTGGACATTGCAGAGGGGCGCGGGGGATGTGGTGGAGCTCGCATGGTGGGGCATGGTGGACATCGCACGGAGGGGGACGTGGTGGACATTGCAGAGGGGAGTGGGGGATGTGGTGGAGCTCGCATGGTGGGACGTGGTGGACATCGCACGGCGGGGGACGTGGTGGAGCTCGCATGGTGGGGCGTGGTGGACATCGCACGGTGGGGGACGTGGTGGACATTGCAGAGGGGGCGGGGATGTGGTGGAGCTCGCATGGTGGGGCATGGTGGACATCGCACGGCGGGGGACGTGGTGGACATTGCAGAGGGGCGCGGGGGATGTGGTGGAGCTCGCATGGTGGGGCATGGTGGACATCGCACGGCGGGGGACGTGGTGGACATTGCAGAGGGGCGCGGGGGATGTGGTGGAGCTCGCATGGTGGGGCATGGTGGACATCGCACGGCGGGGGACGTGGTGGACATTGCAGAGGGGCGCGGGGGATGTGGTGGAGCTCGCATGGTGGGACGTGGTGGACATCGCACGGCGGGGGACGTGGTGGAGCTCGCATGGTGGGGCGCGGTGGACATCGCACGGCGGGGGACGTGGTGGAGCTCGCATGGTGGGACGTGGTGGACATCGCACGGCGGGGGACGTGGTGGAGCTCGCATGGTGGGGCGTGGTGGACATCGCACGGCAGGGGACGTGGTGGAGCTCGCATGGTGGGACGTGGTGGACATCGCACGGCGGGGGACGTGGTGGACATTGCAGAGGGGCGCGGGGGATGTGGTGGAGCTCGCATGGTGGGACGTGGTGGACATCGCACGGCGGGGGACGTGGTGGAGCTCGCATGGTGGGGCGTGGTGGACATTGCACGGTGGGGGACGTGGTGGACATCGCACGGCAGGGGACGTGGTGGAGCTCGCATGGTGGGGCGTGGTGGACATCGCACGGCGGGGGACGTGGTGGAGCTCGCATGGTGGGGCGTGGTGGACATCGCACGGCGGGGGACGTGGTGGACATTGCAGAGGGGCGCGGGGGATGTGGTGGAGCTCGCATGGTGGGGCGTGGTGGAGCTCGCATGGTGGGGCGTGGTGGACATCGCACGGCGGGGGACGTGGTGGACATTGCAGAGGGGCGCGGGGGATGTGGTGGAGCTCGCATGGTGGGGCGTGGTGGACATCGCACGGTGGGGGATGTGGTGGAGCTCGCATGGTGGGGCGTGGTGGACATCGCACGGTGGGGGACGTGGTGGACATTGCAGAGGGGCGCGGGGGACGTGGTGGAGCTCGCATGGTGGGGCGTGGTGGACATCGCACGGTGGGGGATGTGGTGGAGCTCGCATGGTGGGGCGTGGTGGACATCGCACGGCGGGGGACGTGGTGGACATTGCAGAGGGGCGCGGGGGACGTGGTAGAGCTCGCATGGTGGGGCGTGGTGGACATCGCACGGCGGGGGACGTGGTGGAGCTCGCATGGTGGGGCGTGGTGGACATCGCACGGCGGGGGACGTGGTGGAGCTCGCATGGTGGGGCGTGGTGGACATCGCACGGCGGGGGACGTGGTGGAGCTCGCATGGTGGGGCGTGGGGGATGTGGTGGAGCTTGCATGGTGGGGTGCGGTGGACGTCGTACGGCGGGGGGCGCTATTGCAGAGGGTGGCGCGGGGGACGTGATGGAGCTTTCTCATACACCATCTTGATAACGGGGTCACAGTGGCGGCTCTGAGGTGTCGTCACTCGCTGCCGCCTCCATACTATGTCACCCTGCAGCCCCATTGTGAGGTGCAGCTGCTCCTGAGCGCCCAGTGTCGGCCGACACATAAATATTTGCGCCCGGAGGGAGGAGCCGCCCCTCCCCTTTAAGAGGCGACCTGCTCGTCACTGCAGGCGGACGAGACCATCGCGGTGAGGAGGGAGGGGGGTGCCTGTGCTCGGGCTGCGCTCGGAGGCTCCGCGCTTCCTCCTGGTGGCCGCGGCCGGTGTCTGTGGCAGGGCCGGGGGCGGACGGAGAGGGTTTGGCGGAGCGGGGACCCCCCTGCGGAGAGCTGGTGACTGAGGAGCGGGCTCCCCGGCGCCGCCGCCCCTTCCCTCCCCGGCGTCACACACAATGCTCGGCCGCCATCTTGTTCCGAGGCCGCGCGCCGCTCCCCCCTCCTTTGTTTATCTTTAGTTCCGTCCAAATCTGCAGCAAAAGGAGGAAAAAAAAAAAAAGCTCCAATGTTACAAAGCGCGGAGTGCAGATAGCCGCCGCCGGTGCCGTGACCCGGTGCAGCCTCCGCCGCGGATTGCTGACGTTTGGGGGTTTTGCAGCCCCCCCTGCCGGGAGCCGCGGGGTGAAAGGTCACCGGCTGTCGCCATATTTCGGCTAGTAAATAATGCACAAATAATCCGCGCGCGGAGGAGGAGGCGGAGGGATCCGGGAGGGGGAGAAGAAGGAGAGCGGCGCGGAGCCCCCGGTGCGGGAGGAGGAGGAGGGGGCCGTGATGTCACCGCAGCCTGGCCGCTCTGTCTCCCCTGCCCTGTGTGTCTTCTAGGGGATTCTTTTCCGCCTTTAGGGGGCAGTGATCCGCCGGAGTGAAGCGGCCGAGGAGGGAGGGGGCGGCGGAGCGGGGGAAACGCCGCAATAGTCCTAGAGGAAAAAAAAGACTTTATTTATTTCTGCAATAATGGACGCGAACTGGACCAGCTTCATATTCCAGGTAATGGTGAGTGGGGGTCTGCGCGGGGGGGCGCACGCGTCGGCCTCCGTCCTGCTCGCGGCATGCAGGCGCATCACCCCCCGGCAGCGGCGCATCACCCCCCGGCAGCGGCGCGCTCCTGCACCTCCGCAGCCTCCTCTCCTTGTGCTGTGTGGCTCCTGCAGGGAGGGCGGGCGCGCTGTGCTGGGTGCTGCTGTATCGCCTCCCCTCCCTCCCTGCCTTCTTCCCTCTCCCCTCTCCCTCTTTCCTCTCATAGTAATAGTGGAGCTCGCAGCGAGGGATGATATTCTCTGCGCCCCGCATGGAGACGTGGCCCCCGTCCGGCCGCAGTGACCGCGAGGGCTGACGGCGTCAGGAAGCGGTTAATCGGGAGAGGATTGGGGGTCCACTGACGGTGTGTGACATTGGCGCCTGTGTATACGGAGGGGTCCTTATATATTATAGGCGTGATGACTTCTGCATGTGCTCAGACTCGTCATGGGGCAGCGGTGGTCTATACATATAGACCAGTGATGCTGGGCCCGGACGTTATCCGATTCTGAGCCTTTGCCGTGTTCCGGGGTCCTGGTGTGAGGAGCTTGCCCTCGTCTCAGTAACCAGGTGGTCCTTGCGATTGCTGACTTGGCAGATGGTCGGCCTTGCATGTGACGTGGGGGTCCTGACCAACGATCTAATGTGTATGGGGGTCTCCAGCTCTTCCTGTCGATATAATCCTCGGGCCGGAGACAAGTGTTTTGGTTTGGAGGACGTCGGTCTCACCGGCTGTACCCGGTTGACGCTTGGGGTGTCCTAACTTTACACTGTTGTTGTCTCTGGCAGCTTGGACGACATATTACTTACCAGCTCCTTTTCTGTCTCCTTTCCTTCAGACGCCTCCTCCGCCCCCAGCGGAGCCCTTACAAGTTGAACTTTTACCTGTACTTGCAACTGTTACTGCACCGCCAGATGGGTCCCTCACGCCACAAACCTTGGTGCCCACTATGGCGCCCCATCACCCGTCCACAGTGGACACGGCTGCCCTCAAACAAGTGGTGCCGGGACTGTCCATCCCACAGCAGATGGTGCCAACCACCATTACATCTCAGCCTTCCCCTATCTCCTCCGCTCTCCCTCTGCACCAGGTCATGGAGCTCCCCAAGAAGTCTAAGAGCCGGGGCCCCTACATCTGCTCCTTATGCTCCAAAGAGTTTAAGAACGGCTACAACCTACGGAGGCATGAAGCTATCCACACGGGCACCAAGCCTGCCCGGGCGCAGCCTGCCGTCAAGATGCCCACCATGGTCCCTCTCAGTTTGCTCAGTGTTGCTGGGACCCTCGGGACCAGTACAGAACCCATGGAGGTTCCTACATCTCCTTCCACGCTGCCTTTACCGGGACCGGGGCCGTCACCTACAGCGAAAAAGGTTCGGAAAAACCATGCCTGTGAGATGTGCGGCAAAGCCTTCCGGGACGTGTACCACCTGAACCGTCACAAGTTGTCTCACTCCGATGAGAAGCCGTACTCCTGCCACGTGTGTCAGCAGCGCTTCAAGCGCAAGGACCGAATGACTTATCACGTCCGCTCCCACGACGGGACGGTGCACAAGCCGTACATCTGTAGCCACTGCGGAAAAGGGTTCTCCCGGTAAGATGCCGGCCCGGCACCCGGCCAGCCGAACCCTCTTATGTCTCTTTGCTGAATCTAATTTTCCATTTTTCTCTTTCAGCCCGGATCACTTGAACAGTCACGTCAGACAAGTTCATTCTACAGAGCGCCCCTTTAAATGCCAGGTACTTGTGAAATGTGGTTCTCTTCTCGGTGATCTTCTGACTGTCGGCGTCCATTGTGTTCTCAGTCACATCTTCATCTTCTCCTTCCGCCTCCAGACCTGTGAAGCTGCTTTTGCTACGAAGGACCGGCTGAGGGCCCACATGGTGCGGCACGAGGAGAAGGTTCCTTGTCACGTGTGCGGGAAGCTCCTCAGTGCGGCCTACATCACCGACCACATGAAGGTCCACAACCAGGGGCCCAACCACATCTGTGAGATGTGTAGCAAAGGTAAGGGAGGTGTGCGCTGTACACGTGGTTCAGCCGCTCATCCAACACCGCACCACTACACGTCTGAGGCCCCCAATCCGGCATATCCCAATATCCAGCGATGCTCTCCTCGGCCATGAATGAACACGTTCTTCTAGAGGGGTGGAGGGTGGTCTTTGTTTAAGAGTCCTTTAATCTCTCTCAACTGTGTGGTCTTGTGTGTGAACGGTTACCTGACAAAACGGACGAGTTCTTTTTTTTACTAACATGTTAGTTAATTGGTTACCACAAGAGTAGATGATATAAAGGTCCGTAATTCCTGTACTTTGTATCATGGGGGCAGGCGTAGTGGTTGCTACAGGTACCAGAAGTTGATATGATCTCGGCTAGGAGACCAGATGAAAGCTATTTGCAAATGTTAAAATAAGCATTAATGAGATCCTTGGGGGCGGGGCGTGTGGAATGTTAGACTCTTCGGGGGTGGGGTGTGTGGAATGTTAGACTCTTCGGGGGTGGGGCCTGGCTATGAATTAAAGAACCAGTAAACAAATTAGACATTTGTGATCCTTGGACATAACGCCACCTACTATTGGCTGAGAATATAACCCACACAGAGATCGGCTGTAACACTTTATCTTCTGTCTCTTCCTTTTTACTGATTGCTTCATTGCTGGACTGAGGGCTTCCCATTAACTCCCTGTTTACTGGTTCTTTAGTGGGGTAGCGGCACTTTGCAGAATGGTGTGGATGAGGGGATCACTTACTGATGATGGAGCGATGCCTGTGGCCCGGCCTAAAAGTGGCGTGTGCTTCTCCTCCCCCGTGCAGGTTTTGCCACGGCTGCGTACCTGCGGGTCCACTCGGTGAAGCACCACGGTCTGGTGTGCCCACGGGCAGACAGCTTCCTCTGCAAGTTGTGCAGCGTTCACTGCAAAACCCTGGCACAGCTGAGCGGCCACATGCACACACACGCCATGTCGGGGGCCACGGGGCTCGCTGAGGGACCCCTACTGCAGTGACCACGGCTAAGGCAAGAGCCTAGTTCCCTTTTCCCTTCCCTTCCCTGGGGATGTATGCATTGTTGGTAGCTGGAGGCTGTGCTGAGCATTGCTGGGTTTTGGGGTATGCCTCCTCTTGTAGCATGCCTGCCCGTCACTCAGTGGTTGTGTTTGGAGATGCCCCTGTCGCCTCTGCCCCCCGCTCTGCTTGTCTAGATGCTTTATTGTATTCTCGTAACTCCATCTCTAATCATTGACTTTATCCCCTTCTCACTTTGTGCATTGTTCGTTATGTACCCCCCAATAATTCGCCCTTTTTCTGCCTTCTCCCCCATCTCTACTCACAGCCACCTCCGAAGTCTCTCCTCTTGTGGATCCGACGGCCGCTGTCACCGCTGTGCTTCCGAACCCCAGCGTTCCCGGCATGATGTCCACGCAGCCCTGGTGACTGGCTCTCCTGGAGGGGGGTGCAGACAACGATGTCGCGCTCTTCTGATGTGTCTGTGTACAGTGTTTGGGGGTCCACACCGGCCCCCGAATCAGGCACACATGTTCTGAAGAGTGGTTGTATGTAACCCACCTCCCACCTTCTGTCCTCCAGGTGAATAAAAAACCGTGAGGCTAAAGGAAGGTGACAAGGGATTTAGGAAAACGACATCCATACCGCCGGCCCCCGAGGAGTTCACCGCAGCCTGACTTGTACACTACTCGCCCTGTGTAATGCTGTAGGTCTTGGTGCCCATTTTTTGCAGCCCCCGCCGTGATCGGGGCACCGGGCGGGGTGGAAATCATGGGCCAACGCCTTGTATGAAAACTACTTCACAGTTTGCATCGGTGGCTGTAAGGACAGTGAAGCAGTCAGAACTTTGCTCTGTGGGTGGCACGGACGGGCAGGCTGCTCCGGTTCAGGATTATTATTTTTTGACACTAGATGTGTGAGCTGTAAATCATTTTAATTTTTCAAGTGGACGTCCCGGGAGCGAACCAAATTATCTGAGATAAAGGCACTGTGCAGGAGGGCAGTACCCCGAGGCGCGTGCGGTATGTGATGGCACTGGTCCCCCGGGCAGCAGCGGGAGGTAGATAACGATGATGTGGTCAGTTCCAGGACGTAGCGGGTTATATCAGCGGGGGGTAAGGCCGTCATTTGTAAAACCGTATGCTGGACCTCCAAACCCCACCTCCCCTCATGTTTTGGGCAAAATCTGGCTTCACGGCTACTTGTGTCCAGGGGGCTGTGCTTCATGCCCGTTTGGTCACAAGTGTCCCTTGAAGGACAGTCGTTGTCTTTGGGGATTTGCATGCAGTCCTCCACACTGATCCTACTTTACTGTGCCCAGAGTAGGGTGTAGCCGAGGCAGCGACCCATACTGTAGGCAGGATGTGCCCGGTGCCATTGCCGCGCTCTCCGCAGTTCTGTAACCGTCCCGCTAGCTCGGTGCAGCGCTGCCATCAAAACACATGCGTATGACAGGTTGGAAAGGAGCCGCCATGATCCTGGCCATGTTCGCACAGTTAGGAAAGCTTAAGTTGCCCGTGTTTGGTGACTTTCGGCAGTCGGGTAATGTTCTCTACTACGAGCAGGAACTTTGGCTGGTGACTCCCCATCGTACATTACAGCTCCACCTATCATCCACCCTTGCGACCGAACAAATGGCTTAAGGGGGTTGGCGTATAAGTTTTAGGTTTTAACCCTTTTTTTATTTAGTTTTTATTTTTTTTAAATGTTTCTAGGAACTAATATAGGATAACATGAAATATTATGAAATGGGCAGGTTTAGTTTAGAGAAGGTATACATATATATATTTTGTACCAGCTCCTGAGGCTGCTCTGCCGCGGTGCTCACACTACTGTGAATCTTCTTCTTAAAAGTTGAAAAGGTTTTTTGCATTTTATTGTCTTGAGATGACAGAAAACAGGTCTGCAGATGGCAACAGCGAAGACCACCAGCTGGGAACCCCAAACCAGGGGCTTCTACACCAACGGAGGTGCTGTCAGGTGTGACTGATCCTTGAGGTCGTCGATGTATTGGGCGGGCGAGGCGCCATCCTTGGGGCAGCGTCTATGGTTGCACCATAAAAACTTCGGGGTTGTAACCGATCCAAACTTTAAGCCTTATTTAAAAAGTTAATTGAGGCGTCCCATCACTTCTGATCGTTCCTTACTAAGGATGAAACTTCCATGTTCTGCTCCCGTTGCACATCCAATAGTGGAGAAAAATCATCGGAAATCACATTGATTTATTTTACGACTGAACGTTCAGCTCTGGAAAAAGAGATCAGAGAGAGGTTTAGTTATAGCAGATGGCGCCGATCTCCCGGCCGGACACCCAGATATTGGGAGTGTGGGCATAAAACCGCCCCCTTTCTGTGCTGCTTATTGGCATTGAGGTGGGGAAACAGTTGGAAATGTATCGGTGATGTAAAGATTGGATACGTTGTATCCGATCACGATTCTATGTATCCTACTGGATAGTTTCCAAAAAACTGGGACGAATCCCAGCGGATCTTTGGCCGCTGCTCCTGTTGATGAAGGGTCGTCATCGTCATGGTCGTCTTCTTTTGCATTTCATGTCTTCGCCCATCGCAGTTTCATTACCGAGTCCAAGTCAGCCTTGTAGTTGGACGCCATGGTTGATGTGACTAGTAGCCACGTGAGTCGGTGGCCACGGGGTTTTTTTTTTTTTCTCTTTTTCGGAGGGGCACGAGGAGGGCAGCAGTTTTCTGTACAAATTTCTGTGTGTATATAGTTTCCGGAAGGAGTGAATGCCTGTGTACACCACGTTCTATAGACTCTGTCCATGGTCATTTCAAGCCTTCGTTGTCCGGTCGTTCCTGGCCCTGCATGTCGTTCCATGGACCCGTGTACGGACCCTAAAGGGCACGCTGTAATCTCCCTTTCTACAAGGCAGGAGCTGCTTTTCTGCCACATTTCAGGGTGCCCCCTTCCCTCTTTTTTCTGTTGTGCACAGATGAGACGCTGGGTGCATGAGACCTTGTGTATATAGTGTGCCGGGGTCGGGTACAGGCTGTATATAATGGACGCGGCGTCACTTGCATCTCGCACTGTAAATACTGAAAACTGCTGGAAATCCGTCATTTTGATAACTGTTGAAAAAGTTTAAAAGTTAAAAAAAAAAAAAGTTTTCTGAACTGTCCTTGTGGTGACGATCGCCCCTCACCTCTGCGCTCCCTCTCTGCGTCACTTTGGGATTTTTTTTTTTTTTTCGTGCTCTCCCTTAGTAAATAACATTGTTCTTCTTCCGTCTATGTTCTCAGTGTCATATAATCTGTCTCCGTATATAAAGTATTTCACCCTGTCTCACTTCTCATTGTTGCTTATGGAATAACTGAATTTTAGTAAAAAGATGAAATCCCAAGATTTTTTGTGTTTTTGTTCTTGAGAGCACTACTGTATTCTTGCACATAGGGGGCGGTATGGAGGTTGTTACAGCTGCAATCAAAATGACTCACCGCCTCCGCCGATGTACAATGGCCGAATACCATAAGTATAACAAGTGATTCTCCACCCCGTCGTGACCAGTGTCGCTCGCACTTCACCGAGCCCCTCTGGCTGTTATAACCTGCTGCAGACATGGTGCATCGCCAGACACCAGCTTCTGGCACCGTTCCTGAGGAGTTTAGGTCCAGGCCTCGTGGGCAATGGTCTGCAAGTCGCGCATATTCTTGTGTTAAGTGACGAGACCATTGTCTCCTTCAAAAAAGATGCAGCAGCATTGAATGTTAGGAGAGATGCAACTGATCTAGGCCGCCCAGGTCCGGGTGGGCGCAGGGATCGCGGGGTTTGATGCAGAAGAAAGGCATGTACGGAGCGAGGACTGGAGGCCGCAGGCAGACCGGACACGGGAGCAGGTATGGAGAAGGTGGTGGTGCACAGACACAGGTGTGTGCCCTGGTGGGCATTACATAGGTCCAGACTGATAATATGGGGGCACACCGGGCCACTTCAACAACCTTAGAAGGTGAGGAAGCCCTGCCTAACTGGATCAGATGCATAACTACCTCCAAGTTTTAGGTCCCCCCTAGATGAGTTGATCGTAGAAAAAAACCATGCTTTGCGTGGAATTTCTGGAGCAGAATAAGGCCACTTACAATGGAAAGTATTCACACCCCTTTAGACTCTTTGTTTCATTGCAGCCATTTGGTAAATTCTATAGAGTTCATGTTTTTCTCTCTTTAATGTACACTCTGCACCCCATCCTGACTGAAGAAAAACACAAATGTAGAAATTTTTGCAAATTTATTAGAAAAGAAAACCTGAAATCCCCCATGGTCATAAGTATTCAGCCCCTTTGCTCAGTATTGAGGAGACGCACCTTTTGAGCTAGTACAGCCATGAGTCTTCTTGGGAATGACGCCACAAGTTTTTCACCCCTGGATTTGGGGATCCTCGGCCATTCTTCCTTGCAGATCCTCTCCAGTTCCGTCAGGTTGGATGGTGAACGTTGGTGGACAGCCATTTTCAGGTCTCTCCAGAGATGCTCAGTTGGGTTTAGGTCAGAGCTCTGGCTGGGCCAGTCAGGAATGGTCACAGAGTTGTTCTGAAGCCACTCCTTTGTTATTTTAGCTGTGTGCTTAGGGTCATTGTCTTGTTGGAAGATGAACCTTCGGCCAAGTCTGAGGTCCAGAGCACTCTGGAAGAGGTTTTCATCCAGGATCTCTCTGTACTTGGCCACATTCATGTTTCCTTCAATGGCAACCAGTCATCCTGTCCCTGCAGCTGAAAAACACCCCCATAGCATGATGCTGCCTCCACCATGTTTCACTGTTGGGATTGTATTGGGCAGATGATGAGCAGTGCCTGGTTTTCTCCACACATACCGCTTAGAATTATCACCAAAAAGTTCTATCTTCGTCTCATCAGACTAGAGAATCTTATTTCTCATAGTCTGGGAGTCCTTCATGTGTTTTTTAGCAAACTATGCAGGCTTTCATATGTCTGGCACTGAGGAGAAGCTTCCGTCGGGCCACTCTGCCATAAAGACCCGACTGGTGGAGGGCTGCAGTGATAGTTGACTTGGTGGAACTTTCTCCCATCTCCCTACTGCATCTGTGGAGTTCAGCCACAGTGATCTTTGGACTCTTCTTTACCTCTCTCACCAAGGCTCTTCTCCCACAATTGCTCAGTTTGGCGGGACGGCCAGGTCTATGAAGGCTTCTGGTGGTCCCAAACTTCTTCCATGTAAGGATTATGGAGGCTACTGTGCTCTTAGGAACCTTGAGTACTGCAGAAATTCTTTTGTAACCTTGGCCAGATCTGTGCCTTGTCACAGTTCTGTCTCTGAGCTCCTTGGCCAGTTCCTTTGGCCTCATGATTCTCATTTGGTCTGACATGCACTGTGAGCTGTGAGGTCTTATATAGACAGGTGTGCGCCTTTACAAATCAAGTCCTATCAGTTTAATTACACACAGCTGGACTCCAATGAAGGAGTAGAACCATCTCAAGGAGGATCACAAGGAAATGGACAGCATGGGACTTACATATGAGTGTCTGAGCAAAGGGTCTGAATACTTATGACCATGTGATGTCAGTTTTTCTTAATAAACTTGCAAAAATTTCTACATTTCTGTTTTTTTTCCGTCAAGATGGGGTGCAGAGTGTACATTAAAGAGAAAAAAAAAGAACTTTTTTTGAATTTACCAAATGGCTGCAATGAAACAGTGAAAAATGGAAAGGGGTCTGAATACTTTCTGTACCCACTGTATGTCCTCTTTAGGCCCCCACGTCTTTCCTCAGGACCACGAGTCATTTCACAGTCCAGAACTTGGGTCTATTTCATACTCTGTGATTGGATCAGAAGCAGGAACGATTTTGACTCTAGAAGAGGATTTGTTGAGGACCCAAAGACTCTCTGCAGACGGAGAGTTCGAAAACACAGAAGCAAGGACACACTCGGGCTCAGTCACGTCTTACTTGCTGTTCCTTTTGACCCCATGCCTGGAGAAAACATCTGCGGAGTCCTGACAGGGACCAGGAACATTAGAGATGGTGGAAACAGTAACGTTTTCTGAGAAGGTATTTGAGGTGGAATCTTGAAGCAATCAACACAAGATCCCTACTGAGTCATCTGGTTTGATGACCCAAGCGTGTAACCGTAGCCACAGAAGTCCCAAAATCACCAGTGGATCAGAAAGTGGTAAAAACTTTCAAAAAAAAAAAAAATCCTCCGTGCACCCATCTGGAGAGTAACCTTCACTGTCCAGGATTGGATACGACCACCTGGAATTGTTGACCCATTCACAGAGGTGATCTTCAGGGGCGTCTGCAAAGGAACTAGAGGAATTGTCAGTCTTTGGCCAAAGAGACGTCCATACAAGTCTCTCCTCCTCCGGAATCAATAAGTACTTGTATCGTGAACACAGAGGACCTGTAGGAAATGACCATAGTGGAAGAAAGAGTTACTCGAAGATTGATGTCCTCCTCTTTGCCGAGGTGGAAGGTACTCCCTGTTTGGCCTTCAGTTGGGAACAATTTGTGCGATAATGATCCCATTCACCACAACACATGGAGTCCGCCAGTAAGACGACTGGATCTGTCAGCGGTAGATGATCGGTTCCGACCAATCTCCATGGGTTCGTTCCTCTTCTGCCATTCTGGGAGGAGATTGTGAAGATGTTTTGGAAAGTGGCTCGTGGCATCCAGAGGTGTTTTTCTTTAAGTCGTTCTTTAAAACACTCGTCCACTCGGGTGGTAAGGGACAGCAAATCTCTACCAGCGAGTTCATCTCTGATCCCTGTGGGGAAGTCGGCATAGAAGATGGCCAGGAGAACATCATTGTTCCAGGTAAATTCAGCAGAGTAGAGAACTGGATGGCAAAATGTCTCAGAGAAACAGTTAAGTGACTGCAAAGGACCCGCCAGCGAGTTTGGTGGCAGCAGGAAGTGAGGGTTCAGTTTGCACAGTACCGAGCAGACTAAAGGTCTCCATGCCCGAACGCTGAGAGGTCACCGCTACTGACCCAAAAGCACAAGAAAAGTCCCCTCCATTCAGAGCTGGGGCCCTGAGGAAGCGGGGGAGAACTTGCAGTCAGGGACACCGGCACGCATTGGGTCACGGAGCCTTTGTGGGTGCTGAATGCCGCTCGCCCCCCGCCATGCTTTAAACTGTTTGAAATACTCACCTCTGCTCGTTCCCCGCAGCTCCGGTCTCTTCCTCGTCTACTGACACTGACGTCTCAGGGTGGAGGCAGCGATGATGTCACTACAGCGCCCTCTGCTGATCACTGCAGAGCCAGTAGAGGCTGAAGACACTGGAGCTGCGATCAGCAGGGAACGAGCAGAGGTGACTGTGATTATTTAATTTTTATGTATGGAGCATTAGATCGGGCTCATTTTACTGTATGGAGCATTATATGGGGCCCATTATATAGTATAGACCATGATATGGGGCCCATTATTCTGTATGGAGCATTATATGGGCCCATTATACAGTATGGACCATTATATTGGGCTCATTCTGCATGGAGCATTATATGGGCCCCATAATACTGTATGGAGCAATATATGGGGCCCATTATACAGTATGGACCATTATATGGGGCTCATTATACTGTACTGTATGGAGCATTATATGGGTTCCATTATTCTGTATGGAGCATTATATGGGGCCAATATCTGGGGTCCATTATTCTGTATGGAGCATTATATGGGGCAAATATATGGGGTCCATTATTCTGTATGGAGCATTATATGGGGCCAATATATGAGGTCCATTATTCTGTATGGAGCATTATATGGGGACTCATTCTGTACGGAGCACTATGTTTTGTCCATAATACTGTATGGAGGACTATGTGGTAACCATTATACTGTATGGAGCATTATGTTGGGCCCATAATACTGTATGGAGAACTATATGGGGCCAATATACTGTATGGAGGACTGTGTGGCCCATAATACTGTAGGGAGGATTATGTGGGGCCCATAATACTGTAGGGAGCACTATGTGGGGCCCATAATACTGTATGGAGGACTATGTTGGGACCTTAATACTCTAGGGCGCACTATGTGTGGCCCATAATACTGTAGGAGTAGGGAGCACTATGTGGGGCCCATAATACTGTAGGGAGCACAATGTGGGGCCCATAATACTGTAGGGAGGACTACTGTATGTGGGGCCCATAATACTGTATGGAGGACTATTTGGGACCCTTAATACTGTATGGAGGACTATGGGGGCCATAGTACTGTAGGGAGCACCATGTGGGGCCCATAATACTGTGTGGAGGATTATGTGGAGACCATAATACTGTATGGAGCACTATGTGGGGACCATAATACTGTATGGAGGACTATGTGGGGCCCTTTATTCTGTATGGAGCACTATGTGGTGCCCATAATAGTAGTTATATTCTTGTACATAGGGGGCAGTATTATAGCAGTTATATTCTTGTACATAGGAGCAGTATTATAGTAGTTATGTTCTTGTACATAGGGGGCAGTATTATAGTAGTTATATTCTTGTACATAGGAGCACTATTATAGTAGTTATATTCCTGTACATAGGGGGCAGTATTATAGTAGTTATATTCTTGTATATAGGAGCAGTATTATAGTAGTTATATTCTTGTACATAGGGGGCAGTATTATAGTAGTTATATTCTTGTACATAGGAGCAGTATTATAGTAGTTATATTCCTGTACATAGTGGCAGTATTATAGTAGTTATATTCCTGTACATAAGGGCAGTATTATAGTAGTTATATTCTTGTACATAGGAGCAGTATTATAGTAGTTATATTATTGTACATAAGGGCAGTATTATAGTAGTTATATTCTTGTACATAGGGGCAGTATTATAGTAGTTATATTCTTGTACATAGGGGCAGTATTATTGTAGTTATATTCCTGTACATAGTGGCAGTATTATAGTAGATATATTCTTGTACATAGGAGCAGTATTATAGTAGTTATATTCTTGTACATAGGGGCAGTATTATAGTAGTTATATTCTTGTACATAGGGGCAGTATTATAGTAGTTATATTCTTGTACATAGGGGCAGTATTATTGTAGTTATATTCCTGTACATAGTGGCAGTATTATAGTAGTTATATTCTTGTACATAGGAGCAGTATTATAGTAGTTATATTCTTGTACATAGGGGCAGTATTATAGTAGTTATATTCTTGTACATAGGGGCAGTATTATAGTAGTTATATTCTTGTACATAGGGGCAGTATTATAGTAGTTATATTCTTGTACATAGGGGGCAGTATTATAGTAGTTATATTCTTGTACATAGGGGCAGTATTATAGTAGTTATATTCTTGTACATAGGGGCAGTATTATAGTAGTTATATTCTTGTACATAGCAGCAGTATTATAGTAGATATATTCTTGTACATAGGAGCAGTATTATAGTAGATATATTCTTGTACATAGGAGCAGTATTATAGTAGTTATATTCTTGTACATAGGGGCAGTATTATAGTAGTTATATTCTTGTACATAGGGGGCAGTATTATAGTAGTTATATTCCTGTACATATGGGGCAGTATTATAGTAGTTATATTCTTGTACATAGGGGGCAGTATTATAGTAGTTATATTCTTGTACATAGGGAGCAGTATTATAGTAGATATATTCTTGTACATAGGAGCAGTATTATAGTAGTTATATTCTTGTATATAAGAGCAGTATTATAGTAGTTATATTCTTGTATATAGGGGCAGTATTATAGTAGTTATATTCCTGTACATAGGAGCAGTATTATAGTAGTTATATTCTTGTATATAAGAGCAGTATTATAGTAGTTATATTCTTACATAGGGGGCAGTATTATAGTAGTTATATTCTTGTACATAGGAGCAGTATTATAGTAGTTATATTCTTGTATATAAGAGCAGTATTATAGCAGTTATATTCTTGTACATAGGAGCAGTATTATAGTAGTTATATTCTTGTATATAAGAGCAGTATTATAGTAGTTATATTCTTGTACATAGGAGCAGTATTATAGTAGTTATATTCTTGTATATAAGAGCAGTATTATAGTAGTTATATTCTTGTATATAGGGGCAGTATTATAGTAGTTATATTCTTGTACATAGGAGCAGTATTATAGTAGATATATTCTTGTACATAGGGGGCAGTATTATAGTAGATATATTCTTGTACATAGGAGCAGTATTATAGTAGTTATATTCTTGTACATAGGGGGCAGTATTATAGTAGTTATATTCTTGTACATAGGGAGCAGTATTATAGTAGTTATATTCTTGTACATAGGGAGCAGTATTATAGTAGTTATATTCTTGTATATAAGAGCAGTATTATAGTAGTTATATTCTTGTACATAGGAGCAGTATTATAGTAGTTATATTCTTGTATATAAGAGCAGTATTATAGTAGTTATATTCTTGTACATAGGGAGCAGTATTATAGTAGTTATATTCTTGTATAGAAAGAGCAGTATTATAGTAGTTATATTCTTGTACATAGGAGCAGTATTATAGTAGTTATATTCTTGTACATAGGGGGCAGTATTATAGTAGTTATATTCTTGTACATAGGGGGCAGTATTATAGTAGTTATATTCTTGTACATAGGGAGCAGTATTATAGTAGTTATATTCTTGTACATAGGGGCAGTATTATAGTAGTTATATTCTTGTACATAGGAGCAGTATTATAGTCGTTATATTCCTGTACATAGGGGGCAGTATTATAGTAGTTATATTCTTGTACATAGGGGGCAGTATTATAGTAGTTATATTCTTGTACATAGGAGCAGTATTATAGTAGTTATATTCTTGTACATAGGGGCAATTTTTATTATAAACCAAACATAAATACAATTATAATAAAACAAAAATCATCCAGTATTACAAAACACAAACCACATAGGTAATATATACACAGCACTACATAATCAGATCATATTCATAAATAAATTAAAGTGTCCACACCTGGGGATGGAAAAAGAAAAGAAAAAAAAAATAATTATATTTTCTAACTGAATTTTACGTTCCTCCATAACGTTGTGTTTCTCGGACTCCTAACTTCCAGTGATTTTATCCACCGGAGTTCTGACATAACCTGATTGGCGGCAGCGGTGTGATCGAACAGCTCATTGTGCAGTGACACCCGGGTTCTCATGTGCCAGTGATAATATTTGATGACACTGATTATAATGTACATCGTCTCTCTGTTGATGTTACTAACAGTGGAGGGGACACCATAGATTATGTCGGGATACTTTAGGGTCCGCAGTCTGGGGATTTTTAGATTATCTGACACTTCCTCCCAGATCTTCCTCCCTCCCCAGCAATCACATATAAAGTGCTCCATAGTCTCCTCCTGCTGACAACCAAGGGGACACTTCCGATCAGAGACACACAGATGTTTCAGGTTCCCTCTGACAAAGAGCCGACTATGCAGTGAAAGCCAAGTGACATCAAACAGTTTAGGCGGAAGCCGTTTCCCGTTTAGGAACCTAAGGCTTTCCTGCAGGGTGGTGGTGACACAATCTCTCAGGGCCAGTGGAGAGTAGAAGAAAGTCCTACATACACGAGCATACAGGTCTCTTCTGGTATTCCTCTCAATGTAAGACTTCTCCAGTCCCCACCTCCTAACACACTTCAGTCCATAGTCCAGATACTGGGGAAGGTGGTCACCTGTCCATCTCCTCCTCTTGAGACTGCCGCCTCGCACCCATGATTCTGCAAAAGGCAATATCCAGTACCTGATACTATTTACCCACAGGGAGCTACTGTTTGAGTCCTTTAGAAACAAGGAGTCAAAGAAAACCCTTGGATTCAACATATCCAGTCCACCCTCTCTCCGCCGTAGGTACGTTATTCCCCTCTTTATCAAGTTCAACCTATTCCCCCACAAGAGCTGGAAGAACAGGCTGAAGAGCCTCGCTGAGAAAGATTCTGGGAAAGCGACAGAGACATACAAGAAAACGGGGACCAGGTACGTCTTCAACATTGTGACCCTTTCTCTGTAGGTCAGCCTCCAGTTCTTCCATCGCTGAACCTTTGCATTTCCGGTTTCCAATTTCTCCTCCCAATTTAGCGTGGCATTATCTTCCCTCCCAAATTTAACCCCTAGGATCTTAATATGGGTGGAGGCTTTGGAAAACTGCGGCAGATCAAAGCTGGGCTCAGTATCTAATGTCCACAGAGCTTGACTCTTTTCAAGGTTGACAAGAGACCCGGAGGCCTCTGAGTAGCTTCTGATGGACGCAGATAACATCTGCACCTCTCGAGGATTGGAGATCACCAGCGTCACATCGTCCGCATAGGCAACAACATTCAGAGGCGGGCAGTGGGGGACCGGCACCCCCTGAAAATCGCACTCCTGCAGTGACCTCAGGAACGGGTCTAGGGCAAAAACATACAGGAGCGGACTCATTGGGCAGCCCTGTCTCACCCCCGCCTCAACTCCAAAAGTGTCACCCTGCCAACCATTAATCAGAGGAAAGCTCACCGCCTCTCTGTACAACGTCTTCAGCCAATCCACAAATTGTCCCGGAATACCGTACTTTGACAAAGTGGCCCACAGATAGTCATGATCAACCCTGTCAAAGGCTTTAGCCTGGTCCAGACTAACAACATATCTCCCACACCGCAGAGCTTTACATCTCTCAAACATCTCCCGTATCGAGATGACTGCTCCAGAGATGTTCCGCCCTTTTACTGTCCCAAACAGAGCCTGCCAACAGTGCCGGGGACAAACAGACTAATCTAGAAAATAGGATCTTTGCCAGAATCTTCCTGTCCACATTCAAGAGGGCAATCGGCCTCCAGTTCTTGATGTCGCTCGGCTCTTTACCTTTAGACAGCAGAATTAACGAGGACACTCTCATGGATGGAGGCATCAGGTGATTTTCTAGACAATTTCTATACACATCCACGAGAATTGGAGCCAGGAGGTCTCTGAATTTCTTATAAAATTCTGCTGTTATACCATCCGGACCTGGTGCCTTCTTCAGATATAATTTATCAATAGCCTCCTTAACTTCCTCCACCGTTAATTCTGCTGTCAAAGGAGAAAAGTCCAGATCATTAGTATCAGGCACTGGAGTTGCCTCCAAGAATTGAGTCATCTTATCTTTATCCAAAACTTTCCTCTGAAACAAGTCAGCATAGTAAGATCTCACCACCTCCAGGATACCCTCCCGTGAATCCTGCAATACACCCTGGGAGTCGGTGAGACCCGTGACCATTTTTTTGGCCACCCTCTCCCTGCAATTCTCAAAGGGATCAGGGGCCCCTAAGGACCCATAATCCCGTTCAAGAACCAGGGAGGTATACCTGCTATACTGATACTGCTTTATCTCAGATTTCAGCCGGTCGATCTTCACTTTGTCATCCCCGCCCGCCGAATACAGTGACTCCAATTCTTTGCGCAGCTTTAGGTACTGGCTGTACTTATTCCTCCCTTTATTAACTGACAGTCTCTTTAAGAGGGATCTGATATCCTCCTTGACGTCCTCCCACCAGTCGGTCATGTTGTCATAGAAGTCAACCCTGTCTAGATGAAGCTGGATAAGGGAGTGAACACGGCTCTGAACATAGGCATCATCCAGGAAAATGGAATTGAGCTTCCACAACCCTCTACCAATGTCCGGACGGTTAGAGGAACCCAAAGAGAAGCCCAAGGCGAGGTGATCAGAGTAAGGGACGACCTTCTCACCCAGGGCGCAGACAGCCTCAGTAGGACTGACAAAAGCAAAATCTATCCTACTGCTCCTGTTGGAACATGAATATGTGAATTTTGGCTGTCGCCCACCCTGTGTGAAAACGTCGGTCAATCCTGCCTGCATTATGACGTTATGTAGGACCTTACCGTCCCTGGTCACTCCCCTGCCTGAGGAGCTGTCACCTGATGTCATTATGGCATTAAAGTCCCCCGCCATCACCACTGGAAGAGAAGTGAAGAGGTAAGGCTTGACGTCATTAAACAGCTGGATCCTGTCAGTCACTGTCTGTGGCCCATAGATGTTAATAAGTCGGAGTCGTCTCCCATGGACAGTGACTTCCAGGACCAGACATCTTCCCATGACCACCTCCGTCATCCTATGCACAGTCACATCAATGGTGTTAAACAGGACAGCGACCCCGGCGTAAGGCTCCACAGCCAGTGACCAGAAAGAAGGACCGGACCGCCATTCCCTCTCAGCCTCTCTCGTAAGCCCCAGAGACGTCAGTCGTGTCTCCTGCAGGAAGATGACATCTGTGTCCAGATATTTGAGATGTTCATACACCGCGTGTCTAGTTCTCCTCAGCTTAATGCTGTTCACATTGCTCGAGGTCACTGTCAATGAGAACCCCGCCATCACAACACAATATAGAAGGAGCAGAGTAACAGCCATCATCATGAGTCAGAGATGTTCTGTCCACCACTGGTGTCCATGTCTGACTCTACCTGAGGGTCCACAGATAAGGGCTTCCGCTTTGGTGGGGGATAGTCCTCTATATCCCTGTCACACTCAGCATCAACTTTCCTCAACTCTTCCTCATAATCGTCACCATTGGAGTCAGATAAAACTCCATACTTGTTGGACACGACCATCACTCCTGCAGAATTCTGAACCTTCTTACTAGCTCTCTGACCAGTGTCATATTCTGCCTCAGGTTTACGGGAGGATGTGTTCTTTTTCTTCCTTTTATTATTATTAATGCTCCAGTCATCAGATACAGACAGCGATGCTGAAGGGGGGCTATCTGAGGCTGCTGGACCTGATGGATGACCTCCATGTTCCCCTCTGCACCCTGCTTCTCTGGTGCTGCCTGAGTGGACTCCTGGTGGGCATCTGAGCTGGTCAACATCTCTCCTGACATTAAATACTCCTCCTCATGTGTCCCTGCCACCACATCCTCATCCTCCTGAGCCTCTGCCCCTGCCATCACTAACTCATCAGGGAAGACTCTGCAGATGTTGTGCCAGGCGTCTGGACAGTCCCTGTGAGGGTGGCCCATCCTACCACAGAGGTTGCACCTGACGTCCCGGCAGTCTGCAGTGACATGGCCGATTGCCCCACACAGACTGCACTTCACCACAGTACAGGCGTTAGCCAGATGACCTTTCCCACCACATTTGAAGCACTTTCGGGGTTGCCCGGGATAATAACACCTTCCCTTCTCCCTCCCAATGAAGGAGTTGGGTAAGTGGGCAGTGATGTTATCACACTGCCGCAATTTTACCAAGACCCGCCACCCCATTGTCCAGATACCATCCTCATCTCTGACCTTGGTGAGTCCAGAGACGAGGTCACAGTGTCTCCGGAGCCACACCTCGATGTCCTGTGGAGGAACGGCCTCATTCCAGAACGTGATATTCACTGTGACAGTGTCCGGCCTGGAGATAGGAACCAACACAAACTTATTCCAGCCCTCAACATCTCTGAACTTGGGGTAATTGGCCCAGAATCTATCCAGGTCAGACATGAGCTTGAAGCTGACCTCGTAGCCCTGCCTGTCCTGAAGATTAGACACTGCCAGTATCTCATTTGCCACAAACCCCATCTGGCCGCAGAGCAGCTCTCTCACCACATACCTGCGTTGTGGCAGATCCTCCTTGGCACCTATGTATTTAAGCCGCACCACATTAATGCGTTTGAATGTCTGGCCGGTATACCTGGCGCTGGAAGTGAAGGATGGGGCGCCGCGGCTCCAGGCATTCCTGGGGGGCACCTGCCGGGTCACACTGGGCTGACTGACAGGGAGAGGGCCTGCAGCAGGGGGGGCTGTCACACCTTGTGGACTGGATGGCAAAGGGGGATAATCACACATATCATGCACATTATCATGAGCAGCATCATTATCATCAGACAGTGCGACGTCCATTACAGCATGTGAAACCCCTCCAACCCCCGACCCCATGGGCACAGCATCCCCAGCCACAGTCTGTGCCTCAGCCTCGGCCTCATCAGCACAAACAGTCTCAGAAATACTGTATTGCTCCTGTGTGGGGCATTCTGGGACCTGTGGTGCCTCTGCTGGAGTCTGCAGTGTGTGCTCCTGTTCACACTCAGCTGCCTCATCAGCACAAACAGTCTCACATATACTGTCCTGCTCCTGTGTGGGGCATTCTGGGACCTGTGGTGCCTCTGCTGGAGTCTGCAGTGTGTGCTCCTGTTCACACTCGGCTGCCTCATCAGCACAAACAGTCTCACATACACTGTCCTGCTCCTGTGTGGGGCATTCTGGGACCTGTGGTGCCTCTGCTGGAGTCTGCAGTGTGTGCTCCTGTTCACACTCGGCTGCCTCATCAGCACAAACAGTCTCACATACACTGTCCTGCTCCTGTGTGGGGCATTCTGGGACCTGTGGTGCCTCTGCTGCAGTCTGAAGTGTATGCTCCTGTTCACACTGAGCTGCCTGCTGCTGCAGCTGTTTTCCCTCCTGGAAGCAGAAGCGGGCAGCCTGTAACACTGGCCGTGTCCGCTGCTGGGGGGTCCCGTCCTGAACATCAGGGGTCCTGGCCTCTACAGCACAGTCCTGCTTATAGGAGGTGAACCGCTCCCGGTTCCTGTAGGTCTCTGCCAGGGGCCCCATGCTCTCCAGCACAGATTCAGTGTCCTGCACAACACTCGCCAGCTGTACACCCAGTGTGTTCAGTCTCAGGTCATAGGCGTCATTACTGGCAGGATTAGTGATCTTTAGGCTGTAGATGAAGTCTACCTCCATTTGCAGCGCTTTTTTTTGCTGCTGTAACTCACCCAGTTTTCGGACACGTCCCGGTATCTCATCCGCTAGCTGCAGCTCGGGTGCACGCGCCGGCTCCACAGGCTTAGTCTTGACCACGGGTACAGGGGTTTTGAAGACAGTCTTGTGCGGGTCCACCACGGATGGTTTTGTGGCCCCTTGGCTGGATGCAGGCTCCACAGCAGGTTTATCGCTGCCACCTGACTGTGACCGTGTGCGTCCTGACCGCGCCATACTGCCATGCTGCTGTAGGTTCTCCTGCATTGTCTGCCTTTCCAAAGACGTCCGTCTCTGCCTGGAAGCAGGAGAGGTGATCTGCACAGCTGGGGCCGATCTCACCTGTGCACCTGGCAGGAGCTGCTTACTGACTGGGGAGCTACAAGACTTCATGTTCTGCTGGTTTCCATCACTCACAGACACATTGCCTTCTTGCTTCTTTGCTGGAACTGGAGAAGGTTTTCCTCCCAAAACTTTTCTCACAGCTTTCTCCTCCTTCACCAAACTGCTGCAGCTTTGACTCGCTGCATTCACTGGTCTCACAGCGGCTTTGGGATTAACATTCCCATTAGTAGAAGCCTGGGAGGCTTGTCCCAGTGTAGGCCGGGAAGCCTGGGCCTTGTCTGGGGAGCTTCCCCGCCCAGGGTGGCCCCTCCCTGTGCTTGCTCCAGACATCAGGAGAACCACTGACACACAACCTCACAGCTAGGAGGCAGTATTATAGTAGTTATATTCTTGTACATAGGGGGCAGTATTATAGTAGTTATATTCTAGTACATAGGGGAAGTATAGTAGTTATATTCTTGTACATAGGGGAAGTATTATAGTAGTTATATTCCTGTACATAGGAGCAGTATTATAGTAGTTATATTCTTGTACATAGGGGCAGTATTATAGTAGTTATATTCTTGTACATAGGGGCAGTATTATAGTAGTTATATTCTTGTACATAGGAGCAGTATTATATTAGTTATATTCTTGTACATAGGGGGGCAGTATTATAGTAGTTATATTCTTGTACATAGGGGCAGTATTATACTAGTTATATTCTTGTACATAGGGGAAGTATAGTAGTTATATTCTTGTACATAGGGGAAGTATTATAGTAGTTATATTCCTGTACATAGGAGCAGTATTATAGTAGTTATATTCTTGTACATAGGAGCAGTATTATAGTAGTTATATTCTTGTACATAGGGGAAGTATAGTAGTTATATTCTTGTACATAGGGGAAGTATTATAGTAGTTATATTCCTGTACATAGGAGCAGTATTATAGTAGTTATATTCT
Organism: Dendrobates tinctorius; assembly: GCF_039654945.1. Lineage (NCBI taxonomy): Eukaryota > Metazoa > Chordata > Amphibia > Anura > Dendrobatidae > Dendrobates > Dendrobates tinctorius. Next base: position 3,003,633 of record NW_027361819.1, read on the forward strand.
TGTACATAGGGGCAGTATTATAGTAGTTATATTCTTGTACATAGGGGAAGTATAGTAGTTATATTCCTGTACATAGGAGCAGTATTATAGTAGTTATATTCTTGTACATAGGAGCAGTATTATAGTAGTTATATTCTTGTACATAGGGGCAGTATTATAGTAGTTATATTCTTGTACATAGGGGAAGTATAGTAGTTATATTCTTGTACATAGGGGAAGTATTATAGTAGTTATATTCCTGTACATAGGAGCAGTATTATAGTAGTTATATTCTTGTACATAGGAGCAGTATTATAGTAGTTATATTCTTGTACATAGGGGCAGTATTATAGTAGTTATATTCTTGTACATAGGGGAAGTATAGTAGTTATATTCTTGTACATAGGGGAAGTATTATAGTAGTTATATTCCTGTACATAGGAGCAGTATTATAGTAGTTATATTCTTGTACATAGGAGCAGTATTATAGTAGTTATATTCTTGTACATAGGGGAAGTATAGTAGTTATATTCTTGTACATAGGGGAAGTATTATAGTAGTTATATTCCTGTACATAGGAGCAGTATTATAGTAGTTATATTCTTGTACATAGGGGCAGTATTATAGTAGTTATATTCTTGTACATAGGGGCAGTATTATAGTAGTTATATTCTTGTACATAGGAGCAGTATTATATTAGTTATATTCTTGTACATAGGGGGGGCAGTATTATAGTAGTTATATTCTTGTACATAGGGGCAGTATTATAGTAGTTATATTCTTGTACATAGGAGCAGTATTATAGTAGTTATATTCTTGTACATAGGGGCAGTATTATAGTAGTTATATTCTTGTACATAGGAGCAGTATTATAGTAGTTATATTCTTGTACATAGGAGCAGTATTATATTAGTTATATTCTTGTACATAGGGGGGGCAGTATTATAGTAGTTATATTCTTGTACATAGGGGCAGTATTATAGTAGTTATATTCTTGTACATAGGGGCAGTATTATAGTAGTTATATTCTTGTACATAGGGGCAGTATTATAGTAGTTATATTCTTGTACATAGGGGAAGTATTATAGTAGTTATATTCTTGTACATAGGGGAAGTATTATAGTAGTTATATTATTGTACATAGGGGCAGTATTATAGTAGTTATATTCTTGTACATAGGGGCAGTATTATAGAAGTTATATTCCTGTACATAGGAGCAGTATTATAGTAGTTATATTCTTGTACATAGGGGCAGTATTATAGTAGTTATATTCTTGTACATAGGGGCAATTTTTATTGTAAAAACAAAACAAATACAAATAACATTCCTCCAATAATACAAAACTGAATTCACTAGGATTGTACATACATTCATTACATATCCAGTTTATACATATCAAATTAACTTAGAGTCCATACTCCTAGTTTGAGGAGAGAAAAAAAAAAAACAAAAAAAAAAAAAAAAAACACTTGCAAACAAAGCTCATCATGTTCCTACCCAGTGACTCATCCTTCTCTATCTTAACATTTCCTAATTTCTCCTAATGATTTTCCCTGAGTTTGGACATTATCTGGTTGACAGCGTCACAGATCTGAGTCGGAGTTATTCTGTTCACCACCGGTCTCCATCTCAGACTCTTCCCGAGTGCCCTCAGGTAAGGGCTTCCGCTTTGGCGGAGGACAGTCCTCTACGTCCCTATCACACTCTGCGTCAATTCTTTTAAGGTCATCTTCAAATTCGCCGTCAGACTCAGACAGAACATCAAACCTGTTAGATACGACCATTACACCTGCAGAGCTCTGGAGTTTCTTCCCGGCTCCTTGGCCAGTGTCATACCCCTCAGGTTTACGGGAGGCCTTGTCCTTTTTCTTCCTTTTCTGATTATTGCTATACTCTTCAGACACAGATGGTAGCACTGAAGTAATGCCTTCCTGTGACCGCTGCCCCTGAGGTACAACCTCCATACTCCCCTGTTCTCTCCCTGAACCCTGCTGCTCTGGTGTTAGCTGAGTAGACCTCTGGTGGACCTCTGGTCTGGTCAGTATTTCCCCTGACAGTAAAGCTGCCTCCTCCAGAATCTCTGCACCTGCCACCAAGTCCTCGTCAGGAAAGTCCTTACAGATATTGTGCCAGGCGTCTGGACAGTCCCTGTGAGGGTGACCGATCTTCCCACAGAGGTTGCACCTGATGTTCTGGCAGTCTGCAGCTAGATGGCCGACCTCCCCACACAGGCTGCACTTCACCACAGTGCAGGTATTTGCCACATTTAAAGCACTTACGAGGCTGCCCAGGATAGAAACACACACCCCTCTCCCTCCCAATATAGAAGGAGTTGGGTAAATGGGCAGTGATATTATTGCATTGGCGCAGTTTCACCAAAACCCGCCACCCTCCCGTCCAGATCCCATCACTGTCTCTGCTTTTGGTGAGGTCAGAGACCAGGTCACAATGCCTCCGGAGCCACACCACAATGTCCTGCGGGGGAACAGACTCATTCCAGAAGATGACACTTACAGTGACAGTATCTGGCTTAGAGATAGGAATAAAGCTGAACTTACTCCAGCCCTCCGAGTCTCTAAACTTGGGGAAACTAGACCAGAATCTGTCCAGGTCAGACATGAGCTTAAAGCTGACATCATAGCCCTGCCTGTCTGGAAGATTAATCACTGCCAGGATGCTGACTGGCACAAACCCCATCTGGTGGCACAAGAGCTCCCTGACGACAAACCTCCTGTCCGGCAGATCCTCCTTGGCACCTCTGTGCCGGAAACGCACGACGTTTCTCCGTTTAAACGCCTGGCCTGTATAATTGGAACCAGAGGTAAAGGACGGAGCACCACGACTCCAGGCATTACTGGGGGGACCGTGCGGGGTCACATTGGGTTGACTGACGGGGTGAAGGTCTGCAGCAGGAGGGGCAGCCACACCTTGTGTTCTTGAAATTAAAGGTGGGAAATCACAGACATTATCATGCACATTGTTATCATCAGCATCAATGTCATTATCAGACTGTGCAGCGTCCACCAAAGATACTGTGCTCCCCCAAGCCCCCGACCCCCCAGATACAGTGCGGTTATCCCCAGCATCAGAGCCCTGCTGGGCACCATCAGTAATGACCGGCACATGTCCACTTCCCAACTGTTGTGCTTGGCATTCTGAGACTTGTAGTCCCTCTGCTGGAAAGTGCAGTCCATGCTGCTGCTTGGAATCTGCTGCAGGCTGCTGTGCTGGGCATTCTGAGACTTGTGGTACACCTGCTGGAATCTGCATAACATGCTGCTGCTTGGGGTCTGCCGCAGGCTGCTGCGGCTGCAGTATTTGACCCTTTTGGAAGCAGAAACTTGCAGGCTGCAGCACTGGCCGCACCGGCTTCTGGGGCCCACCTGGGACAATGTCTGAGCTGGAACCTGCAGAGTCCTGCTTGTGTGCCATAAACAGTTCCTGGTTCCTATAAGTCTCCGCCAGGGGCCCCATCCTCTCTAGGACACAGTCCATGTCAGTCACCACTTTTGCCAGCTGTATGCCAAGCATGTTCAGAGTCTGATCACAAAAGGTGTGATCCCCACCAGGATTAGCAGCCTTTACCTTATAGCCCATTTCTATCTGTTTCTGCAGCAAGTCTTTGTGCTGCTGTAACTCACCGAGCCTCTTGACCAGTCCTGAGATCTCCTCTGCGACCTGAAGCTCAGGTGCACATGGCGTCTCCTCCTGGGATCCTGCTTTCAGCAATGTCCCTGGATGCTTGAAACCAGACGTCTCCTTAACTTTCACCACCGCTGGTTTCGTGGTTCCAGGCTCCACAGCACTTTTACTGCTGCCACCTGACTGCGACCTTGTGCGCCCAGAGCTCGCCATGCTGGCCACCACATGCTTCTGCTGCAGGTTCTCCTGGAGCGTCTGTCTCTCCAGTGAGGTTCTCCTCTGTCTGCTGGGAGTCAGCTGCACACCTGAAGATGGTGATGGCACCTCCTGAGCTGCAGGCTGCTTTCCTCCATTCAGCTTCTCACCAGTAGATTTCTTCTGGATTTCTCCTAGTTGTCCTTCACTCTGCTGGCCTTGGCTGGCCGACTGCTTAACTGGAACTTTCTTACCCACAGCCATGGCTTTTCCTTGTTCCGTTACTTTTTGCACTTTCACAGCTTCATTATTCCTGCTGCTGCTGCTGCTGCTACTTCCATTCTGAGCCTTCTTTCCCTCAGAAACAACTTTGGGACTTGCATCCGCCTTAGACACAACTTGAGTGCTACTTCCAAGTGTAGGCCTGGAAGCCTGGGCCTTGCTTGGGGAGTTACCCCGCCCAGGGTGGCCTCCCCCTGGGCTTGCTCCAGACATCAGGAGAGCTACAAACACACAACCTCACAGCTAGGAGGCAGTATTATAGTAGTTATATTCTTGTATATAGGAGCAGTATTAGAGTAGTTATATTCATGTACATAGGGGCAGTATTATAGTAGTTATATTCTTGTACATAGGAGCAGTATTATAGTAGTTATATTCTTGTATATAGGAGCAGTATTATAGAAGTTATATTCTTGTACATAGGGGCAGTATTATAGTAGTTATATTCTTGTACATAGGAGCAGTATTATATTAGTTATATTCTTGTACATAGGGGAAGTATTATAGTAGTTATATTCTTGTACATAGGGGAAGTATTATAGTAGTTATATTCTTGTACATAGGAGCAGTATTATGCAGGGGGCATTTATGCACACTTTATCCAAGTACAGTTTATCAAAGTACTGGCAGTTATAACATGGATGAATGTGACACGCATCTCTATTCTCTTCATACAGGTAACCAGCTTTTCCAATCTCTGCTCTGAATCCACTCCTGTGTCTCCATTCAATGTCAGCAAGCAGTTAATCCTGAATGCTATCTCTGTGTTTTCAACTCTGCAAGCTTCTATATGGTATATAGTTTTTTTCAACTTACTCTGCTTGTCCCCTTATGTTGTGAGGTCAAGAAACTTTTCAAAGTGCTTTATGATCCATGTAGTGCTGGACATGTGTTTATTTGACCACAACATTTTATTGGGTCCTGGTGTCTCAATTTAGTGTGATTGATTAACGAGAAGAGAGAGAGCAAAAAAAAAAAAAAAAGTCCTAAGTCTTATCCTCCTATATATTCAGACATAGCTTGGGGATAGCATTTATGCAGGGGGCATTTATGCACACTTTATCCAAGTACAGTTTATCAAAGTACTGGCAGTTATAACATGGCAGGAGACAGGTAAGACATTTATATCCATCTACTCCCTGTACATTTGGAGTACAACAAATATATACCATATGCATTTGTGTAAATTTAATCCTGGCCGCTGCATTCACACACATCCACCGCCCTGGCATTAACTCTCTACACTCCATCCACATTGGCCCCTCGCTTCTTTCCTCTCCTATGTATAGCACTCATGCTCTTTTCACGTTGTTAAACTGCACAGATCCAGTCAGTCCCACCATTCAACACCAGAGACGCTCTCACAAATCACTTAACCATCTGCTCACTCTTTCTATCCTCCTTCTCCTAGTCGCAGGAGACATTGCTCCCAACCCTGGTCCCCCATGTTATAGAAAGTCAAACCTCCCGACTGCTACACTCAGAAACCCCTCTAATCTTATTAATATTCCCTGCATGCCATCTGTCTCTCTTAATTGTGCACTTTGGAATTCTCGCTCAGTGTGTAACAAACTCTCCTTCATCCATGACTTCTTCCTTTCTAATTCTCTTAACCTCCTGGCTCTTACTGAAACCTGGATCCAGCAGTCAGACACTACCGCTGCTGCTGCTGCTCTTTCATACAGGGGGTTTCACTTCTCTCATACCCCAAGATCAGACAATAGAGCTGGTGGAGGCGTTGGTCTGCTCCTATCACCAAAATGTACCTTTCAGGTTATCCCTCAAGTACCCTCACTTGTCTTCCCTTCTTTTGAGGTCCATGCCATCAGACTCTACACCCCCTTCTCCATGCGAGTGGCGGTGGTGTATCGTCCTCCCGGCCCCTCCCATCAGTTCCTGGATCATTTTGCCACTTGGCTTCCACATTTTCTCTCCTGTGACATCCCTACCCTCATCATGGGAGATTTCAACATCCCCATTGCTCTTCCCCTCTCCCCATCTGCTACTCACCTTTTATCTCTAACCTCCTCATTTTGCTTTTCGCAGCTTACTAATTCTCCAACGCATGAAGACGGAAACTCCCTCGACTTGGTCTTCTCTCGGCTTTGTGCAGTGGATGATTTTGCAAACTCCCCTCTCCCGCTCTCTGACCACAACCTTCTTTCATTCTCTATCAAGAACTGCCAGGCTGCTCAGGTCACCCCCACTGTCCAGACTTATAGAAACATACAGGCCATTAACACCCAGAAACTTATGAAGAACTTGCAGTCTTCATTGGCCCCTATCTCCTCCCTCTCATGTCCTGATTCTGCATTGAAGCATTACAATGAAACACTTCAAACGGATGAATTTGCACCCCCTATAAATAGAACACCACAACGCAGACGGCGACAACCCTGGCACACGGTGCAAACACGTTTCCTGCAGCGGTGCTCCAGGTGCGCCGAACGTCTGTGGAGAAAATCCAATCTACCCGAAGATTTCATCCATTTTAAGTTTATGCTTAGAACATACAACACTGCCCTTCACCTCTCCAAACAAACCTATTTCAACACCCTCATCACCTTACTGTCCAATAACCCGAAACGTCTCTTTGACACTTTTCATTCTCTACTCAATCCAAGAGTACAGGCCCCAACCACTGAGCTTCGAGCTGACGATCTGGCCAATTACTTCAAAGAAAAAATTGCCCAGATCCGACAGGAAATATCTCCCAATCCCCTCATACCATGCACTGTCCTCCCTCCCCCACTGCATCTAGCTCACTCTCTGATTTTGAACCAGTCACAGAAGAAGAAGTAAGCAGGCTCCTTGCATCTTCTCGCCCAACTACTTGCACCAGTGACCCATTTCCGTCACAGCTCCTTCAGTCCCTTTCCCCTGCTGTCACCCCTCACCTAACTAAAATATTTAACCTCTCTCTCTCTTCTGGTATCTTTCCCTCCTCATTTAAGCATGCCATCATACATCCACTACTTAAAAAACCATCCCTCGACCAAAACTGTGCCGCTAACTATAGACCTGTCCCTAATCTTCCCTTCATCTCTAAACTCCTGGAACGCCTGGTCCACTCCCGTCTTATCCGCTATCTCTCAGAAAACTCTCTTCTCGACCCTCTCCAATCCGGTTTCCGCTCTTTACACTCCACTGAAACTGCCCTCACTAAAGTCTCTAATGATCTGCTAACAGCTAAATCAAATGGTCATTACTCCATGCTAATTCTCTTGGATCTCTCTGCAGCATTCGACACTGTGGATCATCAGCTCCTCCTCACTATGCTCCGTTCCATTGGCCTCAAGGACACCGTTCTCTCCTGGTTCTCCTCCTATCTCTCCGACCGCTCCTTTACTGTATCTTTTGCCGGTTCCTCCTCCTCCCATCTTCCCCTTACTGTTGGGGTCCCCCAAGGATCGGTTCTAGGCCCCCTCCTCTTCTCCTTGTACACTGCCCCTATTGGTCAAACAATCAGTAGATTTGGTTTCCAGTACCATCTCTATGCTGATGACACCCAATTATACGCTTCTTCTCCTGACATCACGCCTGCCTTTCTAGAAAACACTGGCGATTTTCTAAACGCTGTGTCTAATATCATGTCCTCACTATATCTGAAACTGAACCTGTCAAAGACTGAACTCCTGGTGTTTCCTCCCGCTACTAATGTACCTACACCCGACATTGCCATTTCTGTGTGTGGTTCCCCTATTACTCCCCAGCAACATGCCCGCTGTCTTGGGGTCATACTTGATTCCGAGCTTTCCTTTGCCCCCCACATTCGATCACTGGCTCGCTCTTGTCATCTGCACCTCAAAAACATTTCTAGAATTCGACCTTTTCTTACCTTTGACTCTGCAAAAACTCTTACTGTTTCTCTTATTCATTCTCGTCTCGACTATTGTAACTCTCTTCTAATCGGTCTCCCTCTTACCAAACTCTCCCCTCTCCAATCTTTCTTGAATGCTGCAGCCAGGATCATATTCCTCACCAATCGTTACACCGATGCCTCTACCTTGTGCCAGTCATTACACTGGCTACCCATCCACTCCAGAATTCAGTATAAACTTATTACCCTCACTCACAAAGCCCTCCATGGCTCAGCACCACCCTACATCTCCTCCCTTGTTTCAGTATACCACCCTACCCGCGCCCTCCGTTCTGCTGATGACCTGAGATTAGTATCCTCAATAGTCAGAACCTCCCACTCCCGTCTCCAAGACTTTACACGTGCCGCGCCAATTCTTTGGAATGCACTTCCCAGGTCAATACGATTAGTCCCCAATCCCCACAATTTTAAGCGTGTCCTGAAAACGCATTTATTCAGACTGGCCTATCGCCTCAACACATTAACCTAATCTATCCCTGTGTGGCACAGCCAAAAGTTTTACCATAACAAGGTTCCCAGCATCATGTTCCCACATGCTTTATGCATCCATTAGCCCTCTGTGTCTGTACTGTTACACACTTAACATTATGGCTGGTCCATACAATCAGGGTAACTGTTACCACCCACCTTTCGTGTCTCCCTCTTTCCTCATAGACTGTAAGCTTGCGAGCAGGGCCCTCACTCCTCTTGGTATTTGTTATAATCTACTGTATGTGATTATTGTTATGCTGTAATGTCTATTGTCTGTACAAATCCCCTCTGAAATGTAAAGTGCTGCGGAATATGTCGGCGCTATAAAAATAAAATTTATTATTATTATTATATTATTATTATTATATTAGTTATATTCTTGTACATAGGGGAAGTATTATAGTAGTTATATTCTTGTACATAGGGGCAGTATTATAGTAGTTATATTCTTGTACATAGGAGCAGTATTATAGTAGTTATATTCTTGTACATAGGGGGCAGTATTATAGTAGTTATATTCTTGTACATAGGGGGCAGTATTATAGTAGTTATATTCTTGTACATAGGAGCAGTATTATAGTAGTTATATTCTTGTACTTTCGAGCAGTATTATAGTAGTTATATTCTTGTATATAGGGGGCAGTATTATAGTAGTTATATTCTTGTACATAGGAGCAGTATTATATTAGTTATATTCTTGTACATAGGGGAAGTATTATAGTAGTTATATTCTTGTACATAGGCGGCAGTATTATAGTAGTTATATTCTTGTACATAGGGGGCAGTATTATAGTAGTTATATTCTTATACATAGGAGCAGTATTATAGTAGTTATATTCTTGTACATAGGGGCAGTATTATAGTAGATATATTCTTGTACATAGGGGCAGTATTATAGTAGATATATTCTTGTACATAGGGGCAGTATTATAGTAGATATATTCTTGTACATAGGGGCAGTATTATAGTAGATATATTCTTGTACATAGGGGCAGTATTATAGTAGATATATTCTTGTACATAGGGGCAGTATTATAGTAGTTATATTCTTGTACATAGGGGCAGTATTATAGTAGTTATATTCTTGGACATAGGAGCAGTATTATAGTAGTTATATTCTTGTACATAGGGGCAGTATTATAGTAGATATATTCTTGTACATAGGGGCAGTATTATAGTAGATATATTCTTTTACATAGGGGCAGTATTATAGTAGATATATTCTTGTACATAGGGGCAGTATTATAGTAGATATATTCTTTTACATAGGGGCAGTATTATAGTAGATATATTCTTGTACATAGGGGCAGTATTATAGTAGTTATATTCTTGTACATAGGGGCAGTATTATAGTAGATATATTCTTGTACATAGGGGCAGTATTATAGTAGATATATTCTTGTACATAGGGGCAGTATTATAGTAGTTATATTCTTGTACATAGGGGGAAGTATTATAGTAGTTATATTCTTGTACATAGGGGCAGTATTATAGTAGTTATATTCTTGTACATAGGGGGCAGTATTATAGTAGTTATATTCTTGTACATAGGAGCAGTATTATAGTAGTTATATTCTTGGACATAGGAGCAGTATTATTGTAGTTATATTCTTGTACATAGGGGCAGTATTATAGTAGATATATTCTTGTACATAGGGGCAGTATTATAGTAGATATATTCTTGTACATAGGGGCAGTATTATAGTAGATATATTCTTGTACATAGGGGCAGTATTATAGTAGATATATTCTTGTGCATAGGGGCAGTATTATAGTAGATATATTCTTGTACATAGGGGCAGTATTATAGTAGTTATATTCTTGTACATAGGAGCAGTATTATAGTAGTTATATTCTTGGACATAGGGGGCAGTATTATAGTAGATATATTCTTGTACATAGGGGGCAGTATTATAGTAGTTATATTCTTGTACATAGGGGGCAGTATTATAGTAGATATATTCTTGTACATAGGGGGCAGTATTATAGTAGTTATATTATTGTACATAGGGGGCAGTATTATAGTAGTTATATTCTTGTACATAGGTGCAGTATTATAGTAGATATATTCTTGTACATAGGGGCAGTATTATAGTAGTTATATTCTTGTACATAGAGGCAGTATTATAGTAGTTATATTCTTGTACATAGAGGCAGTATTATAGTAGTTATATTCTTATACATAGGAGCAGTATTATAGTAGTTATATTCTTGTACATAGGAGCAGTATTATAGTAGTTATATTCTTGTACATAGGAGCAGTATTATAGTAGTTATATTCTTGTACATAGGGGGCAGTATTATAGTAGTTATTTTCTTGTACATAGGGGGCAGTATTATAGTAGTTATATTCTTGTACATAGGAGCAGTATTATAGTAGTTATATTCTTGTACATAGGAGCAGTATTATAGTAGTTATATTCTTGTACATAGGAGCAGTATTATAGTAGTTATATTCTTGTACATAGGGGCAGTATTATAGTAGTTATATTCTTGTACATAGGGGCAGTATTATAGTAGTTATATTCTTGTACATAGGAGGCAGTATTATAGTAGTTATATTCTTGTACATAGGAGCAGTATTATAGTAGTTATATTCTTGTACATAGGGGCAGTATTATAGTAGTTATATTCTTGTACATAGGGGCAGTATTATAGTAGTTATATTCTTGTACATAGGAGCAGTATTATAGTAGTTATATTCTTGTACATAGGAGCAGTATTATAGTAGTTATATTCTTGTACATAGGAGCAGTATTATAGTAGTTATATTCTTGTACATAGGGGCAGTATTATAGTAGTTATATTCTTGTACATAGGAGCAGTATTATAGTAGTTATATTCTTGTACATGGGTGCAGTATTATAGTAGTTATATTCTTGTACATAGGAGCAGTATTATAGTAGTTATATTCTTGTACATAGGAGCAGTATTATAGTAGTTATATTCTTGTACATAGGGGCAGTATTATAGTAGTTATATTCTTGTACATAGGAGCAGTATTATAGTAGTTATATTCTTGTACATGGGTGCAGTATTATAGTAGTTATATTCTTGTACATAGGGGCAGTATTATAGTAGTTATATTCTTGTACATAGGAGCAGTATTATAGTAGTTATATTCTTGTACATAGGAGCAGTATTATAGTAGTTATATTCTTGTACATAGGAGCAGTATTATAGTAGTTATATTCTTGTACATAGGAGCAGTATTATAGTAGTTATATTCTTGTACATAGGAGCAGTATTATAGTAGTTATATTCTTGTACATAGGGGCAGTATTATAGTAGTTATATTCTTGTACATAGGAGCAGTATTATAGTAGTTATATTCTTGTACATAGGAGCAGTATTATAGTAGTTATATTCTTGTACATAGGAGCAGTATTATAGTAGTTATATTCTTGTACATAGGAGCAGTATTATAGTAGTTATATTCTTGTACATAGGGGCAGTATTATAGTAGTTATATTCTTGTACATGGGTGCAGTATTATAGTAGTTATATTCTTGTACATAGGAGGCAGTATTATAGTAGTTATATTCTTGTACATAGGAGCAGTATTATAGTAGTTATATTCTTGTACATGGGTGCAGTATTATAGTAGTTATATTCTTGTACATAGGAGGCAGTATTATAGTAGTTATATTCTTGTACATAGGAGCAGTATTATAGTAGTTATATTCTTGTACATAGGGGCAGTATTATAGTAGTTATATTCTTGTACATAGGAGCAGTATTATAGTAGTTATATTCTTGTACATAGGAGCAGTATTATAGTAGTTATATTCCTGTACATGGGGCAGTATTATAGTAGCAGCACATAAGTTTTGTATATGGTGGGTATAAATGTGTTTTGTGCAATATTTCCTTCTTCCGCTCCTCTTGGCAGATAATAGCAAGGGCATAAATCGTGATGACGATGATTTTTGGAGGACTCTATCCTCAGAAATGACGAGAGGGTCATTCAGAATATAATAAATGGATTTGTTCAATGTCTAGATGACTTCTGTCCTTTCCCTTTCGGGATGTAGGATACAGAAGAGCTTGGAATGATCTGGGTAGACTGCGGCGATGCTTGGGTGGTCAGACATGTAGACTGTCTTGTGTGGTTCTTGGCCTCCAGTGTTTGCATGAAGGCGATATCCTGAGCCATTGTTGCGGTGACGTCAGGAGGTGTTCCCCCAGCAGGGGGCAGTGCTGGCACAGGACCCAGATGTGCATTCTGCTTCGCTAGCACATTGGGGCCACGCACGCTGTGTGATGTGCAGGTATCTGCTCCAGTTTCCATGGAGTCGCTCAGTGATGAGAAATGCAGAGAACCATCCACAAATCAGAATCTTCCACATTGTGATCTGCACACATGGTGTCTGGATCGCCCCCATCACCGCTCCCCTATCTGCAGGAAAAATATCAGAGTGATGGGAGATCTTGATGCAATAAGAGGGGTGCACTAACTTTTGGGAGGATTTATAAGTAATAGTAATAAATGGCCTCCAAGGTGTTCAGAGTCTTTCTTTGAGGTTCCTATATAGTAATGTGAGGTCCTGTCGCCTCCTCGTTGGCCTGCGCACCCATGGGGACGTACAGAGGGTTATTCTCTCCAGTGTTGTATGAAGCTAATAATAATTATGTGTAGCAGATCCCAAAATATCAGGAAAATGGCGCCCAGTCGTCCTGCAAACTCGAATATCACCGCTCATATGACGCCTCGTTCTTCCTGCATCTCTTATATCTCTTACATTCCCAGCGGCTTCTTCCCACGCCATCATTTTTCTGCCTCCCTCATCAGCTCCTCGTCCCTCGTTCCTCATAAATCTCCTGTGTTTCCTTTATTAAGATCTCGCTCTTGCACCGCGTGTCCGCTCATGCACCGCGTGTCCGCTCTTGCACCGCGTGTCCGCTCATGCACCGCGTGTCCGCTCTTGCACCGCGTGTCCGCTCATGCACCGCGTGTCCGCTCTTGCACCGCGTGTCCGCTCATGCACCGCGTGTCCGCTCATGCACCGCGTGTCCGCTCTTGCACAGCGTGTCCGCTCATGCACCGCGTGTCCGCTCATGCACCGCGTGTCCGCTCTTGCACCGCGTGTCCGCTCATGCACCGCGTGTCCGCTCTTGCACCGCGTGTCCGCTCATGCACCGCGTGTCCGCTCTTGCACCGCGTATCCGCTCATGCACCGCGTGTACGCTCTTGCACCGCGTGTCCGCTCATGCACCGCGTGTCCGCTCTTGCACCGCGTGTCCGCTCTTGCACCGCGTGTCCGCTCTTGCACCGCGTGTCCGCTCATGCACCGCGTGTCCGCTCTTGCACCGCGTGTCCGCTCTTGCACCGCGTGTCCGCTCTTGCACCGCGTGTCCGCTCATGCACCGCGTGTCCGCTCATGCACCGCGTGTCCGCTCATGCACCGCGTGTCCGCTCTTGCACCGCGTGTCCGCTCTTGCACCGCGTGTCCGCTCTTGCACCGCGTGTCCGCTCATGCACCGCGTGTCCGCCCCTACACCTCAGGGCCGTTCTTTGCCTCCTTAGTTCTTCCTCCATGAAAGATCCGAATATACAACAATGCCAAAATCTGATCTTTGAGATTCCCAACCAGAACGTCTCCACATCATTTATATTCTTCTCTAGGTTCCCGATCTTTGTGACCCTTTATCTTTACCGACACACCGGCTTTTAGGACTAACCTCTGGTATCCCTTCTCCATGAGATGTGAGACCCCATCATCTCACAGCCTTGCCGCCCCACACACCCCGACATCTGCCTACTTCCTCTACCCCTCACTATATCTCTCTGCTGTTATACAAAGTTATCATTTCACAACCTCCCTTACCCAAGTCCCTTCATTTACACCTTTCTCACTGTCTCTCTACCCTATGTCCTTTCCTTCATAACCTCACTGTTGCCCTTACCCATGTAACTTCCTTCACATCCTTCTCACTGCCGCCGTTGTGTCCCTTCCTTTATACCCTTCTCACTGCTGCCCTTATCCGTGTCCCTTCCTTTATACCCTTCTCACTGCCACCCTTATCCGTGTCCCTTCCTTCATACCTCCTCACTGCCGCCCTTATCCGTGTCTCTTCGTTCATACCCTTCTCACTGCCACCTTTACCCATGTCCCTTCCTTCATACCCTTCTCACTGCCGCCTTTACCCATGTCCCTTCCTTCATATCCTCCTCACTGCCGCCCTTATCCGTGTCTCTTCCTTCATACCCTTCTCACTGCCGCCCTTATCCGTGTCCCTTCATACCCTTCTCACTGCCGCCCTTACCAGTGTCCCTTCCTTTATACCCTTCTCACTGCCGCCCTTATCCGTGTCCCTTCCATCATATCCTTCTCACTGCCGCCCTACCCGTGTCCCTTCCTTCATACCCTTCTCACTGCCGCCCTTATCCGTGTCCCTTCCGTCATACCCTTCTCACTGCCGCCCTTACCCGTGTCCCTTCCGTCATACCCTTCTCACTGCCGCCCTTACCCGTGTCCCTTCCTTCATACCCGTCTCACTGCCGCCCTTATGTGTCCCTTCCGTCATACCCTTCTCACTGCCGCCCTTACCCGTGTCCCTTCCTTCATACCCTTCTCACTGCCGCCCTTATCTGTGTCCCTTCCGTCATACCCTTCTCACTGCCGCCCTTATCCGTGTCCCTTCCTTCATACCCTTCTTACTGCCGCCCTTATCCGTGTCCCTTCCTTCATACCCTTCTCACTGCCGCCCTTATCCGTGTCCGTTCGTTTGTACTTTATCACTGCTTCCCACATCACATCTTACCCCATTTTCCCCTATTTATGCTTATTCACTCATCAAGACTTAATCACAGTCCTCTTTCTTTTTTCACGTCTCCTAACCATCCCATGCCATCTCTCTTCTCTTTCCCAGCGTCCTGGGATCCCCTTTCCATCATCTCTGTGCCCCTACAATTTCCCAAATCTTCCATGTCCCTTTATCTCGTGTGTTCCAGTTTCTTCACCCCCTCATCCCTGCCTCCTCCGTCACCTCGCCGTCGTCTTTTGACACTATGGCATCTCCTGTCTTGCATTTTCCTTCATCTTCTCCCCCCGCCATTGTCTTATTTTTCGGCTTCATCGCTGTTTTTCCCATGGCTGAATGGCGGATCTCCTCTTGGATCCTGGGGTATTTTCTCCGTTCAGGGAAGCCCGGCTCTCGCTTCTGTGTGGCGGGGGTTAACACAGAATGTCTCCTATGGGAGATCCTGCGGTCATGAATAATTCATGGGCCCAGACGTGCTTACATTATGGATGGATAGCGAGAGACGAGGTGTAGTGACAATCAAGTGCGAGGGGCCGCCATGCCGCAGACACGACTCGGGTCAGGAGATGCTGGGGGGCTACCTGCAAGGGTCCGCCGGCTGTAGAACTACAAGTCCTATCATTCTACATGAGCAGACGTGTGATTCGTGGTGAGCCGGGCACAGCAATCCCGAGAGTCCTCAAGATAAAGCGTTAAAAGGGATTTCCACCCACAGATATGTATAATTTATCACCTGCTCATTTCATGCTACAAAGATTCTCTTTCCATCTTCCTCCAGATCCGGAGATTATACCCAAAGTGTGAAAAGTGCAGACCGTGTCCCAGGACTCGGCGGGGGCCCAGTCCGCATCCCCCAAATTATATCGGACAGGATTATTATTCCTGATTTTACACCTATACAGCTACACCTGATACCACCGCCACATACTAAAGGGTTATTACTCCCGATATTATACCTATACTGCTACACCTGATACCACCGCCACATACTGCAGGGTTATTACTCCCGATATTATACCTATACAGCTACACCTGATACCACCGCCACATACTGCAGGGTTATTACTCCCGATATTATACCTATACAGCTACACCTGATACCACCGCCACATACTGCAGGGTTATTACTCCCGATATTATACCCATACAGCTACACCTGATACCACCGCCACATACTGCAGGGTTATTACTCCCGATATTATACCTATACAGCTACACCTGATACCACCGCCACATACTGCGGGGTTATTACTCCCGATATTACACCTATACAGCTACACCTGATACCACCGCCACATACTGCAGGGTTATTACTCCCGATATTACACCTATACAGCTACACCTGATACCACCGCCACATACTGCAGGGTTATTACTCCCGATATTACACCTATACAGCTACACCTGATACCACCGCCACATACTGGAGGGTTATTACTCCCGATATTACACCTATACAGCTACACCTGATACCACCGCCACATACTGCAGGGTTATTACTCCCGATATTACACCTATACAGCTACACCTGACACCACCGCCACATACTGCAGGGTTATTACTCCCGATATTATACCCATACAGCTACACCTGATACCACCGCCACATACTGCAGGGTTATTACTCCCGATATTACACCTATACAGCTACACCTGACACCACCGCCACATACTGCAGGGTTATTACTCCCGATATTATACCTATACAGCTACACCTGATACCACCGCCACATATTGCGGGGTTATTACTCCCGATATTATACCTATACAGCTACACCTGATACCACCGCCACATACTGCAGGGTTATTACTCCTGATATTACACCTATACAGCTACACCTGACACCACCGCCACATACTGCAGGGTTATTACTCCCGATATTACACCTATACATCTACACCTGATACCACCGCCACATACTGCAGGGTTATTACTCCCGATATTACACCTATACAACTACACCTGATACCACCGCCACATACTGCAGGGTTATTACTCCCGATATTACACCTATACAACTACACCTGATACCACCGCCACATACTGCACGGTTATTACTCCCGATATTACACCTATACAGCTACACCTGACACCACCGCCACTTACTGCAGGGTTATTACTCCAGATATTACACCTATACAGCTACACCTGATACCACCGCCACATACTGCAGGGTTATTACTCCCGATATTACACCTATACAGCTACACCTGATACCACCGCCACTTACTGCAGGGTTATTACTCCCGATATTACACCTATACAGCTACACCTAATACCACCGCCACATACTGCAGGGTTATTACTCCAGATATTACACCTATACAGCTACACCTGATACCACCGCCACATACTGCAGGGTTATTACTCCCGATATTACACCTATACAGCTACACCTGATACCACCGCCACATACTGCAGGGTTATTACTCCCGATATTACACCTATACAGCTACACCTAATACCACCGCCACTTACTGCAGGGTTATTACTCCCGATATTACACCTATACAGCTACACCTGATACCACCGCCACATACTGCAGGGTTATTACTCCCGATATTACACCTATACAGCTACACCTGATACCACCGCCACTTACTGCAGGGTTATTACTCCCGATATTACACCTATACAGCTACACCTAATACCACCTCCACATACTGCAGGGTTATTACTCCAGATATTACACCTATACAGCTACACCTGATACCACCGCCACATACTGCAGGGTTATTACTCCCGATATTACACCTATACAGCTACACCTGATACCACCGCCTCATACTGCAGGGTTATTACTCCCGATATTACACCTATACAGCTACACCTGATACCACCGCCACTTACTGCAGGGTTATTACTCCCAATATTACACCTATACAGCTACACCTGATACCACCGCCACATACTGCAGGGTTATTACTCCCGATATTACACCTATACAGCTACACCTGATACCACCGCCACTTACTGCAGGGTTATTACTCCCGATATTACACCTATACAGCTAAACCTGATACCACCGCCACATACTGCAGGGATATTACTCCCGATATTACACCTATACAGCTACACCTGATACCACCGCCACTTACTGCAGGGTTATTACTCCCGATATTACACCTATACAGCTACACCTAATACCACCGCCACATACTGCAGGGTTATTACTCCCGATATTACACCTATACAGCTACACCTGATACCACCGCCACAAACTGCAGGGTTATTACTCCCGATATTACACCTATACAGCTACACCTGATACCACCGCCACATACTGCAGGGTTATTACTCCAGATATTACACCTATACAGTTACACCTGACACCACCGCCAATTACTGCAGGGTTATTACTCCCGATATTACACCTATACAGCTACACCTGACACCACCGCCACATACTGCAGGGTTGTTACTCCCGATATTACACCTATACAGCTACACCTGATACCACCGCCACATACTGCAGGGTTATTACTCCAGATATTACACCTATACAGCTACACCTGATACCACCGCCACATACTGCAGGGTTATTACTCCAGATATTACACCTATACAGCTACACCTGATACCACCGCCACATACTGCAGGGTTATTACTCCAGATATTACACCTATACAGCTACACCTGATACCACCGCCACATACTGCAGGGTTATTACTCCCGATATTACACCTATACAGCTACACCTGACACCACCGCCACTTACTGCAGGGTTATTACTCCCGATATTACACCTATACAGCTACACCTGACACCACCGCCACATACTGCAGGGTTATTACTCCAGATATTACACCTATACAGCTACACCTGACACCACCGCCACATTCTGCAGGGTTATTACTCCCGATATTACACCTATACAGCTACACCTGACACCACCGCCACTTACTGCAGGGTTATTACTCCCGATATTAGACCTATACAGCTACACCTGACACCACCGCCACATACTGCAGGGTTATTACTCCCGATATTACACCTATACAGCTACACCTGATACCACCGCCACTTACTGCAGGGTTATTACTCCCGATATTACACCTATACAGCTACACCTGATACCACCGCCACATACTGCAGGGTTATTACTCTCGATATTACACCTATACAGCTACACCTGATACCACCGCCACATACTGCAGGGTTATTACTCCAGATATTACACTTATACAGCTACACCTGATACCACCGCCACATACTGCAGGGTTATTACTCCAGATATTACACCTATACAGCTACACCTGATACCACCGCCACATACTGCAGGGTTATTACTCCAGATATTACACGTATACAGCTACACCTGATACCACCGCCACATACTGCAGGGTTATTACTCCCGATATTACACCGATACAGCTACACCTGATACCACCGCCACATACTGCAGGGTTATTACTCCCGATATTACACCTATACAGCTACACCTGACACCACCGCCACATACTGCAGGGTTATTTCTCCGGATATTACACCTATACAGCTACACCTGATACCACCGCCACATACTGCAGGGTTATTACTCCCGATATTACACCTATACAGCTACACCTGATACCAACGCCACATACTGCAGGGTTATTTCTCCGGATATTACACCTATACAGCTACACCTGATACCACCGCCACTTACTGCAGGGTTATTACTCCTGATATTACACCTATACAGCTACACCTGATACCACCGCCACATACTGCAGGGTTATTACTCCCGATATTACACCTATACAGCTACACCTAATACCACCTCCACATACTGCAGGGTTATTACTCCCGATATTACACCTATACAGCTACACCTGATACCACCGCCACATACTGCAGGGTTATTACTCCCGATATTACACCTATACAGCTACACCTGATACCACCGCCACATACTGCAGGGTTATTACTCCCGATATTACACCTATACAGCTACACCTGATACCACCGCCACTTGCTGCAGGGTTATTACTCCCAATATTACACCTATACAGCTACACCTGATACCACCGCCACATACTGCAGGGTTATTACTCCCGATAATACACCTATACAGCTACACCTGATACCACCGCCACTTACTGCAGGGTTATTACTCCCGATATTACACCTATACAGCTAAACCTGATACCACCGCCACATACTGCAGGGTTATTACTCCCGATATTACATCTATACAGCTACACCTGATACCACCGCCACTTACTGCAGGGTTATTACTCCCGATATTACACCTATACAGCTACACCTGATACCACCGCCACATACTGCAGGGTTATTACTCCCGATATTACACCTATACAGCTACACCTGATACCACCGCCACATACTGCAGGGTTATTACTCCCGATATTACACCTATACAGCTACACCTGATACCACCGCCACATACTGCAGGGTTATTACTCCAGATATTACACCTATACAGTTACACCTGACACCACCGCCACTTACTGCAGGGTTATTACTCCCGATATTACACCTATACAGCTACACCTGACACCACCGCCACATACTGCAGGGTTATTACTCCCGATATTACACCTATACAGCTACACCTGATACCACCGCCACATACTGCAGGGTTATTACTCCAGATATTACACCTATACAGCTACACCTGATACCACCGCCACATACTGCAGGGTTATTACTCCAGATATTACACCTATACAGCTACACCTGATACCACCGCCACATACTGCAGGGTTATTACTCCCGATATTACACCTATACAGCTACACCTGACACCACCGCCACTTACTGCAGGGTTATTACTCCCGATATTACACCTATACAGCTACACCTGACACCACCGCCACATACTGCAGGGTTATTACTCCAGATATTACACCTATACAGCTACACCTGACACCACCGCCACATACTGCAGGGTTATTACTCCCGATATTACACCTATACAGCTACACCTGACACCACCGCCACATACTGCAGGGTTATTACTCCCGATATTACACCTATACAGCTACACCTGATACCACCGCCACTTACTGCAGGGTTATTACTCCCGATATTACACCTATACAGCTACACCTGATACCACCGCCACATACTGCAGGGTTATTACTCCCGATATTATACCTATACAGCTACACCTGATACCACCGCCACATACTGCAGGGTTATTTCTCCGGATATTACACCTATACAGCTACACCTGACACCACCGCCACATACTGCAGGGTTATTACTCCTGATATTACACCTATACAGCTACACCTGACACCACCGCCACATACTGCAGGGTTATTACTCCAGATATTACACCTATACAGCTACACCTGATACCACCGCCACATACTGCAGGGTTATTACTCCAGATATTACACCTATACAGCTACACCTGATACCACCGCCACCTACTGCAGGGTTATTACTCCAGATATTACACCTATACAGCTACACCTGATACCACCGCCACATACTGCAGGGTTATTACTCCATATATTACACCTATACAGCTACACCTGATACCACCGCCACATACTGCAGGGTTATTACTCCCGATATTACACCGATACAGCTACACCTGATACCACCGCCACATACTGCAGGGTTATTACTCCCGATATTACACCTATACAGCTACACCTGACACCACCACAACATACTGCAGGGTTATTTCTCCGGATATTACACCTATACAGCTACACCTGATACCACCGCCACATACTGCAGGGTTATTACTCCCGATATTACACCTATACAGCTACACCTGATACCACCGCCACATACTGCAGGGTTATTACTCCCGATATTACACCTATACAGCTACACCTGACACCACCGCCACATACTGCAGGGTTATTACTCCCGATATTACACCTATACAGCTACACCTGACACCACCGCCACATACTGCAGGGTTATTACTCCCGATATTATACCTATACAGCTACACCTGACACCACCGCCACATACTGCAGGGTTATTACTCCCGATATTACACCTATACAGCTACACCTGATACCAACGCCACTAACTGCAGGGTTATTACTCCCGATATTACACCTATACAGCTACACCTGATACCACCGCCACATACTGCAGGGTTATTACTCTCGATATTACACCTATACAGCTACACCTGATACCACCGCCACATACTGCAGGGTTATTACTCCAGATATTACACCTATACAGCTACACCTGATACCACCGCCACCTACTGCAGGGTTATTACTCCAGATATTACACCTATACAGCTACACCTGATACCACCGCCACATACTGCAGGGTTATTACTCCATATATTACACCTATACAGCTACACCTGATACCACCGCCACATACTGCAGGGTTATTACTCCCGATATTACACCGATACAGCTACACCTGATACCACCGCCACATACTGCAGGGTTATTACTCCCGATATTACACCTATACAGCTACACCTGACACCACCACAACATACTGCAGGGTTATTTCTCCGGATATTACACCTATACAGCTACACCTGATACCACCGCCACATACTGCAGGGTTATTACTCCCGATATTACACCTCTACAGCTACACCTGATACCAACGCCACATACTGCAGGGTTATTTCTCCGGATATTACACCTATACAGCTACACCTGATACCACCGCCACTTACTGCAGGGTTATTACTCCTGATATTACACCTATACAGCTACACCTGATACCACCGCCACATACTGCAGGGTTATTACTCCCGATATTACACCTATACAGCTACACCTGATACCAACGCCACTTACTGCGGGGTTATTACTCCCGATATTACACCTATACAGCTACACCTGATACCAACGCCACTTACTGCGGGGTTATTACTCCCGATATTACACCTATACAGCTACACCTGATACCACCGCCACATACTGCGTGGTTATTACTCCCGATATTACACCTATACAGCTACACCTGACACCACCGCCACTTACTACAGGGTTATTACTCCCGATATTACACCTATACAGCTACACCTGACACCACCGCCACTTACTGCAGGGTTATTACTCCCGATATTACACCTATACAGCTACACCTGATACCACCGCCACATACTGCAGGGTTATTACTCCCGATATTACACCTATACAGCTACACCTGATACCACCGCCACATACTGCAGGGTTATTCCTCCCGATATTACACCTATACAGCTACACCTGATACCACCGCCACATACTGCAGGGTTATTACTCCCGATATTACACCTATACAGCTACACCTGATACCACCGCCACATACTGCAGGGTTATTACTCCAGGTATTACACCTATACAGCTACACCTGATACCACCGCCACATACTGAAGGGTTATTACTCCAGATATTACACCTATACAGCTACACCTGACACCACCGCCACATACTGCAGGGTTATTACTCCAGATATTACACCTATACAGCTACATCTGATACCACCGCCACATACTGCAGGGTTATTACTCCAGATATTACACCTATACAGCTACACCTGACACCACCGCCACATACTGCAGGGTTATTACTCCAGATATTACACCTATACAGCTACACCTGACACCACCGCCACATACTGCAGGGTTATTACTCCAGATATTACACCTATACAGCTACACCTGATACCACCGCCACATACTGCAGGGTTATTACTCCCGATATTACACCTATACAGCTACATCTGATACCACCGCCACATACTGCAGGGTTATTACTCCAGATATTACACCTATACAGCTACACCTGACACCACCGCCACATACTGCAGGGTTATTACTCCCGATATTACACCTATACAGCTACACCTGACACCACCGCCACATACTGCAGGGTTATTACTCCCGATATTACACCTATACAGCTACACCTGATACCACTGCCACATACTGCAGGGTTATTACTCCCGATATTACACCTATACAGCTACACCTGATACCACCGCCACATACTGCAGGGTTATTACTCCCGATATTACACCTATACAGATACACCTGACACCACCGCCACTTACTGCAGGGTTATTACTCCCGATATTACACCTATGCAGCTACACCTGATACCAACGCCAGTTACTGCAGGGTTATTACTCCCGATATTACACCTATACAGCTACACCTGACACCACCGCCACTTACTGCAGGGTTATTACTCCCGATATTACACCTATACAGCTACACCTGATACCACCGCCACTTACTGCAGGGTTATTACTCCCGATATTACACCTATACAGCTACACCTGACACCACCGCCACATACTGCGGGGTTATTACTCCCGATATTACACCTATACAGCTACACCTGATACCAACGCCACTTACTGCGGGGTTATTACTCCCGATATTACACCTATACAGCTACACCTGATACCAACGCCACTTACTGCGGGGTTATTACTCCCGATATTACACCTATACAGCTACACCTGATACCACCGCCACATACTGCTGGGTTATTACTCCCGATATTACACCTATACAGCTACACCTGACACCACCGCCACTTACTGCAGGGTTATTACTCCCGATATTACACCTATACAGCTACACCTGATACCACCTCCACTTACTGCAGGGTTATTACTCCCGATATTACACCTATACAGCTACACCTGACACCACCGCCACATACTGCAGGGTTATTACTCCCGATATTACACCTATACAGCTACACCTGACACCACCGCCACTTACTGCAGGGTTATTACTCCCGATATTATACCCATACAGCTACACCTGATACCACCGCCACATACTGCAGGGTTATTACTCCCGATATTACACCTATACAGCTACACCTGACACCACCGCCACATACTGCAGGGTTATTACTCCCGATATTACACCTATACAGCTACACCTGACACCACCGCCACATACTGCAGGGTTATTACTCCCGATATTACACCTATACAGCTACACCTGACACCACCGCCACATACTGCAGGGTTATTACTCCCGATATTACACCTATACAGCTACACCTGACACCACCGCCACATACTGCAGGGTTATTACTCCCGATATTACACCTATACAGCTACACCTGACACCACCGCCACATACTGCAGGGTTATTACTCCCGATATTACACCTATACAGCTACACCTGATACCACCGCCACTTACTGCAGGGTTATTACTCCCGATATTACACCTATACAGCTACACCTGATACCACCGCCACTTACTGCAGGGTTATTACTCCCGATATTATACCCATACAGCTACACCTGATACCACCGCCACATACTGCAGGGTTATTACTCCCGATATTACACCTATACAGCTACACCTGACACCACCGCCACTTACTGCAGGGTTATTACTCCCGATATTACACCTATACAGCTACACCTGACACCACCGCCACATACTGCAGGGTTATTACTCCAGATATTACACCTATACAGCTACACCTGACACCACCGCCACATACTGCAGGGTTATTACTCCCGATATTACACCTATACAGCTACACCTGACACCACCGCCACATACTGCAGGGTTATTACTCCCGATATTACACCTATACAGCTACACCTGACACCACCGCCACATACTGCAGGGTTATTACTCCCGATATTACACCTATACAGCTACACCTGACACCACCGCCACATACTGCAGGGTTATTACTCCCGATATTACACCTATACAGCTACACCTGATACCACCGCCACATACTGCAGGGTTATTACTCCCGATATTACACCTATTCAGCTACACCTGATACCACCGCCACATACTGCAGGGTTATTACTCCTGATATTACACCTATACAGCTACACCTGACACCACCGCCACATACTGCAGGGTTATTACTCCTGATATTATACCCATACAACTAAACCTCATACCACTGCCATATAGTAGGAAGTATCGGTCATGGTTTGGCCAGCATAGTGTCAATGCAGCCCTGTATGGCAATACTACGGGTGTGTAGATGTACAACTGGGATCAGACAGGAAGCACAGAGGTGCTGGGAGCATAAGAATGCAGAGAGCACAGGGAACTTAGGGGTGAAGAGAGCTAGGGTGCAGAGAACTTAGGGGTGCAGGGAGCTCAGGTGAGCATTGAACACAGGGGTGCACAGAACTAAGGGGTGCAGGGAGCTCAGGTGAGCATTGAACACAGGGGTGCAGAGAACTCGGCTACAGGGAGCAGAGGGATGCAGGGAGCACAGGGGAGGAGAGAGCACTAGAGAGCAGAGGGGTGCAGAGAGCTCAGGTGAGCATTGAACACGGGTACATGGAGCACAGAGGTTCAGCAAGCACTAGAGTGCTAGAGCAGAAGGATGCAGGGAGCTAAAAGGTGCAGAAGGATGCAAGGAGCTCAGGGATGCAGAGAGCACTGGGGTGCAGGGAGCACTAGGGTGCAGAGGGATACAGGGTGCTCAAGGGTGCAGAGGGATACAGGGTGCTCGGGTGTAGAGTGATGCAGGGTGCTCAGGGGTGTAGAGGGGTGCAGGGTGCTCAGGGGTGTAGAGGGGTGCAGGGTGCTCAGGGGTGTAGAGGGGTGCAGGGTGCTCAGGGGTGTAGAGTGATGCAGGGTGCTCAGGGGTGTAGAGGGGTGCAGGGTGCTCAGGGGTGTAGAGGGGTGCAGGGTGCTCAGGGGTGTAGAGTGATGCAGGGTGCTCAGGGGTGTAGAGTGATGCAGGGTGCTCAGGGGTGCAGGGTGCTCAGGGATGCAGGGTGTAGAGGGGTGCAGGGTGCTCAGGGGTGTAGAGGGGTGCAGGGTGCTCAGGGGTGTAGAGGGGTGCAGGGTGCTCAGGGGTGTAGAGGGGTGCAGGGTGCTCAGGGGTGTAGAGGGGTGCAGGGTGCTCAGGGGGGCGGCTGGGAGTCTGAGTTTCCTCACAGCGGCTACAAGACAGTGAGATGGAGCGAGAGTGGGAGGGAGACAGAAAGAGGGGAAAGGAGAGAAAGTGGGAGGGGGGAGACACAGACACCGTCGCCTCACAGCCAGACACACGCTGCTTCGCTTTGTGTCGGGGGGCGGGTGGGTAGCGGACCCCTCTGACCTGTGAGGATTGGTGTCATGTGTCACCCCCATTTTCCCTAACTAACCCCAGGAGACTGCTGGAGAGAGGACGGAAGGAGAGAGAGGAGGTGAGACGCTGACTCCGAGGGGTGTCGGGAGGGGCAGCAGCATTCAGAGCTCTGCTGCGGACGGCGGAGGGCGATGCGGGCGCGGGGCAGGGGTGAGCGCCGCCGGATCTCTCACAGTTATGTGATTTTTGGGTGCAGGGATGGTGGAGGGGATCTGTCTGGTCCTGCACCGGTGCTGTTGTTAGGATGGGGGGAAGCAGGAGGAGGGCTGTGCTCCCGGGCACACATGTACACAGGCAGCGCACACCTGGCACATGGAGGGCGTGTGTAACACCGGCGACCCAGCACACACACAGTTAACTTCTCATTCATCCCTTGTCCAGGTGACGAGCTCTCTGCACCTCCATCTCCCCCCTCCCCGCTTTCCTGCATCTCATCTACATTCACATCTAATAGGTCCAGAAGCTGCAGAGACAGTGCGGGAGCACAGCATGTGGGGACAACAGTGTGTGTACAGTGTGTACAGGGGGTGTCAGGTGTGTACAGTATTGTGTGTATAGGGGGTGTCAGGTGTGTACAGTATTGTGTGTGTGTACATTGTGTATAGGGGGTGTCAGGTGTGTACAGTATTGTGGGTACAGTGTGTATAGGGGGTGTCAGGTGTGTACAGTATAGTGTGTGTACAGTGTGTATAGGGGGTGTCAGGTGTGTACAGTATTGTGGGTACAGTGTGTATAGGGGGTGTCAGGTGTGTACAGTATTGTGTGTGTACAGTGTGTATAGGGGGTGTCAGGTGTGTACAGTATTGTGTGTGTACAGTGTGTATAGGGGGTGTCAGGTGTGTACAGTATTGTGGGTACAGTGTGTATAGGGGGTGTCAGGTGTGTACAGTATAGTGTGTGTACAGTGTGTATAGGGGGTGTCAGGTGTGTACAGTATTGTGTGTGTACAGTGTGTACAGTGGGTGTCAGGTGTGTACAGTATTGTGGGTACAGTGTGTATAGGGGGTGTCAGGTGTGTACAGTATAGTGTGTGTACAGTGTGTATAGGGGGTGTCAGGTGTGTACAGTATTGTGGGTACAGTGTGTATAGGGGGTGTCAGGTGTGTACAGTATAGTGTGTGTACAGTGTGTATAGGGGGTGTCAGGTGTGTACAGTATTGTGGGTACAGTGTGTATAGGGGGTGTCAGGTGTGTACAGTATTGTGGGTACAGTGTGTATAGGGGGCGTCAGGTGTGTACAGTATAGTGTGTGTACAGTGTGTATAGGGGGTGTCAGGTGTGTACAGTATTGTGGGTACAGTGTGTATAGGGGGTGTCAGGTGTGTACAGTATAGTGTGTGTACAGTGTGTATAGGGGGTGTCAGGTGTGTACAGTATTGTGGGTACAGTGTGTATAGGGGGTGTCAGGTGTGTACAGTATAGTGTGTGTACAGTGTGTATAGGGGGTGTCAGGTGTGTACAGTATTGTGGGTACAGTGTGTATAGGGGGTGTCAGGTGTGTACAGTATTGTGTGTGTACAGTGTGTATAGGGGGTGTCAGGTGTGTACAGTATTGTGGGTACAGTGTGTATAGGGGGTGTCAGGTGTGTACAGTATAGTGTGTGTACAGTGTGTATAGGGGGTGTCAGGTGTGTACAGTATTGTGGGTACAGTGTGTATAGGGGGTGTCAGGTGTGTACAGTATTGTGGGTACAGTGTGTATAGGGGGTGTCAGGTGTGTACAGTATAGTGTGTGTACAGTGTGTATAGGGGGTGTCAGGTGTGTACAGTATTGTGGGTACAGTGTGTATAGGGGGTGTCAGGTGTGTACAGTATTGTGTGTGTACAGTGTGTATAGGGGGTGTAAGGTGTGTACAGTATTGTGGGTACAGTGTGTATAGGGGGTGTCAGGTGTGTACAGTATAGTGTGTGTACAGTGTGTATAGGGGGTGTCAGGTGTGTACAGTATTGTGTACAGTGTGTATAGGGGGTGTCAGGTGTGCACAGTATTGTGTGTGTACAGTGTGTATAGGGGGTGTCAGGTGTGTACAGTATTGTGTACAGTGTGTATAGGGGGTGTCAGGTGTGTACAGTATTGTGTGTGTACAGTGTGTATAGGGGGTGTCAGGTGTGTACAGTATAGTGTGTGTATAGGGGGTGTCAGGTGTGTACAGTATTGTGTGTATAGGGGGTGTCAGGTGTGTACAGTATTGTGTGTATAGGGGGTGTCAGGTGTGCACAGTATTGTGTGTGTACAGTGTGTATAGGGAGTGTCAGGTGTGTACAGTATTGTGTGTACAGTGTGTATAGGGGGTGTCAGGTGTGCACAGTATTGTGTGTGTACAGTGTGTATAGGGGGTGTCAGGTGTGTACAGTATTGTGTGTACAGTGTGTATAGGGGGTGTCAGGTGTGTACAGTATTGTGTGTGTACAGTGTGTATAGGGAGTGTCAGGTGTGTACAGTATTGTGTGTACAGTGTGTATAGGGGGTGTCAGGTGTGCACAGTATTGTGTGTGTACAGTGTGTATAGGGAGTGTCAGGTGTGTACAGTATTGTGGGTACAGTGTGTATAGGGGGTGTCAGGTGTGCACAGTATTGTGTGTGTACAGTGTGTATAGGGGGTGTCAGGTGTGTACAGTATTGTGTGTACAGTGTGTATAGGGGGTGTCAGGTGTGTACAGTATAGTGTGTGTACAGTGTGTATAGGGGGTGTCAGGTGTGTACAGTGTGTATAGGGGTGTCAGGTGGGTACAGTATGGTGTGTGTACAGTGTGTATAGGGGGTGTCAGGTGTGTACAGTATTGTGTGTGTATAGGGGGTGTCAGGTGTGTACAGTATAGTGTGTGTACAGTGTGTACAAGGGGTGTCAGGTGTGTACAGTATTGTGTGTGTACAGTGTGTATAGGGGGTGTCAGGTGTGTACAGTATTGTGTGTGTACAGTGTATAGGGGGTGTCAGGTGTGTACAGTATAGTGTGTGTACAGTGTGTATAGGGGGTGTCAGGTGTGTACAGTATAGTGTGTGTACAGTGTGTATAGGGGGTGTCAGGTGTGTACAGTATTGTGTGTGTATAGGGGGTGTCAGGTGTGTACAGTATAGTGTGTGTACAGTGTGTATAGGGGGTGTCAGGTGTGTACAGTATTGTGTGTGTACAGGGGGTGTCAGGTGTGTACAGTATTGTGTGTACAGTGTGTATAGGGGGTGTCAGGTGTGTACAGTATTGTGTGTACAGTGTGTATAGGGGGTGTCAGGTGTGTACAGTATTGTGTGTGTACAGGGGGTGTCAGGTGTGTACAGTATAGTGTGTGTACAGTGTGTATAGGGGGTGTCAGGTGTGTACAGTATAGTGTGTGTACAGTGGGTGTCAGGTGTGTACAGTATTGTGTGTGTACAGGGGGTGTCAGGTGTGTACAGTATTGTGTGTGTACAGTGTGTATAGGGGGTGTCAGGTGTGTACAGTATAGTGTGTGTACAGTGTGTATAGGGGGTGTCAGGTGTGTACAGTATTGTGTGTATAGGGGGTGTCAGGTGTGTACAGTATTGTGTACAGTGTGTATAGGGGGTGTCAGGTGTGTACAGTATTGTGTGTATACAGTGTATAGGGTGTGTCAGGTGGGTACAGTATAGTGTGTGTACAGTGTGTATAGGGGTGTCAGGTGGGTACAGTATTGTGTGTGTACAGTGTGTATAGGGGGTGTCAGGTGTGTACAGTATTGTGTGTACAGTGTGTATAGGGGGTGTCAGGTGTGTACAGTATTGTGTGTACAGTGTGTATAGGGGGTGTCAGGTGTGTACAGTATTGTGTGTGTACAGTGTGTATAGGGGGTGTCAGGTGTGTACAGTATTGTGTGTGTATAGGGGGTGTCAGGTGTGTACAGTATTGTGTATGTACAGTGTGTATAGGGGGTGTCAGGTGTGTACAGTATTGTGTGTGTATAGGGGGTGTCAGATGTGTACAGTATTGTGTGTGTATAGGGGGTGTCAGGTGTGTACAGTATTGTGTGTGTATAGGGGGTGTCAGGTGTGTACAGTATTGTGTGTGTATAGGGGGTGTCAGGTGTGTACAGTATTGTGTGTATAGGGGGTGTCAGGTGTGTACAGTATTGTGTGTACAGGGGGTGTCAGGTGTGTACAGTATTGTGTGTACAGTGTGTATAGGGGGTGTCAGGTGTGTACAGTATTGTGTGTGTACAGTGTGTATAGGGGGTGTCAGGTGTGTACAGTATTGTGTGTGTATAGGGGGTGTCAGGTGTGTACAGTATTGTGTGTGTACAGTGTGTATAGGGGGTGTCGGGTGTGTACAGTATTGTGTGTGTATAGGGGGTGTCAGGTGTGTACAGTATTGTGTGTGTATAGGGGGTGTCAGGTGTGTACAGTATTGTGTACAGTGTGTATAGGGGGTGTCAGGTGTGTACAGTATTGTGTGTACAGTGTGTATAGGGGGTGTCAGGTGTGTACAGTATTGTGTGTATAGGGGGTGTCAGGTGTGTACAGTATTGTGTGTGTACAGTGTGTATAGGGGGTGTCAGGTGTGTACAGTATTGTGTGTGTACAGTGTGTATAGGGGGTGTCAGGTGTGTACAGTATAGTGTGTGTACAGTGTGTATAGGGGGTGTCAGGTGTGTACAGTATAGTGTGTGTACAGTGAGTATAGGGGGTGTCAGGTGTGTACAGTATTGTGTGTGTACAGTGTGTATAGGGGGTGTCAGGTGTGTACAGTATAGTGTGTGTACAGTGTGTATAGGGGGTGTCAGGTGTGTACAGTATTGTGTGTGTACAGTGTGTATAGGGGGTGTCAGGTGTGTACAGTATTGTGTGTATAGGGGGTGTCAGGTGTGTACAGTATTGTGTGTACAGTGTGTATAGGGGGTGTCAGGTGTGTACAGTATTGTGTGTGTACAGTGTGTATAGGGGGTGTCAGGTGTGTACAGTATTGTGTGTGTGTATAGGGGGTGTCAGGTGTGTACAGTATTGTGTGTGTACAGTGTGTATAGGGGGTGTCAGGTGTGTACAGTATTGTGTGTGTATAGGGGGTGTCAGGTGTGTACAGTATTGTGTGTGTACAGTGTGTATAGAAGGTGTCAGGTGTGTACAGTATTGTGTGTATAGGGGGTGTCAGGTGTGTACAGTATTGTGTGTATACGGGGTGTCAGGTGTGTACAGTATTGTGTGTACAGTGTGTATAGGGGGTGTCAGGTGTGTACAGTATTGTGTGTGTACAGTGTGTATAGGGGGTGTCAGGTGTGTACAGTATTGTGTGTGTATAGGGGGTGTCAGGTGTGTACAGTATTGTGTGTGTACAGTGTGTATAGGGGGTGTCAGGTGTGTACAGTATTGTGTGTGTATAGGGGGTGTCAGGTGTGTACAGTATTGTGTGTGTACAGTGTGTATAGGGGGTGTCAGGTGTGTACAGTATTGTGTGTGTACAGTGTGTATAGGGGGTGTCGGGTGTGTACAGTATTGTGTGTGTACAGTGTGTATAGGGGGTGTCAGGTGTGTACAGTATTGTGTGTGTATAGGGGGTGTCAGGTGTGTACAGTATTGTGTACAGTGTGTATAGGGGGTGTCAGGTGTGTACAGTATTGTGTACAGTGTGTATAGGGGGTGTCAGGTGTGTACAGTATTGTGTGTACAGTGTGTATAGGGGGTGTCAGGTGTGTACAGTATTGTGTGTATAGGGGGTGTCAGGTGTGTACAGTATTGTGTGTGTACAGTGTGTATAGGGGGTGTCAGGTGTGTACAGTATTGTGTGTGTACAGTGTGTATAGGGGGTGTCAGGTGTGTACAGTATTGTGTGTGTACAGTGTGTATAGGGGGTGTCAGGTGTGTACAGTATAGTGTGTGTACAGTGTGTATAGGGGGTGTCAGGTGTGTACAGTATAGTGTGTGTACAGTGAGTATAGGGGGTGTCAGGTGTGTACAGTATTGTGTGTGTACAGTGTGTATAGGGGGTGTCAGGTGTGTACAGTATAGTGTGTGTACAGTGTGTATAGGGGGTGTCAGGTGTGTACAGTATTGTGTGTGTACAGTGTGTATAGGGGGTGTCAGGTGTGTACAGTATTGTGTGTATAGGGGGTGTCAGGTGTGTACAGTATTGTGTGTACAGTGTGTATAGGGGGTGTCAGGTGTGTACAGTATTGTGTGTGTACAGTGTGTATAGGGGGTGTCAGGTGTGTACAGTATTGTGTGTGTATAGGGGGTGTCAGGTGTGTACAGTATTGTGTGTGTACAGTGTGTATAGGGGGTGTCAGGTGTGTACAGTATTGTGTGTGTATAGGGGGTGTCAGGTGTGTACAGTATTGTGTGTGTACAGTGTGTATAGAAGGTGTCAGGTGTGTACAGTATTGTGTGTATAGGGGGTGTCAGGTGTGTACAGTATTGTGTGTATACGGGGTGTCAGGTGTGTACAGTATTGTGTGTACAGTGTGTATAGGGGGTGTCAGGTGTGTACAGTATTGTGTGTGTACAGTGTGTATAGGGGGTGTCAGGTGTGTACAGTATTGTGTGTGTATAGGGGGTGTCAGGTGTGTACAGTATTGTGTGTGTACAGTGTGTATAGGGGGTGTCAGGTGTGTACAGTATTGTGTGTGTATAGGGGGTGTCAGGTGTGTACAGTATTGTGTGTGTACAGTGTGTATAGGGGGTGTCAGGTGTGTACAGTATTGTGTGTGTACAGTGTGTATAGGGGGTGTCGGGTGTGTACAGTATTGTGTGTGTACAGTGTGTATAGGGGGTGTCAGGTGTGTACAGTATTGTGTGTGTATAGGGGGTGTCAGGTGTGTACAGTATTGTGTACAGTGTGTATAGGGGGTGTCAGGTGTGTACAGTATTGTGTACAGTGTGTATAGGGGGTGTCAGGTGTGTACAGTATTGTGTGTACAGTGTGTATAGGGGGTGTCAGGTGTGTACAGTATTGTGTGTATAGGGGGTGTCAGGTGTGTACAGTATTGTGTGTGTACAGTGTGTATAGGGGGTGTCAGGTGTGTACAGTATTGTGTGTGTACAGTGTGTATAGGGGGTGTCAGGTGTGTACAGTATTGTGTGTGTACAGTGTGTATAGGGGGTGTCAGGTGTGTACAGTATAGTGTGTGTACAGTGTGTATAGGGGGTGTCAGGTGTGTACAGTATAGTGTGTGTACAGTGAGTATAGGGGGTGTCAGGTGTGTACAGTATTGTGTGTGTACAGTGTGTATAGGGGGTGTCAGGTGTGTACAGTATAGTGTGTGTACAGTGTGTATAGGGGGTGTCAGGTGTGTACAGTATTGTGTGTGTACAGTGTGTATAGGGGGTGTCAGGTGTGTACAGTATTGTGTGTATAGGGGGTGTCAGGTGTGTACAGTATTGTGTGTACAGTGTGTATAGGGGGTGTCAGGTGTGTACAGTATTGTGTGTGTACAGTGTGTATAGGGGGTGTCAGGTGTGTACAGTATTGTGTGTGTATAGGGGGTGTCAGGTGTGTACAGTATTGTGTGTGTACAGTGTGTATAGGGGGTGTCAGGTGTGTACAGTATTGTGTGTGTATAGGGGGTGTCAGGTGTGTACAGTATTGTGTGTGTACAGTGTGTATAGGGGGTGTCAGGTGTGTACAGTATTGTGTGTATAGGGGGTGTCAGGTGTGTACAGTATTGTGTGTATACGGGGTGTCAGGTGTGTACAGTATTGTGTGTACAGTGTGTATAGGGGGTGTCAGGTGTGTACAGTATTGTGTGTGTACAGTGTGTATAGGGGGTGTCAGGTGTGTACAGTATTGTGTGTGTATAGGGGGTGTCAGGTGTGTACAGTATTGTGTGTGTACAGTGTGTATAGGGGGTGTCAGGTGTGTACAGTATTGTGTGTGTATAGGGGGTGTCAGGTGTGTACAGTATTGTGTGTGTACAGTGTGTATAGGGGGTGTCAGGTGTGTACAGTATTGTGTGTGTACAGTGTGTATAGGGGGTGTCGGGTGTGTACAGTATTGTGTGTGTACAGTGTGTATAGGGGGTGTCAGGTGTGTACAGTATTGTGTGTATAGGGGGTGTCAGGTGTGTACAGTATTGTGTGTGTACAGTGTGTATAGGGGGTGTCAGGTGTGTACAGTATTGTGTGTGTACAGTGTGTATAGGGGGTGTCAGGTGTGTACAGTATAGTGTGTACAGTGTGTATAGGGGATGTCAGGTGTGTACAGTATTGTGTGTGTACAGTGTGTATAGGGGATGTCAGGTGTGTACAGTATTGTGTGTGTACAGTGTGTATAGGGGGTGTCAGGTGTGTACAGTATAGTGTGTGTATAGGGGCTGTCAGGTGTGTACAGTATTGTGTGTGTACAGTGTGTATAGGGGGTGTCAGGTGTGTACAGTATTGTGTGTGTACAGTGTGTATAGGGGGTGTCAGGTGTGTACAGTATTGTGTGTACAGTGTGTATAGGGGGTGTCAGGTGTGTACAGTATTGTGTGTGTACAGTGTGTATAGGGGTGTCAGGTGTGTATAGTATTGTGTGTTTACAGTGTGTATAGGGGTGTCAGGTGGGTACAGTATTGTGTGCACAGTGTGTATAGGGGGTGTCAGGTGTGTATAGTATTGTGTGTATAGGGGGTGTCAGGTGTGCACAGTATTGTGTGTATAGGGGGTGTCAGGTGTGTACAGTATTGTGTGTACAGTGTGTATAGGGGGTGTCAGGTGTGTACAGTATTGTGTGTACAGTGTGTATAGGGGGTGTCAGGTGTGTATAGTATTGTGTGTGTACAGTGTGTATAGGGGTGTTAGGTGGGTACAGTATTGTGTGCACAGTGTGTATAGGGGGTGTCAGGTGTGTATAGTATTGTGTGTATAGGGGGTGTCAGGTGTGCACAGTATTGTGTGTATAGGGGGTGTCAGGTGTGCACAGTATAGTGTGTGTACAGTGTGTATAGGGGGTGTCAGGTGTGTACAGTATTGTGTGTGTACAGTGTGTATAGGGGGTGTCAGGTGTGTACAGTATTGTGTGTGTACAGTGTGTATAGGGGGTGTCAGGTGTGTACAGTATTGTGTGTGTACAGTGTGTATAGGGGGTGTCAGGTGTGTACAGTATAGTGTGTGTATTGGGGATGTCAGGTGTGTACAGTATTGTGTGTGTACAGTGTGTATAGGGGGTGTCAGGTGTGTACAGTATTGTGTGTGTACAGTGTGTATAGGGGGTGTCAGGTGTGTACAGTATTGTGTGTACAGTGTGTATAGGGGGTGTCAGGTGTGTACAGTATTGTGTGTGTACAGTGTGTATAGGGGTGTCAGGTGTGTATAGTATTGTGTGTGTACAGTGTGTATAGGGGTGTCAGGTGGGTACAGTATTGTGTGTGTGTACACTGTGTATAGGGGTGTCAGGTGGGTACAGTATTGTGTGTGTAAAGGGGATATCAGGTGTGCACAGTATTGTGTGTGTACAGTGTGTATAGGGGTGTCAGGTGGGTACAGTATTGTGTGTGTGTACAGTGTGTATAGGGGGTGTCAGGTGTGCACAGTATTGTGTGTGTACACTGTGTATAGGGGGTGTCAGGTGTGTACAGTATTGTGTGTGTACAGTGTGTAGGGGGTGTCAGGTGTGTACAGTATAGTGTGTGTATTGGGGATGTCAGGTGTGTACAGTATTGTGTGTGTACAGTGTGTATAGGGGGTGTCAGGTGTGTATAGTATTGTGTGTATAGGGGGTGTCAGGTGTGCACAGTATTGTGTGTATAGGGGGTGTCAGGTGTGCACAGTATAGTGTGTGTACAGTGTGTATAGGGGGTGTCAGGTGTGTACAGTATTGTGTGTGTACAGTGTGTATAGGGGGTGTCAGGTGTGTACAGTATAGTGTGTGTACAGTGTGTATAGGGGGTGTCAGGTGTGTACAGTATTGTGTGTATAGGGGGTGTCAGGTGTGTACAGTATTGTGTGTGTACAGTGTGTATAGGGGTGTCAGGTGTGTATAGTATTGTGTGTGCACAGTGTGTATAGGGGGTGTCAGGTGGGTACAGTATTGTGTGTACAGTGTGTATAGTCAGGTGGGTACAGTATTGTGTGTGTACAATGTGTATAGGGGGTGTCAGGTTTGTACTGTATTGTGTGTATAGGGGTGTCAGGTGAGCACAGTATTGTGTGTGTACAGTGTGTATAGTCAGGTGGGTACAGTATTGTGTGTGTACAATGTGTATAGGGGGTGTCAGGTTTGTACTGTATTGTGTGTGTATAGGGGGTGTCAGGTGGGTACAGTATTGTGTGTACAGTGTGTATAGGAGTGTCAGGTGTGTACAGTATTGTGTGTGTACAGTGTGTATAGGGGTGTCAGGTTTGTACAGTATTGTGTGTTTACAGTGTGTATAGGGGTGTCAGGTGGGTACAGTATTGTGTGTGTGTATAGGGGATGTCAGGTGTGCACAGTATTCTGTGTGTGTATAGGGGTGTCATTTGGGTACAGTATTGTGTGTGTGTGTACACTGTGTATAGGGGATGTCAGGTGTGCACAGTATTGTGTGTGTGTACAGTGTGTATAGGGGTGTCAGGTGGGTACAGTATTGTGTGTGTGTACACTGTGTATAGGGGTGTCAGGTGGGTACAGTATTGTGTGTGTAAAGGGGATATCAGGTGTGCACAGTATTGTGTGTGTACAGTGTGTATAGGGGTGTCTGGTGGGTACAGTATTGTGTGTACAGTGTGTATAGGGGGTGTCAGGTTTGTACTGTATTGTGTGTGTATAGGGGGTGTCAGGTGTGCACAGTATTATGTGTGTGTGTACAGTGTGTATAGGGGGTGTCAGGTGGGTACAGTATTGTGTGTGTACAGTGTGTATAGGGGGTGTCAGGTGTGTACAGTATTGTGTGTGTACACTGTGTATAGGGGGTGTCAGGTGTGCACAGTATTGTGTGTACTGTGTGTATAGGGGGTGTCAGGTGTGTACAGTATTGTGTGTGTATAGGGGGTGTCAGGTGTGTACAGTATTGTGTGTGTATAGGGGTGTCAGGTGGGTACAGTATTGTGTGTGTACAGTGTGTATAGGGGTGTCTGGTGGGTACAGTATTGTGTGTACAGTGTGTATAGGGGGTGTCAGGTTTGTACTGTATTGTGTGTGTATAGGGGGTGTCAGGTGAGCACAGTATTGTGTGTACAGTGTGTATAGGGGGTGTCAGGTGTGTACAGTATTGTGTGTGTACAGTGTGTAGGGGGTGTCAGGTGTGTACAGTATTGTGTGTGTATAGGGGGTGTCAGGTATGTACTGTATTGTGTGTACAGTGTGTATAGGCGGTGTCAGGTGTGTACAGTATTGCGTGTGTACAGTGTGTATAGGGGTGTCAGGTGTGCACAGTATCGTGTGTATAGGGGGTGTCAGGTGGGTACAGTATTGTGTGTTTATAGGGGTGTCAGGTGTGCACAGTATTGTGTGTGTGTACAGTGTGTATAGGGGGTGTCAGGTGTGTACAGTATTGTGTGTGTGTACAGTGTGTATAGGGGGTGTCAGGTGTGTACAGTATTGTGTGTACAGTGTGTATAGGGGGTGTCAGGTGTGTACAGTATTGTGTGTGTATAGGGGGTGTCAGGTGTGTACAGTATTGAGTGTGTATAGGGGGTGTCAGGTGTGTACAGTATTGTGAGTATGTGTACAATGTGTGTATAGGGGGTGTCAGGTGTGCACAGTATTGTGTGTGTGTACAGTGTGTATAGGGGGTGTCAGGTGTGTACAGTATTGTGTGTGTGTGTACAGTGTGTATAGGTGGTGTCAGGTGTGTACAGTATTGTGTGTATAGGGGATGTCAGGTGTGTACAGTATTGTGTGTGTGTGTACAGTGTGTATAGGGGGTGTCAGGTGTGTACAGTATTGTGTATGTGTACAATGTGTGTATAGGTGGTGTCAGGTGTGTACAGTATTGTGTGTGTGTGTGTACAGTGTGTATAGGGGGTGTCAGGTGTGTACAGTATTGTGTGTGTGTGTATAGGGGGTGTCAGGTATGTGCAGTATTGTGTGTGTACAGTGTGTATAGTGTGTGAGGTGTGTACAGTGTGTATAGGGGATGTCAGGTGTGTGCAGTATTGTGTATGTGTACAGTGTGTATAGGGGTGTCAGGTGTTTACAGTATTGTGTATGTGTACAGTGTGTATAGGGGGTGTCAGGTGTGTACAGTATTGTGTGTGTATAGGGTGTGTCAGGTGTGTACAGTATTGTGTGTGTATAGGGGATGTCAGGTGTGTACAGTATTGTGTATACAGTGTGTATAGGGGGTGTCAGGTGTGTACAGTATTGTGTGTGTACAGTATAGTGTGTGTATAGGGGGTGTCAGGTGTGTACAGTATTGTGTGTATAGGGGGTGTCAGGTGTGTACAGTATTGTGTGTATAGGGGGTGTCAGGTGTGCACAGTATTGTGTGTGTATAGGGGATGTCAGGTGTGTACAGTATTGTGTGTACAGTGTGTATAGGGGGTGTCAGGTGTGTACAGTATTGTGTGTGTATAGGGGATGTCAGATGTGTACAGTATTGTGTGTATAGGGGATGTCAGGTGTGTACAGTATTGTGTGTACAGTGTGTATAGGGGGTGTCAGGTGTGTACAGTATTGTGTGTGTATAGGGGGTGTCAGGTGTGTACAGTATTGTGTGTACAGTGTGTATAGGGGGTGTCAGGTGTGTACAGTATTGTGTGTGTATAGGGGGTGTCAGGTGTGTACAGTATTGTGTGTACAGTGTGTATAGGGGGTGTCAGGTGTGTACAGTATTGTGTGTGTATAGGGGGTGTCAGGTGTGTACAGTATTGTGTGTGTATAGGGGGTGTCAGGTGTGTACAGTATTGTGTGTGTATTGGGGATGTCAGGTGTGTACAGTATTGTGTGTACAGTGTGTATAGGGGGTGTCAGGTGGGTACAGTATTGTGTGTGTATAGGGGGTGTCAGGTGTGTATAGTATTGTGTGTGTATAGGGGGTGTCAGGTGTGTACAGTATTGTGTACAGTGTGTATAGGGGGTGTCAGGTGGGTACAGTATTGTGTGTGTATAGGGGGTGTCAGGTGTGTATAGTATTGTGTGTGTGTACAGTGTGTATAGGGGGTGTCAGGTGTGTACAGTATTGTGTGTGTATAGGGGGTGTCAGGTGTGTACAGTATTGTGTGTGTACAGTGTGTATAGGGGGTGTCAGGTGTGTACAGTATTGTGTGTGTATAGGGTGTGTCAGGTGTGTACAGTATTGTGTGTATAGGGGGTGTCAGGTGTGTACAGTATTGTGTGTATAGGGGGTGTCAGGTGTGTACAGTATTGTGTGTACAGTGTGTATAGGGGGTGGTAGGTGTGTACAGTATTGTGTGTACAGTGTGTATAGGGGGTGTCAGGTGTGTACAGTATTGTGTGTATAGGTGGTGTCAGGTGTGTACAGTATTGTGTGTGTGTGTACAGTGTGTATAGGGGGTGTCAGGTGTGTACAGTATTGTGTGTGTGTGTGTATAGGGGGTGTCAGGTATGTGCAGTATTGTGTGTGTACAGTGTGTATAGGGTGTGAGGTGTGTACAGTGTGTATAGGGGATGTCAGGTGTGTGCAGTATTGTGTATGTGTACAGTGTGTATAGGGGTGTCAGGTGTGTACAGTATTGTGTATGTGTACAGTGTGTATAGGGGGTGTCAGGTGTGTACAGTATTGTGTGTGTACAGTGTGTATAGGGGTTGTCAGGTGTGTACAGTAGTGTGTGAACAGTGTGTATAGGGTGTGTCAGGTGTGTACAGTATTGTGTGTGTATTGGGGATGTCAGGTGTGTACAGTATTGTGTGTACAGTGTGTATAGGGGGTGTCAGGTGTGTACAGTATTGTGTGTGTATAGGGGTGTCAGGTGTGTACAGTATTGTGTGTATAGGGGGTGTCAGGTGTGCACAGTATTGTGTGTGTATAGGGGATGTCAGGTGTGTACAGTATTGTGTGTACAGTGTGTATAGGGGGTGTCAGGTGTGTACAGTATTGTGTGTGTATAGGGGATGTCAGATGTGTACAGTATTGTGTGTATAGGGGATGTCAGGTGTGTACAGTATTGTGTGTACAGTGTGTATAGGGGGTGTCAGGTGTGTACAGTATTGTGTGTATAGGGGGTGTCAGGTGTGTACAGTATTGTGTGTACAGTGTGTATAGGGGGTGTCAGGTGTGTACAGTATTGTGTGTGTATAGGGGGTGTCAGGTGTGTACAGTATTGTGTGTACAGTGTGTATAGGGGGTGTCAGGTGTGTACAGCATTGTGTGTGTATAGGGGGTGTCAGGTGTGTACAGTATTGTGTGTACAGTGTGTATAGGGGGTGTCAGGTGTGTACAGTATTGTGTGTGTATAGGGGGTGTCAGGTGTGTACAGTATTGTGTGTGTATTGGGGATGTCAGGTGTGTACAGTATTGTGTGTACAGTGTGTATAGGGGGTGTCAGGTGTGTACAGTATTGTGTGTGTATAGGGGGTGTCAGGTGTGTACAGTATTGTGTGTATAGGGGATGTCAGGTGTGTACAGTATTGTGTGTACAGTGTGTATAGGGGGTGTCAGGTGTGTACAGTATTGTGTGTGTATAGGGGGTGTCAGGTGTGTACAGTATTGTGTGTACAGTGTGTATAGGGGGTGTCAGGTGGGTACAGTATTGTGTGTGTATAGGGGGTGTCAGGTGTGTATAGTATTGTGTGTGTGTACAGTGTGTATAGGGGGTGTCAGGTGTGTACAGTATTGTGTGTGTATAGGGGGTGTCAGGTGTGTACAGTATTGTGTGTGTATAGGGTGTGTCAGGTGTGTACAGTATTGTGTGTATAGGGGGTGTCAGGTGTGTACAGTATTGTGTGTATAGGGGGTGTCAGGTGTGTACAGTATTGTGTGTACAGTGTGTATAGGGGGTGGTAGGTGTGTACAGTATTGTGTGTACAGTGTGTATAGGGGGTGTCAGGTGTGTACAGTATTGTGTGTATAGGTGGTGTCAGGTGTGTACAGTATTGTGTGTGTGTACAGTGTGTATAGGGGGTGTCAGGTGTGTACAGTATTGTGTGTGTGTGTATAGGGGGTGTCAGGTATGTGCAGTATTGTGTGTGTACAGTGTGTATAGGGGATGTCAGGTGTGTGCAGTATTGTGTATGTGTACAGTGTGTATAGGGGGTGTCAGGTGTGTACAGTATTGTGTGTGTATAGGGGTGTCAGGTGTGTACAGTATTGTGTGTGAACAGTGTGTATAGGGTGTGTCAGGTGTGTACAGTATTGTGTGTGTATAGGGGATGTCAGGTGTGTACAGTATTGTGTGTACAGTGTGTATAGGGGGTGTCAGGTGTGTACAGTATTGTGTGTGTATAGGGGTGTCAGGTGTGTACAGTATTGTGTGTATAGGGGGTGTCAGGTGTGCACAGTATTGTGTGTGTATAGGGGATGTCAGGTGTGTACAGTATTGTGTGTACAGTGTGTATAGGGGGTGTCAGGTGTGTACAGTATTGTGTGTACAGTGTGTATAGGGGGTGTCAGGTGTGTACAGTATTGTGTGTGTATAGGGGGTGTCAGGTGTGTACAGTATTGTGTGTACAGTGTGTATAGGGGGTGTCAGGTGTGTACAGTATTGTGTGTCAGGTGTGTACAGTATTGTGTGTACAGTGTGTATAGGGGGTGTCAGGTGTGTACAGTATTGTGTGTATAGGGGGTGTCAGGTGTGTACAGTATTGTGTGTGTATTGGGGATGTCAGGTGTGTACAGTATTGTGTGTACAGTGTGTATAGGGGGTGTCAGGTGTGTACAGTATTGTGTGTGTATAGGGGGTGTCAGGTGTGCACAGTATTGTGTGTATAGGGGGTGTCAGGTGTGTACAGTATTGTGTGTACAGTGTGTATAGGGGGTGTCAGGTGTGTACAGTATTGTGTGTACAGTGTGTATAGGGGGTGTCAGGTGTGTATAGTATTGTGTGTGTACAGTGTGTATAGGGGTGTTAGGTGGGTACAGTATTGTGTGCACAGTGTGTATAGGGGGTGTCAGGTGTGTATAGTATTGTGTGTATAGGGGGTGTCAGGTGTGCACAGTATTGTGTGTATAGGGGGTGTCAGGTGTGCACAGTATAGTGTGTGTACAGTGTGTATAGGGGGTGTCAGGTGTGTACAGTATTGTGTGTGTACAGTGTGTATAGGGGGTGTCAGGTGTGTACAGTATTGTGTGTGTACAGTGTGTATAGGGGGTGTCAGGTGTGTACAGTATTGTGTGTGTACAGTGTGTATAGGGGGTGTCAGGTGTGTACAGTATAGTGTGTGTATTGGGGATGTCAGGTGTGTACAGTATTGTGTGTGTACAGTGTGTATAGGGGGTGTCAGGTGTGTACAGTATTGTGTGTGTACAGTGTGTATAGGGGGTGTCAGGTGTGTACAGTATTGTGTGTACAGTGTGTATAGGGGGTGTCAGGTGTGTACAGTATTGTGTGTGTACAGTGTGTATAGGGGTGTCAGGTGTGTATAGTATTGTGTGTGTACAGTGTGTATAGGGGTGTCAGGTGGGTACAGTATTGTGTGTGTGTACACTGTGTATAGGGGTGTCAGGTGGGTACAGTATTGTGTGTGTAAAGGGGATATCAGGTGTGCACAGTATTGTGTGTGTACAGTGTGTATAGGGGTGTCAGGTGGGTACAGTATTGTGTGTGTGTACAGTGTGTATAGGGGGTGTCAGGTGTGCACAGTATTGTGTGTGTACACTGTGTATAGGGGGTGTCAGGTGTGTACAGTATTGTGTGTGTACAGTGTGTAGGGGGTGTCAGGTGTGTACAGTATAGTGTGTGTATTGGGGATGTCAGGTGTGTACAGTATTGTGTGTGTACAGTGTGTATAGGGGGTGTCAGGTGTGTATAGTATTGTGTGTATAGGGGGTGTCAGGTGTGCACAGTATTGTGTGTATAGGGGGTGTCAGGTGTGCACAGTATAGTGTGTGTACAGTGTGTATAGGGGGTGTCAGGTGTGTACAGTATTGTGTGTGTACAGTGTGTATAGGGGGTGTCAGGTGTGTACAGTATAGTGTGTGTACAGTGTGTATAGGGGGTGTCAGGTGTGTACAGTATTGTGTGTATAGGGGGTGTCAGGTGTGTACAGTATTGTGTGTGTACAGTGTGTATAGGGGTGTCAGGTGTGTATAGTATTGTGTGTGCACAGTGTGTATAGGGGGTGTCAGGTGGGTACAGTATTGTGTGTACAGTGTGTATAGTCAGGTGGGTACAGTATTGTGTGTGTACAATGTGTATAGGGGGTGTCAGGTTTGTACTGTATTGTGTGTATAGGGGTGTCAGGTGAGCACAGTATTGTGTGTGTACAGTGTGTATAGGGGGTGTCAGGTGTGTACAGTATAGTGTGTGTACAGTGTGTATAGGGGGTGTCAGGTGTGTACAGTATTGTGTGTATAGGGGGTGTCAGGTGTGTACAGTATTGTGTGTGTACAGTGTGTATAGGGGTGTCAGGTGTGTATAGTATTGTGTGTGCACAGTGTGTATAGGGGGTGTCAGGTGGGTACAGTATTGTGTGTAC
The DNA here is from genome assembly GCF_039654945.1 of Dendrobates tinctorius. NCBI lineage: Eukaryota > Metazoa > Chordata > Amphibia > Anura > Dendrobatidae > Dendrobates > Dendrobates tinctorius. The sequence continues at coordinate 3,048,308 of NW_027361819.1, forward strand.
AGTGTGTATAGTCAGGTGGGTACAGTATTGTGTGTGTACAATGTGTATAGGGGGTGTCAGGTTTGTACTGTATTGTGTGTGTATAGGGGGTGTCAGGTGGGTACAGTATTGTGTGTACAGTGTGTATAGGAGTGTCAGGTGTGTACAGTATTGTGTGTGTACAGTGTGTATAGGGGTGTCAGGTTTGTACAGTATTGTGTGTTTACAGTGTGTATAGGGGTGTCAGGTGGGTACAGTATTGTGTGTGTGTATAGGGGATGTCAGGTGTGCACAGTATTCTGTGTGTGTATAGGGGTGTCATTTGGGTACAGTATTGTGTGTGTGTGTACACTGTGTATAGGGGATGTCAGGTGTGCACAGTATTGTGTGTGTGTACAGTGTGTATAGGGGTGTCAGGTGGGTACAGTATTGTGTGTGTGTACACTGTGTATAGGGGTGTCAGGTGGGTACAGTATTGTGTGTGTAAAGGGGATATCAGGTGTGCACAGTATTGTGTGTGTACAGTGTGTATAGGGGTGTCTGGTGGGTACAGTATTGTGTGTACAGTGTGTATAGGGGGTGTCAGGTTTGTACTGTATTGTGTGTGTATAGGGGGTGTCAGGTGTGCACAGTATTATGTGTGTGTGTACAGTGTGTATAGGGGGTGTCAGGTGGGTACAGTATTGTGTGTGTACAGTGTGTATAGGGGGTGTCAGGTGTGTACAGTATTGTGTGTGTACACTGTGTATAGGGGGTGTCAGGTGTGCACAGTATTGTGTGTACTGTGTGTATAGGGGGTGTCAGGTGTGTACAGTATTGTGTGTGTATAGGGGGTGTCAGGTGTGTACAGTATTGTGTGTGTATAGGGGTGTCAGGTGGGTACAGTATTGTGTGTGTACAGTGTGTATAGGGGTGTCTGGTGGGTACAGTATTGTGTGTACAGTGTGTATAGGGGGTGTCAGGTTTGTACTGTATTGTGTGTGTATAGGGGGTGTCAGGTGAGCACAGTATTGTGTGTACAGTGTGTATAGGGGGTGTCAGGTGTGTACAGTATTGTGTGTGTACAGTGTGTAGGGGGTGTCAGGTGTGTACAGTATTGTGTGTGTATAGGGGGTGTCAGGTATGTACTGTATTGTGTGTACAGTGTGTATAGGCGGTGTCAGGTGTGTACAGTATTGCGTGTGTACAGTGTGTATAGGGGTGTCAGGTGTGCACAGTATCGTGTGTATAGGGGGTGTCAGGTGGGTACAGTATTGTGTGTTTATAGGGGTGTCAGGTGTGCACAGTATTGTGTGTGTGTACAGTGTGTATAGGGGGTGTCAGGTGTGTACAGTATTGTGTGTGTGTACAGTGTGTATAGGGGGTGTCAGGTGTGTACAGTATTGTGTGTACAGTGTGTATAGGGGGTGTCAGGTGTGTACAGTATTGTGTGTGTATAGGGGGTGTCAGGTGTGTACAGTATTGAGTGTGTATAGGGGGTGTCAGGTGTGTACAGTATTGTGAGTATGTGTACAATGTGTGTATAGGGGGTGTCAGGTGTGCACAGTATTGTGTGTGTGTACAGTGTGTATAGGGGGTGTCAGGTGTGTACAGTATTGTGTGTGTGTGTACAGTGTGTATAGGTGGTGTCAGGTGTGTACAGTATTGTGTGTATAGGGGATGTCAGGTGTGTACAGTATTGTGTGTGTGTGTACAGTGTGTATAGGGGGTGTCAGGTGTGTACAGTATTGTGTATGTGTACAATGTGTGTATAGGTGGTGTCAGGTGTGTACAGTATTGTGTGTGTGTGTGTACAGTGTGTATAGGGGGTGTCAGGTGTGTACAGTATTGTGTGTGTGTGTATAGGGGGTGTCAGGTATGTGCAGTATTGTGTGTGTACAGTGTGTATAGTGTGTGAGGTGTGTACAGTGTGTATAGGGGATGTCAGGTGTGTGCAGTATTGTGTATGTGTACAGTGTGTATAGGGGTGTCAGGTGTTTACAGTATTGTGTATGTGTACAGTGTGTATAGGGGGTGTCAGGTGTGTACAGTATTGTGTGTGTATAGGGTGTGTCAGGTGTGTACAGTATTGTGTGTGTATAGGGGATGTCAGGTGTGTACAGTATTGTGTATACAGTGTGTATAGGGGGTGTCAGGTGTGTACAGTATTGTGTGTGTACAGTATAGTGTGTGTATAGGGGGTGTCAGGTGTGTACAGTATTGTGTGTATAGGGGGTGTCAGGTGTGTACAGTATTGTGTGTATAGGGGGTGTCAGGTGTGCACAGTATTGTGTGTGTATAGGGGATGTCAGGTGTGTACAGTATTGTGTGTACAGTGTGTATAGGGGGTGTCAGGTGTGTACAGTATTGTGTGTGTATAGGGGATGTCAGATGTGTACAGTATTGTGTGTATAGGGGATGTCAGGTGTGTACAGTATTGTGTGTACAGTGTGTATAGGGGGTGTCAGGTGTGTACAGTATTGTGTGTGTATAGGGGGTGTCAGGTGTGTACAGTATTGTGTGTACAGTGTGTATAGGGGGTGTCAGGTGTGTACAGTATTGTGTGTGTATAGGGGGTGTCAGGTGTGTACAGTATTGTGTGTACAGTGTGTATAGGGGGTGTCAGGTGTGTACAGTATTGTGTGTGTATAGGGGGTGTCAGGTGTGTACAGTATTGTGTGTGTATAGGGGGTGTCAGGTGTGTACAGTATTGTGTGTGTATTGGGGATGTCAGGTGTGTACAGTATTGTGTGTACAGTGTGTATAGGGGGTGTCAGGTGGGTACAGTATTGTGTGTGTATAGGGGGTGTCAGGTGTGTATAGTATTGTGTGTGTATAGGGGGTGTCAGGTGTGTACAGTATTGTGTACAGTGTGTATAGGGGGTGTCAGGTGGGTACAGTATTGTGTGTGTATAGGGGGTGTCAGGTGTGTATAGTATTGTGTGTGTGTACAGTGTGTATAGGGGGTGTCAGGTGTGTACAGTATTGTGTGTGTATAGGGGGTGTCAGGTGTGTACAGTATTGTGTGTGTACAGTGTGTATAGGGGGTGTCAGGTGTGTACAGTATTGTGTGTGTATAGGGTGTGTCAGGTGTGTACAGTATTGTGTGTATAGGGGGTGTCAGGTGTGTACAGTATTGTGTGTATAGGGGGTGTCAGGTGTGTACAGTATTGTGTGTACAGTGTGTATAGGGGGTGGTAGGTGTGTACAGTATTGTGTGTACAGTGTGTATAGGGGGTGTCAGGTGTGTACAGTATTGTGTGTATAGGTGGTGTCAGGTGTGTACAGTATTGTGTGTGTGTGTACAGTGTGTATAGGGGGTGTCAGGTGTGTACAGTATTGTGTGTGTGTGTGTATAGGGGGTGTCAGGTATGTGCAGTATTGTGTGTGTACAGTGTGTATAGGGTGTGAGGTGTGTACAGTGTGTATAGGGGATGTCAGGTGTGTGCAGTATTGTGTATGTGTACAGTGTGTATAGGGGTGTCAGGTGTGTACAGTATTGTGTATGTGTACAGTGTGTATAGGGGGTGTCAGGTGTGTACAGTATTGTGTGTGTACAGTGTGTATAGGGGTTGTCAGGTGTGTACAGTAGTGTGTGAACAGTGTGTATAGGGTGTGTCAGGTGTGTACAGTATTGTGTGTGTATTGGGGATGTCAGGTGTGTACAGTATTGTGTGTACAGTGTGTATAGGGGGTGTCAGGTGTGTACAGTATTGTGTGTGTATAGGGGTGTCAGGTGTGTACAGTATTGTGTGTATAGGGGGTGTCAGGTGTGCACAGTATTGTGTGTGTATAGGGGATGTCAGGTGTGTACAGTATTGTGTGTACAGTGTGTATAGGGGGTGTCAGGTGTGTACAGTATTGTGTGTGTATAGGGGATGTCAGATGTGTACAGTATTGTGTGTATAGGGGATGTCAGGTGTGTACAGTATTGTGTGTACAGTGTGTATAGGGGGTGTCAGGTGTGTACAGTATTGTGTGTATAGGGGGTGTCAGGTGTGTACAGTATTGTGTGTACAGTGTGTATAGGGGGTGTCAGGTGTGTACAGTATTGTGTGTGTATAGGGGGTGTCAGGTGTGTACAGTATTGTGTGTACAGTGTGTATAGGGGGTGTCAGGTGTGTACAGCATTGTGTGTGTATAGGGGGTGTCAGGTGTGTACAGTATTGTGTGTACAGTGTGTATAGGGGGTGTCAGGTGTGTACAGTATTGTGTGTGTATAGGGGGTGTCAGGTGTGTACAGTATTGTGTGTGTATTGGGGATGTCAGGTGTGTACAGTATTGTGTGTACAGTGTGTATAGGGGGTGTCAGGTGTGTACAGTATTGTGTGTGTATAGGGGGTGTCAGGTGTGTACAGTATTGTGTGTATAGGGGATGTCAGGTGTGTACAGTATTGTGTGTACAGTGTGTATAGGGGGTGTCAGGTGTGTACAGTATTGTGTGTGTATAGGGGGTGTCAGGTGTGTACAGTATTGTGTGTACAGTGTGTATAGGGGGTGTCAGGTGGGTACAGTATTGTGTGTGTATAGGGGGTGTCAGGTGTGTATAGTATTGTGTGTGTGTACAGTGTGTATAGGGGGTGTCAGGTGTGTACAGTATTGTGTGTGTATAGGGGGTGTCAGGTGTGTACAGTATTGTGTGTGTATAGGGTGTGTCAGGTGTGTACAGTATTGTGTGTATAGGGGGTGTCAGGTGTGTACAGTATTGTGTGTATAGGGGGTGTCAGGTGTGTACAGTATTGTGTGTACAGTGTGTATAGGGGGTGGTAGGTGTGTACAGTATTGTGTGTACAGTGTGTATAGGGGGTGTCAGGTGTGTACAGTATTGTGTGTATAGGTGGTGTCAGGTGTGTACAGTATTGTGTGTGTGTACAGTGTGTATAGGGGGTGTCAGGTGTGTACAGTATTGTGTGTGTGTGTATAGGGGGTGTCAGGTATGTGCAGTATTGTGTGTGTACAGTGTGTATAGGGGATGTCAGGTGTGTGCAGTATTGTGTATGTGTACAGTGTGTATAGGGGGTGTCAGGTGTGTACAGTATTGTGTGTGTATAGGGGTGTCAGGTGTGTACAGTATTGTGTGTGAACAGTGTGTATAGGGTGTGTCAGGTGTGTACAGTATTGTGTGTGTATAGGGGATGTCAGGTGTGTACAGTATTGTGTGTACAGTGTGTATAGGGGGTGTCAGGTGTGTACAGTATTGTGTGTGTATAGGGGTGTCAGGTGTGTACAGTATTGTGTGTATAGGGGGTGTCAGGTGTGCACAGTATTGTGTGTGTATAGGGGATGTCAGGTGTGTACAGTATTGTGTGTACAGTGTGTATAGGGGGTGTCAGGTGTGTACAGTATTGTGTGTACAGTGTGTATAGGGGGTGTCAGGTGTGTACAGTATTGTGTGTGTATAGGGGGTGTCAGGTGTGTACAGTATTGTGTGTACAGTGTGTATAGGGGGTGTCAGGTGTGTACAGTATTGTGTGTCAGGTGTGTACAGTATTGTGTGTACAGTGTGTATAGGGGGTGTCAGGTGTGTACAGTATTGTGTGTATAGGGGGTGTCAGGTGTGTACAGTATTGTGTGTGTATTGGGGATGTCAGGTGTGTACAGTATTGTGTGTACAGTGTGTATAGGGGGTGTCAGGTGTGTACAGTATTGTGTGTGTATAGGGGGTGTCAGGTGTGTACAGTATTGTGTGTATAGGGGATGTCAGGTGTGTACAGTATTGTGTGTACAGTGTGTATAGGGGGTGTCAGGTGTGTACAGTATTGTGTGTGTATAGGGGGTGTCAGGTGTGTACAGTATTGTGTGTACAGTGTGTATAGGGGGTGTCAGGTGGGTACAGTATTGTGTGTGTATAGGGGGTGTCAGGTGTGTATAGTATTGTGTGTGTGTACAGTGTGTATAGGGGGTGTCAGGTGTGTACAGTATTGTGTGTGTATAGGGGGTGTCAGGTGTGTACAGTATTGTGTGTGTACAGTGTGTATAGGGGGTGTCAGGTGTGTACAGTATTGTGTGTGTATAGGGTGTGTCAGGTGTGTACAGTATTGTGTGTATAGGGGGTGTCAGGTGTGTACAGTATTGTGTGTATAGGGGGTGTCAGGTGTGTACAGTATTGTGTGTACAGTGTGTATAGGGGGTGTCAGGTGGGTACAGTATTGTGTGTGTATAGGGGGTGTCAGGTGTGTATAGTATTGTGTGTGTGTACAGTGTGTATAGGGGGTGTCAGGTGTGTACAGTATTGTGTGTGTATAGGGGGTGTCAGGTGTGTACAGTATTGTGTGTGTACAGTGTGTATAGGGGGTGTCAGGTGTGTACAGTATTGTGTGTGTATAGGGGGTGTCAGGTGTGTACAGTATTGTGTGTACAGGGGGTGTCAGGTGGGTACAGTATTGTGTGTACAGTGTGTATAGGGGGTGTCAGTTGTGTACAGTATTGTGTGTACAGTGTGTATAGGGGGTGTCAGGTGTGTACAGTATTGTGTGTACAGTGTGTATAGGGGGTGTCAGGTGTGTACAGTATTGTGTGTATAGGGGGTGTCAGGTGTGTACAGTATTGTGTGTACAGTGTGTATAGGGGGTGTCAGTTGTGTACAGTATTGTGTGTACAGTGTGTATAGGGGGTGTCAGGTGTGTACAGTATTGTGTGTACAGTGTGTATAGGGGGTGTCAGGTGTGTACAGTATTGTGTGTGTATAGGGGGTGTCAGGTGTGTACAGTATTGTGTGTACAGTGTGTATAGGGGGTGTCAGGTGTGTACAGTATTGTGTGTATAGGGGGTGTCAGGTGTGTACAGTATTGTGTGTACAGTGTGTATAGGGGGTGTCAGGTGTGTACAGTATTGTGTGTATAGGGGGTGTCAGGTGTGTACAGTATTGTGTGTGTACAGGTTTTGTCAGGTGGGAGGAGTTATCAGAAATAGGAGGGGTTATGAAGACTTGAAGGAGGAGTTAAGAGAACCAATAAGTGGAGTTATTGAGCGCTTCTATCATGGGAGGCCTTATAAAGAATAATAGGAGGCGTTATCACAAGCTTCTATGAGAAGAGCGGTAATGATGAGGAGGAGTTATGAGAAGCTCGGAGTTGCAGTGAGCTTCTTTGGTGCACAATGGCGGGAGTCACGGGTAATAGTAGGAGTTATATTGCATGTCCATGGTATAATAAGGGTAAATAACGTTAGAATATATAGAGAATGGTCCCAGCACAGTGTATGTTATGGACCAGGGGGTCTTCTTGGCTTTTGTCCCCAATGTCCCTGATAAAAGCTAACCTCTCCATACTCACCAGCCCAGTATATGACTCTTCTCTTTGTTCCTCGTTTTTAGATTTCCGCTCTTGCTTTCCTTCTTGACGTCTCTCTTCTGGGCCCATTTTTCTCCCTTCTTTTCAACCTTCTCCACTGGCTCCTTTACCCATGGCAACACCTCCTGCAGATACGGGGCCTCCACCTGAGGTGGAGACTACCCCGGCGGAGCCCTCAGAACCAGTATGTTCTACTACTGTGGTGGTGGTAGAGGAACCAGAGCCTGCTCAGGAGGCTGCTGGATCTGAAGTGGAACCATCTGTGACCATCCAATCCAAAGCTTCATCGCTCAATGACTTGAAGGCCCAGCCGGCAGCCAACGGAGGACCTCGTGCCCCCAGCCTGACTGGTTCAGAAGGACGGCTGGCTCAAGCTGCATCCAACTCTCCCCGGCCAAGTCTCTGCCGACAAGGGTCTACTGCCACTGCCAGCGGCATTGAGCCAGAAAAGCCAAAGGACTATCTCGTCATTGCCATCCTGTCCTGTTTTTGCCCTATGTGGCCAGTCAACATAGTGGGCTTTGTGTATTCCATCATGGTAAGGAAAAAAGTGTCCGTTGTGTTTTGTGGCTATGGAGCATGTGTGCATTGGTCCTTTACATCATATTTGGCTCTTGGCTGTTCTCTCCATCTCGACACAACGTATGAGTTTAGTCATCTTCTCATGGAACTTGCCACAGGTATACGAGATGCGTGCATAGATGGTGGACAAGTATGGTGCAAGCCGGCCATGGCTTTCCTGCAGTTTTTGGTTACGATCCTTAATTTAAAGCATTACTTAGACGTATTGAGCATGTTGCCCGGTTTTTGTCGTTGAGTGTAAGTATGAGTTGTGAATAGAGTCTGGCAGAGAATGAATTACGCCTGACCACATCGTAGACGGGACATGGATGGGAAAGAAGAACAGGTCGGCCAAACCGTAGAGAAAGGGAAAACAGGGACGGATGAGATCTCAGACATTCATTCCGGCAGGAGTAAGATGGAGAAAGGAAGGCTTTCTAAACGTGACACATCAAGAGGAAGGAACTCTCACTTAGTGCAGACGATCAATGCTGATTTCTACGACAGGCTTGTTAAGTGTGATGGATTGAAATAAAGTGAAAGCGATGAATATTAGCAGACGATTTCAGGCCGGGGGTAGATGAATGGTGCGGAATACAAGGCAGACGCACCGCGGTGGGGGACACCTCATCTGCTCCTGATGTTATGGTAGGTAATTACAGAAGGAGGTGATGAGGGGCTGCAAGAAAGAGGAACGATCAAGAGAGGTAGGAATATAGCAACATGGCTGGTAAGTAGACGGATAGAGGAGGGATGTTCAGTGCCGGAGCTGGGCTGGGAGAAGACGGTCAGAGATGGATTGGATAACGAGGGCTGTCAGCAGGTGGATTTGGAAGAAAGAAAAGGTGATGACAAGATGGAGGAGCACTCAGTGCAGGATAATGATGTGAGGGGATGGACGGAGAGGGAAATGATGGAAGAAGATGAATGATGTAGGGTGATCTATGGCCAGAGATGGAAAAGCGAAGAATGATAAAGCTTGGCATATGCTGAGGGATGATGGAGCTAGGTATTGGAAATGATGGGTGATGATGGAGCCATGTTCGCAGGTAGTGGAGAAAGGTGCATGAATGTGTGGTGGGTGATGATAGACGTACGTCATGTAGGACGTGCCAAGATGGTGGAGAAAGGTGGAGGTCCATGGAAAGATGATAAGTGATGATGGAGGTAGATCATGTAGGACGTTGTTCCCAGGTAGTGGAGAAAGGTTCATGGATGTATGGTGACTGATGATTGACGTAGGTCATGTAGGAAGTTGTGCCTAAGTGGTGGAGAAAGGTGGAGGTGCAGGAAAGGATGATGGGTGACATGATGGAGAAGAACAATAGATGATGTTGTGAAAGGACAAATGAGATGGGACTGTTACTAATTGTACTCGTTCCCTTTACCACAGTCCCGTAACAGCCTCCAACAAGGTGATGTGGACGGGGCCCTCAGACTGGGCCGTGTGGCCAAGCTGTTGAGCATTGTGGCGTTGGTGGGTGGACTCCTGATCATCACTGTGTCCTGCGTCATCAACTTTGGAGGTAAGTCCCCAGATTTAAAGAGAATCCATCACCAGCATTTACCCACATAAAACACATGTATGTTGGGGCCACTGCACCCATTTCTGCTTGAGTGCGCTGTTTAGGGGTGGTCGAATAGTAGGATTATGCCTAACTGCAGCCTCTGGAGGATCCTATACCTCGAAATTCACAGGACTCCAGAGGCTCCAGCAGCTTCATATACCGGTTTTCTGCTTTGTAATGGTTTTTTAGCAGCTGCTCTTTTAATCTGAGAAATCTGTCTGCAGAAACCTTCCTCATTATGCCTTTGTCTGCAGAAACCTTCCTCATTATGCCTTTATCTGCAGAAACCTTCCTGATTATGCCTTTATTAGCACAAACCTGTCTGTGCTCTGCATCGGCCACCAACCTCTTCACAGTACGATGTTCATGCTTAAGTTTTCGTGAAATATCTAAAGTTTTCATATTTTGTCCAAGGCATTGCACTATGTGGGGCTTTTACGGCAGCAGAGATCCCTTTTCTTTCCCATATTGCTTGAAACTTGTGGCTGCTTTATAATGTGGAACGTCCTTCTTCTTAAGGAGTTTTCCTTCCATTGGGCCTCACCTGTCAACTAATTATCACAGGGGTCTTAGATTGATTTCAGTGATCCAAAGACCCTGAGACATGAATAGTCCATGAGGTTTTGGGAAAAGCAGATTACATCCAATTTGCAGAATAATTTGGACTGAGATGTAGGTAAGTATGAGCTAGATGGATAGATGGGAAATATACAGTTATAAATGGTGGATGGATAAATGTCAGATATTAATGGATGGATGCAGGTAGGTATGACAGAGGCCGCCATGTCTCCCCAGTAATCAGGCACAATGAGGAGCCCCCTCCTAGTCGTGCCATGTCAGGGCTCCAGTGGAGCGGGGCAGCGGGTTGGCTGCCGGTGGCAGGATCCGGTGAAGCGTGACAGACAGAGACGCACAGGACTCGCTCTCTCTCTTGTAATTTCACTTTCCATCAATCTCTCGGGTTTCCATTCAATCTTTCGAGGTCTTTTCTGCTTCTCTGGTCTCATCTCATCCTCTTGTCAGTAATGACCGCCTGTATCTCTGTGGTCGTATATTTCCTTCTCTACGGCTCTGTACATGGCGACATTTCTTTTTTTTTTTTTGCTTTAAATTAAATTAGGTTGTCCTGTAGATAAAATATATCATGTATCCACAGGATGAACCCAGGACCGCTGAGGTGCCAGTGTTCATGGGAAGGGTCTGATTTCCCTGTCTGGCCCACGGAGCCGGGCAGCCAAAGGGCTGAAAGCAGTGGTGTTTCACCAGTAAGCTGGGATAGCCCAGTGCCGAGCGGCACCGCCATCATCCCCACCCGGCATTTCTATTTCAAAATAGTGAAAAAGGGAGACGACCCCTCCCCCGCTCCACCATTCAGCCAGTGCGTCCGAGTCTCATAGCGCCATCATGGGGTAACGCGATGGCACCCACTGCGCGGAGTCTCAGTCCACACTGCGCGGAGCCTCAGTCCACAAGCAGTGCAGTCCGGAGCAGAACGCTGGGGGAACGGGGCCAGGTAAGTCATATCTGGGTGGGATTTTTTCATTGTCAGTCAGTGCTCGTGGGGGCAACATATTGTGTGTGGGGGAGGGGGCTGTAGGGGCCATCATGCATTTTAGGGTCTTTCAGGACATGGTGCTATGTGGGGGGCTGTGTAGGCATTATACAGTGTACAGCGGCATCATACAGACCATACAGTGGAGGACGGGCTGTTGGACGCCATGGATTGGGAGGCCGAGCGGTCATTATATGGTGAGTATGGGAGGGCTGTGGTGGATCCTACTGCATGGGGGGCTGCGAGGGCCATCATACTGCAGGGGTACACTGGGGGCATCATGCTGTGTGTGGGGTGATTGGGGAGATTGTAGTGAGTGTGTGTGGTAATTGGGGGCTTCTTAGTGTGTGTGTGTGGGGGGGTGCGCTCACTTAGGGGTTCTCAGATTACTCATTCTGTAGCCAGCAATGTCCAGGGAAGCACAGAGCCAGTGAAAGCCAAACGCTTGTTTGAAGTGAGAAAGAAAGTCAGAATTCTTTATAGACCATTTATAAGACGTCATCTGGATGTTCGCTCCTGATCCGTGTGGTTTTGTTTTGCTGGAATAAAGGACGTTAAGTGCTTTTCCCTGGTTAATATTTCATCTGAGGGCGCTCTGCCTTCCTCCCTGGTTTCCTGTTGGGTGGTGGCTCTTTTGGGGCCTGGCAGATGATGCCCACGTTACATGCAGCCGGCTCTGGATGTGGCGCTGGCCTGGGCAGCGAGCCAGCCTGCGTTAAGGATTTCTGCGCCTTGCACTGGCATCGGCGGGAAGCTGACGGTGCAGCTAGGGGGCTGCGCTCTGCTGGAGGGCACCCGAGGCTCCGTCTAGACAGCTGTGAACTGTGGCCCGAAGGAGTTGGGAGAATATTGCATCCTCTGTGGTTTGGAAGTAACATTGCGAACACAGGCGGCGGCGGTGGCCAAGGGAAAAGAGGAAACAGGGTAAAGGCCGCGGGGAAGAAAGGAAAGCGGCAGAGAAGTGGCGCTATGCACACCAGAGGGAAGAGGGGATCCCAGCCCGCCGCCGACTAATACCCCCCGACTAATGCACTAGAGGAGGAGACAAGGGACAACATGTTATACTGTATCTAAGCCGGCAAGTGTGATACCGCCTGCTGAGCCGGGTACCTAATCTTATCATGGTGTAACATAAGGCGCCTTGAAAAAGTATTCACATACCGTGAACATTTCCACATTTTTTCACATTATGTCCACAAACTTAATTGTGCCGTGCATTTGTATTCAGCCCCTGGGTCAGGACTTTGTAGGACCTCCTTTCTCTGCAGTCACTGCTGCAGTCTTTTGGGGTCTGTCTCTTCACCTTTCTCTGCAGTCTTTTGGGGTCTGTCTCTTCACCTTTCTCTGCAGTCTTTTGGGGTCTGTCTCTCCCACCTTTCTCTGCAGTCTTTTGGGGGTCTGTTTCTCCCACCTTTCTCTGCAGTCTTTTGGGGTCTGTCTCTTCACCTTTCTCTGCAGTCTTTTGGGGGTCTGTTTCTCCCACCTTTCTCTGCAGTCTTTTGGGGTCTGTCTCTCCCACCTTTCTCTGCAGTCTTTTGGGGTCTGTCTCTTCACCTTTCTCTGCAGTCTTTTGGGGGTTTGTCTCTCCACCTTTCTCTGCAGTCTTTTGGGCTCTGTCTCTTCACCTTTCTCTGCAGTCTTTTGGGCTCTGTCTCTCCAGCTTTCTCTGCAGTCTTTTGGGGTCTGTCTCTCCCACCTTTCTCTGCAGTCTTTTGGGGTCTGTCTCTCCCACCTTTCTCTGCAGTCTTTTGGGGTCTGTCTCTTCACCTTTCTCTGCAGTCTTTTGGGGGTCTGTTTCTCCCACCTTTCTCTGCAGTCTTTTGGGGTCTGTCTCTCCCACCTTTCTCTGCAGTCTTTTGGGGTCTGTCTCTTCACCTTTCTCTGCAGTCTTTTGGGGGTCTGTCTCTCCACCTTTCTCTGCAGTCTTTTGGGGTCTGTCTCTCCACCTTTCTCTGCAGTCTTTTGGGCTCTGTCTCTCCAGCTTTCTCTGCAGTCTTTTGGGCTCTGTCTCTCCACCTTTCTCTGCAGTCTTTTGGGGTCTGTCTCTCCCACCGTTCTCTGCAGTCTTTTGGGGTCTGTCTCTTCACCTTTCTCTGCAGTCTTTTGGGGTCTGTTTCTCCCACCTTTCTCTGCAGTCTTTTGGGGTCTGTCTCTCCCACCTTTCTCTGCAGTCTTTTGGGGTCTGTCTCTTCACCTTTCTCTGCAGTCTTTTGGGGGTCTGTTTCTCCCACCTTTCTCTGCAGTCTTTTGGGGTCTGTCTCTCCCACCTTTCTCTGCAGTCTTTTGGGGTCTGTCTCTTCACCTTTCTCTGCAGTCTTTTGGGGGTTTGTCTCTCCACCTTTCTCTGCAGTCTTTTGGGGTCTGTCTCTCCCACCTTTCTCTGCAGTCTTTTGGGGGTCTGTCTCTCCACCTTTCTCTGCAGTCTTTTGGGGTCTGTCTCTCCACCTTTCTCTGCAGTCTTTTGGGGTCTGTCTCTTCACCTTTCTCTGCAGTCTTTTGGGGTCTGTCTCTCCCACCTTTCTCTGCAGTCTTTTGGGGGTCTGTCTCTCCACCTTTCTCTGCAGTCTTTTGGGGTCTGTCTCTCCCACCTTTCTCTGCAGTCTTTTGGGGTCTGTCTCTTCACCTTTCTCTGCAGTCTTTTGGGGTCTGTTTCTCCCACCTTTCTCTGCAGTCTTTTGGGGTCTGTCTCTCCCACCTTTCTCTGCAGTCTTTTGGGGGTCTGTCTCTCCACCTTTCTCTGCAGTCTTTTGGGGTCTGTCTCTCCCACCTTTCTCTGCAGTCTTTTGGGGTCTGTCTCTTCACCTTTCTCTGCAGTCTTTTGGGGTCTGTCTCTCCCACCTTTCTCTGCAGTCTTTTGGGGTCTGTCTCTCCCACCTTTCTCTGCAGTCTTTTGGGGTCTGTCTCTCCCACCTTTCTCTGCAGTCTTTTGGGGTCTGTCTCTCCCACCTTTCTCTGCAGTCTTTTGGGCTCTGCCTCTCCAGCTCTTCACATCTAGAGGTGACATGTTGCCCCTTCTTTGCTCCCTCACTCTCGTTCAGTGACATTGGATGGAAACGTCTGTGATCAGTAATTTTCACTCAGATTCTCTGGGATTTGGGTCTGGTCGGTGACTGCGCCGATCACACACAGGAATATGCTCTGATGTAATTGTAGCTCTGGCAGGATGTTGAGAGTTGTTGTCCTGCTGGAGGGTAAACTACGTCCCAGTCTCAGGTCTCCTGCAGCTTCTAACAGGTTTTCCTCCAGGATCGCCCGGTATTTAGCTCCATCCATCTTTTCATCAACTCTGACCATGTTCCCTGCCCCTGCTGATGAAAAGCCTCCCCACAGCAGGATGTGGCCACCGCCATGTGTGACGGGGGGGAAGGTGTTTTCAGGGTGATGTGCATTGTTAATTTTCCACCATACTTAGCGTTTTGTTTTTAGCCCAAAAAGTCCTCCTTTGGTCTCATCTGACCAGAGCACCTTCTTCCACATCTTTGCTGTATCCCCTTCATGGCTTTTTACAAACTGCAGACGGGACTTCTTATGGCTTTCAAAAATGTTTTTCTTCTTGCCGCTCCTCTATAAAGGCCAGAATTGTGGAGTATATGACTAATAGTTCTCCGGTGGACAGATTCGTCCCCCGAGCTCTGGATTTTTGTAGCTTCTCTAGTGACCATAAGCCTCCCGTCTGCTTCTCAAATTAGTGTTCTCCTTGCTTGGGATGTTTGGTTACGTGGACGGCCATGTCTTGGTAGGTTTGCAGTTGTGCCATACTCCTTACATTTTGGATGATGGACTGATGCTCCATGAGATGTTCAGAGCTTGGGCTATTTTTTTTTTTTTAATAACCTAACCCTGCTTTACTCCTCTCCCCCACTTTATCCTTGACCTGTCTGGTGGGCTCCTTGGTTTTCATGATACTGTTTGATCCGTAATGTTCTCACACATGCCTCCGAGGCCTTCACAGAACAGCTGTAGTTATACTGGGAAGAAATCACACCCAGGTGGACGTAATGTACTAATTATGCGACTTCTGGAGGCGATTGGTCACTCAGGATGTTACTTAGGGGAATCAGACCACAGAGGCTAAAGACAAAAGCAGCGAACAATTATCAGATTTATATCTTTAAAATAATTAGAAAACCTTGTATAATTTCCGTAACACTTCAGAAACAGTTGCTCCTTTGTGTTGGAATCACAGAAAATTGAGATAAAATACATTTAAAGGGGTATTCCCATCTCCAAGATCCTATCCCAGTCAGATAATTAGTACGTTGTGTCCACTGCATGTGATTTCTCCTTAGAATAACTACAGCTGTTTTGTGAAGACCTCAGAGGTTTGAGGAACATTAAGGCTCAAAGAGCATCATGAAAACCAAGGCGCCCACCAGACAGGTCAGGGATAAAGTTGTGAAGATGGGAACACCCCTTTAAAAATGTAGAAAAGTTTATGAGGTATGACGACTATTTCAAGGCACTGTATGTTAAGCCTCTGTATCTCATGCTATCATGTGTGGTATCACGTGCTGAGCTGCTGCGGATGTGGTGGACGATGACTTTTCACCTGTGTTATTTCTTTTTTTTTGCAGTCTTGTGAACTGGTGCCAGTCTGTTCCCCTCTGTGGACATCATGGGGTGAGGAGACCCTAAAGTTTCATAGAAAATCCTTCACATTTCCACAGAGACACCAGCCAGGAAAATGATCGAGACCCCGGGAGTGAGTGTGAGGGGATGTGAGTGTATCTGAGTGTGAGCGGATAGCGACTCCTGTGAGTGTCTGTGTGTCTCCTCGTCTCATCGTGATACACACAAATATCCAGTCCTGATCCTGTACTGCTAATAACGACAGGAAAGAAAGCACACACGTTACACGTACCGCCACACATGCATCACACGTGCCGCCACACATACATAACACGTGCCGCCACACATACATAACACCGCACATACATCACATGTGCCGCCGCACATACATAACACCGCACATACATAACACCGCACATACATCACATGTGCCGCCACACATACATAACACGTGCCGCCACACATACATAACACCACACATACATCACATGTGCCGCCACACATACATAACACGTGCCGCCACACATACATAACACCACACATACATCACATGTACCACCACACATACATAACACGTACCGCCACACATACATCACACGTACCGCCACACATACATCACACGTACCGCCACACATACATCACACGTACCGCCACACATACATCACACGTACCGCCACACATACATCACACGTACCGCCACACATACATCACACGTACCGCCACACATACATCACATATTACACGTACAACCACACACATTACACTGCACACGTCTCATTACTCATTATACTGCACACTCCACCCCACATATATTACCGAAAATATCCTGCACAAATCTGATTGCACAAATTACACCACAAAAATCTCTTCACATATTATGCTGCACACTGAGACACACATATATAATATTACCGCAAATATTCTAACATACACACACATTACACAGCACATATAACACCGCAGACATTACACAGCACATATAACACCGCACACATTACACCGCAGTCATATAATACCGCACACATTACACCGCAGACATATAACACCGCACATATTACACCACAGACATATAACACCGCACACATATAACACTGCAGACATATAATACCGCACACATTACACCGCAGACATATAACACCACACATATTACACCGCAGACATATAACACCGCACACATATAACACTGCAGACATATAATACCACACATTACACCGCAGACATATAACACCGCACACACATGCCGCCAAACACACATTACACTGCAGACGCATGCTATTACAATGTCCTCATTGGTTGATCTCTAATGGTGCAGTGGTGACCTCCGGTGGTCACTGTATGTATAGCAGGTGCATGTATTATTAATGGGCTCACTCTGGTGCTGCAGGGCACCAATCTATTAACCCTTCATCTGCTACAAGACAGCAGAGCACGTCTCCCCCCATCCGATCCATGGCCTGCCTGTCATGAGACATCACTAATTGTTTACTAAAAGCTCTGCAGACCCTCACTCACTGGCCGCAGAGCGCCTCACCTTCATTCTCCCATGTGCACTAACCTTTCGGGCAGGTTATTATTAACCCTCTCCCTTCCTACACTGATCATATGGAGGAGGCTGGCTGGGTCGATTTAACCCTTCATCCTTCCACATGAGGGACAAGAACCCTCTGCAGAGCATCTGGCTCTGGCCAGCCGCCATCTCCTTACCTATCCGTCTACTATCTGATGACTGTTACCTGTACTCACCTATGTCCTGCATGCTGCTTGTAGTACATGCACGCAGGGGAGGGTCCTCACCCCTCTTTCTTCCATGGCGGAGAGAGGGAAAGTGATGGAAACATGAGGTGAAAGGATTTTCCTAAAGAAGAGAGAGACACTTGAATTTTTTTTTTTTATAGCCATGCTGGGACTTATAGTGGCGGAATAGCAGCATTTGAGTCTGTTTTTATTTGCAGTTAGATTGCAAGCCTTTGGGGCTCAGATCCCTTTTAAGTTAGTGTATCCTTCAGGATGCGTGGCCAGTAAGGGCCTGCACCGGTGTGGAATCTGCACCGGTATGAAATCTGCACCTGTAGGGATTCTGCATCGGTATAAAATCTGCACCAGTATTGATTCTGCATCGGTATGGAATCTGCACTGGTATGGAATCTGCACCGGTGTGGAATCTGCACTGGTATTGATTCTGCATCGGTATGGAATCTGCAATGGTATGGAATCTGCATTGGTATAAAATCTGCACCGGTATGGAATCTGCACCGGTGTGGAATCTGCATCGGTATAAAATCTGCACCGGTGGGGATTCTGCATCGGTATAAAATCTGCACCGGTATGGAATCTGCACCAGTGGGGATTCTGCATCGGTATAAAATCTGCACCGGTATGAAATCTGCACCAGTGGGGATTCTGCATCGGTATAAAATCTGCACCGGTATGGAATCTGCATCGGTATGAAATCTGCACCGGTGGGGATTCTGCATCGGTATAAAATCTGCATCGGTATAAAATCTGCACCGGTATGAAATCTGCACCGGTGGGGATTCTGCATCGGTATAAAATCTGCACCGGTATGGAATCTGCACCGGTGGGGATTCTGCATCGGTATAAAATCTGCACCGGTGGGGATTCTGCATCGGTATAAAATCTGCACCGGTGGGGATTCTGCATCGGTATAAAATCTGCACCGGTATGGAATCTGCACCGGTGTGGAATCTGCACCGGTATAAAATCTGCACCGGTATGGAATCTGCACCGGTAGGAATTCTGCACACCGGTAGGGATTCTGCACCGGTATATCAGACTAGTCAGGCTTAGATGCCGCCACGCTGCACATCAGACCCGACATCATTTTATCAGTGATCCGGATCTTCGCACCCTCGGGTCCTGCGCCCGCTGTTGCACTGGTTGCCGCTGAGCATGGACGCTGCCCCCTGCTGGAGGCGGCCGCCGTTCTGGTGTCTCTCTCTCCTGCCTCTTTTCTTTCTATACCTGTTGTGGGGTGGGCATCGGGGGCTATTGAGAATGTATTTTTATTATATCATGTTCTTGCAGGAAACTTTACTAATATATGAGGAGCATGTCACGTGAGCCAGCGATGTTTGTATACTCTGCACATTTTTGTATGATCTGAGCATGAAATGAAATAAAATATTTATGCATGAAACGACGAAGTCCTCGTGTGTCCTCATCGGTCGCAGACGCAACATGTAACGATCCAAACTGAGCAAAAAGAGAAAAAAAAAAAAAAACTCAAATCAGAAAATAAACCCACGGGCCCACGAGGCGTAAAACCTCCTCAGGAGCAAACGGGAGCCGGAAACGTGAAGACCACAAGGGGGCGCTGCCTGAAATCCAGCCAGCTCGGAAGATTGCATTTCACTTTTAACCCTTCGTTCTTGACGTACACAAGTAAAAATTGACTTATGAAATAAAATAAATAAAAGTAGATAGATGTAATGGATTTCTAAGTAGACATCTTATCTTACACCGAAAACACCTGACAGCTCAGACTGCTGCCCATGGGAAGAGCCGGATCATTTCTTTAGTTCTGAGCAAAAAAAAAAAATACATGACAGATTAAAAAGAAAAAAAACAGGCTGAATAGTAAGAAGGAGGATAACGTGAAGAAAAGCTCCTGACACCTCCCACTGCAGTCACTCAGAGCTGCACAAGGGAGAGATGACAATGTGGCTGGTAAGAGAAGTGATAACATGAAGAAAAGCTCCTGCATTCCAGGCTTCATCAGTTTCTCTATCTTTTCTTATCTTACAGCCCTTGAAAAATCATGGACCACAGACTTCGGAGAAGTGTCCGCAATATAATATAGTAGAGTGATAACCATTAAAAGCACAGATAGCAAAAAACTGACGTCTGAATGAGTCCCGAATTTATAACACCACGTGACGTGGATCCTGAATTTTGTGCACAGCAACTTCTAAAAGGAGCTGTCTGAGTGCATGTAAAATACATTACATTACTGATCCTGAGTTACCTCCTGTAACTCTTTTATTTTACAAAATTATCAAAATTACACTCAGAAACAAACCACAATACATAAACTAAAGAAAACCAACATAGACAGACATAAAATGTGCAAAACATGCGCAAACAACTGAAAGTCCAAATCCTTTCCTTGTCCTCCACTGAGCTCGGCAGCTTAGGGTCCCCCAGCAGGAATCCACTTAAAAGAGAATACAAAGAAACATAAACCCCTCTCCCCACTCTCACTCCATTCACCCCCATTCACCCCCATTCACACCTCACCGATTTTACTGGTTTACTATTTACAATTTTACTATTTACAAAAACCAAACGAGAATAACCCTTTCCTGGCCCTCCGCCTTGGAAAAAAAAAGAACTCTGCCACTTTGGCCGACAAACCTTACCTCCTATTACACAGCAAAGATTTTTTTTTTTATTTTTGATATATATATTTTTTTTTTTTTCCCCCCTCTCCCACACATGGCAACAAGTTCGCAGCCTTTTTTCCCACCACCTTGCACCGCAGGTCCTACAAGTTTGTAGCCTTGTCACTGCAAAATCTGGTCCACGAAAGTTTATGGCCTTTTGATTCCACACGAAAACTATTTCCAGGGTCTGCAGAGTCTACTTCTCCTGCCCTGCTCCTTCATGTTGCTCTTGGCATCCGGTCATCCATCCACCACCCCCCATGCACCCCCCTCCCAACCTGACTACACCCCATCCACACATTCTAACTAAAAAAAACAAAAAAAAACGTGTGTTATATGTTTTTCCTTTTACCAAAGTACAACCAAAAGACATTTTCCAAAACTCTCAATACCATCCCATCTACTTACGCATTAATATACAAACTAAACACAGCATTTACATACCCAAGGCCCAAGTTTGGCACCTGTAAGCCCAATATCCATTATATTTCCTGTTTTTAAAACAAAAAGCTAAGGTGGCATGCACCAGCCCACCACCAGGAAAACGGGGTTCTAGAGGCTCCATCCCTCACTAACACATTCATCCTATCCCTCAAGAACTAAGACTGTCCCTACTTCTGTCCCTAAAAAGAAACTGTCCCTATCTGTCCCTACCTGCCCCTACTCTACCTAACTTATCATAACTAACTCTCTATCTGTCCCTCAGTGCCTGTCCCTCCCTGTCCCTATCTGCCCCTACTTCTGTCCCTAACACACCCAGTGAAACTTATGCTATCTCTATCCTCATTCACACGGAGCTAGCTCTCCCTTGAGTGCGTTTTTAAAAGGAGAGGCCTCTCCACAGCCAAGAGGCCCTCCTCACACCCAACCTTTCGAACTCCAAAGAACGGACCTTCACCAGGTCACCCAAGATGTTTCCTACCACCTCATCCCTTGGGAGGGTTTTTTTCCGCGTCGAAACTAGGCACCGTGCATTCCAAGTGTAGAACCTAACCACTACACTGACTAGGAATAAAGTGCACGGGTCCCGGCCACCCAGGGATCTGAACGCTCCATAGGCCCACTCAGCGTAGGAGAGGGACGCCAGCCGCGACCAACGTATGGAAGCACCCACCCTGTTGTAAACCTCTGCATTAAAGGGACAATGAAGCAGGAAGTGCTCCATGCTTTCCAGCACGTCGCCACACTCCTCACGAGGGCAACCCCGGTCATCGGAGTTCCTGCACTTCAAGTTGTCCCTTACATACAGCCTCCCGTGGAAGCAACGCCAGGTCAAGTCCCAAAACTTCATGGGGATCCGCTTAGAATTTAAAAGCCCCAGCCCGACCTCCAGATCCCGGCCTGGGCAATCCTTAAGGGCCAGGGGCTTCTGGAAATGGGTCAACAGGACCCTCCTGTCAAGGCACTGCCTCGACATGGTCCTGATTTCCCACATTCCCAAACCCCACCGGCGGATCACCTTCAGAACCGGGGTAGCGTAAGCCGGGAGATGCCCATGAGGTGTGCGTAGGTCCTTCACCCGCCCTCCTGTCTCCCATTCCTGGAAGAAAGGCCAAAGCCAACCCTTGCAGGAGACTACCCACGGAGGAGCCCTCTCTAGCCAGAGGTTGGAGATGTTAGTCTTAAGAAAGGTGTTTACTAGAAACACCACCGGGTTGACCATACCCAACCCGCCTAGTCTCCTCGTACGGTATGTAACCTCCCTCTTGATTAGGTTAAGCCTATTCCCCCATAACAATTGGAAGAACAGGCTATAGACCCGTGTCCAGAGAGGTTCCGGCAAGATGCACACACTGCCCAGGTATATCAATAAAGGTAGCAGATAGCCTTTAGCCAGGGCAACCCTTTCCCTCAGGGTTAAAGACCAACCCTTCCATTGGTCCACCTTTTGGGCGGCGATCTTAAGTCTGCCCTCCCAATTTTGCTGGGGGTAGTCCCCGGGGCCAAATTCGATGCCAAGAATTTTGGCGGTGGCCTGGGGCCCTGGAAGGGTGTCCGGGAGATCAAAACTAGGATCTCCCCCTCCCAGCCAGAGACTTTCACACTTATCCCGGTTGATCATGGACCCGGATGCCTCCGAGTAGCGCACTACCTCCGACATGACCCAGTCCGCCTCCCCTCTCGAGGATACGAACAGGGAAACATCATCGGCGTACGCCACCACCCTCAGAGAGGACCCAGAGCCCGCCTGGTCCATCCCGACTCCCGCCAACGGTCCACGATCTACCCTCCTTAAGAAGGGATCGATCGCGAACACGTATAAAAGCGGGCTCAGCGGACAGCCCTGACGGACCCCAGAACCCACCTCAAAAGGGCGACCTGACCAACCGTTAACCAGCGGAAAAGTCTCCGCCCCTTGGTACAAGATCTCTAACCATTTTACAAACCTCCCAGGCAGACCATACCTCAAAGGGACGGACCAGAGGTACTCGTGGTTGACCCGGTCAAAGGCTTTCGCTTGATCTAATGACAGCAAGTACCTCTTCCAGTGACCTGCCCTACCCTGCTCCACTGCCTCTCGGACACCGAGCACAGCACTAAAAGTACTGCGGCCCGGAACAGAGCAATGCTGGGCCCCTGAAAGGAGCCGGGGTGCAAACTTCACCAGCCGATTAAACAGCACCTTGGCCAGAACCTTCCGGTCCGTATCGAGAAGCGCTATGGGACGCCAATTCTCGATACGGGACGGATCCTTACCCTTTGACAGAATAATGAGGGCTGACTTCCTCATTGAGCCGGGAAGAGTGCCCGAGGAGAGACACTCATTAAATACCCCTGTCAAGAGGGGGACCAAGGAGTCCCTAAAAGTCTTATAGAACTCAGATGTTAAGCCATCCGGACCTGGCGATTTCTTGGGCCGAAGCCCATCAATGGCCAGTCTCACTTCCTCTTCCCTGATTTCTTCTGCCAAAACACCAAGAGAGGGGTCACCCCCTGGCTCAGGGACGGTTTCAGCCAGGAAAGCCGACATCCTGTCCCGATCCAGATCCTTCTTTTCCAAGAGGTGTGAATAGAAGGATATGACAACCTCCAGGATCCCTGATTTGGATCTGTTCAGGGACCCCGTACTGTCGATCAGTCCTGTCACCATCTTACAATTCACTGACATCTTACAGTTTCTGTAAGGGTCGGGCGAGCGGTACTTCCCGAAGTCCCTCTCAAAAACCAAAGATGTGTGTCTATCATACTGGCACCTCTTGAGCAAAGATTTCACTCTGGAGATTTCCTCTCGGTCACCTCCAGTCGAGACAAGCTGCTCGAGTTTCCTCCCCAGAGCCTGGTACAAGCGGTGCCTGTTCAGACTCCTGAGGCTCGAGAGCTGACGGAAGAACCCCGCCACCCGCTTTTTGAAGATCTCCCACCACTCTGACTTACTACTACAGAGATCCAACAGCGGTACCTGGCTCTGAAGAAAATCCTCGAAGGATTGTCTCACCTCCGCTTCTTCCAGCAGGGACGAATTGAGCTTCCACAGCCCTCTTCCCATCCGAGGAGTCTCTGCAACATTCAGAGAAAAGAAAATTAGACAGTGATCGGAGAACTCCACCTCAACGGCGGACACAGCAGAAAAGATGGCGTCCTCCTTCAAAAAAAACCTGTCTATTCTAGACCTACAGCTACCCCTATGGTAGGTGAAACCCCCGTGACCTGGGGTGTGCCGGATGTGGACATCCACCAGGCGAGCTTCACTGGCTATGCTATTCAACGCGACGCTATCATAAGCCAGGCGATCTCCGGGACCCCCCCGGTCACGGGACCTCGTAATGGTGTTGAAGTCCCCACCGAAGACCACCTGTCGGCTCGTAAAAAGAAAGGGCTTGATCCTCAGGAAGAGACATTTGCGGTCCCACTTGGACTGCGGGCCGTGGATGTTGATGAGCCAGAGCTCTTGTCCCCTCATGAAGACATCTAGGATCAGGCACCTCCCCATTTCCAACTCAGTAACCCGTCGGCATTCAACTGCTGCAGTCTTAAAAAGGACTGCCACCCCGCTATACGGCTCAGCCGCAAGAGACCAGTATGAGGGCCCGCACCTCCACTCCCTCCGTGCTTTATAGATGGCCCCCATGTCTGTTAGTCTGGTCTCTTGCAAGAATAAAATTTCTGCCTCAATCCGGGAGAGAAAATCAAAGGCCCTGAAGCGAGCCGCATCTGACTTAATGCTGGCGACATTAATAGACGCCAGCGTCAACGGGGCAAGTTCAGCCATCATGGGTGATCTAGTTGGATGGCCAATTTCTTCCCTACCCCGCTATTACCTCCTCCTGGGGAGGGGTCAGACACCTTCCTTTTCAGGGAAGCTCCCGACGTGTTCATCCCACCCCCCCCCCGGTGTCCTCACCCCCGGGTTCCAGGTCTGTCCCCCCCTCAGGAGGAACAATGCCCCCTGAGGGACGGACTCCGCCATCCCCTGAAGGACCCTCCGGTGTTGCCCCCGGCCCAGCACCCTCGTCTCGCGGTTCATCATCTGAACCTCCGAGGGCGCTGAACCGGTTGGAGAGTCTGATCAGAGGGGGGTCAGCGGGCCCTTCCTTATGCACCCTTGTGGTCGGGGGCGGGGGGGACTTTGAAGGCTTGTCAGCCTTCCTCCCCACCGCTTTGCGCTTGGCACGTCTGGTTTTGCCACCTGGTGCTGTAGGCTGCTCTTGGACATCCTCATCAACACTTTCATACTGAGAGGAATTGTCCAAGTCAGCCGCTTTCTCCTCTCTCTCCATCCTCCTGATCTCCTCACTCACCGCACTCTCCCCCAGGGCCTCAGAGGCTTTGGCCACAGGCCTGGAAGGAGGAGCAGGCATCACCCCGGTTGCCCGAGGCTCCACCTGTCCCTTACCTCCCTGGCGCTTTTCCTGCCTCCGCTGGTACGCGGGGCCCCGTGCAGCATTGCCCTTCCTCACTGGCCCCTCAGCCCTTCCCCCTCCGCCACCACCTGCCACAGCAGAAGAAGCGCCACCGGGGGTTGCCCCACCGCGGTCTCCCCTCACCGGGCCTGCGGCGGCATTAGAGAAAGAGCTAGGGCAGCGGCTGAGAGGGTGACCTAGGTCACCACACAGGTGGCACCGAATGTCTTTGCACAAGGCAGCCAGGTGACCTACCCCACCACACAACGCGCACTTCTGCACCTTGCAGTTGGCGCTGAAGTGGGTGGGGTCGCCGCACTTGTGGCAGACCCTCGGTTGCCCCTGGTAGAAGACCAGGATCCTGTCCCTTCCCAGGAACACCGAGGAAGGGATGTGGGTGACCGTGCCGCCGGAAACCTTCAATTTGACCATGAAGGTCCAGCCCCCCGACCAGATGCCAAACTCGTCCCTGTTCTTTTTTGGGACCTCGGTGACCTCCCCGTAACGGGAAAGCCACGTCATGATGTCCATGCCTGCGAGTGACTCGTTACATGTAACCACGGTCACTCGCTTGACGGAATTTTGGCGAGACACCGCTTGAGCCACAAAGTCTCGCCATCCGGGCTCTTCTCGCACCAGCTCGTAGTTCGACCAGAAGAGCTCAAGCCCCTCTGGCCGCACGAAACTGACATCAAAGAAGCGGGACGCCGAAGGATGTATCAGGGCAAAGATGTCATTCGCCCCGAAGCCCATCTTAAGGAGGAGCTCCACCACCTTGCTCCTAGGTGGACAAGCTTCACTGCCCCCCACCTAAGACGGACCACATTCCTTCTTGGCGGCCCCTGCCCGGCTGTGGGGAGAGACCAAACAGTCCCTCCCTCCCTTTGATTTTGGAAGGCTGCTAGGCCATGTCTCTCTATCCAGAAAGACAAGTCCACTGTCCTCCCCTCTACAATGATCGATCTTTCTCCCCTTTGGAGGGCCTCCAGGAAACGGCGGTGCAAACCGCCGTCCCCGGAGCCCGGAGGCGAGGAGACCCCCCCGGAACCACCCCAACCCAGACGGGCCAGCCCTCCCTCCACCACCACCACTCGTGCTCGCACCCTCATTCACTCTCCCGTTCACTCTTTTATTATTTCCACTCGCTCCGGCACTCACTCCAGCATTTACTGCCACATTCACACTCGCACTCACTCCCTCATCCATATCGCTCACATCACCATTTATGTCCTCAAACAGCTCTTCAAAAATATCTCCTATCTCACTCCCACTCTCACTTCCAGATAGACCACTATTTACATTAGCAGACTTGGTGTTGCAGTACCCCTGCCTGCCTGCTGGGGGCCCTGACTGGCCAGTGCTCTGCTCCTTGGAGCTGCTGGCACTGCTCCAACTCTTGTCCAGGAGTGCCGCTGCCCCTTTAAATACCTCCGAGCAGAGCGCACTCAGTACGCCCTGCCCGAGCCTGGGAGCAGCAGCAGCTCCTGGGTTCTCTGGCTCCACTTTTTTTTCTTTTTGCGGTGTCTTTGCACTGAGGGCAGGGACGGCCACTGCCACCGCACCCTACCCTCTGCTGTCCGTCCCCGCCGGCTTCCCAGGGAGTGCCAGAGCCCCCGCACCACCAGATGGATGTAAGCGGGCTGGGGATCCCGACAACTCCCTGCCGACTTTTGGAGGCACTATGCTGCTTGAGGGGGTAGGCGGGACAGGAGGCAGTGGGCCCGCCAAGGCCACGCCCCCCCGCCGGCCGCAGCCACCCCGGGCAGAGCAGTGACCCCTTGCGAGGCCACGCCCCCCAGGTGACGCGGGCACAGCGGGCGGGACAGCGGCCGAGGAGGACACGCCCCCCCCACATGCCGCAGCCTTTGCAGGCCGGGCAACACTCGGGGAGGCCACGCCCCCCTCGCGGACCGTCACTGCGCCCCTGAACCCACCACTTGATGTTGGCAGGGCTGGCCACTCCCCCTCATCGCCCAGCGGCGGCGGTGCCCCCAGCACGGACCCCTTTTTGGGTCTACGCGCCGGGGACCCCGCTCTTGCCACGGGCGCCGTCAGAGGAGCTACCAGCCTCTTGCATTTTTTTAGCTGCTGCTTCACAGCAGCCTCCACGCCCTTTCTAGGTCTCTGGACCCCCATAAGTGGACCAGACTTAACGGACCCATGCGTGGGGGATCCAGAGACCCCAGCACTCACCGCCGGAGGTGCGGTCCTGGCTGTACCCGTGCTGAGCGCCAGGCCAGCCCCCCCTGCCACCGGGGACTGAGCCCGGACACCACTACCGCCAATACCGCCAGCGGCTGTTACACCACTGGCACCAGCACCGACCTCCATGTCGCTGCCTGAACCCTCACCGCCACCACCAGATGTGACGGTAAGGTCCAGGCACACATCACTCTGCCCGCGCCCCCGCTGCGGACTCACCACAGGGCCCGAGCCGGGGTGGGCAGCGGGTTCCATACAGCGGGACAGAGGGGCCCCGGAAAGAGGGACAAACATAAGTTTGTCAGCCACGGTGTTTTTTGGCTTGCGCTTGTTTTTTTTCTTTTTCCTCTTTCCGGTTGCCTCGTCCTCAGGGCAGACCTCATCCCCAAAGAGCAGTGTGCCAAACCGCTCTGGGGACTCGATCCGCCTCACCTGTTGTAGGACGAGGCAGCCCCCCTCACTACTACTGTCCCCACTCCCACCAGCCTCCCCCTCGCCCCCACTTTCCTCCGAGTAACTGGAGTCCGGTGGGAGAGCCACTTGCTCAGGGGCAACCCCGCTGCATGTTACCTGGGTGTTGTTGCTCACCAGGCCTTCAGGTGGGGCAGGCGTAGATGTTCCGCCATCCTCCTCCTCCTCTTGGCCCTCCACCTGGCAGGGGCCTCCCGACCCCCCAGGAGACCCACCGGTCATGGCTCTAAACCGGTCATCGTTTTTAAGTTTCTCTGCGAAGGGGCCGCTCCCACTCAGGATAGCCGCCCGTATCTCCTCCAAGGCCCTGATAGCCCCCTTCAGCCTCTCCACCGTGGTGGAGACCTCAGCTCGTCTCGAGGCGGGGAGCCGGTTCTTAGCCACCGCTCGTGCTCCCCTTAACTCCTCCCGGAGTTTTCTCAGCTGTTTGGCGGCCTCCTCATATTCGCAGAGGTGCGCATGGATGCGGGAGGCGTAGATGGTAGATGGCTCTCCCTCAGCTCTGGAGCCCCAGATGTTGGGGGGCTCTGCCACTGCACCTCTGCTCTGGGCCGCCACTCCTCCAGGAGGAGGAGCCGCCACGGTACCAGCTCCGTCCCGGGGCTCCTGGGTCCTGCGACCCCCTCTCTCCTGGCTCCGTCTCTTCCCCATCTCCCTGGGACTGGCTGGCTGCACCCTGGCCTCCAGATGGTGCTGAGGCCCCCCACCCCCAGCTGGCTTGCCGGGGGATGGGAGCCAGGGGCACAGCCCCGGCGCTCAGTCCCAGGGAAAGTCCTCTTTCCTGGGAAGGGGGCAGAAGGAAAGTCCTTGCAGGAAAAAACCTCCCTTCCCAGGAGCTTAGCAAGACCCTAGCCTGCAGACGCTGAGCACAGATACTCCTCCTCTTCCTGGGCGTGCTCTATCCTCCAGTCACCTCCAGAGCTGCACTCACTATGCTGCTGGTGCAGTCACTGTGCACATACATTACTGATCCTGAGTTACCTCCTGTATTATACTCCAGAGCTGCACTCACTATTCTGCTGGTGCAGTCACTGTGCACATACATTACATTACTGATCCTGAGTTACCTCCTGTATTATACTCCAGAGCTGCACTTACTATTCTGCTGGTGCAGTCACTGTGTACATACATTACTGATCCTGAGTTACCTCCTGTATTATACCCCAGAGCTGCACTCACTATTCTGCTGGTGCAGTCACTGTGTACATACATTACATTACTGATCCTGAGTTACATCCTGTATTATACTCCAGAGCTGCACTCACTATTCTGCTGGTGCAGTCACTGTGTACATACATTACATTACTGATCATGAGTTACCTCGTGTATTATACCCCAGAGCTGCACTCACTATTCTGCTGGTGCAGTCACTGTGTACATACATTACATTACTGATCCTGAATTACCTCCTGTATTATACCCCAGAGCTGCACTCACTATTCTGCTGGTGCAGTCACTGTGTACATACATTACATTACTGATCCTGAGTTACCTCCTGTATTTTACCCCAGAGCTGCCCTCACTATTCTGCTGGTGCAGTCACTGTGTACATACATTACATTACTGATCCTGAGTTACCTCCTGTATTATACTACAGAGCTGCACTCACTATTCTGCTGGTGCAGTCACTGTGTACATACATTACATTACTGATCCTGAGTTACATCCTGTATTATACCCCAGAGCTGCACTCACTATTCTGCTGGTGCAGTCACTGTGTACATACATTACATTACAGATCCTGAGTTACATCCTGTATTATACTCCAGAGCTGCACTCACTATTCTGCTGGTGCAGTCACTGTGTACATACATTACATTACTGATCCTGAGTTACATCCTGTATTATACTCCAGAGCTGCACTCACTATTCTGCTGGTGCAGTCACTGTGTACATACATTACATACTGATCCTGAGTTACCTCCTGTATTATACTCCAGAGCTGCACTCACTATTCTGCTGGTGCAGTCACTGTGTACATACATTACATTACTGATCCTGAGTTACATCCTGTATTATACTCCAGAGCTGCACTCACTATTCTGCTGGTGCAGTCACTGTGTACATACATTACATTACTGATCCTGAGTTACATCCTGTTGATCTTTTATTATAAAAATGAAAAACATAACAATAATAACAGAAATAACAGGAATATCAGCCAGACAATGATCCGTATACTGAACACTGGTCCGGCCGCTCATTCTCTCCTCTCATATATTATACTATTATACAGAGTAATAACTAATAATATCTTACACCTTCCGGTCCGGTCACCAACAAACTAATAAGAAACAATAAAATAAACAAAGGCCAACATAAATATATACATAAACATTTTTTTTTTAAATATATATATATGAAATAACCAAACTATACAAATATATACAAGACTAAACTAAACCCCCCACACTGAAGCCCCCCATTCCCAACCCCCGCACTGACCTGAGAGCTGGTCCTGCGCCTCATGCCTCAGTCCATGTCCATCGTCCATAGGCCAGATCAGGCAGTGCCAGTGTTTCCCCAAACACCCCAGTGTCCCATAGTCCCACAAGATAAACCCACCTCCCCCCTTTTCCCAGCACCCAACCTAACACCTACACCCAAATCTATATCCCTATATACAATATATACAGAAACAAACACTACAACACCCACAAATCACAAAGCCCAAGTTCGGCGCCTGCAGCCCTACATCACTGTATACTGATCACAAAACAAAAATCTACAGTGTCAGCGGCAGCCCACCACCAGGAAAGGAGATGACCAGACTAGGGCACACTAAAAGAAAAGCCCCTCCAGAGGACAATGAAGCAGGAAATGGACCATGCTTTCCAGCATGGTACCACAATGCTCCCGAGGACAGTTCCTGTCCTCAGAGCTCCTACACTTCAGAATGTCCCTCACACACAGTTTCCCATGGAAGCAGCGCCAAGCCAAATCCCAAAACTTCAAGGGGATCCTGATAGAATTCAAAAGATGCAAACCCACCCCAAGATCCCGACTTGGGCAATCCCTGAGCACCAGAGGCCTCTGGAAATGGGTCAACAGAACCCTATTGTCAAGGAGTTTCCTTGGCAGAATCCCGATCTCCCACATTCCCAGACCCCACCGGCGAATTACCTTCAGAACCAAGGTAGCGTAAGCCGGAAGATGTCCATGCGGTGTGCGAAGATCCTTCACTTGCCTTCCTGTCTCCCATTCCTGGAAGAAAGGCTGAAACCATCCCCTACAGGAGAATACCCACGGAGGAGCCCTCTCTTTCCAGAGGTTTGCAATATTGATCTTAATGAAGGTATCCACAAGGAATACCACAGGGTTGACCATACCCAACCCTCCTAGTCTCGTACTGTAAGTAACCTCCCTCTTGACCAGGTTCAGTCTATTCCCCTATAACAGTTGGAAGAGCAAACTGTAGACCCGAGTCCAGAGAGACTCCGGCAAGATGCATACACTGCCCAGATAAATCAGTAAAGGGAGCAGGTAAGTTTTGATCAGGTTTACCCTTTCCCTGAGGGACAAAGACCAACCCTTCCATTGGTTCACCTTCTGAGTGGCAATCTCTAGCCTGCTGTCCCAATTTTGTTTGGGGTAATCCCCCTGGCCAAATTCGATGCCAAGGACTTTTGCAGAGACTTTGGGTCCTGGAAGGGTGTCCGGGAGATCAAAACCAGGATCTCCTCCTCCCAGCCAGAGACTCTCACACTTATTCCGGCTGATCTTGGACCCGGATGCCTCCGAGTAGCGATCTACCTCTGACATCAGCTACCCTGCCTCCTCGTGAGAGGAAACAAAAACAGTGACATCATCGGCATACATCACCACCCTCAGAGTGGCTTCCGGTGCTGCCTGGTCCATCCCGACCCCGGCCAACGGTCCACGCTTCACCCTCCTAAGAAGTGGGTCAATCGCGAACACGTACAGCAGCGGGCTCAAGGGACAACCCTGGCAAACACCTGCTGCTACGTCACTGCTACTACAAGCAGAGACGGGGCTCTGCTCCTCACTACCGTGCTCTGTACTCTCCCCGAGCCTTTGCAGTGGATCCACAGCAGAACCCGGGCTGGGCAATGTGGCTTATACAATGAGCTGACCCTGCAGGCGACTCAGGGGGTACAGGGAGGGGGGTATACACATAGCTTACCTCTACCTGAAGCTTTGGCTTGGTCCATTATTCTGTATAGAGGATTATGTGGGGCCATTAACTCTATGAAGGACTATGTGGGGACCATAATACTGTATGGAAGGCAATGTGGAACCCATTCTGTATGGAGGACTATTGGGGACTATGTAGGGCCCATTATACAGCATGGAGGGCTGTGTGGAGATCACAGTTGGGCCATCATACTGGGTTGGGGGTCACCATAGTTTGTGGTGGGAGATTGAGAGGGTACAGTTGGTCCATCATAGGAGGAAAATTACTTTGTAAGGGCTGCAAAGTTGTGAGATATACTCGTCTGTGACTCCACAGAATATTAATTTTTTGGAAGATGGGGTCCAATTAAACTTCTGCTAGGGGCCCCATGACTTCTATGTGTGTCCCTGCCCACAAGGACATATCCAATGCCCCAGTCATGTGATCTGACTCAAGATCTATTAATTAAAATCTACTTTATTTGTAGGCCAACGCCTTTAAGTCTGTTTCCATATGAAAAGGTTTCCTCGTTACATTTGACAATAAGGGTATATATCATGGTTGGCCGCGACTCTATCCGAGCTTTTCATTGTGGCCTCTGTGTATTTGGGTTTGACCTCCCTGCCTTGGGGGGGTTGATCCCGTATTTGCTGTGGGAATGTGGCAGTAAATTATCACAATATCTGAGCTGCGTTTTGTGGATTTTGCTGCGGTTTTCTTCTTATGTGTTACACTTTGCATTACAAAGAGTGAAATCCTCGTGGAATCGCTAGAGATGTCAAATCTACAGGACCAGTCAGTCAAAGGTTCCTTAAAATCCCATCTCCAGCCCCCGATGCGGTAAGGAAAATCCAGATGGAAACTCCGCAGCGCATCCGACCTGTGTGAACATACCTTAATCCTGAGACCAAAGCAGAAGACTGGAGGAAGAGGAAGAAGGGGCTGAAAAGTGTCCAAGTGGCCTGGAGGGTTATATCCTCCTTCTTCTGATGTTCTCTCTGCTGTTCCATTAAATTTTCCACTAGTGATTTTCTTGATACATTTTTTGATTCCAAGTTCCCGTTATGGTGGTTTCTCAAACACGACGCTCAGCACCTCTGCGGTGAGTCATGGTGGTCTCCTACACACGACGCTCAGCACCTCTGCGGTGAGTTATGGTGGTCACCTACACACGACGCTCAGCACCTCTGCGGTGAGTTATGGTGGTCACCTACACACGATGCTCAGCACCTCTGCGGTGAGTTATGCTGGTCTCCCACACACGACGCTCAGCACCTCTGCGGTGAGTTATGGTGGTTTCTCAAACACGACGCTCAGCACCTCTGCGGTGAGTCATGGTGGTCTCCTACACATGATGCTCAGCACCTCTGCGGTGAGTTATAGTGGTCTCCCACACACGACGCTCAGCACCTCTGCTGTGAGTTATGGTGGTCACCTACACACGACGCTCAGCACCTCTGCGGTGAGTTATGGTGGTCACCTACACACGACGCTCAGCACCTCTGCGGTGAGTTATGGTGGTCACCTACACACGGCGCTCAGCACCTCTGCGGTGAGTTATGCTGGTCTCCCACACACGACGCTCAGCACCTCTGCGGTGATTTATGGTGGTCTCCTACACAACGCTCAGCACCTCTGCGGTGAGTCATGGTGGTCTACACATGACGGTCAACACCACGGGGTGAGTCATGGTGGTCTCCTACACATGGCGCTCAGCACCTCTGCGGTGATTTATGGTGGTCTCCTACACAACGCTCAACATCTCTGCAGTGAGTCATGGTGGTCTCCTACACATGACGCTCAACACCACGGGGTGAGTCATGGTGGTCTCCCACACACGACGCTCAGCACTTCTGCGGTGATTTATGGTGGTCTCCTACACAACGCTCAGCACCTCTGCGGTGAGTCATGGTGGTCTCCTACACATGACGCTCAACACCACGGGGTGAGTCATGGTGGTCTCCTACACATGACGCTCAGCACCTCTGCGGTGAGTTATAGTGGTCTCCTACACATGCTCAGCACCTCTGCGGGGAGTCATGGTGGTCTCCTACACGACGCTCAGAACCTCTGCGGTGAGTTATGGTGGTCTCCTACACATGACGCTCAACACCTCTGCGGTGAGTCATGGTGGTCTCCTACACGACGCTCAGTACCTCTGCGGTGAGTTATGGTGGTCTTCTACACACGACGCTCAACACCTCTGCGGTGAGTTGTGGTCTCCTACACACGAAGCTCAACACCTCTGCGGTTAGGGTGGTCTCCTACACACGACGCTCAGCACCTCTGCGGTGAGTTAGGGTGGTCTCCTACACACGGCGCTCAGCACCTCTGCGGTGAGTCATGGTGATCTCCTACACACGACGCTCAGCACCTCTGCGGTGAGTCATGGTGGTCTCCTACACACAACGCTCAGCACCTCTGCGGTTAGGGTGGTCTCCTACACACGATGCTCAGCACCTCTGCGGTGAGTTATGGTGGTCTACACACGACACTCAACACCACGGCGGTGAGTCATGGACTCCTAGACATGATGCTCAGCACCTCTGCGATGAGTCACGGTGGTCTCCTACACATGACGCTCAACACCACGGCGATGAGTCATGGTGGTCTCTACACATGACGCTCAGCACCTCTGCGATGAGTCACGGTGGTCTCCTACACATGACGCTCAGCACCTCTGCGGTGAGTTATGGTGGTCTCCTACACACGACGCTCAGCACCTCTGCGGTGAGTCATGGTGGTCTACGCGACGCTCAGCACCTCTGCGGTGAGTTATGGTGGTCTCCTACAGATGACTCTCAGCACCTCTGCAGTGAGTTATGGTGGTCTCCCACACACAACGCTCAGCACCTCTGCGGTGAGTCATGGTGGTCTCCTACACGACGCTCAGCACCTCTGCGGTGAGTTATGGTGGTCTCCTACACATGCCGCTCAGCACCTCTGCGGTGAGTCATGGTGATCTCCTACACACGACGCTCAACACCTGTTGTGAGTTCATTTTCCCCTTCACCATTGAGGTCTGATGAACTCCTTCTTCTGGTGAAGGAAGGTAGTGAGGCTGATTACAAAGCACCTGAGCAGAATGATGATGACTGGGTGACTGGGATTGCTGACTGGATATAAGGCGGCCGACGCCCTTCTGCCTTGCAGGTGATTACTCTGAGGGATTCTTGGAGACCAGTCTGATTCCTGCTCCTCAAAATCTAAGTTTTCTGCTCTACTTTTTGCATTTGTGTTTGGGTTTTGTTTTGCCTTGTTTTTCTGGATTTCTGCCTTTCCCTGCTGGGTGAGCTGATTTCCTTTTTGCTCTGTCTTCAGATAATACCTGAGTACTGATATAGTCTTTTTGAAGCCTAGCGTCTTCAGCTCCTTTTTCCCTATCAGTCTGTTGGCTCTTGTTTTTGAGAGGGTTTTGGCGGATTGCAGACAGCAGCTTTTCTATTCTGTCCTATTTAGTTAGCTTGGGCCCCATCATTTGCTCAGCCTATCTTTCTATCTGTGTGAGTGTTTTTTCATCTTGCTTCACCGTCATTATATGTTGGGGGCTGCCTATTGCTTTGGGGTCTGCTCTGGGGCAGTTTAGAATTCCCTTTCTGTCTTTAGGCTATGTAGTTCTCCGGCTGTGATCGAGGGGTCTAAGGCACCGTAGGAACCCCCCACGGCTACTGCTAGTTGTTGTTGTTAGGTTCAGGGGTCTGCAATCCGATAGCTGCCAACTTCTCTGGTTTTCTGGACTTAACTAGTATTTCTGTTTTTGCCTCCTACGGTGACTCATTCATAACAGAATCACCCGCCATACCGCAGATCCTGGGGTACTCAATAGCAGGAAAGAATTGTAAAAAAAAAAAAAAAAAAAAAAGTGTGTATATTTTTTCCTCTATATCTCTGAGGCTGTAAGGGGAATTTTTTTTTCTTTCTCAATGGAGATGAAGCAATTGTCGGATCGTGTGGAGCAGCTCGCTGCGGAAGTGCGGGGAATTTCCGCATACCTTGCTCATTCACATGCTGCTGAACCAAAGATCCCTACTCCTGATGTGTTTTTTGGGGATCGGTCTAAATTTTTGAATTTCAAAAATAATTGTAAGTTATTTTTTGCCTTGAAGCCTAACTCGTCAGGGAGCTCCGCGCAGCAGGTTAAAATTGTCATCTCTTTGCTGCGTGGCGATCCCCAGGATTGGGCGTTTTCTTTGAAACCAGATGATCCTATTCTGACTAATGTGAACGCATTTTTTCAAGCCTTGGGGTTGTTGTATGACAAACCTAATGCTATTGATCAGGCTGAAAAGACCATGTTGGCATTGAGCCAGGGTCGAGATTCTGCAGAAATGTACTGTCAAAAATTCCAAAAGTGGGCGGTCCTTACTACCTGGAATGATAATGCCTTGGCAGCTCTCTTTCGGAAGGGTTTGTCAGAAGCTGTAAAAGATACTATGGTGGGATTTCCTGTTCCCTCTGGTCTTGACGATTCTATGTCATTAGCCATTCAGGTTGATCGGCGTTTACGTGAACGCAGGACTGCACGAGAGATGTTGCCACCTGTTGAACAAATGTCTGAACCTATGCAATGTGATAGAGTTTTGTCCAGGGAGCAACGTCAGGAGTTCAGAAGGCGTAATAAGCTGTGTTTTTTCTGTGGAGATGCCTCGCATATTATTTCTGTCTGTCCAAAACAAGAGAAACGTTTTGCACACACGTTTTCTGTGGGTGGTGTTCAACCTAAGTTTCTTCTGGCAATTACTCTGATCTGCTCCTTGTCCACATTTTCCGCCAAGGCTTTTGTGGATTCGGGAGCAGCCCTGAATCTAATGGACTTGGATTTTGCTAAATGTTGTGGATTTCCGATGACAGATGCCTATCCCTTTGAGGGGGATTGATGCTACTCCTTTGGCGAAAAATAAACCTCAGTTTTGGACCCAGGTGGTAATGCGGGTCGCCCCAGACCATCAAGAAAATTGCAGATTTTTGGTGTTGCATAATTTGCATGATACCATTGTTCTGGGGTTTCCCTGGTTGCAAATTCATAATCCAGTTTTGGATTGGAAATCTGTGTCTGTGGTGAGTTGGGGTTGTCGGTGTGCCCTTAGTGAGGCTCCGGTTTTTTCCACCTCTCCTCAGTCGCATGATGTTCCTGACTATTTGGCTGATTATTATGATGTATTTAGTGAGAATGAGTCTGCATCTTTGCCTCCTCATAGGAGTTATGACTGTGCAATTGAACTGAGCCCGGGGTGTAAATTTCCTAAGGGTCGGCTCTTCAATTTATCTGTACCCGAGCACAAGGCTATGCGATCCTATATTAAGGAGGCGTTGGAGAAGGGTCATATTAGACCATCCTCTTCACCCTTAGGTGCCGGGTTTTTTTTCGTGGCCAAAAAGGATGGATCATTAAGACCTTGTATTGATTATCGTGCCCTCAACAAAATTACTATTAAATATCAGTATCCGTTACCCCTGATTTCGGATCTATTCTCCAGAGTTAAAGGTGCTTGCTGGTTTACCAAGCTTGACCTCAGGGGGGCGTATAATCTTATCCGCATTAAGCATGGGGATGAATGGAAGACGGCGTTTAATACTCCGGAGGGACATTTTGAGTACCTGGTGATGCCTTTTGGGCTCACTAATGCCCCTTCTGTCTTCCAGTGCTTCATGAACGACATTTTCCGAGACTTTGTGGATAAATTTTTGATTATCTATCTGGATGATATTTTGATCTTCTCCAAGGATTGGGATTCTCATGTGGAACATGTTCGGACTGTGTTCCAGATCTTGAGGGAGAATTCCCTGTATGTCAAAGGATCTAAATGCCTTTTTGGGGTACAGAGGATTTCATTTTTGGGATTTATTTTGTCTCCGTCAACTATGGAAATGGACCCGGCCAAGGTACAGGCCATTTATGATTGGGTTCAGCCCACTTCTTTGAAGGCCCTCCAGAAGTTTTTGGGTTTTGCTAATTTTTATCGGAAATTTATAGCAAAATTTTCTAGTATTGCCAAGCCATTGACTGATCTGACTAAAAAGGGTGCTGATGTGTTGAATTGGTCTCCGGAGGCTGTTTCTTCCTTTCAGGAGCTGAAGCGAAGACTCACTTCTGCCCCGGTTTTGCGGCAACCAGATGTCTCACTCCCGTTCCAGGTAGAGGTGAACGCTTCTGAGATTGGTGCAGGAGCTGTTTTGTCCCAAAAGGATCCTGTAACATCTAAAATGAATCCCTGTGCTTTCTTTTCCCGAAAGTTCTCTCCATCTGAACGTAACTATGATGTGGGGAATCGGGAACTGTTAGCCATGAAGTGGGCATTTGAGGAGTGGAGACATTGGTTGGAGGGAGCTAAACACCAAGTCGTGGTCCTCACTGACCACAAGAATTTGATTTACCTGGAGTCGGCCAGACGCTTGAACCCTAGACAGGCTAGGTGGGCCTTGTTTTTTACACGTTTTGATTTTGTGGTCTCTTTTCTTCCTGGCACTAAGAATGTCAAGGCAGACGCCCTCTCTAGGAGCTTCTTTGCTGATTCTCCTGTGGTGACCAAGCCTGCTACCATCTTAGGCGAAGGGGTAGTTCTTTCTGCCATCTCTCCCGATTTGAGACGTGCTCTGGAAGAGTTCCAGGAGGACAAACCTGAGCGTTGTCCCAGGGGAAATTTGTATGTTCCTGACTAGTGGAAGAAGAGAGTGATGTCTGAAGTTCATTGCTCTGCATTGGCTGGTCATCCAGGTATTTTTGGTACTAGAGATCTGGTGAGTCGGTCTTTTTGGTGGCCCGCCTTGTCTCGTGATGTCAGGAATTTTGTGCAGTCCTGTGGGACTTGCTCCCGGTCTAAACCTTGTTCTCGCTCTAGTGGGTTGTTGATGCCTTTGCTGGTCCCCAGGAGGCCATGGACCCATATTTCAATGGATTTCATCTCTGATATGCCTGTCTCTCAGAGAATGACTGTTATTTGGGTGATTTGTGATAGGTTCTCTAAGATGGTTCATCTTGTACCACTCCCTAAGTTGCCATCTTCTTCTGAGTTGGTGCCCCTGTTTTTGCAACAGGTGGTTCGCTTGCACGGGATTCCTGAGAACATTGTATCTGACAGAGGAGTCCAGTTTGTGTCTAGATTTTGGAGGACTTTCTGTTCCAGGCTGGGAATTCAGTTGTCCTTCTCCTCTGCTTTTCACCCTCAGACCAATGGGCAGACAGAAAGAACAAACCAGACCTTGGAGTCGTATTTGAGATGTTTTATTTCCGCTGATCAGGATGATTGGGTTTCATTTTTGCCCTTGGTCGAATTTGCTTTAAATAGTAGAGCTAGTTCTGCCACTTTGATGTCACCTTTTTTTTGTAACTTTGGGTTTCATCCTTGATTTTCTTCAGGGCAGGTGGAGCCTTCTGCCTGCCCAGGCGTTGACACTGTGGTGGAGAGAATGCAACAGATCTGGGACCAAGTAGTGGATAAGTTATCTCTCTCCCAGGAAAAGGCCCAGCGGTTTTCCAACCGACATAGGACCATTGGTCCCCAGTTTAAGGTTGGTGATATGGTTTGGTTATCATCAAAAAATATCGCTATGAAGGTGGCTTCTCCTAAGTTTAAGCCTAGATTTATTGGACCTTACAAGATTTTGGAGATTATTAATCCGGTCTCTTTTCGTTTGGCTCTTCCTGTCACATTTAAAATCCATAATGTGTTTCATAAGTCCTTGTTGAAGAGGTTTGTTGAACCAGTTGTTCCTGGGGTGGCACCTCCGGACCCTGTATTGGTTGAAGGTAACATGGAATATGAGGTAGAGAAGATACTGGATTCCCGTCTGGCTAGACGGAGACTCCAGTATTTGGTTAAGTGGAAGGGTTATGGTCAGGAGGATAATTCCTGGGTCTCTGCCTCTGATATTCATGCCAAAAGATTGGTGCGTGCCTTTCATCGGGCTCACCCTGATCGCCCTGGTGGCGTGGATGAGGGTTCGGTGACCCCTCCTCAAGGGGGAGGTACTGTTGTGAGGTCATTTTCCCCTTCACCATTGAGGTCTGATGAACTCCCTCTTCTGGTGAAGGAAGGTAGTGAGGCTGATTGCCAAGCACCTGAGCAGGATGATGATGACTGGGTGACTGGAATTGCTGACTGGATATAAGGCAGCCGATGCCCTTCTGCCTTGCTGGTGATTTCTCAGAGGGATTCTAGGAGACCAGTCTGATTCCTGCTCCTCAAAAGCTAAGTTTTCTACTCTGCTTTTTGCATTTGTGTTTTGGTTTTGTTTTGCCTTGTTTTTCTGGATTTCTGCCATTCCCTGCTGGGGTGAGCTGAATTCCTTTTTGCTCTGTCTTCAGAAAATACCTGAGTACTGATATAGTCTTTTTGAAGCCTAGCGTCTTCAGGGCTTTTTTCCCTATCAGTCTGTTGGCTCTTGTTTTGATAGGGTTTTGGCGGATTGCAGACAGCAGATTTTCTATCCTGTCCTTTTTAGTTAGCTTGGGCACCATCATTTGCTCAGCCTATCTTTCTATCTGTGTGAGTGTTTTTTCATCTTGCTTCACCGTCATTATATGTTGGGGGTTGCCTATTGCTTTGGGGTCTGCTCTGGGGCAGTTTAGATTTCCCGTTCTGTCTTTAGGCTATTTAGTTCTCCGGCTGTGATCGAGGGGTCTAGGGCACCATAGGAACCCCCCACGGCTACTGCTAGTTGTTGATAGGTTCAGGGGTCTGCAATCTGATAGCTGCCAACATGTCAGTTTTCTGGACTTAGCTAGTATTTCTGTTTTTGCCTCCTACGGTGACTCATTCCTAACAGTTGACCAGGAAGGGAGAAATTCCCGTAGACTGACTGCCACGACCGTAGAAAGCAAACTCTGCCACGGGCAGCGCATCACACCAGTCATCCTGTCTGGAAGATGCCAAACATCTCAGAATTTGCTCCAGGGAGTGATTGGTACGTTCAGTCTGCCCATTAGATTCTGGATGGTAAGCAGAGGAAAAAGACAGAGTGATTCCCAACTTCTTACAAAAATTCCTCCAAAACTTGGCCACAAACTGCACACCTCTGTCAGACACCACATTCATAGGCACCCCATGCAGATGGACCACATGCTGCACAAACAACGTGGCAAAGGTTTCAGCAGACGGTAAAGCGGGCAGAGGTACAAAATGAGCCTGTTAGTAAAATCTATCCACCACCACCCACACAACGGAGTTACCCCTAGATGGAGGAAGATTAGTGATAAAATCCATGGCCAAATGTGTCCATGGTCTCTCCGGAATTGGTAAAGGCACCAATTCCCCGGCCAGCCGGCACTGAGAATTTTTTGAACGGGCACAAACCCCCAATGCAGACAATCTTTTAACATCCGCAACCATAGAGGGCCACCAGAAAACCCTAGCAACTGCCTCCTGGGTGTCCAAAATCCCAGGATGAGCACTCAATACAGACTCATGAAACTCCCGCTGGAGTCTAAGACGGAAATGTTCTGGTATAAACAATTTACCCACAGGTTTGTTACTGGGAGCCAGAGCCTGGGCCTCAAAAATCTCTCTCTCCAAATCAGACGAGAGTTCGGCCACCACCACCCCAGGCTGAAGAATGGAGGACAGGGGTCCAGGAGGAGACACCGGATAAAAGCTTTGTGACAATGCATCTGACTTAACATTCTTAGACCCCAGGCGGAAGGTGATGGAAAATTGAAACCGGAGGAAAAAAATTACCACCGGGCCTGCCTGGGGGTCAATCTTTTGGCAGACTCGATATAAGCTAAATTTTTGTGATCGGTGATCATGGTGACAGGATGAACAGCCCCCTCCAAAAAATGCCTCCATTCTTCAAAGGCCAATTTGACCACCAGAAGCTCTCTATTACCCACATCGTTATTTCTCTCGGCAGAAGAGAACTTTCAGGAAAAGAAGGCACAAGGTTTGAGGTTGGTCAGAGTAGCGGGACCCGGAGACAACACTGCCCCCACTCCCACCTCAGAAGCGTCTACCTACACGATAAAAGGTCCAGACGCATCTGGCTGAACCAACACTGGGCCGGAAATAAAACACTTTTTTAAAGTCAGAAAATAATTTTTTTGCAGACGTCGACCAATTCTTCACATCAGCACCCTTAAGTGTGAGATCAGTCAGGGGCTTGACCACCTGCAAAAAACCCTTAATGAACTTTCTCTAGTAGATTGCAAAGCCCAGAAAGCATTGCAAACCCTTTAAATCATGAGGTTGAACCCAATCAATAATAGGTTGGACTTTTTTTGGATCCATGCGAAATCCCTCACAAGAAACAATCAAACCCAAAAAAACAATTCCTGTACAAAGAGTGAACACTTCTCCAACTTAGCATACAAATGGTTTTCTCTAAGTGTCAGAAGAACCGTTCGCAGATGGTGCAAGTGGGTTTGACTATCAGGGGAGTACACTAAAATGTCATCAAGATAAATGACCACAAAGCTCCCAATCAGATCAGAGACAATGACATTAATAAAATTTTGAAAAACAGCAGGAGCGTTAGTCAGACTGAAAGGCATGACCAGGTTCTCAAACAGTCCTTCAGACATGAGAAACGCTGTTTTCTACTCATTCCCTTCACGAACCCTTATCGGGTTATAGGCCCCCTGTAAATCAAGCTTGGAAAACCATTTGGCAAACGAAAGTTGGTTACACAGATCTGGAAAGAGGGGGAGTGGATACATGTTTCTCACAGTAATCTTGTTGAGTTCCCAAAAGTCGAGGCATGGCCGCAACTTACCATCTTAATGAAAAAAAAAACAGTGGCTGCAGGCGTGACAGAAGGGCGAATATGCCCCTTGTGGAGACTCTCCGCAATATACTCCTTCATGGCTTGATGCTTGGGCCCAGACAGATTAAACAAATGAGCATTGGGAAGTTTAGCCCCAGCAACTAAGTCAATGGCACAATCGAATGGTCTATGTGGTCACAGCACCTCAGCCTTGCTTTCGGAGAACACGTCTTCAAAGTCTTTTAGGTACTCCGGAATACCCTCCAGACCGACAGACGAAACAGATACAGATTTTAAAGGGGTGGAAAATGGCACAGAATTGCAACACACACTGGTACAATTGGACTCCCATTGAACAATTTCCCCAGTCACCCAATCAATAACAGGGTTATGGC
Organism: Dendrobates tinctorius; assembly: GCF_039654945.1. Classification (NCBI taxonomy): domain Eukaryota; kingdom Metazoa; phylum Chordata; class Amphibia; order Anura; family Dendrobatidae; genus Dendrobates; species Dendrobates tinctorius. The sequence continues at coordinate 3,090,953 of NW_027361819.1, forward strand.
ATTGAAGCCAAGGCATACCTAAAACCAGACCCGCAGGTAAATTATTCAAGACAAAACAGCTTATGTTTTGCACATGAGCAGGGCCCACTCTTAGTGAGAAAAGCTCAGACACAAAACAGATTCCCTCTCGGGTGAGAGGAGAGTAGTCAATGGCCACCACCTTGACTGTGGATTCAAGCCTAACTGTCCCTATCTTATAAAGAATCACAACACGAAGGCCAATTAAACTGATGGTAGATCCACAGTCAACGAAAGCGGTAGTCAAAACGTGACCACCAACAACCTCCAACTCCACCTGGAGAAGGACTTTAGCAAATGAGGAAAATTGCACCTGGGAGTCTGGGCAACCTCCTCGATCGTTACCCAGACATAGGCGTTTCCCGACGTCTTGGATGAGGTGGTACAAGAAGGACAGTCCTTTTTCCACTGTCCCGGGGCTCCACAGTAAAAGCACAGCTGGTTATCTCTGCGGCGTCTCCTCTCTCTCTCTTTGACCAAGATGACTGCCACCTGCATGAGTTCTGTAGTCGAAGATGTGTCCCTTGAGCTGGAGTATAAAGGGGTTTCCTGCTGCATCACCCCTTTGCCCTTGAGGCTACGGTCCATACGGACAGCCTGGGTCATGGCGTCCTCCAGGGTATCCTGGGAGGATGCAATGCCAGTGCATCCTGCAAACGGTTGGACAAGCCTCTGCGGAACAACCCTCTTAAGACGGCATCATTCCAGGCAATCTCAGCTGCCCAGCATCTGAACTCGGAACAAAACCACTCCGCTGAGTGCCTCCCCGGTGTCACACTCATCATCATATCCTCAGCTAGACGCACTCTATCAGGCTCATCATAAATATGCCCAAGAGCCTGAAAAAACAGATCCACAGACATACGTTCTGGAGCGGGGGGAGAGAGAGAAAAAGCCCAAGCCTGTGGAGCCCCCTTTAATAAAGAAAAAATAATTCCCACCCTCTGACATTCATTCACCGAGGAGTGCGGACGCAGAGAAAAAAAACAATTTACACCCCACTTTGAACACCCGGAATAATTTTTTATCCCCAGAAAAGGTGTCGGGTAACTTAACAGGTGGTTCAAGGGAAACTAAGGAAACATCTGTGGCACCTTCACCCCGAGCCCCAGAAGAAAAAGAACCCTGCATGGCATCAGCAGCCTCTCTCTGAACCTGTTGATGCGACTGAGCCAGGGTTCGCTGCTCCACAGACAGGTTTTGCATCATTTGAGTGAGGCTATTCACTTGTTCAGAGGGAGCATGCAACGGGTCCATGGCTAAACAAAACCCCCACACCCGACAAGGAAGAAGTACTCTGTGGTCAGTGATAATATCAAGAACCCTGCTGCAGACTTACAGCAGGAGTCTGCGCACATGTTCCAAGAGGTCAGAGAGTGTGTGAGGGGAGCTGCGGTAAGCTTACCTGCCGGAGCGCAGGTCCTGAAGCACGTGACCACCGGGGGAGTGGCTGGAGGCGGAGCCAGACGACGAGTAGTGGCGGTGACCAGCGATGTCGGAGAGTAGTCAGTATGTGCCAAAGTCAAGCCGGGAGGTAGAAGTAGTGCCAAAGGGTGAGACGCAAATGTGACACCCCAGAGTCTGGTTGCCATAGTGACATTGCCTCCCTCTAAGGTGTGAAGTCATGCCTGGAGGCCAGGTAACACAGGTTACATGACAATTCCTGCTGCAGGTCAGAAAGGGGAGCTTCCTTATAGATTCTGGCCAGCAGAGGGGGATAGTGAGTCAGCAAATAGTGCGCTGAGAGAGTAAACAAGGGAGTTGTCATGGAAACAGGAGCAGCTTGAGCTCGTGACAAGACAGTTAGACAGGTGGAGTTGGTCTGTGAGGAGGGAAGGGACTGGAGCAGAGACAAGAGGCTCTGGGGGAACTAAAATTGTGTATAGCTGACCCCAGAGCGAAGCGTTGATATAAAAAGGGACACCAGAGTCCTTGGCTGGGCAGGAGCTGTACGCCCTGACAGCCGAATCTTGAGTCCAGGGGACTGCAAGTTCCTTGGAGGCACTGAACACCTGAAGGCACGGCAGCAGATCAAGAGCCCGGGGCTGACAGTGAAAAGGACAGTACCCGTGGAATAGGCTCACGTTGTCTGCCATACAGGTTAGAGAAACCATCACGAAGGAGAGGGCCGCAGCTTAGCTACAAGCAGCAGGCAGAGGCGTATCCAGGGGGGGCAGCCGGGGCAGTTGCCCCGGGCGCAGGCAGCAGTGTCTCCCCCCCCGGCGGGTGCGTTCTGCCGCTACCAGTCCTGGGAGCCGGCGGTTCTCCGTGTCACCCGGCGCAGAGAAGGAGACCGCGCCGGCTCCCAAGCAGCAATTGTACTTGGGGTCTATACAGACGCCAGTACAATTGAAGCTCTGACCGCCGGGTCAGAGCGACGTCAGCAGCGTGATCAGGTCATGTGATCACGCTGCTGACGTCACTCCCGGCGCCCAGAGCGAACGCTGGTGGTAAGTGTGCTCCACTGTGGAGCTGAAGAACCACCGAAGATGGGAGATGGGGAGGTGTTCATGAGTGGAGATGGGGGTTAATGTGGGGATGGGGGTTAATGTGTGGGGGTTAATGAGTGGAGATGGGGGTTAATGTGGGGATGGGGGTTAATGTGTGGGGTTTGATGGGGGTTAATGTATGGGGATGGGGGTTAATGTGTGGGGGTTAATGTGGAGATGGGGGTTAATGAGTGGAGATGGGATTAATGTGGGGATGGGATTAATGTGTGGGGATGGGGGTTAATGAGTGGGGGGTTAATGAGTGGAAATGGGGGTTAATGTGTGGAGATGGGATTAATGTGGAGATGGGGGTTAGTGTGTGGGGATGGGGGATTAATGAGTGGAAATGGGGGTTAATGTGTGGAGGGGTTAATGAGTGGGGATGGGGGTTAATGTGTGGAGATAGGATTAATGTGGAGATGGGGGTTAATGTGTGGGGATGGGATTAATGTGGAGATGGGGGTTAATGTGTGGGGATGGGGGATTAATGAGTGGAAATGGGGGTTAATGAGTGGGGGGTTAATGAGTGGAGTTCGGGGTTAATGAGTGGGGGGTTAATGAGTGGAGATGGGGGTTAATGAGTGGGGGGGTTAATGAGTGGAGATGGGGGATTAATGAGTGGAGATGGGGGATTAATGAGTGGAAATGGGGGTTAATGTGTGGAGGGGTTAATGAGTGGGGATGGGGGTTAATGTGTGGGGGGATTTGGAGTGGGGGTACATAATGTGTGGGGGGATTTGGAGTGGGGGTACATAATGTGTGGGGAGATTTGGGAGTAGGGACGAGGGGTTATTGAGTGGGGATGGGGGGTACTTAATGTGTGTGGGGGATTGGGAATGGGGGGATTTGGAGTGGGGATGGTATTTAATGTGTGTGGGGAGATTTGAGGACACAAAATGAAGAGTATGTATGAGGAAACAGTATGGGGGATGGGTGCAGACAGTAAGGGGTGCAAACGGGTGAATGTATGTGGACACAGTATGGGGAGTCGGGGATATGTGTGAGCAGACAGTATAGAGAGTGAGGGGGTAAATATATGAGGAGACAGTATGAGGAGGGAGGGGAATAGTGTGAGGTGACAGTATATTGCAGATATTTGTGTTTAGGGGCATTATAATGACACTTCTATCTTTAAGGGCATCGTGTGGAGATTTGCTGCAGAAGACCGGAGAAGATGGACGTCTGCAGAGACGGCTGTGGATGAGAAAACTCATCATGGGGTCTGGACAAGAAGAAGAAAAGGAGAACAACTCCAGAGACGACGTCATCTATAAGGTACCTGGGTGTAAATGTTATTTGTGATACTGACTTATTCTCATGTTTTTATTTGTTAGGAACATTAAAGGGTTTGTCCAGGTTTGTGCTGAGTCTGCAGTCATTCTATGTGACTGCAGACTTCTGAGTTCTCACAGTGCTCACTGAACGCTGTCAGGATTCTCTCGTGCCGGTAATTTACATACATGCGGTCACATGCTGACTAGACATGTGTGGCCTCACTCAATGAAAATGAACTGAGCGAGGCCGGGCACGTCTAGTCGGAATGTGGCCAGAAGTATATAAATCACATACTTGTGCTGACATGAAGGTACATCAGCAAGGGAGAATCCTAAAAGTGTGCAGTGCATTTACTGTGAGAATTCAGAAGCTGCAATGTCAGGATTCAGCTCTGCAGGTTCCAGTAGTCATCACACGGACACTTCACTCATATGCGATTTTCATACTTGGCAACGAGCTTCTCATCCTGCTTTCAGTTTTTTACTGAACATTGAGAGCATTAGGGTGAGCGGCTCGTGGGTACATGGCTAAGAGTACAAGTCGCATATGTACTTGGGGGGGGGGGGGGCGCCGAATCAAATTCTTGCCCCGGGTGCCAGGAAGCCTAGATACGCCTCTGGCAGCAGGGACCCGGAAACAGAGCGCAGAAGGAAGGTCCCAAACCCCCACCTGGCAGGATGGATCCCCTGAATGCCTCCAGGCGAGCCGGACTCAATCCATCATCTGTATGTGGTACCCCGGATTGCAACAACTTGCAAGTAAAAGGTAAAGAAAACTGCATCTCTCTGTGTCCTTCTCTTATTTCTCTGCACCCCAACGTTCACCGCCATCTGAACAATCAATCAAATATATTTGCCCTGGGGAGCTGAACCATCTTTGCTGCGTCACCATCAGCCCCAGAGGACCAAAACCGCAGCGTCGGCCACTCATTGCCGAACACCACGGGTGGCGTCACTATTAAACATCACACAACTTTCCTCTATATTTAATTACTGGACTCCCAGGGCCACGGACCAGGTCATTGCCACCGTGACATCCTCTTTCAAGAGCCTGACCGGCCTGGTACCGAGTACCCTAAGGCCCTGTGGGGCACTCCACAAAGAGTGGTCAGGACATAGCAGAAAGGGAGCTGAAGATAGCGGTGCAGTACAAACAGGGCAGACAGACGGGAAGTAAGAGTACCAAGTCAAAGGTCAGAGCCAGAAACAGACAATAAGCACAGAGTCACAAGGCAATGCACAGAAAGAGAAAACAGACCGGGTCATACACTAAAAGGCAATCAGACTAAACAGTATGCAAGCACACCAGGGGGTCAGACACGCACCCAAAAATGAATGTATCACTGACAAGGATCCCTAGTCGCCTCCTGCAGTGATTTTACAGTACACGGCAGATGAATTGCCTGCTTTTCTTCTATTATCTATCAATGTAATATATATATATATATATATATATATATATATATATATATATATATATATACAGTCATATGTTAAAGTTTGGGCACCCCTATTAATGTTAACCTTTCTTCTTTATAACAATTTTGGTTTTGGCAACAGCTATTTCAGTTTCATATATCTAATAACTGATGGATTCAGTTATATTTCTGGATTCAAATGAGGTTTATTGTACTAACAGAAAATGTGAACTCTGCATTTAAACAAAATTTGACCGGTGCAAAAGTATGGGCACCTCAACATAAAAGTGACATTAATATTTCGTAGATCCTCCTTTTGCAAAAATAACAGCCTCTAGTCGCTTCCTGTAGCTATTAATGAGTTCCTGGATCCTGGATGAAGGTATTTGTGACCATTCCTGTTTACAAAACAATTCCAGTTCAGTTAAGTTTGATGGTCGCCGAGCATGGACAGCCCGCTTCAAATCATCCCACAGATGTACAATGATATTCAGGTCTGGGGACTGGGATGGCCATTCCAGAACATTGTAATTGTTCCTCTGCATGAATGCCTGAGTAGATTTGGAGCGGTGTTTTGGATCATTGTCTTGCTGAAATATCCATCCCCTGCGTAACTTCAACTTCGTCACTGATTCTTGCACATTATTGTCAAGAATCTGCTGATACTGAGTTGAATCCATGCGACCCTCAACTTTAACAAGATTCCCGGTGTCGGCATTGGCCACACAGCCCCAAAGCATGATGGAACCTCCACCAAATTTTAATGTGGGTAGCAAGTGTTTTTCTTGGAATGCTGTGTTTTTTAGCCTCCATGCATAACGCCTTTTTGTATGACCAAACAACTCAATCTTTGTTTCATCAGTCCACAGGACCTTCTTCCAAAATGTAACTGGCTTGTCCAAATGTGCTTTTGCAGACCTCAGGCGACTGTTTGTGGCGTGCTTGCAGAAACAGCTTCTTTCGCATCACTCTCCCATACAGCTTCTCCTTGTGCAAAGTGCGCTGTATTGTTGACCGATGCACAGTGACACCATCTGCAGCAAGATGATGCTGCAGGTCTTTGGAGGTGGTCTGTGGATGGTCCTTGACTGTTCTCACCATTCTTCTTCTCTGCCTTTCTGATATTTTTCTTGGCCTGCCACTTCTGGGCTTCACAAGAACTGTACCTGTGTTCTTCCATTTCCTTACTATGTTCCTCACAGTGGAAACTGACAGGTTAAATCTCTGAGACAACTTTTTGTATCCTTCCCCTGAAAAGCTATGTTGAATAATCTTTGTTTTCAGATCATTTGAGTTGTTTTGAGGAGCCCATGATGCCACTCTTCATAGGAGAATCAAATAGGAGAACTACTTGCAAGTGGCCACCTTAAATACCTTTTCTCATGATTTGATACACCTGGCTATGAAGTTCAAAGCTCAATGAGGTTACAAAACCCATTTAGTGCTTCAGGAAGTCAGTAAAAAGTAGTTAGGAGTGTTCAAATCAAGAAAATGATAAGGGTGCCCATACTTTTGCACCGGTCAAATTTTGTTTAAATGCAGATTTCACATTTTCTGTTAGTACAATAAACCTCATTTGAATCCAGAAATATAACTGAGTCCATCAGTTATTAGATATATGAAACTGAAATAGCTGTTGCAAAAACCAAAATTGTTATATAGAATAAAGGTTAACATTAATAGGGGTGCCCAAACTTTAACATATGACTGTATATGTGTGTGTCACTGACATCTATATATCTATGTGTATATATCTATTCTATCTATTCTATTCTAACTTGTCACGCTGTGATTATACTGTATGCGACACATGAATTGTCGGCTTTTCCAAGGAGATCAGTGTGTAAAAAAAAAATCGCACAGTATTCGCATGGTCCGAGGGCTGTGTGATTTTTTTTCTCGCACCCATTGACTTCTATTGCGGGATGCGATCCGATTTCCAATTACAATCGCAGCATGCTGCAAGTTTTTCCCAGTCCGATCGTGATCTGATCCGAGCTGGAAAAAAAAACGCAGATGAACACACAATGATAGAATAACATTGGTCCGAATGCAATCCGATATTTAATTGGATTGCATTCATCCAATTTCATCGCAAGTGGAAATGAGCCCTAAGACTAGCAGAAGAAGAAAAGCAAAAGGTGTCACCTGTGGTCTGCGTGATCTACACCACAAGAACACAAGTATTGAGACACACGTCACATTCATGAATTCTCGTTCTCTTCCATTGCCCCCTGGTGTAAAACCTCCGGGCCCCTCAGCCTGAGTGGATGACCTCTGGCCCCTCGCCCCCAGTGCACAACCTCCGGCCCCTCAGCCCCAGGTGTATAAGCTCCGGCCTCTCACCCCGAGTGGATGACCTCTGGCCCCTTGTCCCTATTGCATAAACTCCAGCCCCTCAGCCCCAGGTGTATAACCTCTGGTCCTTCACCCCCAGTATATAACCCCGCCCCTCACCCCCAGTGTTTAACCTCTGGCCCCTCGCCCCCAGTGCATAACCTCCAGCCCCTCACTCCCCAGGTGTACAACCCCTGGCAAAAATTCTGGAATCACTGGCCTTGGAGGATGTTCATTCAGTTGTTTAATTTTGTAGAAAAGAAGCAGCTCACAGACATGGCACAAAACTAAAGTCAATTCAAATGGCAACTTTCTGGCTTTAAGAAACACTAACAGAAATCGAGAACAAAAAATGTGGTAGTCAGTAATGGTTACTTTTTTAAACCAAGCATAGGGGAAAATTTATGGAATCACTCAATTGTGAGGAAAAAAATATGGAATCACCCTGTAAATTTTCATTCCCAAAACTAACACCTGCATCAAATTAGATCTGCTTGTAATCTGCATCTAAAAAGGAGTGAGCACACCTTGGAGAGCTGTTGCACCAAGTGGACTGACATGAATCATGGCTCCAACATGGGAGATGTCAATTGAAACAAAGGAGAGGATTATCAAACTCTTAAAAGAGGGTAAATCACGCAATGTTGCAAAAGATGTTGGTTGTTCACAGTCAGCTGTGTCTAAAATCTGGACCAAATACAAACAACATGGGAAGATTGTTAAAGGCAAACATAGACCAAGGAAGACATCAAAGCGTCAAGACCAGAAACTTAAAGCAATAGGTCTCCAAAACAGGAAATGTACAACAAAACAAATGAGGAACGAATGGGAGGAAACTGGAGTCAACGTCTGTGACCGAACTGTAAGAAACCACCTAAAGGAAATAGGATTTACATACAGAAAAACTAAACAAAAGCCATCATTAACACCTAAACAGAAAAAAACAAGGTTACAATGGGCTAAGGAAAAGCAATCATGGACTGTGGATGACTGGATGAAAGTCATATTCAGTGATGAATCGCAAATCTGCATTGGGCAAGGTGATGATGATGGAACTTTTGTTTGGTGCCGTTCCAATGAGATTTATAAAAATGACTGCCTGAAGAGAACATGCAAATTTTCACAGTCATTGATGATATGGGGCTGCATGTCAGGTAAAGGCACTGGGGAGATGGCTGTCATTACATCTTCAATACATGCACAAGTTTATGTTGATATTTTGGACACTTTTCTTCTCCCATCAATTGAAAGCATGTTTGGGGATGATGAAATCATTTTTCAAGATGATAATGCATCCTGCCTTAGAGCAAAAACTGTGAAAACATTCCTTGAAAAAAGACACATAAGGTCAATGTCATGCCCTGCAAATAGTCCGGATCTCAATCCAATTGAAAATCTTTTGTGGAAGTTGAAGAAAATGGTCCATGACAAGGCTCCAACCTGCAAGCTGATCAGATTGATGAAGAGTCCTGTGTGACACTCATTACGTCCATGCCTCAGAGACTGAAACCTGTTAGAAAAGCCAGAGGTGGCGCAACAAAATACTAGTGATGTGTCGGAGGGTTTTTTGTTTGTTTTTCATGATTCCATATTTCCCCCCCCCACAGAATTGAGTGATTCCATAATTATTCCCCTCTGTATAACCTCCGGCCCTTCATCTCCAGGTGTATAACCTCCAGCCCCTCACTCCCAGATGTATGACCTCCGGTCCCTCACCCCTAGGTGTATAACCTGTAGCTACTCGCTTCAGTTGCATAACCTCCGGCCCCTCGCCCCCAGTTGCATAACCTCCGGCCCCTCGCCCCCAGTGCATAACCTCCAGCCCTTCGCTGCCAGTGCATAACCTTCGGCCCCTCGCCCTAGGTGTATGACTTCCAGCCCCTCGCCCTAGGTGTATGACTTCCAGCCCCATGCCTCCAGTGCATAGCCTCCAGCCCCATGCCTCCAGTGCATAGCCTCCAGCCCCATGCCTCCAGTGTATAACCTCTGGCCCCATGCCTCCAGTGTATAACCTCCGGCTACTAGAGCTCAGTGTATAAACTTCGGCCCCTCACCCCGAGTGGATGACCTCCGACACCTCGTCCCTAGTGAATAACCTCTGGCCCCTCCCCCCAGTGAATAACCTCCGGCCACTCACCCCCAGTTTATAATATCCGGCCCCTCGCCCCAGTGCATAACCCCTGGCCCCTCACCCCCAATGTATAATATCCATCCCTTTGCCCCTAGTGTATAACCTCCGGACCCTCAGCACCAGTGTATGTTTCCATGGGGCGTATTCTGTAAGCATTTGCTGCAGATTGGACGCTGCTTACAGCCGCAGCGTCCATTCCGCAGTGTCCAGATGATACAGCATAGTGGAGGGGATTTTATGAAATCCCTTCTCCACTGAGGGGTATAGAGATGTTTTAGGTATGGTGTGCTGGAGGATGATACTACCTGTTAGAGTGGGTGCTCAAAGCTGGATGTGACAGTGTGCTGGGAGTCCTTGATGGGAGAATCTGAATTGGGGGGATTGTGGGAACCCCTGGATCTCAGTGTATGGCTTTGGAGTGATTTCTGTGGAAAAGCTTTGGTTATCACTACACCTGTAATGGGGGCTTTGGTTGACACTACTGTGAGGGGGGTGGGAGCTGGATGTGGCTCTCAAGGTCAGAAAGGTTGGGGACCACTGATATAGAGGATGAAACGCTGCAGACTACTAGAAGCGGAAGTCAGAAGAAAGAGTATTTTCAGTTTCATTTACAGATCAGGAAATGGCAGCCGCGGTGCTGGAGGGCGAGTTGAGCTGCCACATCTGCCAGAAACCTCACACTGGGCCGGTGTCACTTCCCTGTGAACATGTCTTCTGTCTGCTCTGTATACAAGACCATCTGGCCGCGCAGGACAAGTCTGAATTTTATACGTGTCCTCAGTGTGGGAAACGGTTCACTGCTAGACCTTCCGTGGAGAGGAAATCAGAGCTGAGAGGAGCGGAGCACCCCAGGTGTGCGCGGGAAACAACTCAGGCGCCTTGTAAGTACTGTGGTAACCCTTCAGCACCTGCCGCTAAGATCTGTCTGAAGTGTGAAGTGTCCCTGAGTCCTGCACATTTGGCCGCACACGAGTCGCTGGAACACAAGTTAGTAAGTCCAACAAATTCTCTGGAGAATCAGAAATGCTCGGTCCACAATCTGCCCCTGGAGTATTACTGCCTGCAGGATTCTGCCTGCATCTGTTCAGACTGCTCCATGCTGGGAGAGCACCGAGGACACCCCGCCGAAACTCTGGACGAGGCTGCCACAAAGAAGAAGAAGGAACTGAGGAAAAGTCTCCAGACATTGGACTCCGAAAGGAAGGAAACAAGGATGACTATTAAAAGTCTCCACGAGAGCCTACGTGCAGAAAAAAAAAAAGCCAGAAAACTGGAGAACCAGGTGATCGCCGTCTTTGGAGACCTGCAGGAACAACTACATGTCCTGAAAAAAAAAGTCAAATCTGAAGTCTCCATACAGAAAAGTCAAGTCATAAAATATCACTCCAACGTCATCTCAGAATTAAAAGAAGAATACAAGGAACGATCCCGCTCAATAAGTGATATCAGGAGTACGCTTCGCATGACCGAGCCATTATCTGTACTGCAACAAGAAGCCGCACCGAGCGAAGCCGCACCGAGCGAAGCCGCAGCCTGCGAACAAGAGGACGAGGACAAGAAGCCTCTGATTAGGGAAATGGACGCTGATCTGATCCTAGCAAACATGCACAGAAGTCTGACTGAAATTGTCTCCTACAGCTGCCACACAGGTAGAAGGATTTCCTATTCTATCCTAACAACCCATTGAGCAATTGAGCAGTGGTGCAACTAGTGTCCGATAGGCCCCCACCTGCATGGTGGTCAGATGTATGGGTCCTTGTAGCATTCTAGATCCTATTGTGACATGTGTATACATCCTGGTATAATGTTCACCATCCTGGGCCCCTTTCTGGTATAATATTCCCATCCTGAGCCCCTTCCAGTAATAATGGCTACCATCCTGGGAATCTTCCTGATATAATGTCACTCATTCTGGCCCCTTCCTAGTATAATATCCCCCATCGTGAGCCACTTCCAGTAATAATGCCCCTATCTTGGGCCCCTTCTTGCTATAATGTCCTTGAAAGTGCCCGTGCTTCAGCTGAATGTATGACCGTGATGGCTATGCCCCTGCCATTGAGAGAAATGTATCAATACTGTCTAATTCTTATTGAAAACTTAGATCTGACAAGTCTTAAAATATAAGCCAGAGCTTCATGTTGTTGGATAAAACTGTCTAATTTTAATACTGTGTAGTCAAAAGGCCTCACACACATTATATTGTCTGCCGAGCCCCCCGACATCAACAGACTTGGATGACAGTCTAATGTGTATGGGGACACTGGCTGAGAGATGGTCGAGGGAGATGACGATCACTCATGTCCGATTTTGGACTGCCGTGACATGACTGTCGGAGGCTTTCTCATAGACAGCACAGGAGCTCTCAGCAAAATGTATGGGAAAGATGGCTCAGACGACTGACCGATCAGCTGAAGTGTTTGGTCGATAGTCATCTAATGTGCAATGTGGACTAAACATCTATGACGACACAGAATTTAATCGTAATTATCCAGATGTCTATTTTCAGTAGACCTGGAGGCATAGACTGTTATCTTTATGTTGACTCTTCTTGTAGGTTGAATTGATATTTGTAAATTGATGAACGGCTGTTATTTACCTATTATACAGTTTATTGTAAGGTTATCTTTGCAAAACAAGGACGCAAGGTCACTGATCAATGGATGCTTGCTTAATATGTTGAATGACTATGGTGTGGGTCTTGTGGCTCATTGACTTGCAAAACAGTGGAGGAAAAATCTATGCAAAAGTGATTAAATAGTCAAACAATGTGAGTTAATCTCATCACCCCTTCCCCTTGACCTACGAATAATGGCTTGAAGAACAGTTGTGAAGTATAAAAAGGAATATGTGTCACGAGCGCTTCGGAGGTGACAGGCTATCATCCTGCGTCAGGCTTCAGAAGGTTTGAGCGCCTGTCCATACAGACTTCTCCCTGAACCATCTGCCTCTAGGACCCAGCGTTGACCTCCTCCTGCCCTGAGAAGTTTGGATCTATTTAGTTAGTGACTCAGCTGTGACCCAGTGTGGGTAATAGCTTCATTTCCACTTCTGCTTGCTAGAGTGTTGGACCTTCTCAGAGTGCTCCAGTTTGGTGTCTGGAATTCCTCTTCTGGTATCCATATCTGGCGATTCAGCTAAGTGTTCCCCTGTTTGTCTCACCTTACGTCTTTAGTTTAGCGGAGACTGCCTAGCGCGCATCTCCCTCCCGTTCCCTATTCAGGACTAGGCCCCAGGGAGATTCAGGGCCTCACATTCCGGCTCGGCGATTGGTGAGGAACCAATATAGGGACTCGGTAGGAGTTCTAGGGAGAGATTAGATCTAGCCTAGGGGGCCTTTAGTGCTTGAATGTTCGTAAGACATATGGTGGGGATGGGCAGGGGTAAGCATCTCAGGATGTACAAAATTTTTGGCAGAGTAAATAGTTTTACCGCGAGGTTCCTCCCCCACCAGGTCAAGTCTTTGTCCTTGAAAGATCTACTGTCTTTAAGAATTGATTCCTCTATTTTTTTAACGTTGAATTTGACTGTTTCCGATAGATTTGCAAACTGTATTTCAAGCTTCGACCCTACTCATCTGGCAATGAAGAGCAAAAAGTAGGGATTGTGATTTCTTTATTGCAGGGAGATCCACAATCGTGGGCTTTTTCCTTACCACAGGACTCTGTCTCCAGTCTGTGGAGGGTTTTTTTTTGGGCCCTGGCCCTCATTTATGATGACCCTGATCGAGTTACCCTGGCGGAGTCTAGACTTCGCCGCCTCCTGCAGGGGAACCGGTCAGTAGAGTCATATAGCTCTGAATTCCGTAGGTGGGCAACTGACACAAAATGGAATGATGCATCTCTTAAGAGCCAATTTTGTGAGGGTCTTTCTGAAAGACTAAAGGATGTTCTGGCTATGTATGAGGCTCCTGCGCCTTTGGAGGCGGCTATATCACTTGCTATACGTGAGGATAGACGCCTTCGGGATCGGTGGGTAAGACCACTTTCCCCAGGTCCCTTTGGTGGGAGTCGTTCCCCTGTGTCCGAGGATCAGCCTGGCGGTGAACCTGTGTTGGGGGAGGAGGTAGAACCCATGCAGTTAGGAGGGGCTGCCACCCCGTATTTCTCCGCTGAGAGTCGCAAGAAAAAAGGTGTTTGATTTTTCCAGGGGGGGGGGGGGGGGAGGGTCATTTTATTGGAGCCCGCCCTTTGGTACCAAGGCAAAAGGGTACTCTGTTAACCCTTGGTGGTCTGGAGCTAGCTAGATAAGCAGGTCGTGCATTTTTCTTTTGCTTGCAGTTCCCGATTTGTCCTGTCAGCAGAGGTAAAGCTAAAGAGCAAGGCCGAGAACATTTCTGTGTTTGTTGACAGTGGAGCTGGAGTCAGTATGGTGGACGCCGAGTTTGTGCTGTACATTAGCTAAGCCTATTCCCATTTTCGCCATTGATTCAGCTCCACTTACACAGAAGACTCTCATACAAATTGTTCATAATATAAAACTGAGGGTGGGGCCAACCCATTCTGAAATAATTCCATGCTATGTTTTAGAGGGGCTACCTACTCCAATTGTGTTGGGCCTACCCTGGCTGGTCAGACATAATCCGGTGGTGGATTGGCAAGCCAGGGAAATTATTGAATGGGGAGATTACTGTCAGGAGAACTGTCTGAATGTTTCCCTCTCTGCAGTCTCTGCACAAATCTTGCCGATGTAACAGGCCAGATTAACCCCCCGCCCAGAATATACCCGGGGTTAATGTGGCCTAAGCCAGATTATACCCCTCTGGGTCAGAATATACCCCAGCTGCTGTAGATCAGATTTTTCACGCTTTTGAGAATCATTGAGTGATATACTTAATAACAGGGCCCCAGGCAACGCACAGGAGCCCCAGATAATACACAGGGGCCCCAGGCAGCGCACAGTGGGGTAGAGGACACTCATGGGGCCCCAGACAGCGCACAGGGCCCCTGGCAGTGCTCAGGGCCCCAGGCAGCACACGGGGCCCCAAGCAGCACAAGGGGGCCCCAGGCAGTGCACAGGGCCCCAGGCAATACACAGGGTCCCCAGGCAGCATACAGTGACCACAGGCATCGCATAGGGCTCCAGGCAGCTCACAGGGGCCCCAGGCAGGACACGGGGGGCACAGACAGCGAACGGGGTCCCAGGCAGCACACAGGGCCCCAGGCAGCACCCAGGGCCCCCAGGCAGCGCAAAGAGCCCCAGACAGCGCACAGGGGCCCCAGGCAGGATACAGGGGCCCCTAGCAGTGCACAGGGGCCCCAGGCAGCGAACAGGGGGGGAGAGACAGTGCACAGGGCCCCAGGCAGCACACAGGGGCCCCAGGCAGAATACAGGGGCCCCAGACAGAATACAGGGGCCCCTGGCAGCACATAGGGGCCCCAGGCAATGCACAGAGGGACAGAGACAGTGCACAGGGGGGCAGAGACAGCACACAAGGGGGGAAGAGACAGCGCACAAGGGGGAAAAGACAGCACGCAAGGGGGGGGGAGAGACAGCGCACAGGGCCCCCTGTGCGCTGTCTCTGCCTCTCTGTGCGCTGTCTGGGACCACCTGTGTGCTGTTTGGGACCCCCTGTGTGATGTCTGGGGCCCCGTTCTTGAGTATATCACTCAATCCTGTGCAATGTCTGGGGATTTTGTGTGATGTCTGGGGCCCCTGTGCGATGTGTGATGTCTGGGGCCCCTTGACGATGTCTGGGGGCCCCTGTGCAATGTCTTGGGGCCCTGTGTGATGTCTGGGGCCCCTGTGCAATGTCTGGGGCCCCTGTGCAATGTCTGAGGCCACTGTGCGTTGTCTTGAGCACCTGTACGATGTCTGAGGCCCTTGTGTGATGTCTGGGGCCCCGTTCTTGATTAAAACACTCAATCCTGTGCCATGTCTGGGGCCCCTGTGCGCTGCGTGGGGCCCCGTGTGCTGTCTCTGCACCCCTGTGTGCTGCCAGGGGTCCCTGTATGCTGCCCGGGTCCCTGTGTGCTGCCTGGTGCCCCCATGTGCTGCCTGGGGCCCCGTGCACTGCCTGGGAACCCGTACGCTGTCTCTGGCCCCCGTGTGCTGTCTGTGGCCAAGTTCGCTGTCTCTCACCCCCCCCCCCCGTGTGCTGCCTGGGGCCCTGTGCGCTGTCTGGGTCCCGTTCACTGTCTCTGACCCCCGTGTGCTGCCTGGGACCCCGTTCTCTGTCTCTGCTGCCCTGTGTGCTGCCTGGAGCCCCGTTATTGACTATATCACTCAAGGGTTCTGAAAAGCTTGAAAAATCTGATCTACAGCAGCTGGGGTATATTCTGACCCTGAGAGGTATAATCTGGCCTAGGCCACTTTAACCCCGGGTATATTCTGGGCGGGGGGGTTAATCTGGCCTGTTACTCCGGGATTTCTGAAGGGCTTTAAGGATGTCTTTTCGGAGAGGGGGAGTCAGGAACTACCCCCGCATCGTGCATACGATTGTCCCATTAACCTGATCCCCGGAGCTAAGCTGCCCAAATCCAGACTGTATAATCTTTCTGGCCCTGAGAGACAGGCTATGAAGGAGTTCATTGCCGAAAGTCTGGAGAAGGGACACATCAGACCCTCATCTTCGCCCGTTGCGGTGGGGTTCTTCTTTGTGAAGAAGAAGGATGTCGGCTTACGTCCCTGTGTAGATTTCCGGGAATTAAATCAAATCACCATCCGAGACCCATACCCTCTGCCTCTGATTCCAGATTTGTTCAGTCAGGTGGTGGGAGCTAAAGTGTTCTCCAAGTTGGACATAAGGGGGGCTTACAATCTGGTTAGGATCAGAGAGGGGGGCGAATGGAAAACTGCCATCAACAACACTCAGGGCGCCTTTTTTTTTGAGCCTGGTTATGCCATTCGGTCTCACTACTGCCCCTGCAGTTTTCCAGCACTTCATCAACGACATATTTCGTCATTTGGTGGGCAGGTTTGTGGTGGTCTATTTAGATGACATTTTGATTTATTCGCCGGATTTTGGGACACATCAGGTTTTACAGATCTTAAGAGATAAACTGCAGGCCAAACTGGAGAAATGTGTTTTTGCCGTACAAGAGATACAGTTTTTGGGATATTTGTTGTCATGTTCCGGTTTTCGGATGGATCCGGAGAAGGTCCGTGCTGTCCTGGACTGGGACCGTCCTGAGAACCTGAAGGCCTTGCAGAGTTTTCTGGGCTTTACAAATGTTTACCGAAAATTCATTTGGAATTACTCTGCAATTGTTAAACCCTTTAATGACATGACAAGGAAGGGGTCGGATTTTTCTAATTGGTCAGAGGTTGCTCTGAATGCTTTTCCTCCCTAAAAAACTGTTCTGCCAAGGCACCCATACTCACTCAACCCGATGCCTTTCAGCCATTTATTGTAGAGGTTGATGCATCGGAGGTGGGGGTGGGGGCTGTGTTGTCTCAGGGTCAGTCTCCTGGTAAATGGCACCCATGTGCATTCTTTTCGAAAAAATTGTCCTTGGCCGAAAGGAACTATGACGTGAGCAACAGGGAGCTGTTGGCAATTAAATTGGCATTGGAAGAATGGCGACATTGGCTGGAGGGGGCTGCCCATCCAATTACAGTTATTACTGACCACAAAAATCTCTCATATCTGCAGTCGGCCAAGCGTCTGAACCCAAGACAAGCTAGGTGGTCGTTGGTTTTTACAAGGTTCAATTTCGTGGTCACTTTTCGCCCCGGGGTCAAAAATGTCAAGGCGGATGCTCTGTCTAGGAGCTTCCCGGGTGGGGGAGACCAAGAGAGTCCAGTACCAATATTGCAGGAGGGTGTACTTGTTTCGGCACTATATCCTGAACTGGAGGCTGAGGTGTTGGAGACACAGGGGGCGCCCCTGCCTACTGTCCTTCAGGGAAGCTATTTGTACCTCCCAGTCTGCGTCACAAGGTTATTAACGAACACCACAACTCGGTGCTAGCAGGGCATCCAGGGGGTAAAGCAACTGCGGACCTTCTCTCTCGTCGTTTTTGGTGGCCAGGGTTGCAACGGGATGTGGTGGAACAGGTGTCCACATGCAGTTCTTGCGCTCGCTGTAAGGTATCAAGTACTCACCATCTGGTACTCTCCTCCCATTACCAATTCCCTCCAGGCCTTGGACACATCTACCCATGGATTTCATCACGGACCTACCAGTATCTGCGGGTAAAACGGTGGTGTTGGTGGTCGTGGATAGATTTAGTAAAATGGTCCGTTTCGTCGCATTACCAGCACTTCCTAATGCCAAGACTCTGGCCCAGGTTTCCATTAATGAGATCGTAAAACTTCACGGGGTTGGAGTCTCCTGGATATATCACTTCAGCTGCTCGGCTGTGCCATAGTGCTAATAAAAATGAACTGCTCCAAGGGGGCAAGCGCAGCCGAAAAATTAAAAGCGTATGCTAGACCTGACGATTCAGATGCCGCACGGTCCCTCAGAAATAACCCCTCACAGGTTCAGCGTAAAAACCGCCCCTCTGAGGGTGGAGAGGAGAGTGTGCAGGAGGAATTAACCCTCAAGCAGGCATCTGAACAACTGATGCAGGCCATCTCTTTAACCAGAACATCGCTGACGGGGAAAATAGAGGACGTGTATACCGAGGTGGGGCGTCTTCGCCAAGATATGCAGGCCATGAAAGGGCGTATTATGGAGGTGGAGACGAGGGTCTCCAAGGTCGAGTATACCATCGCTCCCATGGAGGCCAAGCTTACGAGAGCGGCGGGCTCGGTAAACGCATGGAGGCAAAAAGCAGATGACTTGGAGAATAGAATGCGCCGGAATAACATCAGAGTCATTGGTCTGCCGGAGCACTCGGAAGGTCAGCATCCGGAACAGTTTCTAGAAGATTGGCTCAAAACCTCTCTGGGAGACGAATTCTCCCCAACATTTGCTGTGGAAAGGGCCCATAGGGTCCCCACAAGACCTCTTCCTCCTGGGGCCCCACCTAGACCCTTTTTGGCCCGTCTCCTCAACTGCAGGGACAGGGATTCAATTCTACGTCTAGCTCGACAAAAGAGTCCCATTAAGTTCAACAATGCCGTGATCTCAATTTTTCCAGACTTTTCCATGGAACTTCAGAAACAACGAGCACAATTCGTGGAGGTCAAGAGGCGGCTCCGGGAGAGGAATATCGTGTATTCAATGATTTATCTGGCCAGACTCCGGGTGGTTCACGGGGGTTCTTCCCTATTTTTTACGGATCCGGTGGAGGCGGCTGAGTGGCTGCGGTTCCACAAAGGGTCTGCTGAGAAGGAATCCTAATGTTTCTACTGTTAATCAGAATTCTTTCCATTGACGGTTTGATTGGAGCCTTTTCCACGGACGCCTGGATTACCAACAATACCGGACACTGAGTTCAGTGATGGTATCCCCGTGTTTATTCCGTGATGGGAGAGCAGGACTTTGCTCCCGTATTGTTTGTTTTTCCACTTTGATTTTTTTTATAGTGGTTTTGGTTTTATTTATTTTTTTTCAGGTATAATTCGCAGCCAACAGCAATTTCAGTCAGTGATGGTATCCCCTTCCTTATTTGTTGATGGGGGCGTGAGACTGTGCTCCAACACTACTAAGTTCTTGTTTTGTTTTTTTCTTCAAGGTCTTAGTTTTTATAGTTATTTAGTTAAATGCCGCAGCCGATGCCAATTTTGTTCTCTAGGTGATATCTCTGCACTCTGTTTGGGTACCACTATGCAACATATTCAGATAGGCGGGAATGGGTTCTGAGCTGATTTGTATGACCTGGAATGTAAGGGGCATAAAAACCCCCCGAAAGAAAATTAAGGTGTTCTCACAAATTAGACAATATCGCCCTCATATTGTGGCTCTGGTGGAGACGCACCTAACCAGGGATACGGTTCGATGGGTGCAAAAACCATGGGTACAGTGGTTTATACATGCTTTTCACACCAGCTATTCCAGGGGAGTTTCATTATTAATACATAAAGATGTTCGGTGGGAGACCAGGGAGGCCCGGAAAGATCCTGAGGGACGGTTTGTGTTTGCGCTAATTAACTCTCAGAAATATGTTATCCTGTGTATTTGCAACCCTCCCCCAGCGAATATGTCAATTATCCAGAAGGCATTGAGTTTCCCCCTGAATTACCCAGATGCTCACGTTATTTGTATGGGGGACTTTAATTTAGTTATGAATAATCATCTAGATAAACTGAGACTAGGTGATGGAGTGCAGAGCGGGACATCCCCCCGGTTACATCCCGGCTGTCACAATTTATGGCAGGAAGCGGGTGGCTGGATCTATGGAGAATGCGCCATCCTGAGACGAAGGAGTATACTTGCCACTCCTCCACTAAACGCTCTGTCTTGCATAGATTACATTTTTGGATCCGGCGGCCTGGCGACTTGGGTAGATGATGTTGAACATGGCAGTAGGGGGATTTCAGACCATAGTCCGGCTATTCTTAAACTTAAATTTCGCCCTTCGACCAACAGGATAACATGGAAGTTGAACCCCTTTTGGCTGAAGTTGATAAAATCGCCTGATAGGACGATAGATCAGTTACTTTGCTTCGTCTCGTCCCACCCTGAAACCCGAAATGTTAATATATTTTTTTGGACACTCTTAAAGCTTATCTGAGGGGTTGTTTGTCCTCTACGATCTCTTATATTAAACGGGTGACATCGGAGGAGGATGGCAGGATGGAGCGACGTCTGAAAAATTCGGAGGCAGCCTATATATCTGATCAAACTAATAATAATAGGGTAGAGTGGTTGACTGCTCAAAGGTTATATACTCAATATATTGATACTAAAACTAAACGTAAACTATTTTTTACTAGACAATCTTATTTTGAAATGGGGAATCAGGCTAGTAAATTTTTGGCTTATCTGGTGCGACAGCATAATACAACTAACACGATTCTGCAGATTCGCCACTCGGATGGTACTCTGGTTTCTTCAAAGGAGGAAATTCTGAAATGTTTTTCCGATTATTATAGTTCGTTGTATAACTCTAAAATTGATGTGGATGGCCCTGAGTGTCTAAATTATTTGTTAGACATAGAGTTTCCTACGCTGAGCCCTTCCCAGCAGGCCTTTATGGATGCTGAATTTACTCTGGAGGAGGTGGAGGATGCCATAAAGGATATGGCCTCTGGGAAGGCCCCTGGGCCGGATGGATTCCCTGTTGAACTGTATAGGAAATACCAGGAGATACTGGCGCCTCTTTTGTTGACGGTGTTTCGAGGGATTTGGGAGGGGGGGTGCATGCCGGATTCTTTCTATGAGGCCAATATAATAGTTCTTAAAAAGGAGGGGAAAGACCCTTTAGATTGTGGATCTTATCGGCCCATATCATTGGTAAATGTGGATTATAAGATTTTTGCAAAAATTTTGGCCAAGAGGTTAAATTCAGTCATATTGGATCTTGTACACTCTGATCAAACTGG
This sequence comes from Dendrobates tinctorius, assembly GCF_039654945.1. Classification (NCBI taxonomy): domain Eukaryota; kingdom Metazoa; phylum Chordata; class Amphibia; order Anura; family Dendrobatidae; genus Dendrobates; species Dendrobates tinctorius. The sequence goes on from NW_027361819.1 coordinate 3,111,993, forward strand.
CTTTATGCCTGGTAAGAGCACCTCCATTAATATTAGACGAGTCCAGTCAGTGGTCCAATATAGCTCTCTGGAGCAGGACAATGAATGGGCATTGGCATCGCTGGATGCGGCCAAGGCCTTTGACTCTCTTGAATGGCCTTTTCTCCGTGCATGTTTGCAGAGGTATGGATTCGGTGATAGATTTAAAAAATGGGTCAGTATTTTGTACATGAAGCCTAAGGCCCGGGTCATTGTAAATAATTCCATATCTGAGCCATTTTCACTGCATAGGGGAACTCGTCAGGGGTGTCCCCTTTCCCCGGCCCTTTTTGCTCTTGCTATTGAGGCACTGGCAATTCGTATAAGATCTTCCCCTGATGTTACTGTTATAGAGATAGCGGGTAGGACAGATACCATGGGCCTATATGCTGACGACATGGTGATATTTATGGACAAAGCGGAGGAGACCCTGACAAGAGTGATCACTATTATAAATAAATTTGGTAAATTTTCTGGCCTATACATAAATTGGGGGAAATCTGCTCTGATGCCTCTTTCCCATTCTCCAATGCCACGACTTGAGACTCTCTCCTTGCTACCCATTGTAACCAGTTTTAAATACCTGGGTGTCCATATTTCTAAAGACAGTAAACTTGATCTGCACCTTAATATATATCTGCTACAGGAGATGGTTAAGGCCAAATTTGGGGTAAACTTCCACTGTCTGTGGCCGGACGTATTAATTTGATTAAAATGATATTACTCACCAAGCTTAACTACTTTCTTCAACATAGTGCTATAGTGGTGCCCAGATCCTTTTTCACCAATTTGAATTCTCAGATCACGTCCTTTATATGGGGGAACACTAGGCCCAAACTTAAGCTAGCCATTTTGCAGAGGACCCCGAAGGGAGGGGGGGGCAGTGTTACCCAATTTCTTTTTGTATTATTTATCTGGGCAGGCCAAAGCCATAACCACGTGGATGCCCGGCGGTCACCTACCTAATTCTAAAAACCATTTACTTCATGACGCACAAACTAGTTGCCCTTTGGGATTTTTGGAAACGAGGAAAACAAATGTCTCACGACTGCTGCCCCTGCTTCGTCTGGCACGATCAATATGGAAACAGATCAAGAGGGTGGTTGGATTTGAGGATATTGTGGCTGAGATGCCCCTATGGAATAATGGCTACCTTCCGGCGTTACTTGAACATCCATCCGCCGAGTTTTGGGCTCAATATAGTGTCTCTACGATACGCGATCTGTATGACCATGGAACTTTGATCTCTTTTGAACAATTACAAATTAATCGCAGTGTCCCGAGGTCTCAGTTCTTTTGTTATTTACAGCTAAGATCAGCGTTTCAATCACATATGAGATATATAGGTACAGATAACGCTATTTCATCTCTACCCTTGATAGGGATCCTTAAATCACAAGGCCCCCAGGGTCTCATCTCCTCTCTATATACATATCTGTTGTCAATAGGGACAGAGTCCACCATAGACTCCATTAAGAAGAAGTGGGAAAGGCTCATCCCAGATACACAGGGAGAGGAGTGGGAAGAAATACTGGAATCATCGATCAAGGTATCTCCATCTGTTAACAACAGGATGATACAGTTATATATCATAAATCAGTCATATTTGACTCCAACTCGACTCTTTAAGATGGGTTGATACCAATCGTCGGAATGTTTAGATGTCATTCAATAGATGAAGACTTTATTCATATGATTTGGTGTTGTCCTGTTGTTGCACAATAATGGAGACAGGTGACATCACTACTGACGTCTCTGGTACAAATTCCTGTTCCCCTTGAGCCACTGGTCTGTCTACATGGAGTATGGGATGAGGAGACATGGGGTCAATATGTTGGGATATTTCTAAGGGAGACACTGTTTATGGCACGAAAGGTATTGGCATTGCGGTGGATGAGGAGTTCATCTCCCTCTCTCGGGTCCTGGATCAGTCTGGTGAACTTGATTATTCCATATGAGCGCACATTATATCAGAATAGAGGGTGCCCAGGTAAATTCGTATAACTATGGGAGAGGTGGAATTTCTCTCACCTTACTTTGTAGAGTGTAGATGTCACATAATAAATAGCTAATTGTGTGGAAGTAGGCTGCGGAATAGTTTTTTTCTTTTTTTTTGTTCTTGTAGATGTAGGTACGATTTAGTAGTTAGGTAGATATCATCGCTGGAATAATAACACAAGGCCATAGTGATTTAATGTACATTATGTTTTGCTTTATTTGCATGCAACTGGTATTTACATGTCGCTGTACATTTTAATGTCGTGTGAAATACATGTGTATTTTATATTATGTTTAACATTTCATACCAGTATGTATGCTGTACACTTGTTATGGTTCAATAAACAAATTTAAAAAAAAACAAAAACTTCACGGGGTTCCCTCCGATGTCGTGTCTGATCGGTGAACCCAATTTGTTTCCAAATTCTGGAGGGCATTCTGTTCTCGACTGGGGGTACAGCTGTCCTTCTCTTCAGCCTTTCATCCCCAGTCGAACGGGCAGACAGAGCGGGTCAACCAGAATTTGGAGACATACCTCAAGTGTATCTCTGAAAACCAAGAGGACTGGTCATCTTACTTACCATTAGCTGAATTTGCAATTAATAATCACCGTCAAGAGTCCACTGGCAGGTCACCATTTTTCGGTGCGTATGGTTATCATCCACAGTTTGGTACCTTTAATGGGGGAAGGGCTTAAGGAGCTCTGGAGGAGCGTTTCGCGTTGTCGCTTTCTTCCGTGTGGCATGGCATCCTGAAGAATGTGAGAATTATGGGAGACAGGTACAAACGTGTGGCTGACAGGAGACGTGTGCCAGGTCCGGACCTGAATGTGAATGACTTTGTGTGGTTGTCCACTAGGAATATTAATTTGAAGGTTCCTTCTTGGAAGTTGGGACCAAGGTTTATTGGTCCTTATAGAATATCTGCTGTCATAAACCCAGCGGCGTTTCGTCTGGAGCTTCCTCAAGCTCTCAAAATCCACAATGTTTTTCAAAAATCTCTTCTTAAGAAATGTGTGAACCCCATTGAGGGCTCATCCCCACCGCCCCACCCAATTTTGGTAGATGGCAATTTGGAGTTTGAGATTTCGAGGATTGTTGATTCTCGTCTCCTTCATCATTCCTTGCAGTACTTGGTGCACTGGAGGGGTTATCGTCCAGAGGAAAGGACGTGAGTGTCAGCATCAGAGGTGAATGCCCCCAGGTTGGTTAGGGCATTCCATACCTCACATCCTGAGAAACCGAGTCCTGAGTGTCCGGAGGCCACTCGAAGGAGGGGGGGTACTGTCACGAGCGCTTCGGAGGTGACAGGCTATCATCCTGCGACAGGCCTCAGAAGGACTGAGCGCCCAGGGCCGGCTCCAGGTTTTTGAGGGCCCCGGGCGAAAGAGTCTCAGTGGGCACCCCTTTAACACATACCACGATTCATGCCATGTGGCATCCGTGGTGCTGGCCAAAAAACGGACTTGTCTCCGTGTGGATCACACGGACATGTATATGATCCACACGGACACACGCTCTGTGGCAAAACACGTTCATGTGAAGGAGACTATTGATTAGTAGTGTACATATGAAAGAAAGATGAGAAAGAAAGAACAGAGAGAAAGAAAGGAAGAACAGAGAGAAAGAAAGAACAGAGAAAGAACGAGGGGAAAGAAAGAACAGAGAAAGAAAGGAAGAACAGAGAGAGAGAAAAAAAGAACAGAGAGAGAAATAAAAAAAGACTAGAGAGAGAAAGAAAGAGTGGACAGAAAAAAGAACAGAGAGAGAGAAAAAAAGAGGGGAAAGAAAGAACAGAGAGGTAGAGAGAAAGAAAGAGAAAGTAAGAGGGGAAAGAAAGAAAGAACAGAGAGAGAAAGAAAGAACAGAGAGAGAGAAAGAAAGAAAAGAGAGAGAGAGAAAGAAAAAACAGAGAGAGACAAAGAACAGAGAGAAAGAAGAAAGAGGGGAAAGAGAGAGGGGAAAGAAAGGACAGAGAGAGAAAGAAAGAGGGGAAAGAAAGAAAGACCAGAGAGAAAGAAAGAAAAAGAACAGAGAGAAAGAAAGCATGGACAGGAAAAAAGAACAGAGAGAAAAAGAAAGAAAGAGGGGAAAAAAAGATCAGAGAAGGAGAGAGAAAGAAAGAAAGAGGGGAAAGAAAGAACAAAGAGGGGAAAGAAAGATCAAAGAGGGAGAAAGAAAGAAAGAAAGAAAGAAAGAAAGAAAGAGGGGAAAGAAAGAACAGAGAGAGAAAATCCAATCTACCTGAAGATTTCATCCATTATAAGTTTATGCTTAGAACATACAACACTGCCCTTCACCTCTCCAAACAAACCTATTTCAGCACCCTCATCACCTCACTGTCCAATAACCCGAAACGTCTCTTTGACACTTTTCATTCTCTACTCAACCCAAGAGTACAGGCCCCAACCACGGAGCTCCGAGCTGACGATCTGGCCAATTACTTCAAAGAAAAAATTGACCAGATTCAACAGGAAATTATCTCCCAATCACCTCATACCATGCACTGTCCTCCCTCCCCACTGCATCTAGCTCACTCTCTGATTTTGAACCAGTCACAGAAGAAGAAGTAAGCAGGCTCCTTGCATCTTCTCGCCCAACCACTTGCACCAGTGACCCCATCCCATCACATCTCCTCCAGCCCCTTTCGCCTGCTGTCACCCCTCACCTAAGTAAAATATTTAACCTCTCTCTCTCTTCTGGTATCTTTCCCTCCTCATTTAAGCATGCCATCATACATCCACTACTTAAAAAACCATCCCTCGACCAAAACTGTTCCGCTAACTATAGACCTGTCTCTAATCTTCCCTTCATCTCTAAACTCCTGGAATGCCTGGTACACTCCCATCTTATCCGCTATCTCTTTGATAACTCTCTTCTCGACCCTCTCCAATCCGGTTTCCGCTCTTTACACTCTACTGAAACTGCCCTCACTAAAGTCTCTAATGATCTACAAACAGCTAAATCTAATGGTCATTACTCCATGCTAATTCTCTTGGGTCTCTCTGCAGCATTCGACACTGTGGATCATCAGCTCCTCCTCACTATGCTCAGCTACATTGGCCTCAAGGACACCGTTCTCTCCTGGTTCTCCTCCTATCTCTCTGACCGCTCCTTTACTGTATCTTTTGCCGGTTCCTCCTCCTCTCACCTTCCCCTTACTGTTGGGGTTCCTCAAGGATCGGTTCTAGGCCACCTCCTCTTCTCCTTGTACACTGCCCCTATTGGTCAATCAGTAGATTTGGTTTCCAGTACCATCTCTATGCTGATGACACCCAATTATACGCTTCTTCTCCTGACATCACGCCAGCCTTTCTAGAAAACACCTGCGATTGTCTAAACGCTGTGTCTAACATCATGTCCTCACTATATCTGAAACTGAACCTGTCAAAGACTGAACTCCTGGTGTTTCCTCCCTCTACTAATGTACCTATACCCGACACTGCCATTTCCGTGTGTGGTTCCACCATTACTCCCCAGCAACAGGCCCGCTGTCTTGGGGTCATACTTGACTCCGAGCTTTCCTTTGCCCCCCACATTCGATCACTGGCTCGCTCTTGTCATCTGCACCTCAAAAACATTTCTAGAATTCGATCTTTTCTTACTTTTGACTCCGCAAAAACTCTTACTGTTTCTCTTATTCATTCTCGTCTCGACTATTGTAACTCTCTTCTAATCGGTCTCCCTCTTACCAAACTCTCCCCTCTCCAATCTGTCCTGAATGCTGCAGCCAGGATCATATTCCTCACCAATCGTTACACCGATGCCTCTACCTTGTGCCAGTCATTACACTGGCTACCCATCCACTCTAGAATCCAGTATAAACTTATTACCCTCACCCACAAAGCCTTCCATGGCTCAGCACCACCCTACATCTCCTCCCTTGTTTCAGTATGCCACCCTACCCGCGCCCTCCGTTCTGCTGATGACCTGAGGTTAGTATCCTCAATAATCAGAACCTCCCACTCCCGTCTCCAAGACTATACACGTGCTGCGCCAATTCTTTGGAATGCACTTCCCAGGTCAATACGATTAGTCCCCAATCCCCACAATTTTAAGCGTGCCCTGAAAACGCATTTATTCAGACTAGCCTATCGCCTCAACACATTAACCTAATCTATCCCTGTGTGGCACAGCCAAAAGTTTTACCATAACCAGGTTCCCCGCATCATGTTCCCACATGCTTTATGCCTCCATTAGCCCTCTGTGTCTGTACTGTTACACACTTAACATTATGGCTGGTCCATACAATCAGGGCAACTGTTACCACCCACCTTTCGTGTCTCCCTCTTTCCTCATAGACTGTAAGCTTGCGAGCAGGGCCCTCACTCCTCTTGGTATCTGTTATGATCTATGTGATTATTGTTATGCTGTAATGTCTATTGTCTGTACAAATCCCCTCCGAAATGTAAAGTGCTGCGGAATATGTCAGCGCTATAGAAATAAAATTTATTATTATTATTATTAAAGAAAGAGAACAGAGAGAGAGAAAGAAAGATTCTATAGAGATACCATAGCAGCCCGGCTCCCATTGTAGTGCCCACCTGAGCCTCCCGATGCAGGACATATCATGATCCGCTCACATGGCCAACATCCCCGAGTCCAAGGTGATCCCACTGTTCACGCTGACGGAGGAGGACACGATGATGGATCTGAAGCATTCCCTAAAGTGCCTCCATGGTTCCATCACAATCTTCTCCCAAAATTACCTCATTTACAGACAGCTTCCAGCATGACACTTACGGTAGAAAGTCACGTGCGAGTTTTAAAGTGCTCCTCCGTGTACTCCTGTGTCCGCGGGAAAAGTAAACTCCCGACTGGGGCAGTCTCTCTCAAAATCGGGACTGTCCGACTGGACCTGGGACGGTTGAGAGGTATGAATGCTCCCCACCATACACCTCGTACACGTACGGCTCCGCACACCTCATGCACACAGGGTTCCGGTTTGTATGCCTCGTACACACACGGCTCCGCTCCGTACACACACACAGCTCCACTCCATACACACGTGGCTTCACTCTGTACACCCCGTACACACCCGGCTCTGCTCCGCTCCGTACACCTCGTACACACACGGCTCTGCTCCCCACACCTTTTACACACACGGCTCCGCTCCGTACACCTCGTACACATGCTGCTCCGCTCCCCACACTTCCGCTCCCCACACTTCGTACACACGCGGCTCTGCTCCGTACACCTCGTACACACACGGCTCTGCTCCCCACACCTTTTACACACGCGGCTCCGCTCCGTACACCTCGTACACACACTGCTCCACTCCCCACACCTCGTACACACGCGGCTCCGCTCCGTACACCTCGTACACACATGGCTCCGCTCCGTACACCTCGTACACACGCGGCTCCGCTCCGTACACCTCGTACACACATGGCTCCGCTCCGTACACCTCTTACACACGCGGCTCCGCTCTGTACACCTCGTACACACGCGGCTCCGCTCTGTACACCTCGTACACACGCGGCTCCGCTCCGTACACAAACGGCTCTGCTCCCCACACCTCATACACACAGAGCTCCGCTCCGTACACCTCGTACACATGCTGCTCTGGTCCATACACCTGATCTTGTACACACATGGCTCCGCTCCGTACACCTCAAACACACAGGGCTCCGCTCCGTACACCTCGTACACACAGGGCTCCGCTCCATACACCTCATACACACAGGGCTCCGCTCCGTACACCTCATACACACATGGCTCCGCTCTGTACACCTCGTACACACATGGCTCCGCTCTGTACACCTCGTACACACGCGGCTCCACTCCGTACACCTCGTACACACGCGGCTCCACTCCGTACACACGCGGCTCCACTCCGTACACCTCGTACACACAGGGCTCCGCTCCGTACACCTCATACACACGCGGCTCCGCTCCATACACCTGACCTCGTACACACATGGCTCCGCTCCGTACACCTCATACTCACATGGCTCCACTCCGTACACCTCATACACACAGGGCTTCGCTCCGTACACCTCATACACACGCGGCTCCGCTCCATACACCTGACCTCGTACACACATGGCTCCCCTCCGTACACCTCATACACACATGGCTCCGCTCCGTACACCTCGTACACACGCGGCTCCGCTCCGTACACCTCGTACACACGCGGCTCCGCTCCGTACACCTCGTACACACGCGGCTCCGCTCCGTACACCTCGTACACACGCGGCTCCGCTCACCTCGTACACAAGCGGCTCCGCTCGGTACACCTCGTACACACACGGCTCCGCTTCGTACACCTTGTACACACGCGGCTCCGCTCCGTACACCTCGTACACACGCGGCTCCGCTCCGTACACCTCGTACACATGCGGCTCCGCTCCATACACCTCATACACACGCGGCTCCGCTCCGTACACCTCATACACACGCGGCTCCGCTCCGTACACCTCATACACACGCGGCTCCGCTCCGTACACCTCATACACACGCGGCTCCGCTCCATACACCTCGTACACACACGGCTCCGCTCTGTACACCTCGTACACAAACGGCTCTGCTCCCCACACCTTTTACACACACGGCTCCGCTCCGTACACCTCGTACACATGCTGCTCCGCTCCCCACACTTCCGCTCCCCACACTTCGTACACACGCGGCTCTGCTCCGTACACCTCGTACACACACGGCTCTGCTCCCCACACCTTTTACACACGCGGCTCCGCTCCGTACACCTCGTACACACACTGCTCCACTCCCCACACCTCGTACACACGCGGCTCCGCTCCGTACACCTCGTACACACATGGCTCTGCTCCGTACACCTTGTACACACGCGGCTCCGCTCCGTACACCTCGTACACACATGGCTCCGCTCCGTACACCTCGTACACACACGGCTCTGCTCCCCACACCTTTTACACACACGGCTCCGCTCCGTACACCTCGTACACATGCTGCTCCGCTCCCCACACTTCCGCTCCCCACACTTCGTACACACGCGGCTCTGCTCCGTACACCTCGTACACACACGGCTCTGCTCCCCACACCTTTTACACACGCGGCTCCGCTCCGTACACCTCGTACACACACTGCTCCACTCCCCACACCTCGTACACACGCGGCTCCGCTCCGTACACCTCGTACACACATGGCTCCGCTCCGTACACCTCGTACACACGCGGCTCCGCTCCGTACACCTCGTACACACATGGCTCCGCTCCGTACACCTCTTACACACGCGGCTCCGCTCTGTACACCTCGTACACACGCGGCTCCGCTCTGTACACCTCGTACACACGCGGCTCCGCTCCGTACACAAACGGCTCTGCTCCCCACACCTCATACACACAGAGCTCCGCTCCGTACACCTCGTACACATGCTGCTCCGGTCCATACACCTGATCTTGTACACACATGGCTCCGCTCCGTACACCTCAAACACACAGGGCTCCGCTCCGTACACCTCGTACACACAGGGCTCCGCTCCATACACCTCATACACACAGGGCTCCGCTCCGTACACCTCATACACACATGGCTCCGCTCTGTACACCTCGTACACACATGGCTCCGCTCTGTACACCTTGTACACACGCGGCTCCACTCCGTACACCTCGTACACACGCGGCTCCACTCCGTACACACGCGGCTCCACTCCGTACACCTCGTACACACAGGGCTCCGCTCCGTACACCTCATACACACGCGGCTCCGCTCCATACACCTGACCTCGTACACACATGGCTCCGCTCCGTACACCTCATACTCACATGGCTCCACTCCGTACACCTCATACACACAGGGCTTCGCTCCGTACACCTCATACACACGCGGCTCCGCTCCATACACCTGACCTCGTACACACATGGCTCCCCTCCGTACACCTCATACACACATGGCTCCGCTCCGTACACCTCGTACACACGCGGCTCTGCTCCGTACACCTCGTACACACGCGGCTCCGCTCCGTACACCTCGTACACACGCGGCTCCGCTCCGTACACCTCGTACACACGCGGCTCCGCTCCGTGCACCTCGTACACACGCGGCTCCGCTCACCTCGTACACAAGCGGCTCCGCTCGGTACACCTCGTACACACACGGCTCCGCTTCGTACACCTCGTACACACGCGGCTCCGCTCCGTACACCTCGTACACACGCGGCTCCGCTCCGTACACCTCGTACACATGCGGCTCCGCTCCATACACCTCATACACACGCGGCTCCGCTCCGTACACCTCATACACACGCGGCTCCGCTCCGTACACCTCATACACACGCGGCTCCGCTCCGTACACCTCATACACACGCGGCTCCGCTCCATACACCTCGTACACACACGGCTCCGCTCCGTACACCTCGTACACAAACGGCTCCGCTCCGTACACCTCGTACACACGCGGCTTCACTCCATACACCTCGTACACGCGGCTCCGCTCCGTACACCTCGTACACTCATGGCTCTGCTCCTTACACCTCGTACACATGCTGCTCTGCTCCCCACACCTCTGCTCCCCAGACCTCGTACACACAGCTCTGCTACATCCACCCTGTAAACCCCTCCTGACCCAACACATAATAAACTTCACCTCATCCAGCAGCATGACAACCAGCACAGCCAAGTCCTGCATACACTGAGGGCCCTGATCATGTGACCCCTGACTCCTCCCCTCCTGTGACCTCATCGCAGGTCCTGTGCTGCAGAGAAGCCCAGCAGGAGCTATGTCATTGCTGGGATTTATCAGGGCTGTGGTGGCCGGTGGGGGTCTCTGGCAGGGTGAGGATGGGGTTGGCACATGGGGGCGTGGCGGCGGCGCGGGTATCATAGAATCATAGAATCGTAGAGTTGGAAGGGACCTCCTGGGCCATCTGGTCCAACCCCCTGCTCAAAGCAGGATTCGCTAAATCATCCCAGTCAGATGTCTGTCCAGCCTCTGTGTGAAGACTTCCATTGAAGGAGAACTCACCACTTCTCGTGGCAGCTTGTTCCACTCATTGATCACTCTAACTGTCAAAAAGTTTTTTCTAATATCTAATCTGTGTCTCCTCCCATTCAGTTTCATCCCATTGCTTCTAGTCTTTCCTTGTGCAAATGAGAATAAAGTTGATCCTTCTACAATGTGACAGCCCTTTAGATATTTGTAGACAGCTATTAAGTCTCCTCTCAGTCTTCTCTTTTGCAAACTAAACATTCCCAAATCCTGCAACCTTTCCTCATAAGACAGGGTTTGCAGACCGGTCACCATTCTGGTCGCTCTTTTCCCAGATAGCATGAGTGGGCGTGGCCCCCCTCGTCTCGCCAGGGCCCGGCATTTGCCCAGGTGTTGACGCCGACCCTGTGAGCGCCTGTCCATACAGACTGCTCCCTGAACCATCTGCCTCTAGGACCCAGCGTCGACCTCCTCCTGCCCTGAGAAGTTTGCATCTATTTAGAGAGTGGCTCAGCTGTGACCCAGTGTGGGTAATAGCTTCATTTCCACTTCTGCTTGCTAGAGAGTGGGACCTTCTCAGAGTGCTCCAGTTTGGTGTCTGTATCTGGCAATTCAGCTAAGAGTTCCCCTGTTTGTCTCACCTTACCATCTTAAGTTTAGCGGAGACTGCCTAGCGCGCATCTCCCTCCCGTTCCCTATTCAGGACTAGTCCCCAGGGAGATTCAGGGCCTCAGGTTCCGGCTCGGCGATTGGTGAGGAACCAATATAGGGACTCGGTAGGAGTTCTAGGGAGAGATTTGCTCTAGCCTAGGGGTCTCCAAATCCCTTCCCTAGTGTCTGGGCCCCCTTCCCCGTTTCCCTTTATGTTACACTTGTTTTTCCCTCACTGTGCGTGACAATATGCCTCTGTAACAAGACATCCAAGAGATCCAAAGTACTAGAGACTCTTTACAAATCCACAGTCATGAACACTCTACATCATGGAGAGTGTTCATGGTTCCATCACGAGGGACACAGATGTGACATTCTGCAGATGCCAGCTTAGGGGACCACGGCCCCTGCTGAAAGAATACAGATCTGCTAAATTGACCATCACAGAACCCATGGATACGTTTGGGATAGTAAGGATTTGGACCCACCAGTCACCTGAGGCCCATGGATAGGTTTTGAAAATCCAAAGTTGAGACCCATCGGTCACCTGGCTCCACGGAGATGTTCGGAGAAGCCAGGTTGTGACCCTCCGGTCACCTGGCCTCGTACGCAATGGACTGTCAGCTTCCTAAGCTTGTCGTTACCTCCGCTCTGTGCGTGCCACAGGTGTGGGAAGTCGGCCCTGGAAGTCGCAGCTGGTTTTAATCCCGGCAAGTCAGTGGAAGGGTGAAACTCTAATTTTGCACCATTTTGGGTATTTTGCTAAGGCTTTTCTATGTGTTATTTGCCTGTTTTGTGGTTCAACAAAGTATTATCACACTTTTTTACCCTCACTCTGTGTTGTCTGACTAGTATGCCCACAGTAAAAGGAGAGCGGGCATTTGGTGGGATGAGCCCTGGCCCATGTGGTTTTGGCTAGCGAGCTAGGGCACTTACTGAACCCCATGTCTCCACAGCATCATTTTTATTTAATAAATCATTAGTACAGATAAAAATAAGAAATCTTGTAATAAATATTATCAGAAAAAAATGCTTCTTTCTCTGCGAAATTGTCAATTCAAGGGTAAAATCTGTATTCAGAGATCGGAGATGGAAGTTAGTGCTGATAAGATTCTATGTAGTGGAAAGGAGGAGCTAGAGGCAGAGCTCCTCCCCACTGCATATAATCTTATTAGCACCAACTGTCATCTAATATCTCAGTAATGTAACAATCGATCTTCACGGAATACAGATTTTACCCCGGAATTTAGAATTTTGAGAATGAATGTTGGGTCCATGTATTGTCCCTGATAAGTGACTGATCATTGAGACCACCAGCAGTTACCTGGTACTTGCTGTTAAACCTGTAGCCAGTGCTCAATTCCCCCACAGCACCTCTACAGGGGAGATTATGTATTACACCACATACAATGTAATTGACAGGTTTGTCCATCAGATATACAGATGTGTTGGGTCATCAAGAGAGACGAAAAAAAAAATTGTAACCAATTCTATATTGTGTATTTTAGATGTGAAATATATAAAAGAATATGCAACCGATGAGAGTCAGTGTAACGAAGCAAAGCAGGAGGCGGACACGGAGCAGGGCACTACGGTGAGAGGATCGAGACACAATATATCAGTTAATATATGAAATTAGTTCTTAAAGGGTTACTGCTAGTGTTGTAAATGGGCATTGTCAGACTGCTTTTCTTTTACTTATAGTTGGTTGCCCTGGAGACCGACTACCGCTTCTAGACAGCAGAACGTGCACAGTGCTTACCAGCTCTTTCTTTTCAGCTTGTAAGCACTGTGTTGAAGCTGCCAGGATCGCTGCAGCGCACTGCTGCCTCCTAATCCTAGCCAGCTTCAGCAAAGAGCTTACAAGCTAGACGGTAGAGGTGGTCGGTCTTTTAGGTAATGAAAAGAAAACTGACAGTATCTCATACTGATTAATACTTTAGGCCGGGGTCACACTACAGAGGAATATGGGAGAGTCTATGGGTGCGCAAAAAATACGGATTACACACGGACCACACATGTGACTTGCGAGAAATACGCACCAGGTGTATTTTAGCAAAGCCGGCAATTCAGTGCGCGATACAGTAAACTCACACTGACAGGTTTAATAAAGAAACGAAAGAATAGATATATACACATAGAATACATATATATATATACATGTAATTGAGACGCACATATATATATATTTATATTTCACAGAGTTCTTCACAGCAGAATAGCTGCTAATTAAATTGCCGGCTTCTATCAAATCATTCCCCAACCCGACATGAAATGACACATGGTTACATACAGTAAATCATATCATTTCATGTTTTTTTTTTATATGTCTTTCATTAGTAATTAGATGAGGGTTGATGTGTAAAATTTGGGACGTGTAGGTGTTAATTTAAGGGGATAATTTGTTGTAATAAAATGTGTGGGCTCCCGCATTGACAAATTACCGCGGGAGCCCACACATTTTTTACAACGAATTAACCCCTTAAATTAACACCTACACCTCCCAAATTTGATAGAAGCCAGCAATTTAATTAGCGGCTATTCTGCTATGAAGAACGCTGTGAAATATAAATATATATATATATATATATGTGTGTGTGTCTCAATGACATGTGTCATAGGACTCCATTATATGTCCATTTTGCAAGCCTGCGAGAAAATCTCAGCATACGAATTACATACGGATGGTGACATGCGCAAAATAGGCGACCACACCTTGCTTACGGATGACATACGGAGCACTGTTTAGGGGACATTTCTCTGTATTACGCCTGTAAACTTCGGACCGTATTTTGCGTTGGTTAGTGTGACCCCGGCCTTAGGCTGTGTGCCCACGTAGCGGTTTTCAAGCGTTTTTTTCCTGAGCAGAAACGCATGCCCTTGCCAGGGAAAACGCATGCGCTTTTTGACACGCGTTTTTGACGCGATTATCAAGCGTTTTGACATGCGTTTTCCTATGCGTTTTTGCAATTACAGTGTATGTATGCGCATGCGATTCCGCACAATTAATGAACATGCTGTGTTTTTTTCCGCTATGCGTTTCCGGAGCAGAAAAAAAACGCACCATTAGCACAACATGTGCATTTTCCATTCTATTACATTTGATGCTTTTCTTAAGCGATTCCGCAGCAGAAACGCTTGTCTAAAAGCGCTGCGGAAACGCTTAAAAAACGCAACGTGGGCACACAGCCTTACACTGATAACTGTGACTGCGTCAACTGCAAACTAAGAATTCTATCCAGATCAAAAACAAATTATTCTCCAATGTCCATACGGTAAATTAGTAACACAAAGTTGCTTTTTGACCGAAATGTGCCAAAACTTCAAGGACACGAGCTGGTATCAGGTTCTGAGGGTTTGTTTTTTGTGGGACAAGTTGCACTTTAGAATGACATTATTCATTTTATCATGTGATGTACTGGGAAGCGGGGAAAAAATTCCAAGTGCGTTGAAATTGAAAAAAAAACTTTGTTTTTTGGATTTTTAATTTACCATATTCTCTATATGGTAAAACTAACCTCATAGTATGATTCTCTAGGTCAGTACAAGTTCGCAGATACCAATCATGTATATTTTTTTATTTAAGTGGTGAAAAAATTTTTGGAAATTTCTAAGAAAAAAAAAATTCACTTTTGTCGCCATTTTACTAGACCCGTAACTTTCTAATTTTTTGGGATCTGGGGCTGGTGGAGGATTTATTTTTTGCACTCTGAGCTGACATTTTTATTGATACCATTATGTTATGTTATATTTGCCTCTTACTGCATTATAACCCCTTAACGGCCGCCGATACGCCTTTTAACGGCGGCAGTTAAGGGTACTTAAACCACAGAGCCGTAAATTCACGACGCTGTGGAAAAAGTTTAGAGCACCACCCAGAGTCGGAATTTCTCTGGGGTCTCAGCTGCCAGAGGTAGCCGAGACCCCGGAGAACATGATTCGGGTCAGTTTTTACCGACCGCGGTGTTGCGATCGCCGTTATTAACAGTATAACGGCGACCGCAAAAAAGAAAAGCTGATGTGCCATATAATTTCTCTCTCCTCTCATGTGATTGCACATCAGAGGAGAGAGAAATAGGGTTCTCGATCCCCCCATTACCTCCGGGCGTCCCAGGCTCTCCTGGCTTCCCCCACCGGCGGGCTGCGTCTTCTTCCGGTAAGAAAATGGAGGGCGCATGCACAGTGCGAACGCCGAGATCTGCTGGCCGGCACCCGGCAACAATAGGAAGATTTTTCCTATTGGTTCATTTTAGTCACTGTGATAGACCCTAAAACAGTGATCAAAATAAAAAAAATAGTAAATGACCCCCCCCCTTTATCACCCCTTAGTTAGGGAAAAATAAAATAATAAAATAAAGAAAATGTGTTTATTTCCATTTTCCCATTAGGGTTAGGCTAAAGTGAGTTGGGCTAAAGTTAGGGTTAGGGGTGTGTTGGGGTTAGGGTTGTGGTTAGGGTTGAGATTAGGGTTAGGGGTGTGTTGGGGTTCGGGTTGGAGTTAGAATTGGGTGATTTCCACTGTTTAGGCACATCAGAGGCTCTCCAAACGCAACATTGCGTCACCATTGACTCCAGCCAAGTTTGCGTTCAAAAATTCAAACGGAGTTCCCTCCCTTCTGAGCTCTGCTGTGCGTGAAAACAGTGGTTTACTCCCACATATGGGGCATCAGCGCACTCAGGACAAATTACACAACAACTTTGGGGATATAATTTCTCCTGTTACCTTGGGGAAAATAAAAAATCAGGGGCTAAAAAATCATTTGTGTAAAAAAATTATTTTTTATTTTCACGGCTCTGCATTATAAACTTTAGTGAAACACTTGGGGGTTCAAAGCTCTCTCAACACCTCTGCATAAGTTCCTTGGGGGTCTAGTTTCCAAAATGGGGTCACTCGTGGGGGGTTTCTACTGTTTAGGCACATCAGGGGCTCTGCAAACGCAACATGATGCCCGCAGACCATTCCATCAAAATCTGCATTCCAAAATGCGCTCCTTCCCTTCCGAGCGCTGCCATGCGCCCAAACAGCTGTTCCCCCCACATATGGGGTATCAGAGTACTCAGGACAAATTGCACAACAACTTTTGTGGTCCAGTTTCTCCTGTTACCCTTGTGAAAGTAAAAAATTTGGGGGTGAAAAGATCATTTTTGTGGAAAACAAAAAGATTATTTATTTTCACGGCTCTGCGTTATAAACTTCTGTGAAACACTTGGAGGTTCAAAGTTCTCCCCACACATCTAGATAAGTTCCTTAAGGGGTCTAGTTTCCAAAATGGTGTCACTTGTGGGGTATTTTCACTGTTTGGGCACATCAGGGGCTCTCCAAACGTGACATGGCGTCTGATCTCAATTACAGCCAATTCTGCATTGAAAAAGTCAAACAGCGCTCCTTCCGAGCTCTGCCGTGCGTCCAAACAGTGGTTTACCCCTACATATGGGGTATCGGTGTATTCAGGAGAAATTGCACAACAAATTTTGTGGTTCATTTTCTCTTTTAACACTTGTGAAAATAAAAAAAAATTGATTCTGAAGTAAAATGTTCATAAAAAAAGTTAAATGTTAATTTTTTCTTCCTCGTTGCTTCTGCTCCTGTAGGGTTAATAATCTTCTTGAATGTAGTTTTGAGTAGCTTGAGGGGTGCAGTTTTTAGAATGGTGTCACTTTTGGGTATTTTCTGCCATATAGACCCCTCAAAGTGACTTTAAATGTGAGGTGGGGCCTAAAAAAAATGGTTTCGTAAATTTTCTTATAAAAATGAGAAATCGCTGGTCAACTTTTAACCCTTATAACTTCCTAACAAAAAAAAATTTTGTCTCCAAAATTGTGCCGATGTAAAGTAAACATGCGGAAAATGTTATTTATTAAGTATTTTGTGTGACATCACTCTCTGATTTAAGGGCATAAAATTAAAAGTTTGAAAATTGTGACATTTTAAAATTTTTTGTCAAATTTCCGTTTTTTTTCATAAAAAGACGCAAGTCATATCAAAGAAATTTTATCACTGTCATGAACAACAATATGTCACGAAAAAACAATCTCAGAATCAGCGGGATCTGTTAAAGCGTTCCAGAGTTATAACCTCATAAAGCGACAGTGGTCAGAATTGTACAAATTGGCCCGGTCATTAAGCTGCAAATTGGCTTTGTCACTAAGGGGTTAATGCAATATTGCCGCGGCCAAAAAAAACGTCATTCTGATTTTTATTTTTTTCTCATTACGCCATTTACCGATTGGATTAATTCTTTTTATATTTTGATAGATTGGACATTTGTGAATGCAGAGATACCAATTATGGTATGTATTACACAAATGCCCAAACTAATACAACCAAGGATGATATTAACTAATAAAATAAAATGTAATAACACAACAGAAAGAGCGACAAAGCTCACAGAGTATAATCCTAAAATGATTTATATTAAAGTTACATGTAACACAACAACAGATTAAAAAACAGAAACTGTTACGCAAAGTGTAGGGAGCATAGAGACTAACTAAAGTGCATAGCGCAACGAAATAGACTATTCAGCCATACAGAACAGCAGAAAATAGCAGCAGGTAAGTACAAAAATGGAGTCCGCCATATGGTTGCATAAATTAAATCAGCTATGACCTAACACAGAGTGGATGGCTAAATCTAGGCACAATAGTTGCCGGCAGAAAAAGGTACCGGACTTGGGACAGTCACATACATAAGAGGAAATACCATAACATGAAATCAACTCAGGAAGACTATTATGCAATGAGTACTTACAACACTGATGTCAGGTTGTATGTTGTAGAGATTTGTACTCACTCAGTGGCGGTTGAGGTAGGCACAGGAAGCAGTATTGATGAAATGTACAAGCACATTTATCAAAACTGCATAAACTGCTCTGGATAGGAAAAAAACAAATGAACAGCCTTTTCCGGCACAAAGTAACAGATAACTAAGTCCATATAGCACTGGATCCACCCGCACAGGTCAGTGTCTTCAGAAACACACACATGGGAGGTCTCTACACCTCCAGCCACAGACACTGAATGAGGCAACTGGCCTCCATTTTATCAGCCAAACCATGCCCCTGAGGTGGGGATATGTGAGCAGTCATTCCCACCCATCTCTTATGACCGCTGGTAAAACCCGGCAATGGAATAGCCAAATAACTCTCTCAGCACTATATGTGCTGGAGCATGCTGCCGAGTTCATATCACCGCAGCTATCAACTGTGATGACACATATCTCCCCTCAAGGACTTGTCCGGCGGCCATCTTACATACCCTCCCCCTCTGCCCAAAGTCGGGAGGCTTGGCACCTTCTGCTAACAGACAGTAGATGCTTGACAGAGCATCAGCATTGCCATGCAGTTTTTCTGACCTATGCTCCACATGAAAGTTAAAATCCTGAAGGGCTAGGAACCACCTGGTCCCTCAGGTATTGTTCCCTTTTTTCTCCCTCATCTACTTCAGGGGGGCATGGTCTGACACCAGTCTGAACTTCTTGCCCAAAAGGTAGTACCTTAGGGTGTCCAACGACCATTTGATGGCTAAACACTCCTTCTCCACTTTGTTGTAATTTTTCTCACAGGATGACAACTTTTGGCTGAGATACATTATGGGGTGCTCTTCTCTGTTCACTTCTTGGGACAAGACAGCTCCCAACCCAACATCCCACACGTCCGTCTGGACCACAAACTCCTTGGAGAAATCTGGTGCTATCAGCACCGGCTGTTTACACAGGGCTAGCTTCACTTACTGGAAGGCCGTCTCAGCTTCTGGAGACCACTTAGCCATAGCCGATTTTGTCCCTCTAAGGAGGTCTGTCAGAGAGGTGGCTACCATGGCGAAGTTCGGGATGAACCAGCGGTAGTATCCCACAATGCCCAGGAACGCCGTAACCGGTTTCTTCTAGAGGGGTTGTGGCCAGCCCTGGATCGCCTCAACTTTGTTTATCTGGGGCTTTATTTTGCCACTGCCTATGACATAGCCCAAGTAAATCGCTTCCTCTATTCACAAAGTGCACTTTTTCGGGTTAATGGAAAACCCCGCCTTCAGTAGAGCATCAAAGATTCTTGTATATTGGAAACATCCATCTGGTGTTCAAAAGGAAGTCTTCTCTTTGGCGCTTTGGGACATGGGAATTTGCCAATACCCTTTTGTGAGGTCGAGGGTAGTAATGTATCGAGCTGGCCCTAGCCTCTCAATTAATTCATCAACCCGGGGCATCGGTCTTAGAAACCTCGTTCAGCTTCCGATAGTCATTGCAAATTCGCCATTCCCCATTTAGTTTTGGCACTAGGACTATTGGACTTGACCAACCACTCTTTGATTCCTCGATGACACCCAAGCTCAGTATCCGCTTCACCTCCTTGGAGATCACCTCAGCATGCTTTGGGAATCCGGTGGGGCTTCAAGTTGACCCGGACATGAGGCTTCGTCAGGACGTCATGCTCTATGACCTTCATACAACCTGGAAGTTCTGAAAACAGGTCTCTGTTACGCTGTAGCAACTCTCAACACTGCTGCTTCTGCGAGCAAGACAAGGTGTCTGCCACCTTAACATCCTATGCACCGACATCGGACTTGGCCAGCAAACAAGGAGGTTCCACAGGTTCTCTGTCCTGCCACGGTTTGATCACGTTCACGTGGTACACCTGGTAGAGCTTCCGCTTCCCCGGTTGGTGGACTTTGTAGTTGACTTCACCAACTTTCTCCACGACCTCATAGGGGCCTTGCCACTTGGCCAGGAATTTGGTTTCCACCATGGGCACCAGTACAAGTACTCGATCCCCTGGGTTTAACTGTCTTACCCTGGCTGACCTATTATACACCCTGGACTGGGCTTCCTGAGCTTTGAGGAGGTGTTCCTTCACAATGGGCATCACAGCAGCAATCCTCTCTTGCATCTAGGTGACATGCTCTACCACGCTTATATAGGGGGTGGTTTCAGCCTCCCAGGATTCCTTCACCACATCCAGAAGTCCTTGAGGATGTCGTCAGTAGAGCTGTTCAAAAGGGGGGAAGTCAGTGGAAGCTTGGGGAACTTCCCGGATGGAGAACAACAGGTAAGGAAGTAGACAGTCCCTATCTCGGTGGTCCTTCTCCACTGCTTTCTTCAGCATAACCTTCAAGGTTTTGTTAAACCTCTCCACCAGCCCGTCAGTCTGGGGATGGTACACTGAGGTTCTGAGCTGGGAAATTTGCAGGCTCTTTCACAACTCTTGCATGACCTTCGACATGAAGGGGTCCCTTGGTCCGTCAGTATCTCCTTTGGCAGCCCGGTTCGAGAGAAGATATGGATCAGGTCCTTAGAGACACACTTGGCAGAGGCATTTCTTTAGGGTTCCGCGTAGCATAATCCAGGACCACCAATATATATTGATGTCCTCTTGCGGATTTTACCCGGGGTCCCACCAGGTCCATCGCTATTTGCTTGAATGGCACCTCGATGAAGGGCAATGGTACCAGAGGACTGCGAAAGTGGGCTACTGGAGAGGTCAGCTGGCATGTTGGACAGGGAAGACAATAGTTCATAATTTCTCTGTAAGACCCAGGCCAGTAGAATCACTGCAGAATACGCTCCAGGTCTTATCTGCCCCCAGATGACCACCCAGTACATGGGAATGAGCCAAGTCTAGCACCTTGCGTCTATAAGGCCTTGGTACCAACAGCTGCTCTATTACCTCACCTTTTGGCTTGGTTACCCTATAAAGCAGATCTCCAGTTACAGCAAAATGAGTGAAAAGACTATCAGCCCCCGGCTCCTGAGGCACACCATTTAACACAGTTACATTGTCAAATGTTAGGTCCCTGAGTTGGGCAGTTCCAAACTGTCATGTGGCATGCCTGTGGCCCCTCTAATGCTTGGGGAACAGCACTGCAGGCTGGATAGGCAAAATACGAGTAGTGCCGTCCTGTGCTGCAGTCCATTAGCTCGGTTGTCATGGGACAACGGGCGGCTATGTGACCAGGATTATGACATCTTCAACACTGTATGTTATGGGGAGGGACCTTGGGCACTAACTCCGGTGCTCTTGGCTGCCCAGGTGTGGCTCTAGCTCTCCTCTTTTGGGTGTCAGCCCTGCTTTGGGAATCCCAGTATGGATATGCCCCACCCCCTTGCTTCACCAAGGACCTCTCGACCGCCTGGTACCTCACCACCGAGTTCACCAGGTCATCGGCATTACGGGGATCTCCTTGGACAATCCAGGATTGCACCGGCCTCGGCAGGGAGTGTATCAGCCTGTCCATAACAACCCTCTCCACCATCTGTGTCGGGGAGGAGGATTCAGGTTGCAACCATTTTTGGACCAGGTGTAGGAGATCGAACATTTGGGACCGGGGAGGTTTGTCACTGCGATATGCCTAAATGTGCACCCACTGCGCCCTGACAGTCAAAGTCACTCCTAAGTGTGCCAAGATCTCAGCTTTCAACTTGGCATACTCTTTAGCATCCTGCAATGCCAGGTCATAATAGGCCTTTCGCGGCTCACCTGTTAAATATGCGCCAGAATCTCGGCCCACTGCTCCGGAGGCAATTTCTTCTGTTCCGCCACCCTCTTGAAAACAGTCAGGAACGCCTCAACGTCATCCCCCAGGTTCATCTTTTCCAACGCTCTTCTTTCCGTCTTCCGGACGTGAGCGTCATCAGCTGGACCTGGGGTTGGGTGTTATGAATGAGTCACCGTAGGAGGCAAAAGCAGAAATACAAGCTAAGTCCAGAAAACCAGAGAAGTTGGCAACTATCAGATTGCAGACCCCTGAACCTAAAAACACAACTAGCAGTAGCCGTGGGGGATTCCTACAATGCCCTAGACCCCTCGATCACAGCCGGAGAAATACATAGGCCTAAAGAAAGAAAGGGGAAATCTAAACTGCCCCAGAGCAGACCCCAAAGCAATAGGCAGCCCCCAACATATAATGACGGTGAAGCAAGATGAAAATAGTAACACAGACAGAAAGATAGACTGAGCAAAGACGGGGCCCCAAAACTACCTAGATAGGAAAGGACAGGAAGGCTGCTGTCTGCAATCTGCCAAAACCCTATCAAAAACATAAGCCAACCAGCTGATATGAAAAAGGCCCTGAAGCAGCTAGGCTTCAAAAACTGAATCAGCACTCAGGTATTTTCAGAAGACAGCTAAAAGAATTCAGCACACCCCAGCAGGGAATGGCAGAAATCCAGAAAAACAAAGCAAAAACAAAGTCAAAGCGCAAAAGGCCGAGCAGCAAACTTAGCTTTGGAGGAGCAGGAATTCAGACTGGTCTCCAAGGATCCCACAGAGAAATCACCCGCAGGGCAGAAGGGCGTCGGCAGCCTTATATCCAGTCCGTAACTCCACTCAGTCAGTCATCATCATCAGCCTCAGGTGTTTGACAATCAGGCTCACTACCTTTCTTTACCAGAAGAGGGAGTTCCTCGGGCCTCAGTAATGAAGGGGAAAATGAACTCACAACAGTTGGGGGCGCTCGTGTTGCCTTGGATGGCGGTTGCCAGAAGCTGCATCTGCTGCTGTTGCTCTTGCTGGCTCTGCTGTAACAACAGCCTGTTGGTTTCTTACTGCTGTTGCTGTGACTGAACCAAGTGTTTCAGCAGGTCCTCCATTTTGTCTCGCAATGCTTGCTGGCTTGCCACAGATTTAATCCAGGACATGCGGTATCGGCAGTCACACTGTCTCTTGGGATTCGTGCCCGTGCTTCTAACACCAATTGTAGGGGTCCATACTCACTCGGTGGCGGTTGAGGTAGGCACAGGAAGCAGTATTGATGAAATGTCCAAGAACGTTTATTAAAACTGCATAAACTGCTCTGGACAGGAAAAAACGAATGAACAGCCTTTTCCGGCACAAAGTAGCAAACAGAAAAAGTAACCAGTCCATATAGTAATGCGGGTCTGCCTGCTCAGGTCAGTGTCTTCAGCAACACACACACGGGAGGTCTCCACACCTCCAGCCACAGACACTGTGTGAGGCAACTGGCCTACCATTTTATCAGCCTAACCATGCCCCTGGGGTTGGGATATGTGAGCGGTCATTCGCACCCATCTCTTATGACCGCTCGTAAAACCCGGCCCTGGAATGGCCAAATCACTCTCTATATGTGCTGGAGCATACTTCCGAACTCACATCACCGCAGCTAACAACCGTGATGACACATATCTCCCCTTAAAGACTTGTCCGGTGGCCATCTTACAATGTTCACCATTGCCCCAACGCACGTTTCGCCAGAACTTCATCAGGAGGCGTGAAGTTCTGTTTTTTAATCTGTTGTTGTTGTTGTTGTTGTGTTACATTTAACTTTAATATAAATCATTTTAGGATTATACTCTGTGAGCTTTGTTGCTCTTTTTGTGGTGTTATTAGATACCAAATGTGTATTTTTTTAATTTTTATTTTTAATGGGGTAAAGGGGGTGTTGGGGTTTGCAGAACGCACTAAATAAAATGTAATAATGATAGTATGTTTGTAACCCGGGGTCCAACGTGCAAAGATGGAAAACTGCAGCTAGTGAAAAATGGTGGACGGAAGGTAAAGAAATGGCTACTTAGACACACAGTGTTAACCATCACACTGTGTGAACAGCAGTCTAATATGTGCGCTCGGTTTCTCCACAGAGTGGCAGATAAGAAACAGAACTAATAGTGCTGTACCCTGTTATATGTCACAGGTGTACAGCAGGGATGACACTAGTTGGGGTCCCTATAACTCACCCCCCACTACGCTGGTGATTGAGCCTGCCCTGTCACACGGTTTGTGCAAGTCAGCACATGCGGCTCTGCCGCCCGATGCAGGTGCTAAGCTCATGCGGGAGTTCCCACCCTACACTGCCTGACTCAGAGAACACTAGCAGTGCCGGTAGTAGCATGCATGCACAAGCCTCCCAACTGTCCTGGATCCAGCAGGACAGTCCCGATTTTGACAGCCTGCCCCGCTGTCCCGACCGGGAGTTTACTTTTCCCGCACTGCACTGATAAACCACCCCATGCACCGACTCCATCCATTCCTCGCCCTCCCAGAGAGACCCACCACAGACCCTCACTGCTAATAAATCCCAGCAATGACGTCGCTAGGCTTTTCTGTGCACACAGGACCTGTGATGAGGTCACAGGAGGGGAGGAGTCAGGAGTCACATGATCAGGAGCCTCAGTGTATGCAGGACTCTGCTGTGCTAGTTGTCATGGTGCTGGATGTGGGGAAGTTTATGTGTGGCGTCAGGAGGGGTTTACAGGGTGGATGTAGCAGAGCTGTGTGTACGAGGTGTACGGAGTGGAGCTGTGTGTGTAGGAGGTGTACGTAGTGGAGCCACGTGTGTACGAGGTATAAAGAGTGGAGCCGTGTGTGTACGAGGTGTATTGAGCGGAGCCACGTGTGTATGGGGTGTGCGGAGCAGAGCCGTGTGTGTAAAGTTGTGGCCAAAAGTATTGACACCCCTGCAATTCTGTCAGACAATACTCAGTTTCTTCCTGAAAATTATTGCAATCACAAATTCTTTGGTATTATTATCTTCTTTTAATTTGTCTTAAATGAAAAAAAACACAAAAGAGAATGAAGCAAAAAGCAAAACATTGATCATTTCACACAAAACTCCAAAAATGGGCCGGACAAAAGTATTGGCACCCTCAGCCTAATACTTGGTTGCACAACCTTTAGCCAAAATAACTGCGACCAACCGCTTCCGGTAACCATCAATGAGTTTCTTACAATGCTGGAATTTTAGACCATTCTTCTTTGGCAAACTGCTCCAGGTCCCTGATATTAGAAGGGGGCCTTCTCCAAACTGCCATTATTAGATCTCTCCACAGGTGTTCTATGGGATTCAGGTCTGGACTCATTGCTGGCCACCTTAGAAGTCTCCAGTGCTTTCACTCAAACCATTTTCTAGTGCTTTTTGAAGAGTATTTTGGGTCATTATCCTGCTAGAAGACCCATGACCTCTGAGGGAGACCAAGCTTTCTCACACTGGACCCTACATTATGCTGCAAAATTTGTTGGTAGTCTTCAGACTTCATAATGCCATGCACACGGTCAAGCAGTCCAGTGCCAGAGGCAGCAAAGCAACCCCAAAACATCAGGGAACCTCCGCCATGTTTGACTGTAGGGACCGTGTTTTTTTCTTTGAATGCCTCTTTTTTTCTCCTGTAAACTCTATGTTGATGCCTTTGCCCAAAAAGCTCTACTTTTGTCTCATCTGACCAGAGAACATTCTTCCAAAACGTTTTAGGCTTTTTCAGGTAAGTTTTTGCAAACTCCAGCCTGGCTTTTTTATGTCTCGGGGTAAGAAGTGGGGTCTTCCTGGGTCTCCTACCATACAGTCCCTTTTCATTCAGACGCTGACGGATAGTACGGGTTGACACTGTTGTACCCTCGGACTGCAGGGCAGCTTGAACTTGTTTGGATGTTAGTCGAGGTTCTTTATCCAACATCCGCACAATCTTGCGTTGAAATCTCGTCAATTTTTCTTTTCCGCCCACATCTAGGGAGGTTAGCCACAGTGCCATGGGCTTTACACTTCTTGATGACACTGCGCACGGTAGACACAGGAACATTCAGGTCTTTGGAGATGGACTTGTAGCCTTGAGATTGCTCATGCTTCCTCACAATTTGGTTTCTCAAGTCCTCAGACAGTTCTTTGGTCTTCTTTCTTTTCTCCATGCTCAATGTGGTGCACACAAGGACACAGGACAGAGGTTGAGTCAACTTTAATCCATGTCAACTGGCTGCAAGTGTGATTTAGTTATTGCCAACACCTGTTAGGTGCCACAAGTAAGTTATAGGTGCTGTTAATTACACAAATTAGAGAAGCATCACATGATTTTTCGAACAGTGCCAATACTTTTGTCCACCCTCTTTGTTATGTTTGGTGTGGAATTATATCCAATTTGGCTTTAGGACAATTCTTTTTGTGTTTTTTCATTTAAGACAAATTAAATGAAGATAATAATACCAAAAAATTTGTGTTTGCAATCATTTTCAGGAAGAAACTGAGTATTATCTGACAGAATTGCAGGGGTGTCAATACTTTTGGCCACAACTGTACTTGATGTACGGAGCGGAGCCCTGTGTGTATGAAGTATATGGAGCCATGTGCGTATTTTGGGTATATGGAGCAAAGCCGCATGTGTACGGGGTTTACGAAACGGAGCCCTGTGTGTACGAAGTGTACAGAGCTGAGTCGTGTGTGTACGGAGCGGGGAAGAGCCATGTGTGTACGAGGTTTACGGAGTGGAGCCATGTGTGTACTGAGTGGATCCGTGTGTGTGCGAGGTGTACGGAGCGGAACCGTGTGTGTATGAGGTGTGCAGATCCGTGCGTGTACAAGGTGTATGGTGGGGAGCATTCATACCTTCCAACTGTCCCAGATCCAGCGGGACAGTCCCGATTTTGAGAGTCTGCCCTGATGTCCCGGCCGGGAGCTTACTTTTCCCACAGATACAGGAGTACATGGAGCCCCGAGGAGCACGTGATGGAACCATGGAGGCACTTCAGTGAATGCTTCAGATCCATCACCGTGTCCTCCTCTGACAGTGCAGACAACGGGATCATCTTGGAATAAGTGATGCGGGTCATGTGAGTGGATCATGATATGTTCTGCACTGGGAGGCTCAGGTGGGCACTACAATGGGAGCCAGGCTGCTATAGTATCTTTATAGAATCTTTCTTTCTCTGTTCTTTCTTTCCCTCTCCCTGTTATTTTGTTCTCTCTCTAATCTTTATTTTTTCTTTCTCTCTCTGTCTGTTCTTTCTCTCCCCTCTTTCTCTCTCTCTCTCTGTTCTTTCTTTTTCTCTGTTTTCTTTCTTTCTCCTCTTTTTCTCTCTCTGTTCTTTCTTTCCCCTAGTTCTTTCTTTCTCTGTTCCTTTTTTCTGTCCCCTCTTTCTTTCCCTGTTCTTTTCTTTCCCCTCTTTCTTTCTCGCTGTTTTTTTCTTTTCCCTCTTTCTTTCTCTATCTGTTCTTTCTTTCCCCTTTCTTTCTCTCTCTGTTGTCTTTCTCGCTCTGTTCTTTCTTTTGCTCTCTGTTCTTTCTTTCCCCTCTTTCTTTCTCTCTCTGTTTTCTTTCTTTCTCTGTTCTTTTTCTCTCTGTTCTTTCTTTCCCCTCTTTCTTTCTCTCTGTTCTTTCTTTCTCTCTGTTCTTTCTTTCTCTCTCTGTTCTCTTTCCCCTCTTTCTTTCTCTCTGTTCTTTCTTTCTTTCTCTCTCTATTCTTTCTTTCCCCTCTTTCTTTCTCTCTTTCTGTTCTTCCTTTCTTTTTGTTCTTTCTTTCTCTCTGTTCGTTCTTTCTCTCTCTGTTCTTTCTTACTCTGTTCTTCCCCCCTTTCTTTCTCTCTCTGTTGTTTCTTTCTTTTCCCTCTTTCTTTCTCCCTCTGTTCTTTCTTTCTTTCGTTCCCCTCTTTCTCTCTCTGTTCTTTCTTTCTCTCTACGTTCTTTCTTTCCCCACTTTCTCTGTTCTCTCTTTCCCCTTTCTTTCTCTCTCTGTTCTTTCTTTCGCTCTGTTCTTGTTATGATGAGTCACCGAAGGAGGAAAAAACAAAATACCAGCCAAGTCCAGAAAAACCAGAGAGGTTGGCAGCTATCGGATTGCAGACCCCTGAACCTATCCACAACAACTAGCAGTAGCCGTAGGGGTTTCCTTCGGTGCCCTAGACCCCTCGATCACAGCCGGAGAACTACATAGCCTAAAGACAGAAAGGGGAAAAACTAAACTGCCCCAGAGCAGACCCCAAAGCAATAGGCAACCCCCAACATATAATGACGGTGAAGCAAGATGAAAACACTAACACAGATAGAAAGATAGGTTGAGCAAATGATGGGGCCCAAGCTAACTACATAGGACAGGATAGGAAAGCTGCTGTCTGCCATCCGCAAAAACCCTATCAAAATGAGCCAACCGACTGATAGGAAAAACAGGCCCTGAAGTCGCTAGGCTTCAAAAGACTATATCAGCACTCAGGTATATTCTGAAGACAGAGCAAAATATCAACAGATCAGAGACAAAAATGAAATTCAGCTCACCCCCGGCCGGGGATGGCAGAACTCCCAAAAAACAAGGCAAAACAAAAACAAAACTGAAGAGTACAAAGCAGAGCAGAAAAACTTAGCTTTGAGATGCAGGAATCAGACTGGTCTCCAAGAATCCAGCAGGAAAATCACCAGCAAGGAAGAAGGGCGTCGGCAGCCTTATATCCAGTCCTCAATTCCAGCCACCCAGTCATCATCTAGCTGCCCAGGTGTTTGGCAATCAGTCTCACTACCTTCCTTCACTAGAGGAGGGAGTTCATCAGACCTCAATGGTGAAGGGAAAAATGAACTCACAACAGTACCTCCCCCTTGAGGAGGGGTCACCGAACCCTCATCCATGCCACCAGGGCGATCCGGGTGAGCCCGATGAAAGGCACGCACCAATCTTTCGGCATGAATATCAGAGGCAGAGACCCAGGAATTATCCTCCTGACCATAACCCTTCCACTTAACCAAATACTGGAGTCTCCGTCTAGCCAGACGGGAATCCAGTATCTTCTCTACCTCATATTCCATGTTACCTTCAACCAATATAGGGTCAGGAGGTGCCACCACAGGAACTACTGGTTCAACAAACCTCTTCAACAAGGACTTATGAAACACATTATGAATTTTAAATGTGACAGGAAGAGCCAACCGAAAAGAGACCGGATTAATAATCTCCAAAATCTTGTAAGGTCCAATAAATCTAGGCTTAAACTTAGGAGAAGCCACCTTCATAGCGATATTTTTTGATGACAACCAAACCATATCACCCACCTTAAACTGGGGACCAAATGGTCCTACGCCAGTTGGAAAATAGCTGGGCCTTTTCCTGGGAGAGAGACAACTTATCCACTACTTGGTCCCAGATCTGGTGCATTCTCTCCACCACAGTGTCAACACCTGGGCAGGCAGAAGGCTCCACCTGCCCTGAAGAAAATCGAGGGTGAAAACCAAAGTTACAAAAAAAAGGTGACATCAAAGTGGCAGAACTAGCTCTATTATTTAAAGCAAATTCGGCCAAGGGCAAAAATGAAACCCAATCATCCTGATCGGCAGAAATAAAACATCTCAAATACGACTCCAAAGTCTGGTTTGTTCTCTCTGTCTGCCCATTGGTCTGAGGGTGAAACGCAGAGGAGAAGGACAACTGAATTCCCAGCTTGGAACAGAAAGTCCTCCAAAATTTAGACACAAACTGAACTCCTCTGTCAGATACAATGTTCTCAGGAATCCCGTGCAAGCGAACCACCTGTTGCAAAAACAAGGGCACCAACTCAGAGGAAGATGGCAACTTAGGGAGTGGTACAAGATGGACCATCTTAGAGAATCTATCACAAATCACCCAAATAACCGTCATTCTCTGAGAGACAGGCATATCAGAGATAAAATCCATTGAAATATGGGTCCATGGCCTCCTGGGCACCGGCAAAGGCATCAACAAGCCACTAGAGCGAGAACAAGGTTTAGACCGGGAGCAAGTCCCACAGGACTGCACAAAATTCCTGACATCACGAGACAAGGAGGGCCACCAAAAAGATCGACTCACCAGATCTCTAGTACCAAAAATACCTGGATGACCAGCCAATGCAGAGCAATGAACTTCAGACATCACTCTTTTCCTCCACTGGTCAGGAACATACAACTTTCCACTGGGACAAGGCTCAGGTTTGTCCTCCTGAAACTGTTCCAGAGCACGTCTCAAATAGGGCGAGATGGCAGAAAGAACTACCCCCTCACCTAAGATGGTAGCAGGCTTAGTCACAACAGGAGAATCAGCAAGGAAACTCCTAGAGAGGGCGTCTGCCTTGACATTCTTAGTGCCCGGAAGAAAAGAGACCACAAAATCAAAACGTGTGAAAAACAAGGCCCACCTAGCCTGTCTAGGATTCAAGCGCTTGGCCGACTCCAGGTAAATCAAATTCTTGTGGTCAGTAAGGACCACGACTTGGTGTTTGGCTCCCTCCAACCAATGTCTCCACTCCTCAAATGCCCATTTAATGGCCAACAGTTCCCGATTCCCCACATCATAGTTACGTTCGGATGGGGAGAACTTTCGGGAAAAGAAAGCACAAGGATTCATTTTAGATGTCACAGGATCTTTTTGGGACAACACCGCTCCTGCACCAATCTCAGAAGCGTCCACCTCCACCTGAAACGGGAGTGAGACATCAGGTTGCCGCAAAACCGGAGCAGAAGTGAATCTTCGCTTCAGCTCCTGAAAGGAAGAAACAGCCTCCGGAGACCAATTCAGCACATCAGCACCCTTCCTAGTCAAATCCATCAATGGCTTGGCAATACCAGAAAAATTAGCTATAAATTTCCGATAAAAATTAGCAAAACCCAAAAACTTCTGGAGGGCCTTCAAAGAAGTGGGCTGAACCCAATCATAAATGGCCTGTACCTTGGCCGGGTCCATTTCAATAGTTGACGGAGACAAAATAAATCCCAAAAATGAAATCCTCTGTACCCCAAAAAGGCATTTCGATCCCTTGACATACAGGGAATTCTCTCTCAAAATCCGGAACACAGTCCGAACATGTTCCACATGAGAATCCCAATTCTTGGTTGAAGATCAAAATATCATCCAGATAGATAATCAAAAATGTATCCACAAAGTCTCGGAATATATTGTTCATGAAGCACTGGAAGACAGAAGGGGCATTAGTGAGCCCAAAAGGCATCACCAGGTACTCAAAATGTCCCTCCGGAGTATTAAACGCCGTCTTCCATTCATCCCCATGCTTAATGCGAATAAGATTATACGCCCCTCTAAGGTCAAGCTTGGTAAACCAGCAAGCACCTTTAACTCTGGAGAATAGATCAGAAATCAGGGGTAACGGATACTGATATTTAACAGTAATTTTGTTGAGGGAACAATAGTCAATACAAGGTCTTAATGAACCATCCTTTTTAGCCACAAAAAAAAACAGCACCTAAGGGTGAAGAGGATGGTCTAATATGACCCTTCTCCAATGCCTCCTTAATATAGGATCGCATAGCCTCGTGCTCGGGTACAGATAAATAGAAAAGCCGACCCTTGGGGAATTTACACCCCGGGTTCAGCTCAATAGCACAGTCATAACTCCTATGAGGAGGCAGAGACGCAGACTCATTCTCACTAAATACATCATAAAAGTCAGCCAAATAGGAACATCATGCGACTGGGGAGAGGTGGAGAAAACAGGAGCATCACTAAGGGCACACCGACAACCCCAACTCACCACAGACACAGATTTCCAATCCAGAACTGGATTATGGATTTGCAACCAGGGAAACCCCAGAACAATGGTATCATGCAAATTATGCAACACCAAAAATCTGCAATTTTCTTGATGGTCTGGGGCGACCCGCATTACCACCTGGGTCCAAAACTGAGGTTTATTCTTCGCCAAAGGAGTAGCATCAATACCCCTCAAAGGGATAGGCGTCCGCAGAGGTGTCATAGGAAATCCACAACGTTTAGCAAAATCCAAGTCCATCAGGTTCAGAGCTGCTCCTGAATCCACAAAAGCCTTGGCGGAAAATGTGGACAGGGAGCAGATCAGAGTAATTGCCAGAAGAAACTTGGGTTGAACACCACCCACAGAAAACGTGTGTGCACAACGTTTCTCTCGTTTAGGGCAGACAGAAATAATATGCGAGGCATCTCCACAAAAAAAACACAGCTTATTACGCCTTCTGAACTCCTGACGTTGCGCCCTAGACAAAACTCTATCACATTGCATAGGTTCAGACACTTGTTCAACAGGTGGCAACACCTCTCGTGTAGTTTTGCGTTCACGTAAACGCCGATCAACCTGAATGGCTAATGACATAGAATCGTCAAGACCAGAGGGAACAGGAAATCCCACCATAGTATCTTTTACAGTTTCTGACAAACCCTTCCGAAAGAGAGCAGCCAAGGCATTATCATTCCAGGTAGTAAGGACCGCCCACTTTCGGAATTTTTGACAGTACAACTCTGCCGAATCCCGACCCTGGCTTAATGCCAACAGGGTCTTTTCAGCCTGATCAATAGCATTAGGTTCATCATACAACAACCCCAAGGCTTGAAAAAATGCATTCACATTATTCAGAATAGGATCATCAGGTTTCAAAGAAAACGCCCAATCCTGGGGATCGCCACGCAGCAAAGACATGACAATTTTAACCTGCTGCGCGGAGTTCCCCAACGAGTTAGGCTTCAAGGCAAAAAATAATTTACAATTATTCTTGAAATTCAAGAATTTAGACCGATCCCCCAAAAATACATCAGGAGTAGGAATCTTTGGTTCAGCAGCATGTGAATGAGCAAGATAGGCGGAAATTCCCCGCACTTCAGCAGCGAGCTGCTCCACACGATCAGACAATTGCTTCATCTCCATTGAGAGAAAAATTCCCCCTACGGCCTTAGAGATATAGAGGAAAAAATATGCACACAAAAAAAAAAATTCTGACACTTTTTTTTTTTTTTTTTTACAATTCTCTCCTGCTATTGAGTACCCTAGGATCTGCGGTATGGCTGGTGATTCTGTTATGATGAGTCACCGAAGGAGGAAAAAACAAAATACCAGCTAAGTCCAGAAAAATCAGAGAGGTTGGCAGCTATCGGATTGCAGATCCCTGAACCTATCCACAACAACTAGCAGTAGCCGTGGGGGGTTCCTACGGTGTCCTAGACCCCTCGATCACAGCCGGAGAACTATATAGCCTAAAGACAGAAAGGGGAAAAACTAAACTGCCCCAGAGCAGACCCCAAAGCAATAGGCAGCCCCCAACATATAATGACGGTGAAGCAAGATGAAAACACTAACACAGATAGAAAGATAGGTTGAGCAAATGATGGGGCCCAAGCTAACTACATAGGACAGGATAGGAAAGCTGCTGTCTGCCATCCGCAAAAACCCTATCAAAATGAGCCAACCGACTGATAGGAAAAACAGGCCCTGAAGTCACTAGGCTTCAAAAGACTATATCAGCACTCAGGTATATTCTGAAGACAGAGCAAAATATCAACAGATCAGAGACAAAAATGAAATTCAGCTCACCCCCTGCTGGGTATGGCAGAACTCCCAAAAAACAAGGCAAAACAAAAACCAAACTGAAGAGTACAAAGCAGAGCAGAAAAACTTAGCTTTGAGATGCAGGAATCAGACTGGTCTCCAAGAATCCAGCAGGATCACCAGCAAGGCAGAAGGGCGTCGGCAGCCTTATATCCAGTCCTTAATTCCAGCCACCCAGTCATCATCTAACTGCCCAGGTGTTTGGCAATCAGTCTCACTACCTTCCTTCACTAGAGGAGGGAGTTCATCAGACCTCAATGGTGAAGGGAAAAATGAACTCACAACAGTTCTTTCTTTCCCTTCTTTCTTTCTCTCTCTGTTCTTTCTTTCTCTCTGTTCTTTCACTCTGTTCTTTCTTCTTCTGTTTTTTCTTTCCCCTATTTCTTTCTCTCTCTCTGCTTTCTTTCTCTGTTCTTTCTTTCCCCTTTCCTTCTCTCTCTCTGTACTTTCTTTCTCCTCTTTCTTTCTCTCTGTTCTTCCTTTCTCTCTCTCTCCTTTCTTTCTTTCTCTCTCTAAGTTTTCTTTTTTCTCTCTTTCTGTTTTCTTTTCCTCAGTACCAGTCAGTGTGCACACAGTACCAGCCACTGTGCCCATAATGCCAGCCACTGTGCCCTCAGTACCAGTCAGTGTGATCAGCAGTGCTAAATGAGTGTGATTGGGGCGTGGACATGGGTGTGACTAGTTGTGAAATGGGTGTGGTCAGGGCTGTGGCCAAAAATTTGCCATGGCACGCTGCGCGCCGCAGCCTTTGTCCCTCTTTCCCTTCTTCAAAAGTTGTGAGGTATGCATGCATACAACTCCTGTCTGGAGGAGCTGGAATAAGCTGGGTACGAAGCCGGCCCTAACACATGCACACAGGGTGGTAACGAGTACCACATGCACACAAACACCATGTGAAAGAGATCATAGCACGCCGACGGGCGCCTCAGAGATCCTTTTATAGACTAGGCCAGTTAGAAAGGACCCTACTCGCTGGCCAATCTGGACTCGCCGCAGGACCTGAGCGGCTGATGACCGACCACCAATGGGAGGTCACCACCTCACGAGCATCCTCAGTAGGGCGAATCCTGCGCTTAATCTCAGGAGTGACTGTTCGCCACTGACTATTTCCAGTTACTATAGCTGAACCTGGAGAGGAAGCAGCGAGACGCTGAGACCGACGTCTTTGCTGAGCAGCATTCGCTGTGGTTGAGACTGAATGGGGGAACGCAGGGGAAGACAAGGCTTGGGATCCATCCAATGCAGAGGGAGAATCCCTGCGCCTAACATGGGATGATTTTGTTTTTTAGGTTTTGTTTTTTTTTTCATATTTTTAAAAACTTTTTTTGTCACTTTTTAGGGGACTTAAAACTGCGGTCGTCTGATTGCTTGTGCTATACACATATTCAGTGATTCCCTCATATAAATGTATTCTGCCATTTCCTCCTTAGTATTCGGAGTGTGGAGATGTGACCCTCAGTCCAGTAAAAAATGGGAACACGTACAGGTAAGACGTCATCTGCTAGAAATGTCACTGTAATAGAAACAGGGAAATAACTGGAAAAAGTAAAAAACTTTTCCTGGTAAAGTGTAATCATAATAAATAGGAAAATTAAGGACCAACAGAATAAAAATTACATGGCAACTTTCAACAGATTCTATTTTTTATCGCCGTAAGGCAGAGGATATTTTTTACTTTTTTCCTCCCCTTCTTCCAAGAGCCATAACTTTTTTTATTTTCCCGTCAACATTGCCATATGAAGGCTTGTTTTCTGTACGACAAGTTGCTGTTTTGAATTCCACCATTCGTTTATATACAGTGGGGGAAATAAGTATTTGATCCCTTGCTGATTTTGTGAGTTTGCCCACTGACAAAGACATGAACAGTCTATCATTTTAAGGGTAGGTTAATTTTAACATTGAGAGCTAGAATATCAAAAATAAAATCCAGAAAATCACATTGTATAAATTCTATAAATTTATCTGCACTTTGCAGTGAGAAATAAGTATTTGATCCCTCTGACAAACAAGACTTAACACTTGGTGGTAAAACCCTTGTTGGCAGGCCCAACAGTCAGACGTGTTTTGTAGTTGATGATGAGGTTTGCGCACATGTCAGGAGGAATTTTGCTCCACTCCTCTTTGAAGATGATCTCTAAATAATTAAGATTTTGAGGCTGTCGCTTGGCAACTCGGAGGTTCACCTCCCTCCATAAGTTTTCTATGGGATTAAGGTCTGGAGACAGGCTAGGCCGCTCCATTACCTTAATGTGCTTCTTTTTGAGCCACTCCTTTGTTGCCTTGGCTGTATGTTTTCGGTCACTGACTTGCTGCAAGACTCAGCCACGACCCAGTTTTAATATCCTGGCGGAGGGAAGGAGGTTGTCACTCAGGATTTTCCGGTACATGACTTTATTCTCCCATTGATGCGCTGAAGTAGTCCAGTGCCCTTAACAGAGAAACACCCCCAAAACATAATGTTTCCAATTCCACCTCCATGCTTGACAGTGGGGACGGTGTTCTTTGGGTCATTGGCAGTGTAAGGAAAACACACACACGAGAGGATCGGGGGATACGGATATCCACCCGCGCTCACCAATCTGTGATGGAGCTTACACAGTCACAGCTCTCTGGTGCCTCTCTTACCCTCAGGTCAGTCAGGGAACTGCACTTAGGATAAGTAGTCACCGGAGAGGCTGCCCTTTCAAGTACTGGTTATTGGGGCACCCTGCAGTGAGGGCGGTATATATCACCAGTCCCAGGCCGGAAATATATTTATAAACCTCCGATCCATCACTGCCAGGATCCCCCAATAACACCAGAACGGTATGCTACCACCAGTTCCTCATTAGATATAAGCCCGGTCCGTTAACAAGCTTACATAGGGTCAGAAACCAACCCCAGGTAGCATATAAGTACCCGCTGGATTCACGGACGTGGGAAATCGAGTTTCGGGATAAAAAGCAGCCCAAAATTAACTGATACTTTAATCGCTGAAAGGTGCACTGGATACTACAAATATATGCAGAGTAATATACAGAGATTACAGCCAGAGGTACAGATGAAGATTAGGGTATGGCCGTTAGCCGTTTGTATTTCTTGCATTTTCTTACTATTGCACCAGCAGTTGTTGTTAGCTGCTTGCATCAAGTAACCATGTCTTATCCCTTGTGGACTTCATGAAAGCGATAGTCCATAGGCACCTTCCTAGTTTCTGGCCCGTCTCCCCACGTGACGTGACATGGCTTCCATGGCAGAACAAAGGCTACTTTCACACTAGCGTTGTGCGACGGCCGTCGCCCTGCGTCGGGGCGATGTACCGTCGCACGCTGTGAAAGCTGTGGACAATGGGGGCAGCAGATGCAGTTTTTCATCGCATCCGCTGCCCCATTGTAATGTCTGGGGAGGAGGGGGCGGAGAAAATGGCAGAGAGGACACACAAAAAAGCGTTACGTGTAACTTTTTTTGTGCCGACGGTGCGCCAAAACACGACGACGATGGATGCGACGTGTGGCAATGCGTCGGTAATGTAAGTCTATAGAGAAAAAACGCATCCTGCGGGCAACTTTGCAGGATGCGTTTTTTCGCCAAAATGACGCATTGCGACGTGCGTCGCACGACACTAGTGTGAAAGTAGCCAAAGACGGACCTAAAAGTGTGTGGCTAGCTTTTAACCCTTACCGTGCCCCCTCCCATATTTGCCACCGCCCCTCTGGGTTGGACTGGATTCTTCTCCCTTCATCCCCTAGCTGAAATAATTCCCAATATCTAGGATGGGTCATAACTTCCTTGCGGGAGGTCCAAACGGGACGACTGACGTCTCAACGGGTTCATTGGGGCTGGACCGATACAGAGAGTCCAAACTTGGGTCAGTTAAGTGGTTCTGGAGAGCCAGTCTTGATAGCTTGGTATCCGGAACCGCTAGAGCAATGTGAGATGCAGGGGTGCGTGCAGGGGGCTACCAGGCTTCTGGAGATACATTGGCCTTAAAGGGAACCTTTCACCCCCCCCGGGTGTTTTTTAACTAAAGGAGCCACCTTCAGCAGCACTAAGTAACGCCAAAATATTAACTTTTATAAATAGGTCCTCATACCTGTAATGCGTCCCATAGGTATGGTGTGTCCCCCTGAAGCAGCCGCCTCCCCATCAATCATGTCTCTGTAGCGTCTGGGCCCCGCCTCTCATAGCCGTCCATCATGCCCCTGCTCTGCCGTCTGTGTTCCGCTTCCCATAGCCGTCCATCATGCCCCTGCTCTGCTGTCTGTGCCCCACCTCCCATAGCCGTTTGTATTTCTTGCATTTTCTTACTATTGCACCAGCAGTTGTCTCCTTCTCTCCCAGCGTCTTATGGTTTTGTAGCCCATTCCAGCTTTGTGCAGGTCTATGATCTTGTCCCTGACATCCTTAGAAAGCTCTTTGGTCTTGCCCATGTTGTAAGGGTTAGAATCTGACTGATTGAGTCTGTGGACAGGAATCTTTTATAAAGGTGACTATGTAAGACAGCTGTCTGTAATGCAGGTAATGAGTTGATTAGCAGCGTCTAACTGGTCTGTAGGAGCCAGAACTCTTAATGGTTGGTAGGGGATCGAATACTTATTTCTCACTGCAAAATGCAAATAAATTTATACAATTTATACAATGTGATTTTCTGGATTTTATTTTTGATATTCTATCTCTCAATTTTAAAATTTATCTACCCTTAAAATTATAGACTGTTCATGTCTTTGTCAGTGGGAAAACTTACAAAATCAGCAAGGGTTCAAATACTTATTTCCTTCACTGTATATATTGTACTGATAAATGAAAAAATAAATTCCCCCTGTGGTCAGGGAATCATACGCCCACATCCCCGGGAACAACCTGTTCACAAACAGGTTCAAAAACCAGGGGAAGAGTCTTGAGGAGATCATTTGCATATTCCCAGTGCCTTCTGGGATAAGTGAAGAGTCTCCGCGAGCTCAACGATCACTGGGTTTTGGCCGTTGCAGCTGAAAAGAGGAAATCGGAAAACCAGGGGAAGAGTCTTGAGGAGATCATTTGCATATTCCCAGTGCCTTCTGGGATAAGTGAAGAGTCTCCGCGAGCTCAACGATCACTGGGTTTTGGCCGTTGCAGCTGAAAAGAGGAAATTGGAAAAACCGCGCGCCGATAGGCGCGCGAAATTTGGCTCATCTTTCATCGTTTTTAAGAAATCTCAAGATGGAAGAGGCCAGGAGCCATTTGGTGAGCTGCATTTCTTGCTACATGTTCACAGATTTACCAGTGGAAAAGCCAAACTTCACATGCCACAAATGCAAGCTTGTGTCCCTGTTGGAGGAAAAGTTGCAAAATCTCGAAGAGAGGTTAGCTACGTTGAAGATCATTAAGGAAGGTGAAGAGTTCTTGGACAGAGCAGAATTATCTCTTCATGTTACAGAAAGAGAAGAAATTCGAAGTGCACCTGAAGAAACAGAGGAATGGAGACATGTGACCCAGAGAAGCAGGAGGACCAGGAGGCAGTCAGCACCCATACTGCTCAGGAACCAGTACCAGGCTCTCACGCAGGAAAACGATGAAGAAATACATCAGGATAAGACTTTGCCAACAAACAGCAACCTTGTACGCCCTCAGAGTCCTCCTGGATGGAGAAAGAAAAATGTTGTGAAGAAGAAACGGAGAGTGGTGGTCATGGGGGATTCCCTGCTGAGAGGAACAGAGGCCGCTATCTGCAGACCGGATATAACTACAAGAGAAATGTGCTGTCTTCCAGGTGCAAAAATTAAAGATGTGTCTGACAGGATATCAGGACTCTTCAGACCTACAGATGACTACCCATTCCTGCTACTACATGTGGGGACAAATGACACCGCAAGAAACGACCTGGAAATCATCTGCAGAGACTTTGAAGACTTAGGCAAGAAAGTGAAAGAACTGGGAGCGCAGGTGGTCTTCTCTTCCATCCTCCCAGTGGATGGCCATGGAACAAGGAGGTGGAATAAGATTCTGCAGGTGAACAACTGGCTACGTCGATGGTGCCGTCAGCAACGATTTGGATTTCTGAATCACGGAGTGAACTACTTATACGATGGACTACTTGCTAGAGATGGGGTGCACCTTACGAAGACTGGAAAGCAGGTATTTGGAAGTCGCCTTGCTACACTTGTAAGGAGAGCTTTACACTAGAACAACATGGGAAGGGAAGCAAAAGACCAGAAAAAGCCATACACCTGACAAATGCTATTGAGAACTCTGCTATTAGAAGTGGAAAGGAAGAACAAAGACGAAAGAATCTAATTAATAAAAATAATGGAGAAAGAGAAACCAATCACAAACTAAAATGTTTCTATACTAATGCACAAAGCATGGGCAACAAACAAGGAGAATTGGAACTACTAACACAGGAACAGAAATATGATGTAATTGGAATCACTGAAACTTGGTGGGACAATACACATGATTGGAATACAAGACTAGAAGGATACAACTTATTTGCAAGAAATAGACTTGATAAACGAGGAGGGGGTGTCGCATTGTATGTTCGAAACGCGTATATCTGCACAGAGATTGAAGCTTCAGAGACTGGGAGTTCTGTGGAAACTGTTTGGGTAAGAATACAAGGACAGAACAATGGAAAGGACACCATTGTAGGCATTTACTACAGGCCGCCTGTGCAAGCCGAAG
The DNA here is from genome assembly GCF_039654945.1 of Dendrobates tinctorius. Classification (NCBI taxonomy): domain Eukaryota; kingdom Metazoa; phylum Chordata; class Amphibia; order Anura; family Dendrobatidae; genus Dendrobates; species Dendrobates tinctorius. Next base: position 3,152,215 of record NW_027361819.1, read on the forward strand.
ATATAGATGAACTCTTTATGCATCAGATGGCCAAGTTCTCCAAAAAATATGACATAGTTGTCATGGGAGATTTCAACTATCCAGACATTTGTTGGGAATCTCTCTCAGGCAAAACTAACAGGTCAAGGAAATTCTTATCCTCTCTTTCTGACAACTTTATCTTCCAAAAGGTAAGGGAGAAAACAAGGGGAACTGCTACCTTGGATCTAATCCTTATAAACAGGGAGGAAATGGTTGAGGAGGTAAAAGTGGCTGGGACCCTAGGAGGTAGCGACCATGCTATTTTAGAATTTTGGATTACTAGAGGTGGAAGACCTGTGAAGACTCAGACGTCAAGGTTAGATTTCAGAAAGGCAGATTTTAAGGGATTCAGAAAGAGAATTGGAGGGATCCAATGGCTGGATATCCTTAAAGACAAAAATGTCCAGGAAGGATGGGAAATCTTGAAAAATGAAATTCTCAAAGCACAGTTGTTAACAATTCCGAAAAGAGGGAAGAATAGGAAGCATTTAAGGAAACCAGGATGGATGAACACAGAACTTAAGCACATGCTAAAAAGGAAGAAAAAAATGTTTATAAAATGGAAAGAGGGAGGCATATCTAAAGAAGAATATAATGCTGTCTGCAGAACCTGCAGGGCACAAATCAGATTAGCTAAAGCTGAAAATGAACTGAGGCTTGCAAGAGATGTCAAAAGCAATAATAAAGGATTTTGGGGATATGTCAAAAGTAAAAGAAAAGTCAAAGATGCTATAGGATTTTTACAGGATGAAAATGATGAAATGGTAAGACAGGATGTTGAGAAGGCTGAACTTTTAAATTCCTATTTTGCATCTGTTTTCTCTCAGAAAGGAAATGCAACATCAACTGTTATTCACTGTCCTATTAAGGGAATAGAAGAATCCAGGATATCTATAAACAGAAAGATAGTGAGGAAACACTTAGCTAACCTAAATGAATTCAAGTCTCCAGGTCCAGATGAATTACACCCCAGAGTACTGAAGGAGATAGCAGAAGAAATTTTTGAACCCCTCTCCATAATCTTTGAAAATTCTTGGAGAACAGGAGAAGTGCCAGAAGACTGGAGAAGAGCAAATGTTGTTCCTATCTTCAAAAAGGGGAAGAAGGTGGACCCAGGCAACTATAGGCCGGTGAGTCTGACTTCTATACCAGGAAAGATCTTTGAACAAATTATTAAACAACATGTATGTCAATACCTGGATAAGAATGAAGTGATTAAACAGAGTCAGCATGGGTTTGTAACTAATAAGTCATGTCAGACTAACTTAATTTCCTTCTATGACGGTATCACTGATTGGGTGGATCAAGGAAATGCTGTAGATATAGTATATCTTGACTTCAGCAAAGCATTTGACAAAGTCTCTCATACAATCCTTATTGAAAAAATGACTAAGTATGGAATGGACAAGGCAACTGTTAGGTGGATTCATAACTGGCTTAGTGATCGGACCCAAAGAGTGGTCGTAAATGGCTGCACATCCAGTTGGAAGAATGTCTCAAGTGGGGTACCACAGGGCTCTGTCCTGGGCCCTGTATTGTTCAACATCTTTATCAACGATTTAGATGAAGGAATTGAGGGTAAACTGATTAAATTTGCTGATGACACAAAGCTAGGAGGGATAGCTAATACTAGAGAAGAGAGAGAGAGGATTCAAAAAGATTTAAATAAACTGGAGAAGTGGGCAGCAACTAACAGAATGGTTTTTAACAGGGAGAAATGCAAAGTACTACATCTGGGCAATAAAAATGAAAAAAGCATATATAGAATGGGAGGAATAGGGCTAAGTGACAGCACATGTGAAAAAGACTTGGGTATACTAATAGATCACAGACTGAATATGAGTCAACAGTGTGATGCAGCAGCAAAAAAGGCAAATGCAATTCTAGGATGTATTAACAGAAGCATACAGTCTAGATCACGTGAAGTCATTATTTCCCTCTACTCCTCTTTGGTCAGACCTCATCTGGAATATTGTGTCCAGTTTTGGGCACCACATTTTAAAAAAGACATCAACAAACTGGAGCAAGTTCAGAAAAGAGCGACCAGAATGGTGACCGGTCTGCAAACCCTGTCTTATGAGGAAAGGTTGCAGGATTTGGGAATGTTTAGTTTGCAAAAGAGAAGACTGAGAGGAGACTTAATAGCTGTCTACAAATATCTAAAGGGATGTCACATTGTAGAAGGATCAACTTTATTCTCATTTGCACAAGGAAAGACTAGAAGCAATGGGATGAAACTGAATGGGAAGAGACACAGATTAGATATTAGAAAAAACTTTTTGACAGTTAGAGTGATCAATGAGTGGAACAGGCTGCCACGAGAAGTGGTGAGTTCTCCTTCAATGGAAGTCTTCAAACAGAGGCTGGACAGACATCTGACTGGGATGATTTAGCGAATCCTGCTTTGAGCAGGGGGTTGGACCAGATGGCCCAGGAGGTCCCTTCCAACTCTACGATTCTATGATTCTATGATTCTATGATTTTGGTGAGTAGTTTAAGATCTGCATTTAAAAAATGAAATTGGAAGATAGGAGTCTGGAATTATCTCATCCTTACCATTAGTCGGCAGGTGAATAATTACTTTATGATACTTATAAATATTTTGCACGGTGACTGGCGCCAGGAATACACAATTTGTCACCTGTTTTGCCTTTGTTCCAGACTAGAGATGAAATCTTCTGGCCTTTTCCGCTGCAAATATACCGGCATTAAGTTCCGGGTGAAAAATCCTCTGATTATTGAATACGAGATCGATTCTTGGCGCAATCACATGACGCCAATACAGAGGGACGGATGTGCGGCTATAAGTCATCTCTTCAACATCAAGACATCGGTGCAGCCGGGAGAAGTGTCAGCCGTGTATCTACCACATAACTTATCAGCAGCAGGTACAGAAAAATTGAAAATATATATATACAGGAGCTTCTCTCTAAATTAGAATATCATCAAAAAGTGAATTTATTTCAGTTCTTCAATACAGACAGTGCCTCTCCTCTATTCTATAGAGTCATTACACACAGAGTGATCTATGTCACGGGTTTATTTCTGGTAATGTTGATGATTACGGCTTACAGCCAATGAGAACCCAAAAGTCATTATCTCAGGAAATTAGAATACTTTATAACACCAGCTTGAAAATTATTGTAAAATCTGAAATGTCATCCTACTGAAATGTGTGATCAGTAAATGCACTCAGTACTTGGTCGGGCTCCTTCTGCATCAATTACTGCATCAATGCGGCGTGGCATGGAGGTGATCAGCCTGTGGCACTGCTGAGGGGTTATGGAAGCCCAGGTCGCTTTGATAGCAGCCTTCAGCTCGTCTGCATTGTTGGGTCTGGTGTCTCTCATCTTCCTCCTGACAATACTCCATAGATTCTCTATGGGGTTAAGGTCAGGTGAGTTTGCTGCCAATCAAGCCCAGTGATACTGTTGTGTGTACACCAGGTATTGGTACTTTTGGCAGTGTGGACAGGGGCCAAGTCCTGCTGGAGAATGACATTCCCATCTCCATAAAGCTTGTCAGCAGAGGGAAGCATGAAGAGCTCTAACATGTCCTGGTAGACGGCTGCGCTGACTTTGGTCTTGATAAAACACAGTGGACCTACACCAGCAGATGACATGGCTCCCCAAACCATCACTGATGGTGGAGACTTCACACCACACCTCCAGCAGCTTGGATTGTGGCCTCTCCACTCTTCCTCCAGACTCTGGGGCCACTGACCACAGTCCAGTTCTTCTTCTCCTTGGCCCAGGTAAGACGCTTCTGGCGTTGTCTATCGGTCATGAGTGGCTGACACAAGGAATGTGACACTTGTAGCCCATGTCCTGGACACGTCTGTGTGTGGTATGAAGCAATGACTCCAGCAGAAGTCCGCTCCTTGTGAATCTCCCCCACATTACTGAATGGCCTTTTCTTAACAATCCTTTCCAGGCTGCGGTTATCCCGGTGGCTTGTGCTCCTTTTTCTCCCACACTTTTTCCTTCCACTCCACTTTCCATTAATATTCTTGGATGCAGCACTGTGTGAACAGCCGGCTTCTTTACCAATGACCTTTTGTGACTTCCCCTCCTTGTGGAGTGTGTCAGTGACGGCTTTCTGGACATCGGTCAGGTCAGCAGTCTTCCCCATGATTGTGGAGTGTGTCAGTGACTGCCTTCTGGACATCGGTCAGGTCAGCAGTCTTCCCCATGATTGTGGAGTGTGTCAGTGACTGCCTTCTGGACATCTGTCAGGTCAGCAGTCTTCCCCATGATTGAGGAGCTACTGGAACAGACTACGGGACCTTTATAAACACTTAGGAGCCTTTACAGCGGTTTATTGTTAATTATTCTAATTTCCTGAGATAATGACTTTTGGGTTCTCATTGGCTGTAAGCCATAATCATCAACATTACCAGAAATAAACCCGTGACATAGATCACTCTGTGTGTAATGACCCTATAGAATAGAGGAGAGTCACTGTTTGTATTGAAGAACTGAAATAAATTAACCTTTTGATGATATTCTAATTTTGGGAGAAGCTCCTGTAAGACGGGATCCTTCTAATGATCAAATCACATTCACTGGGAGAGAGGTAACTGCTCACACGACCTCGGCTCCTGACTGGCATCCATATTTCTATATTTCCCATCTTTGTTCACAGAATGTGACATGTATAAACCCTACATCAAATGTGTCCATTACAGACCAGGTAAAATAATCCTGGAGACGCCGACCCAGATCGACCCATCCTACGTGATACTGGAAGACCCAAGTTTTTCCTTTCTGGGAGCTCTGAAAGAAAAGTGGTGGATGTGCATATCACGCTTTTTCTCTTTCCCTGGAGCCGTCCTGATGTTCGGCAAAAAACTGATGACCAAGTATCTCATTCACCTCTACCTGGTACCGAACAATGAAGCTGAAGTAAAGGAGGTAAAAGATTATTTATGAGAGCGGCTGTTTCTTGAGATTTCTTATACCAACAGCTGATAAAATGCCAAGCGAGAGGCCAAGTTCAAAAATGTTTTTTTTTTCTGCACCAAAATATGCATGCCCCAAAAGAAAGGGACTACTTTATACAACAAAACTGTCACTTTCTCTTATACAAGACGTTTATTTTATTGAAAATTACACAAAACAAAATTAGTAAAAAATGAGTGTATATCCCAGGTGGATGTGAATACTTTTCTGCCCAATGATGACAGAAGTATTCTAGGAGTGATACTTTTATTGGCTAACCAGAAAATAATATGTTTGCAGGCTTTCAGAGCACAGTGGCTCCTTCTTCAGGCAAGATTTCTTGAAGAAGGAGCCTCTGTGCTCTGAAAGCCTGCAAACATATTATTTTCTGGTTAGCCAATAAAAGTATCACTCCTAGAATACTTCTGTCATCATTGGGCAGAAAAGTATTCACATCGATTTTTCTGGCTAACACGGTACCACAATACAATTTGTTATTGTACATCATTATCCCAGATGGAGAAACACAAAAAGGACACATCAAGTCTGGATTTCATGCATACAGTGGGGCAAAAAAGTATTTAGTCAGTCAGCAATAGTGCAAGTTCCACCACTTCAAAAGATGAGAGGCGTCTGTAATTTACATCATAGGTAGACCTCAACTATGGGAGACAAACTGAGAAAAAAAAATCCAGAAAATCACATTGTCTGTTTTTTTTTTTTTCATTTTATTTGCATATTATGGTGGAAAATAAGTATTTGGTCAGAAACAAAATTTCATCTCAATACTTTGTGATATATCCTTTGTTGGCAATGACAGAGGTCAAACGTTTTCTGTAAGTCTTCACAAGGTTGCCACACACTGTTGTTAGTATGTTGGCCCATTCCTCCATGCAGATCTCCTCTAGAGCAGTGATGTTTTTGGCTTTTCGCTTGGCAACTCCCTCCAAAGGTTTTCTATAGGGTTGAGATCTGGAGACTGGCTAGGCCACTCCAGGACCTTGAAATGCTTCTTGCGAAGCCACTCCTTCGTTGCCCTGGTGGTGTGCTTTGGATCATTGTCATGTTGAAAGACCCAGCCACGTTTCATCATCAATGCCCTTGCTGATGGAAGGAGGTTTGCACTCAAAATCTCACGATACATGGCCCCATTCATTCTTTCATGTACCCGGATCAGTCGTCCTGGCCCCTTTGCAGAGAAACAGCCCCAAAGCATGATGTTTCCACCACCATGCTTTACAGTAGGTATGGTGTTTGATGGATGCAACTCAGTATTCTTTTTCCTGCAAACACGACAAGTTGTGTTTCTACCAAACAGTTCCAGTTTGGTTTCATCAGACCATAGGACATTCTCCCAAAACTCCTCTGGATCATCCAAATGCTCTCTAGCAAACTTCAGACGGGCCCAGACATGTACAGGCTTAAGCAGTGGGACACGTCTGGCACTGCAGGATCTGAGTCCATGGTGGCGTAGTGTGTTACTTATGGTAGGCCTTGTTAAAAACGGAAACTGAGGACTATTGGAGAAAAGGTGTGAAAGACAATTGTTCATTGAGCCCCAGTGGAGACATTGTACCTAGGGTCACTATCCACCGGCACTCCAATTGTGCCAATGCCCGTTTGGAATTTCCACCCCTGGTTCCACAATGGATACGGTCTATTCCACGGACCGAGAAGCCAGTCGGGTTTGAGCCATGGCACAACTTGGAAATATCTGTGGAGTCTTTTGACGCCAATATGTCCCAATATGTATAAAATAGTCCTTTTCTTTGGGGCATTCAAACTCCAGGTTCTCTGTAGGTTCTATATCATGGGGAGTTGCCCATTAATTACAATAATATTATGTTAAGTGACTTTTTGCAGGTATGATACCTTTTGTTGTACCAAAATATGCATATTATTCTTAGACGAATTGTCGTTTTGCTTGACACTGAAACTGCCCTCACTAAAGTCTCTAATGATCTGCTAACAGCTAAATCTAATGGTCATTACTCCATGCGAATTCTCTTGGATCTCTCTGCAGCATTCGACACTGTGGATCATCAGCTCCTCCTCACTATGCTCCATTCCATTGGCCTCAAGGACACCGTTCTCTCCTGGTTCTCCTCCTATCTCTCTGACCGCTCCTTCACTGCGACTTTTCCCAGCATTTCTTCCTCTGCTCTTCCCCCTTTCTGTCGAGGTTCCTCAGGGTTCAGTCTTAGGCTCCCTCCTCTCACAGCCAGAAATCTTGCTGGTTTTGAGGTGACCAAATACTTATTTTCCACCACAATTTGCAAAATAAATCTTCCCAAATCAGACAAGGTGATTTTCTGGATTTGTTTTCTCATTGTGACTCTCATAGTTGTGGTCTACCTATGATGTCAATTACAGGCCGCTCTCATCTTTATAAGTGGGAGAACTTGCACAATGGGTGGCTGACTAAATACTTTTTTCCCCACTGTATGTGGCACAGAATTGTCCTTTATTCCCTCATGTCACATGCATATTAAAAACATTCTCAGAATCTGACCTTTTCTCACATTTGTCACTGCAAAAACTCCTCCTGTTGCTCCTATTTATTCTTGTCGGGATCATTACAACTCTCTACTGATCGGTCTCCCTCAAGCCAATCTCTCTCCTCTCCAATCTGTTCAGAATGCAGCAGAAAGTCATATTTCTGTCCAGCCGCTACACCGATGACTCCACCCTGTGCCAGTCATCGCACTGGTTGGCGATCCATTATAGAGTCCAATATAAACTTCTCTCACACCCACAAAGCGCTCCACAGTTCTGCACCACCCTATATCTCCTGCCTCATCTCTGGCTACCACCTACAGTGGGGAAAATAAGTCTTTGATACACTGCTGATTTTGCCAGTTTTCCCACCTACAAAGAATGGAGAGGGCTGTAATTTTTATCGTAGGAAAAATTCACCTGTGAGAAACAGAATCTAAAAATAAAATCCAAAAAATCAGATTGTAGGATTTTTACATAATTAATTTGCATTTTAATGCTTAAAATAAGTATTTGATACAATAGAAAACAGAACTTAATATTTGGTCCAGAAACCTTTGTTTGCAATTACACAGGTCACATGTTTCCTGGAGTTCTTTCTTTTATTTTTTTTTTCCTCTAGTTCTTGACCAAGTTTGCACACACTGCAGCAGGGATTTTGGCCCCCTCCTCCATACAGATCTTCTCCAGATCTTTTAGGTTTCGGGGCTGTCGATGGGAAACACTGAGTTTCAACTCCTCCAAAGATTTTCTATTGGGTTCAGGGATGGAGACTGGCTAGACCTCTCCAGGACCTTGAAATGCTTCTTACGGAGCAACTCCATAGTTTCCCTGGCTGTGTGTTTCGGGTTATCGTCATGCTGGAAGACCAAGCCATGACCCAGCTTAAATGCTCTTACGGAGGGAAGGAGCTTGTTGGCCAAAATCTAGCGATGTATGACCCCATCCATCCTGCCTTCAATACTGTGCTGTCGTCCTGTCCCTTTTGCAGAAAAGCACCTCCAAAGTATGATGTTTTCCCCACCATGCTTTATGGTTGGGATGGTATTCTTGGAGTTGTACTCATCCTTCTTCTTCCTCCAAACACGCGTGGAGTTGATACCAAAAAGTTCTATTTTGGTCTCATCTGACCACATGACCTTCTGTCCCATGCCTCCTCTGGATCATCCAGATCGTCATTGGCAAACTTCAAATGGGCTTGGACATATGATGATTTGAGCAATGGGACCTTGCGTGCCCTGCAGGATTTTAACCCCTTTACCCCTGAGGGTGGTTTGCACGTTAATGACCGGGCCAATTTTTACAATTCTGACCACTGTCCCTTTATGAGGTAATAACTCTGGAACGCTTCAACGGATCCCGGAGATTTTGAGGTTATTTTTTCGTAACATATTGTACTTCACGTTATTGTTAAAAGTTCTTTAATATAACTTGTGTTTATTTGTGTAAAATAAGGCAATTTGGCAAAAATTGTGAAACGTTTGCAATTTTCAAACTTTAAATTTTTATGCCCTAAAAATAGAGAAATATTTCACACAAAATAGTTAATAAATAACATTTCCCACATGTCTACTTTACATCAGCACAATTTTGGAACCAAGTTTTTTTTTTTGTTAGGAAGTTATAAGGGTTAATAGTTGACCAGTCATTTCGCATTTTTACAACAAAATTTACAAAACCATTTTTTTTAGGGACCACCTCACATTTGAAGTCACTTTGAGGGGTCTATATGGCAGAAAATACCCAAAGGAGACCACATTCTAAAAACTGCACCCTTCAAGCTACTCAAAACCACAATCAAGAAGTTTATTAACCCTTCAGGTGTTTCACAGGAGCAGAAGCAACGAGGAAGAAAAAATTAACATTTAACGTTTTAGTCACAAAAATGATCTTTTAGCAACTTTTTTTTATTTTCACAAAGTTAAAAGAAGAAAAGGGACCCCAAAAGTTGTTGTCCAGTTTGTCTTGAGTACACTGATACCCTATATGTCGGGGGAACTACTGTTTAGGTGCACGGCAGAGCTCAGAAGGGAAGGAGCGGCGTTTGACTTTTTCAAACCAAAATTGGTTGGAATTGAGATTGGACGCCATGTTGCGTTTGCAGAGCCCCTGATGTGCCTAAACAGTGGAAACTCCCCACAAGTGACCCAATTTTGGAAACTAGACCCCCCAAGGAACTTATCTAGATGTGTGGTGAGAACTTTAAACCCCCCAAGTGTTTCACTAAAGTTTATAATGCCCGAATGTGAAGAAAAAAAACACATTTTTTTCTTTCCACAAAAATGATATTTTTGCCCCCAATTTTTTATTTTCCCAAGGGTAACAGGAGAAATTGGACCTCACAAGTTTTCCAATTTGTCCTGAGTACACTGATACCCCATATGTGGGAGAAATCCATTGTTTGGGCACACCTCGGAAGGGAAGTAGTGACATTTTGGAATGCAGACTTTGATGGAATGGTCTGCGGGTGTCATGTTCTGTCTGCAGAGCCCCTGATGTGCCTAAACAATAGAAACCACCCACATGTGACCCCATTTTGGAAACTAGACCCCCAAGGAACTTCCCTTTTTGGAACTAAGCGTTGAGCATTGTTTGGATGAAGAGAGATCAGCACCGATCCTAGGCGCAGGTCACCGTGGCTGTGCCCTGCGATTGGCGCGATCGATGTGATCATCGATCGCACCAATCAGAGCAGTTTTCGGGGATGCCTGGCGTTGCCAAGCACCAGCCTAGGATCGAGTACTTCGGTACTCGATCCTAGGCTGGGCCATCACTGTTTCAGGCAATCTGCCTGAATCAGTGAGAAAGGCTGCAATTGGCTGTTCAGAATTGAACAGCCAATCACAGTGATCATGAGTGCGTGTGGGCGGTGACGCCCCACAGGGTGACGGCACCATCTACCCACTTCGGTCGCAGTATCGCATTAAAGATATGACGTGCTATTCCATCCATGGTCAAATTGGCCCAGGTCACATGAACGGAATAGTACGTTGGATGTCAGAAAGGGGTTAATCCATGACGGCATAGTGTGTTACTAACTAATGTTTAGAGACTGTGGTCCCAGCTCTCTTCAGGTCAGTGACCAGGTCCTCCCGTGTAGTTCTGGACTGATTCCTGACCTTTCTCAGAATCTTTCTTACCCGATGAGGTGAGATCTTGCATGGAGCCCCCCACCGAGGAAGATTGACAGTCATACTGTGTTTCTTCAATTTTCTAATAATTGTGCCAACAGTTGTCACCTCTCACCGAGCTGCTTGCCTACTGTCCTGTATCCCATCCCAGCCTTGTGCAGGCCTACAAATTTGTCCCTGGTGTCCTTAGTCAGCTTCTTGGTCTTGGCCATGGTGGAGAGGTTGGAGTGTGATTGAGTGTGTGGACAGGTGTCTTTTTATACAGGTAATGAGGCCAAACAGGAGCAATTAATCCAGACAATGAGAGCAGAGTAGGAGGCTTCTTACAGTAACACTAACAGGTCTGAGAGAGGCAGAATTCTTGCTGGTTAGTAGATGATCAAATACTTATTTCATGCAATAAAATGCAATTTAATTATTCAAAAATCATACAATATGATTTTCAGTATTTTTTTTCTAAGATTCTGTCTCACTGGTGAAGTGTACCTACGATAAAAAATTACAGACCTCTCCATTCTTTGTAGGGGGGAAAACTTGTAATATCTGCAGTGTATCAAATACTTATTTTCCCCACTGCACCTGTCCTCTCCACAATGCACCACCCTCCATCTCCTCCCTCATCTCTGTCAACCACCCAACCCGCCTCTCCACAGTTCTACACCACCCTCCATCTCCGCCCTCATCTCTGTCAACCACCCTACCCGCCTCTCCACAGTTCTGCACCACCCTCCATCTCCGCCCTCATCTCTGTCAACCACCCAACCCGCCTCTCCACAGTTCTGCACCACCCTCCATCTCCGCCCTCACATACCACCTGCTCTTCGTTCTGATAATGACCTAATGACATCCTCTATTATACAAACTTTTAAAGATACGGCAATACTAAATACTTTTTATTTCTTTATTTTGGATTAAGAAAAGGAAGATGATTTCAACATTTTTGTTGGTTTTTTTTTTTTTACGTTTTTTAACTAATTTTTACATCTTGTTTTAGTCCCCTACAGAACTGGAAACTTTAATTATATGATTGATAGTACTATGTTCTACAATGGTTAAGTGAGCTAAAAATGATCTATTTTTTAAATCAGATTTAGGTCTTACATCTATTTTATTTTTTAATTATATTTTTTGATCTCACAATCTTCATTAAAAAAAATGGTAATATTGAAATTTTCCCACTGGCCATTGAGGCTCTATTGGATTCTATATTTCTTGTTGTTTTCAGGACTTTTCAGCAGGCTCATTATAAATATAGGCAGGATTACAATTACAGGTAACTCCTCTATATACAGCTGATAACACAGGATCCACCATTCACAGTAGATATCACAGCTCACCCCCTCCTCCTATACAATGATTGATAAACACCTCTTTATACAGCTCACCTCCTCCTGTACAATGACTGATAACCCCGCTATATACAGTAGATAACACAAGACACTCCATTCACAATAGGTGATGTCACAGCTCACCTCCTCCTTCTCCTGTACAATGATCTTTGCAAACGCTCATTAGATGTTTGAATACAACCGGTAGGGGCAGAGTCGGATCATTACTGTTAATGTACATGTGTTGTTTCTTGAAACAAAGAGGAAACTGACTTTAGAAGTGAGAGCCTAATATGTATAATCATTTCACATTAATCTTATCCAGGTTATTCAGAGTAACAAGCTCAGGAATGGATTCCACTTGTTTGACGTCCCGGCATTCATACAAAATGCCTGCACTAGAAAGAAGTACCTTGTGTCAGGACCTGAAGGTGCCTTTATATTTCCCAAGGTAAATGTGCAGAAGACCAAAGCTCCAAATCTGCTTCAGCGTTGAAGCGTCATTTCTTAGCATAAATTCTCTTTCCTTTAGTAGGAAGCAGGGCTGTGGAGTCGGTAAGCCAAACCTGCGACTCCGACTCCTCAATTTCCCTTACACCGGCTCCGACTCCCACATATATTGCTTATATTTAAGTGCAAAATGTATTGTAGTACAATGTGAACATCAGACATTTAATCATTTCTATGATACAATAATCAAGATATTTAGATAGAACATAATATCTATTTATTGGAATACAACTTTAGAACACAAAAAACTGTAATAAATTGTAAATATGTAATACACTATGTAATATCGATTACATATATATATATATATACACACACTATGTAATAAACTATAAGTGGCAAAAAACAGTTTTCAACAAAAACATACTAAATAACATTTGTGCAGTCTATGAATTTGTTGTAAGAAATAGAATTGCCTCCATCAGATCCTCCTTCATAGATGACCTCACATCTGACCTCATTATTCTAAGGCCAGAGAACAACCTCTCTACAGTAACTTGGGTTGGAGGTAAAGCCGTAACCGCATGGGAACATCTCTAACAATTTCCGGGTATAAAGGAATTGCCTCATGCACAGTCGGTTTTGATGAACGGTTTCATTTTTCTTTGAGAGCAAGTGAAACATTTTGCTGAAATCTGGTCAATCTGCTGCTATAGGAGACGGAGTGAAATGTTTTTCCTTGTGGCAACGCTTTGCCTGCTCCATGTCATCCAAATACTTGTCAAAGTCAAACTCCTCATCTGATGAGGATGAAGATATGGCAGCAGTAGCACTGTCAGGACCCGAGTCCTCTTACACCTGGCAGTCCTCCTGTAGGCCACTCTTCCTAACTGCTACCTCAGTCAGAGCTTCTTTTCCTTTAGTAAGCTGTTGATCATCAAGCAATATACGATGACTTGGGTCCACATAAACAGCTGCCAGAAAATTTTTATTTTCCAATAGCTGTGTCTCTCTCCATTTCATTGAAGCAGACATGCCATCTGCGATTAAACCTCCTCTTTGGGACAGGCAAAATAGCAAGTTCTTCCACTCCCTTATGAAAATGCCAGGAGTTAAATCCTCAGCTTGAAATTTTTTAGTCACGGTAAATAGGTGATTAAGCAATTCCTTCAATTCAGCCACCTGTGTCCATTGACCTTCAATTAGGGTTACCTGAGGGTTCACCATATCTATAAGAAACTGTTTTAGTTCAAGCAATCGCTCAATCATTAAATAAGTGCTGCCCCACCGAGTGGCTTGATTGACAATTGCCCCTTTTCCAGCACGTCTCTTCAAGATGGAATCAATTTTAGGGGTTCTGGCGGCAATAACCAATTTCCTCACTTTTCCAATCAGATTTCCAACATGTCCCTCTTGCAGACTATCTCTTATTGCCAGCTGCAGCGTGTTCACAACACAGCGCATGTGATGAATAGGAAAGTGTTTTGAAGCAGCTGCAACAAGATCATCTATTTCTACAGTATCATTTTGCTGTTCTTCTGTAGTAATATCTGTTTGCTTCTCAGTTACATGAACAGCACTGTGGCCTTCCATCTCAAACATACTGAATCCTAAATGTTCCTCTAGCTGTTGTTCATTACTCTCATTCATCAGTGTAATAATAATAATAATAATTTTTATTTATATAGCGCCAACATATTCCGCAGCACTTTACAATTCAGCGGGGACATGTACAGACAATAAATTCAATACAAGTTAAGACCATTTAAACAGTGACATTAGGAGTGAGGTCCCTGCTCGCAAGCTTACAATCTACAAGGAAATGGGGGGACACAGTAGGTGAGAAATGCTTGTTAATTCAGGTCTGGCAATTATAATAGGGATTTTCATATAAAGCTGCATGATCCGGTCATCAACCCGTGTGTTTAAGTGCAATAGTCAAGTATCAAGTGCAGTTATCGTGTGCATGGAGGGTGGAGACAGATGAATAGTAGGGTGCAGATTCAGAATAATATTTGGAAGGAGGGAACAGGGCAAAGTTAGCTTGCTGGGTAGTTGATGTGGTAGGCTTGTTTGAAGAGAAGGGTTTTCAAAGCGCGCTTGAATAGGTCAGGGCTAGGTATCAGTCTGATCGTCTGAGGAAGTGCATTCCAGAGAGCTGGAGCAGCACGAGAGAAGTCTTGGAGACGGAGGTGCGAGGTTCGGATTACGGGGGATGTTAGTCTTAGGTCATTTGCAGAACGGAGGGCACGTGTAGGGCGATAGACCGAGATGAGAGAGGAGATATAAGGCGGTGCAGAACTGTGGAGAGCTTTGTGGGTGAGAGAAATGAGTTTATATTGGACCCTGTAGCGAATAGGTAGCCAGTGTAATGACTGGCACAAGATGGAGGCATCGGAGAAGCGGCTGGACAGAAATATGACCCTGGCTGCCGCATTCAAGATGGATTGGAGAGGAGAAAGTTTGGTAAGAGGGAGACCGATCAGAAGAGAGTTGCAGTAGTCCAGACGAGAATGAATAAGAGCGACAGTAAGAGTCTTAGCAGTTTCAAAGGTGAGAAAAGGTCGGATTCCGGAGATGTTTTTAAGATGCAGGTGACAAGAGCGAGTGAGTGATCGAATATAGGGAGTAAAGGAAAGTCCAGTGTCGAATATGACCTCAAGACAGCGGGCGTGCTGCTTGGGAGTTATGGTTGAATTGTACTTATGTTTGTAATTGTACTTATGTTTGAAGCATTGTCCGTTACAATAGCAAGAACCTGTTCTTTTGTGAGTTCGTAATCTTGCAGAACTTTTTCCACTAAGGCCTGGAGAAACTGGCTTCTGTGATGAGCTTTAGTATCTTTTACTGGCTACGTGTTGGTAACAATTTCTTTGTTGTCACAAACATATCGAACATTGATGGCAAAATAGTTCACTCTGTGACGTGTGCAGGCATCCATTGTAAGAAACATGAAGCGTTTTTTGAGAGTCTTTTTAAGATCTTCCTTTTGTTTAAGAGCTTCTTCAATCACTAATTTTCTAATACTTTCTCTTTCCAGAGAAACACCAAGTTTGCGGCCATTTCTCCATTAAGAGCTGTAAAAGTTGGTCGTGCAAATAATGTTAATGGTAGACCGTCCATCACAACAAGCTCGATGAGCTGTCTTTTAAACATATCTTTTATCATTGTTACAGTAACTTTGTCACTTACAAAATATCTTGTTAATGATGTTTGAGATGCTCTTTCCTCCTCCTTTGCCTGGCAGGAAGTGCTGGGCACGGGTTTCTTGGTGCTGCTGTTATCTTTCTCAATCACAGCTTTGAAAACTTCTGGGTGGAAGCGTTGTAAATGTCTTTTTAGATTGGAAGCTCTTGTAGGAGCATTTTTATCACTGCCTGAGTATGCACTGATTTTAGCATCACAGCATTTGTTTTCCTCTGGGTCACTTGTCATACATTGACACACAAAATATGTTTCTTCTTGAGTCACTGTGAAATGCTCAAATACAGCTGACTTCATGGGGAGCTTCTTAGGCATTTTGTAATCATATACTGTAAATTCACTCTCAAAATAATTTTGTCCTATAAAATAAAATAATGTATATTATAATTCCAGCAAGAACAGGGAACCATGTACAGTGGGGAAAATAAGAATTTGATACACTGACAATTTTGCAAGTTTTCCGACCTACAAAGAAAGGAGAGGTCTACAATTGTACACTTCACCTGTGAGAGACAGACTAAAAAAAATCCAGAAAATCACATTGTATGATTTAAATATGCATTTTATTGCATGAAATACGTATTTGATACAGTAGAAAAACAGAATTTAATATTTGGTACAGAAACCTTTGTTTGCAATTACAGAGGTCAGACATTTCCTGTAGATTCTGTTTTTCCCAGTTGGTGTACCTAATGATTAAAAATTTCAGACCTCTCCATTCTTTGTAGGTGGGAATCGACAGTGTATCAAATACATACTTTCCCCACTGTATAATTTTAGATAGAAATAAAACAAACTTTGCATAAACCAATAGTACAGATGACAAATATAAAGTTTGTAAAAGATGTTATTAGATCGCTTTACTTTGAATTTCCAATCTCAGGCTTTTCTTAGGGTACAGCTCACCAAATGCTTCACAGTCTATAAAGAGGGGAGGAGGGAGGGAGCAAGTTTGTTGTGTATCATACTCCAGGAACAAAGAAATTGATAACAGAGCTAATAACTTAATGTTTTGGCTTCTATACCTATACAAGTCCTTATATAAGTCCTCATCAATCCTGTTGCTGTATTTTCCCTGTATATTGTATAGAAGCTAGCTTCCCAAAAGTATATGAGCTCAAAGAAAAAAACAAACAAGCATCAAGCATACAGAGGGAACATACTGGACTATTGATTTATGCACAGTTTATTGAAAGTTTAAATATGCTTTAAGAAGTAATTACCTTAATCTTGTTATCCTGTTCACTCTAGCAATTCTTCTGAGATGAGTGCAGGCCTTCCTTCTCTCTGAGTGTGTTTACTTTGTACCCTTGTCTGTAGAGGAGGAGCTTCACCAGTGCTGGAGTGCAGCACTGACTTATCTCAGCTAAGACAAAGCCTAGATCCTCAGGATACATTCATACCATAGGCGTAGCCAGGATCAAAACTAGGGGGGGGGGCAGAACCTCATACTGCACACCTCAGCTGCTGCAGAACCTCATACTGCACACCCCTACACTTGAAAATAAAGCCTGCGCCTTAAGAAGATGTGGTGATGAATGCAGTCTATTTATTCCAACTATCAATTGATGTTGATGTTACTGAAGACGAGCAATGCCTGTCCTGGGCGTCCTTTTGGGCAGCTATGAGCTGTACCTGACTGGTGCTGTAAAAAAAAGGAGTGTTAGTCTGTGTGCTATCCGGCTTTCATTCTTTTTGGTACAGATACGATATGGATAGACAGATATGGATATATAGATAGAGCAGATTTCTAATCTGCTTTTGCTATTGAAAACATTATCTATGAGCTCAAAAACCTTTCAGGTGTTTCGGTTTTTTAAAAAGCTGATCTGCTTTTGCAGCTGAAAAACGTATCCTCAAAAAACGCATCAAAAACGCTGTGTGTGAATGTAGCCTTAGATCAGGAATAGAACAGCCATTTATAGGACATTTCATAACTTTCCCAAATTCCTATTAACAAATATTCAGCACATCCTGCATTGAATTACTGTACCCAATTTATTATATATTTTAGGAGTGGGAGTCGGTCCATTTTATACCGACTCCACCAAAATGAGCATCGACTCCACAGCCCTGGTAGGAAGCAGTGTCACCAATGGGGATTTTATCCTCCTGGAACAAAGGACTGGTGATAGTAATTGCTTTAAATTTGTCTTCCGTTACACCGACTAGTTCCCTTCCTTCCCTTGTGTAGTTATTACAAATAATCAAAAGGCCTAGAAAAATAAAAGACATACTTAATACATGCATAAAAGACAACTTTATTGGGAGGGAAAGTTTGTGCTGCTGCTTCCGACTAAAGCAAAGAGAATTTGCTGTAATAAATGAGGCTTTCCGTGGCATCTTACAGCAGCAGCACCAATGGGGAGATACCAGTTAACCATCCTTTGGGTGGGTACTGTTCACAGCGGACAGTAGGAACGGTATGCCGAAGGCTGACTCTCCTGATCCATGGGTGGTAAGGGCCGAACTCCAAGAGGCTGTCCTGCAGATCTGCTCAATAGGTATGCAGCTTCTCTCCTGCCCATGAGGTGGACATAGCCCTAGTTGAGTGGGCTTTTATAGCTTGCGGAACCTGACAGCCTGCCAGCTCAAAGCAAATAGTAATAGTCTGCCTCAACCATTGGGATAAGGAGACTTTTGATACCTTCTGACCTGTTCTTCTCTGAGATGGAAAGGAAGAGATGTTCCGGCTTCCTGTGCTGCTTTGTGCGGCTCACATACGCCTTTAGAGCTCTACCAACGTCCAGAGAATGCAGGAGTCTCTCTTCATATGGATAAAAAATGGCACCCCATCAGTTGGTTTATGTCAGAGACGGAAGGCACCTTTGGGGTAAAAGAAGGTGGTGTTCTTAACAGGACTCGATCCTGTAGAAATATAAGAAAAGGCTCTCTGGAAACCAGAGTCTGAATCTTACTCCTTCGCCGTGCAGACGTCATAGCCACAAGAATAAAGGTCTTGAGGGATAGATACTTTATATCTGCTGACTCCAGAGGTTCAAAAGGAGCCTCATCAAGTTGCTCGAAGACAAGTCCTAGGTCCCATCTGGGAACTGGATCTGTGATAGTAGGCCGGATTCTTTGGGCCGCTTCCATAAACTTCTGGGACAATCTTTTTCCTACTACTGCTGACATGGCAGAAATCTGGACTCTAATAGTATTAGGCTTGAGACCTTTGTCAAAACCTTCTTGCAGGAAGTCCAAGATGTTCTGCAAGGTAGGAGAATGAGAGGACACCTGGTTCTTGATACACCAAGCTGAAAAAACCCTTCTCATTCTAGAATTAGTTTTGTTGGTGCTTGCACCTCTGGAAAGGAGGAGGGTATTGATTAAAGCTTCTCATAGCACCACCTTATTTAAAAGGTGGCGATCAACATCCAAGGCATCAGATGAAGACGGACCAGGTGATGACATCGGCCGTCCTGAGTCATCAGATGAGGGATGATGGGATGTCTCCAATACATTCCCCTGCTCATACTCATCAGAGGTGTGAACCATGCCTTCTTGAGCCGATAAAGGCATATAATCACCGAGGCCTGCTCTCTCTTGATCTTTTGCAGGACTCTGGCAACCATCAGTATAGGCGGAAACAAAATATGCCAAACGGAACCTGACTGGTATTGAGTCCAGTGCCCAAGGTCTGTCGCTCTTTTAGAGGGAACACAACCATTGTACCTTTACCTTCTCTCGGGCAGCCATCAAGTTGATCTGAGTGTTCCCCCATAATTCAATAATTTGATGGAAAATGCTTTGATCCAGAGACCGCTCCTCTGGAAGGGGTAGATTGCAACTTAGCCTGAAAGCTAAAACATTGCAACTCCTCTTGATAAATACGGCTGTCAACCGTTTCAAATCAGGTCTCTGCAGAGATAAAGATTGATGCCACTTCCAGTGAGATCGCTATGGATCTTGTTCCTCTCTAGTGGTTCATATAGAACACTGTGGTCTGATTGCTGGACCTGATCCTTACGGCTTTCCCTTGGATGATTGGATAAAAGTGAGAGAGCTCTCTGAACTGCTCTCATCTCCCTGAGGTTGGATGACAGGAGTTTCTCTCTCGGCGACCTGTCCCACCAACTCTCTTGTCCTTCATGTGGGCACCTCATCCTGTTAGAGATGCATTCATTGCTATCTCTGTCCATACAGGGGGAGAAAAGCGTTTGCCATTCATGAAGTGAAGTCACCATCTTAGGGAGGATCTCGATTCTCTGGAGCGGAACGTCAACTCGTCCCCTTTTTGTATTATCTCCAGCTGAAAAGGGTGGATGTGCCTTCTGGCCCATTTTATTGCTTCGATGGCTGCTACCATCAGTCCGAATGTTCTCATCCTTTGTCAAAGGGACATTGGTCTGGTTTGTCTCAATAATTCAACTGTGGCCCCGAATGCTCGGAAGTCTTTGCACAGGAAGTGACAGGCACATACTTCTGTTGTCCAGAATAAACCCCAAGAATATTCTCTCTCGGGATGCAGATATATGAGATTTTTCCCCAATTGATCACCCACTATAGTGTCTTGGTATGCATGAATATCAAATCGAGATGAACAGAGAGGGTCACGTCTGATGAGGCCTTTATAAGCCAATCGTTCAGGTATGGGAAGATTCTTATACCTTTCTGAGTCCTGCAATTACCGCTGCCACAGCCTTTGTGAAAACTCGAGGAGCAGAGGAGATCCCGAAAGGAAGTGAGGTGAGCTGGACTTAACTTGCCTCCTACCCAGACCGCTATTCGAAGATATTGTCGTTGGTTCATGTGGATGAGATTATGTAGACATGCGTCATTTAAGTTGATGCAAGCTAGGTAATCCCCTTGATCTAGAAGGAGTAGTATTGATTTTATTGATTCCATGTGGAACCTTGTTTTGAATATGAACTTGTTAAAAAACCTGAGCTCTCTATAGGGGAAAAACCCTGTACTTTTAATTCAGATCTACACTTCAGTCAGCCTGGCTGCAGCGGTGCTGAGAAATGGTGCCCTGCTCCTTTAAAGGGGTTTTCCACTATTAGGACAACTCTTTCTTAAACTAAATGTTTTACCCCGATAAAATAATAAAGCCTATACTCATCCCCTGTGCCGGCGCCCTTCCAGTGGGGCTGTGATGCCATGGAATGACACGTGATGTCCCGCATCCAATCAGGGATCAGCTGCAACCCTGGCTTCCTCTTCATGTTAAGTTCATCCAAAGGCGGAGACTGTGATGCCAGCGCTGATTGGGCACCGTGGTCACGTCACAACACCACATTACAGCCCTGGGGAGAGTGAGTGCCGTCACTGCAAGAACGGTGCCGGCACAGGAGGGGAGTATAGGCTTTATCTTATAGGGACCAAACATTTAGTTTAAGAAGGGGCTCTTGTAGTAGTGGACAAACTCTTTAAGTACTCAGGGAGCCGGTGTCTAACCCGGAAATTACATACATCTCATAGCAGTACACACGTTACATCTAGTGATGAGCGAACATGCTCGGATAACGTGTTATCCGAGTATCTCGGGTGTCATAAGATATTATGATCCAGTCCCCGCGGCTGCATGATACTCGTGCAAAACATGCAGGGATTGTCTGTTTGTGAGGCATCCCGCATGTCTCACAGTCGCAAAACATGCAGCCGTGGGGACTGGAACATATTATCTGAGCACGCCCGAGATACTCGGATAACATGTTATCACTAGTCACATCTCATAGCAGTGCCTTACATCACAGGCACACCACAAGCATGGAAAAAAAAGATAACCCCAGAGAGAAACTTAAATCGAAGCCAACAGCACTTAAAGGGGTTGTCCGGGCTTTCTGCATAAATTGTGTGTGTACTTAGGCTGCAGAATGCTGACCGAGTCTTGTGACCGGCCATCTCATGATTAGTGGTGGGTCGTTCATGAAAAACTCGTCTCCCTGCTGTGTATAGTGGGAGCCACTGAATTCTGGCTGGCTCTAACTGGGCATAAAATTCTGGTGTTCGGCGGACGTAACTCCGACCACCTGACACAAACGCTGTCCAGTCTTCACTTTAATTAGTTACCAGCAAGTAGACAGAGTTTTGGCTGTGGGTAGGTGGGGTTTCGGCTTCATTATCGTTAGCTTAAATATGTGTTCACCTATTCTTAACACATTTAATTGGGATCCATTTAGGAACCAGGGGAAGAGTCTTGAGGAGATCATTTGCATATTCCCAGTGCCTTCTGGGATAAGTGAAGAGTCTCCGCGAGCTCAACGATCACTGGGTTTTGGCCGTTGCAGCTGAAAAGAGGAAATCGGAAAAACCGCGCGCCGATTTTGGCTCATCTTTCATCGTTTTTAAGAAATCTCAATATGGAAGAGGCCAGGAGCCATTTGGTGAGCTGCATTTCTTGCTACATGTTCACAGATTTACCAGTGGAAAAGCCAAACTTCACATGCCACAAATGCAAGCTTGTGTCCCTGTTGGAGGAAAAGTTGCGAAATCTCGAAGAGAGGTTAGCTACGTTGAAGATCATTAAGGAAGGTGAAGAGTTCTTGGACAGAGCAGAATTATCTCTTCATGTTACAGAAAGAGAAGAAATTCGAAGTACACCTGAAGAAACAGAGGAATGGAGACATGTGACCCAGAGAAGCAGGAGGACCAGGAGGCAGTCAGCACCCATACTGCTCAGGAACCAGTACCAGGCTCTCACGCAGGAGAACGATGAAGAAATACATCAGGATAAGACTTTGCCAACAAACAGCAACCTTGTACGCCTTCAGAGTCCTCCTGGATGGAGAAAGAAAAATGTTGTGAAGAAGAAACGGAGAGTGGTGGTCATGGGGGATTCCCTGTTGAGAGGAACAGAGGCCGCTATCTGCAGACCGGATATAACTACAAGAGAAATGTGCTGTCTTCCAGGTGCAAAAATTAAAGATGTGTCTGACAGGATATCAGGACTCTTCAGACCTACAGATGACTACCCATTCCTGCTACTACATGTGGGGACAAATGACACCGCAAGAAACGACCTGGAAACCATCTGCAGAGACTTTGAAGACTTAGGCAAGAAAGTGAAAGAACTGGGAGCGCAGGTGGTCTTCTCTTCCATCCTCCCAGTGGATGGCCATGGAACAAGGAGGTGGAATAAGATTCTGCAGGTGAACAACTGGCTACGTCGATGGTGCCGTCAGCAACGATTTGGATTTCTGGATCACGGAGTGAACTACTTATACGATGGACTACTTGCTAGAGATGGGGTGCACCTTACGAAGACTGGAAAGCAGGTATTTGGAAGTCGCCTTGCTACACTTGTAAGGAGAGCTTTAAACTAGAACAACATGGGAAGGGAAGCAAAAGGCCAGAAAAAGCCTTACACCTGACAAATGCTATTGAGAACTCTGCTATTAGAAGTGGAAAGGAAGAACAAAGACAAAAGAATCTAATTAATAAAAATATTGGAGAAAGAGAAACCAATCACAAACTAAAATGTTTCTATACTAATGCACAAAGCATGGGCAACAAACAAGGAGAATTGGAACTACTAACACAGGAACAGAAATATGATGTAATTGGAATCACTGACACTTGGTGGGACGATACACATGATTGGAATACAAGACTAGAAGGATACAACTTATTTGCAAGAAACAGACTTGATAAACGAGGAGGAGGTGTCGCATTGTATGTTAGAAACGCGTATATCTGCACAGAGATTGAAGCTTCAGGGACTGGGAGTTCTGTGGAAACTGTTTGGGTAAGAATACAAGGACAGAACAATGGAAAGGACACCATTGTAGGCATTTACTACAGGCCGCCTGTGCAAGCTGAAGATATGGATGAACTCTTTATGCATCAAATGGCCAAGTTCTCCAAAAAATATGACATAGTTGTCATGGGAGATTTCAACTATCCAGACATTTGTTGGGAATCTCTCTCAGGCAAAACTAACAGGTCAAGGAAATTCTTATCCTCTCTTGCTGACAACTTTATCTTCCAAAAGGTAAGGGAGAAAACAAGGGGAACTGCTACCTTGGATCTAATCCTTATAAACAGGGAGGAAATGGTTGAGGAGGTAAAAGTGGCTGGGACCCTAGGAGGTAGTGACCATGCTATTTTAGAATTTTGGATAACTAGAGGCGGAAGACCTGTGAAGACTCAGACGTCAAGGTTAGATTTCAGAAATGCAGATTTTAAGGGATTCAGAAAGAGAATTGGAGGGATCCAATGGCTGGATATCCTTAAAGACAAAAATGTCCAGGAAGGATGGGAAATCTTGAAAAATGAAATTCTCAAAGCACAATTGTTAACAATTCCGAAAAGAGGGAAGAATAGGAAGCATTTAAGGAAACCAGGATGGATGAACACAGAACTTAAGCACATGCTAAAAAGGAAGAAAGAAATGTTTATAAAATGGAAAGAGGGAGGCATATCGAAAGAAGAATATAATGCAGTCTGCAGAACCTGCAGGGCACAAATCAGATTATCTAAAGCTGACAATGAATTGAGGTTGCAAGAGACGTCAAAAGCAATAATAAAGGAATTTGGGGATATGTCAAAAGTAAAAGAAAAGTCAAAGATACTATAGGATTTTTACAGGATGAAAATGATGAAGTGGTAAGACAGGATGTTGAGAAGGCCGAACTTTTAAATTCCTATTTTGCATCTGTTTTCTCTCAGAAAGGAAATGTAACATCAACTGTTCTTCACTGTCCTATTAAGGGAATGGAAGAATCCAGGATATCTATAAACAGAAAGATAGTGAGGAAACACTTAGCTAACCTAAATGAATTCAAGTCTCCAGGTCCAGATGAATTACACCCCAGAGTACTGAAGGAGATAGCAGAAGAAATTTTTGAACCCCTCTCCATAATCTTTGAAAATTCTTGGAGAACAGAAGTCCCAGAAGACTGGAGAAGAGCAAATGTTGTTCCTATCTTCAAAAAGGGGAAAAAGGTGGACCCGGGCAACTATAGGCCGGTGAGTCTGACTTCTATACCAGGAAAGATCTTTGAACAAATAATTAAACAACATGTAAGTCAATACCTGGATAAGAATGAAGTGATTAAACAGAGTCAGCATGGGTTTGTAACTAATAAGTCATGTCAGACTAACTTAATTTCCTTCTATGATGGAAACACTGATTGGGTGGATCAAGGAAATGCTGTAGATACAGTATATCTTGACTTCAGCAAAGCATTTGACAAAGTATCTCATACAATCCTTATTTAAAAAATGACTAAGTATGGAATGGACAAGGCAACTGTTAGGTGGATTCATAACTGGCTTAGTGATCGGACCCAAAGAGTGGTCGTAAATGGCTGCACATCCAGTTGGAAGAATGTCTCAAGTGGGGTACCACAGGGCTCTGTCCTGGGCCCTGTATTGTTCAACATCTTTATCAACGATTTAGATGAAGGAATTGAGGGTAAACTGATTAAATTTGCTGATGACACAAAGCTAGGAGGGATAGCTAATACTAGAGAAGAGAGAGGATTCAAAAAGATATAAATAAACTGGAAAAGTGGGCAGCAACTAACAGAATGGTTTTTAACAGGGAAAAATGCAAAGTACTACATCTGGGCAATAAAAATGAAAAAAGCATATACAGAATGGGAGGAATAGGGCTAAGTGACAGCACATGTGAAAAAGACTTGGGTATACTAATAGATCACAGACTGAATATGAGTCAACAGTGTGATGCAGCAGCAAAAAAGGCAAATGCAATTCTAGGATGTATTAACAGAAGCATACAGTCTAGATCACGTGAAGTCATTATTACCCTCTACTCCTCTTTGGTCAGACCTCATCTGGAATATTGTGTCCAGTTTTGTGCACCACATTTTAAAAAAGGCATCAACAAACTGGAGCAAGTTCAGAAAAGAGCGACCAGAATGGTGACCGGTCTGCAAACCATGTCTTATGAGGAAAGGTTGCAGGATTTGGGAATGTTTAGTTTGCAAAAGAGAAGACTGAGAGGAGACTTAATAGCTGTCTACAAATATCTCAAGGGCTGTCACATTGTAGAAGGATCAACTTTATTCTCATTTGCACAAGGAAAGACTAGAAGCAATGGGATGAAACTGAATGGGAGGAGACACATTAGATATTAGAAAAAACTTTTTGACAGTTAGAGTGATCAATGAGTGGAAAAAGCTGCCACGAGAAGTGGTGAGTTCTCCTTCAATGGAAGTCTTCAAACAGAGGCTGGACAGACATCTGACTGGGATGATTTAGTGAATCCTGCTTTGAGCAGGGGGTTGGACCAGATGGCCCAGGAGGTCCCTTCCAACTCTATGATTCTAAGTGTTCTAAGTGATCCAAAAGAGACAGCTAAGTGGAGCCAGATAACCAAAAAGAGCCAGACTGTCCATCTCTTCTCCTGATTCTGGAGAGGCTGCTCACTCCCCAACTAGTGTTTTCTGTCTGGCAGAGACACCACCCCCAAACTCTGCCAGCCCTTCCCTGTGCAGCACACTGCAGTCAGCAGTGGAAGGACTCAGCAGATTGGACTAACCAGGAAGGAAAAGATTTCTACATAGGTAATTATAATGTGCTGTGTGCATTCATCCCTCCCTCATTCATCCATCCCATTCTCGTCCATCCATCCCCATCCATCCATCTCTCATCCATCCATATACACATCACTATAGACTGAGGTTCTGCAGCAGCTGACATGTATTATGTGGTATATATGTAGACATACACACACATACTTACACTCTTACACAAACATCACTATAGACTTCACTTCACAGTACACATATGTCAGGGGTGATCTGGGGACATGTGAAGCTCTATCACCACTGTGGATGTGATGTGGGGACATGTGAAGCTCTGTCACCACTGTGGATGTGATGTGGGAACATGTGAAGCTCTATCACCACTGTGGATGTGATGTGGAGACATGTGACGCTCTATCACCACTGTGGATGTGATGTGGAGACATGTGAAGCTCTATCACCACTGTGGATGTGATGTGGGGACATGTGAAGCTCTATCACCACTGTGGATGTGATGTGGGGACATGTGAGGCTCTATCACCACTGTGGATGTGATATGGGGACATGTGAAGCTCTATCACCACTGTGGATGTGATGTGGGGACAAGTGACGCTCTATCACCACTGTGGATGTGATGTGGGGACATGTGACGCTCTATCACCACTGTGGATGTGATGTGGAGACATGTGAAGCTCTATCACCACTGTGGATGTGATGTGGAGACATGTGAAGCTCTATCACCACTGTGGATGTGATGTGGAGACATGTGAAGCTCTGTAACCACTGTGGATGTGATGTGGGGACATGTGACGCTCTATCACCACTGTGGATGTGATGTGGAGACATGTGACGCTCTATCACCACTGTGGATGTGATATGGGGACATGTGAAGCTCTATCACCACTGTGGATGTGATGTGGGGACATGTGAAGCTCTGTAACCACTGTGGATGTGATGTGGAGACATGTGAAGCTCTATCACCACTGTGGATGTGATGTGGAGACATGTGACGCTGTATCACCACTGTGGATGTGATGTGGAGACATGTGACGCTCTATCACCACTGTGGATGTGATATGGGGACATGTGACGCTCTATCACCACTGTGGATGTGATGTGGAGACATGTGAAGCTCTATCACCACTGTGGATGTGATATGGGGACATGTGAAGCTCTATCACCACTGTGGATGTGATGTGGAGACATGTGAGGCTCTATCACCACTGTGGATGTGATGTGGAGACATGTGACGCTCTATCACCACTGTGGATGTGATGTGGGGACATGTGAAGCTCTGTAACCACTGTGGATGTGATGTAGAGACATGTGAATCTCTATCACCACTGTGGATGTTATGTGGAGACATGTGAAGCTCTGTAACCACTGTGGATGTGATGTGGGGACATGTGAGGCTCTATCACCACTGTGGATGTGATGTGGGGACATGTGAAGCTCTATCACCACTGTGGATGTTATGTGGAGACATGTGAAGCTCTGTAACCACTGTGGATGTGATGTGGGGACATGTGAGGCTCTATCACCACTGTGGATGTGATGTGGGGACATGTGAGGCTCTATCACCACTGTGGATGTGATGTGGGAACATGTGAAGCTCTGTAACCACTGTGGATGTGATGTGGGAACATGTGAAGCTCTATCACCACTGTGGATGTGATATGGGGACATGTGACACTCTATCACCACTGTGGATGTTATGTGGAGACATGTGACGCTCTATCACCACTGTGGATGTGATGTGGAGACACGTGACGCTCTATCACCACTGTGGATGTTATGTGGAGACATGTGACGCTCTATCACCACTGTAGATGTGATGTGGAGACATGTGAAGCTCTATCACCACTGTGGATGTGATGTGGGGACATGTGAAGCTCTATCACCACTGTGGATGTGATGTGGGGACATGTGACGCTCTATCACCACTGTGGATGTGATGTGGGGACATGTGAAGCTCTATCACCACTGTGGATGTGATGTGGAGACATGTGAAGCTCTATCACCACTGTGGATGTGATGTGGGGACATGTGAAGCTCTATCACCACTGTGGATGTGATGTGGGGACATGTGAAGCTCTATCACCACTGTGGATGTGATGTGGAGACATGTGACGCTCTATCACCACTGTGGATGTGATGTGGGGACATGTGAAGCTCTATCACCACTGTGGATGTGATGTGGGGACATGTGAAGCTCTATCACCACTGTGGATGTTATGTGGAGACATGTGACGCTCTATCACCACTGTGGATGTGATGTGGGAACATGTGAGGCTCTATCACCACTGTGGATGTTATGTGGAGACATGTGACGCTCTATCACCACTGTGGATGTGATGTAGGGACATGTGAAGCTCTATCACCACTGTGGATGTGATGTGGGGACATGTGACGCTCTATCACCACTGTGGATGTTATGTGGAGACATGTGACGCTCTATCACCACTGTGGATGTGATGTGGAGACATGAGGCCCTATCACCACTGTGGATGTGATGTGGGGACATGTGAAGCTCTATCACCACTGTGGATGTGATGTGGGGACATGTGACGCTGTATCACCACTGTGGATGTGATGTGGGGACATGTGAAGCTCTAACACCACTGTGGATATGATGTGGGGACATGTGATGCTCTATCACCACTTTGGATGTTATGTGGAGACATGTGACGCTCTATCACCACTGTGGATGTGATGTGGGGACATGTGACGCTGTATCACCACTGTGGATGTGATGTGGGGACATGTGAAGCTCTATCACCACTGTGGATGTGATGTGGGGACATGTGACGCTCTATCTCCACTGTGGATGTGATGTGGGGACATGTGATGCTCTATCTCCACTGTGGATGTGATGTGGGGACATGTGACGCTCTATCTCCACTGTGGATGTGATGTGGGGACATGTGATGCTCTATCTCCACTGTGGATGTGATGTGGGGACATGTGACGCTCTATCTCCACTGTGGATGTGATGTGGGGACATGTGATGCTCTATCTCCACTGTGGATGTGATGTGGAGACATGTGAAGCTCTATCACCACTGTGGATGTGATGTGGGGACATGTGACGCTCTATCTCCACTGTGGATGTGATGTGGGGACATGTGACGCTCTATCTCCACTGTGGATGTGATGTGGGGACATGTGACGCTCTATCTCCACTGTGGATGTGATGTGGGGACATGTGATGCTCTATCTCCACTGTGGATGTGATGTGGAGACATGTGAAGCTCTATCACCACTGTGGATGTGATGTGGGGACATGTGACGCTCTATCACCACTGTGGATGTGATGTGGAGACATGTGACACTATCACCACTGTGGATGTGATGTGGGGACATGTGAAGCTCTATCACCACTGTGGATGTGATGTGGGGACATGTGACGCTCTATCTCCACTGTGGATGTGATGTGGGGACATGTGAAGCTCTATCACCACTGTGGATGTGATGTGGGGACATGTGAAGCTCTATCACCACTGTGGATGTGATGTGGGGACATGTGACGCTCTATCTCCACTGTGGATGTGATGTGGGGACATGTGACGCTCTATCTCCACTGTGGATGTGATGTGGGGACATGTGACGCTCTATCTCCACTGTGGATGTGATGTGGGGACATGTGATGCTCTATCTCCACTGTGGATGTGATGTGGAGACATCTGAAGCTCTATCACCACTGTGGATGTGATGTGGGGACATGTGACGCTCTATCACCACTGTGGATGTGATGTGGAGACATGTGACACTATCACCACTGTGGATGTGATGTGGGGACATGTGAAGCTCTATCACCACTGTGGATGTGATGTGGGGACATGTGACGCTCTATCTCCACTGTGGATGTGATGTGGGGACATGTGACGCTCTATCACCACTGTGGATGTGATGTGGGGACATGTGAAGCTCTATCACCACTGTGGATGTGATGTGGGGACATGTGACGCTCTATCTCCACTGTGGATGTGATGTGGGGACATGTGACGCTCTATCTCCACTGTGGATGTGATGTGGGGACATGTGACGCTCTATCTCCACTGTGGATGTGATGTGGGGACATGTGATGCTCTATCTCCACTGTGGATGTGATGTGGAGACATGTGAAGCTCTATCACCACTGTGGATGTGATGTGGGGACATGTGACGCTCTATCACCACTGTGGATGTGATGTGGAGACATGTGACACTATCACCACTGTGGATGTGATGTGGGGACATGTGAAGCTCTATCACCACTGTGGATGTGATGTGGGGACATGTGAAGCTCTATCACCACTGTGGATGTGATGTGGAGACATGTGAAGCTCTATCACCACTGTGGATGTGATGTGGAGACATGTGACGCTCCGTCACCACTGTGGATGTGATGTGGAGACATGTGACGCTCCGTCACCACTGTGGATGTGATGTGGGGACATGTGACGCTCTATCACCACTGTGGATGTTGTGGAGACATGTGAAGCTCTATCACCACTGTGGACGTGATGTGGGGACATGTGACGCTCTATCACCACTGTGGATGTAATGTGGGGACATGTGACGCTCTATCACCACTGTGGATGTGATGTGGGGACATGTGACGCTCTATCACCACTGTGGATGTTATATGGAGACATGTAAAGCTCTAACACCACTGTGGATATGATGTGGGGACATGTGATGCTCTATCACCACTTTGGATGTTATGTGGAGACATGTGACGCTCTATCACCACTGTGGATGTGATGTGGGGACATGTGACGCTGTATCACCACTGTGGATGTGATGTGGGGACATGTGAAGCTCTATCACCACTGTGGATGTGATATGGGGATATGTGAAGCTCTATCACCACTGTGGATGTGATGTGGGGACATGTGAAGCTCTATCACCAAAGTGGATGTGATGTGGGGACATGTGAAGCTCTATCACCACTGTGGATGTGATGTGGAGACATGTGACGCACTATCACCACTGTGGATGTGATGTGGGGACATGTGACGTTCTATCACCACTGTGGATGTTATGTGGAGACATGTAAAGCTCTATCACCACTGTGGATGTTATGTGGAGACATGTGACGCTCTCACCACTGTGGATGTGATGTGGGGACATGTGAGGCTCTATCACCACTGTGGATGTGATGTGGGGACATGTGAAGCTCTATCACCACTGTGGATGTGATGTGGGGACATGTGAAGCTCTATCACCACTGTGGATGTGATGTGGGGACATGTGAAGCTCTATCACCACTGTGGATGTGATGTGGGGACATGTGACGCTCTATCACCACTGTGGATGTGATGTGGGGACATGTGACGCTCTATCACCACTGTGGATGTGATGTGGGGACATGTGACGCTCTATCACCACTGTGGATGTGATGTGGGGACATGTGAAGCTCTGTCACCACTGTGGATGTGATGTGGGGACATGTGAAGCTCTGTCACCACTGTGGATGTGATGTGGGGACATGTGAAGCTCTATCACCACTGTGGATGTGATGTGAGGACATGTGACGCTCTATCACCACTGTGGATGTTATGTGGAGACATTTGACGCTCTATCACCACTGTGGATGTGATGTGGGGACATGTGAGTCTCTATCACCACTGTGGATGTGATGTGGGGACATGTGAAGCTCTATCACCACTGTGGATGTGATGTGGGGACATGTCAAGCTCTATCACCACTGTGGATGTGATGTGGGGACATGTGAAGCTCTATCACCACTGTGGATGTGATGTGGGGACATGTGACGCTCTATCACCACTGTGGATGTTATGTGGAGACATGTGAAGCTCTATCACCACTTTGGATGTGATGTGGGGACATGTGAAGCTGTCACCACTGTGGATGTGATGTGGGGACATGTGAATCTCCGTCACTACTGTGGATGTGATGTGGAGACATGTGACGCTCTATCACCACTGTGGATGTGATGTGGGGACATGTGAATCTCCGTCACTACTGTGGATGTGATGTGGAGACGTGACGCTCTATCACCACTGTGGATGTGATGTGGGGACATGTGATGCTCTATCACC
The DNA here is from genome assembly GCF_039654945.1 of Dendrobates tinctorius. Taxonomy (NCBI): domain Eukaryota; kingdom Metazoa; phylum Chordata; class Amphibia; order Anura; family Dendrobatidae; genus Dendrobates; species Dendrobates tinctorius. The sequence continues at coordinate 3,184,267 of NW_027361819.1, forward strand.
ACTGTGGATGTGATGTGGAGACATTTGAGGCTCTATCACCACTGTGGATGTGGGGACATGTGACGCTCTATCTCCACTGTGGATGTGATGTGGGGACATGTGATGCTCTATCTCCACTGTGGATGTGATGTGGAGACATGTGAAGCTCTATCACCACTGTGGATGTGATGTGGGGACATGTGACGCTCTATCACCACTGTGGATGTGATGTGGAGACATGTGACACTATCACCACTGTGGATGTGATGTGGGGACATGTGAAGCTCTATCACCACTGTGGATGTGATGTGGAGACATGTGAAGCTCTATCACCACTGTGGATGTGATGTGGAGACATGTGACGCTCCGTCACCACTGTGGATGTGATGTGGAGACATGTGACGCTCTGTCACCACTGTGGATGTTATGTGGAGACATGTGAAGCTCTATCACCACAGTGGATGTGATGTGGAGACATGTGAAGCTCTATCACCACTGTGGATGTGATGTGGGGACATGTGAAGCTCTGTCACCACTGTGGATGTGATGTGGGGACATGTGAAGCTCTATCACCACTGTGGATGTCATGTGGAGACATGTGACGCTCCGTCACTACTGTGGATGTGATGTGGGGACATGTGAAGCTCTATCACCACTGTGGATGTGATGTGGAGACATGTGAAGCTCTATCACCACTGTGGATGTGATGTGGGGACATGTGAAGCTCTATCACCACTGTGGATGTGATGTGGAGACATGTGAAGCTCTATCACCACTGTGGATGTGATGTGGAGACATGTGACGCTCCGTCACCACTGTGGATGTGATGTGGAGACATGTGACGCTCCGTCACCACTGTGGATGTGATGTGGAGACATGTGAAGCTCTATCACCACTGTGGATGTGATGTGGGGACATGTGAAGCTCTATCACCACTGGATGTGATGTGGGGACATGTGAAGCTCTATCACCACTGTGGATGTGATGTGGGGACATGTGACGCTCTATCACCACTGTGGAGGTGATGTGGGGACATGTGATGCTCTATCACCACTGTGGATGTGGGGACATGTGACGCTCTATCTCCACTGTGGATGTGATGTGGGGACATGTGACGCTCTATCTCCACTGTGGATGTGATGTGGGGACATGTGAAGCTCTATCACCACTGGAAGTGATGTGGGGACATGTGAAGCTCTATCACCACTGTGGAGGTGATGTGGAGACATTTGAGGCTCTATCACCACTGTGGATGTGGGGACATGTGACGACCACTGTGGATGTGATGTGGAGATACATTCATATGTAAAAGTTTGGGCACCCCTATTAATGTTAACCTTTTTTCTTTATAACAATTTTGGTTTTTGCAACAGCTATTTCAGTTTCATATATCTAATAACTGATGGGCTCAGTTATATTTCTGGATTCAAATGAGGTTTATTGTACTAACAGAAAATGTGCAATCTGCATTTAAACAAAATTTGACCGGTGCAAAAGTATGGGCACCCTTATCATTTTCTTGATTTGAACACTCCTATCTACTTTTTACTGACTTCCTGAAGCACTAAATTGGTTTTGTAACCTCATTGAGCTTTGAACTTCATAGCCAGGTGTATCAAATCATGAGAAAAGGTATTTAAGGTGGCCACTTGCAAGTAGTTCTCCTATTTGATTCTCCTATGAAGAGTGGCATCATGGGCTCCTCAAAACAACTCTCAAATGATCTGAAAACAAAGATTATTCAACATAGCTTTTCAGGGGAAGGATACAAAAAGTTGTCTCAGAGATTTAACCTGTCAGTTTCCACTGTGAGGAACATAGTAAGGAAATGGAAGAACACAGGTACAGTTCTTGTGAAGCCCAGAAGTGGCAGGCCAAGAAAAATATCAGAAAGGCAGAGAAGAAGAATGGTGAGAACAGTCAAGGACAATCCACAGACCACCTCCAAAGACCTGCAGCATCATCTTGCTGCAGATGGTGTCACTGTGCATCAGTCAACAATACTACGCACATTGCACAAGGAGAAGCTGTATGGGAGAGTGATGCGAAAGAAGCCGTTTCTGCAAGCACGCCACAAACAGAGTCGCCTGAGGTATGCAAAAGCACATTTGGACAAGCCAGTTACATTTTGGAAGAAGGTCCTGTGGACTGATGAAACAAAGATTGAGTTGTTTGGTCATACAAAAAGGCGTTATGCATGCGCTGTATTGTTGCCCGATGCACAGTGACACCATCTGCAGCAAGATGAGGCTGCAGGTCTTTGGAGGTGGTCTGTGGATTGTCCTTGACTGTTCTCACCATTCTTCTTCTCTGCCTTTCTGATATTTTTCTTGGCCTGCCACTTCTGGGCTTAACAAGAACTGTACCTGTTTTCTTCCATTTCCTTACTATGTTCCTCACAGTGGAATCTGACAGGTTAAATCTCTGAGACAACTTTTTGTATCCTTCCCCTGAAAAGCTATGTTGAATAATCTTTGTTTTCAGATCATTTGAGAGTTGTTTTGAGGAGCCCATGATGCCACTCTTCATAGGAGAATCAAATAGGAGAACTACTTGCAAGTGGCCACTTTAAATACCTTTTCTCATGATTTGATACACCTGGCTATGAAGTTCAAAGCTCAATGAGGTTACAAAACCAATTTAGTGCTTCAGGAAGTCAGTAAAAAGTAGTTAGGAGTGTTCAAATCAAGAAAATGATATGGGTGCCCATACTTTTGCACCGGTCAAATTTTGTTTAAATGCAGATTGCACATTTTCTGTTAGTACAATAAACCTCATTTGAATCCAGAAATATAACTGAGTCCATCAGTTATTTGATATATGAAACGGAAATAGCTGTTGCAAAAAACAAAATTGTTATAAAGAAAAAAGGTTAACATTAATAGGGGTGCCCAAACTTTTACATATGACTGTATTTGAGGCTCTATCACCACTGTGGATGTGATGTGGGGACATGTGACGCTCTATCTCCACTGTGGATCTGATGTGGGGACATGTGACGCTCTATCTCCACTGTGGATGTTATGTGGAGACATGGGAAGCTCTAACACCACTGTGGATGTGATGTGGGGACATGTGAAGCTCTGTCACCACTGTGGATGTGATGTGGGGACATGTGACGCTCTATCACCACTGTGGATGTGATGTGGGGACATGTGAAGCTCTATCACCACTGGATGTGATGTGGGGACATGTGACGCTCTATCACCACAGTGGATGTGATGTGGGGACATGTGATGCTCTATCACCACTGTGGATGTGATGTGAGGACAAGTGACGCTCTATCACCACAGTGGATGTGATGTGGGGACATGTGATGCTCTATCACCACTGTGGATGTGATGTGGAGACATTTGAGGCTCTATCACCACTGTGGATGTGATGTGGGGACATGTGATGCTCTATCACCACTGTGGATGTGATGTGGAGACACTTGAGGCTCTATCACCACTGTGGATGTGATGTGGAGACATGTGACGCTCTATCACCACTGTGGATGTGATGTGGAGACATGGGAAGCTCTATCACCACTGTGGATGGGATGTGGGGACATGTGGATGGGATGTGGGGACATGTGAAGCTCTGTCACCACTGTGGATGTGATGTGGGGAGATGTGACGCTCCGTCACCACTGTGGATGTGATGTGGGGAAATGTGAAGCTCTATCACCACTGGATGTGATGTGGGGACATGTGAAGCTCTATCACCACTGTGGATGTGATGTGGGGACATGTGACGCTCTATCACCACTGTGGATGTGATGTGGGGACATGTGAAGCTCTATCTCCACTGTGGATGTGATGTGGGGACATGTGACGCTCTATCTCCACTGTGGATGTGATGTGGAGACATGTGAAGCTCTATCACCACTGTGGATGTGATGTGGAGACATGTGAAGCTCTGTCACCACTGTGGATGTGATGTGGAGACATGTGAAGCTCTGTCACCACTGTAGATGTGATGTGGAGACATGTGAAGCTCTGTCACCACTGTGGATGTGATGTGGAGACATGTGACGCTCTATCACCACTGTGGATGTGATGTAGGGACATGTGAAGCTCTGTCACCATTGTGGATGTGATGTGGAGACATGTGAAGCTCTATCTCCACTGTGGATGTGATGTGGGGACATGTGACGCTCTATCACCACTGTGGATGTGATGTGGAGACATGTGAAGCTCTATCTCCACTGTGGATGTGATGTGGAGACATGTGAAGCCCTATCACCACTGTGGATGTGATGTGGAGACATGTGACGCTCTATCACCACTGTGGATGTGATGTAGGGACATGTGAAGCTCTGTCACCATTGTGGATGTGATGTGGGGACATGTGAAGCTCTATCACCACTGTGGATGTGATGTGGGGACATGTGAAGCTCTATCTCCACTGTGGATGTGATGTGGAGACATGTGACACTTTATCACCACTGTGGATGTGATGTAGGGACATGTGAAGCTCTGTCACCATTGTGGATGTGATGTGGAGACATGTGAAGCTCTATCTCCACTGTGGATGTGATGTGGGGACATGTGACGCTCTATCACCACTGTGGATGTGATGTGGAGACATGTGAAGCTCTGTCACCACTGTGGATGTGATGTGGAGACATGTGACGCTCTGTCACCACTGTAGATGTGATGTGGGGACATGTGACGCTCTGTCACCACTGTGGATGTGATGTGGAGACATGTGAAGCTCTGTCACCACTGTCGATGTGATGTGGAGACATGTGACGCTCTATCACCACTGTGGATGTGATGTAGGGACATGTGAAGCTCTATCACCACAGTGGATGTGATGTAGGGACATGTGAAGCTCTGTAACCACTGTGGATGTGATGTAGGGACATGTGAAGCTCTATCACCACTGTGCATGTGATGTGGAGACATGTGAAGCTCTGTCACCACTGTGGATGTGATGTAGGGACATGTGAAGCTCTGTAACCACTGTGGATGTGATGTAGGGACATGTGAAGCTCTGTCACCACTGTCGATGTGATGTGGAGACATGTGAAGCTCTGTCACCACTGTGGATGTGATGTAGGGACATGTGAAGCTCTGTAACCACTGTGGATGTGATGTAGGGACATGTGAAGCTCTGTAACCACTGTGGATGTGATGTAGGGACATGTGAAGCTCTGTCACCACTGTCGATGTGATGTGGAGACATGTGACGCTCTATCACCACTGTGGATGTGATGTAGGGACATGTGAAGCTCTATCACCACAGTGGATGTGATGTAGGGACATGTGAAGCTCTGTAACCACTGTGGATGTGATGTAGGGACATGTGAAGCTCTATCACCACTGTGCATGTGATGTGGAGACATGTGAAGCTCTATCACCACTGTGGATGTGATGTAGGGACATGTGAAGCTCTGTAACCACTGTGGATGTGATGTAGGGACATGTGAAGCTCTATCACCACTGTGCATGTGATGTGGAGACATGTGAAGCTCTGTCACCACTGTCGATGTGATGTGGAGACATGTGAAGCTCTATCATCACTGTGGATGTGATGTGGAGACATGTGAAGCTCTATCACCACTGTGGATGTGATGTAGGGACATGTGAAGCTCTATCACCACTGTGGATGTGATGTAGGGACATGTGAAGCTCTATCACCACTGTGGATGTGATGTAGGGACATGTGAAGCTCTATCACCACTGTGGATGTGATGTAGGGACATGTGAAGCTCTATCACCACTGTGGATGTGATGTGGAGACATGTGAAGCTCTGTAACCACTGTGGATGTGATGTAGGGACATGTGAAGCTCTATCACCACTGTGCATGTGATGTGGAGACATGTGAAGCTCTATCACCACTGTGGATGTGATGTGGAGACATGGGAAGCTCTGTCACCACTGTGGATGTGATGTAGGGACATGTGAAGCTCTATCACCACTGTGGATGTGATGTGGAGACATATGAAGCTCTGTAACCACTGTGGATGTGATGTAGGGACATGTGAAGCTCTATCACCACTGTGCATGTGATGTCGAGACATGTGAAGCTCTGTCACCACTGTCGATGTGATGTGGAGACATGTGAAGCTCTATCATCACTGTGGATGTGATGTGGAGACATGTGAAGCTCTATCACCACTGTGGATGTGATATAGGGACATGTGAAGCTCTATCACCACTGTGGATGTGATGTAGGGACATGTGAAGCTCTATCACCACTGTGGATGTGATGTAGGGACATGTGAAGCTCTGTAACCACTGTGGATGTGATGTAGGGACATGTGAAGCTCTATCACCACTGTGGATGTGATGTGGAGACATGTGAAGCTCTGTAACCACTGTGGATGTGATGTAGGGACATGTGAAGCTCTATCACCACTGTGCATGTGATGTGGAGACATGTGAAGCTCTATCACCACTGTGGATGTGATGTGGAGACATGGGAAGCTCTGTCACCACTGTGGATGTGATGTGGAGACATGTGAAGCTCTGTCACCTCTGTGGATGTGATGTGGAGACATGTGACGCTCTATCACCACTGTGGATGTGATGTAGGGACATGTGAAGCTCTGTCACCACTGTGGATGTGGAGACATGTGAAGCTCTGTCACCACTGTCGATGTGATGTGGAGACATGAGCTCTATCACCACTGTGGATGTGATGTGAAGACATGTGAAGCTCTATCACCACTGTGGATGTGATGTAGGGACATGTGACGCTCTATCACCACTGTATATGTGATGTGGGGACATGTGACGCTCTATCACCACTGTGGATGTGATGTGGGGACATGTGACGCTCTATCACCACTGTAGATGTGATGTGGAGACATGTGAAGCTCTATCACCACTGTGGATGTGATGTGGTGACATGTGAAGCTCTGTCACCACTGTGGATGTTATGTGGAGACATGTGACGCTCTATCACCACTGTGGATGTGATGTGGAGACATGTGAAGCTCTATCTCCACTGTGGATGTGATGTGGGGACATGTGAAGCTCTGTCACCACGGTGGATGTGATGTGGAGACATGTGACGCTCTGTCACCACTGTGGATGTGATGTGGAGACATGTGAAGCTCTGTCACCACTGTCGATGTGATGTGGAGACATGTGAAGCTCTGTCACCACTGTGGATGTGATGTGGAGACATGTGAAGCTCTGTCACCACTGTGGATGTGATGTGGAGACATGTGACGCTCTATCACCACTGTGGATGTGATGTAGGGACATGTGAAGCTCTATCACCACTGTGGATGTGATGTAGGGACATGTGAAGCTCTGTAACCACTGTGGATGTGATGTAGGGACATGTGAAGCTCTATCACCACTGTGCATGTGATGTGGAGACATGTGAAGCTCTGTCACCACTGTCGATGTGATGTGGAGACATGTGAAGCTCTATCATCACTGTGGATGTGATGTGGAGACATGTGAAGCTCTATCACCACTGTGGATGTGATGTAGGGACATGTGAAGCTCTATCACCACTGTGGATGTGATGTAGGGACATGTGAAGCTCTATCACCACTGTGGATGTGATGTAGGGACATGTGAAGCTCTGTAACCACTGTGGATGTGATGTAGGGACATGTGGAGCTCTATCACCACTGTGCATGTGATGTGGAGACATGTGAAGCTCTATCACCACTGTGGATGTGATGTGGAGACATGTGAAGCTCTATCACCACTGTGGATGTGATGTGGAGACATGTGAAGCTCTATCACCACTGTGGATGTGATGTAGGGACATGTGAAGCTCTATCACCACTGTGGATGTGATGTGGGGACATGTGAAGCTCTATTACCACTGTGGATGTGATGTGGAGACATGTGAAGCTCTGTAACCACTGTGGATGTGATGTAGGGACATGTGAAGCTCTATCACCACTGTGGATGTGATATGGAGACATGGGAAGCTCTGTCACCACTGTGGATGTGATGTGGAGACATGTGAAGCTCTGTCACCTCTGTGGATGTGATGTGGAGACATGTGACGCTCTATCATCACTGTGGATGTGATGTGGAGACATGTGACGCTCTATCACCACTGTGGATGTGATGTAGGGACATGTGAAGCTCTGTCACCACTGTGGATGTGGAGACATGTGAAGCTCTGTCACCACTGTCGATGTGATGTGGAGACATGTGAAGCTCTATCACCACTGTGGATGTGATGTGAAGACATGTGAAGCTCTATCACCACTGTGGATGTGATGTGAAGACATGTGACGCTCTGTCACCACTGTGGATGTGATGTGGGGACATGTGATGCTCTATCACCACTGTGGATGTGATGTAGGGACATTTGAAGCTCTGTCACCACTGTGGATGTGATGTAGGGACATGTGAAGCTCTATCATCACTGTGGATGTGATGTGGAGACATGTGACGCTCTATCACCACTGTGGATGTGATGTGGAGACATGTGACGCTCTATCACCACTGTGGATGTGATGTGGAGACATGTGAAGCTCTATCACCACTGTGGATGTGATGTGGAGACATGTGAAGCTCTATCACCACTGTGGATGTGATGTGGAGACATGTGAAGCTCTATCACCACTGTGGATGTGATGTGGAGACATGTGACGCTCTATCACCACTGTGGATGTGATGTTGAGACATGTGACGCTCTATCACCACTGTGGATGTGATGTGGAGACATGTGAAGCTCTGTCACCACTGTGGATGTGATGTGGTGACATGTGAAGCTCTGTCACCACTGTGGATGTGATGTGGAGACATGTGAAGCTCTATCACCACTGTGGATGTGATGTGGAGACATGTGACGCTCTATCACCACTGTGGATGTGATGTAGGGACATGTGAAGCTCTATCATCACTGTGGATGTGATGTGGAGACATGTGACGCTCTATCACTACTGTGGATGTGATGTGGAGACATGTGAAGCTCTATCACCACTGTGGATGTGATGTGGGGACATGTGACGCTCTATCACCACTGTGGATGTGATGTGGAGACATGTCACGCTCTATCACCACTGTGGATGTGATGTGGCGACATGTGACGCTCTATCACCACTGTGGATGTGATGTGGCGACATGTGACGCTCTATCACCACTGTGGATGTGATGTGGAGACATGTGACGCTCTATCACCACTGTGGATGTGATGTGGGGACATGTGAAGCTCTATCACCACTGTGGATGTGATGTGGAAACATGTGAAGCTGTATCACCACTGTGGATGTGATGTGGAGACATGTGACGCTCCATCACCACTGTGGATGTGATGTGGGGACATGGGAAGCTCTATCACCACTGTGGATGTGATGTGGAGACATGGGAAGCTCTATCACCACTGTGCATGTGATGTGGGGACATGTGACGCTCCATCACCACTGTGGATGTGATGTGGGGACATGGGAAGCTCTATCATCACTGTGGATGTGATGTGGAGACATGTGAAGCTCTGTAACCACTGTGGATGTGATGTGGAGACATGTGACGCTCTATCACCACTGTGGATGTGATGTGGGGACATGTGACGCTCTATCACCACTGTGGATGTGATGTGGGGACATGTGAAGCTCTGTCACCACTGTGGATGTGATGTGGGGACATGTGAAGCTCTATCACCACTGTGGATGTGATGTGGGGACATGTGAAGCTCTATCACCACTGTGGATGTGATGTGGTGACATGTGAAGCTCTGTCACCACTGTGGATGTGATGTGGTGACATGTGAAGCTCTGTCACCACTGTGGATGTTATGTGGAGACATGTGAAGCTCTATCATCACTGTGGATGTGATGTGGGGACATGTGAAGCTCTGTCACCACTGTGGATGTGATGTGGAGACATGTGAAACTCTGTCACCATTGTGGATGTGATGTGGAGACATGTGAAGCTCTATCTCCACTGTGGATGTGATGTGGGGACATGTGAAGCTCTGTCACCACGGTGGATGTGATGTGGAGACATGTGACGCTCTGTCACCACTGTGGATGTGATGTAGGGACATGTGAAGCTCTATCACCACTGCGGATGTGATGTAGGGACATGTGAAGCTCTGTAACCACTGTGGATGTGATGTAGGGACATGTGAAGCTCTATCACCACTGTGCATGTGATGTGGAGACATGTGAAGCTCTGTCACCACTGTCGATGTGATGTGGAGACATGTGAAGCTCTATCATCACTGTGGATGTGATGTGGAGACATGTGAAGCTCTATCACCACTGTGGATGTGATGTAGGGACATGTGAAGCTCTATCACCACTGTGGATGTGATGTAGGGACATGTGAAGCTCTGTAACCACTGTGGATGTGATGTGGAGACATGTGAAGCTCTATCATCACTGTGGATGTGATGTAGGGACATGTGAAGTTCTATCACCACTGTGGATGTGATGTGGAGACATGTGATGCTCTATCACCACTGTGGATGTGATGTGGAGACATGTGAAGCTCTATCACCACTGTGGATGTGATGTGGAGACATGTGACGCTCTATCACCACTGTGGATGTGATGTGGAGACATGTGACGCTCTATCACCACTGTGGATGTGATGTGGGGACATGTGAAGCTCTATCTCCACTGTGGATGTGATGTAGGGACATGTGATGTTCTATCACCACTGTGGATGTGATGTGGTGACATGTGAAGCTCTGTCACCACTGTGGATTTATGTGGGGACATGTGAAGCTCTGTCACCACTGTGGATGTGATGTGGAGACATGTGACGCTCTATCACCACTGTGGATGTGATGTGGAGACATGTGACGCTCTATCACCACTGTGGATGTGATGTGGAGACATGTGACGCTCTATCACCACTGTGGATGTGATGTAGAGACATGTGACGCTCTATCACCACTGTGGATGTGATGTGGAGACATGTGACGCTCTATCACCACTGTGGATGTGATGTGGGGACATGTGACGCTCTATCACCACTGTGGATGTGATGTGGAGACATGTGAAGCTCTGTCACCACTGTGGATGTGATGTGGTGACATGTGAAGCTCTGTCACCACTGTGGATGTGATGTGGAGACATGTGAAGCTCTGTCACCACTGTGGATGTGATGTGGGGACATGTGAAGCTCTATCACCACTGTGGATGTGATGTGGGGACATGTGACGCTCTATCACCACTGTGGATGTGATGTAGGGACATGTGACGCTCTATCACCACTGTGGATGTGATGTGGAGACATGTGAAGCTCTATCACCACTGTCGATGTGATGTAGGGACATGTAAAGCTCTGTCACCACTGTGGATGTGATGTGGGGACATGTGAGGCTCTATCACCACTGTGGATGTGATGTGGAGACATGTGACGCTCTATCACCACTGTGGATGTGATGTAGGGACATGTGAAGCTCTATCATCACTGTGGATGTGATGTGGAGACATGTGACGCTCTATCACCACTGTGGATGTGATGTAGGGACATGTGAAGCTCTATCATCACTGTGGATGTGATGTGGAGACATGTGACGCTCTATCACTACTGTGGATGTGATGTGGAGACATGTGAAGCTCTATCACCACTGTGGATGTGATGTGGGGACATGTGACGCTCTATCACCACTGTGGATGTGATGTGGGGACATGTGAAGCTCTATCACCACTGTGGATGTGATGTGGAGACATGTGACGCTCTATCACCACTGTGGATGTGATGTGGGGACATGTGAAGCTCTATCACCACTGTGGATGTGATGTGGGGACATGTGAGGCTCTATCACCACTGTGGATGTGATGTGGGGACATGTGAAGCTCTATCACCACTGTGGATGTGATGTGGGGACATGTGACGCTCTATCACCACTGTGGATGTGATGTGGGGACATGTGAAGCTCTATCACCACTGTGGATGTGATGTGGGGACATGTGACGCTCTATCACCACTGTGGATGTGATGTAGGGACATGTGACGCTCTATCACCACTGTGGATGTGATGTGGAGACATGTGAAGCTCTATCACCACTGTGGATGTGATGTAGGGACATGTAAAGCTCTATCACCACTGTGGATGTGATGTGGAGACTTGTGACGCTCTATCACCACTGTGGATGTGATGTGGAGACATGTGAAGCTCTGTCACCACTGTGGATGTGATGTGGGGACATGTGACGCTCTATCACCACTGTGGATGTGATGTGGGGACATGTGAAGCTCTATCACCACTGTGGATGTGATGTGGGGACATGTGACGCTCTATCACCACTGTGGATGTGATGTAGGGACATGTGACGCTCTATCACCACTGTGGATGTGATGTGGAGACATGTGAAGCTCTATCACCACTGTCGATGTGATGTAGGGACATGTAAAGCTCTATCACCACTGTGGATGTGATGTGGAGACATGTGACGCTCTATCACCACTGTGGATGTGATGTGGGGACATGTAAAGCTCTATCACCACTGTGGATGTGATGTGGAAACATGGGAAGCTCTGTCACCACTGTGGATGTGATGTGGAGACATGTGACGCTCTATCACCACTGTGGATGTGATGTAGGGACATGTGAAGCTCTATCACCACTGTGGATGTGATGTGGAGACATGTGAAGCTCTATCACCACTGTGGATGTGATGTGGAGACATGGGAAGCTCTGTCACCACTGTGGATGTGATGTGGGGACATGTGAAGCTCTATCACCACTGTGGATGTGATGTGGAGACATGTGACGCTCTATCACCACTGTGGATGTGATGTGGGGACATGTGAGGCTCTATCACCACTGTGGATGTGATGTGGGGACATGTGAGGCTCTATCACCACTGTGGATGTGATGTGTAGACACGTGACGCTCTATCATCACTGTGTATGTGATGTGGGGACACGTGACGCTCTATCACCACTGTGGATGTGATGTGGAGACACGTGACGCTCTATCACCACTGTGGATGTGATGTGGGGACACGTGAAGCTCTATCACCACTGTGGATGTGATGTGGAGACATGTGAAGCTCTATCACCACTGTGGATGTGATGTGGGGACATGTGAAGCTCTATCACCACTGTGGATGTGATGTGGGGACATGTGACGCTCTATCACCACTGTGGATGTGATGTGGAGACAAGTGACGCTCTATCACCACTGTGGATGTGATGTGGGGACATGTGAAGCTCTATCACCACTGTGGATGTGATGTGGGGACACGTGACGCTCTATCACCACTGTGGATGTGATGTGGGGACACGTGAAGCTCTATCACCACTGTGGATGTGATGTGGAGACATGTGAAGCTCTATCACCACTGTGGATGTGATGTGGGGACATGTGAAGCTCTATCACCACTGTGGATGTGATGTGGGGACATGTGACGCTCTATCACCACTGTGGATGTGATGTGGAGACAAGTGACGCTCTATCACCACTGTGGATGTGATGTGGGGACATGTGAAGCTCTATCACCACTGTGGATGTGATGTGGAGACATGTGAAGCTCTGTCACCACTGTGGATGTGATGTGGGGACATGTGAGGCTCTATCACCACTGTGGATGTGATGTGGGGACATGTGAGGCTCTATCACCACTGTGGATGTGATGTGTAGACATGTGACGCTCTATCATCACTGTGTATGTGATGTGGGGACATGTGACGCTCTATCACCACTGTGGATGTGATGTGGAGACACGTGACGCTCTATCACCACTGTGGATGTGATGTGGGGACACGTGAAGCTCTATCACCACTGTGGATGTGATGTGGAGACATGTGAAGCTCTATCACCACTGTGGATGTGATGTGGGGACATGTGAAGCTCTATCACCACTGTGGATGTGATGTGGGGACATGTGACGCTCTATCACCACTGTGGATGTGATGTGGGGACATGTGAAGCTCTATCACCACTGTGGATGTGATGTGGAGACATGTGACGCTCTATCACCACTGTGGATGTGATGTGGGGACATGTGAAGCTCTATCACCACTGTGGATGTGATGTGGGGACATGTGAGGCTCTATCACCACTGTGGATGTGATGTGGGGACATGTGAAGCTCTATCACCACTGTGGATGTGATGTGGGGACATGTGACGCTCTATCACCACTGTGGATGTGATGTGGGGACATGTGAAGCTCTATCACCACTGTGGATGTGATGTGGGGACATGTGACGCTCTATCACCACTGTGGATGTGATGTAGGGACATGTGACGCTCTATCACCACTGTGGATGTGATGTGGAGACATGTGAAGCTCTATCACCACTGTGGATGTGATGTAGGGACATGTAAAGCTCTATCACCACTGTGGATGTGATGTGGAGACTTGTGACGCTCTATCACCACTGTGGATGTGATGTGGAGACATGTGAAGCTCTGTCACCACTGTGGATGTGATGTGGGGACATGTGACGCTCTATCACCACTGTGGATGTGATGTGGGGACATGTGAAGCTCTATCACCACTGTGGATGTGATGTGGGGACATGTGACGCTCTATCACCACTGTGGATGTGATGTAGGGACATGTGACGCTCTATCACCACTGTGGATGTGATGTGGAGACATGTGAAGCTCTATCACCACTGTCGATGTGATGTAGGGACATGTAAAGCTCTATCACCACTGTGGATGTGATGTGGAGACATGTGACGCTCTATCACCACTGTGGATGTGATGTGGGGACATGTAAAGCTCTATCACCACTGTGGATGTGATGTGGAAACATGGGAAGCTCTGTCACCACTGTGGATGTGATGTGGAGACATGTGACGCTCTATCACCACTGTGGATGTGATGTAGGGACATGTGAAGCTCTATCACCACTGTGGATGTGATGTGGAGACATGTGAAGCTCTATCACCACTGTGGATGTGATGTGGAGACATGGGAAGCTCTGTCACCACTGTGGATGTGATGTGGGGACATGTGAAGCTCTATCACCACTGTGGATGTGATGTGGAGACATGTGACGCTCTATCACCACTGTGGATGTGATGTGGGGACATGTGAGGCTCTATCACCACTGTGGATGTGATGTGGGGACATGTGAGGCTCTATCACCACTGTGGATGTGATGTGTAGACATGTGACGCTCTATCATCACTGTGTATGTGATGTGGGGACACGTGACGCTCTATCACCACTGTGGATGTGATGTGGAGACACGTGACGCTCTATCACCACTGTGGATGTGATGTGGGGACACGTGAAGCTCTATCACCACTGTGGATGTGATGTGGAGACATGTGAAGCTCTATCACCACTGTGGATGTGATGTGGGGACATGTGAAGCTCTATCACCACTGTGGATGTGATGTGGGGACATGTGACGCTCTATCACCACTGTGGATGTGATGTGGAGACAAGTGACGCTCTATCACCACTGTGGATGTGATGTGGGGACATGTGAAGCTCTATCACCACTGTGGATGTGATGTGGGGACACGTGACGCTCTATCACCACTGTGGATGTGATGTGGGGACACGTGAAGCTCTATCACCACTGTGGATGTGATGTGGAGACATGTGAAGCTCTATCACCACTGTGGATGTGATGTGGGGACATGTGAAGCTCTATCACCACTGTGGATGTGATGTGGGGACATGTGACGCTCTATCACCACTGTGGATGTGATGTGGAGACAAGTGACGCTCTATCACCACTGTGGATGTGATGTGGGGACATGTGAAGCTCTATCACCACTGTGGATGTGATGTGGAGACATGTGAAGCTCTGTCACCACTGTGGATGTGATGTGGGGACATGTGAGGCTCTATCACCACTGTGGATGTGATGTGGGGACATGTGAGGCTCTATCACCACTGTGGATGTGATGTGTAGACATGTGACGCTCTATCATCACTGTGTATGTGATGTGGGGACATGTGACGCTCTATCACCACTGTGGATGTGATGTGGAGACACGTGACGCTCTATCACCACTGTGGATGTGATGTGGGGACACGTGAAGCTCTATCACCACTGTGGATGTGATGTGGAGACATGTGAAGCTCTATCACCACTGTGGATGTGATGTGGGGACATGTGAAGCTCTATCACCACTGTGGATGTGATGTGGGGACATGTGACGCTCTATCACCACTGTGGATGTGATGTGGAGACAAGTGACGCTCTATCACCACTGTGGATGTGATGTGGGGACACGTGAAGCTCTATCACCACTGTGGATGTGATGTGGGGACACGTGACGCTCTATCACCACTGTGGATGTGATGTGGGGACACGTGAAGCTCTATCACCACTGTGGATGTGATGTGGAGACATGTGAAGCTCTATCACCACTGTGGATGTGATGTGGGGACATGTGAAGCTCTATCACCACTGTGGATGTGATGTGGGGACATGTGACGCTCTATCACCACTGTGGATGTGATGTGGAGACAAGTGACGCTCTATCACCACTGTGGATGTGATGTGGGGACATGTGAAGCTCTATCACCACTGTGGATGTGATGTGGGGACATGTGAAGCTCTATCACCACTGTGGATGTGATGTGGGGACATGTGAAGCTCTATCACCACTGTGGATGTGATGTAGGGACATGTGACGCTCTATCACCACTGTGGATGTGATGTGGAGACATGTGAAGCTCTATCACCACTGTGGATGTGATGTAGGGACATGTAAAGCTCTATCACCACTGTGGATGTGATGTGGAGACATGTGACGCTCTATCACCACTGTGGATGTGATGTGGAGACATGTGAAGCTCTGTCACCACTGTGGATGTGATGTGGGGACATGTGACGCTCTATCACCACTGTGGATGTGATGTGGGGACATGTGAAGCTCTATCACCACTGTGGATGTGATGTGGGGACATGTGAGGCTCTATCACCACTGTGGATGTGATGTGGGGACATGTGAAGCTCTATCACCACTGTGGATGTGATGTGGGGACATGTGAAGCTCTATCACCACTGTGAATGTGATGTGGAGACATGTGACGCTCTATCACCACTGTGGATGTGATGTGGGGACATGTGAAGCTCTATCACCACTGTGGATGTGATGTGGGGACATGTGAAGCTCTATCACCACTGTGGATGTGATGTGGAGACATGTGAAGCTCTATCACCACTGTGGATGTGATGTGGAGACATGTGACGCTCTATCACCACTGTGGATGTGATGTGGGGACATGTGAGGCTCTATCACCACTGTGGATGTGATGTGGGGACATGTGAGGCTCTATCACCACTGTGGATGTGATGTGGAGACATGTGACGCTCTATCATCACTGTGTATGTGATGTGGGGACATGTGGAGCTCTATCACCACTGTGGATGTGATGTGGAGACATGTGAAGCTCTATCACCACTGTGGATGTGATGTGGAGACAAGTGACGCTCTATCACCACTGTGTATGTGATGTGGGGACATGTGAAGCTCTATCACCACTGTGTATGTGATGTGGGGACATGTGACGCTATCACCACTGTGGATGTGATGTGGAGACATATGAAGCTCTATCACCACTGTGGATGACATGTGGAGTGGTGCTTTTCACATAGAGAGCCATACATACAAGGATAGGGGATAAGGAGCCATGCCTACCAAGATAGGGATGACGGGACAGTGCACAATCTTTTTTTTTTATATAGCGCTAACATATTCCGCAGCGCTTTACAGTTTGCACACATTATCATCACTGTCCCCGATGGGGCTCACAATCTAAATTCCCTATCAGTATGTCTTTGGAATGTGGGAGGAAACCCACGCAAACACGGGGAGAACATACAAACTCCTTGCAGATGTTGTCCTTGGTGGGATTCAAACCCCAGCGCTGCAAGGCTGCAGTGCTAACCACTGAGCCACTGTGCTGCCCTAATGCATACCCGGCTTATACTCGAGTCAATAAGCTTACCCAATTTTTCGTGGCAAATTTAGGTGCCTCAGCTTATACTCAGGTCGACTTGTATATATGGTATATAAGCCAACAGGAAAAAAAAGAAAAATATTCAGGATTGAGAGTCCTCAGTAATCCTGAATATTTTTCTATCTACTGGCTAACACGGTACAAAGATATACATCTTTCCTGTAGGAAAAAAAGAGACATACTTCTCAACATTACCACTTGTCCCTTCAGGAAGACAGAAGAAAAAAACCCACAAGGAAAGGAGGGGAGCTAGAGGTGTATATAGACGGAAGACAATTTAAACTAATTGCTATCACCTGTCCTTTGTTCCAGAAGGATAAAATCCCCATTGGTGCTGCTGTAGGACAAGGAAAGAAAGGTTTCTGGTATTTCCTGGCATAGTCTTAAGAGATTAAAATATTCACTCCTCACTTGAGTGACTCCCCCCCTCCCCCGATGCGCGTCCTCATACTGTTCAGTTCTCACTTGGCCTCCACTTCCTGCAGTGGTGATATCCCCCCCATCTCAGGAATATGTGACCTCTGCAGCCAATTACTTGCTACCATAGTAATGTGTTACATCCATCGATTGGCTGCAGCAGTCGTATATTCCCGTCATCACTACAATTAAAGACTGCAAGAAGATCAGACAGCCTTAGAAATGAAGCGTCAGGAGAGTATGACTTTTTTTTTTCTCAAACCAACCTGAAATAATGATTTTACTTTCCCAACAACCCCTTTAGGCCTCAAACTGAATTTTGTGATTTTTTTCAGTAGTCTTTTTTTTATATCAGTTTTTTCATCTCTCGCTCAACAAAAAGAAAAAAAAAAAGTTTCCAAACGTCTTCTATAGAGTAGGGCATGTTCATGTTTTTTGGTCAGTTTTCTGTCCGTAGGGAAGTACTGTCAGGCTAACATTGGGACCGCGTGCTATGTGCGAGGTCACGGGGGGCTCTGCAGCATCTGCTGGTCTGATTGATAGGACAGACTAGTGCTGGGAACCTCCAATATGTGGACGGGCATGAGGAGACAACTTGTCGGGGTCACTGGTCTGATAAATTCAGCGACCCATGCGGACGGAGCCCTAAAGAATAGAAAACCGGCCAGGGTCCGGATGACACACGAGCACGGAACATTTTTGGACGGACAGATCCCCATGAACGGCCAAAGACTGATCTGCATATCGGATAAAAAAAATTAACCTGCATTTTTTTTTTTCCATGTGGAGAATTGGCCTAATTGTGATCCCTGGATTCCGTGGAGTGGGACAGGTTGTGATAGTCTTGTATGTTTGTGATTTCAGGAGCTGCATTTTCTCTTTACAAAGCCGTCCGCCCAGTACCCGTACTCAGAAATCCGGATAGATAACAGGACGACGAGTATCAGCCTCACCATCGCAGAGAAGGGCAGTGCTGACGAGATCTGGAAATGTCACCTGGATGACGGTGAGCGGAACAATAACCCCCATAGATCACATAGGTGCCATACAGATCAGCATTCACCAGGGATATCAGATGGGCACCAACAAACCCTGTCGGAAAATATGCCATAGGTGACAAATAATGGGTTAATTCAACATGATGTGAGCAACGCCAAAGCTTTGCAATATTTGGCTGCTTTCACACTAAGCAATTTTTTTTTTTCAATCTGCATTGCAGTTTTTCAAGCCAAAGCCAGAAGTAGATCCAGCAAGAAGAACTGTTTTCTTCATATTTCCCATCCATTCCATCCATCGAGATGGAAGTTTCACTGATTTATTGACATATCATGAACATGTCAAGTCGGGGGAGTGACATAAGGAGTGCAAGAAAGGCTGACAACGGCCGTTTCGCGCTGCTCGAGCGCTTCAACGGGTCCGAGCAGCGCGAAACGGCCGTTGTCAGCCTTCCTTGCACTCCTCATGTCACTCCCCCGACTTGACATGTTCATGATATGTCAATAAATCAGTGAAACTTCCATCTCGATGAGTGCGACCTCTTCTCTTTGCATGGATTCCCAGGATTGACTGTTTCCAGGTCTGGCACCCGAGATTCCCAGCTGTTGGGCTTCTGCATGCCGCACATCATTTGAAGTTACACGGTAACGGCGGTGCCGTCCGCTTTTTATCTTGAGTTTTGTGACACACATAATTATGATGGGTTTTTCCAACCAATCCAAGAGGAATCCATAACAGCATGTTGACACTACATCCAATATCCACTTGAAAAAGTGCTAACAAAATACTCAAAATGTCTATGTAAAAACAACTCCCTGATCCCACGTTCGGCCTTTTAAGCGTATTTTAATCGCTTCAAGATTCCAAAGACACAAAGCGACTAAAAGAACTGACGGCTGAAAATTGCTAAAAAATTACCAAACACAGGAAATGATCAAAAAAGGTGTCAGCAGGTGGTGAAAAAAATAATAAGAGAAAAAAATGGATTTTTGAAATCGTATTTGCTTTGCTGGCTGTAAAAAGCCACGTGTTCACTTTGTATGTACAGCGAGATGTATAAGATTGGGCACCACCAGTCAAAATTACTGTAATTGTGAAGCAAGTTGAAGACGAAATGATCTAAAAGGGCTACAGTTACAGATGACACATTTCATTTCCATTTTAGGTAAAAAAAAAATAAAAAATTAAAAAAAAATATATAGTGAAATTTTTTAAATTTTAAAATTACAAAAAGGAAAATGGATCAATGCAAAAGTTTGGACACCCTTGTCGATTTGTGTGTTCAGATAACTTGATCAAGGTTTCAGACCTGAATTACCCAAGTTAGGGTTTTGGCTTCTTCACCATCATCGTTAGGAAAGGCCTGGGTGCTGGAAATTTCCAGCTTTATAAAAACCCTGAATCCCACCTCTGAGTGGGAGAAGTCAATAAAATATCAAAATACCAAATGTGCTGCTAACTTTACATTCATTACCTTTAGATGACCTGGAAATACTGTCAAACCCAAGCAGAGGCCAAGGATCCGTCTCAGGTACTGGTACATCTGGGGGATATCCCAGGCCCTGTGGCCGGTATCTCTGGGGGGGGGATATCTTTTGTCCTGTGGCCGGTATCTCTGGGGGATGTTTTGTCCTGTGGCTGGTATCTCTGGGGGGGGGGGGGGGGATATGTTTTGTCCTGTGGCCGGTGTCTCTGGGGGGGGGGGGGATATCTTTTGTCTTGTGGCTGGTATCTCTGGGTGGGGGGGAATATCTTTTGTCCTGTGGCTGGTATCTCTGGGGGGGGAATATCTTTTGTCCTGTGGCTGGTATCTCTGGGGGGGGGGGGGAATATCTTTTGTCCTGTGGCCGGTGTCTCTGGGGGGATATCCCGGGCCCTGTGGCTGGTATCTCTAGGGGGGGGGATATCTTTTGTCCTGTGGCTGGTATCTCTAGGGGGGGGGATATCTTTTGTCCTGTGGCTGGTATCTCTAGGGGGGGGGGATATCTTTTGTCCTGTGGCTGGTATCTCTAGGGGGGGGGGATATCTTTTGTCCTGTGGCTGGTATCTCTAGGGGGGGGGGATATCTTTTGTCCTGTGGCTGGTATCTCTGGGGGGGGGATATCTTTTGTCCTGTGGCCGGTATCTCTGGGGGGGGGGGATATCTTTTGTCCTGTGGCCGGTATCTCTGGGGGGGGGGGATATATTTTGTCCTGTGGCTGGTATCTCGGGGGGGGGGATATCTTTTGTCCTGTGGCTGGTATCTCTGGGTGGGGGGGATATCTTTTGTCCTGTGGCTGGTATCTCTGGGGGGGGGATATCTTTTGTCCTGTGGCTGGTATCTCTGGGGGGGGATATCTTTTGTCCTGTGGCTGGTATCTCGGGGGGGGGGGGGGATATCTTTTGTCCTGTGGCTGGTATCTCTGGGTGGGGGGGATATCTTTTGTCCTGTGGCTGGTATCTCTGGGGGGGGGGATATCTTTTGTCCTGTGGCCGGTATCTCTGGGGGGTGGGATATCTTTTGTCCTGTGGCCGGTATCTCTGGGGGGGGATATCTTTTGTCCTGTGGCTGGTATCTCTGGGGGGGGGGGGATATCTTTTGTCCTGTGGCTGGTATCTCTGGGGGGGGGGGGATATCTTTTGTCCTGTGGCCAGTATCTCTGGGGGGGATATCTTTTGTCCTGTGGCCGGTATCTCGGGGGGGGGGATATCTTTTGTCCTGTGGCTGGTATCTCGGGGGGGGGGGGAAATCTTTTGTCCTGTGGCCGGTATCTCTGGGGGGGGGGGAGATATCTTTTGTCCTGTGGCTGGTATCTCTGGGGGGGGGGGGGATATCTTTTGTCCTGTGGCTGGTATCTCTGGGGGGGGGGGAGATATCTTTTGTCCTGTGGCTGGTATCTCTGGGGGGGGGATATCTTTTGTCCTGTGGCTGGTATCTCTGGGGGGGGGGGGAATATCTTTTGTCCTGTGGCCGGTGTCTCTGGGGGGATATCCCGGGCCCTGTGGCTGGTATCTCTGGGGGATGTTTTGTCCTGTGGCTGGTATCTCTGGGGGGGGGATATGTTTTGTCCTGTGGCCGGTGTCTCTGGGGGGATATCCCGGGCCCTGTGGCTGGTATCTCTAGGGGGGGGGATATCTTTTGTCCTGTGGCTGGTATCTCTGGGGGGGGGGATATCTTTTGTCCTGTGGCTGGTATCTCTGGGGGGGGGATATCTTTTGTCCTGTGGCCGGTATCTCTGGGGGGGGGGATATCTTTTGTCCTGTGGCTGGTATCTCTGGGGGGGGGATATCTTTTGTCCTGTGGCTGGTATCTCTGGGGGGGGGGGGGGAGATATCTTTTGTCCTGTGGCTGGTATCTCTGGGGGGGGGATATCTTTTGTCCTGTGGCTGGTATCTCTGGGGGGGGGGGGGGAGATATCTTTTGTCCTGTGGCTGGTATCTCTGGTGGGGGGGGGAGATATATTTTGTCCTGTGGCTGGTATCTCTGGGGGGGGGGGATATCTTTTGTCCTGTGGCTGGTATCTCTGGGGGGGGGAGATATCTTTTGTCCTGTGGCTGGTATCTCTGGGGGGGGGAGATATCTTTTGTCCTGTGGCTGGTATCTCTGGGGGGGGGATATCTTTTGTCCTGTGGCTGGTATCTCTGGGGGGGGGGGAGATATCTTTTGTCCTGTGGCTGGTATCTCTGGGGGGGGGATATCTTTTGTCCTGTGGCTGGTATCTCTGGGGGGGGGGGGAGATATCTTTTTTCCTGTGGCTGGTATCTCTGGGGGGGGGGGGATATCTTTTGTCCTGTGGCTGGTATCTCTGGGGGGGGGGATATCTTTTGTCCTGTGGCTGGTATCTCTGGGGGGGGGAGATATCTTTTGTCCTGTGGCTGGTATCTCTGGGGGGGGGATATCTTTTGTCCTGTGGCTGGTATCTCTGGGGGGGGGGGAGATATCTTTTGTCCTGTGGCTGGTATCTCTGGGGGGGGGGATATCTTTTGTCCTGTGGCTGGTATCTCTGGGGGGGGGGGATATCTTTTGTCCTGTGGCCAGTATCTCTGGGGGGGGGATATCTTTTGTCCTGTGGCTGGTATCTCTGGGGGGGGGGGGGAGATATCTTTTTTCCTGTGGCTGGTATCTCTGGGGGGGGGGATATCTTTTTTCCTGTGGCTGGTATCTCTGGGGGGGGGATATCTTTTGTCCTGTGGCTGGTATCTCTGGGGGGGGGGATATCTTTTGTCCTGTGGCCAGTATCTCTGGGGGGGGGATATCTTTTGTCCTGTGGCTGGTATCTCTGGGGGGGGGGGAGATATCTTTTGTCCTGTGGCTGGTATCTCTGGGGGGGGAGATATCTTTTGTCCTGTGGCTGGTATCTCTGGGGGGGGGATATCTTTTGTCCTGTGGCTGGTATCTCTGGGGGGGGGGGAGATATCTTTTGTCCTGTGGCTGGTATCTCTGGGGGGGGAGATATCTTTTGTCCTGTGGCTGGTATCTCTGGGGGGGGGATATCTTTTGTCCTGTGGCTGGTATCTCTGGGGGGGGGGGAGATATCTTTTGTCCTGTGGCTGGTATCTCTGGGGGGGGGGGAGATATCTTTTGTCCTGTGGCTGGTATCTCTGGGGGGGGGGATATCTTTTTTCCTGTGGCTGGTATCTCTGGGGGGGGGGATATCTTTTGTCCTGTGGCCAGTATCTCTGGGGGGGATATCTTTTGTCTCATGGCTGGTATCTCTGGGGGGGGGGGATATCTTATATCTTAGGCTATGTTCACACATTGTGACTGTTGTTTTGTTTTTCCTGCAATAGCAATAAAACTGCACTATTTTTGAATGTTGAGACAAAAAAAAAAAACTTGAAGGCAACATGTGAACGCAGCCGCACTGTCACCCCCGACACAGTGTCATGTTGTTTGCGTCATTTTCATTTTTTTTTATCCTAGCCTCAAAAATCTTCATAGAAAAGAACTACAAGAACCTGTGTGCCCGCCTGCCAATGCTGGAGCCCATCCTGCTGGACCTGCTGCACCAACGCGTCATTAACGAGGAAGAGGAGACGTACATAAAACACAAGGGGCCGGGCTTCACTGCAAACCGCGAACTCCTAAAGATGATCGTCAAGAAGGGAGCAGAGGAAAAGTTCTACATGGTCCTGAAGGAGAAAGACCCCCTACTGGTGGATGACCTGGAGGGAAGACTGGTGTTGGCATGACATCAGCGCTGCCAGAAGTGACCTGAACGTGGCGGTGCCGGACTATAACAAGGCGAACCTATCCACTACACGTGTCCCCGCGACCGGTCCTAGTATGGACGACTTCCACCCGGGACATTTACAGCAATTTTTAAAACAGTAAAATATTCGGATAACTTTGTATTTTAAACCCTTTTGTTCAAAATGGAATTTTTTTTTGTAACTCTTCTACATTCTAGGAAATGTATAAAGAAATTAATGTTACCATTCTTTTTTAAAAAAAAAAAAAATGAAAACAGTACAAATTTATATTTAATTGACCACAAATGGCAGCGAAACGTCAGAAATATTTATAAATGTTGTTCCATAAAAAACAAAAAAAAAAAAAAAAAAAATCGGACAAAATTCTCCCTATAAGACTACAGTAATGTGTGACCTGTGGTGACCTCGCCTCCTCACTGATGACATCATCAGGATTCCTTCTATGACATTAGAGGGGGGGCAGAGCGTCTCGGTACCTGCCGGCTGCACATAGGGGAGGACCTCAGAGCAGATCCCCCTGGGATGGAGGTCGCTTCCTCCTCTTCGCAGTCCTGGCCGTCACCTCCTTGTGCCTGGAGGAGCTGGGAATAGACGGGTCATACAGGGGGGGGAGGCGTCCTGCGTCCTCAATGAGAGGGGGCAGGTCAGAGCTTCTTCTCCGGTGCCCTCCGTGGGCTGTAGCCCTCCAGGCGATGAGACTGCTGAGGACGACGTCTCCTCTCTTCTCGTGCGTTGGGTCTGATCATTCCCCGTCGGTCTGGCAGACGGCGGCCGTCAGTCACAGAGACCCCGTTACACACGTGTGACATCAGAAGTCTTTATTATAATGTACAGCGTGATCGGAGGAATGATACAGCTGGGGCAGGGAGAGGGCACGACGCTCAGCTACCAGACACAACAGGAGGCCGAAATACAGAACTACCACAAGTGCCGGACACCACACAGGGCACAGGCTGTGTGCCGCTGAGCACCGACACCGCTCAATGGAAATCCTCTGACCTGGTCCCATAAAATAATCTAAAATTAAAATCTCAGAATTATCTCTGCGTACTACAAAGGGCAGGAATGCCGGAGTACCTGTGCCGTACAGAACGAGGCGAGGCCAGAGCTGCAATCACAATTCGGCCATTTTGTGACTCTTTGTAGGCCGGCACTGCGTGGTCAGCGCCTTTTGCAGAGCATGCTCGGCTGTTGTGCATTATGGGTAATACTATTTACATCGGGTACAGTACAATATTCATAGCTCGTCGTGCAGTGCATCATGGGGCTTCAGCGGCTGTCAGTCCAGTCCTGATGATCACCAGCGGCAGAATTGTGAATGCAGCTCCGGATGGAACCACATAAGTAGAGATGAGCAAAGAAATCTGCACGAAGTGCACAATGTCATGACCGTGCAGGGGCTGAAAAATTGCAATAAGAACCACCCAGGACGCCGGCATTCGAGCGCCGATCGAGAAAGTCTGTAAACGTGGACGCCGGACGAGGGGAAGCGTCTTCCTCATCTCCTAACACAAGTGAAGGAAAGGATTCAACACAGGATGTAAAAGCCTCGAAACATGTGGCGGCTTTCTTCCAAAACCAGTGCAAACATTGCAATACCGGACACAATCCATGGATGGGGGGGCGCTGTTCTTGGTACTTCTACTCCTGTGAACTGAAGGCTTTTCCCTGAGACTTTCCTCTGCCTGCCCCCATAACCAGCGCTGACCCCAGACAGCACTCGCTGAGATCGCTCGCTCCTTGTCTCCTCTGCTGCTTACAGTATGTACATCTCCCTGGAACGAGGGGCCGCAGCGGGAACACACGAGGGGCCGCGGCGGGGGCACACGAGGGGCCGCGGCGGGGGCACACGAGGGGCCGCGGCGGGGGCACACGAGGGGCCGCGGCGGGGGCACACGAGGGGCCGCGGAGGGAGCACACGAGGGGCCGCGGAGGGAGCACACGAGGGGCCGCGGAGGGAGTACACGAGGGGCCTCGGAGGGAGCACACGAGGGGCCGCAATGGGGGCACACCAGGGGCCGCGGCGGGGCCACGTGTGACGGCAAACTGGCTGCATGTAAATGACACCATTGCACGCGTACATCGCTGCCCGTGAACCCCGAGGCTGATGAGCCGGCTCTCCACGACAGGTCGGGATAGGGTCAAGTTCAAGGGACGCGGCGTCAAAATATTAAAAACAATTCAATGAAACATAAGAATTGATACAAAACAAAAAATTACAGTAAAAAAGGTTCAGAAAACTGAGGATCAGGAACAGCGGTCCACAAAAACCACGAGCAGCGCCCCCATAACACAGCAATGAGGAGCAGGATGGACAGTAATACCTGATGCCACCACCAGGCGGCAGTGGCTTGGGGGGGGGGTTTATAACCTGGGGCCGACGTCCAGGTGGGGGAGGGGGTCTGGGCGGACGACATACGAGACCGAACACTCAGGTAATAAATTACTTCATGCCCGCGCCTTAATCCCTCAGTTTCTTCTTCGCCCGCTCGGCGCGGTCCAGGGCGGCCATGTTGCAGGAAGCCGTCACCAGGTGCAGGAGGCTGATGACAGCTTTCACTAGAGAGACCGGGCAGCAGAGCGTGACGACGAGGCGGAAGAGACCGACTCCCCCGAGGGGTCCCAGTGTGACTGTGAAAGGCAGGAGCACAAAGTGTCACCCCAAATGTTTTACCCCGCGCCCCTGAAGACCACAGATGCACAAAGACTGAGAAGAGCGCCTACCTGCTGGCCCCTCGGAGAAGTGCAGCAGGTATAACATGCAGTAGAAGAGTTCATTCCCGGCACACATGAAGAACAGGACCGGCTGCGAGAAAAACAAGTCAGTGACTAACGGTCAGCCACCAAAACTGACCCCAAAAATTTCCCAGTGCCCCTACCCGGGAGGTGTAGTACAGCCGCAGTACGGGGTTACCCGACAGGTCGATGGTCTTGTGACTGTCGCTGCCCTTCAGGGTTGAGCTGTGGAGAACAAGAAAGATGTGGATAAGACTGCTGACAAGAGTGTCCTCCAGCAGGGGGTGACACTGAGCACAGGATACCTGTGGAGGTGCAGCCAGTGACTGGCGATGTCCAGGCTCATGCTCAGCTGGAACAGCAGCGTGTACGACGGGTACAGCAGCGACAGGTTCACCAGGAGACACATGGTAGCGCAGCGGTCGGTCAGCATGTCCAGCATGGCTCCAAACTTGGTGCCTGGGGAAAAGGAACATGTTGGGTTCGTGCTCCTGACTGTATCGTCAGTACTGGGCGCTGATCGCGGGTCCGGCCCGAAACAGCAAACATGGCCTCACCTTGATTAAGAGCTCGAGCTGCATGTCCATCAAAGGCGTCCAGGAGACCACTGAGAAGGTAGAAGGTGGAGGCCACCAGGGGGGAGGTCGGCATGAAATAAAAAGCAACGAAGGCAAGGAGTATCCGGGCATAACCTGCAGGAACGACACAGAGAATGGAGGGTGACACCACAAGAACCCAGGAGCCATCATGTTTCTACTCCAGAGCTGCACTCACTATTCTGCTGGTGCAGTCACTGTTTACAAACATTACATTTGCTGGTCCTGCGTTACCTCCTGTATTATACTCCAGAGCTGCACGCACTATTCTGCTGGTGCTGTCACTGTGTACATACATTACATTACTGATCCTGAGTTACATCCTGTATTATACTCCAGAGCTGCACTCACTATTCTGCTGGTGCAGTCACTGTGTACATACATTACTGATCCAGAGTTACATCCTGTATTATACTCCAGAGCTGCACTCACTATTCTGCTGGTGCAGTCACTGTGTACATACATTACATTACTGATCCTGAGTTACATCCTGTATTATACTCCAGAGCTGCACTCACTATTCTGCTGGTGCAGTCACTGTGTACATACATTACATTACTGATCCTGAGTTACATCCTGTATTATACTCCAGAGCTGCACTCACTATTCTGCTGGTGCAGTCACTGTGTACATACATTACTGATCCTGACTTACATCCTGTATTATACCCCAGAGCTGCACTCACTATTCTGCTGGTGCAGTCACTGTGTACATACATTATATTACTGGGGAAGAGTCTTGAGGAGATCATTTGCATATTCCCAGTGCCTTCTGGGATAAGTGAAGAGTCTCCGCGAGCTCAACGATCACTGGGTTTTGGCCGTTGCAGAATTTGGGCTCATCTTTCATCGTTTTTAAGAAATCTCAAGATGGAAGAGGCCAGGAGCCATTTGGTGAGCTGCATTTCTTGCTACATGTTCACAGATTTACCAGTGGAAAAGCCAAACTTCACATGCCACAAATGCAGCTTGTGTCCCTGTTGGAGGAAAAGTTGCGAAATCTCGAAGAGAGGTTAGCTACGTTGAAGATCATTAAGGAAGGTGAAGAGTTCTTGGACAGAGCAGAATTATCTCTTCATGTTACAGAAAGAGAAGAAATTCGAAGTGCACCTGAAGAAACAGAGGAATGGAGACATGTGACCCAGAGAAGCAGGAGGACCAGGAGGCAGTCAGCACCCATACTGCTCAGGAACCAGTACCAGGCTCTCACGCAGGAAAACGATGAAGAAATACATCAGGATAAGACTTTGCCAACAAGCAGCAACCTTGTACGCCCTCAGAGTCCTCCTGGATGGAGAAAGAAAAATGTTGTGAAGAAGAAACGGAGAGTGGTGGTCATGGGGGATTCCCTGTTGAGAGGAACAGAGGCCGCTATCTGCAGACCGGATATAACTTCAAGAGAAATGTGCTGTCTTCCAGGTGCAAAAATTAAAGATGTGTCTGACAGGATATCAGGACTCTTCAGACCTACAGATGACTACCCATTCCTGCTACTACATGTGGGGACAAATGACACCGCAAGAAACGACCTGGAAACCATCTGCAGAGACTTTGAAGACTTAGGCAAGAAAGTGAAAGAACTGGGAGCGCAGGTGGTCTTCTCTTCCATCCTCCCAGTGGATGGCCATGGAACAAGGAGGTGGAATAAGATTCTGCAGGTGAACAACTGGCTACGTCGATGGTGCCGTCAGCAACGATTTGGATTTCTGGATCACGGAGTGAACTACTTATACGATGGACTACTTGCTAGAGATGGGGTGCACCTTACGAAGACTGGAAAGCATGTATTTGGAAGTCGCCTTGCTACACTTGTAAGGAGAGCTTTAAACTAGAACAACATGGGAAGGGAAGCAAAAGACCAGAAAAAGCCATACACCTGACAAATGCTACTGAGAACTCTGCTATTAGAAGTGGAAAGGAAGAACAAAGACGAAAGAATCTAATTAATAAAAATATTGGAGAAAGAGAAACCAATCACAAACTAAAATGTTTCTATACTAATGCACAAAGCATGGGCAACAAACAAGGAGAATTGGAACTACTAACACAGGAAAAGAAATATGATGTCATTGGAATCACTGACACTTGGTGGGACAATACACATGATTGGAATACAAGACTAGAAGGATACAACTTATTTGCAAGAAACAGACTTGATAAACGAGGAGGGGGTGTCGCATTGTATGTTAGAAACGCGTATATCTGCACAGAGATTGAAGCTTCAGAGACTGGGAGTTCTGTGGAAACTGTTTGGGTAAGAATACAAGGACAGAACAATGGAAAGGACACCATTGTAGGCATTTACTACAGGCCGCCTGTGCAAGCTGAAGATATGGATGAACTCTTTATGCATCAAATGGCCAAGTTCTCCAAAAAATATGACATAGTTGTCATGGGAGATTTCAACTATCCAGACATTTGTTGGGAATCTCTCTCAGGCAAAACTAACAGGTCAAGGAAATTCTTATCCTCTCTTGCTGACAACTTTATCTTCCAAAAGGTAAGGGAGAAAACAAGGGGAACTGCTACCTTGGATCTAATCCTTATAAACAGGGAGGAAATGGTTGAGGAGGTAAAAGTGGCTGGGACCCTAGGAGGTAGCGACCATGCTATTTTAGAATTTTGGATAACTAGAGGCGGAAGACCTGTGAAGACTCAGACGTCAAGGTTAGATTTCAGAAAGGCAGATTTTAAGGGATTCAGAAAGAGAATTGGAGGGATCCAATGGCTGGATATCCTTAAAGACAAAAATGTCCAGGAAGGATGGGAAATCTTGAAAAATGAAATTCTCAAAGCACAGTTGTTAACAATTCCGAAAAGAGGGAAGAATAGGAAGCATTTAAGGAAACCAGGATGGATGAACACAGAACTTAAGCACATGCTAAAAAGGAAGAAAAAAATGTTTATAAAATGGAAAGAGGGAGGCATATCTAAAGAAGAATATAATGCTGTCTGCAGAACCTGCAGGGCACAAATCAGATTACTAAAGCTGAAAATGAATTGAGGCTTGCAAGAGATGTCAAAAGCAATAATAAAGGATTTTGGGGATATGTCAAAAGTAAAAGAAAAGTCAAAGATGCTATAGGATTTTTACAGGATGAAAATGATGAAATGGTAAGACAGGATGTTGAGAAGGCTGAACTTTTAAATTCCTATTTTGCATCTGTTTTCTCTCAGAAAGGAAATGTAACATCAACTGTTATTCACTGTCCTATTAAGGGAATAGAAGAATCCAGGATATCTATAAACAGAAAGATAGTGAGGAAACACTTAGCTAGCCTAAATGAATTCAAGTCTCCAGGTCCAGATGAATTACACCCCAGAGTACTGAAGGAGATAGCAGAAGAAATTTTTGAACCCCTCTCTATAATCTTTGAAAATTCTTGGAGAACAGGAGAAGTGCCAGAAGACTGGAGAAGAGCAAATGTTGTTCCTATCTTCAAAAAGGGGAGGAAGGTGGACCCAGGTAACTATAGGCCGGTGAGTCTGACTTCTATACCAGGAAAGATCTTTGAACAAATTATTAAACAACATGTATGTCAATACCTGGATAAGAATGAAGTGATTAAACAGAGTCAGCATGGGTTTGTAACTAATAAGTCATGTCAGACTAACTTAATTTCCTTCTATGACGGTATCACTGATTGGGTGGATCAAGGAAATGCTGTAGATATAGTATATCTTGACTTCAGCAAAGCATTTGACAAAGTCTCTCATACAATCCTTATTGAAAAAATGATTAAGTATGGAATGGACAAGGCAACTGTTAGGTGGATTCATAACTGGCTTAGTGATCGGACCCAAAGAGTGGTCGTAAATGGCTGCACATCCAGTTGGAAGAATGTCTCAAGTGGGGTACCACAGGGCTCTGTCCTGGGCCCTGTATTGTTCAACATCTTTATCAACGATTTAGATGAAGGAATTGATGGTAAACTGATTAAATTTGCTGATGACACAAAGCTAGGAGGGATAGCTAATACTAGAGAAGAGAGAGAGAGGATTCAAAAAGATTTAAATAAACTGGAGAAGTGGGCAGCAACTAACAGAATGGTTTTTAACAGGGAGAAATGCAAAGTACTACATCTGGGCAATAAAAATGGAAAAAGCATATATAGAATGGGAGGAATAGGGCTAAGTGACAGCACATGTGAAAAAGACTTGGGTATACTAATAGATCACAGACTGAATATGAGTCAACAGTGTGATGCAGCAGCAAAAAAGGCAAATGCAATTCTAGGATGTATTAACAGAAGCATACAGTCTAGATCACGTGAAGTCATTATTTCCCTCTACTCCTCTTTGGTCAGACCTCATCTGGAATATTGTGTCCAGTTTTGGGCACCACATTTTAAAAAAGACATCAACAAACTGGAGCAAGTTCAGAAAAGAGCGACCAGAATGGTGACCGGTCTGCAAACCCTGTCTTATGAGGAAAGGTTGCAGGATTTGGGAATGTTTAGTTTGCAAAAGAGAAGACTGAGAGGAGACTTAATAGCTGTCTACAAATATCTAAAGGGCTGTCACATTGTAGAAGGATCAACTTTATTCTCATTTGCACAAGGAAAGACTAGAAGCAATGGGATGAAACTGAATGGGAGGAGACACAGATTAGATATTAGAAAAAACTTTTTGACAGTTAGAGTGATCAATGAGTGGAACAGGATGCCACGAGAAGTGGTGAGTTCTCCTTCAATGGAAGTCTTCAAACAGAGGCTGGACAGACATCTGACTGGGATGATTTAGCGAATCCTGCTTTGAGCAGGGGGTTGGACCAGATGGCCCAGGAGGTCCCTTCCAACTCTACGATTCTATGATTCTATGATCCTGAGTTACCTCCTGTATTATACTCCAGAGCTGCACTCACTATTCTGTTGGTGCAGTCACTGTGTACATACATTACATTACTGATCCTGAGTTACATCCTGTATTATACTCCAGAGCTGCACTCACTATTCTGCTGGTGCAGTCACTGTGTACATACATTACATTACTGATCCTGAGTTACATCCTGTATTATACTCCAGAGCTGCACTCACTATACTGCTGGTGGAGTCACTGTGTACATACATTACTGATCCTGAGTTATATCCTGTATTATACCCCAGAGCTGCACTCACTATTCTGCTGGTGCAGTCACTGTGTACATACATTATATTACTGATCCTGAGTTACCTCCTGTATTATACTCAAAAGCTGCACTCACTATTCTGCTGGTGCAGTCACTGTGTACATACATTACATTACTGATCCTGAGTTACCTCCTGTATTATACTCCAGAGCTGCACTCACTATTCTGCTGGTGCAGTCACTGTGTACATACATTACATTACTGATCCTGAGTTACATCCTGTATTATACTCCAGAGCTGCACTCACTATTCTGCTGGTGCAGTCACTGTGTACATACATTACATTACTGATCCTGAGTTACCTCCTGTATTATACTCCAGAGCTGCACTCACTATTCTGCTGGTGCAGTCACTGTGTACATACATTACATTACTGATCCTGAGTTACATCCTGTATTATACTCCAGAGTTGCACTCACTATTCTGCTGGTGCAGTCACTGTGTACATACATTACTGATCCTGAGTTACATCCTGTATTATACTCCAGAGTTGCACTCACTATTCTGCTGGTGCAGTCACTGTGTACATACATTACATTACTGATCCTGAGTTACATCCTGTATTATACTCCAGAGCTGCACTCACTATTCTGCTGGTGCAGTCACTGTGTACAGACATTACATTACTGATCCTGAGTTACCTCCTGTATTATACTCAAGAGCTGCACTCACTATTCGCAGTCACTGTGTACATACATTACATTACTGACCCTGAGTTACATCCTGTATTATACCCCAGAGCTGCACTCACTATTCTGCTGGTGCAGTCACTGTGTACATACATTACATTACTGATCCTGAGTTACATCCTGTATTATACTCCAGAGGTGCACTCACTATTCTGCTGGTGCAGTCACTATGTACATACATTACTGACCCTGTTACATCCTGTATTATACTCCAGAGCTGCACTCACTATTCTGCGGGTGCAGTCATTGTGTACATACATTACATTACTGATCCTGAGTTACGTCCTGTATTATACTCCAGAGCTGCACTCACTATTCGCAGTCACTGTGTACATACATTACATTACTGACCCTGAGTTACATCCTGTATTATACCCCAGAGCTGCACTCACTATTCTGCTGGTGCAGTCACTGTGTACATACATTACATTACTGATCCTGAGTTACATCCTGTATTATACTCCAGAGGTGCACTCACTATTCTGCTGGTGCAGTCACTGTGTACATACATTACTTATCCTGAGTTACATCCTGTATTATACTGCAGAGCTGCACTCACTATTCTGCTGGTGCAGTCACTGTGTACATACATTACATTACTGACCCTGAGTTACATCCTGTATTATACCCCAGAGCTGCACTCACTATTCTGCTGGTGCAGTCATTGTGTACATACATTACATTACTGACCCTGAGTTACATCCTGTATTATATTGCAGAGCTGCACTCACTATTCTGCTGGTGCAGTCACTGTGTACATACATTACATTACTGATCCTGAGTTACCTCTTGTATTATACCCCAGAGCTGCACTCACTATTCTGCTGGTGCAGTCACTGTGTACATACATT
Source organism: Dendrobates tinctorius (assembly GCF_039654945.1). Taxonomy (NCBI): domain Eukaryota; kingdom Metazoa; phylum Chordata; class Amphibia; order Anura; family Dendrobatidae; genus Dendrobates; species Dendrobates tinctorius. Next base: position 3,218,665 of record NW_027361819.1, read on the forward strand.
ACATTACTGATCCTGAGTTACCTCCTGTATTATACTCCAGAGCTGCACTCACTATTCTGCTGGTGCAGTCACTGTGTACATACATTACTGATCCTGAGTTACATCCTGTATTATACTCCAGAGCGGCACTCACTATTCTGCTGGTGCAGTCACTGTGTACATACATTACATTACTGATCCTGCGCTACCTCCTGTATTATACTCCGGAGCTGCACTCACTATTCTGCTGGTGCAGTCACTGTGTACATACATTACATTACTGATCCTGAGTTACCTCCTGTATTATACTCCAGAGCTGCACTCACTATTCTGCTGGTGCAGTCACTGTGTACATACATTACTGATCCTGAGTTACCTCCTGTATTATACTCCAGAGCTGCACTCACTATTCTGCTGGTGCAGTCACTGTGTACATACATTACATTACTGATACTGAGTTACATCCTGTATTATACTCCAGAGCCGCACTCACTATTCTGCTGGTGCAGTCACTGTGTACATACATTACATTACTGATCCAGAGTTACATCCTGTATTATACCCCAGAGCTGCACTCACTATTCTGCTGGTGCAGTCACTGTGTACATACATTACTGATCCTGAGTTACTACCTGTATTATACTCCAGAGCTGCACTCACTATTCTGCTGGTGCAGTCACTGTGTACATACATTACATTACTGATCCTGAGTTACATCCTGTATTATACCCCAGAGCTGCACTGACTATTGTGCTGGTGCAGTTACTGTGTACATACATTACATTACTGATCCTGAGTTACAACCTGTATTATACCCCAGAGCTGCACTCACTATTCTGCTGGTGCAGTCACTGTGTACATACATTACATTACTGATCCTGAGTTACAACCTGTATTATACCCCAGAGCTGCACTCACTATTGTGCTGGTGCAGTTACTGTGTACATACATTACATTACTGATCCTGAGTTACAACCTGTATTATACTCCAGAGCTGCACTCACTATTCTGCTGGTGCAGTCACTGTGTACATACATTACATTACTGATCCTGTGTTACATCCTGTATTATACCCCAGAGCTGCACTCACTATTCTGCTGGTGCAGTCACTGTGTACATACATTACATTACTGATCCTGAGTTACAACCTGTATTATACCCCAGAGCGGCACTCACTATTCTGCTGGTGCAGTCACTGTGTACATACATTACATTACTGATCCTGAGTTACATCCTGTATTATACTCCAGAGCTGCACTCACTATTCTGCTGGTGCAGTCACTGTGTACATACATTACATTACTGATCCTGAGTTACATCCTGTATTATACTCCAGAGCTGCACTCACTATTCTGCTGGTGCAGTCACTGTGTACATACATTACTGATCCTGAGTTACAACCTGTATTATACCCCAGAGCTGCACTCACTATTCTGCTGGTGCAGTCACTGTGTACATACATTACATTACTGATCCTGAGTTACATCCTGTATTATACTCCAGAGCTGCACTCACTATTCTGCTGGTGCAGTCACTGTGTACATACATTACTGATCCTGAGTTACATCCTGTATTATACCACAGAGCTGCACTCACTATTCTGCTGGTGCAGTCACTGTGTACATACATTACATTACTGATCCTGAGTTACATCCTGTATTATACTCCAGAGCTGCACTCACTATTCTGCTGGTGCAGTCACTGTGTACATACATTACATTACTGATCCTGAGTTACATCCTGTATTATACCACAGAGCTGCACTCACTATTCTGCTGGTGCAGTCACTGTGTACATACATTACATTACTGATCCTGAGTTACATCCTGTATTATACTCCAGAGCTGCACTCACTATTCTGCTGGTGCAGTCACTGTGTACATACATTACATTACTGATCCTGAGTTACATCCTGTATTATACTCCAGAGCTGCACTCACTATTCTGCTGGTGCAGTCACTGTGTACATACATTACATTACTGATCCTGAGTTACATCCTGTATTATACCCCAGAGCTGCACTCACTATTCTGCTGGTGCAGTCACTGTGTACATACATTACATTACTGATCCTGAGTTACATCCTGTATTATACTCCAGAGCTGCACTCACTATTCTGCTGGTGCAGTCACTGTGTACATACATTACATTACTGATCCTGAGTTACATCCTGTATTATACTCCAGAGCTGCACTCACTATTCTGCTGGTGCAGTCACTGTGTACATACATTACATTACTGATCCTGAGTTACATCCTGTATTATACCCCAGAGCTGCACTCACTATTCTGCTGGTGCAGTCACTGTGTACATACATTACATTACTGATCCTGAGTTACAGCCTGTATTATACCACAGAGCTGCACTCACTATTCTGCTGGTGCAGTCACTGTGTACATACATTACATTACTGATCCTGAGTTACAACCTGTATTATACCCCAGAGCTGCACTCACTATTCTGCTGGTGCAGTCACTGTGTATATACATTACATTACTGATCCTGAGTTACATCCTGTATTATACTCCAGAGCTGCACTCACTATTCTGCTGGTGGAGTCACTGTGTACATACATTACATTACTGATCCTGAGTTACAACCTGTATTATACCCCAGAGCTGCACTCACTATTCTGCTGGTGCAGTCACTGTGTACATACATTACATTACTGATCCTGAGTTACATCCTGTATTATACTCCAGAGCTGCACTCACTATTCTGCTGGTGCAGTCACTGTGTACATACATTACATTACTGATCCTGAGTTACATCCTGTATTATACCCCAGAGCTGCACTCACTATTCTGCTGGTGGAGTCACTGTGTACATACATTATATTACTAATCTTGTACTGATCCTGAGTTACATCCTGTATTATACTCCAGAGCTGCACTCACTATTCTGCTGGTGCAGTCACTGTGTACATACATTACATTACTGATCCTGAGTTACAACCTGTATTATACCCCAGAGCTGCACTCACTATTCTGCTGGTGCAGTTACTGTGTATATACATTACATTACTGATCCTGAGTTACATCCTGTATTATACCCCAGAGCTGCACTCACTATTCTGCTGGTGCAGTCACTGTGTACATACATTACATTACTGATCCTGAGTTACATCCTGTATCTCTTTTATTATAAAAATATCAAAAACACAATACATAAGACAGACAAAAACAACATTCCAGAAATCAAAAACCACGATACATGAACTAAAATAAACCACACCGAAAAAACTTGTGCAAATATTCTAGCTTACGACAGTCCATCTCTGAAGGACATAGTGCAGTGTCTCCAGGCTTTGCAGCCTGAGGGACCCCCAGCAGGAACCTCCAAAAAAAAACAAAGAAAACAAACAAAAATCCATTCCTTCACATTCAACCCCATTCACACCTTCACTCATGCTCCCATTCATTCCTATATACTGGATTTAAAACAGGAAAGTAAACACTTTTTCTGGCCCACTGCCTTAAACAGAAAAAACAGCCATCTTGGCAGACCCTCAACTACTTCCCCTCAACACAGCAAGAAACCACCCCCCTTTTTCCCTTTTTTTTTTTTTATATATATATTTTTTTTTTTATTTTTTTATTTATTTATTTTTTCCCACCACCCACACCACAGGTCCACAAGTTCGTAGCCTTTTCCACACCTAGGTCCATGAAAGTTTATGGCCTCAGAAAAAAACAAAAACAGCACCTCAGGGTCCAGGAAAGTTTATGGCCCGTCTCTACATTTCCTTATATATTTCACATGGTCCTTGGTGTAGTTCCCAGGCCATCTTCCTTCTGATCTTCGGCCCTTGATTTCTCAGGGTCCATTCCAGGGTCCAAACTTCCCCCCTCCCTCCCGCAAGAAACCCCCACCCAACCTGACTGTACCCCTTCCCCCTTTCCTAACTATAATATATACATTTTTTTAAAAGCACCATCCTAACGACATACATACAATACTGCATACATGTACAGATACACAAAAAGCACATACTGCACTTGTTATACACCCAAGATACGACCTGCTATAACCAGCGATAATATTACCCAAACAATAAGTATTAACCACATTTCCAAAAACCTTGCCACAGGCCCAAGTTTGGTGCCTGCAAGCCCAATATCCATTAAATTTCATGCTTCCAAAACAAAAAGCTAAAGTGACATGCACCAGCCCAACACCAGGAAAGGAGTTCTGGAGGCCCCATCCCTCACTAACACATTCACCCTGTCCCTCAACAACTAAGACTGTCCCTACTTCTGTCCCTATCTGTCCCTACCTGCCCCTACTCTACCTAACTTATCATAACTAACTCTCTATCTGTCCCTCAGTGCCTGTCCCTCCCTGTCCCTATCTGCCCCTAATTCTGTCCCTAACACCCAGTGAAACTTATGCTATCCCTACCCTCATTCACACGGAGCTAGCTCTCCCTTGAGTGCGTTTCTAAAAGGAGAGGCCCCTCCAAAGCCAAGAGGCCTTCCTCACACCCAACCTTTCGAACTCCAAAGAACGGACCTTCACCAGGTCACCCAAGATGTTTCCTACCACCTCATCCCTCGGGAGGGTTTTTTTCCGCGTCGAAACTAGGCACCGTGCATTCCAAGTGTAGAACCTAACCACTACACTGACTAGGAATAAAGTGCACGGGTCCCGGCCACCCAGGGATCTGAACGCTCCATAGGCCCACTCAGCGTAGGAGAGGGACGTCAGCCGCGGCCAACGTATGGAAGCACCCACCCTGTTGTAAACCTCTGCATTAAAGGGACAATGAAGCAGGAAGTGCTCCATGCTTTCCAGCACATCGCCACACTCCTCACGGGGACAACCCCGATCATCGGATTTCCTGCACTTCAAGTAATCCTTTACATACAGCCTCCCGTGGAAGCAACGCCAGGTCAAGTCCCAAAACTTCATGGGGATCCGCTTAGAATTTAAAAGCCCCAGCCCGACCTCCAGATCCCGGCCTGGGCAATCCTTAAGGGTCAGGGGCTTCTGGAAATGGGTCAACAGGACCCTCCTGTCAAGGCACTGCCTCGACATGGTCCTGATTTCCCACATTCCCAGACCCCACCGGCGGATCACCTTCAGAACCGGGGTAGCGTAAGCCGGGAGATGCCCATGAGGTGTGCGTAGGTCCTTCACCTGCCCTCCTGTCTCCCATTCCTGGAAGAAAGGCCAAAGCCAACCCTTGCAGGAGACTACCCACGGAGGAGCCCTCTCTAGCCAGAGGTTGGAGATGTTAGTCTTAAGAAAGGTGTTTACTAGAAACACCACCAGGTTGACCATACCCAACCCGCCTAGTCTCCTCGTACGGTATGTAACCTCCCTCTTGATTAGGTTAAGCCTATTCCCCCATAACAATTGGAAGAACAGGCTATAGACCCGTGTCCAGAGAGGTTCCGGCAAGATGCACACACTGCCCAGGTATATTAATAAAGGTAGCAGAAAGCCTTTAGCCAGGGCAACCCTTTCCCTCAGGGTTAAAGACCAACCCTTCCATTGGTCCACCTTTTGGGCGGCGATCTTAAGTCTGCCCTCCCAATTTTGCTGGGGGTAATCCCCGGGGCCAAATTCGATGCCTAGAATTTTGGCGGTGGCCTGGGGCCCTGGAAGGGTGTCCGGGAGATCAAACCTGGGATCTCCCCCTCCCAGCCAGAGACTTTCACACTTATCCCGGTTGATCATGGACTCGGATGCCTCCGAGTAGCGCACTACCTCCGACATGACCCAATCCGCCTCCCTTCTCGAGGACACGAAAAGGGAAACATCATCGGCATACGCCACCACCCTCAGAGAGGACCCAGAGCCCGCCTGGTCCATCCCGACTCCCGCCAACGGTCCACGATCTACCCTCCTTAGGAAGGGATCGATCGCGAACACGTATAAAAGCCGGCTCAGCGGACAGCCCTGACGGACCCCAGAACCCACCTCAAAAGGACGACCTGACCAACCGTTCACCAGCGGAAAAGTCTCAGCCCCTTGGTACAAGATCTCTAACCATTTTACAAACCTCCCAGGCAGACCATACCTCAAAAGGACGGACCAGAGGTACTCGTGGTTGACCCGGTCAAAGGCTTTCGCTTGATCTAATGACAGCAAGTACCCCCTCCAGTGACCTGCCCTACCCTGCTCCACTGCCTCTCGGACACCGAGCACAGCACTAAAAGTACTGCGGCCCGGAACAGAGCAATGCTGAGCCCCTGAAAGGAGCCGGGGTGCAAACTTCACCAGCCGATTAAACAGCACCTTGGCCAGAACCTTCCGGTCCGTATCGAGGAGCGCTATGGGACGCCAATTCTCGATACGGGACGGATCCTTACCCTTTGACAGAATAATGAGGGCTGACTTCCTCATTGAGTCGGGAAGAGTGCCCGAGGAGAGACACTCATTAAATAACCCTGTCAAGAGGGGGACCAAGGAGTCCCTAAAAGTCTTATAGAACTCGGATGTTAAGCCATCCGGACCTGGCGATTTCTTGGGCCGAAGCCCATCAATGGCCAGTCTCACTTCCTCTTCCCTGATTTCCTCTGCAAAAACACCAAGAGAGGGATCACCCCCTGGCTCAGGGACGGTTTCAGCCAGGAAAGCCGACATCCTGTCCCGATCCAGATCCTTCTTTTCCAAGAGGTGTGAGTAGAAGGATCTGACCACCTCCAGGATCCCTGATTTGGATCTGTTCAGGGACCCCGTACTGTCGATCAGTCCTGTCACCATCTTACAATTCACTGACATCTTACAGTTTCTGTAAGGGTCGGGTGAGCGGTACTTCCCGAAGTCCCTCTCAAAAACTAAAGATGTGTGTCTATCATACTGACACCTCTTGAGCAAAGATTTCACTCTGGAGATTTCCTCACGGTCACCTCCAGTCGAGACAAGCTGCTCGAGTTTCCTCCCCAGGGCCTGGTACAAGCGGTGCCTGTTCAGACTCCTGAGGCTCGAGAGCTGACGGAAGAACCCCGCCACCCGCTTTTTGAAGATCTCCCACCACTCTGACTTACTACTACAGAGATCCAACAGCGGTACCTGGCTCTGAAGAAAATCCTCGAAGGATTGTCTCACCTCCGCTTCTTCCAGCAGGGACGAATTGAGCTTCCACAGCCCTCTTCCCATCCGATGAGTCTCTGCAACATTCAGAGAAAAGAAAATTAGACAGTGATCGGAGAACTCCACCTCAACGGCGGACACAGCAGAAAAGATGGCGTCCTCCTTCAAAAAAAACCTGTCTATTCTAGACCTACAGCTACCCCTATGGTAGGTGAAACCTCCGTGACCTGGGGTGTGCCGGATGTGGACATCCACCAGGCGAGCTTCGCTGGCTATGCTATTCAACGCGACGCTATCATAAGCCAGGCGATCTCCGGGACCCCCCCGGTCACGGGACCTCGTAATGGTGTTGAAGTCCCCACCGAAGACCACCTGCCGGCTCGTAAAAAGAAAGGGCTTGATCCTCAGGAAGAGACATTTGCAGTCCCACTTGGACTGCGGGCCGTAGATGTTGATGAGCCGGAGCTCTTGTCCCCTCATGAAGACATCTAGGATCAGGCACCTCCCCATTTCCAACTCAGTAACCCGTCGGCATTCAACAGCTGCAGTCTTAAAAAGGACTGCAACTCCGCTATACGGCTCGGCCGCAAGAGACCAGTATGAGGGCCCGCACCTCCACTCCCTCCGTGCTTTATAGATGGCCCCCATGTCTGTTAGTCTGGTCTCTTGCAAGAATAAAATTTCTGCCTCAATCCGGGAGAAAAAATCAAAGGCCGTGAAGCGAGCCGCATCTGACTTTATGCTGGCAACATTAATAGATGCCAGCGTCAACAGGGCGAGTTCCGCCATCATGGGTGATCAAGTTGGATGGCCAACTTCTTACCACTGCTATCACCTCCACCTGGGGAGGGGTCGGACACCTTCCTTTTCAGGGAAGCTCCCGTTGTGTCCATCCCACCCCCCGCGGTGTCCTCGCCCCCGGGTTCCAGGTCTGTCCCCCCCCCCAGGAGGAACACTGCCCCCTGAGGGACGGACCCCACCATCCCCCGAAGGACCCTCCGGTGGTACCCCCGGCCCATCATCCGAGCTTCCGAGGACGCTGAACCGGTTGGAGAGATCAATCAGAGGGGGGTCAGCGGGCCCTTCCATGCGCACCCTGGTGGTCGGGGGCGGGGGAGATTTTGAAGGCTTGCCAGCCTTCTTCCCCACCGATTTGTTACGATTGGCACGTTTACTTTTGCCACCCGCTGCTGTAGGCTGCTCCTGGACCTCCTCATCAACACTTTCATACTGTGAGGACCCGTCCGAGTCAGCCGCTTTATCCTCCCTCTCCATCCTCCTGATCTCCTCTCTCACCACACTCTCCCTCAGGACCTCAGAGGCTTTTGCCACGGGCCTGGAAGGAGGAGCAGGCATCGACCCGGTTGCCCGAGACTTCACCTGCCCCCCACCCCCATGGTGTTTTTCTTGCCTCCGCACATACGCGGGGCCCTCACCTTGGCATTGCCCTTCCTCACCGGTCCCTCAGCCCCTTCCCCTCCGCCACCACCTGCCACAGCTGCAGGAGCGCCGCCAGAGGTTTCTCCCTCACGGACTCCTCCCGCCGGGCCTGCAGCGGCATTAGAAAAGGAGCGAGGGCAGCGGCTGAGAGGGTGACCTAGGTCACCACACAAGTGACACCGAATGTCTTTACACGAGGCGGCCAGATGACCTACCCCACCACACAAGGCACATTTCTGTACCTTGCAGCTAGCGCTGAAGTGAGTGGGGTCGCCGCACTTGTGGCAGACCCTCGGTTGCCCCTGGTAGAAGACCAGGATCCTGTCCCTTCCCAGGAACGCCGAGGAAGGGATGTGGGTGACCGTGCCGCCGGAAACCTTCAGTTTAACCATGAAGGTCCAGCCCCCCGACCAGATGCCGAATTCGTCCCTGTTCTTTTTGGGGACCTCGGTGACTTCCCCGTAACGGGAAAGCCACGTCATAATGTCCACGCCGGCAAGTGACTCGTTACAAGTGACCACGGTCACTCGCTTGACGGAATTTTGGCGAGACACCGCTTGCGCAACGAAGTCTCGCCATCCGGGCTCTTCCCGCACCAGCTCATAGTTAGACCAGAAGAGCTCAAGCCCCTCTGGCCGCACAAAGCTGACGTCGAAGAAGCGGGACGCCAAAGGATGTATCAGGGCAAAGACGTCATTCGCCCCGAAGCCCATCTTAAGGAGGAGCTCCACCACCTTGCTCCTAGGTGGACAAGCTTCACTGCCCCCCCACCTAAGATAGACCACATTCCTCCTTTGCGGCCCCTGCCCGACTGTGGGGAGAGACCAAACAGTCCCTCCCTCCCTTTGGTTTTGGAAGGCAGCAAGGCCGTGTCTCTCTATCCAGAAAGACAAGTCCACTGTCCTCCCCTCTACCACTATCGACATTTCTCCTTTTTTGAGGGCCTCCAGCAAACGGTGGTGCAAAGCGCCGTCCCTGGAGCCCGGAGGCGAGGAGACCCCCCCAGGACCACCCCGATCCCCAGCCGCGGCCCCCGCATAACTATGTTGGGGTCTTGCGGCCAGGGGGGCAGACGGGCCAGCCGTCCCACCACTACCACCACTTGTGCCAGCACTCTCATTCGTCCTCCCAATCACTCTCCCATTCACTCTTTTATTATTTGTATTCACTCCAGCACACTCACCCACATTCACAGTAGCACTCACTCCCTCATCCATGTCACTCATATCACCATTCACTTCAGCAAACATCTCCTCAAATATGTCCACTCCGCTTTCATACTCACTCTCACTCGCACAATTGGTGAACATAGCAACATTATTTACATTTCCCGAACCAGTGTAGTTCCTCTCTTTGCCTGCTGGGGGCCCTGAGCTCTCTTGCTGGGAGCTACTCCAGCTCCTGTCCAGGAGCGCCGCTGCCCCTTTAAATGCCTCAGTGCTGATGACATCATGCACTCTGCCCTGGCTGGGCCTAGGAGCAGCAGCAGCTCCTGGTTTCAGCTCCATTTTTTTTTTCTTTTCCTGAGTTTTCATTGCTCTGGGCAGGGACGGCCACTGGCACCGCTCCCTGCCCTGCACTTTTCTTCACCCCCACCGCCGGCTTGCCAGGGAGCGCCAGAGTCCCCGCACCCCCAGATGAAGGTAGGTGGGCCGGGGACCCCGACAACTCCCCGCCAGCTTTTGGGGGCAGCACAGCATTACTTGGAAGGGTGGGTGGGACAGAGGGCAGCGGGCCCGCAGTGGCCACGCCCCCCCGCCGGTCGCAGCCACCCCAGGCAGAGCCGCGGCCCCCTGCGAGGCCACAGCCCCCCCGGGTGACGCGAGCACAGCGGGCAGAGCCGCGACCACGCCCCCCCACCAGTCACAGCCACCACGGGCAGAGCAGCGACCCCTTGCGAGGCCACGCCCCCCGGGCGACACAGACGCAGCGGGTGGGGCGACGCCGGAGGACATGCCCCCCCCCCCGCACGCCACAGCCTTTGCAGGCCGGGCAACACTCGGGGAGGCCACGCCCCCCTCATGGACCACCGCCGCCACCCTATGCCCACCACTTGAGACAGGCAAGGCCGGCCACTCCCCCTCGTCGCCCAGCGGCGGCGGAGCCCCCTGCACGGACCCCTTTTTGGGAGACCCCGCTCTCACCACAGGCGCCAACATGGGAGCGACCAGCACTTTGCACCGCCTCAGCTGCTGCTTGATGTTCTGTTCGCCCTTCCTAGGCTTCTGGACCCCCACTAGCGATCCAGACTTAGCGGATCCGTACGTGGGGGGTCCAGAAGCCCCAGCACTCGCCGCCGGAGGTGCGGCCCTGGCTGTACCAACTTTACCTGGTGCCAGGCCAGCCCCCCCTGCCACCGAGGGCTGAGCCTGGACACCACCACCAACACCACAACCAGCACCGACCTCCATGTCGCTGCCCTGGTCTGAACTGTCACCAGATGCGACAGTCAGGTCACAACAGTCATCTCTCTCCCCGCTCCCTCGCTGCGGACCCACCACAGGGCCCGAGCCGGGGTGGGTAGCGGGTTCCACACAGCGGGACAGAGGGGCCCCAGGAAGAGGAGCAAAAACCAGTTGTTCCTCCACGCCTTCAGAGGCCTTACGCCTGCGCCTCCTGTTTCTCCTCTTCCCGGTTGCCTCATCCTCCGGGCAGACCTCATACCCAAACAACAGCGTGCCAAACCGTGCTGGGGATTCCGTCTGCCGTACTTGTTTAAGGATGAGGCAGCCCCCCTCAGAACTACTCCCGCTCCCTCCATCCTCCCCCTCGCTCCCGCTTTCCTCCGCGTTACTGGAGTCCAGCGGGAGGGCCACCTGCTCGGGGGCTATCCCGCTGCATGTTACCTGACTCACGCTGGTGTCCGCCAGGTCTTCAGGTGGAGGTGGCCCGGATGTGGTGTGGGCGCCATCTTGCTCTTCCTCCTCCTCGCTTTCCTCCACCTGGACGGGGACTCCTGACCCCCCAGGAGACCCACCGGCCATGGCCCTGAACCGGTCCTCGTTCTGCAGCTTCTCCTGGAAGGGGCCGCTGCCGGCCATGATGGTACTTCGCCGGTCCTCCAGGGCCCGAATCTCCCCTTTCAGGCCCGCTTGACCGTGGCGGTGACCTCCGCTCTCTTTGAGGCAGGGAGCCTGTTTTTACTGATGACCCGGGCTCCCTCCATCTCCCCCCGGAGTCTCCTGAGCTGCTTGCCGGCCTCCTCGTACTTGGAGAGGTGGGCATGAATGCGGGAGGCATAGGTGGTAGCTGGCTCTCCCGCAACCTTGGAGCCCCAGATGTTAAGGGGGGGCCCTGCCTCACCTCTGCCGGCTGCTGCACCTCCGGGGGAAGGGCCCGCCACAGCCTTCACTTCAGGTGTCCCGGACCCTGGAGCCTTGCGGCCCCCTGGGGTCCGCTTTTTCCCCATCTCTGGGACTGTCTGGCTGTGCCTTGGGCCTCCTGATGGTGGATGAGGCCCCCCCACCCCCAGCTGGCTTGCCGGAGGGTGGGAGCCAGGGGCACAGCCCCGGCGCTCAGTCCCAGGGAGAGTCCTCTTTCCTGGGAAGGGGGCAGATGGAAAGTCCTTGCAGGAAAAAAAACCTCCCTTCCCAGGAGCTTAGCAAAACCCCAGCCTGCAGAGGCTCAGCTGCGACGCTCCTCCTCTTCTGGGGTGTGTCCAGAGCTGCACTCACTATTCTGCTGGTGCAGTCACTGTGTACATATATTACATTACTGATCCTGAGTTACATCCTGTATTATTCAATGTCAGCAAGCAGTTAATCCTGTTCTAAGTCTTATCCTCCTATATATTCAGACATAGCTTGGGGATAGCATTTATGCAGGGGGCATTTATGCACACTTTATCCAAGTACTGGCAGTTATAACATGGCAGTTGGGCAGGAGACAGGTAAGACAATTATATACATCTACTCCCTGTACATTTGGAGTACAAGAAATATATACCATATGCATTTGTGTAATTTTAATCCTGGCCGCTGCATTCACACACATCCACCGCCCTGGCATTAACTCTATACACTCCATCCACATTGGCCCCTCGCTTCTTTCCTCTCCTATGTATAGCACTCATGCTCTTTTCACATTGTTAAACTGCACAGATCCAGTCAGTCCCACCATTCAACATCAGAGACGCTCTCACAAATCACTTAACCATCTGCTCACTCTTTCTATCCTCCTTCTCCTAGTCGCAGGAGACATTGCTCCCAACCCTGGTCCCCCATTTTATAGAAAGTCAAACCTCCCGACTGCTACACTCAGAAACCCCTCTAATCTTATTAATATTCCCTGCATGCCATCTGTCTCTCTTAATTGTGCACTTTGGAATTCTCGCTCAGTGTGTAACAAACTCTCCTTCATCCATGACTTCTTCCTTTCTAATTCTCTTAACCTCCTGGCTCTTACTGAAACCTGGATCAAGCAGTCAGACACTACCGCTGCTGCTGCTCTTTCATACAGGGGGCTACACTTCTCTCATACCCCAAGATCAGACAATAGAGCAGGTGGAGGCGTTGGTCTGCTCCCATCACCAAAATGTACCTTTCAGGTTATCCCTCAAGTACCCTCACTTGTCTTCCCTTCTTTTGAGGTCCATGCCGTCAGACTCTACACCCCCTTCTCCATGCAAGTGGCGGTGGTGTATCGTCCCCCCGGCCCCTCCCATCAGTTCCTGGATCATTTTGCCACTTGGCTTCCACATTTTCTCTCCTGTGACATCCCTACCCTCATCATGGGAGATTTCAACATCCCCATTGCTCTTCCCCTCTCATCATCTGCTACTCACCTTTTATCTCTAACCTCCTCATTTTGCTTTTCGCAGCTTACTAATTCTCCAACGCATGAAGACGGAAACTCCCTCGACTTGGTCTTCTCTCGGCTTTGTGCAGTGGATGATTTTGCAAACTCCCCTCTCCCGCTCTCTGACCACAATCTTCTTTCATTCTCTATTAAGAACTGCCAGGCTGCTCAGGTCACCCCCACTGTCCAGACTTATAGAAACATACAGGCCATTAACACCCAGAAACTTCTGAAGAACTTGCAGTCTTCATTGGCCCCTATCTCCTCCCTCTCATGTCCTGATTCTGCATTGAAGCATTACAATGAAACACTTCAAACTGCCCTGGATGAATTTGCACCCCCTATAAATAGAACACCACAACGCAGACGGCGACAACCCTGGCACACGGTGCAAACACGTTTCCTGCAGCGGTGCTCCAGGTGCGCCGAACGTCTGTGGAGAAAATCCAATCTACCCGAAGATTTCATCCATTTTAAGTTTATGCTTAGAACATACAACACTGCCCTTCACCTCTCCAAACAAACCTATTTCAACACCCTCATCACCTCACTGTCCAATAACCCGAAACGTCTCTTTGACACTTTTCATTCTCTACTCAATCCAAGAGTACAGGCCCCAACCACAGAGCTCCGAGCTGACGATCTGGCCAATTACTTCAAAGAAAAAATTGACCAGATCCGACAGGAAATTATCTCCAAATCCCCTCATACCATGCACCGTCCTCCCTCCCCCACTGCATCTAACTCACTCTCTGACTTTGAACCAGTCACAGAAGAAGAAGTAAGCAGGCTCCTTGCATCTTCTCGCCCAACTACTTGCACCAGTGACCCCATTTCCGTCACATCTCCTCCAGTCCCTTTCCCCTGCTGTCACCCCTCACCTAACTAAAATATTTAACCTCTCTCTCTCTTCTGGTATTTTTCCCTCCTCATTTAAGCATGCCATCATACATCCACTACTTAAAAAACCATCCCTCGACCAAAACTGTGCCGCTAACTATAGACCTGTCTCTAATCTTCCCTTCATCTCTAAACTCCTGGAACGCCTGGTCCACTCCCGTCTTATCCGCTATCTCTCAGAAAACTCTCTTCTCGACCCTCTCCAATCCGGTTTCCGCTCTTTACACTCCACTGAAACTGCCCTCACTAAAGTCTCTAATGATCTGCTAACAGCTAAATCAAATGGTCACTACTCCATGCTAATTCTCTTGGATCTCTGCAGCATTCGACACTGTGGATCATCAGCTCCTCCTCACTATGCTCCGTTCCATTGGCCTCAAGGACACCGTTCTCTCCTGGTTCTCCTCCCATCTCTCTGACCGCTCCTTTACTGTTTCTTTTGCTGGTTCCTCCTCCTCTCACCTTCCCCTTACTGTTGGGGTTCCTCAAGGATCGGTTCTAGGCCCCCTCCTCTTCTCCTTGTACACTGCCCCTATTGGTCAAACAATCAGTAGATTTGGTTTCCAGTACCATCTCTATGCTGATGACACCCAATTATACGCTTCTTCTCCTGACATCACGCCAGCCTTTCTAGAAAACACTGGCGATTGTCTAAACGCTGTGTCTAATATCATGTCCTCACTATATCTGAAACTGAACCTCTCAAAGACTGAACTCCTTGTGTTTCCTCCCGCTACTAATGTACCTATACCCGACATTGCCATTTCTGTGTGTGGCTCCACTATGACTCCCCAGCAACAGGCCCGCTGTCTTGGGGTCATACTTGATTCCGAGCTTTCCTTTGTCCCCCACATTCGATCACTGGCTCGCTCTTGTCATCTGCACCTCAAAAACATTTCTAGAATTCGACCTTTTCTTACTTTTGACTCCACAAAAACTCTTACTGTTTCTCTTATTCATTCTCGTCTCGACTATTGTAACTCTCTTCTAATCGGTCTCCCTCTTACCAAACTCTCCCCTCTCCAATCTGTCTTGAATGCTGCAGCCAGGATCATATTCCTCACCAATCGTTACACCGATGCCTCTACCTTGTGCCAGTCATTACACTGGCTACCCATCCACTCCAGAATTCAGTATAAACTTATTACCCTCACCCACAAAGCCTTCCATGGCTCAGCACCACCCTACATCTCCTCCCTTGTTTCAGTATACCACCCTACCCGCGCCCTCCGTTCTGCTGATGACCTGAGGTTAGTATCCTCAATAGTCAGAACCTCCCACTCCCGTCTCTAAGACTTTACACGTGCTGCGCCAATTCTTTGGAATGCACTTCCCAGGTCAATACGATTAGTCCCCAATCCCCACAATTTTAAGCGTGTCCTGAAAACGCATTTATTCAGACTGGCCTATCGCCTCAACACATTAACCTAACCTATCCCTGTGTGGCACAGCCAAAAATTTTACCATAACCAGGTTCCCAGCATCATGTTCCCACATGCTTTATGCATCCATTAGCCCTCTGTCTGTACTGTTACACACTTAACATTATGGCTGGTCCATACAATCAGGGCAACTGTTACCACCCACCTTTCGTGTCTCCCTCTTTCCTCATAGACTGTAAGCTTGCGAGCAGGACCCTCACTCCTCTTGGTATCTGTTATAATCTATGTGATTATTGTTATGCTGTAATGTCTATTGTCTGTACAACCTCTGAAATGTAAAGTGCTGCGGAATATGTCGGCGCTATAAAAAAAATAAAATTTATTATTATTATTATTATACCCCAGAGCTGCACTCACTATTCTGCTGGTGCAGTCACTGTGTACATACATTACATGACTGATCCTGAGTTACATCCTGTATTATACCCCAGAGCTGCACTCACTATTCTGCTGGTGCAGTCACTGTGTACATACATTACATGACTGATCCTGAGTCACATCCTATATTATACTCCAGAGCTGCACTCACTATTCTGCTGGTGCAGTCACTGTGTACATAGATTACATTACTGATCCTGAGTTACATCCTATATTAAACTCCAGAGCTGCACTCACTATTCTGCTGGTGCAGTCACTGTGTACATACATTACATGACTGATCCTGAGTTACATCCTATATTATACTCCAGAGCTGCACTCACTATTCTGCTGGTGCAGTCACTGTGTACATACATTACATGACTGATCCTGAGTTACATCCTGTATTATACTCCAGAGCTGCACTCACTATTCTGCTGGTGCAGTCACTGTGTACATACATTACATGACTGATCCTGAGTCACATCCTATATTATACTCCAGAGCTGCACTCACTATTCTGCTGGTGCAGTCACTGTGTACATAGATTACATTACTGATCCTGAGTTACATCCTATATTATACTCCAGAGCTGCACTCACTATTCTGCTGGTGCAGTCACTGTGTACATACATTACATGACTGATCCTGAGTTACATCCTGTATTATACTCCAGAGCTGCACTCACTATTCTGCTGGTGCAGTCACTGTGTACATACATTACATGACTGATCCTGAGTCACATCCTATATTATACTCCAGAGCTGCACTCACTATTCTGCTGGTGCAGTCACTGTGTACATACATTACATGACTGATCCTGAGTTACATCCTGTATTATACTCCAGAGCTGCACTCACTATTCTGCTGGTGCAGTCACTGTGTACATACATTACATTACTGATCCTGAGTTACCTCCTGTATTATACCCCAGAGCTGCACTCACTATTCTGCTGGTGCAGTCACTGTGTACATACATTACATTACTGATCCTGAGTTACATCCTGTATTATACCCCAGAGCTGCACTTACTATTCTGCTGGTGCAGTCATTGTGTACATACATTACATTACTGATCCTGAGTTACCTCCTGTATTATACTCCAGAGCTGCACTCACTATTCTGCTGGTGCAGTCGCTGTGTACATACATTACATTATTGATCCTGAGTTACATCCTGTATTATACTCCAGAGCTGCACTCACTAATCTGCTGGTGCAGTCACTGTGTACATACATTACTGATCCTGAGTTACCTCCTGTATTATACTCCAGAGCTGCACTCACTATTCTGCTGGTGCAGTCGCTGTGTACATACATTACATTACTGATCCTGAGTTACCTCCTGTATTATACCCCAGAGCTGCACTCACTATTCTGCTGGTGCAGTCACTGTGTACATACATTACTGATCCTGAGTTACCTCCTGTATTATACCCCAGAGCTGCACTCACTATTCTGCTGGAGCAGTCACTGTGTACATACATTACTGATCCTGAGTTACATCCTGTATTATACTCCAGAGCTGCACTCACCATTCTGCTGGTGCAGTCACTGTGTACATACATTACATTACTGATCCTGAGTTACATCCTGTATTATACTCAAGAGCTGCACTCACTATTCTGCTGGTGCAGTCACTGTGTACATACATTACATTACTGATCCTGAGTTACATCCTGTATTATACCCCAGAGCTGCACTCACTATTCTGCTGGTGCAGTCACTGTGTACATACATTACATTACTGATCCTGAGTTACATCCTGTATTATACCCCAGAGCTGCACTCACTATTCTGCTGGAGCAGTCACTGTGTACATACATTACTGATCCTGAGTTACATCCTGTATAATACTCCAGAGCTGCACTCACCATTCTGCTGGTGCAGTCACTGTGTACATACATTACATTACTGATCCTGAGTTACATCCTGTTTTATACCCCAGAGCTGCACTCACTATTCTGCTGGTGCAGTCACTGTGTACATACATTACATTACTGATCCTGAGTTATATCCTGTATTATACCCCAGAGCTGCACTCACTATTCTGCTGGAGCAGTCACTGTGTACATACATTACTGATCCTGAGTTACATCCAGTATTATACTCCAGAGCTGCACTCACTATTCTGCTGGTGCAGTCACTGTGTACATACATTACATTACTGATCCTGAGTTACCGCCTGTATTATACCCCAGAGCTGCACTCACTATTCTGCTGGAGCAGTCACTGTGTACATACATTACTGATCCTGAGTTACATCCTGTATTATACTCCAGAGCTGCACTCACCATTCTGCTGGTGCAGTCACTGTGTACATACATTACATTACTGATCCTGAGTTACATCCTGTATTATACTCCAGAGCTGCACTCACTATTCTGCTGGTGCAGTCACTGTGTACATACATTACATTACTGATCCTGAGTTACATCCTGTATTATACCCCAGAGCTGCACTCACTATTCTGCTGGTGCAGTCACTGTGTACATACATTACATTACTGATCCTGAGTTATATCCTGTATTATACCCCAGAGCTGCACTCACTATTCTGCTGGAGCAGTCACTGTGTACATACATTACTAATCCTGAGTTACATCCCGTATTATACTCCAGAGCTGCACTCACTATTCTGCTGGTGCAGTCACTGTGTACATACATTACATTACTGATCCTGAGTTACATCCTGTATTATACTCCAGAGCTGCACTCACTATTCTGCTGGTGCAGTCACTGTGTACATACATTACATGACTGATCCTGAGTTACATCCTATATTATACTCCAGAGCTGCACTCACTATTCTGCTGGTGCAGTCACTGTGTACATACATTACATGACTGATCCTGAGTTACATCCTGTATTATACTCCAGAGCTGCACTCACTATTCTGCTGGTGCAGTCACTGTGTACATACATTACATTACTGATCCTGAGTTACCTCCTGTATTATACCCCAGAGCTGCACTCACTATTCTGCTGGTGCAGTCACTGTGTACATACATTACATTACTGATCCTGAGTTACATCCTGTATTATACCCCAGAGCTGCACTCACTATTCTGCTGGTGTAGTCACTGTGTACATACATTACATTACTGATCCTGAGTTACATCCTGTATTATACTCCAGAGCTGTACTCACTATTCTGCTGGTGCAGTCACTGTGTACATACATTACTGATCCTGAGTTACACCCTGTATTATACCCCAGAGCTGCACTCACTATTCTGCTGGTGCAGTCATTGTGTACATACATTACATTACTGATCCTGAGTTACCTCCTGTATTATACTCCAGAGCTGCACTCACTATTCTGCTGGTGCAGTCGCTGTGTACATACATTACATTACTGATCCTGAGTTACCGCCTGTATTATACCCCAGAGCTGCACTCACTATTCTGCTGGTGCAGTCACTGTTTACATACATTACTGATCCTGAGTTACATCCTGTATTATACTCCAGAGCTGCACTCACCATTCTGCTGGTGCAGTCACTGTGTACATACATTACCGATCCTGAGTTACATCCTGTATTATACCCCAGAGCTGCACTCACTATTATGCTGGTGCAGTCACTGTGTACATACATTACATTACTGATCCTGAGTTACATCCTGGATTATAATCCAGAGCTGCACTCACTATTCTGCTGGTGCAGTCACTGTGTACATACATTACATTACTGATCCTGAGTTACATCCTGTATTATACTCCAGAGCTGCACTCACTATTCTGCTGGTGCAGTCACTGTGTATATACATTACATTACTGATCCTGAGTTACATCCTGGATTATACTCCAGAGCTGCACTCACTATTCTGCTGGTGCAGTCACTGTGTACATACATTACATTACTGATCCAGAGTTACCTCCTGTATTATACTCCAGAGCTGCACTCACTATTCTGCTGGTGCAGTCACTGTGTACATACATTACATTACTGATCCTGAGTTACATCCTGTATTATACTCCAGAGCTGCACTCACTATTCTGCTGGTGCAGTCACTGTGTACATACATTACATTACTGATCCTGAGTTACATCCTGTATTATACCCCAGAGCTGCACTCACTATTCTGCTGGTGGAGTCACTGTGTACATACATTACTGATCCTGAGTTACATCCTGTATTATACTCCAGAGCTGCACTCACTATTCTGCTGGTGCAGTCACTGTGTACATACATTATATTACTGATCCAGAGTTACCTCCTGTATTATACTCCAGAGCTGCACTCACTATTCTGCTGGTGCAGTCACTGTGTACATACATTACATTACTGATCCTGAGTTACATCCTGTATTATACCCCAGAGCTGCACTCACTATTCTGCTGGTGCAGTCACTGTGTACATACATTATATTACTGATCCTGAGTTACATCCTGTATTATACCCCAGAGCTGCACTCACTATTCTGCTGGTGCAGTCACTGTGTACATACATTACATTACTGATCCTGAGTTACATCCTGTATTATACCCCAGAGCTGCACTCACTATTCTGCTGGTGGAGTCACTGTGTACATACATTACTGATCCTGAGTTACATCCTGTATTATACTCCAGAGCTGCACTCACTATTCTGCTGGTGCAGTCACTGTGTACATACATTATATTACTGATCCAGAGTTACCTCCTGTATTATACTCCAGAGCTGCACTCACTATTCTGCTGGTGCAGTCACTGTGTACATACATTACATTACTGATCCTGAGTTACATCCTGTATTATACCCCAGAGCTGCACTCACTATTCTGCTGGTGCAGTCACTGTGTACATACATTACATTACTGATCCTGAGTTACATCCTGTATTATACTCCAGAGCTGCACTCACTATTCTGCTGGTGCAGTCACTGTGTACATACATTACATTACTGATCCTGAGTTACATCCTGTATTATACTCCAGAGCTGCACTCACTATTCTGCTGGTGCAGTCACTGTGTACATACATTACATTACTGATCCTGAGTTACATCCTGTATTATACTCCAGAGCTGCACTCACTATTCTGCTGGTGCAGTCACTGTGTACATACATTACATTACTGATCCTGAATTACATCCTGTATTATACTCCAGAGCTGCACTCACTATTCTGCTGGTGCAGTCACTGTGTACATACATTACATTACTGATCCTGAATTACATCCTGTATTATACTCCAGAGCTGCACTCACTATTCTGCTGGTGCAGTCACTGTGTACATACATTACATTACTGATCCTGAGTTACATCCTGTATTATACCCCAGAGCTGCACTCACTATTCTGCTGGTGGAGTCACTGTGTACACACATTACATTACTGATCCTGAGTTACATCCTGTATTATACTCCAGAGCTGCACTCAGTATTCTGCTGGTGCAGTCACTGTGTACATACATTACATTACTGATCCAGAGTTACCTCCTGTATTATACTCCAGAGCTGCACTCACTATTCTGCTGGTGCAGTCACTGTGTACATACATTACATTACTGATCCTGAGTTACATCCTGTATTATACTCCAGAGCTGCACTCACTATTCTGCTGGTGCAGTCACTGTGTACATACATTACATTACTGATCCTGAGTTACATCCTGTATTATACCCCAGAGCTGCACTCACTATTCTGCTGGTGGAGTCACTGTGTACATACATTACTGATCCTGAGTTACATCCTGTATTATACTCCAGAGCTGCACTCACTATTCTGCTGGTGCAGTCACTGTGTACATACATTACATTACTGATCCAGAGTTACCTCCTGTATTATACTCCAGAGCTGCACTCACTATTCTGCTGGTGCAGTCACTGTGTACATACATTACATTACTGATCCTGAGTTACATCCTGTATTATACCCCAGAGCTGCACTCACTATTCTGCTGGTGCAGTCACTGTGTACATACATTATATTACTGATCCTGAGTTACATCCTGTATTATACCCCAGAGCTGCACTCACTATTCTGCTGGTGCAGTCACTGTGTACATACATTACATTACTGATCCTGAGTTACATCCTGTATTATACTCCAGAGCTGCACTCACTATTCTGCTGGTGCAGTCACTGTGTACATACATTACATTACTGATCCTGAGTTACATCCTGTATTATACTCCAGAGCTGCACTCACTATTCTGCTGGTGCAGTCACTGTGTACATACATTACATTACTGATCCTGAGTTACATCCTGTATTATACCCCAGAGCTGCACTCACTATTCTGCTGGTGCAGTCACTGTGTACATACATTACATTACTGATCCTGAGTTACATCCTGTATTATACTCCAGAGCTGCACTCACTATTCTGCTGGTGCAGTCACTGTGTACATACATTACATTACTGATCCTGAGTTACATCCTGTATTATACTCCAGAGCTGCACTCACTATTCTGCTGGTGCAGTCACTGTGTACATACATTACATTACTGATCCTGAGTTACATCCTGTATTATACCCCAGAGCTGCACTCACTATTCTGCTGGTGCAGTCACTGTGTACATACATTACATTACTGATCCTGAGTTACATCCTGTATTATACTCCAGAGCTGCACTCACTATTCTGCTGGTGCAGTCACTGTGTACATACA
The DNA here is from genome assembly GCF_039654945.1 of Dendrobates tinctorius. Lineage (NCBI taxonomy): Eukaryota > Metazoa > Chordata > Amphibia > Anura > Dendrobatidae > Dendrobates > Dendrobates tinctorius. The sequence continues at coordinate 3,241,210 of NW_027361819.1, forward strand.
TTACATTACTGATCCTGAGTTACATCCTGTATTATACTCCAGAGCTGCACTCACTATTCTGCTGGTGCAGTCACTGTGTACATACATTACTGATCCTGAGTTACCTCCTGTATTATACCCCAGAGCTGCACTCACTATTCTGCTGGTGCAGTCACTGTGTACATACATTACTGATCCTGAGTTACATCTTGTATTATACCCCAGAGCTGCACTCACTATTCTGCTGGTGCAGTCACTGTGTACATACATTACATTACTGATCCTGAGTTACATCCTGTATTATACTCCAGAGCTGCACTCACTGTTCTGCTGGTGCAGTCACTGTGTACATACATTACTGATCCTGAGTTACATCCTGTATTATACTCCAGAGCTGCACTCACTATTCTGCTGGTGCAGTCACTGTGTACATACATTACATTACTGATCCTGAGTTACCTCCTGTATTATACCCCAGAGCTGCACTCACTATTCTGCTGGTGCAGTCACTGTGTATATACATTACATTACTGATCCTGAGTTGCATCCTGTATTATACCCCAGAGCTGCACTCACTATTCTGCTGGTGCAGTCACTGTGTACATACATTACATTACTGATCCTGAGTTACATCCTGTATTATACTCCAGAGCTGCACTCACTGTTCTGCTGGTGCAGTCACTGTGTACATACATTACTGATCCTGAGTTACATCCTGTATTATACTCCAGAGCTGCACTCACTATTCTGCTGGTGCAGTCACTGTGTATATACATTACATTACTGATCCTGAGTTACCTCCTGTATTATACCCCAGAGCTGCACTCACTATTCTGCTGGTGCAGTCACTGTGTATATACATTACATTACTGATCCTGAGTTGCATCCTGTATTATACCCCAGAGCTGCACTCACTATTCTGCTGGTGCAGTCACTGTGTACATACATTACATTACTGATCCTGAGTTACATCCTGTATTATACTCCAGAGCTGCACTCACTATTCTGCTGGTGCAGTCACTGTGTACATACATTACATTACTGATCCTGAGTTACATCCTGTATTATACCCCAGAGCTGCACTCACTATTCTGCTGGTGCAGTCACTGTGTACATACATTACATTACTGATCCTGAGTTACATCCTGTATTATACTCCAGAGCTGCACTCACTATTCTGCTGGTGCAGTCACTGTGTACATACATTACATTACTGATCCTGAGTTACATCCTGTATTATACTCCAGAGCTGCACTCACTATTCTGCTGGTGCAGTCACTGTGTACATACATTACATTACTGATCCTGAGTTACATCCTGTATTATACTCCAGAGCTGCACTCACTATTCTGCTGGTGCAGTCACTGTGTACATACATTACATTACTGATCCTGAGTTACATCCTGTATTATACTCCAGAGCTGCACTCACTATTCTGCTGGTGCAGTCACTGTGTACATACATTACTGATCCTGAGTTACATCCTGTATTATACCCCAGAGCTGCACTCACTATTCTGCTGGTGCAGTCACTGTGTACATACATTACATTACTGATCCTGAGTTACCTCCTGTATTATACCCCAGAGCTGCACTCACTATTCTGCTGGTGCAGTCACTGTGTACATACATTACATTACTGATCCTGAGTTACATCCTGTATTATACCCCAGAGCTGCACTCACTATTCTGCTGGTGCAGTCACTGTGTACACACATTACATTACTGATCCTGGGTTACATCCTGTATTATACTCCAGAGCTGCACTCACTATTCTGCTGGTGCAGTCACTGTGTACATACATTATATTACTGATCCTGAGTTACATCCTGTATTATACCCCAGAGCTGCACTCACTATTCTGCTGGTGCAGTCACTGTGTACATACATTACATTACTGATCCTGAGTTACCTCCTGTATTATACTCCAGAGCTGCACTCACTATTCTGCTGGTGCAGTCACTGTGTACATACATTACTGATCCTGAGTTACCTCCTGTATTATACCCCAGAGCTGCACTCACTATTCTGCTGGTGCAGTCACTGTGTACATACATTACATTACTGATCCTGAGTTACATCCTGTATTATACTCCAGAGCTGCACTCACTATTCTGCTGGTGCAGTCACTGTGTACATACATTACATTACTGATCCTGAGTTACATCCTGTATTATACCCCAGAGCTGCACTCACTATTCTGCTGGTGCAGTCACTGTGTACACACATTACATTACTGATCCTGGGTTACATCCTGTATTATACTCCAGAGCTGCACTCACTATTCTGCTGGTGCAGTCACTGTGTACATACATTACATTACTGATCCTGAGTTACATCCTGTATTATACCCCAGAGCCGCACTCACTATTCTGCTGGTGCAGTCACTGTGTACATACATTACATTACTGATCCTGAGTTACATCCTGTATTATACCCCAGAGCTGCACTCACTATTCTGCTGGTGCAGTCACTGTGTACATACATTACATTACTGATCCTGAGTTACATCCTGTATTATACTCCAGAGCTGCACTCACTATTCTGCTGGTGCAGTCACTGTGTACATACATTACATTACTGATCCTGAGTTACATCCTGTATTATACTCCAGAGCTGCACTCACTATTCTGCTGGTGCAGTCACTGTGTACATACATTACATTACTGATCCTGAGTTACATCCTGTATTATACCCCAGAGCTGCAGTCACTATTCTGCTGGTGCAGTCACTGTGTATATACATTACATTACTGATCCTGAGTTACATCCTGTATTATACCCCAGAGCTGCACTCACTATTCTGCTGGTGCAGTCACTGTGTACATACATTACATTACTGATCCTGAGTTACATCCTGTATTATACCCCAGAGCTGCACTCACTATTCTGCTGGTGCAGTCACTGTGTACATACATTACATTACTGATCCTGAGTTACATCCTGTATTATACTCCAGAGCTGCACTCACTATTCTGCTGGTGCAGTCACTGTGTACATACATTACATTACTGATCCTGAGTTACATCCTGTATTATACCCCAGAGCTGCACTCACTATTCTGCTGGTGCAGTCACTGTGTACATACATTACATTACTGATCCTGAGTTACATCCTGTATTATACTCCAGAGCTGCACTCACTATTCTGCTGGTGCAGTCACTGTGTACATACATTACATTACTGATCCTGAGTTACATCCTGTATTATACTCCAGAGCTGCACTCACTATTCTGCTGGTGCAGTCACTGTGTACATACATTACATTACTGATCCTGAGTTACATCCTGTATTATACCCCAGAGCTGCACTCACTATTCTGCTGGTGCAGTCACTGTGTACATACATTACATTACTGATCCTGAGTTACATCCTGTATTATACTCCAGAGCTGCACTCACTATTCTGCTGGTGCAGTCACTGTGTACATACATTACATTACTGATCCTGAGTTACATCCTGTATTATACTCCAGAGCTGCACTCACTATTCTGCTGGTGCAGTCACTGTGTACATACATTACATTACTGATCCTGAGTTACATCCTGTATTATACCCCAGAGCTGCAGTCACTATTCTGCTGGTGCAGTCACTGTGTATATACATTACATTACTGATCCTGAGTTACATCCTGTATTATACCCCAGAGCTGCACTCACTATTCTGCTGGTGCAGTCACTGTGTACATACATTACATTACTGATCCTGAGTTACATCCTGTATTATACACCAGAGCTGCACTCACTATTCTGCTGGTGCAGTCACTGTGTACATACATTACATTACTGATCCTGAGTTACATCCTGTATTATACTCCAGAGCTGCACTCACTATTCTGCTGGTGCAGTCACTGTGTATATACATTACATTACTGATCCTGAGTTACATCCTGTATTATACCCCAGAGCTGCACTCACTATTCTGCTGGTGCAGTCACTGTGTACATACATTACATTACTGATCCTGAGTTACATCCTGTATTATACTCCAGAGCTGCACTCACTATTCTGCTGGTGCAGTCACTGTGTACATACATTACATTACTGATCCTGAGTTACATCCTGTATTATACTCCAGAGCTGCACTCACTATTCTGCTGGTGCAGTCACTGTGTACATACATTACATTACTGATCCTGAGTTACCTCCTGTATTATACTCCAGAGCTGCACTCACTATTCTGCTGGTGCAGTCACTGTGTACATACATTACATTACTGATCCTGAGTTACATCCTGTATTATACTCCAGAGCTGCACTCACTATTCTGCTGGTGCAGTCACTGTGTACATACATTACATTACTGATCCTGAGTTACATCCTGTATTATACCCCAGAGCTGCACTCACTATTCTGCTGGTGCAGTCACTGTGTACATACATTACATTACTGATCCTGAGTTACATCCTGTATTATACTCCAGAGCTGCACTCACTATTCTGCTGGTGCAGTCACTGTGTACATACATTACATTACTGATCCTGCGTTACATCCTGTATTATACTCCAGAGCTGCACTCACTATTCTGCTGGGCTTTTGCTATTTCTTCCTCCTATAATAACCCGTGCCCTGACTCCCGGGAGACCCCGCACACGGTACGGCCGGTAATCTCCGCTTCTCACCGATCAGGTTGGGCACAAACAGGAAAATATTCTCCTCAGACATCTTGTTCCGTGACGTCACCGGCGGACTTCGGCACTCTGACAACCAAAACAGTACAATAGAGCGCAGGCGATAGAGCGTCCTCTGGAGAACCAATGAGAGGAGGCAGCTAAGGATAGAGCGTCTCCCCCTCACATGATAGAGAACGGGAGGCAGGAAAGAGCGTCTGCTGCTGCAGTATGACATAGCCCTATGGAAACCACAGCGTCCCCTTGTGGAGGGAAGCTGCGCTACACGAGCAGTGCTGCAGGAGCTGATTCCTCCTGGTAATGGCGGCGGCTCCTTGTTCCCTCTCTGCTCTCATTATTATCTCTGCTGTCAGACGCCTCAGATGACAGATGTGTGGAAACTCCACGTTTATCTTCAATATTGGAATTCTTTCAGGTTTTGAGGATTTTCCCCTTGAAGGTGTCCGGTAACGAGTGCTGAGAGGACGGCGGCTCCTTGTGTTCTGTGCTGGGTCAGTGAGGACTCCGCATTTACTGAGGCCTGAGCGTCGTGTGGTGGGGGCCGGGGGCTCAGGGTGGAGGACGATCGCTCGGGGTGCGACCCTTCCTGCGCGCTCCCGGTACTGAGCCCCCTACAGTCACGCGGCCCACGAGCGGAAAGGGGGACAGAGCACGCTGAGCGCATGGCGGCAAATCTTGGCCACGCCCATGGACTCTCAAGCCACGCCCATTTGCCATTTTCTCCCTTGGCAGAAGGAGTTGTTAGAGGAGCGCTGGCAGTGAGGGACATTCAGCAGACGCATAGACCCAAATCCAGGACCCTCCGCCCTGTCTGGGAGAAGTCCCCTGTATCCGGGGGCCGTCCCCTGTATCCGGGGGCCGTCCCCTGTATCCGGGGGCCGTCCCCTGTATCCAGGGGCCGTCCCCTGTATCCAGGGGCCGTCCCCTGTATCCGGGGGCCGTCCCCTGTATCCGGGGGCCGTCCCCCGTATCCTGGTCCGTCCGCTGTATCCTGGTCCGTCCGCTGTATCCTGGTCCGTCCGCTGTATCCTGGTCCGTCCGCTGTATCCTGGTCCGTCCGCTGTATCCGGGGGCCGTCCGCTGTATCCTGGTCCGTCCGCTGTATCCTGGTCCGTCCCCCGTATCCTGGTCCGTCCGCCGTATCCTGGTCCGCCCGCCGTATCCTGGTCCGCCCGCTGTATCCGGGGGCCGCCCGCTGTATCCGGGGGCCGCCCGCTGTATCCGGGGGCCGCCCGCTGTATCCGGGGGCCGCCCGCTGTATCCTGGGGCCGCCCGCTGTATCCTGGGGCCGCCCGCTGTATCCTGGGGCCGCCCGCTGTATCCTGGGGCCGCCCGCTGTATCCTGGGGCCGCCCGCTGTATCCTGGTCCGTCCGCTGTATCCGGGGGCCGTCCCCTGTATCCGGGGGCCGCCCGCTGTATCCTGGTCCGTCCGCTGTATCCGGGAGCCGTCCGCTGTATCCTGGTCCGCCCGCTGTATCCTGGGGCCGTCCGCTGTATCCTGGTCCGTCCGCTGTATCCTGGTCCGTCCGCTGTATCCGGGGGCCGTCCCCTGTATCCGGGGGCCGCCCGCTGTATCCTGGTCCGTCCGCTGTATCCGGGAGCCGTCCGCTGTATCCTGGTCCGTCCGCCGTATCCTGGTCTGTCCGCCGTATCCTGGTCCGTCCCCCGTATCCTGGTCCGTCCCCCGTATCCTGGTCCGTCCCCCGTATCCTGGTCCGTCCCCCGTATCCTGGTCCGTCCGCTGTATCCTGGTCCGTCCCCCGTATCCTGGTCCGTATCCTGGTCCGTCCCCCGTATCCTGGTCCGTCCCCCGTATCCTGGTCCGTCCCCCGTATTCTGGTCCGTCCCCCGTATCCTGGTCCGTCCCCCGTATCCTGGTCCGTCCGCCGTATCCTGGCCCGTCCGCCGTTTCCTGGCCCGTCCGCCGTTTCCTGGCCCGTCCGCCGTTTCCTGGCCCGTCCGCCGTTTCCTGGCCCGTCCGCCGTATCCTGGCCCGTCCGCCGTATCCTGGCCCATCCGCCGTATCCTGGCCCGTCCGCCGTATCCTGGCCCGTCCGCTGTATCCTGGTCCGTCCGCTGTATCCTGGTCCGTCCGCTGTATCCTGGTCCGTCCGCTGTATCCTGGTCCGTCCGCTGTATCCTGGTCCGTCCCCCGTATCCTGGTCCGTCCACTGTATCTGGGGCTGTCCACTGTATCCTGGTCTGTCCGCTGTATCCGGGGGCTGTCCGCTGTATCCGGGGGCTGTCCGCTGTATCCGGGGGCTGTCCGCTGTATCCGGGGGCTGTCCGCTGTATCCGGGGGCTGTCCGCTGTATCCGGGGGCCGTCCGCTGTTTCCTGGGCCGTCCGCTGTTTCCTGGGCCGTCCGCTGTTTCCTGGGCCGTCCGCTGTTTCCTGGGCCGTCCGCTGTTTCCTGGGCCGTCCGCTGTTTCCTGGCCCGTCCGCTGTATCCTGGCCCGTCTGCTGTATCCTGGCCCGTCTGCTGTATCCTGGCCCGTCTGCTGTATCCTGGCCCGTCTGCTGTATCCTGGCCCGTCTGCTGTATCCTGGCCCGTCTGCTGTATCCTGGTGCCGTCCGCTGTATCCTGGTCTGTCCGCTGTATCCTGGTCTGTCCGCTGTATCCTGGTCTGTCCGCTGTATCCGGGACTGTCCGCTGTATCCGGGGGGCTGTCCACTGTATCCTGGTCCATCCGCTGTATCCAGGGCTGTCCGCTGTATCCTGGTCCATCCACTGTATCCGGGGACTCTCCACTGTATCCGGGGGCTGTCCCCTTTATCCTGGTCCATCCACTGTATCCTGGTCCGCCCGCTGTATCCGGGGCCTCCGGTGCAGATTCCTGTGTCTCTGGTACAGATCAGTGCTCCCTGGCGGCTGGACCGGAGGCCACGAATCTCTGACCTTCCAGCGTCCCCTGCGGCTTTTGCTCCCCCAGGGCCGGAGCGACGTCCTCTGTGCGTCAGACTCCTCTCTAGTTGGATCCTGTGGATTATTTCTTGTTCTTCATTCACAGTCGGAGCCGCCAGAACTTTCTCATCTTTCTGTAGCGTCACTATATGACGTCTGGTGTCTGTAAGGCCGTGTTCACACGGTGCAGAAATACTGTGTTTCTTGTTTTCTGCAGGATCCGCACCAATCTGCACAATAACAATCTTCTCCCCCTTATGTGATGAGTTTTTATATACGGAAAAGTTTGATTCTGCACTTTATAAATTATCTGAATTTTTTTTACCTGCGTTTTTCCAGCTTCCACTTTACAGAGGGAAAATAAAGCACCAAGAAGGCAGAGTGCAGCAGCGTCTTTAGACCACAGGGGGCGCCATTCTCATGAAAACACATCCACTTTGCTTGGACAGTTAAAGCAGCAGAAAATAAGCTGCATTTACCCTCCATGTGAACACGGACTTAATATCCAAGGAAAGTGGATGTGATTCCAGGACATTGTTGCTCTCTGTGGTCTGAAGACGTGAGGTGCAAGACTCAAGTGTATGGGATCACACTAACCAGATAGACAAGGTAAGACAAACGGGAATAAAAGAAAACTACACCGACCAAAGAACCGAGTGAGAAACGGATCAGGAGGAGTCACACAAACCAATCCCGGCAGAAATCTCCTGAATACGACTCCAATCGCCTGCTACAAACTCTAAAAACTCCCAACCAGGCGGTAAGAACTATCACTGGCAACGTCAGAAGCAAGAAGGAGGGTTCTTACACCTGCAGGGAGTGACGAGCTCAGAACAGCTGATACCACCAGACAGAGCTCTGCACTAAGCCACTTAACCCTTCCAGCACCAGAGCAAAGAAAGCCAGAACTGCTAATAGGACGGTGACGCCGCGTTATACACCTGCGGTAGTCGGGTCGCCATCGCCGTGATCGTCTGACCCCCCCCCCCTCACCAATAATGTACTGAGCCCTTTCTCATTCTCTCTTTGGTTTCTGGCTGGATCTCCTCCCTGCAGACACAGTTATCAGGGGTCAGTCCAACATTCGGGCCCACAGAGCCCCCCACACCTGAACACTCCTCACCCCATATGTGTCCCCATATATCCCATGTTCCGAGCCTGCTACCCTTACCGACATGGATGAGATCTGAGAGGAGGGAGCAGGAGACAATCTCACCCTGTGCCACCGACCTTGGGACTCACAGTTATTCTTTTTTAATGCAGCTTTCAATTAAGCAATTAGTTTAGCTGCATCAGACTCTGGAATGAACCTTACATCTCCTCAGAGTCTCAGGTTGACGCCTTGTCCCCCATGCTTTACACTTCAGCAATAATAGTACATGAAGACTAGAGCCAGGAGAGAATGAGTTCAATAACATGAGTGCATTCTTCTTCTCGTCCACTAGATGTCGCTGTGCTACTACCCATCATTACTGCAAGTGGCCTGATCCCAGGACAATGGCCCTAGGGGGCATTTATCCCTGATATTGGGGGCCCTGCTGGAGCATCTGCATTAGGGCGCAATCACTTCGCCTTTCACCAGCAAATATCACAGATACATTGTAACGAGTCCCTCAGCTGTGTGAGCAGAACTAGTTTTTGGCTTCCATTCCGCTCCAACGACCTTCATTCAACTGCTAAGAGGAGGAGTACCTGGATGGGAGGGACCCCCAGAAAGGCAGCTGTCACTACCATACCGTGCGCGATCTACTACTGATGCACTGCTGCTGGAAACGAGTTACTAGGAGATGTCACCGAGCGTGTGAATTATAGAAGACCCAACACACAGACCCCCCCCATCCCGAGAGCAGCCACCATGGACATGGTGCAGAAAGATACAGGGAGCTCCACCTAGCGGTGGCTGCAGACAGGATCTTATCATGTATCTCTGTATACAGGGAGCTCCCCCTAGTGGTGACTGCAGACAGGATCTTATCATGTATCTCTGTATACAGGGAGCTCCCCCTAGTGGTGGCTGCAGACAGGATCTTATCATGTATCTCTGTATACAGGGCGCTCCCCCTAGTGGTGACTGCAGACAGGATCTTATCATGTATCGCTGTATACAGGGAGCTCCTCCTAGTGGTGGCTGCAGACAGGATCTTATCATGTATCTCTGTATACAGGGAGCTCCCCCTAGTGGTGACTGCAGACAGGATCTTATTATGTATCTCTGTATACAGGGAGCTCCCCCTAGTGGTGGCTGCAGACAGGATCTTCTCATGTATCTCTGTATACAGGGCGCTCCCCCTAGCGGTGGCTGCAGACAGGATATTATCATGTATCTCTGTATACAGGGAGCTCCCCCTAGTGGTGGCTGCAGACAGGATCTTCTCATGTTTCTCTGTATACAGGGAGCTCCCCCTAGTGGTGTCTACAGACAGGATCTTATCACGTATGCCTGTATACTGGGCAGTGCCCCTAGTGGTGTCTACAGACGGGATCTTATCACATATTTCTGTATACAGAGAGCTCCCCCTAGTGGTGGTTGCAGACAGGATCTTCTCATGTTTCTCTGTATACAGGGAGCTCCCCCTAGTGGTGGCTGCAGACGGGATCTTCTCATGTTTCTCTGTATACAGGGAGCTCCCCCTAGTGGTGGTTGCAGACGGGATCTTATCATGTATCTCTATACAGGGAGCTCCCCCTAGTGGTGGCTGCAGACAGGATCTTCTCATGTTTCTCTGTATACAGGGAGCTCCCCCTAGTGGTGGCTGCAGACAGGATCTTCTCATGTTTCTCTGTATACAGGGAGCTCCCCCTAGTGGTGTCTACAGACAGGATCTTATCACGTATGCCTGTATACTGGGCAGTGCCCCTAGTGGTGTCTACAGACGGGATCTTATCACATATTTCTGTATACAGAGAGCTCCCCCTAGTGGTGGTTGCAGACGGGATCTTATCACGTATCTCTGTATACAGAGAGCTCCCCCTAGTGGTGGTTGCAGACGGGATCTTATCACGTATCTCTGTATAGAGAGCTCCCTCTAGTGGTGGCTGCAGATGGGATCTTATCACGTATCTCTGTATACAGGGAGCTCCCCCTAATGGTGACTGCAGACAGGATCTTATGTATCTCTGTATACAGGGAGCTCCCCCTAGTGGTGACCGCAGGCAGGATCTTATCCATCTCTGTATACAGGGAGCTCCCCCTAGTGGTGCCCGCAGACAGGATCTTATCATGTACAGGTGTGGCCAAAAGTATTGACACCCCTGCAATTCTGTCAGATAATACTCAGTTTCTTCCTGAAAATGATTGCAAACACAAATTTTGTTATTATCTTCATTTAATTTGTCTTAAATGAAAAAACACAAAAAGAATTGTCCTAAAGCCAAATCGGATATAATTCCACCACAAACATAAAAAAGAGGATGGACAAAAGTATTGGCACTGTTGGAAAAATCCTGTGATGCTTCTCTAATTTGTGTAATTAGCAGCACCTGTAACTTACCTGTGGCACCTAACAGGTGTTGGCAATAACTAAATCACACTTGCAGCCAGTTGACATGGATTAAAGTTGACTCAACCTCTGTCCTGTGTCCTTGTGTGTACCACACTGAGCATGGAGAAAAGAAAGAAGACCAAAGAACTGTCTGAGGACTTGAGAAACCAAATTGTGAGGAAGCATGAGCAATCTCAAGGCTACAAGTCCATCTCCAAAGACCGGAATGTTCCTGTGTCTACCGTGCGCAGCGTCAAGAAGTGTAAAGCCCATGGCACTGTGGCTAACCTCCCTAGATGTGGACGGAAAAGAAAAATTGACAAGAGATTTCAACGCAAGATTGTGCGGATGTTGGATAAAGAACCTCGACTAACATCCAAACAAGTTCAAGCTGCCCTGCAGTCCGAGGGTACAACAGTGTCAACCCGTACTATCCGTCGGCGTCTGAATGAAAAGGGACTGTATGGTAGGAGACCCAGGAAGACTCCACTTCTTACCCCGAGACATAAAAAAGCCAGGCTGGAGTTTGCCAAAACTTACCTGAAAAAGCCTAAAACATTTTGGAAGAATGTTCTCTGGTCAGATGAGAGAAAAGTAGAGCTTTTTGGGCAAAGGCATCAACATAGAGTTTACAGGAGAAAAAAGAGGCATTCAAAGAAAAGAACACGGTCCCTACAGTCAAACATGGCGGAGGTTCCCTGATGTTTTGGGGTTGCTTTGCTGCCTCTGGCACTGGACTGCTTGACCGTGTGCATGGCATTATGAAGTCAGAAGACTACCAACAAATTTTGCAGCATAATGTAGGGCCCAGTGTGAGAAAGCTGGGTCTCCCTCAGAGGTCATGGGTCTTCCAGCAGGACAATGACCCAAACCACACTTCAAAAAGCACTAGAAAATGGTTTGAGAGAAAGCACTGGAGACTTCTAAGGTGGCCAGCAATGAGTCCAGACCTGAATCCCATAGAACACCTGTGGAGAGATCTAAAAATGGCAGTTTGGAGAAGGCACCCTTCAAATATCAGGGACCTGGAGCAGTTTGCCAAAGAAGAATGGTCTAAAATTCCAGCAGAGCATTGTAAGAAACTCATTGATGGTTACCGGAGGCGGCTGGTCGCAGTTATTTTGGCTAAAGGTTGTGCAACCAAGTATTAGGCTGAGGGTGCCAATACTTCTGTCTGACCCATTTTTGGAGTTTTGTGTGAAATGATCAATGTTTTGCTTTATTCTCTTGTTTTTTCATTTAAGACAAATTAAAAGATAATACCAAAGAATTTGTGATTGCAATCATTTTCAGGAAGAAACTGAGTATTATCTGACAAAATTGCAGGGGTGTCAATACTTTTGGCCACAACTGTATCTCTGTATACAGGGAGCTCCCCCTAGTGGTGGCTGCAGACGGGATCTTATCATGTATCTCTGTATACAGGGAGCTCCCCTAGTGGTGGCTGCAGACAGGATCTTATCATGTATCTCTGTATACAGGGAGCTCCCCCTAGTGGTGGCTGCAGACAGGATCTTATCATGTATCTCTGTATACAGGGAGCTCCCCCTAGTGGTGGCTGCAGACGCGATCTTATCATGTATCTCTGTATACAGGGAGATCTCCCTAGTGGTGACTGCAGACGGGATCTTATCATGTATCTCTGTATACAGGGAGCTCCCCCTAGTGGTGGCTGCAGACGCGATCTTATCATTTATCTCTGTATACAGGGCGCTCCCCCTAGTGGTGGCTGCAGACGGGATCTTATGTTATCTCTGTATACAGGGAGCTCCCCCTAGTGGTGACTGATCTCCACACAATGAGCTGCAGTTTTGACCATTTTTTAGTTTTCATGACGCTATGTTTTCGGCGTCCACCCTCCTCGCGCCTCCACATGACACAGACACCATTTTCCATTCCAGTTTAATACTTTAATATCCAACATATTTCATGTAATGTAAAGTCTCTGCAGTTTCCTGAATTGCCCGCGCTCCGCAGGCCGATCCTGCTTCATTCTCACCTCCCAAATAAAATAAATGGAAAAAAAAAAAAAAGTACAGAAACTGAGGCCTCGAGGGCCTAGACACCCCAGAGGGATATTGAGTTTTTATTTTTTTTTAATACATTCCTTAATAGCTTGTCTTTTTTTTTTTAGGTTTTTTTTTATTTTTTTTTTTCTATTAAAAAAAAAATAAATTTGCAGGCATCCGATCTCTCGCACGCTCACGGTACACACAGACGCACAACCGCCCGTCAGGACACCCAGTGACAACATCAGTAAAATGATACAGCGACCGAACAGATAATAAAAGGGACTAAAAAAAAAATCATAATTAGAGGCATTTACCCAGTAAAGTGCTAGAAAAACAAGCAGTGATTGATCTTCTACCACAGACGGGGGGAAATACGGGGGCAGCGGACCGAGAAAAGAGGAACCAATAATTAGGGCAGGTGGGGCGGGGGGGCTATGTACACAGGGAGGGGCCGTCTGATAGCGCAGGAACGGAACCGAAGCCAAGAATCAAAGAAAGAGGGCGAGAGCCGCCATATTGTCATCATCACAGGTAAGGGGAGGGCGCTCCTGCCGCCAGCGAGGGGTTACGGAGGGCGTTGGGCTCAGGAGTACGACAGGTGCGAGCCATTGGAGAGCTGAGAAGTGACACTAGTGCTTCGGCTCAGCCCGGCCTCGGACGGTCCTCCAGGGGCCCCTCTCCGCAGAGGTTGGGGGCTGTTACGCAGTAGGAGGAGGCCGGCTCGGCCGCTGGAGGAGGACGGTGAGGCAGAGGAAGAGGAGGAGGAGGAGGAAGAAGGCATGACGGACGATGAGGAGCCCGGAGGGTGCAGACCCCATGAAGAAGAGGGAGGGGCGAGTAGTGTCGGCTGGCGCCACAACTGCGGAGCTCCAGTATTCTGCACGCCGTGACTCCAGTGTGAGCCGCTGCGAGGAACGGGGCGGGAGGGCCAGCCAGGAGGGGGCGCCGGGTAGCCCTGATTAAACGCCTCTGCGGGGATCCCGGTCAGCGCCATGTTGCTGAATCCTAGACGCATGCTCTCCGAGTCAAAGGCTTCGATCTCACGGGCCTGACGTTCCAGGAGGCTGCGGATCCGCTCCGAGCGTTCACTCTGCAGAGCCAGCATCTCCTCCTCTATCTGCGGGAACAGAGACCATGTCAGAGACCATCCCCCGACGGCGCACAGAGCCGCCTGACCCGCCACACTGCAGCGCCATCCAGGCCCCAGACCCGCCACACTGCAGCGCCGTCCGGGCCCCACACCCGCCACACTGCAGCGCCATCCGGGCCCCAGACCCGCCACACTGCAGCGCCATCCGGGCCCCAGACCCGCCACACTGCAGCGCCATCCGGGCCCCAGGCCTGCGCCAGAGCAGCCTGGGCCACCATGTCTTGAGACGGCCCAGAACCCCCCTTTTTTTCCCAGTGGTAATGGGGATGGCTATCAGCTGTAATGTCCAGATGCCATTGCCCCCCTCCTCCCTTGTAGCTGGGGTTAACCCCCCATCTTGAGTTGCCCCCTCCTCCCTTGTAGCCCCCCCCCTTTTCTCCTGTATCCGGGGCACCCCTCGGCCTCCTCCCTTGTAGCCTCCCCCCTCCTCCCGTGTCTGGGGCACCCCCCCTCCTCCCTTGTAGCCTCCCCCCCATCCCCTGTATCCGGGGCGCCCCTCGGCCTCCTCCCTTGTAGCCTCCCCCCTCCTCCCGTGTCTGGGGCACCCCCCCCTCCTCCCTTGTAGCCTCCCCCCCATCCCCTGTATCCGGGGCGCCCCTCGGCCTCCTCACCCTCTGCTCCAGCAGTGCCCGGCGGATGGACACGCGCTGCTCCAGCTCCTTGATCTCGCGCTCGTGCTGCGCCTCGGTGTGGATCTTGATCTTGCTCTGGTAGGCGTTGAGCAGCTCCAGCTCCTTCTGCAGTTGGATCCGCAGATCCTGATACTCCGACTCCTGGGTCTCATCCAGCCGGAGCTGCAGATACAAGAGGGTGGGGACAACATGAAGGAAGAAGCGGCAGCCGGAGCCCCCCCCACTGCAGACACGCTGGGAGCTGTAGTGCCACCTGCCCCGGTACGTACGGCCTGTGTGGAGAGCATCTCGTTGATGCTGTGGTCGTACTGCTCCGCCAGGATGGCCAGCTTGCGGGTCTGCTCGTCCTTCAGCCTCTTCAGGATGCTCTTGTGCTCGCTCTTCGGGGTGGTCTCCAGCAGGTGGTTGCGCAGCGCCTTGTACTGCCGCGTCTGGATCTTGCACGTGTCCTGGAACTGACGCTTTATCTGCAGCTCCTTGGACTAGAGACAGAAATGTATGGAGGGAGGGAGAGACGGGAGCAGATGTGGGGGACAGTCCCAGTGCATGACGGGAGGGAGGAAAGGGGAGAATAGGGGTGAAGAGAAGACATCATCAATCCTTCCCGGGGGTCCGTGCACTGCAGATTCGTGCCCCCCATCCTGTACAACCCACTGACCCCATAGCACATAAATACATACAGAGCTGGGCGCACAGACTACATCTCCCATAATGCAGCCATATACAGAGAACCAGCAGGGGGCAGCAGAGGCACGAGGAGCGGAACTGAGACCCCAAGATGAATCGTCTCCTTATACTCAAGACACATCCAGAGCTGCAATCCCACCGTCTACAGGGGTTAATACTGGACGCCTCGCACCAGTCATAAGGGGCTCATACTGTGAGGAGCGGCAGAGCACAGAGAACATCGATGCTGGAGGAATTGTGAGTGCAGCTCTGGATGTGAGGGGAGTACAAGGACCCTGCACGCAGCTCTGGATGTGAGGTGAGTACAAGGGCTCTGCACACAGCTCTGGATGTGAGGGGAGTACAAGGACCCTGCACGCAGCTCTGGATGTGAGGTGAGTACAAGGGCTCTGCACGCAGCTCTGGATGTGAAGGGAGTACAAGGGCCCTGCACGCAGCTCTGGATGTGAGGGGAGTACAAGGGCCCTGCGAGCAGCTCTGGATGTGAGGGGAGTACAAGGGCCCTGCGCACAGCTCCGGATGTGAGGGGAGTACAAGGGCTCTGCACGCACCTCTGGATGTGAGGGGAGTACAAGGGCCCTGCACGCACCTCTGGATGTGAGGGGAGTACAAGGGCCCTGCGAGCAGCTCTGGATGTGAGGGGAGTACAAGGGCCCTGCGCACAGCTCTGGATGTGAGAGGAGTACAAGGACCCTGCGCACAGCTCTGGATGTGAGGGAAGAACAAGGGCTCTGCACGCAGCTCTGGATGTGAGCGGCGTACAAGGACCCTGCACGCAGCTCTGGATGTGAGAGGAGTACAAGGACCCTGCGCGCAGCTCTGGATGTGAGAGGAGTACAAGGACCCTGCGCACAGCTCTGGATGTGAGGGAAGTACAAGGGCTCTGCATGCAGCTCTGGATGTGAGAGGCGCACAAGGACCCTGCACGCAGCTCTGGATGTGAGAGGAGTACAAGGACCCTGCACGCAGCTCTGGATGTGAGAGGAGTACAAGGACCCTGCGCGCAGCTCTGGATGTCAGGGGAGTACAAGGACCCTGCGCACAGCTCTTGATGTGAGGGGAGTACAAGGACCCTGCGCACAGCTTTGGATGTGAGGGGAGTACAAGGACCTTGAGCGCAGCTCTGGATGTGAGGGGAGTACAAGGACCTTGAGCGCAGCTCTGGATGTGAGGGGAGTACAAGGACCTTGAGCGCAGCTCTGGATAGGAGGGGAGGACAAGGACCTTGAGCGCAGCTCTGGATAGGAGGGGAGGACAAGGACCTTGAGCGCAGCTCTGGATAGGAGGGGAGGACAAGGACCTTGAGCGTAGCTCTGGATAGGAGGGGAGTACAAGGACCTTGAGCGCAGCTCTGGAGGTAACTGCAGCCCTAATTGTCTCTTAAGAGTAACAACTCTGAGTGCAGCTCTGGATGTGACTGGAGGATACTAGGAATGAGCTGGTCCTACTCTCTGCAGATTGTCCGTCCCCCTCCAGTCTCTGCTGGCCGCAGTCATCACCAATCCCTCCCCCGGCGCCCATATTACACCATTAGCCTCTTCCCTGCCTGTCAGACACAGCCTTTCCCCCCGCAGGTACACGAGCTCCGCGCCCCGGACACCATGACAGATGGTTTATGATGAAAGAAATGACACAAACTGGATGATTTTCACTTCCGGTTTATTACAAACAAAACAACGAAAAATAACACAAAAAAAAGGAACAGAAATGACGGATTTACACTGGAGGGGACGGGAACAAAAAATATGGAGGGAAAATAAAAAATATATATAGAGGTATAGAATAAATAGGTTTAACCCCTTGCTGCCTGCACAGGCCTCCTCACAGCAACACAGGGGTTGAACGTTAAATATATATATATATATATTTTGTGCTGATAAAAACAGAACGGTCAGCAGTTGTTTGTTTTTTCACAATGTGGAAGGGAAGGAAATAAATAAAAAAAAATACAAAAATCATGATCAAATTTAAAAAAAAAAAAAAAGGGTGACGAGAACAAAAAGGGGGTTTGTTTTGTTTTTTTTCCTCTTATCCTGAGTTTGGGGAAGGCTGGTCTCAGGCACAGAAAGGGCTAATAGGCTACCAAAAATACACAAACCCATGAAAAACAGAGCAGCAAAACCTCGAGACGCAATACACACAAGAGCCACAAGGTGTCGCCAAAAGCCTCAACTGCACAAAGCAACGGTGTGCGATGCACACAACAGCCTCCAGATGTCAGCAGCGGCACACGGACTACGCGGCCCTGCAACTACACTAGTGTGGAACTACAAGTCCCAGCAGACAGCACAAGCTGAGATCTCAATGAAAATCAACAGCAGTTGGTTGTATCAGATGCAGATGATTCACAGACTGCCCTGTGGGTATAACAAGGCACAGGAAGTCCCCTGGGCAGATAAATGCATTACAGTACTGATCGTAAGGACTGTTAACCTCTTCCCTGCCACAGAGACCAGCATGAGCCCTTAAAAAAAAAAAAAAAAATGTAAAGAAAAAACAAAACAAAAATGCAAAACAAAACCAACCCCCTTCATGCCGCCCCCTAGTAGTCTGATCCCATAATACAAGTTTTGTACATGGAAATGGCGCCCGTTATCAGTGCCGGGTGCATGTCACGTACGGTGCCGCACACAGGAGCATCAATCGTGCAAAAGGAGATCTAATAAAATAGTGCAAGAGGCTTCCCGTCGCCATGTCCCTGCATTAAGGCACCTCACACTTGTGGCCATCGGCTCTCAGCGCCACGGTATAGGGTTTGTTCGCTTGATGGCGCTGGCCCTTCCCACGGCCCTTCCCATAAGGGGCCCCCGCTGCTCTCTGTGCCTCGCCGCCTCCCTCCGCTCTCGGCTCATCAGTCGGGGGATCCGGCTGGGCTTTTCCTCCCTTAAGAGTTTCATTTTGGTCATATAGATGAGGGCGGCTGGGGGCAGGACGGCGCAGAGCCGGCGGACGGCCCGTGTGAGGCTAGCGTTTAGTGTCCTTGCTATGTGTGAGGGGGCCCCTGTGAGCCGCTGCCACCATGACAGTTTGCTGGTCCCGGCGGAGGAGCGGCTGGCCAGCACAGGTATCCGGCTCCGGTAACCGCCTTTATAAGTTTTGGGGAAGAGGTAGAAGAGCCCTCCCTCTCCGGCCGCCCCGCAGCGCTGGAGGACCCTGAACAGAGGCTTCGGCAGCCGCAGCAGCGCCCTGAGCCACAGTCTGCGGGATCTTTTTGGCCACCCTTTAAGCCACTGACCGGCCAGCCTTCCAAAGGAGCCAGCGGCCAGAAATATGGAGAGGAAAATCCCAGGGGATGTGAAGACCCCCACGGCAATGGCCAGGACCGGCACGTAATATAAGCGGAGTCTGTAACTCATTGCCAGCGCGGCCAATGCCCCCCAGCTCTGAGCCAGCAGCATAAAGGTGGCGGAACCGAGAGGGAAGACCCAGCACAGCAGGATGTAGCCGCACAGCAGGCTGGCCCCCAGGGTCTCCAGGGCCACCAGCGCAGAGTCTAGGAGCGGCCCTGACCTCCAGAGGGTGAGGAGCGCCAGCAGCAGAGGCAGCAGGGACCAGGGACAGAAAGGTCGGGAGGCTGCCAGCAGAGTCAGCGCCCCGCAGATGGCGTGACTGGGGAGCGAGGAGGAGACCTGTGGAGGGGACGGACGCACAGAGACCTCCGGCTCAGGCATCCATGCAGAAGACAGCTCAAAGTATGGAGCGTCCGGGTCTGGACAACCATCAGCCTCGCTGCGCTCTACAGCTCCCCCCACATCTGCTGCGTCCTCCTCACCCTCAGAGCTGCAGAGGCTGAACGTGCCTCCCTCTACCCCATCCTCCTCCTCCTCCTCCCCAGGCCTTACTTTCAGGCTCTTGGGCTGCTGCCGGACCTCAGCGGCGTGTTTCTGCCGTAGTTCCTGCTCTCGGCGCTTGTTGTACTCCAGCTGGTTGCCCAGCTCTGTCTGGTGCTGCAGGCGGATCAGCTCGCTGCGGGTGTGCTGCAACATCTGCAGGTGCCGAAACTCCAGTTCTTGGGTGCACTCGTGCTGTCGCAGCAGCATGGCGCATTCCAGATCCCGCTGCGTCTGCTTCTTGTTCAGCTCCTGGGAGAAGAGACAAGCGATTAATTGGTCCGGCACCACCGGCCGGCAACTCTGATCCCGCACGGTCCGGCACCACCGGCCGGCAACTCCGATCCCGCACTCACCTCCCTCAGAAGGTCCTGGTCCAGGTTGTGCCGCGCCAGGAGCATCTTGCGCTTGTACTGCCGACACTGGAGCTCAAAGTATTGTCGCTGCCGGCGTAACAGATTGGCTTCCTCCTCAGCCTGGTAGTGCTGCATGCTCTCCTTCTGCCGCAGCAGCCATTCCTGCTTCTCCCGCTTTGGGGTGCTCTGGTTTTCCTGCAGCTCCTACGACAACAAGATCAAAATTACCTCCCAGCCGCACACCGAGATCAGCGGCAAAATGTCAAGCGTTAATCAGCACAATGGGACAGCGTCAGGGTCTTGTGTCATTCACCCAGCACCAGACGGGCAGGTGAGCGGTGGGCGACAGCGGCCGTCTGGGGGGCTCACTTGTCATCAGTAGGTGACTGCTGCCGCTTACGTCATGTCTGCATCTGCCAAAATGCACGAGCGGAGCGCTGATCGTTCTGCGCAATCATCACCGCTCCCCTCCAGACACAAAGCAAGCGGCAATCACCTCAAATGTGTGAGCCCTTAGTAACAGGCCAAGCCGATAGAGATCCTCTCATCTCGCCCCTAATCTCGCCTCGTGTCCCCCTGCCCTTCGCCTCCAATCTTGCCTTGTGCCCCCTCGCCTCGTCCCTTCTCCAATCTCGCCTCGTCCACCCCCTCGACTCCTCACCTCCTTCAGCTGCTCCTTGCGGATCTTGTACTGCCGCTTCTGACTCTCCAGCAGGTTAGTCAGCTCCTTCTTCTGCTGGCCCAAGATGTGCTGCTGAAACTTCTTCTCTTCCGTCATGGCAGACTTCGCCTGGGAAGTAAAGGCCGTGTTACATCCACCTGCTGCCGCCATCACCCACATGGGCCCCTACAAACCGGACATCCCCAATACACAGGGGCAGCAGAGAACCAACACTTTCTAGGTTCCCACAGATGGTGGTCAGACATTACCTCCTTCTCGAAGATGACCTGGTGCTTCTTGGTCAGCTTGTCGGTCTCGGCTGAGAAGTTGCTCCGGTGGGCCTCCAGCTCCTTGTCCAGACGCTGCTGGTGCTCATCCAGCTCGGACTTCAGCTTGTTTTCTAGCGCCATCAGCTGCTTCTGGTGCTGCCGGCGCATGCGCTTGTAGCCAGACATCTGCTCCCGTAAAGCAGAGTCCTGCTCATGCTCCTGGATCTGCCGCGTTACCTGCGAGACACGGAAAACACGTGATAGACGATATGGCGACATCATAGAACCAGACCCCCATCACTGCAGGACCCTCACCAGCGAGGCTGTGCGGATCGTGGCAAAGTGGTCCCTGTTGCGGCAGTATGCCCGTCTGCGAGCGGCCGAGGTCGACTGCTGGGCCTCCATCTCGGGCTGGTACGGATCATCGTATATGTTGTCATGAGTCTGGAGAAATAAAAATAAAAAAAAGACTAAAATGGTGAAACCAGGGGGGGGGGGTTGGGTTATAGCAACCGAACAGGGAAAGGCTTCTATCCACCTCCAGGAGAAGAATCACACAATGGAGGCTGATGGCTTGGAGTCCCCGGCCCTCCACTCCATACAGCTACACGCTACGGCGGTCATGTCTGCCGGGATCATCCTGATCATCAGCACTTAGTAATATCATCCCCACCGTTGTGGGTGGTCTTATACTGGCTGGGATACTCCACAACTATGGTGGTCAGTTGGCTCCTGTGGCTCCTGAGAAGCACGTACCGGCAGGCGATGTATGACGGAGCTGTTGGAGGTCACTGTGTGCTCGCCCTCCTGCATCATGGCCATCTCGCCGCTATCGTCGGAGGCGTCTGCCAGGCTGTTCACCGAGCTGCTCTGACTGCTGGCGCTGATGGACATGCTGGGCACGGACTGGCTGCTCTCCATGCTGGTTATTGTGCCCGTACAGTGGAGAAACTGCTCCGCTTCCTAGAAGAGAGAAAGGACAATGTATCCGCCTGCCAGACCCCTGCCATGTGGACCGATACAGCCATGGTGCCACGCAGACACCCCGCTGGTACAGCCATGGTGTCACGCAGACACCCCGCTGGTACAGCCATGGTGTCACGCAGACACCCCGCTGGTACAGCCATGGTGTCACGCAGACACCCCGCTGGTACAGTCATGGTGTCACGCAGACACCCCGCTGGTACAGCCACGGTACCACGTCATACCAGAATAATCATGAAAGATGGGTTCTCTATTATTGGACTACCCCCAACAGTCCTCTCACCTCCTCCTCCTCAGTGGTCTCGGTGTTGGGCCCGTTCTGAGTGTCCTGGAAGAGGATCTTCTTCATCTTACGGTACTGCAGGTTGTCAAGCTCCCTGACGGCGTCTTTTGTGCGCTGGATCAGCTCCATGATGACGGTCTGTGGCCTCTCCCGCTGCAGGAAGCGGTGCTGAGATGGAGGAGAGACAGGAGGCTTTATAATCACCGCTTAGAAAGTCTCGTCCGACACCGGCGAACTGTACTGACCTTGAGCAGGATGTCGGAGCTCGGCCGGTCTTGGGGAATCTTCTGTAGACAGGAGTCCACAAAATTCCGGAAATATTCAGACCTGCGAGATAGGATAAAACACGACAATCATGGAGAATCAGACACATACACTGGTGAAACACCGAGGTCCAGAGGCTCAGACACGTATATTGGCGATACGCTGGGGACTGGAGGCTCAGACACGTATACTGGTGACACGCCGAGGTCTGGAGGCTCAGACTCATACACTGGTGATATGTCGGGGACCGGAGGCTCAGACTCATACACTGGTGATATGTCGGGGACCGGAGGCTCAGACACATACACTGGTGAAACGCCGAGGTCCAGAGGCTCAGACACGTATATTGGCGATACGCTGGGGACTGGAGGCTCAGACACGTATACTGGTGACACGCCGGGGACTGGAGGCTCAGACACGTATACTGGTGACACGCCGAGGTCTGGAGGCTCAGACTCATACACTGGTGATATGTCGGGGACCGGAGACTCAGACACATACACTGGTGATATGTCGGGGACCGGAGACTCAGACACATACACTGGTGATATGTCGGGGACCGGAGACTCAGACACATACACTGGTGATATGTCGGGGACCGGAGACTCAGACACATACACTGGTGATATGTCGGGGACCGGAGACTCAGACACATACACTGGTGATATGTCGGGGACCGGAGACTCAGACACATACACTGGTGATATGTCGGGGACCGGAGACTCAGACACATACACTGGTGATATGTCGGGGACCGGAGACTCAGACACATACACTGGTGATATGTCGGGGACCGGAGACTCAGACACATACACTGGTGATATGTCGGGGACCGGAGGCTCAGACACATACACTGGTGATATGTCGGGGACCGGAGGCTCAGACACATACACTGGTGATATGTCGGGGACCGGAGGCTCAGACACATACACTGGTGATATGTCGGGGACCGGAGGCTCAGACACATACACTGGTGATATGTCGGGGACCGGAGGCTCAGACACATACACTGGTGATATGTCGGGGACCGGAGGCTCAGACACATACACTGGTGATATGTCGGGGACCGGAGGCTCAGACACATACACTGGTGATATGTCGGGGACCGGAGGCTCAGACACATACACTGGTGATATGTCGGGGACCGGAGGCTCAGACACATACACTGGTGATATGTCGGGGACCGGAGGCTCAGACACATACACTGGTGATATGTCGGGGACCGGAGGCTCAGACACATACACTGGTGATATGTCGGGGACCGGAGGCTCAGACACATACACTAGTGATATGTCGGGGACCGGAGGCTCAGACACGTATACTGGTGATATGTCGGGAACCGGAGGCTCAGACACATACACTGGTGATATGTCGGGGACCGGAGGCTCAGACACATACACTGGTGATATGTCGGGGACCGGAGGCTCAGACACGTATACTGGTGATATGTCGGGGACCGGAGGCTCAGACACATACACTGGTGATATGTCGGGGACCGGAGGCTCAGACACGTATACTGGTGATATGTCGGGGACCAGAGGCTCAGACACATACACTGGTGATACGCCGAGGTCTGGAGGCTCAGACACGTATATTGGCGATACGACGGGGACTGGAGGCTCAGACAAATACACTGGTGATACCCCAGGGTCCAGAGGCCGCACCATCGTCGGGTGTGGCACTCACCAATGATTGGACTGCAGGACAGGAGACTCATTCTGGGCGATGTGATATAAGGCACTCATAGCATTCATGTTGAACAGCGGGGGCTTCCTCTCAGCTGCGGGGAAGAAGGAACAGTCATCATTACTGATCATACGGGTGATGGATCCCGGCTCTCCCCTTCCTCTTCGGCAGGATAACGTGCTGTACATCGGTGACCCGGGATGTGATGCCACACTATATATCGTCACACTGGCGGCAGGGCGTAGGAGAAGCTCTTCCAAGTTCCAATATGCCGGCGCCCCGTGCTCAGGCACTTACCTAGCTCAATGCTGGTGATCCCCAGGGACCACACGTCCACCTTGCCATCATACTGCCCCTCGTCCATGGCCAGAATCACCTCCGGAGCCATCCTGAAGAGCAAGCACGGGGCATTACACAAAACTAAACTTAAATGAGGCTCCACAGGCTTATTTGCATATTTGTATTTCCCAGGGAGCATTGCACCTAGGATTTCACTGATTGAGCGCCTTTGCCGGCTGCCGCAGTGTTTTCTTTGACTGGTCTCCCTGAGATCAGTGATTGTTTCGTGATGTTGACAAAACTACTACCACATAGGAAGACAACTCCCAGCACCCACAATCAGTCCAGTGAGCGCTCCACTCACCAGTACGGGGTTCCTACAAAGGAATTAGCTGGAGCCACGATGGACGCAGAGCCGAAATCCCCCAACTTCACCAACCCCGGCTCCGTCAGGAGGATGTTACCGGCCTTCACATCCCTACACAAGACGAAAGCAAGAAAGTCAGCAAGTACTGAACACAAACCTGCTGACTGTTTCCACTAAAAGTAAGCAGAACATTGAGTGCAGCTCTGGGGTAGTATGGGGAGGATTGACACATAGAACCCTCACCTGTGGATCATGTTGTGGGCGTGCAGGTAGGCCAGGCCCTGGAGGGCACCGTGGGTGATAGCAGCGATCTCCACCTCCTGGAGTGGCTTCTTGTGCACTGTACAGGATAATGAGGACACGGGGTGAGCGCTGGAGGATCGTCACTACATGACGGACAGAAGGACCCTCAGTCTCATGTAACTCACCCTCCAGGAGGTCGGAAGCAGATCCCAAGCAGTACTCCATCACCAGCTGAGCATCGGCCATGGGAGCATGAGAAGAAAAAAATAATAATGAGAGTTCAGTCTGGAGTGACGCCCACGGGGGTCAAGATGAGGAGTCTCCAGGGTTCAATCCTCTCCGCTGCCAACCTCACATCAAACCGATGCCTGGGGGTGACAGACACCGCAGCGAGAGCGATCGGGGAGGCCAGAAGGAAAGAAAACGCAGCAGGGAGGAGCGGACACAGGAGAGGCAGCAGGGAGGATCGTGGGGAACGCAGCAGGGAGGAGCGGCCACAGGAGAGGCAGCAGGGAGGATCGTGGGGAACGCAGCAGGGAGGAGCGGGCCCAGGGGGGAAAAAAATGCAGCAGGAAGGTGCGGCCCATGGGGGGGGGGGGTGGCGGTACGCAGCAGGGAGGAGCAGCCGGGTGGGATGCAGAAGGGAGGAGCAGGCCCGGGGGAAAAAAGTAGCAGGGAGGAGCTGGCCCGGTTGAGAAAATAAAAAAAAAAAAAAAAAAAAAAAAAGTAGGGAGAAGGCCTAGGTAGGGGCCTGCAGAAATGGAGAAGGGAGAGAAACTAACGGGGTGGAGGGGGGTGTGGTCTGGTCTGAGGACACGCAAAAGATAGAGCAGCCAGGGGTACAGGAGAAATGCAGAAGGGAGAGCGATCGGGGAGGCTTGAAGGAAAGAAAACGGAGCAGGGAGTAGCGGCCCGTGAGGGGAAAGCAGCAGGGAGGAGCGGGGGGGGGGGGTCGGGGGAAAAGTCTGGGGACTCTCAGAAGATAGAGCAGCCAGGGGTACTAGAGAAACGCAGAAGGGAGACTGGTTGGGGGTCCAGGAGAATGCAGGCGGGCAGAGGAATGAGGTGACTAATCTGCTAGCCGGTCTCTGGGCACAAGAGGCAGGCGGGGGTGTGTGGCAGTGACGTGGCGGTGGCCGGGGGGGGGCCATTGTGATGGCTTTTTCTGTACACGGCGCTGCCTCCCACTCACGGCAATCAGACTCCGCAGACAAGACGGGATGTGAGCGAACATATACCATCATACAGAGGACACCGAGCTCGGGTGCATGCGATACTACCAAGGGAAACAGCAGGGGGCGCCACAGAGAAAGGACTAGGGCGCTGGATGAAGGGAATAATCTGTGCATGACGGATTACTGGAATTTTGTGTATTATAAGAATTACAAAAGAGAAAGAAGAGACGTCACACGAAGCCGTGAACCAGACGGGTGACAACACCAGAACCACCGGCGGTAATAAGAAAACCACCGGAGCCGCAGAACCGGGAATCACCGAGTACAGACCCTAGTCAACAAAGAGTTATATGATACAGCCAGTACCACAATCCAGAGCTGCGCTCAGGATCAGTAATGTAATGTATGTACACAGTGACTGCACCAGCAGAAAAGTGAGTGCAGCTCTGGGGTATAATACAGGAGGTAACTCAGCATCAGTAATGTAATGTATGTACACAGTGACTCCACCAGCAGAATAGTGAGTG
The DNA here is from genome assembly GCF_039654945.1 of Dendrobates tinctorius. Taxonomy (NCBI): domain Eukaryota; kingdom Metazoa; phylum Chordata; class Amphibia; order Anura; family Dendrobatidae; genus Dendrobates; species Dendrobates tinctorius. Next base: position 3,267,609 of record NW_027361819.1, read on the forward strand.
CAGCTCTGGAGTATAATACAGGATGTAACTCAGGATCAATAATGTAATGTATGTACACAGTGACTGCACCAGCAGAATAGTGAGTGCAGCTCTGGGGTATAATACAGGAAGTAACTCAGGATCGGTCATGTAATGTATGTACACAGTGACTCCACCAGCAGAATAGTGAGTGCAGCTCTGGAGTATAATACAGGATGTAACTCAGGATCAATAATGTAATGTATGTACACAGTGACTGCACCAGCAGAATAGTGAGTGCAGCTCTGGGGTATAATACAGGAGGTAACTCAGGATCAGTAATGTAATGTATGTACACAGTGACTGCACCAGCAGAATAGTGAGTGCAGCTCTGCAGTATAATACAGGAGGTAACTCAGGATCAGTAATGTAATGTATGTACACAGTGACTGCACCAGCAGAATAGTGAGTGCAGCTCTGGAGTATAATACAGGATGTAACTCAGGATCAGTAATGTAATGTATGTACACAGTGACTGCACCAGCAGAATAGTGAGTGCAGCTCTGGAGTATAATACAGGATGTAACTCAGGATCAGTAATGTAATGTATGTACACAGTGACTGCACCAGCAGAATAGTGAGTGCAGCTCTGGAGTATAATACAGGATGTAACTCAGGATCAGTAATGTAATGTATGTACACAGTGACTGCACCAGCAGAAAAGTGAGTGCAGCTCTGGGGTATAATACAGGAGATAACTCAGGATCAGTAATGTACGTACACAGTGACTGCACCAGCAGAATAGTGAGTGCAGCTCTGGAGTATAATGCTGGATATAACGCAGGCTCAGTATTACTCACCCAGGCCGTGTGCTCCCGCAGGTAACATCCTTTGTATTCTATGGTGTTGGGATGTCGCAGCTTTTGGAGGAATTTCACTTCTTTGATGATGTCCTGCCATTTCTACACCAATAAGGCGAGAGGTTTAGTATCAGTGCATGTAGCGTGCGTCCCACCTTACACGCCGCCCCCTGCCGGGCAGCACTCACCTCATTAGACTGCTTGCCACTATAAGACATCTTCTTAATGGCGACGACCTCATTATTCCGGATGTCTCGGGCCTGGAGGGAGGACAATCATGGTTATGGAGGTGGTCAGTCTCAATCGTCGCTGGTCCTGGTAATGGAGGATACTTACAAAATAGACGGCGCCGAAGCTGCCGTGCCCGATCTCCCGCAGGTCGGCAAAGAGTTTTTCCGGGTCATCTTTGAAGAAAAGTTCGGCCACCTCAGGGTCTTTCAGGCTGCCAGCCCGGGCGTTGGACGGCATGACGAGCGCCAGGGGATACCCCCCGCGGGAAGCCACCGCCACCACTCCCAATGGAGGACGGACCCACCGAGGCTGTCAGACAGGAGAGGATAGAAGAAACATCTCCAATTATTCCATGGTGGCAGAGAAGGGGAAAGAGGCAAATATGGGGGGCACAATGAAAAGCAGGGGGCGTCTGACGAGATAGTAGGGGGCACGTGAGCGCACCACACTATAAATACCTTCTACCCTGCGGAAAGCCGCCGTTAACTCTTTCCCTGCCATGCACACCACCATCGCTACGAGCGCTCCTCCGACCACCGTCTCGCCAGGTGATGCATTAACCCCCGCACTACCGGCGAGGCTGCGTCCAGTTATGGTCAGGGAGATGACAGAAGAGGCCCCGCCTCCTTTGCTGACAGCCATAGTTACAGCTTTTCTATTGGTCTTCACCCAGAGGGGGCGGAAGCCGGGAGTCAGGCAGAGCCGTCAGTCAGTTCCTCCATCTGCCGCCCCCCAGCACAGCACGGCTGTGACCCCGGCAGGACGACAGGCTGGCGAGAAGGCTCTGCACCCACCATCATTGGTAATGGGCAGGACTCATCCCTCACCTGCCCCTGGTGAACCACAACCAACTCTGCACAGTGTTAGCCACTGACCCGCCACCCTCCGCTACTACGCCCTCCGCCTCCATCCACTGCCGCTGACCTACAGCCCCCACAACCCATCACCCTCCCACACTCAGCGGTTCACTAAACCATCCTCAGCTGCCACCATCCCGCCACCCTCACCCTCTTCCCTCCTCCCACCATCCCGCCACACTCACCCTCCTCCCACTGGCCCGCCACCTTCACACCCCCCCCCCCCTTCCCCGGCTGCCACCGACTAGTCGTCCTCACCCCCCTCCCGACTCTCCCAGGCTGGAAAAACACCTGTCGCCCTCACCCCACCTTCCTAGCTGTCACCAGTCTGCTGCCCTCGACCTGCCACTCTCCTCTCGGCTGTCACCGACCTAAGGCCCTCACCCTCCTCCTAGCTTCACAGTCACATCACCATCACCCCTCTTTCCTGGATGTCACTGCACCACCCTATTCCCAGCTGTCACCTGCCCACAGCCCTCACCCTCCTCCCGGCTGTCGCCGACCCGCCGCCCTCACCCGCCTCCCGGCTGTCGCCGACCCGCCGCCCTCACCCGCCTCCCGGCTGTCGCCGACCCGCCGCCCTCACCCGCCTCCCGGCTGTCGCCGACCCGCCGCCCTCACCCGCCTCCCGGCTGTCGCCGACCCGCCGCCCTCACCCGCCTCCCGGCTGTCGCCGACCCGCCGCCCTCACCCGCCTCCCGGCTGTCGCCGACCCGCCGCCCTCACCCGCCTCCCGGCTGTCGCCGACCCGCCGCCCTCACCCGCCTCCCGGCTGTCGCCGACCCGCCGCCCTCACCCGCCTCCAGGCTGTCGCCGACCCGCCGCCCTCACCCGCCTCCCGGCTGTCGCTGACCCGCCGCCCTCACCCTCCTCCAGGCTGTCACCGACCCACAACCCTCAGCCTCTTGGTTAAATGATTTTGCAATGGGCAACAATGTCTGGAGTAATTCCAAGAATAGGATGACCCACATATTACTCTGACAGAAATACAACTCTTTTCTGATGTCCGTAACACCAATAAGTGTATCACACCCGCTCCCGATCCACGTAATATCCCTGGGTCACACACTGAGCACAGGAGATCTTGTGCCTTAACCATCCAGATCCCAGACTTCTTACAGTGGGGAGGACGGTGTGGCCCCCACAAGCTGCGAGACCCCCGACCAAGTCACAGAACAAGGAAACATTTATAGCGCAGGGACGTCCTACAATGGAGGAGCAGCACAGACGTAACGTGGCCATGAAATAATCACCCTGATAACAATGGACTCCACTGAAGGGAGGCTCACACTCCCCAAACCTGCAGTGCCCTGAAAAGAACCTTCATACCCCATAAACTTTCCCACAGTGTCCATGTTACACCCACAGACTTACAGGTATTTTATTGGGATTTTATGTGACACCAACAGTAAGTTCAAGTATTTGTAAAGTGTATAGGAAGCGAAACGGGGTTTTCTAATAAATTATAAAAATATAAATCTGACAATTGTGCCGTGCACACTCAGCTCCGAGATCAGGACTTTGTAGGACCACCTTGCTCTGCAGTCACTGCTGCAGTCTTTTGGGGGTCTGTCTCACCCTCCTATCTCTGCAGTCTTTTGGGGTCTGTCTCTCCCACCTTTCTTTGCAGTCTTTTGGGGTCTCTCCAGCTTTGCACATCTAGAGAAGATAATTTGCCCCCTCACTCTCGCTCAGTGAGACTGGATGGAGACGTCTGTGATCAGTAATTTTCACGTCTTGTCCCAGATTCTCTGGGATTTGGGTCTGGTCGGTGACTGCGCCGATCACACACAGGAATATGCTCTGAGCTAAACCCTCCATTGTGGCTCTGGCAGGATGTTTAGGGTCGCTGTCCTGCTGGAGGGTGTACCTATGTCCCAGTCTCAGGTCTCCTGCAGCATCTAACAGGTTTTCCTCCAGTATTGCACTGAGTTTAGCGCCATCCATTTTCCCATCACCTGTGACCAACTTCGCAGCCCCTGCTGAAGAAAAACCTCCCCACAGTAGGATGCTTACACCACCATGTGTGACAGTGGGGATGCTGTTTTCAGGGTGATGTGTAGTGTTAGTTTTCCACCACATATAGTTCCCCTTTGCTCTCATCTGACCAGAGCCCCTTCTGCCACATGCTCGCTGGGTCCCCTACATGGGACTTGTTATGGATTTCAAGAAGGTCTTTCTTCTTGCCGTTCTTCCATAAACAGGGCTGTGGAGTCAGAGTCCATTTTGGTGGCGTCAGAGATGGAACAAAGTGGACCAACTCCGACTCCCATCATATATAATACATTAGGTGCAGCAGTACAATTCAGAATTTGCTGTAAATGTTTCCATAATAATTTGGGAAAGAGATGAACTGTCCCTTAAATGTCTGTTCCTGACCTGAGGATCTCTGCTTTTAGTTGCACTTTCTGCACATGCTCAGTAGTGACCAGATCTGTGGAGTTGGAGTCAGAAGTCTGGCTTACCGACTCCACAGCCCTGTCCATAAAGGCCATATTTGTGGCAGGGCTGTGGAGTCGGAGTCGTGGAGTCGGTGCTCATTTTGGTGGAGTCGGAGTTGGAGTCGGTATAAAATGGACCGACTCCGACTCCTAAAATATATAATAAATTGGGTACAGTAATTCAATGCAGAATGTGCTGAATATTTTTTCATAGGAATTTGGGAAAGTTATGAAATGTCCTATAAATGGCTGTTCTATTCCTGATCTAAGGCTACATTCACACACAGCGTTTTTCCTGTGTTTTTTGAGGATACGTTTTTCAGCTGCAAAAGCTGATCATCTTTTTAAAAAAACGCATCACCTGAAAGGTTTTTGAGCTCATAGATAATGTTTTCAATAGCAAAAGCAGATTAGAAATCTGCTCTATCTATCCATTTATCCATATCTGTCTATCCATATCGTATCTGTACCAAAAAGAATGAAAACCGGGTAGTACACCAATATATATTCTGTTCTATCTAAATATCTTGATTATGGGATCATAAAAATGATTACATGTCTGAGGTTCACATTGTACTACAATAAATGTTTCACTTAAATATAAGCAATATGTGTGGGAGTCGGAGTCGTGGTCGGTGTAAGAGAAATTGAGGAGTCGGAGTTGCAGGTTTGGCTTACCGACTCCACAGCCCTGTCCATAAAGGCCATATTTGTGGGAGCATATGACTAATAGTTGTCCTGTGAACAGATTCTCCCCCGAGCTGTGGATCTGTGGCTCATCCAGTGACCACGAGCCTCCTCTCTGCTGCTTCTCCAATTAGGCTACTTTTACACTTGCTGCTTTTTTTTGTGGCCCATTTTTGCGGGCCGTATCGCCGCAATTTTTACGGTCCGCCGCAATAACGGACCACAAAAAAGCTTGCGGATCGCCGTTTTTTATTTTTCCAATACTATTGAAATAGCACTGGAAAAAAAAACGGCGTTTCGCAAAATCAGACATCACGGTGCTCCACAAAAACAAACGGAAGTTTGTTTTTGTGGCCCCATTGATTTTCAATGGGGGCCGTGTCCATACGCCATGAAAAAGATCGAGTAAGCTCGAGCTTTTATCACAGCCGCAAATACAGCTTCCACGGCCGTACGGCACACCGTGGAATTGTGGCGGGCCGATTTTGCGGCCCCATAGGAATCTATTGGGGCCACAAAATCGGCCCACGAAAGCACGGCAAGTGTAAAAGCAGCCTTAGTGCTCTCCTTGCTTGAATTTTCAGGTTAGGTGGACGGCCATATCTTAATAATATGGCACAACTGCAAGTCTCCCACCATTTTTGGATGATGGCTTGATGCTCCTCGAGATGTTCAGAGCTTGTGCTACATAGATATAATATATATATCTCCTAACCCTGCTTTCTTCTCCACAACTTTATCCTTCACCTGTCTGGTGGGCTCCTTGGTTTTCATGATGCTGTTTGATTCTCAATGTTCCACAAACCTCTGAGGCCTTCACAGACCAGCTGTAGTTGTACTGAGAAGAATTAACACCCAGGTGGACGCAATGTACTAATTATGTGACTTCTGGGGACGATTGGTCCCTCGGGATGTTATTTAGGGGCATCAGTCCACAGGAGGCTGAATATTAATGCACAGAACAATTGTCAGATTTATATTTAGAATTTGAAAACCTTGTATCATTTCCTTTACACGTCAAAAATACTTGTACTTAGTGTTGTGTCACAGAAAATCCAGATAAAATACATTTATGTTTGTGGGTGTAATGTGAATAATTGTGAAAATATTCATGGGGTATGTAGATTTTATCAAGGTCATATCTCTGTGACTGATATCAGCCCCTCTTAACACTCCAGCACTATTAGACACGGTGACATAACATCAAACACTGCAAGTCCCAGGTGACACACCGCCCTTTGCTACAATCACGGCCATAAAGTGACAATGGCTGTGAACTTCCTGTGTCAGCGCTGCCGCGTCCTGCGTTTCCCCCATGGTCGCCTCCGCGGGATCACACTGCATTCATCAGACACATAGTAAAATAAAGACGCCCCCCTGAGCCCTATCACTTAACGAGGGCCCGCCGACCCCCCAAAATGTCATAACACATTATAGGAAGAGGTGACAACAGCTAACAGTCGAGCAAGAAGACGAAGACAGCAGCGGAGACATCGAAGAGAATCAATAATGATTCTAAGTAAAAATTGACAACCACCGAGGCTGCCCCTCAGTTGTCAGTGCAGAGGTGTAATGTCCCAGAGAAGAGGAGGCCGAGCCCGACCACCACTGTGCAAAACACAGAAGTACAAGGTGTTCAGTGCTCAGAGACACGGCCGAGGTGAGGAGGCTGAGCCCGACCACCACTGAGCAAGACACAGAAGTACAAGGGGTTCACTGCTCAGAGACACAGCCAAGAAGAGAAGGCTGAACCCGACCACCTCTGAGCAAGACACAGAAGTACAATTTTTTCCCTGCTCAGAGACACAGCCAAGAAGAGAAGGCTGAGCTCGACCACCTCTGAGGAAGACACAGAAGTACAAGGTGTTCACTGCTCAGAGACACAGCCGAGAAGAGAAGGCTGAACCCGACCACCTCTGAGGAAGACACAGAAGTACAATTTGTTCACTGCTCAGAGACACGGCCGAGGAGAGAAGGCTGAGCCCCACCACCACTGAGCAAGACACAGAAGTACAAGTTGTTCAGTGCTCAGAGACACAGCCGAGGTGAGGAGGCCGAGCTCGACCACCACTGAGCAAGACACAGAAGTACAAGTTGTTCAGTGCTCAGAGACACAGCTGAGGTGAGGAGGCCGAGCCCAACCACTAGTGAGCAAGACGCAGAAGTACAAGTTGTTCAGTGCTCAGAGACACGGCCGAGGTAAGAAGGCCGAGCTCGACCACCACTGAGCAAGACACAGAAGTACAAGGTGTTCAGTGCTCAGAGACATGGCCGAGGAGGCTGAGCCCGACCACCACTGAGCAAGACACAGAAGAAAAATATCACGACCAGGGTTATGAGGTTGGTAAGCCAAACAACTAACTGCAACTATCCAATTTCCCTGACTTCCGACTAAAACTCCACAGCAAAGCACTATATACTGTATATACAGGGGCAGGATGGCTCCTACCATTAGTGATAGGCCTGATCCCTACATACTGTGTATATCCCCCTATATACTGTATATATAGGGGCAGGATGGCTCCTACCATTAGTGATAGGCCTGATCCCTATATACTGTGTATATCTCCCTATATACTATATATACAGGGGCAGGCTGGCTCCTACCATTAGTGATAGGCCTGATCCCTACATACTGTGTATATCCCCCTATATACTGTATATACAGGGGCAGGATGGCTCCTACCATTAGTGATAGGCCTGATCCCTATATACTGTGTATATCCCCCTATATACTATATATACAGGGGCAGGCTGGCTCCTACCATTAGTGATAGGCCTGATCACTATATACTGTGTATATCCCCCTATATACTATATATACAGGGGCAGGCTGGCTCCTACCATTAGTGATAGGCCCGATCCCTATATACTGTGTATATCCCTCCCTATATACTATATATACACGGGGCAGGATGGCTCCTACCATTAGTGATAGGCCCGATCCCTATATACTGTGTATATCCCCTATATACTATATATACAGGGGCAGGATGGCTCCTACCATTAGTGATAGGCCCGATCCCTATATACTGTGTATATCCCTCCCTATATACTATATATACACGGGGCAGGATGGCTAGTGATAGGCCTGATCACTATATACAGACTCCACAGCCCCGGTCACTACTGAGCATGTGCAGAAAGTGCAGCAGATTTATCTCCCCTAAAAGATCAGGAACGGAACAGACATTTACAGGACATTTCAGAACTTTCCACAAATCATTATGGAAACATTTCCCGCACCCCTGCATTGTACTACTGCGCCCGATGGATTAGATATGATAGGAGTCAGAGTTGCTCCATTTTATACCGACTCCACAGCACTGATCAGGACTGGTCCATAAAATATCGGATACAGATTGTTTCCAGGTTTTATTGACTGATGAGACGACTCTGGACGGAGCAGATGGATCAGTACCGGGCACAAACCTCCACTGTCACTCAGACCTCAGCGAGGTGGAGGTGGGCTCTGCTATGGGTGGGATTATTACAGAGAAACTTGTTGAACCTTTTTGGGTTGAAATTGAATCACAATTATCTCTAGAACCTCCTGCTGGCGATTAGAAGACATAAGTGGCGCAGGAAAAATTGTGTGTCTCCAGAAAACCAGGATTGTTCTGCAGGACAAGACTCCACCGCAGTATCGATGTCTCCACTGCTCGGGACCACCAAAGGTCTTAAAGTTGGTGAATAATGACCCTATCCAGTTCTCACCGGACCTAAACCCTGGTGAGAACGTCTCACCTGGGAGAGGTCGAGTTCCCACTACTTTCAGTGGTAGTTGGGGCTTAGGTAAAAAGGGACTTGGGCTTATGTGCCACTGACTAGAAGGATGCAGAGTCACAGCGTCCAATGTCGTGCATCATTTTGAGAATCTAGTGTCACCGTTGTGTCCCTCATTTTGGAACATTCCCTGCATAGTACGTAGCGCGAGTCCGAGCAGCGACCTCCACAGCCCACAAAATAAAGCAAGGAGAACGTCTGGTCACACGGTCACAGCCAATATGGCGGCATACAAGCCGAGCCCCTGCACTGTGACTCCGCGCAGAACTTACACGTTTTGCATCCTGGAGTTGCAGAGCTGCCCATTCCTGGCTCTGGAGGACTGGCAGCACCTGTCACGCCACAGCACAACCCCTTCTCCAGTAAAGTCAGGGGGTGGAGGGGCAGTATCGGCGGGAATAAGTCACCAGCCACAAGGTGAACTACATATCCCAGAAGTGGAGTCGTGCTGCACTGAGGAGTAGGGAAGGATCACACAACTGTGCAGCATCCACAGCTGACATCTCCCAGCAGTCCTTGCTTTCACTGGTGATTTGCATTCTGGGAAGTGTCATCCTCTGCCAGCATTTCAGGAGCTCAGTTTATAAACTTGCTGACCGTTTCCAATGTCAACCAGATGATTGTCAGGGTGCAAGCAACCTCCAGAGCCCCCAAGATTAAAGGGAAGGTTTCTGAGGCAGGTGACAGCGGCAGCCATTACTGAGCCTCCATTTCTGCTGCACCAACATATTCCAAAGCGCAGTACAAAACCTTCATGGAAGGAAACCACCAACACGACCACGGCACAAGTGGAAACTCCATGACCCCCTACCGCCCAATCCTCTACTAGGACTCTAAAACATGTCCTATAGAATTCAAAACCAGCAAGCATCCAGTTGGAAGAATGTCTCAAGTGGGGTACCACAGGGCTCTGTCCTGGGCCCTGTATTGTTCAACATCTTTATCAACGATTTAGATGAAGGAATTGAGGGTAAACTGATTAAATTTGCTGATGACACAAAGCTAGGAGGGATAGCTAATACTAGAGAAGAGAGAGAGAGGATTCAAAAAGATTTAAATAAACTGGAGAAGTGGGCAGCAACTAACAGAATGGTTTTTAACAGGGAGAAATGCAAAGTACTACATCTGGGCAATAAAAATGAAAAAAGCATATACAGAATGGGAGGAATAGGGCTAAGTGACAGCACATGTGAAAAAGACTTGGGTATACTAATAGATCACAGACTGAATATGAGTCAACAGTGTGATGCAGCAGCAAAAAAGGCAAATGCAATACTAGGATGTATTAACAGAAGCATACAGTCTAGATCACGTGAAGTCATTATTTCCCTCTACTCCTCTTTGGTCAGACCTCATCTGGAATATTGTGTCCAGTTTTGGGCACCACATTTTAAAAAAGACATCTACAAACTGGAGCAAGTTCAGAAAAGAGCGACCAGAATGGTGACCGGTCTGCAAACCCTGTCTTATGAGGAAAGGTTGCAGGATTTGGGAATGTTTAGCTTGCAGAAGAGAAGACTGAGAGGAGACTTAATAGCTGTCTACAAATATCTAAAGGGCTGTCACATTGTAGAAGGATCAACTTTATTCTCATTTACACAAGGAAAGACTAGAAGCAATGGGATGAAACTGAATGGGAGGAGACACAGATTAGATATTAGAAAAAACTTTTTGACAGTTAGAGTGATCAATGAGTGGAACAGGCTGCCACGAGAAGTGGTGAGTTCTCCTTCAATGGAAGTCTTCACACGGAGGCTGGACAGACATCTGTCTGGGATGATTTAACGAATCCTGCTTTGAGCAGGGGGTTGGACCAGATGGCCCAGGAGGTCCCTTCCAACGCTACGATTCTATGATTCTAAGCTTTATTTACCAGGACAGAACTTAATCTGGGATCTGCTGAGGCCAAAAGTCTGTGTCTCTTCCCCCCCACAGCTGGATGCCAGTGACAGTTCTCTGATATCAGCCACGTCAGGACTTATTGATCGGTCTGATTGAGAGTGGTCAGTACAGGAAGTGATGACATCCTGTCTGTGATCACATGATGTCCTCAACCAATCACTGGCCTTGGTGGGATCACACGCCAGACATGTAAACGTCACGTGACTCACAGACAGGACGTCATTACTTCTGGTCCTGGGGCAGCCAGGGGAGGGGGAAAATCACAGAGACAGTAGCGATTACATTATTTTATCTTGTTCCTGATGTTTTTGCCAATTGTAAAAACTCCCAGAAGCCCCTTTAATATTTATCACATTCAGTGCTCCCCTCCCCCAGCAAGGGACATCACCCCGTTTGGCACGTGACTCCACCACACACACTTGTCCGGCACATGACATACCCCCCCTCTCTGTCCGAAACATGACAGCCCCCCACTCCCCTTCCAGTGCTACCATTACCGTATCAGAAGCTGTTTGGTTACATCTTCATCCCATAACGGCAGCGGGAAACTCATCATCACGACCCGGGGTGGGCATGCAATGGCGGCCAGTAGGGGAGGGGACGAATTAAAGGGACGGTGCGGATTGATGCCCGAGCTCGCCCGCCGGTGTTGGCTGCACTCCCGGTGACCTCCTGGACCCCCGTACACACCGGCATCCCCGTCACTTACCGGAAAGCGTCAGAGTGCGGCAGGGTCCTGGCCAGTCAGGCGGGGGTCTCAGTGGGCGCTCAGCCGCTGCCCGTGGCCTCCCATGCTGGCTCCGTGGGCAGCGAGCCCCCCGGTCCCGGTAACCGTGGCGATCTCCGCGGACATATGTCTAGTGTGTGACTATACAGCAGCCCCTAGAGTGGTCTCCCCCATACAGAGACACAATGTGAGGCAGATACCCCCCAATATGGAGCCTGATCACAGCTCTCCTCCCCGGGGGTGCAGCCTACATGGCCGCACTGTCCCCATACACCGTGTACTGAGGAGTCGTCGGTGCCGGAGCCCCAGCTCGGTGTCAGTCTGCGGGGAGCATCCTGCAGCCCCCTCGCCCCGTCCTCTCTATACAGCTCGCTGCTCCTCTCCTCCCCCTCTTTTTTTTTTTTCCTCTCAGCCCATCCAAGATGGCGAACCGGGCGGGAGCTAAACCGGAAGCTGCTAAGAATCCATGCTGGGCATGCGCAAAACGACGGGGCGTCTACAGCTAGAAACTCAGTGCGCAGACGCGGACACCTCTCAGTCTCCGCGTTGTGCGCATGCGTGCTTTTCATTCTAGTGATGGTATTTCAACAAAACTTTATTTACAAATGAAAACAAAACAAAGCTTTAGAGAAGGGCACCGTCTGTGATTAACCCTTACAGAACCAGTACTTTATTTTCTTCCGAGAATTTCTTTTTTTTTTTTTTTTTTGAGGGCCAAGTTGTAGTTCTCGATAATTGTTGTATATATAATGTAATGGAAAACAAGAAAAAAAAAAACATTGAAATTTCATTCATTTACTACTGCATATAGTGAACATCCCATTCTGTGGCTGGAGACTCCATTATGGCGTCGTCTGCAGGCCCTTGGCATTCCATCATCGCGTTACTTACAGGGGCGCTGATGGACGCTCCTCCGGTATTGCACCAGCAGTGATTGGGGCGATCACCCCGAGAGGAGACCGGAGGCAGCGTCCGCCTATGTCAGCCTCCAGGAGCCGCCGGCGCTGACAGGCACAGTCAGACACAGACCCCAGTCCCGTGAGGTGGGGTCATCACCAGACGCCGTGCATCTCTAGCGTACACGATACATGGTGTCTGTGAGAGAAATCAGCCCACGCCTCTCCAGGGGGAAAGAATTTATTTTAGCACCCAAAATGAAAATGAGATCTGGAGAAAGTGTCCGTCAGAGCAGCCCCGGCCCAGGGGTCCTCTTATCCTTCAGGGAGGAACTCCAGCAGCCACCGACCACAATCAGCAGGAGGACAATGAGGAAGCAAACCAGCACCGCAGACAGCAGGCGCCCCGACACCACGGCAGAGTCCTCCTGATAGAGAGCAACACAGCGAATCACATCGTAGCCCCCAAGTATCAGCATCATTATTCTGCACCCTGAGCGTCAGCGTCACTATCTTCTATCAGAGTGTCAGCATCACTATCCTGCACCCCGAGTGTCAGCGTCACTATCCAGCACCCCCAGTGTCAGCGTCACTATCCAGCACCCCAGTGTCAGCGTCACTATCCAGCACCCCCAGTGTCAGCGTCACTATCCAGCACCCCCAGTGTCAGCGTCACTATCCAGCACCCCGAGTGTCAGCGTCACTATCCAGCACCCCGAATGTCAGCGTCACTATCCAGCACCCCGAGTGTCAGCGTCACTATCCAGCACCCCGAGTGTCAGCGTCACTATCCAGCACCCCCAGTGTCAGCGTCACTATCCAGCACCCCGAGTGTCAGCGTCACTATCCAGCACCCCGAGTGTCAGCGTCACTATCCAGCACCCCCAGTTTCAGCGTCACTATCCAGCACCCCGAGTGTCAGCGTCACTATCCAGCACCCCGAGTGTCAGCGTCACTATCCAGCACCCCGAGCGTCAGCGTCACTATCCTGCACCCCGAGCGTCAGCGTCACTATCCTCTACCACGAGCATCAGCGTCACTATCCTCTACCACGAGCGTCAGCGTCACTATCCTCTACCACGAGTGTCAGCGTCACTATCCTCTACCCCGAGTGTCAGGATCACTATCCTGCACCCCGAGTGTCAGCGTCACTATCCTGCACCCCGAGTGTCAGCGTCACTATCCTGCACCCCGAGTGTCAGCGTCACTATCCTGCACCCCAAGCGTCAGCGTCACTATCCTGCACCCCAAGCGTCAGCGTCACTATCCTGCACCCCAAGCGTCAGCGTCACTATCCTGCACCCCGAGTGTCAGGGTCACTATCCTACACCCCGAGTGTCAACGTTACTATCCTCTACCCAGAGTGTCAGCGTCACTATCCTCTACCACAAGTGTCAGCGTCACCATCCTGCACCCCAAGTGTCAGCGTCACTATCCTGCACCCCGAGCGTCAGCATCACAATCCTCTACCCGAGCATCACCGTCATCATCTTCTATCCCAAGTGTCAACGTCACTATCCTGCACCCCAAGTGTCAGTGTCACTATCCTGTACCCAAGGTCGGACTGGAGAACCGGAACACTGGATGATTCTCAGGTGGGCCCAGGTCCTTGACATGCCTCCGAGTAGGACATAGAGGGGTCCTGCTGATTTCAACTGAATGTGTGTCCAAGGACGCACATTCAGATGAAATGTATTGCGGTGCAGAAAGTCGCAGTAGCAGTCGCCGGCTGAAGTCAGTGATCCAGTTTCAGGTGGTGCATGAAAGAGACCTCAACAGGTGCACTGACGTCAGCTTCCAGCCTCTGATAGGTCGGAAGCCATTTTGACTTGACTGTGCTAGATCTGAAGGAAGAGGACACCAAGAAGCAAGAAGAATTTTTTTCTTATTCTTTTGTGGATGCAGCATGATGCTTGGCCATGAACATGAGGGCCACAGACCAGGGACAAGGGGGTCACAGACCAGGGGTCTAGTAACATGGGGGCTATCTACCAGGAGCATGAGGACCACAGACCAGAGGGGCGAGTGACATGGAGGCCACGGACCAGAGACACGGGGGCCACGGACATGAGGGCCATGGATGTAAAAGCCAAGGACCAGGGACATGGAGGTCAGAGACTGGAGACATAAGGGCCCAAGATGGGGGATATTAATTAATGGGGCCAGATTAAGGGACTTAGTTACTGTATGGAGGCCAAAATTAGGAACCTACATTTTTAGTTTATGGCGGTAAGTGGAAGACATACTTACTGTAGGGGTCAATAAGGGGACAATACTGCTGTAATATAATTTACTTTTGAGGATACGGTCTTCCATTGAGTGGAACAAAAGGAGGGCCTTGTTACTGTGCAGGAGGGCACTATGTCGCTTTTTTTCGTCATTTGGTGTTGTGCATAAGTCGGGGAATAAGTGGGAGATGTGCTCTGGAAGTGAATGCCTATTGATAACTGTCTTATTTTCTACAGAGACAAGTCCTGGCTGGAAAAAGTGATGGTAATCGGTGCCAGATGAAGCAGAAAAGCGAAGGTAAAGGACTTCAACTACAGACGTCAATGGTGATCACTGTATTACCTGTACATTGACATTATTTACAGAGCTCTTGTGTATAGTGTCACTGGGGATCACTATATTAGGCCGGTTTCACATTAGCGCTTTTTCAGCGCGCGCACGGCCGGGGGTAGCTCCGCCCCCGAGCCGGCTCTCTGCCCGGCGTGCCCGCCCCTTCCTTGTAGCGCCGCCTCCTAGCGGACAGCGGCGCCTGCGATCGGCGCACCCTATCTTTAGCATAGGGTGCGCCGATCGTGCGCAGGCCGTGCGCTAGTTGCGCTTTGACCTGCGCTGCGCACTTTTGACGGTGCGCCGTGCGCGCCAAAATCCGAAAAGTTTGATTTTGGCGCGCACGGCGCACCGTCAAAAGTGCGCAGCGCAGGTCAAAGCGCAACTAGCGCACGGCCTGCGCACGATCGGCGCACCCTATGCTAAAGATAGGGTGCGCCGATCGCAGGCGCCGCTGTCCGCTAGGAGGCAGCGCTACAAGGAAGGGGCGGGCACGCCGGGCAGAGAGCCGGCTCGGGGGCGGAGCTACCCTCGGCCGTGCGCTCGCTGAAAAAGCGCTAATGTGAAACCGGCCTTACCTGTATACTGACACTGGTGATCACTGTATTACCTGTACACTATATACAGAGCTCCTGTGTATAATGTCACTGGTGATCCCTGTATTACCTGTACAATATACACTACTGTATATACAGAGCTCCTGCGTATGTCACTGGTGATCCCTGTATTACCTGTACACTATGCACTATATACAGAGCTCCTGTGTATAATGTCACTGGTGATCCCTGTGTTATCTGTACACTATACACAGAGCTCCTGTGTATGTCATCGATGTTCACTGTATTACCTATACACCATATATAGCGCTCCTGTGGATAATGTAACCGGTGGTAATAACAGTGCTGCTAGCATTGTGGTGTTTATTAATGATCAGTATTGTAATATTCGATCACAATGTTGTAATATGTGGTCTGGTCACGGTGTGGCGGAATTTCTACCTTGTATGTGATACTATTGGTCTTGGTATAGTGAATTATGTTATGTATGGTGGTCATTTGTTCTCTCTGAAATTAATTAGGAGATGATTTAATTCCTTTAGTGATTAAATACTTGGAACAAGATGCACTTACAGGGGTTCTCCAGTGAAAATCCCCTCTCCGCAGGATAAGTGATAACTTATTGATTGGTGGGGGTCCGACTTCTGGGACCCGCACTGATTGACAGAATGTGGAGCTTTTATACCCATTAGACTAGAGCGGCATGTGTGACACGACCACTGAGCCATTCATTCCCTCAGTGGCTGTGAGCGCTGCTCTTGTTTTTTTCTTGAAGCCCCAAAGATGATGAATGGAGCTGCGGACAGACATCCCACCTGCCGCTCAATTTTAAAATGGAGAGAAAACTGTCCTGTCAGGGATAAAACTTTCCAATTCTTCCAATCGGTGCGGTTTCCAATGGTCGGACTTAAACGATCAATAAGTTATCAACTATCATGTGGAGCCCATGGATTGGTGACAACTTGTTTTACGCATAGAACCCTTTAATGTAAACTACCGTAAATTGTACATCCCAGTTATGGTGATGCACAGCAGATGTGCAGGAGCCACTATAACAGAGATGATGGCTAACAGATATCTGCATATAGCTGTAGGGTGGGCTCCAGCCACTCCAGTCCAACGCTGCCTGTACCCCAAGTGTAAGCGTCACTACCCTGTACCCCGAGTGTCAGTGTCATTATCCTGTACCCCAAGTGTAAGCGTCATTATCCTGTACCCAGGGTGTCAGTATCATCATCCTGTACCCCAAGTGTCATTATCCTGAACCCAGAGTATCAGTATCATTATTATGCACGAAAGTCAGTATCATTATTTTGCACCATGAGTGTATCAAAATCCTGTACCCCAAGTGTCAGGGTCATCCATCCTGTACCCCGTGTAATTTTCCTTTACCCCGACTGTCAGAGTCACTGTTCTGTACCCCGAGTGTCAGTATAATTATCCTTTACCCCAAGTGTCAGTGTCATTATCCTGCACCCCAAGTGACCATATGTAGTGTCTCACCGTAGACATCATGGCTTTCAGCCCTGGGTCTCTTCTATACTTCAGGCTGTAACACTCGGAGGTGACGCCAGTTTCCGTCTCCCCCACATACAGTTCTGGAGGTAGTTGGTGTCCACTGGGGTTCACGGCAGAACACTGGAAGGACGACCTGCATGGAGACGGTTGGTGGTGAATGTGCACGGTGTCTGAGGATTGGCAGAGGCAGTTCCGCCATATAGTCTGATATTACGCCTCCATCTTCAGTCTGCACATACAGGTTATTTATGTAAAGCAGGGGAGATAAGTGGCTGCAAACACATCAGGCTCTACTTATCTCCACAGAAACAACACCCTGAGACAGGACAAGGGCATCCCATAATTTTTACCTACAAACACAACTAGGAGGTCCAACACCGCCGGCTGAGAGGTCACTCACCACTTCTGCGGTAAAACGGACCGTGGACCGCTCACTATCACACACAACTTTCTGTAGCAATCGGCGTCACTGTCATTACACTGTGCGGACCCCCAGCTGGAGGTGACTGTGATCAGTATGGGGGAGTCTGTGCCCGGACCTGCGGGAAATCAATACAGTGAGACGGGGTCTGAGATCACAAACCAGAAAAATGAGTGGCAGCCACCAGGAGTCACAGCCCAGGGGCAAAGACATGATGATGCTGGTGGTGGTGAGGATAGTGGTAGTAATAGTAATGATAGTGGTAAGGATAGTGGTATAGTAATGACGATGATGAAAGAGGTGGAAGTAATAATGATTGTGGTGAGGATAATGGTGGTAGTAATGATGATGATGAGGATAGAGGTGGTAGTAATAATGATGATGATAAGAATAGTGGTGGCAGTAATGATGATGAGGACAGAGGTGGTAGTAATGATGATGATGAGAATAAAGGTGGTAGTAATGATGATGATGAGAATAGTGGTGGTAGTAATAATGATGATGATGAGAATATTGGTGGCAGTAATGATGATGAGAATAGAGGTGGTAGTAATGATGATGATGAGAATAAAGGTGGTAGTAATGAGGATAATGAGAATAGTGGTGGTAGCAATGATGATGATTAGGATAGTGGTGGTAGTAATGATGATGATGAGGATAGAGGTGGTAGTAATAATGCAGATAAGAGATGATGTTGGTGGTGGTGAGGATAGTGGTGGTAATAGTAATGCTAGTGGTAAGGATAGTGGTATAGTAATGACGATGATGAAAGAGGTGGAAGTAATAATGATTGTGGTGAGGATAATGATGGTAGTAATGATGATGATGAGGATAGTGGTGGTAGCAATGATGATCATGAGAGTACAGGTGGTAGCAATGATGATGATGAGAGTACAGGTGGTAGCAATGATGATCATGAGAGTACAGGTGGTAGCAATGATGATGATAAGGATAGAGGTGGTAGCAATGATGATCATGAGAGTACAGGTGGTAGTAATGATGATCATGAGAGTACAGGTGGTAGTAATGATGATGATGAGGATAGTGGTGGTAGCAATGATGATCATGAGAGTACAGGTGGTAGCAATGATGATGATGAGCGTACAGGTGGTAGCAATGATGATGATGAGAGTACAGGTGGTAGCAATGATGATCATGAGAGTACAGGTGGTAGCAATGATGATGATAAGGATAGAGGTGGTAGTAATGATGAGGATAGAGGTGGTAGTAATGATTATAATGAGGATAGAGGTAGTAGTAATGATGATGATGATAGAGGTGGTAGTAATGATGAGGATAGAGGTGGTAGTAATGATGATGATGAGGATAGAGGTGGTAGCAATGATGAGGATAGAGATGGTAGTAATGATTATAATGAGGATAGAGGTAGTAGTAATGATGATGATGGTGATGGTAGTGATGATGATGGTGAGTATAGTTATTGCAGTAATGATGATGGTGCTGGTAGTAGCAAAGATGATGGTGGTGGTAAGGATAGTGACCTGTCATCCCGAGCTGGCCGGCTCTCGCCCAGATACGCAGGCCGCTATGATTCCCTGGTGGTGTCAGAGTTACCCCGGCCAACACGGACACATTATCATGATCTTCGTGGTCTGCGGCTGAGCCGATAGCTGCCGGATGCGAGGTCGGGAGGCCGGTGACATTGTGCTGAGGACAGATGGGATGAGCACTCAGCGTCTGTAGGACGGTGTCGAAATCCTGAAGAAATATAGAGAACATTTTGTAAGTGAGACCAATGTAGATCCTCTGCTCCCTGTCAGTGAATCAGAGAGCGCAGTGTATGACCTCTGCTCCCTGTCAGTGAATCAGAGAGTGCAGTGTAAGACCTCTGCTCCCTATCAGTGAATCAGCAAGTGCAGTGTACGACCTCTGCTCCCTATCAGTGAGCGTTGTGTACGACCTCTGCTCCCTATCAGTGAATCAGAGAGCGCAGTGTACGACCTCTGCTCCCTATCAGTGAATCAGAGAGCGCAGTGTACGACCTCTGCTCCCTATCAGTGAATCAGTGAGCGCAGTGCACGACATCTACTCCATATCAGTGAATCAGTAAGCGCAGTTTACGACCTCTGCTCCCTATCAGTGAATCAGAGAGCGCAGTGTACGACCTCTACTCCATATCAGTGAATCAGAGAGCGCAGTGTACGACCTCTACTCCCTATCAGTGAATCAGAGCGCAGTGTACGACCTCTACTCCATATCAGTGAATCAGACAGCGCAGTGTACGACCTCTGCTCCCTATCAGTGAATCAGAGAGCGCAGTGTACGACCTCTGCTCCCTATCAGTGAATCAGAGAGCGCAGTGTACGACCTCTGCTCCCTATCAGTGAGCGCAGTGCACGACCTCTGCTCCCTATCAGTGAATCAGAGAGCGCAGTGTACGACCTCTGCTCCCTATCAGTGAATCAGAGAGCGCAGTGTACGACCTCTACTCCCTATCGGTGAATCAGAGCGCAGTGTACGACATCTACTCCATATCAGTGAATCAGACAGCGCAGTGTACGATCTCTGCTCCCTATCAGTGAATCAGAGAGCGCAGTGTTGTGAGCTCATTTTCTCGTTCACCTTTGATGTCCGATGAACTCTCTCACCACCTCCTTTCACCAGCAGAAACTGATTTGGATGGGAGAGACCTGTCACCTGAACAGGTGGATTGCAATTGGACATTAGGAATCTCTGAGTGGATATAAGGCAGCCGACGCCCTGTAGGGTTGCTGGTGATTTCTCTGCTCTGAGCTCTGGCCTTCAGTTCAGTTCCTGTCTTCTAAAGCTAAGTTTTGCTCTGTTATTGTTCCATGAGATTTTGTCTGATTTGCTTAGTTTTGTGTTCTGCCAGCCCCGGCTGGGGCTTTGCTGAATTTCCATTTTGTCCCTGATCGGTTTAATCTCTTTTGCTCTGTCTTCAGAATATATCGGAGTGCTGATATAGGGATTTTGAAGTCTAGTGACTTCAGGGCCGCTTTTCCTATCAGATGTGTTGGGACATTTTTGGTAGGGTTTTTGCGGATTGCAGCCAGCATCTTTTCTGTCCTATCTAGTTAGTTGGGCCCCATCGTTTGCTCTG
Source organism: Dendrobates tinctorius (assembly GCF_039654945.1). NCBI lineage: Eukaryota > Metazoa > Chordata > Amphibia > Anura > Dendrobatidae > Dendrobates > Dendrobates tinctorius. Next base: position 3,288,088 of record NW_027361819.1, read on the forward strand.
CCTGTCTTTCTGTCTGTGCTAGTGTTTTCATCGACAATACATGTTGGGGGCTGTCTACTGCTTTGGGGTCTGCTCTGGGGCAGTTTAGATTTCCCCTTTCTTTAGGCTTATTTAGTTCTCCAGCTGTGACGAGGTGTCTAGGACCACCGTAGGAACGCTCCACGGCTACTGTTAGTTGTTGTGAATAGGATCAGGGGTCTGCAATCCGCTAGCTACGAACCTCTACGGTTTTCTGGACTTAGCTTGCATTTTTGTTTTTTCCTCCTCCGGTGACTCATTCATAACAGCGCAGTGAATGACCTCTGCTCCCTATCAGTGAATCAGAGAGCGCAGTGTACGACATCTGCACACGATCAGTGAATCAGAGAGCCCAGTGTACATCTGCTCCCTATCAGTGAATCAGAGAGCACAGTGTACGACCTCTGCTCCCTATCAGTGAATCAGAGAGCACAGTGTACGACATCTACTCTATATCAGTGAATCAGAGAGCACAGTGTATGACCTCTGCTCCCTATCAGTGAATCAGAGAGCGCAGTGTACAACATCTGCTACATGTCAGTGAATCAGAGAGCGCAGTGTACAACATCTGCTACATGTCAGTGAATCAGAGAGCGCAGTGTACGACCTCTGCTCCCTATCAGTGAATCAGTGAGCGCAGTGTAGGACATCTACTCTATATCAGTGAATCAGAGAGTGCAGTGTACGACCTCTGCTCCCTATCAGTGAATCAGAGAGCCCAGTGTACGACATCTGCTCCCTATCAGTGAATCAGAGAGCGCAGTGTACGACATCTGCTACATGCCAGTGAATCAGAGAGCGCAGTGTACGACCTCTGCTCCCTATCAGTGAATCAGAGAGCGCAGTGTACGACATCTGCTACATGTCAGTGAATCAGAGAGCGCAGTGTACGACCTCTGCTCCCTATCAGTGAATCAGAGAGCGCAGTGTACGACCTCTGCTCCCTATCAGTGAATCAGAGAGCGCAGTGTACGACATCTGCTACATGTCAGTGAATCAGAGAGCGCAGTGTACGACATCTGCTACATGCCAGTGAATCAGAGAGCGCAGTGTACGACATCTGCTCCCTATCAGTGAATCAGAGAGCGCAGTGTACGACCTCTGCTCCCTATCAGTGAATCAGAGAGCGCAGTGTACGACATCTGCTACATGCCAGTGAATCAGAGAGCGCAGTGTACGACATCTGCTACATGTCAGTGAATCAGAGAGCGCAGTGTACGACATCTGCTACATGTCAGTGAATCAGAGAGCGCAGTGTACGACATCTGCTACATGTCAGTGAATCAGAGAGCGCAGTGTACGACATCTGCTACATGTCAGTGAATCAGAGAGCGCAGTGTACGACATCTGCTACATGTCAGTGAATCAGAGAGCGCAGTGTACGACATCTGCTACATGTCAGTGAATCAGAGAGCGCAGTGTACGACATCTGCTACATGTCAGTGAATCAGAGAGCGCAGTGTACGACATCTGCTACATGTCAGTGAATCAGAGAGCGCAGTGTACGACATCTGCTACATGTCAGTGAATCAGAGCGCAGTGTACGACATCTGCTACATGTCAGTGAATCAGAGCGCAGTGTACGACATCTGCTACATGTCAGTGAATCAGAGAGCGCAGTGTACGACATCTGCTACATGCCAGTGAATCAGAGAGCGCAGTGTACGACCTCTGATACTTATCAGTGAATCAGAGACCACAGTGTACGACATCTGCTACATGTCAGTGAATCAGAGAGCGCAGTGTACGACATCTGCTCCCTATCAGTGAATCAGAGAGCGCAGTGTACGACCTCTGCTCCCTATCAGTGAATCAGAGAGCGCAGTGTACGACATCTACTCTATATCAGTGAATCAGAGAGCGCAGTGTACGACATCTGCTCCCTATCAGTGAATCAGAGAGCGCAGTGTACGACCTCTGCTCCCCATCAGTGAACTGATAAAGTAAATTAATGTGAATGCACAATGTAAGTGCATATTGACACATGACCATTAACCAGTGAAAACAAAAAGCACAAATATCCTGAAATAAAAAGTAAAAAATAAACTGCAAATAATGCATATAAATACTAGAGTAGGACTGTCCCACAAGGGTTGCCGTGACGTGGCGGGATGGCTTGTACGTTATTTTGATCAAAATTATGTTTACTAAATACCCTTATTATTATTATTATTATTACTTTTATGCATTATTTGCAGTTTATTTTTTACTTTTTATTTCAGGATATTTGTGCTTTTTGCTTTTTGTTTTCCCCGTCAGTGAATCAGAGAGCGTAGTGTGCAACCTCTACTCCCCGTCAGTGACTCAGTGAGTGCAGTGTACGACCTCTACTCCCCGTCAGTGAATCAGAGAGTGCAGTGTACGACCTCTGCTCCCCGTCAGTGAATCAGAGAGTGCAGTGTACGACCTCTGCTCCCCGTCAGTGAATCAGAGAGTGCAGTGTACGACCTCTGCTCCCCGTCAGTGAATCAGAGAGTGCAGTGTACGACCTCTGCTCCCCGTCAGTGAATCAGAGAGTGCAGTGTACGACCTCTGCTCCCCGTCAGTGAATCAGAGAGTGCAGTGTACGACCTCTGCTCCCCGTCAGTGAATCAGAGAGTGCAGTGTACGACCTCTGCTCCCCGTCAGTGAATCAGAGAGTGCAGTGTACGACCTCTGCTCCCCGTCAGTGAATCAGAGAGTGCAGTGTACGACCTCTGCTCCCCGTCAGTGAATCAGAGAGTGCAGTGTACGACCTCTGCTCCCCGTCAGTGAATCAGAGAGTGCAGTGTACGACCTCTGCTCCCCGTCAGTGAATCAGAGTGCAGTGTTCGACCTCTGCTCCCCGTCAGTGAATCAGAGAGCGCAGTGTACGACCTTTGCTCCCCATCAGTGACTCAGTGAGTGCAGTGTACGACCTCTGCTCCCCATCAGTGACTCCAGTGTACGACCTCTGCTCCCTGTCAGTGAATCAGAGAGCGCAGTGTACGACCTCTACTCCCCGTCAGTGACTCAGTGAGTGCAGTGTACGACCTCTGCTCCCCGTCAGTGAATCAGAGTGCAGTGTTCGACCTCTGCTCCCCGTCAGTGAATCAGAGAGCGCAGTGTACGACCTTTGCTCCCCATCAGACTCAGTGAGTGCAGTGTACGACCTCTGCTCCCCATCAGTGACTCCAGTGTACGACCTCTGCTCCCTGTCAGTGAATCAGAGAGCGCAGTGTTCGACCTCTGCTCCCCGTCAGTGAATCAGAGAGCGCAGTGTACGACCTCTGCTCCCCGTCAGTGAATCAGAGAGTGCAGTGTTCGACCTCTGCTCCCCGTCAGTGAATCAGAGAGTGCAGTGTTCGACCTCTGCTCCCCGTCAGTGAATCAGAGAGCGCAGTGTACGACTTTTGCTCCCCATCAGTGACTCAGTGAGTGCAGTGTACGACCTCTGCTCCCTATGAGTGACTTAGAGAGCGCAGTGTACGACCTCTGCTCCCCATCAGTGACTCCAGTGTACGACCTCTGCTCCCTATCAGTGAATCAGAGAGCGCAGTGTACAACCTCTACTCCCCGTCAGTGACTCAGTGAGTGCAGTGTACGACCTCTACTCTCCGTCAGTGACTCAGTGAGTGCAGTGTAAGACCTCTACTCCCCGTCAGTGACTCAGTGAGTGCAGTGTACGACCTCTACTCCCCGTCAGTGACTCAGTGAGTGCAGTGTACGACCTCTAGTCCCCATCAGTGACTCAGTGAGTGCAGTGTTCGACCTCTGCTCCCCGTCAGTGAATCAGAGAGCGCAGTGTTCGACCTCTGCTCCCCGTCAGTGAATCAGAGAGCGCAGTGTACGACTTTTGCTCCCCATCAGTGACTCAGTGAGTGCAGTGTACGACCTCTGCTCCCTATGAGTGACTTAGAGAGCGCAGTGTACGACCTCTGCTCCCCATCAGTGACTCCAGTGTACGACCTCTGCTCCCTATCAGTGAATCAGAGAGCGCAGTGTACAACCTCTACTCCCCGTCAGTGACTCAGTGAGTGCAGTGTACGACCTCTACTCTCCGTCAGTGACTCAGTGAGTGCAGTGTAAGACCTCTACTCCCCGTCAGTGACTCAGTGAGTGCAGTGTACGACCTCTACTCCCCGTCAGTGACTCAGTGAGTGCAGTGTACGACCTCTAGTCCCCGTCAGTGACTCAGTGAGTGCAGCGTACGACCTCTGCTACCCATCAGTGACTGCAGTGTAAGACCTCTACTCCCTGTCAGTGATTCAGTGAGTGCAGTGTACGACCTCTGCTCCCTATCAGTGACTCAGAGAGCGCAGTGTACGACCTCTGCTCCCCGTCAGTGAATCAGAGAGCGCAGTGTACGACCTCTGCTCCCTGTCAGTGACTCAGTGAGTGCAGTGTACGACCTCTACTCCATATCAGTGACTCAGTGAGTGCAGTGTACGACCTCTACTCCATATCAGTGACTCAGTGAGTGCAGTGTACGACCTCTACTCCATATCAGTGAATCAGTGAGTGCAGTGTACGACCTCTGCTCCATATCAGTGACTCAGTGAGTGCAGTGTACGACCTCTGCTCCATATCAGTGACTCAGTGAGTGCAGTGTACGACCTCTGCTCCCCGTCAGTGAATCAGAGAGCGCAATGTACGACCTCTGCTCCCTGTCAGTGACTCAGTGGAGTGCAGTGTATGACCTCTGCTCCCTATCAGTGACTCAGTGAGCGTAGTGTACGACCTCTACTCCCCGTCAGTGACTCAGTGAGTGCAGTGTACGACCTCTGCTCCCCGTCAGTGACTCAGTGAGTGCAGTGTACGACCTCTGCTCCCCGTCAGTGACTCAGTGAGTGCAGTGTACGACCTCTGCTCCCTGTCAGTGACTCAGTGAGTGCAGTGTACGACCTCTGCTCCCTGTCAGTGACTCAGTGAGTGCAGTGTACGACCTCTACTCCCCGTCAGTGACTCAGTGAGTGCAGTGTACGACCTCTGCTCCCTGTCAGTGACTCAGTGAGTGCAGTGTACGACCTCTGCTCCCTGTCAGTGACTCAGTGAGTGCAGTGTACGACCTCTACTCCCCGTCAGTGACTCAGTGAGTGCAGTGTACGACCTCTGCTCCCCGTCAGTGAATCAGAGAGTGCAGTGTACGACCTCTGCTCCCCGTCAGTGACTCAGTGAGTGCAGTGTACGACCTCTGCTCCCCGTCAGTGAATCAGAGAGTGCAGTGTACGACCTCTACTCCATATCAGTGACTCAGTGAGTGCAGTGTACGACCTCTACTCCATATCAGTGAATCAGTGAGTGCAGTGTACGACCTCTGCTCCATATCAGTGACTCAGTGAGTGCAGTGTACGACCTCTGCTCCATATCAGTGACTCAGTGAGTGCAGTGTACGACCTCTACTCCATATCAGTGAATCAGTGAGTGCAGTGTACGACCTCTGCTCCATATCAGTGACTCAGTGAGTGCAGTGTACGACCTCTGCTCCATATCAGTGACTCAGTGAGTGCAGTGTACGACCTCTGCTCCCCGTCAGTGAATCAGAGAGCGCAGTGTACGACCTCTGCTCCCTGTCAGTGACTCAGTGGAGTGCAGTGTATGACCTCTGCTCCCTATCAGTGACTCAGTGAGCGTAGTGTACGACCTCTACTCCCCGTCAGTGACTCAGTGAGTGCAGTGTACGACCTCTGCTCCCTGTCAGTGTCTCAGTGAGTGCAGTGTACGACCTCTGCTCCCCGTCAGTGACTCAGTGAGTGCAGTGTACGACCTCTGCTCCCTGTCAGTGACTCAGTGAGTGCAGTGTACGACCTCTACTCCCCGTCAGTGACTCAGTGAGTGCAGTGTACGACCTCTGCTCCCTGTCAGTGACTCAGTGAGTGCAGTGTACGACCTCTACTCCCCGTCAGTGACTCAGTGAGTGCAGTGTACGACCTCTGCTCCCTGTCAGTGACTCAGTGAGTGCAGTGTACGACCTCTACTCCCTGTCAGTGACTCAGTGAGTGCAGTGTACGACCTCTGCTCCCTGTCAGTGAATCAGTGAGTGCAGTGTACGACCTCTACTCCCTGTCAGTGACTCAGTGAGTGCAGTGTACGACCTCTACTCCCCGTCAGTGACTCAGAGAGTGCAGTGTACGACCTCTGCTCCCTATCAGTGACTCAGTGAGTGCAGTGTACGACCTCTGCTCCCCGTCAGTGAATCAGAGAGTGCAGTGTACGACCTCTGCTCCCTATCAGTGACTCAGTGGAGTGCAGTGTACGACCTCTGCTCCCTGTCAGTGTCACAGCAGAGGGTTCGGTGCAGTGGATTCGCTCGTCATTAGACGCCTCGCACAGATTTCGTACTTTACCTTAGTAAAATCGTCGTCTGTCACGGGATACAAACGCAGGTAGGACCCAAAACACAGGAAGGTGACGGCGAGCGTGGCCAGACACAGGAGGAAGGTGACCAGCGGAGGGTGATGGCGCACACAGAGCCGAAGCCCCGCACACAACGGACAGGCCATGGCGGCGTCAACCTGAGAGGCAAGAAACAGGTCACTTCACAACAGCCATGGCTGCAGTCTCTATGACGACTCTCCATGTACCACTACCCTACTCCGCAACATCTGCCCCCGAACCCCTCGTGGGCTGCAGAAAACTACAACTCCCAGCATGCCCTGCGGCCGGTGGTGCGCTTGGCCTGTCATTTCTTTATGTATTCACCATTTATACTTCACATTGTGTTTGCTGGGACTTGTAGTCCAACACGACATAACCCAAGGGCCCTCATGAGGGGTTACAGGGGAGGGGCAGCTCTGCGCAAAGCATTCTGGGACAAGTGTGCGCAGGGGACGGGTCTCCCAGGATGCATTTCACCAGGCCGGGGCCCAGCTCGGTATTCTGTCTCCCTCCCCATCCACCACTGTACGACCACCCCGCACTGCAGCGCCCCCCTCAGGTACCCCGTGTGCAGGCGGCAGCCGGCCGGGCTCCTGCTGCAGCCGCGCTCATACTCCGCCTCACAGGGTGTGAGCTACAACAAAATGGCCTCAGCCCAACGTCTGCAACCGACAGCCACGTGTCCAACGGTTACCATGGAAACAACCAACCGACCTGTGCGCGTGGCTCGGGCGTTGCCCAATAGTTGGGAGCACGGCCATATTTATGGTTCCTATGGCGACCGCGGCTGTGATATGAACTGTGGTCACTACAGCAACCAATCACATCACTGCTTACAGTCACATGCTGATGAAAGTGTGAAAGCAGAAACGTGATTGGTAGATAACAAGCATCTCTGAATCTAATCCTCTCCAGTGTGATACTGACTGCTAAGCTGTGTATCTAATCCTCTCCTGTGTGATACTGACTGCTGAGCCGTGTATCTAATCCTCTCCTGTGTGATACCGACTGCTGAGCCGTGTATCTAATCCTCTCCTGTGTGATACCGACTGCTGAGCCGTGTATCTAATCCTCTCCTGTGTGATACCGACTGCTGAGCCGTGTATCTAATCCTCTCCTGTGTGATACTGACTGCTGAGCCGTGTATCTAATCCTCTCCTGTGTGATACCGACTGCTGAGCCGTGTATCTAATCCTCTCCTGTGTGATACCGTCTGCTGACCTGTGTATCTAATCCTCTCCTGTGTGATACTGTCTGCTGAGCCGTGTATCTAATCCTCTCCTGTGTGATACCGACTGCTGAGCCGTGTATCTAATCCTCTCCTGTGTGATACCGTCTGCTGAGCCTTGTATCTAATCCTCTCCTGTGTGATACTGTCTGCTGAGCCGTGTATCTAATCCTATCCTGTGTGATACTGACTGCTAAGCTGTGTATCTAATCCTCTCCTGTGTGATACTGACTGCTGAGCCGTGTATCTAATCCTCTCCTGTGTGATACTGACTGCTGAGCCTTGTATCTAATCCTATCCTGTGTGATACTGACTGCTGACCTGTGTATCTAATCCTCTCCTGTGTGATACTGACTGCTGAGCCGTGTATCTAATCCTATCCTGTGTGATACTGACTGCTGAGCCGTGTATCTAATCCTATCCTGTGTGATACTGACTGCTAAGCTGTGTATCTAATCCTCTCCTGTGTGATACTGACTGCTGAGCCGTGTATCTAATCCTCTCCTGTGTGATACTGACTGCTGAGCCTTGTATCTAATCCTATCCTGTGTGATACTGACTGCTGACCTGTGTATCTAATCCTCTCCTGTGTGATACTGACTGCTGAGCCGTGTATCTAATCCTCTCCTGTGTGATACCGACTGCTGAGCCGTGTATCTAATCCTCTCCTGTGTGATACCGACTGCTGAGCCGTGTATCTAATCCTCTCCTGTGTGATACCGACTGCTGATCTGTGTATCTAATCCTCTCCTGTGTGATACCGTCTGCTGACCTGTGTATCTAATCCTCTCCTGTGTGATACCGTCTGCTGAGCCTTGTATCTAATCCTCTCCTGTGTGATACTGACTGCTGAGCCTTGTATCTAATCCTATCCTGTGTGATACTGACTGCTGAGCTGTGTATCTAATTCTCTCCTGTGTGATACTGACTGCTAAGCTGTGTATCTAATCCTCTCCTGTGTGATACTGACTGCTGAGCCGTGTATCTAATCCTCTCCTGTGTGATACCGACTGCTGAGCCGTGTATCTAATCCTCTCCTGTGTGATACCGTCTGCTGATCTGTGTATCTAATCCTCTCCTGTGTGATACCGTCTGCTGACCTGTGTATCTAATCCTCTCCTGTGTGATACCGTCTGCTGAGCCTTGTATCTAATCCTCTCCTGTGTGATACTGACTGCTGAGCCTTGTATCTAATCCTATCCTGTGTGATACTGACTGCTGAGCCGTGTATCTAATCCTATCCTGTGTGATACTGACTGCTAAGCTGTGTATCTAATCCTCTCCTGTGTGATACTGACTGCTGAGCCGTGTATCTAATCCTCTCCTGTGTGATACTGACTGCTGAGCCTTGTATCTAATCCTATCCTGTGTGATACTGACTGCTGACCTGTGTATCTAATCCTCTCCTGTGTGATACTGACTGCTGAGCCGTGTATCTAATCCTCTCCTGTGTGATACTGACTGCTGAGCCGTGTATCTAATCCTCTCCTGTGTGATACCGACTGCTGAGCCGTGTATCTAATCCTCTCCTGTGTGATACCGTCTGCTGATCTGTGTATCTAATACTCTCCTGTGTGATACCGTCTGCTGACCTGTGTATCTAATCCTCTCCTGTGTGATACCGTCTGCTGAGCCTTGTATCTAATCCTCTCCTGTGTGATACTGACTGCTGAGCCTTGTATCTAATCCTATCCTGTGTGATACTGACTGCTGAGCCGTGTATCTAATCCTATCCTGTGTGATACTGACTGCTGAGCCGTGTATCTAATCCTCTCCTGTGTGATACTGACTGCTGAGCCGTGTATCTAATCCTATCCTGTGTGATACTGTCTGCTGAGCTGTGTATCTAATCCTATCCTGTGTGATACTGTCTGCTGAGCTGTGTATCTAATCCTATCCTGTGTGATACTGACTGCTGAGCCGTGTATCTAATCCTATCCTGTGTGATACTGACTGCTGAGCCGTGTATCTAATCCTCTCCTGTGTGATACTGACTGCTGAGCCGTGTATCTAATCCTATCCTGTGTGATACTGACTGCTGAGCCGTGTATCTAATCCTCTCCTGTGTGATACTGACTGCTGAGCCGTGTTTCTAATCCTCTCCTGTGTGATACTGACTGCTGTGCCTTGTATCTAATCCTATCCTGTGTGATACTGACTGCTGAGCCGTGTATCTAATCCTATCCTGTGTGATACTGTCTGCTGAGCCTTGTATCTAATCCTCTCCTGTGTGATACTGTCTGCTGAGCCGTGTATCTAATCCTCTCCTGTGTGATACTGACTGCTGTGCCTTGTATCTAATCCTATCCTGTGTGACACTGTCTGAGCCTTGTATCTAATCCTATCCTGTGTGATACTGACTGCTGAGCCGTGTATCTAATCCTATCCTGTGTGATACTGTCTGCTGAGCCTTGTATCTAATCCTCTCCTGTGTGATACTGTCTGCTGAGCCGTGTATCTAATCCTCTCCTGTGTGATACTGACTGCTGTGCCTTGCATCTAATCCTATCCTGTGTGATACTGTCTGCTGAGCCTTGTATCTAATCCTCTCCTGTGTGATACTGTCTGCTGAGCCGTGTATCTAATCCTCTCCTGTGTGATACTGTCTGCTGAGCCGTGTATCTAATCCTCTCCTGTGTGATACTGTCTGCTGACCGTGTATCTAATCATATCCTGTGTGATACTGACTGCTGAGCCTTGTATCTAAGCCTATCCTGTGTGATACTGTCTGCTGAGCCGTGTATCTAATCCTCTCCTGTGTGATACTGACTGCTGAGCCGTGTATCTAATCCTATCCTGTGTGATACTGACTGCTGAGCTGTGTATCTAATCCTCTCCTGTGTGATACTGACTGCTGAGCCGTGTATCTAATCCTCTCCTGTGTGATACTGTCTGCTGAGCCGTGTATCTAATCCTCTCCTGTGTGATACTGTCTGCTGAGCCGTGTATCTAATCCTCTCCTGTGTGATACTGACTGCTGAGCCTTGTATCTAAGCCTATCCTGTGTGATACTGACTGCTGAGCCTTGTATCTAAGCCTATCCTGTGTGATACTGACTGCTGAGCCTTGTATCTAAGCCTATCCTGTGTGATACTGACTGCTGAGATGTGTATCTAATCCTCTCCTGTGTGATACTGTCTGCTGAGCCTTGTATCTAATCCTCTCCTGTGTGATACTGTCTGCTGAGCCGTGTATCTAATCCTCTCCTGTGTGATACTGACTGCTGTGCCTTGTATCTAATCCTATCCTGTGTGACACTGTCTGCTGAGCCTTGTATCTAAGCCTATAGTGCCGCTCTGCATTAACCCTTCACCCTCCGGCCGCTGATCCAGCCTCTCGGTGGTTGCAGTTCCCATAGAAACAGAGAGCTGTAATTTTCCCCATAAAGTGCAGGCGAGCGGCCGGTGCTGAGACGCTGATTGCTGCTCGTTCTTTCTATAATGGTGCGTGGGACCGGATGATGGGAGATGCAGGCGACCAATTTATCCCCGACCCCGCGCTGCCCCCACTACTGACTATTCACACTGCAGCCATTTATATCCCCTCCATAGGGAGGCAGGAAGCTGTAACCAGGAAGCGATGAGCGCCGAGCATCCTGCAGGCACAGGGACCGCCGGCGGCTGCCGCTGACACCACACGTCACAGCACCGCCGGGTGTCAGGTCCATCTGCTACTGCCCCCTATAGATGGGAATGTGGAAACGAAATACATAGCGGTTATATTCTTGTACGTAGAATAGATAGAAATAATAGGGGCAGCATTATCTAAGCACTGTTTTTCAGTGATTCCTTTGTATCTCCGTTCATACTGCACCCACACACACACAAATGATGCACCATTTGAAAGGTAAACTTGCCCCCTTCAGCAAGAAAATAGCCAAACAAACCACACATCCACGATTTGATCACAAAATACAGTTTAAACATTCATTTTCATAAACCTGCAGTAAGGAAAAATGACCTGCAGGTGGCATCACAGTACCCCAAAGCACACTACCACAAAGCTGCTTACAGACATCACAAACAAATCCAAAAATTTGCCTTGGGGGCTTTCCAGCTTGCCGAACTGCTTGCCCAGCCTATTTCAGGCACATTGGAGGATTGCACACTTCACTGCAGGTGAGTCACATATGCGAACACATTTGTATACATGCACTGCTTTTTCACTGTTTACTTCGCCCGACATAAACAAGTGATACAGCAATTGAAAGGTAAACTTGCTCCCTTCTGCAAGAAAAGAGCTAAACTAACCACACATTCATGATTTTATCACTAAATACAGTTTAAACATTAATTTCCATAAACCTGCTGAAATACACAATGACCTGCAGGTGGCACCTCAACCGGAAGACATTTTTTGGCCTCTACTTATCAAACCAATTTATTGTATAACCAATCTCCATATATAAATATCCATCTGTGTTCATCAGCTCATGAAATACATTTATAATTGACCAGTTAACTTTGTCAGTGCAGCAAACTCACTCCAGGAGTTCATTGTGGATCTCTGAATGATCCAATGTTGTCCTAAATGACTAATGATGATAAATATAATCCACCTGTGTGTAATCAAGTCTCCGTATAAATGCCCCTGCTCTGTGATAGTCTCAGGGTTCTGTCTGACGCACAGAGAGCATCATGAAGACCAAGGAACACAACAGGCAGGTCCGTGATACTGTTGTGGAGAAGTTTAAAGCCGGATTTGGATACAAAATTATTTCCAAAACTTTAAACATCCCAAGGAGCACTGTGCAAGCGATCATATTGAAATGGAGGGAGGATCATCCCACTGCAAGTCTACCAAGACCCGGCCGTCCCTCTAAACTTTCATCTCAAACAAGGAGAAGACTGATCAGAGATGCAGCCAAGAGGCCCATGATCACTCTGGACGAACTGCAGAGATCTACAGCTGAGGCGGGACAGTCTGTCCATAGGGCAACAATCAGTCGTACACTGCACACATCTTGCCTTTATGGAAGAGTGGCGAGAAGGAAGCCATTTCTCAAAGATATACATAAAAAGTGCCCTTTAAAGTTTGCAACAAGCCACCTGGGAGAAACACCAAACATGTGGGAGAAGGTGCTCTGGTCAGATGAAACCAAAATCGAACTTTTTGGAAACAATGCCAAACGATATGTTTGGCGTAAAGGCAACACAGCTCATCACCCTGAACACACCATCCCCACTGTCAGACATGGTGGTGGCAGCATCATGGTTTGGGCCTGCTTTTCTTCAGCAGGGACAGGGAAGATGGTTAAAATTGATGGGAAGATGGATGGAGCCAAATACAGGACCATTCTAGAAGAAAACCTGTTGGAATCTGCAAAAGACCTGAGACTGAGACGGAGATTTGTCTTCCAACAAGACAATGATCCCAAACATAAAGCAAAATCTACAATGGAATGGTTCACAAATAAACGTATCCAGGCGTTAGAATGGCCAAGTCACAGTCCAGACCTGAATCCAATCGAGAATCTGTGGAAAGAGCTGAAAACTGCTGTTCACAAACGAATAATATTGCACGCCCCACTTTTCAGTTTTTGAATTTCCCCAAAAAATTAAAATAGCCAATAAATATCGTTCAACTTCACAATTGTGTCCCACTTGTTGTTGATTCTTCACCAAAAATTTACATTTGGTATCTTTATGTGGGAAGCATGATATGTGGGAAAAGGACGAAAAATTCTTGTACATAGGAGCAGTATTATAGTAGTTATATTCTTGTACATAGGAGCAGTATTATAGTAGTTATATTCTTGTACACAGGGAGCAGTATTATAGTAGTTATATTCTTGTACACAGGGAGCAGTATTATAGTAGTTATATTCTTGTACATAGGAGCAGTATTATAGTAGTTATATTCTTGTACATAGGAGCAGTATTATAGTAGTTATATTCTTGTACATAGGAGCAGTATTATAGTAGTTATATTCTTGTACATAGGAGCAGTATTATAGTAGTTATTTTCTTGTACACAGGGAGCAGTATTATAGTAGTTATATTCTTGTACATAGGGGGCAGTATTATAGTAGTTATATTCTTGTACATAGGAGCAGTATTATAGTAGTTATATTCTTGTACATAGGAGCAGTATTATAGTAGTTATTTTCTTGTACACAGGGAGCAGTATTATAGTAGTTATATTCTTGTACATAGGGGGCAGTATTATAGTAGTTATATTCTTGTACATAGGAGCAGTATTATAGTAGTTATATTCTTGTACATAGGGGGCAGTATTTTAGTATATTCTTGTACATAGGAGCAGTATTATAATAGTTATATTCTTATACATAGAGGGCAGTATTATAGTAGTTATATTCTTGTACATAGGAGGCAGTATTATAGTAGTTATATTCTTGTACATCGGGGGCAGTATTATAGTAGTTATATTCTTGTACATAGGGGACAGTATTATAGTAGTTATATTCCTGTAAATAGGGAGCAGTAGTATAGTAGTTATATTCCTGTACAAAGGGAGCAGTAGTATAGTAGTTATATTCTTGTACATAGGAGCAGTATTATAGTAGTTATATTCTTGTACATAGGGGGCAGTATTATAGTAGTTATATTCCTGTACATAGGGAGCAGTAGTATAGTAGTTATATTCTTGTACATAGGAGGCAGTATTATAGTAGTTATATTCTTGTACATAGGGGGCAGTATTATAGTAGTTATATTCTTGTACAAAGGGAGCAGTAGTATAGTAGTTATATCCTTGTACATAGGGAGCAGTATAGTAGTTATATTCTTGTACATAGGGGAAGTATTATAGTAGTTATATTCCTGTATATAGGGGCAGTATTATAGTAGTTATATTCTTGTACAAAGGAGCAGTATTATAGTAGTTATATTCCTGTACAAAGGGAGCAGTAGTATAGTAGTTATATTCCTGTACAAAGGGAGCAGTAGTATAGTAGTTATATTCTTGTACATAGGAGCAGTATTATAGTAGTTATATTCTTGTACATAGGGGGCAGTATTATAGTAGTTATATTCCTGTACATAGGGAGCAGTAGTATAGTAGTTATATTCTTGTACATAGGAGGCAGTATTATAGTAGTTATATTCTTGTACATAGGGGGCAGTATTATAGTAGTTATATTCTTGTACATAGGGAGCAGTATTATAGTAGTTATATTCCTGTACATAGGGAGCAGTAGTATAGTAGTTATATTCTTGTACATAGCAGGCAGTATTATAGTAGTTATATTCTTGTACATAGGGGGCAGTATTATAGTAGTTATATTCTTGTACATAGGGAGCAGTATTATATTAGTTATATTCCTGTACATAGGTGGCAGTATTATAGTAGTTATATTCTTGCACATAGGGAGCAGTATTATAGTAGTTATATTCTTGTACATAGGGGGCAGTATTATAGTAGTTATATTCTTGTACATAGGGAGCAGTATTATAGTAGTTATATTCTTGTACATAGGTGGCAGTATTATAGTAGTTATATTCTTGTACATAGGGGCAGTATTATAGTAGTTATATTCTTGTAAATAGGAGGCAGTATTATAGTAGTTATATTCTTGTAAATAGGAGCAGTATTATAGTAGTTATATTCTTGTACATAGGGAGCAGTATTATAGTTGTTATATTCTTGTACATAGGGGACAGTATTATAGTAGTTATACTCCTGTACATAGGAGCAGTATTATAGTAGTTATATTCTTGTACATAGGGGGCAGTATTATAGTAGTTATATTCTTGTACATAGGTAGCAGTATTATAGTAGTTATATTCTTGTACATAGGGGGCAGTATTATAGTAGTTATATTCTTGTACATAGGGGGCAGTATTATAGTAGTTATGTTCTTGTACATAGGGGCAGTATTATAGTAGTTATATTCTTGTACATAGGGGGCAGTATTATAGTAGTTATATTCTTGTACATAGGGGGCAGTATTATAGTAGTTATATTCTTGTACATAGGAGCAGTATTATAGTAGTTATATTCTTGTACATAGGGGGCAGTATTATAGTAGTTATATTCCTGTACATAGGGAGCAGTAGTATAGTAGTTATATTCTTGTACATAGGAGGCAGTATTATAGTAGTTATATTCTTGTACATAGGGGGCAGTATTATAGTAGTTATATTCTTATACATAGGGGGCAGTATTATAGTAGTTATATTCTTGTACAAAGGGAGCAGTAGTATAGTAGTTATATCCTTGTACATAGGGAGCAGTATAGTAGTTATATTCTTGTACATAGGGGAAGTATTATAGTAGTTATATTCCTGTACATAGGGGCAGTATTATAGTAGTTATATTCTTGTACAAAGGAGCAGTATTATAGTAGTTATATTCCTGTACAAAGGGAGCAGTAGTATAGTAGTTATATTCCTGTACAAAGGGAGCAGTAGTATAGTAGTTATATTCTTGTACATAGGAGCAGTATTATAGTAGTTATATTCTTGTACATAGGGGGCAGTATTATAGTAGTTATATTCCTGTACATAGGGAGCAGTAGTATAGTAGTTATATTCTTGTACATAGGAGGCAGTATTATAGTAGTTATATTCTTGTACATAGGGGGCAGTATTATTGTAGTTATATTCTTGTACATAGGGAGCAGTATTATAGTAGTTATATTCCTGTACATAGGGAGCAGTAGTATAGTAGTTATATTCTTGTACATAGCAGGCAGTATTATAGTAGTTATATTCTTGTACATAGGGGGCAGTATTATAGTAGTTATATTCTTGTACATAGGGAGCAGTATTATATTAGTTATATTCCTGTACATAGGTGGCAGTATTATAGTAGTTATATTCTTGTACATAGGGAGCAGTATTATAGTAGTTATATTCTTGTACATAGGTGGCAGTATTATAGTAGTTATATTCTTGTACATAGGGGGCAGTATTATAGTAGTTATATTCTTGTACATAGGGAGCAGTATTATAGTAGTTATATTCCTGTACATAGGGAGCAGTAGTATAGTAGTTATATTTTTGTACATAGCAGGCAGTATTATAGTAGTTATATTCTTGTACATAGGGGGCAGTATTATAGTAGTTATATTCTTGCACATAGGGAGCAGTATTATAGTAGTTATATTCTTGTACATAGGGGGCAGTATTATAGTAGTTATATTCTTGTACATAGGGAGCAGTATTATAGTAGTTATATTCTTGTACATAGGTGGCAGTATTATAGTAGTTATATTCTTGTACATAGGGGCAGTATTATAGTAGTTATATTCTTGTAAATAGGAGGCAGTATTATAGTAGTTATATTCTTGTAAATAGGAGCAGTATTATAGTAGTTATATTCTTGTACATAGGGAGCAGTATTATAGTTGTTATATTCTTGTACATAGGGGACAGTATTATAGTAGTTATACTCCTGTACATAGGAGCAGTATTATAGTAGTTATATTCTTGTACATAGGGGGCAGTATTATAGTAGTTATATTCTTGTACATAGGTAGCAGTATTATAGTAGTTATATTCTTGTACATAGGGGGCAGTATTATAGTAGTTATATTCTTGTACATAGGGAGCAGTATTATAGTAGTTATATTCTTGTACATAGGGGGCAGTATTATAGTAGTTATATTCTTGTACATAGGGGGCAGTATTATAGTAGTTATATTCTTGTACATAGGGGGCAGTATTATAGTAGTTATATTCTTGTACATAGGTGGCAGTATTATAGTAGTTATATTCTTGTACATAGGGGGCAGTATTATAGTAGTTATATTCTTGTACATAGGGAGCAGTATTATAGTAGTTATATTCTTGTACATAGGGGGCAGTATTATAGTAGTTATATTCTTATACATAGGGGGCAGTATTATAGTAGTTATATTCTTGTACATAGGGGGCAGTATTATAGTAGTTATATTCTTGTACATAGGGGGCAGTATTGTAGTCGTTATATTCCTGTACATAGGGGGCAGTGTTATAGTAGTTATATTCTTGTACATAGGAGCAGTATTATAGTAGTTATATTCTTGTATATAGGGGCAGTATTATAGTAGTTACATTCTTGTACATAAGGGGCAGTATTATAGTAGTTATATTCTTGTACATAAGGGGCAGTATTATAGTAGTTACATTCTTGTACACAGGGGCAGTATTACGGTAGCTATATTCTTGTACATAGGGGCAGTATTATAGTAGTTGTATTCTTAATATAGGGGCAGTATTAAAGTAGTTATATTCTTTTACATAGGGGGCAGTATTATAGTAGTTATTTTCTTGTACATAGGGGCAGTGTTATAGTAGTTATATTCTTGAACATAGGAGCAGTATTATAGTAGTTATATTCTTGTACATAGGGGCAATATTATAGTAGTTATATTCTTGTACATAGGGGGCAGTATTATAGTAGTTATATTCTTGTACATAGGTAGCAATATTATAGTAGTTATATTCTTGTACATAGGTAGCAGTATTATAGTAGTTATATTCTTGTACATAGGAGCAGTATTATAGTAGTTATATTCTTGCACATAGGGCAGTATTATTGTAGGTATATTCTTGTATATAGGAGCAGTATTATAGTAGTTATATTCTAGTACATAGGGAGCAGTATTATTGTAGCTATATTCTTGTACATAGGGGCAGTATTATAGTAGTTATATTCTTGTACATAGGAGCAGTATTATAGTAGTTATATTCTTGTAAATAGGAGGCAGTATTATAGTAGTTATATTCTTGTACATAGGGAGCAGTATTATAGTTGTTATATTCTTGTACATAGGTGACAGTATTAGAGTAGTTATATTCCTGTATATAGGAGCAGTATTATAGTAGTTATATTCTTGCACATAGGGGGCAGTATTATAGTAGTTATATTCTTGTACATAGGTAGCAGTATTATAGTAGTTATATTCTTGTACATAGGGGGCAGTATTATAGTATATTCTTGTACATAGGGAGCAGTAGTATAGTAGTTATATCCTTGTACATAGGGGCAGTATTATAGTAGTTATATTCTTGTACATAGGAGCAGTATTATAGTAGTTATATTCTTGTAAATAGGAGGTAGTTTTATAGTAGTTATATTCTTGTACATAGGGAGCAGTATTGTAGTTGTTATATTCTTGTACATAGGGGACAGTATTATAGTAGTTATATTCCTGTACATAGGAGCAGTATTATAGTAGTTATATTCTTGCACATAGGGGGCAGTATTATAGTAGTTATATTCTTGTACATAGGGGGCAGTATTATAGTAGTTATATTCTTGTACATAGGGGGCAGTATTATAGTAGTTATATTCTTGTACATAGGTGGCAGTATTATAGTAGTTATATTCTTGTACATAGGGGGCAGTATTATAGTAGTTATATTCTTGTACATAGGAGCAGTATTATAGTAGTTATATTCTTGTACATAGGAGCAGTATTATAGTAGTTATTTTCTTGTACACAGGGAGCAGTATTATAGTAGTTATATTCTTGTACATAGGGGGCAGTATTATAGTAGTTATATTCTTGTACATAGGAGCAGTATTATAGTAGTTATATTCTTGTACATAGGGGGCAGTATTTTAGTATATTCTTGTACATAGGAGCAGTATTATAATAGTTATATTCTTATACATAGAGGGCAGTATTATAGTAGTTATATTCTTGTACATAGGAGGCAGTATTATAGTAGTTATATTCTTGTACATCGGGGGCAGTATTATAGTAGTTATATTCTTGTACATAGGGGACAGTATTATAGTAGTTATATTCCTGTAAATAGGGAGCAGTAGTATAGTAGTTATATTCCTGTACAAAGGGAGCAGTAGTATAGTAGTTATATTCTTGTACATAGGAGCAGTATTATA
Source organism: Dendrobates tinctorius (assembly GCF_039654945.1). Lineage (NCBI taxonomy): Eukaryota > Metazoa > Chordata > Amphibia > Anura > Dendrobatidae > Dendrobates > Dendrobates tinctorius. The sequence continues at coordinate 3,307,466 of NW_027361819.1, forward strand.
GTAGTTATATTCTTGTACATAGGGGGCAGTATTATAGTAGTTATATTCCTGTACATAGGGAGCAGTAGTATAGTAGTTATATTCTTGTACATAGGAGGCAGTATTATAGTAGTTATATTCTTGTACATAGGGGGCAGTATTATAGTAGTTATATTCTTGTACAAAGGGAGCAGTAGTATAGTAGTTATATCCTTGTACATAGGGAGCAGTATAGTAGTTATATTCTTGTACATAGGGGAAGTATTATAGTAGTTATATTCCTGTATATAGGGGCAGTATTATAGTAGTTATATTCTTGTACAAAGGAGCAGTATTATAGTAGTTATATTCCTGTACAAAGGGAGCAGTAGTATAGTAGTTATATTCCTGTACAAAGGGAGCAGTAGTATAGTAGTTATATTCTTGTACATAGGAGCAGTATTATAGTAGTTATATTCTTGTACATAGGGGGCAGTATTATAGTAGTTATATTCCTGTACATAGGGAGCAGTAGTATAGTAGTTATATTCTTGTACATAGGAGGCAGTATTATAGTAGTTATATTCTTGTACATAGGGGGCAGTATTATAGTAGTTATATTCTTGTACATAGGGAGCAGTATTATAGTAGTTATATTCCTGTACATAGGGAGCAGTAGTATAGTAGTTATATTCTTGTACATAGCAGGCAGTATTATAGTAGTTATATTCTTGTACATAGGGGGCAGTATTATAGTAGTTATATTCTTGTACATAGGGAGCAGTATTATATTAGTTATATTCCTGTACATAGGTGGCAGTATTATAGTAGTTATATTCTTGCACATAGGGAGCAGTATTATAGTAGTTATATTCTTGTACATAGGGGGCAGTATTATAGTAGTTATATTCTTGTACATAGGGAGCAGTATTATAGTAGTTATATTCTTGTACATAGGTGGCAGTATTATAGTAGTTATATTCTTGTACATAGGGGCAGTATTATAGTAGTTATATTCTTGTAAATAGGAGGCAGTATTATAGTAGTTATATTCTTGTAAATAGGAGCAGTATTATAGTAGTTATATTCTTGTACATAGGGAGCAGTATTATAGTTGTTATATTCTTGTACATAGGGGACAGTATTATAGTAGTTATACTCCTGTACATAGGAGCAGTATTATAGTAGTTATATTCTTGTACATAGGGGGCAGTATTATAGTAGTTATATTCTTGTACATAGGTAGCAGTATTATAGTAGTTATATTCTTGTACATAGGGGGCAGTATTATAGTAGTTATATTCTTGTACATAGGGGGCAGTATTATAGTAGTTATGTTCTTGTACATAGGGGCAGTATTATAGTAGTTATATTCTTGTACATAGGGGGCAGTATTATAGTAGTTATATTCTTGTACATAGGGGGCAGTATTATAGTAGTTATATTCTTGTACATAGGAGCAGTATTATAGTAGTTATATTCTTGTACATAGGGGGCAGTATTATAGTAGTTATATTCCTGTACATAGGGAGCAGTAGTATAGTAGTTATATTCTTGTACATAGGAGGCAGTATTATAGTAGTTATATTCTTGTACATAGGGGGCAGTATTATAGTAGTTATATTCTTATACATAGGGGGCAGTATTATAGTAGTTATATTCTTGTACAAAGGGAGCAGTAGTATAGTAGTTATATCCTTGTACATAGGGAGCAGTATAGTAGTTATATTCTTGTACATAGGGGAAGTATTATAGTAGTTATATTCCTGTACATAGGGGCAGTATTATAGTAGTTATATTCTTGTACAAAGGAGCAGTATTATAGTAGTTATATTCCTGTACAAAGGGAGCAGTAGTATAGTAGTTATATTCCTGTACAAAGGGAGCAGTAGTATAGTAGTTATATTCTTGTACATAGGAGCAGTATTATAGTAGTTATATTCTTGTACATAGGGGGCAGTATTATAGTAGTTATATTCCTGTACATAGGGAGCAGTAGTATAGTAGTTATATTCTTGTACATAGGAGGCAGTATTATAGTAGTTATATTCTTGTACATAGGGGGCAGTATTATTGTAGTTATATTCTTGTACATAGGGAGCAGTATTATAGTAGTTATATTCCTGTACATAGGGAGCAGTAGTATAGTAGTTATATTCTTGTACATAGCAGGCAGTATTATAGTAGTTATATTCTTGTACATAGGGGGCAGTATTATAGTAGTTATATTCTTGTACATAGGGAGCAGTATTATATTAGTTATATTCCTGTACATAGGTGGCAGTATTATAGTAGTTATATTCTTGTACATAGGGAGCAGTATTATAGTAGTTATATTCTTGTACATAGGTGGCAGTATTATAGTAGTTATATTCTTGTACATAGGGGGCAGTATTATAGTAGTTATATTCTTGTACATAGGGAGCAGTATTATAGTAGTTATATTCCTGTACATAGGGAGCAGTAGTATAGTAGTTATATTTTTGTACATAGCAGGCAGTATTATAGTAGTTATATTCTTGTACATAGGGGGCAGTATTATAGTAGTTATATTCTTGCACATAGGGAGCAGTATTATAGTAGTTATATTCTTGTACATAGGGGGCAGTATTATAGTAGTTATATTCTTGTACATAGGGAGCAGTATTATAGTAGTTATATTCTTGTACATAGGTGGCAGTATTATAGTAGTTATATTCTTGTACATAGGGGCAGTATTATAGTAGTTATATTCTTGTAAATAGGAGGCAGTATTATAGTAGTTATATTCTTGTAAATAGGAGCAGTATTATAGTAGTTATATTCTTGTACATAGGGAGCAGTATTATAGTTGTTATATTCTTGTACATAGGGGACAGTATTATAGTAGTTATACTCCTGTACATAGGAGCAGTATTATAGTAGTTATATTCTTGTACATAGGGGGCAGTATTATAGTAGTTATATTCTTGTACATAGGTAGCAGTATTATAGTAGTTATATTCTTGTACATAGGGGGCAGTATTATAGTAGTTATATTCTTGTACATAGGGAGCAGTATTATAGTAGTTATATTCTTGTACATAGGGGGCAGTATTATAGTAGTTATATTCTTGTACATAGGGGGCAGTATTATAGTAGTTATATTCTTGTACATAGGGGGCAGTATTATAGTAGTTATATTCTTGTACATAGGTGGCAGTATTATAGTAGTTATATTCTTGTACATAGGGGGCAGTATTATAGTAGTTATATTCTTGTACATAGGGAGCAGTATTATAGTAGTTATATTCTTGTACATAGGGGGCAGTATTATAGTAGTTATATTCTTATACATAGGGGGCAGTATTATAGTAGTTATATTCTTGTACATAGGGGGCAGTATTATAGTAGTTATATTCTTGTACATAGGGGGCAGTATTGTAGTCGTTATATTCCTGTACATAGGGGGCAGTGTTATAGTAGTTATATTCTTGTACATAGGAGCAGTATTATAGTAGTTATATTCTTGTATATAGGGGCAGTATTATAGTAGTTACATTCTTGTACATAAGGGGCAGTATTATAGTAGTTATATTCTTGTACATAAGGGGCAGTATTATAGTAGTTACATTCTTGTACACAGGGGCAGTATTACGGTAGCTATATTCTTGTACATAGGGGCAGTATTATAGTAGTTGTATTCTTAATATAGGGGCAGTATTAAAGTAGTTATATTCTTTTACATAGGGGGCAGTATTATAGTAGTTATTTTCTTGTACATAGGGGCAGTGTTATAGTAGTTATATTCTTGAACATAGGAGCAGTATTATAGTAGTTATATTCTTGTACATAGGGGCAATATTATAGTAGTTATATTCTTGTACATAGGGGGCAGTATTATAGTAGTTATATTCTTGTACATAGGTAGCAATATTATAGTAGTTATATTCTTGTACATAGGTAGCAGTATTATAGTAGTTATATTCTTGTACATAGGAGCAGTATTATAGTAGTTATATTCTTGCACATAGGGCAGTATTATTGTAGGTATATTCTTGTATATAGGAGCAGTATTATAGTAGTTATATTCTAGTACATAGGGAGCAGTATTATTGTAGCTATATTCTTGTACATAGGGGCAGTATTATAGTAGTTATATTCTTGTACATAGGAGCAGTATTATAGTAGTTATATTCTTGTAAATAGGAGGCAGTATTATAGTAGTTATATTCTTGTACATAGGGAGCAGTATTATAGTTGTTATATTCTTGTACATAGGTGACAGTATTAGAGTAGTTATATTCCTGTATATAGGAGCAGTATTATAGTAGTTATATTCTTGCACATAGGGGGCAGTATTATAGTAGTTATATTCTTGTACATAGGTAGCAGTATTATAGTAGTTATATTCTTGTACATAGGGGGCAGTATTATAGTATATTCTTGTACATAGGGAGCAGTAGTATAGTAGTTATATCCTTGTACATAGGGGCAGTATTATAGTAGTTATATTCTTGTACATAGGAGCAGTATTATAGTAGTTATATTCTTGTAAATAGGAGGTAGTTTTATAGTAGTTATATTCTTGTACATAGGGAGCAGTATTGTAGTTGTTATATTCTTGTACATAGGGGACAGTATTATAGTAGTTATATTCCTGTACATAGGAGCAGTATTATAGTAGTTATATTCTTGCACATAGGGGGCAGTATTATAGTAGTTATATTCTTGTACATAGGGGGCAGTATTATAGTAGTTATATTCTTGTACATAGGGGGCAGTATTATAGTAGTTATATTCTTGTACATAGGTGGCAGTATTATAGTAGTTATATTCTTGTACATAGGGGGCAGTATTATAGTAGTTATATTCTTGTACATAGGAGCAGTATTATAGTAGTTATATTCTTGTACATAGGAGCAGTATTATAGTAGTTATTTTCTTGTACACAGGGAGCAGTATTATAGTAGTTATATTCTTGTACATAGGGGGCAGTATTATAGTAGTTATATTCTTGTACATAGGAGCAGTATTATAGTAGTTATATTCTTGTACATAGGGGGCAGTATTTTAGTATATTCTTGTACATAGGAGCAGTATTATAATAGTTATATTCTTATACATAGAGGGCAGTATTATAGTAGTTATATTCTTGTACATAGGCAGTATTATAGTAGTTATATTCTTGTACATCGGGGGCAGTATTATAGTAGTTATATTCTTGTACATAGGGGACAGTATTATAGTAGTTATATTCCTGTAAATAGGGAGCAGTAGTATAGTAGTTATATCCTTGTACATAGGGAGCAGTATAGTAGTTATATTCCTGTACATAGGGGCAGTATTATAGTAGTTATATTCTTGTACAAAGGAGCAGTATTATAGTAGTTATATTCCTGTACAAAGGGAGCAGTAGTATAGTAGTTATATTCCTGTACAAAGGGAGCAGTAGTATAGTAGTTATATTCTTGTACATAGGAGCAGTATTATAGTAGTTATATTCTTGTACATAGGGGGCAGTATTATAGTAGTTATATTCCTGTACATAGGGAGCAGTAGTATAGTAGTTATATTCTTGTACATAGGAGGCAGTATTATAGTAGTTATATTCTTGTACATAGGGGGCAGTATTATAGTAGTTATATTCTTGTACATACGGGCAGTATTATAGTAGTTATATTCTTGTACAAAGGGAGCAGTAGTATAGTAGTTATATCCTTGTACATAGGGAGTAGTATAGTAGTTATATTCTTGTACATAGGGGAAGTATTATAGTAGTTATATTCCTGTACATAGGGGCAGTATTATAGTAGTTATATTCTTGTACAAAGGAGCAGTATTATAGTAGTTATATTCCTGTACAAAGGGAGCAGTAGTATAGTAGTTATATTCCTGTACAAAGGGAGCAGTAGTATAGTAGTTATATTCTTGTACATAGGAGCAGTATTATAGTAGTTATATTCTTGTACATAGGGGGCAGTATTATAGTAGTTATATTCCTGTACATAGGGAGCAGTAGTATAGTAGTTATATTCTTGTACATAGGAGGCAGTATTATAGTAGTTATATTCTTGTACATAGGGGGCAGTATTATAGTAGTTATATTCTTGTACATAGGGAGCAGTATTATAGTAGTTATATTCCTGTACATAGGGAGCAGTAGTATAGTAGTTATATTCTTGTACATAGCAGGCAGTATTAGAGTAGTTATATTCTTGTACATAGGGGGCAGTATTATAGTAGTTATATTCTTGTACATAGGGAGCAGTATTATATTAGTTATATTCCTGTACATAGGTGGCAGTATTATAGTAGTTATATTCTTGCACATAGGGAGCAGTATTATAGTAGTTATATTCTTGTACATAGGGGGCAGTATTATAGTAGTTATATTCTTGTACATAGGGAGCAGTATTATAGTAGTTATATTCTTGTACATAGGTGGCAGTATTATAGTAGTTATATTCTTGTACATAGGGGCAGTATTATAGTAGTTATATTCTTGTAAATAGGAGGCAGTATTATAGTAGTTATATTCTTGTAAATAGGAGCAGTATTATAGTAGTTATATTCTTGTACATAGGGAGCAGTATTATAGTTGTTATATTCTTGTACATAGGGGACAGTATTATAGTAGTTATACTCCTGTACATAGGAGCAGTATTATAGTAGTTATATTCTTGTACATAGGGGGCAGTATTATAGTAGTTATATTCTTGTACATAGGTAGCAGTATTATAGTAGTTATATTCTTGTACATAGGGGGCAGTATTATAGTAGTTATATTCTTGTACATAGGGGGCAGTATTATAGTAGTTATGTTCTTGTACATAGGGGCAGTATTATAGTAGTTATATTCTTGTACATAGGGGGCAGTATTATAGTAGTTATATTCTTGTACATAGGGGGCAGTATTATAGTAGTTATATTCTTGTACATAGGAGCAGTATTATAGTAGTTATATTCTTGTACATAGGGGGCAGTATTATAGTAGTTATATTCCTGTACATAGGGAGCAGTAGTATAGTAGTTATATTCTTGTACATAGGAGGCAGTATTATAGTAGTTATATTCTTGTACATAGGGGGCAGTATTATAGTAGTTATATTCTTATACATAGGGGGCAGTATTATAGTAGTTATATTCTTGTACAAAGGGAGCAGTAGTATAGTAGTTATATCCTTGTACATAGGGAGCAGTATAGTAGTTATATTCTTGTACATAGGGGAAGTATTATAGTAGTTATATTCCTGTACATAGGGGCAGTATTATAGTAGTTATATTCTTGTACAAAGGAGCAGTATTATAGTAGTTATATTCCTGTACAAAGGGAGCAGTAGTATAGTAGTTATATTCCTGTACAAAGGGAGCAGTAGTATAGTAGTTATATTCTTGTACATAGGAGCAGTATTATAGTAGTTATATTCTTGTACATAGGGGGCAGTATTATAGTAGTTATATTCCTGTACATAGGGAGCAGTAGTATAGTAGTTATATTCTTGTACATAGGAGGCAGTATTATAGTAGTTATATTCTTGTACATAGGGGGCAGTATTATTGTAGTTATATTCTTGTACATAGGGAGCAGTATTATAGTAGTTATATTCCTGTACATAGGGAGCAGTAGTATAGTAGTTATATTCTTGTACATAGCAGGCAGTATTATAGTAGTTATATTCTTGTACATAGGGGGCAGTATTATAGTAGTTATATTCTTGTACATAGGGAGCAGTATTATATTAGTTATATTCCTGTACATAGGTGGCAGTATTATAGTAGTTATATTCTTGTACATAGGGAGCAGTATTATAGTAGTTATATTCTTGTACATAGGTGGCAGTATTATAGTAGTTATATTCTTGTACATAGGGGGCAGTATTATAGTAGTTATATTCTTGTACATAGGGAGCAGTATTATAGTAGTTATATTCCTGTACATAGGGAGCAGTAGTATAGTAGTTATATTTTTGTACATAGCAGGCAGTATTATAGTAGTTATATTCTTGTACATAGGGGGCAGTATTATAGTAGTTATATTCTTGCACATAGGGAGCAGTATTATAGTAGTTATATTCTTGTACATAGGGGGCAGTATTATAGTAGTTATATTCTTGTACATAGGGAGCAGTATTATAGTAGTTATATTCTTGTACATAGGTGGCAGTATTATAGTAGTTATATTCTTGTACATAGGGGCAGTATTATAGTAGTTATATTCTTGTAAATAGGAGGCAGTATTATAGTAGTTATATTCTTGTAAATAGGAGCAGTATTATAGTAGTTATATTCTTGTACATAGGGAGCAGTATTATAGTTGTTATATTCTTGTACATAGGGGACAGTATTATAGTAGTTATACTCCTGTACATAGGAGCAGTATTATAGTAGTTATATTCTTGTACATAGGGGGCAGTATTATAGTAGTTATATTCTTGTACATAGGTAGCAGTATTATAGTAGTTATATTCTTGTACATAGGGGGCAGTATTATAGTAGTTATATTCTTGTACATAGGGAGCAGTATTATAGTAGTTATATTCTTGTACATAGGGGGCAGTATTATAGTAGTTATATTCTTGTACATAGGGGGCAGTATTATAGTAGTTATATTCTTGTACATAGGGGGCAGTATTATAGTAGTTATATTCTTGTACATAGGTGGCAGTATTATAGTAGTTATATTCTTGTACATAGGGGGCAGTATTATAGTAGTTATATTCTTGTACATAGGGAGCAGTATTATAGTAGTTATATTCTTGTACATAGGGGGCAGTATTATAGTAGTTATATTCTTATACATAGGGGGCAGTATTATAGTAGTTATATTCTTGTACATAGGGGGCAGTATTATAGTAGTTATATTCTTGTACATAGGGGGCAGTATTGTAGTCGTTATATTCCTGTACATAGGGGGCAGTGTTATAGTAGTTATATTCTTGTACATAGGAGCAGTATTATAGTAGTTATATTCTTGTATATAGGGGCAGTATTATAGTAGTTACATTCTTGTACATAAGGGGCAGTATTATAGTAGTTATATTCTTGTACATAAGGGGCAGTATTATAGTAGTTACATTCTTGTACACAGGGGCAGTATTACGGTAGCTATATTCTTGTACATAGGGGCAGTATTATAGTAGTTGTATTCTTAATATAGGGGCAGTATTAAAGTAGTTATATTCTTTTACATAGGGGGCAGTATTATAGTAGTTATTTTCTTGTACATAGGGGCAGTGTTATAGTAGTTATATTCTTGAACATAGGAGCAGTATTATAGTAGTTATATTCTTGTACATAGGGGCAATATTATAGTAGTTATATTCTTGTACATAGGGGGCAGTATTATAGTAGTTATATTCTTGTACATAGGTAGCAATATTATAGTAGTTATATTCTTGTACATAGGTAGCAGTATTATAGTAGTTATATTCTTGTACATAGGAGCAGTATTATAGTAGTTATATTCTTGCACATAGGGCAGTATTATTGTAGGTATATTCTTGTATATAGGAGCAGTATTATAGTAGTTATATTCTAGTACATAGGGAGCAGTATTATTGTAGCTATATTCTTGTACATAGGGGCAGTATTATAGTAGTTATATTCTTGTACATAGGAGCAGTATTATAGTAGTTATATTCTTGTAAATAGGAGGCAGTATTATAGTAGTTATATTCTTGTACATAGGGAGCAGTATTATAGTTGTTATATTCTTGTACATAGGTGACAGTATTAGAGTAGTTATATTCCTGTATATAGGAGCAGTATTATAGTAGTTATATTCTTGCACATAGGGGGCAGTATTATAGTAGTTATATTCTTGTACATAGGTAGCAGTATTATAGTAGTTATATTCTTGTACATAGGGGGCAGTATTATAGTATATTCTTGTACATAGGGAGCAGTAGTATAGTAGTTATATCCTTGTACATAGGGGCAGTATTATAGTAGTTATATTCTTGTACATAGGAGCAGTATTATAGTAGTTATATTCTTGTAAATAGGAGGTAGTTTTATAGTAGTTATATTCTTGTACATAGGGAGCAGTATTGTAGTTGTTATATTCTTGTACATAGGGGACAGTATTATAGTAGTTATATTCCTGTACATAGGAGCAGTATTATAGTAGTTATATTCTTGCACATAGGGGGCAGTATTATAGTAGTTATATTCTTGTACATAGGGGGCAGTATTATAGTAGTTATATTCTTGTACATAGGGGGCAGTATTATAGTAGTTATATTCTTGTACATAGGTGGCAGTATTATAGTAGTTATATTCTTGTACATAGGGGGCAGTATTATAGTAGTTATATTCTTGTACATAGGAGCAGTATTATAGTAGTTATATTCTTGTACATAGGAGCAGTATTATAGTAGTTATTTTCTTGTACACAGGGAGCAGTATTATAGTAGTTATATTCTTGTACATAGGGGGCAGTATTATAGTAGTTATATTCTTGTACATAGGAGCAGTATTATAGTAGTTATATTCTTGTACATAGGGGGCAGTATTTTAGTATATTCTTGTACATAGGAGCAGTATTATAATAGTTATATTCTTATACATAGAGGGCAGTATTATAGTAGTTATATTCTTGTACATAGGCAGTATTATAGTAGTTATATTCTTGTACATCGGGGGCAGTATTATAGTAGTTATATTCTTGTACATAGGGGACAGTATTATAGTAGTTATATTCCTGTAAATAGGGAGCAGTAGTATAGTAGTTATATCCTTGTACATAGGGAGCAGTATAGTAGTTATATTCCTGTACATAGGGGCAGTATTATAGTAGTTATATTCTTGTACAAAGGAGCAGTATTATAGTAGTTATATTCCTGTACAAAGGGAGCAGTAGTATAGTAGTTATATTCCTGTACAAAGGGAGCAGTAGTATAGTAGTTATATTCTTGTACATAGGAGCAGTATTATAGTAGTTATATTCTTGTACATAGGGGGCAGTATTATAGTAGTTATATTCCTGTACATAGGGAGCAGTAGTATAGTAGTTATATTCTTGTACATAGGAGGCAGTATTATAGTAGTTATATTCTTGTACATAGGGGGCAGTATTATAGTAGTTATATTCTTGTACATACGGGCAGTATTATAGTAGTTATATTCTTGTACAAAGGGAGCAGTAGTATAGTAGTTATATCCTTGTACATAGGGAGTAGTATAGTAGTTATATTCTTGTACATAGGGGAAGTATTATAGTAGTTATATTCCTGTACATAGGGGCAGTATTATAGTAGTTATATTCTTGTACAAAGGAGCAGTATTATAGTAGTTATATTCCTGTACAAAGGGAGCAGTAGTATAGTAGTTATATTCCTGTACAAAGGGAGCAGTAGTATAGTAGTTATATTCTTGTACATAGGAGCAGTATTATAGTAGTTATATTCTTGTACATAGGGGGCAGTATTATAGTAGTTATATTCCTGTACATAGGGAGCAGTAGTATAGTAGTTATATTCTTGTACATAGGAGGCAGTATTATAGTAGTTATATTCTTGTACATAGGGGGCAGTATTATAGTAGTTATATTCTTGTACATAGGGAGCAGTATTATAGTAGTTATATTCCTGTACATAGGGAGCAGTAGTATAGTAGTTATATTCTTGTACATAGCAGGCAGTATTAGAGTAGTTATATTCTTGTACATAGGGGGCAGTATTATAGTAGTTATATTCTTGTACATAGGGAGCAGTATTATATTAGTTATATTCCTGTACATAGGTGGCAGTATTATAGTAGTTATATTCTTGCACATAGGGAGCAGTATTATAGTAGTTATATTCTTGTACATAGGGGGCAGTATTATAGTAGTTATATTCTTGTACATAGGGAGCAGTATTATAGTAGTTATATTCTTGTACATAGGTGGCAGTATTATAGTAGTTATATTCTTGTACATAGGGGCAGTATTATAGTAGTTATATTCTTGTAAATAGGAGGCAGTATTATAGTAGTTATATTCTTGTAAATAGGAGCAGTATTATAGTAGTTATATTCTTGTACATAGGGAGCAGTATTATAGTTGTTATATTCTTGTACATAGGGGACAGTATTATAGTAGTTATACTCCTGTACATAGGAGCAGTATTATAGTAGTTATATTCTTGTACATAGGGGGCAGTATTATAGTAGTTATATTCTTGTACATAGGTAGCAGTATTATAGTAGTTATATTCTTGTACATAGGGGGCAGTATTATAGTAGTTATATTCTTGTACATAGGGGGCAGTATTATAGTAGTTATATTCTTGTACATAGGGGGCAGTATTATAGTAGTTATGTTCTTGTACATAGGGGCAGTATTATAGTAGTTATATTCTTGTACATATTGGGCAGTATTATAGTAGTTATATTCTTGTACATAGGGGGCAGTATTATAGTAGTTATATTCTTGTACATAGGAGCAGTATTATAGTAGTTATATTCTTGTACATAGGGGGCAGTATTATAGTAGTTATATTCCTGTACATAGGGAGCAGTAGTATAGTAGTTATATTCTTGTACATAGGGGGCAGTATTATAGTAGTTATATTCTTGTACATAGGGAGCAGTATTATATTAGTTATATTCCTGTACATAGGTGGCAGTATTATAGTAGTTATATTCTTGCACATAGGGAGCAGTATTATAGTAGTTATATTCTTGTACATAGGGGGCAGTATTATAGTAGTTATATTCTTGTACATAGGGAGCAGTATTATAGTAGTTATATTCTTGTACATAGGTGGCAGTATTATAGTAGTTATATTCTTGTACATAGGGGCAGTATTATAGTAGTTATATTCTTGTAAATAGGAGGCAGTATTATAGTAGTTATATTCTTGTAAATAGGAGCAGTATTATAGTAGTTATATTCTTGTACATAGGGAGCAGTATTATAGTTGTTATATTCTTGTACATAGGGGACAGTATTATAGTAGTTATACTCCTGTACATAGGAGCAGTATTATAGTAGTTATATTCTTGTACATAGGGGGCAGTATTATAGTAGTTATATTCTTGTACATAGGTAGCAGTATTATAGTAGTTATATTCTTGTACATAGGGGGCAGTATTATAGTAGTTATATTCTTGTACATAGGGGGCAGTATTATAGTAGTTATGTTCTTGTACATAGGGGCAGTATTATAGTAGTTATATTCTTGTACATATTGGGCAGTATTATAGTAGTTATATTCTTGTACATAGGGGGCAGTATTATAGTAGTTATATTCTTGTACATAGGAGCAGTATTATAGTAGTTATATTCTTGTACATAGGGGGCAGTATTATAGTAGTTATATTCCTGTACATAGGGAGCAGTAGTATAGTAGTTATATTCTTGTACATAGGGGGCAGTATTATAGTAGTTATATTCTTGTACATAGGAGGCAGTATTATAGTAGTTATATTCTTGTACATAGGGGGCAGTATTATAGTAGTTATATTCTTATACATAGGGGGCAGTATTATAGTAGTTATATTCTTGTACAAAGGGAGCAGTAGTATAGTAGTTATATCCTTGTACATAGGGAGCAGTATAGTAGTTATATTCTTGTACATAGGGGAAGTATTATAGTAGTTATATTCCTGTACATAGGGGCAGTATTATAGTTGTTATATTCCTGTACAAAGGGAGCAGTAGTATAGTAGTTATATTCCTGTACAAAGGGAGCAGTATTATAGTAGTTATATTCTTGTACATAGGAGCAGTATTATAGTAGTTATATTCTTGTACATAGGGGGCAGTATTATAGTAGTTATATTCCTGTACATAGGGAGCAGTAGTATAGTAGTTATATTCTTGTACATAGGAGGCAGTATTATAGTAGTTATATTCTTGTACATAGGGGGCAGTATTATAGTAGTTATATTCTTGTACATAGGGAGCAGTATTATAGTAGTTATATTCCTGTACATAGGGAGCAGTAGTATAGTAGTTATATTCTTGTACATAGCAGGCAGTATTATAGTAGTTATATTCTTGTACATAGGGGGCAGTATTATAGTAGTTATATTCTTGTACATAGGGAGCAGTATTATATTAGTTATATTCCTGTACATAGGTGGCAGTATTATAGTAGTTATATTCTTGCACATAGGGAGCAGTATTATAGTAGTTATATTCTTGTACATAGGGGGCAGTATTATAGTAGTTATATTCTTGTACATAGGGAGCAGTATTATAGTAGTTATATTCTTGTACATAGGTGGCAGTATTATAGTAGTTATATTCTTGTACATAGGGGCAGTATTATAGTAGTTATATTCTTGTAAATAGGAGGCAGTATTATAGTAGTTATATTCTTGTAAATAGGAGCAGTATTATAGTAGTTATATTCTTGTACATAGGGAGCAGTATTATAGTTGTTATATTCTTGTACATAGGGGACAGTATTATAGTAGTTATACTCCTGTACATAGGAGCAGTATTATAGTAGTTATATTCTTGTACATAGGGGGCAGTATTATAGTAGTTATATTCTTGTACATAGGTAGCAGTATTATAGTAGTTATATTCTTGTACATAGGGGGCAGTATTATAGTAGTTATATTCTTGTACATAGGGAGCAGTATTATAGTAGTTATATTCTTGTACATAGGGGGCAGTATTATAGTAGTTATATTCTTGTACATAGGGGGCAGTATTATAGTAGTTATATTCTTGTACATAGGGGGCAGTATTATAGTAGTTATATTCTTGTACATAGGTGGCAGTATTATAGTAGTTATATTCTTGTACATAGGGGCAGTATTATAGTAGTTATATTCTTGTAAATAGGAGGCAGTATTATAGTAGTTATATTCTTGTAAATAGGAGCAGTATTATAGTAGTTATATTCTTGTACATAGGGAGCAGTATTATAGTTGTTATATTCTTGTACATAGGGGACAGTATTATAGTAGTTATACTCCTGTACATAGGAGCAGTATTATAGTAGTTATATTCTTGTACATAGGGGGCAGTATTATAGTAGTTATATTCTTGTACATAGGTAGCAGTATTATAGTAGTTATATTCTTGTACATAGGGGCAGTATTATAGTAGTTATATTCTTGTACATAGGGAGCAGTATTATAGTAGTTATATTCTTGTACATAGGGGGCAGTATTACAGTAGTTATATTCTTGTACATAGGGGGCAGTATTATAGTAGTTATATTCTTGTACATAGGGGGCAGTATTATAGTAGTTATATTCTTGTACATAGGTGGCAGTATTATAGTAGTTATATTCTTGTACATAGGGGGCAGTATTATAGTAGTTATATTCTTGTACATAGGGAGCAGTATTATAGTAGTTATATTCTTGTACATAGGGGGCAGTATTATAGTAGTTATATTCTTATACATAGGGGGCAGTATTATAGTAGTTATATTCTTGTACATAGGGGGCAGTATTATAGTAGTTATATTCTTGTACATAGGGGCAGTATTGTAGTCGTTATATTCCTGTACATAGGGGGCAGTGTTATAGTAGTTATATTCTTGTACATAGGAGCAGTATTATAGTAGTTATATTCTTGTATATAGGGGCAGTATTATAGTAGTTACATTCTTGTACATAAGGGGCAGTATTATAGTAGTTATATTCTTGTACATAAGGGGCAGTATTATAGTAGTTACATTCTTGTACACAGGGGCAGTATTACGGTAGCTATATTCTTGTACATAGGGGCAGTATTATAGTAGTTATATTCTTAATATAGGGGCAGTATTAAAGTAGTTATATTCTTTTACATAGGGGGCAGTATTATAGTAGTTATTTTCTTGTACATAGGGGCAGTGTTATAGTAGTTATATTCTTGAACATAGGAGCAGTATTATAGTAGTTATATTCTTGTACATAGGGGCAATATTATAGTAGTTATATTCTTGTACATAGGGGGCAGTATTATAGTAGTTATATTCTTGTACATAGGTAGCAATATTATAGTAGTTATATTCTTGTACATAGGTAGCAGTATTATAGTAGTTATATTCTTGTACATAGGAGCAGTATTATAGTAGTCATATTCTTGCACATAGGGCAGTATTATAGTAGGTATATTCTTGTATATAGGAGCAGTATTATAGTAGTTATATTCTAGTACATAGGGAGCAGTATTATAGTAGCTATATTCTTGTACATAGGGGCAGTATTATAGTAGTTATATTCTTGTACATAGGAGCAGTATTATAGTAGTTATATTCTTGTAAATAGGAGGCAGTATTATAGTAGTTATATTCTTGTACATAGGGAGCAGTATTATAGTTGTTATATTCTTGTACATAGGTGACAGTATTAGAGTAGTTATATTCCTGTATATAGGAGCAGTATTATAGTAGTTATATTCTTGCACATAGGGGGCAGTATTATAGTAGTTATATTCTTGTACATAGGTAGCAGTATTATAGTAGTTATATTCTTGTACATAGGGGGCAGTATTATAGTATATTCTTGTACATAGGGAGCAGTAGTATAGTAGTTATATCCTTGTACATAGGGGCAGTATTATAGTAGTTATATTCTTGTACATAGGAGCAGTATTATAGTAGTTATATTCTTGTAAATAGGAGGTAGTTTTATAGTAGTTATATTCTTGTACATAGGGAGCAGTATTGTAGTTGTTATATTCTTGTACATAGGGGACAGTATTATAGTAGTTATATTCCTGTACATAGGAGCAGTATTATAGTAGTTATATTCTTGCACATAGGGGGCAGTATTATAGTAGTTATATTCTTGTACATAGGGGGCAGTATTATAGTAGTTATATTCTTGTACATAGGGGGCAGTATTATAGTAGTTATATTCTTGTACATAGGTGGCAGTATTATAGTAGTTATATTCTTGTACATAGGGAGCAGTATTATAGTAGTTATATTCTTGTACATAGGGGGCAGTATTATAGTAGTTATATTCTTGTACATAGGGAGCAGTATTATAGTAGTTATATTCTTGTACATAGGGGGCAGTATTATAGTAGTTATATTCTTGTACATAGGGGGCAGTATTATAGTAGTTATATTCTTGTACATAGGGGGCAGTATTATAGTAGTTATATTCTTGTACATAGGGAGCAGTATTATAGTAGTTATATTCTTGTACATAGGGGGCAGTATTATAGTAGTTATATTCTTGTACATAGGGGGCAGTATTATAGTAGTTATATTCTTGTACATAGGGGGCAGTAGTATAGTAGTTATATTCTTGTACATAGGGAGCAGTATTATAGTAGTTATGTTCTTGTACATAGGGGCAGTATTATAGTAGTTATATTCTTGTACATAGGGGGCAGTATTATAGTAGTTATATTCTTGTACATAGGGGCAGTATTGTAGTCGTTATATTCTTGTACATAGGGGCAGTATTATAGTAGTTATATTCCTGTACATAGGAGGCAGTGTTATAGTAGTTATATTCTTGTACATAGCTGCAGTATTATAGTAGTTATATTCTTGTACATAGGGGCAGTATTATAGTAGTTATATTCGTGTATATAGGGGCAGTATTATAGTATATTCTTGTACATAGGGGGCAGTATTATAGTAGTTATATTCTTGTACATAGGAGCAGTATTATAGTAGTTATATTCTTGTACATAGGGGCAATATTATAGTAGTTATATTCTTGTACATAGGGGGCAGTATTATAGTAGTTATATTCTTGTACATAGGGGGCAGTATTATAGTAGTTATATTCTTGTACATAGGGAGCAGTATTATAGTAGTTATATTCTTGTACATAGGGGGCAGTATTATAGTAGTTATATTCTTGTACATAGGGGCAGTATTGTAGTCGTTATATTCCTGTACATAGGAGGCAGTATTATAGTAGTTATATTCTTGTACATAGGTGCAGTATTATAGTAGTTATATTCTTGTACATAGGAGCAGTATTATAGTAGTTATATTCGTGTATATAGGGGCAGTATTATAGTATATTCTTGTACATAGGGGGCAGTATTATAGTAGTTATATTCTTGTACATAGTAGCAGTATTATAGTAGTTATATTCTTGTACATAGGGGCAGTATTATAGTAGTTATATTCTTGTACATAGGAGCAGTATTATAGTAGTTATATTCGTGTATATAGGGGCAGTATTATAGTATATTCTTGTACATAGGGGGCAGTATTATAGTAGTTATATTCTTGTACATAGTAGCAGTATTATAGTAGTTATATTCTTGTACATAGGGGGCAGTATTATAGTAGTTATATTCTTGTACATAGGGGCAGTATTATAGTAGTTATATTCTTGTACATAGGAGCAGTATTATAGTAGTTATATTCTTGTACATAGGGGGCAGTATTATAGTAGTTATATTCTTGTACATAGGGGGCAGTATTATAGTAGTTATATTCTTGTACATAGGGGGCAGTATTATAGTAGTTATATTCTTGTACATAGGGAGCAGTATTATAGTAGTTATATTCTTGTACATAGGGGGCAGTATTATAGTAGTTATATTCTTGTACATAGGGGGCAGTATTATAGTAGTTATATTCTTGTACATAGGGGGCAGTATTATAGTAGTTATATTCTTGTACATAGGGAGCAGTATTATAGTAGTTATATTCTTGTACATAGGGGCAGTATTATAGTAGTTATATTCTTGTACATAGGGGCAGTATTATAGTAGTTATATTCTTGTATATAGGGGCAGTATTATAGTATATTCTTGTACATAGGGGGCAGTATTATAGTAGTTATATTCTTGTACATAGGAGCAGTATTATAGTAGTTATATTCTTGTACATAGGGGCAATATTATAGTAGTTATATTCTTGTACATAGGGGGCAGTATTATAGTAGTTATATTCTTGTACATAGGAGCAGTATTATAGTAGTTATATTCTTGTACATAGGGGGCAGTATTATAGTAGTTATATTCTTGTACATAGGGGGCAGTATTATAGTAGTTATATTCTTGTATATAGGAGCAGTATTATAGTAGTTATATTCTTGTACATAGGGGGCAGTATTTTAGTAGGTATATTCTTGTATATAGGAGCAGTATTATAGTAGTTATATTCTTGTACATAGGGAGCAGTGTTATAGTAGTTATATTCTTGTACATAGGGGGAGTATTACAGTAGCTACAGTGCTGGCCAAAAGTATTGACACCCCTGCAATTCTGTCAGATAATACTCAGTTTCTTCCTGAAAATGATTGCAAACACAAATTCTTTGGTATTATCTTCATTTAATTTGTCTTAAATGAAAAAACACAAAAGAGAATGAAGCAAAAAGCAAGACATTGATCATTTGACACAAAACTCCAAAAATGGGCCAGACAAAAGTATTGGCACCCTCATCCTAATACTTGGTTGCACAACCTTTAGCCAAAATAACTGCGACCAACCGCTTCCGGTAACCATCAATGAGTTTCTTACAATGCTCTGCTGGAATTTTAGACCATTTTTCTTTGGCAAACTGCTCCAGGTCCCTGATATTTGAAGGGTGCCTTCTCCAAACTGCCATTTTTAGATCTCTCCACAGGTGTTCTATGGGATTCAGGTCTGGACTCATTGCTGGCCACCTTAGAAGTCTCCAGTGCTTTTTCTCAAACCATTTTCTAGTGCTTTTTGAAGTGTGTTTTGGGTCATTGTCCTGCTGGAAGACCCATGACCTCTGAGGAAGATCCAGCTTTCTCACACTGGGCTCTACATTATACTGCAAAATTTGTTGGTAGTCTTCAGACTTCATAATGCTATGCACACGGTCAAGCAGTCCAGTGCCAGAGGCAGCAAAGCAACCCCAAAACATCAGGGAACCTCCGCCATGTTTGACTGTAGGGACCGTGTTCTTTTCTTTGAATGCCTCTTTTTTTCTCCTGTAAACTCTATGTTGATGCCTTTGCCCAAAAAGCTCTACTTTTGTCTCATCTGACCAGAGAACATTCTTCCAAAACGTTTTAGGCTTTTTCAGGTAAGTTTTGGCAAACTCCAGCCTGGCTTTTTTATGTCTCGGGGCAAGAAGTGGGGTCTTCCTGGGTCTCCTACCATACAGTCCCTTTTCTTTCAGATGCCGACGGATAGTACGGGTTGAGACTGTTGTACCCTCGGACTGCAGGGCAGCTTGAACTTGTTTGGATGTTAGTCGAGGTTCTTTATCCGACATCCGCACAATCTTGCGTTGAAATCTCTTGTCTATTTTTCTTTTCCGTCCACATCAAGGGAGGTTAGCCACAGTGCCATGGGCTTTACACTTCTTGATGACACTGCGCACGGTAGACACAGGAACATTCAGGTCTTTGGAGATGGACTTGTAGCCTTGAGATTGCTCATGCTTCCTCACAATTTGGTTTCTCAAGTCCTCAGACAGTTCTTTGGTCTTCTTTCTTTTCTCCATGCTCAATGTGGTACACACAAGGACACAGGACAGAGGTTGAGTCAACTTTAATCCATGTCAACTGGCTGCAAGTGTGATTTAGTTATTGCCAACACCTGTTAGGTGCCACAGGTAAGTTACAGGTGCTGTTAATTACACAAATTAGAGAAGCATCACATGATTTTTCGAACAGTGCCAATACTTTTGTCCACCCTCTTTATGCTTGGTGTGAATTATATCCAATTTGGCTTTAGGACAATTCTTTTTGTGTTTTTTCATTTAAGACAAATTAAATGAAGATAATAATACCAAAGAATTTGTGTTTGCAATCATTTTCAGGAAGAAACTGAGTATTATCTGACAGAATTGCAGGGGTGTCAATACTTTTGGCCATGACTGTATTCTTGTACATAGGGGCAGTATTACAGTAGTTATATTCTTGTATATAGGGGCAGTATTCTAGTAGTTATATTCTTGTACATAGGGGGCAGTATTATAGTAGTTATATTCTTGTATATAGGGGCAGTATTATAGTAGTTATATTCTTGTACATAGGAGCAGTATTCTAGTAGTTATATTCTTGTACATAGGGGGCAGTATTATAGTAGTTATATTCTTGTACATAGGAGCAGTATTATAGTAGTTATATTCTTGTACATAGGGGCAGTATTATAGTAGTTATATTCTTGTACATAGGGGCAGTATTCTAGTAGTTTTATTCTTGTACATAGGGGCAGTATTATAGTAGTTTTATTCTTGTACATAGGGGCAGTATTCTAGTAGTTTTATTCTTGTACATAGGGGCAGTATTCTAGTAGTTTTATTCTTGTACATAGGGGCAGTATTCTAGTAGTTATATTCTTGTACATAGGGGCAGTATTCTAGTAGTTATATTCTTGTACATAGGGGCAGTATTCTAGTAGTTATATTCTTGTACATAGGGGCAGTATTCTAGTAGTTATATTCTTGTACATAGGGGCAGTATTCTAGTAGTTTTATTCTTGTACATAGGGGCAGTATTATAGTAGTTTTATTCTTGTACATAGGGGCAGTATTATAGTAGTTTTATTCTTGTACATAGGGGCAGTATTCTAGTAGTTATATTCTTGTACATAGGGGCAGTATTCTAGTAGTTATATTCTTGTACATAGGGGCAGTATTCTAGTAGTTATATTCTTGTACATAGGGGCAGTATTCTAGTAGTTATATTCTTGTACATAGGGGCAGTATTCTAGTAGTTTTATTCTTGTACATAGGGGCAGTATTCTAGTAGTTTTATTCTTGTACATAGGGGCAGTATTATAGTAGTTTTATTCTTGTACATAGGGGCAGTATTATAGTAGTTATATTCTTGTACATAGGGGCAGTATTATAGTAGTTATATTCTTGTACATAGGGGCAGTATTCTAGTAGTTATATTCTTGTACATAGGGGCAGTATTCTAGTAGTTATATTCTTGTACATAGGGGCAGTATTATAGTAGTTATATTCTTGTACATAGGGGCAGTATTATAGTAGTTATATTCTTGTACATAGGAGCAGTATTCTAGTAGTTATATTCTTGTACATAGGGGCAGTATTCTAGTAGTTATATTCTTGTACATAGGGGCAGTATTATAGTAGTTATATTCTTGTACATAGGGGCAGTATTATAGTAGTTATATTCTTGTACATAGGGGCAGTATTATAGTAGTTATATTCTTGTACATAGGGGCAGTATTCTAGTAGTTATATTCTTGTACATAGGGGCAGTATTCTAGTAGTTATATTCTTGTACATAGGGGCAGTATTCTAGTAGTTATATTCTTGTACATAGGGGCAGTATTATAGTAGTTATATTCTTGTACATAGGGGCAGTATTCTAGTAGTTATATTCTTGTACATAGGGGCAGTATTATAGTAGTTATATTCTTGTACATAGGGGCAGTATTCTAGTAGTTTTATTCTTGTACATAGGGGCAGTAATATAGTAGTTATATTCTTGTACATAGGGGCAGTATTATAGTAGTTATATTCTTGTACATAGGGGCAGTATTATAGTAGTTATATTCTTGTACATAGGAGCAGTATTCTAGTAGTTATATTCTTGTACATAGGGGCAGTATTCTAGTAGTTATATTCTTGTACATAGGGGCAGTATTATAGTAGTTATATTCTTGTACATAGGGGCAGTATTATAGTAGTTATATTCTTGTACATAGGGGCAGTATTATAGTAGTTATATTCTTGTACATAGGAGCAGTATTCTAGTAGTTATATTCTTGTACATAGGGGCAGTATTCTAGTAGTTTTATTCTTGTACATAGGGGCAGTATTCTAGTAGTTTTATTCTTGTACATAGGGGCAGTATTATAGTAGTTATATTCTTGTACATAGGGGCAGTATTATAGTAGTTATATTCTTGTACATAGGGGCAGTATTATAGTAGTTATATTCTTGTACATAGGAGCAGTATTCTAGTAGTTATATTCTTGTACATAGGGGGCAGTATTATAGTAGTTATATTCTTGTATATAGGGGCAGTATTATAGTAGTTATATTCTTGTACATAGGAGCAGTATTCTAGTAGTTATATTCTTGTACATAGGGGGCAGTATTATAGTAGTTATATTCTTGTACATAGGGGCAGTATTATAGTAGTTATATTCTTGTATATAGGGGCAGTATTATAGTAGTTATATTCTTGTATATAGGGGCAGTATTATAGTAGTTATATTCTTGTACATAGGAGCAGTATTCTAGTAGTTATATTCTTGTACATAGGGGGCAGTATTCTAGTAGTTATATTCTTGTACATAGGGGCAGTATTCTAGTAGTTTTATTATTGTACATAGGGGCAGTATTATAGTAGTTATATTCTTGTATATAGGGGCAGTATTCTAGTAGTTATATTCTTGTATATAGGAGCAGTATTATAGTAGTTATATTCTTGTATATAGCAGTATTATAGTAGTTATATTCTTGTACATAGGAGCAGTATTAGTTTTATTCTTGTACATAGGAGCAGTATTATAGTAGTTATATTCTTGTCCATAGGAGCAGTATTATAGTAGTTATATTCTTGTATATAGGGGCAGTATTATAGTAGTTATATTCTTGTACATAGGGAGCAGTGTTATAGTAGTTATATTCTTGTACATAGGGGCAGTATTAGTTTTATTCTTGTACATAGGAGCAGTATTATAGTATATTCTTGTAAATAGCAGTATTATAGTAGTTATATTCTCCTACATATGGGTGGTATTGTAGTTTTTTTCTTGTACATAGGAGCAGTATTATAGTATATTCTTGTACATAGGAGCAGTATTATAGTAGTTATATTCTCGTACATATGGGCAGTATTATGGTAGTTATTTCCTTGTGCATAGGGAGCAGTATTATAGTAGTTATATTCTTGTACATAGGGGTGGTATTATAGTAGTTTTATTCTTGTACATAGGAGGCAGTATTATAGTAATTTTATTCTTGTACATAGGGGCAGTATTGTAGTATATTCTTGTGCATAGGGTGCAGTATTATAGTAGCTATATTCTTGTACATATGGGCGGTATTATAGTTGTTATATTCTTGTACATAGGGGCAGTATTATAGTAGTTATAGTCTTTTACCTAGGGGGCAGTATTATAGTATATTCTTGTACATAGGGGCAGTATTATAGTAGCTATATTCTTGTACATAGGGGCAGTATTATAGTAGCTATATTCTTGTACATAGGGGCAGTATTATAGAAGTTTTATTCTTGTACATATGGGCGGTATTACAGTAGTTATATTCTTTTACATAGAGGTAGTATTATAGTAGTTATATTCTTGTACATAGGAGCAGTATTATAGCAGTTATATTCTTGTACATAGGGGCAGTATTATAGTAGTTATATTCTTGTACATAGGGGCAGTTTTATAGTAGATAGTGTTGTGTAAGTTTATCTCTGCAGACCATGAAGGATGGCATCTGCAGTTTTCCATGTTTGCTTATTTTGTGGGGTTTTTTTTCTGGTTTCCTCCCACACTACAGATACTGATGGGGAATATAGAGCGGGAGTGACAATGGGGACAATGCTGATATCAGTACAGCGCTGTGGGTTATGATGGTGCTATTTGAGATGAATGAACACTGGGTGCAGTAGGATACAAATGTTCTCGTCTGTAATGGTTGGGTATAACGACTATGGTCTTCTTGGTCTTCAGGTTCAGTTTCCACAATAGTCAATGTAGTCATTTTTGGGAATTTCCCATTCGTGAATGTTCTTTTAGCCGATGCATCTAATAATCAGCAGGAGAATATTGCACCATGTTGTGTGAATTTGTATATTGATGCAGTTGAGCAATACAGTCACCTGCCCCGTGTTCTGCTGCACAGACGACTGTTCTGCCAACGTCGGCCATACACCGCAGGGCTCCTAGCAGTACAGTACCCACCATGAACAAGTGATGCCTTTACCGGCAGGGAGCACTGCTGCTTTGCCCCAATTTCCAGGATGCAAAGGGAAACCTCAGAATTAACCCTGTCTAGGATTGCATAAGGGGCCATATGGCCCCATTACTTATTTGTACTGGGGGGCAAAAATTACCAGATATCCAACACACTACCATCCTCATAACATTCTCTCTGCAGTCACCTCTAGGAAGAGATCCCTGTATACGATATAAAAGATCTAGATAAGGAAACTGAAGGTAAAATAATCACATTTGAAGACGTTGTAAAGCTAGGAGGTATAGCTAACACTAGAGAAGACAAAGGATTCAGAAGGCTCAGCTTGAACAATGGGCAGCGACTAATGGTATTTAACAGGGAGAAATTCAAAATTCTACATCTAGGCAAGAAAATGAAAATTACATCTATAGAATGGGAGGAATAGAACTAAGCAACAGCCCATGTGAATTAGATTTAAGTATACTAATAGATCACAGGCTGCATATGAGTCAACCGTGTGATGCAACAGCAAAAAAGGAAAATACAGTTCTTGGATGTATTAAGAGAAGAATAGAGTCTAGATCACATGTATATCTTTGTATGAAGTAATTGTCCCCCTCTACGCCTCCTTGGCCAGGCCTCATCTGGAATTCTGTGTCCAGTTTTGGGCACCGCATTTTAAAAAAGACATTGAAAAACTGGAGCAAGTTCAGAGAAGAGCAAGCAGTATAATGAGCGGACTGCAAAGTATGTCCTTTGTGGAACGGTTACAGAATTTGGGAATGTTTAGCTTGCAAAAGGGAAGATTGAGAGGAGACTTAATAGCTGTCTACAAATATCTGAAGGGCTGTCACATTGTAGAGGGATGAAACTGAAAGGGAGAAGACACAGATTAGATATTAGAAAAAACTTTTTGACAGTGAGGCTGATCAATGAGTGGAACAGGCTGCCGGGAGAGGTGCTGAGGTCTCCTTCAATGGAAGTCTTCACACAGAGGCTGGACAGAGTCTGGGATGATTTAGTGACTCCTGCATTGAGCAGGGGGTTGGACATGATCTTGGAGGTCCCTTCCAACTAAAGGTACTGTCACACTTAGCGATGTACCAGCGATATGACGCGGTCAGGATCGCTGGTACATCGCTAAGTGGTCGCTAGTGAGCTGCCACATAGGCAGATCTCACCAGCGACATGGCTGGGGACGGGGGTCACTACTTACCTGTCACACCAGGCGATCCTGTGTCCTCCCGCCCGGCTCCACGCGTCGCTCATCGTCACAGCAGGAAGCGCCGCAGGAAGCTGACGACTAGAAACAGTCCTGGACGTTCTCGCGCGATCAGCGATAACCAGCGGGGGAGCCGGTCGGAGGTAAGTATCAGACACAGCGATATCGCTAGCAATATCGCTATAACGTCACTAGTTATAGCGATATTGCTAGCGATATCGCTTAGTGTGACAGTACCTTTACGCTCAAGATTCTATCTCTGTATAGAATCCTAATGTATCTGCAGTCACCACTAGGGGGAGCTCCCTGTGTACAGAGATATATGATAAGATCCTGTCTGCAGCCACCACTAGGGGGAGCTCCCTGTATAGAGATACATGATAAGATCCTGTCTACAGTCACCACTAAGGGCCGCTCCCTGTATAGATATATAAGATCCTGTCGGCAGCCACTAGGGGGAGCTCAGTGCAAACAATGTATCCTTGTAATCTCATGCAGTGAGCGCCCCCTAGTGGTGGTAGCAGAATGCTATTTCAGATCAGTCCATGGAGAGGATGAAATGCTAAGTGCGTGTCACATATCCCGTGATGGAAAAATAAGACATCGTCAGCAGGCTGGAGGGTAATAAAACAGATTTTAATGACAATATCCCCCAGGTCTGGCTTTCAACAAATTGCCAGTTTGGGTTTTAGTGCCTCAGCCACAACTTAGCGTGAAAAGTGTTAAAATAAGCAGAAAAAAAAAAAAAAAAAAAAAAAAAAAGAATGAAAGAAGGTGCTTAGCAAGAGTGAAAAAAATAAGTGAGCGTCTTTCCTGGTAGAGAATCCTTCCTCCTGGAGCCGTGGAGAATCCGCGCTGCACAGTCAGCCACAGGGGCGGCGCTCACACTGCATTGGAGGCAGGGTAAAAAGCAAAAGGTTCTAAAAATAAAAAGCCGAGTCCGGAGAGAAGCGAAACTCTGAGTGAGCGGGAGAGCGCCACCCGTGCCCGCTGCAGCAGAGAGCGGCTGAGGCCGGAGATCCACACAAATTTAGGGTTGGGGCCAGAAAACGCAGGAGGCAACCGGGCCCCCCCCTTCTGAAGGAAAACCCAGGACTCTCCATCTTACGGGACGCTATGGGGGGAGAAGGGGGCGACAAAATAAAAAAAATACTAACTAAAAAGAAAACTCTCCAGGAAATGCCACCTTAACCCCTTCCTGCCCAGAGGTCACAGAGAAGGCGGGTATAAAGCAGTCTCTCGTGGGGCGCATCATGAATGCCGCTCTGCGGACTGAGTGTTTCGTTGGGGAAGGTGGGTTTTTGGGGCTGGAGGGACGGACCACCACACCGAAGACGGGGGCTGGGGGGGGCTCCGCTCTGTGCCTTAACCTTTGCCATCCATGGCTTCTGCATATAGGACTACACGGGAGGGATCTGAAAGAGAAGAGAATGATGGGAACATTATCTCTGCTTGCTGTAAGGGAACACTCATATGTTCACAGATGAGGGTTTGTTAGAGCCGGGACTTGTACATTGTAACAAACCCTCAGCTCCTGGATGAAGCCGAAAATCAAGCAGAGATTCCACCACAGACAAGGCCCCGCCCAGCGCTCCTCTCCGCCCCCTTCCCGGCCGGCGCTCCTCTCCGCCCCCTCCCCCCCCTCTCCCCGGCCGGCGCTCCTCCCCGCCCTCCCCCACCCCACCCTCTCCCCGGCCGGCGCTCCTCTCCGGCCAGCGCTCCTCTCCGCCCTCCCCCCCCCCCCTCTCCCCGGCCGGCGCTCCTCTCCGGCCAGCGCTCCTCTCCCCCCCCCCCCCCCGGCGCTCCTCTTCCCCCCCCCCCCCCGGCCGGCGCTCCTCTTCCCCCCCCCCCCGGCCGGCGCTCCTCTTCCCGGCCGGCGCTCCTCTTCCCCCCTCCCCCCTCCTCTACCCCCACCCCCGGCCGGCGCTCCTCTCCGCCCTCTCCCCCCCCCGGCCGGCGCTCCTCTCCGCCCTCTCCCCCCCCCGGCCGGCGCTCCTCTCCGCCCTCTCCCCCCCCCCCCCCGGCGCTCCTCTCCGCCCTCTCCCCCCCCCCGGCGCTCCTCTCCGCCCTCTCCCCCCCCCCCGGCGCTCCTCTCCCCCCCCGGCGCTCCTCTCCGCCCTCTCCCCCCCCCGGCGCTCCTCTCCCCCCCCGGCGCTCCTCTCCCCCCCCGGCGCTCCTCTCCGCCCTCTCCCCCCCCGGCGCTCCTCTCCCCCCCCGGCGCTCCTCTCCGCCCTCTCCCCCCCCCGGCGCTCCTCTCCCCCCCCGGCGCTCCTCTCCGCCCTCTCCCCCCCCCGGCGCTCCTCTCCCCCCCCGGCGCTCCTCTCCGCCCTCTCCCCCCCCCCCCCGGCGCTCCTCTCCGCCCTCTCCCCCCCCCCCCCCGGCGCTCCTCTCCGCCCTCTCCCCCCCCCCCCCGGCGCTCCTCTCCGCCCTCTCCCCCCCCCCCGGCGCTCCTCTCCGCCCTCTCCCCCCCCGGCGCTCCTCTCCCCCCCCGGCGCTCCTCTCCGCCCTCTCCCCCCCCCCCGGCGCTCCTCTCCGCCCTCTCCCCCCCCGGCGCTCCTCTCCCCCCCCGGCGCTCCTCTCCGCCCTCTCCCCCCCCCCCGGCGCTCCTCTCCGCCCTCTCCCCCCCCGGCGCTCCTCTCCGCCCTCTCCCCCCCCCCCCGGCGCTCCTCACCGCCCTCTCCCCGCCGGCGGTCCTCTCCCCCCCCCGGCGCTCCTCTCCGCCCTCTCCCCCCCCCGGCGCTCCTCTCCCCCCCCGGCGCTCCTCTCCGCCCTCTCCCCCCCCCCCCCCGGCGCTCCTCTCCGCCCTCTCCCCCCCCCCCCCCCGGCGCTCCTCTCCGCCCTCTCCCCCCCCCCCCCGGCGCTCCTCTCCGCCCTCTCCCCCCCCCCCCCGGCGCTCCTCTCCGCCCTCTCCCCCCCCCCCCCCGGCGCTCCTCTCCGCCCTCTCCCCCCCCCCCCCGGCGCTCCTCTCCGCCCTCTCCCCCCCCCCCCCGGCGCTCCTCTCCGCCCTCTCCCCCCCCCCGGCGCTCCTCTCCGCCCTCTCCCCCCCCCCGGCGCTCCTCTCCGCCCTCTCCCCCCCCCCCGGCGCTCCTCTCCGCCCTCTCCCCCCCCCCCGGCGCTCCTCTCCGCCCTCTCCCCCCCCCCCGGCGCTCCTCTCCGCCCTCTCCCCCCCCCCCGGCGCTCCTCTCCGCCCTCTCCCCCCCCCGGCGCACCTCTCCGCCCTCTCCCCCCCCCCGCACCTCTCCGCCCACTCCCCGACCGGCGCTCCTCTCCGCCCTCCGCCCTCCCCGGCCGGCGCTCCCCCTCCGCCCGGCCTCTTACCTTTCTTATGCACGTTCCAGATACGATTCCACTCTGAAGAAAAAAAAAAAAAAAAAAAGAAAATGGAAATCTGAATAAAATCCCAGCACAACGTTACAAAGCATCAGTTATGCAACTCCAGCACTGGTATATTATAAACACAGACAGGACAGCAGCAGGCCGCCAATACAGGACTGGATGCAACTGTAACAAACCCTCAACGGTGTGTCTAAGAAGGGAAAGATGGGTCTGTACAAGAATATTCCCATTCTCTGGCAGCAAGCGGTGGTCAAACACTACGGCCAATGATCTGCTGCCTCCCGGGCCAGTGCGGGACCAGGTTGTACTCCCCCTAAACTAAGAGTCCGGGAATGGTGACTGACAACATGAGAGCGTGCACAGCGGCAGTCATCGTTGTCAGAACTAAAACATCTCAACTGCACACGAGGAAACTGCAGGGTTAACAATCACTGGGAGCAGCGGCTGCCCGACCTTTCCAGCACCAGGGGATAATGGGGTTTCCAGCAGTTATCGGCGTTCGGACCTCCATTTACCATCTGCCACCACTCACCTTGCAGGCTGTAGGAGACCATGGCTTCCCAATCTTTCGGATTCTCCATGGTGGTCACCTCGGGATCAGCTCCTTCTATATAGAAGCCATGGGACAGGCGCACCAAAGCCATCACCGGAGGGGCTTTGTCCAGGTCTCCGCCACCTTCCACCCCTCCAGGGGTGTCTTCTTGAGGCTCCCTCACCTCTAGCGGCACTGCCTGACCAGCTCCTGGTTCATTAATAAAGGATAACCCCCATTCGTTCTGGAAAATGGCCCCTAGGTTTTCCTGGCTGACTGGGGAAGGTGGGGAGGAGGAGAGGGAGGAACAGGAGGAGGAGGAAAGGGAGCCGGCGTGCAGCGCAGCGGCGTCACTCTGCGCAGCGTTCAGGCAGTTGGGGAGGGTAGTGGAGGTGCGGAGGGCAGAGCTGGGCACCAGTCCTTTGCCATCCAGGTTCTCTTTCACCTTGCTGGCGTAACTGATTTTCGGCAGCGTCCTGGCGCTGCTGCTGTCGACAGGAAAGACAGGCAGAGGCTTGAAGAGCAGCCAGCTGTCCGTGGCCGGCTCCTTGTCTGTCGGGGGTGAGGGCTGGCGCGAGACGGCTTTGTTTTTGTCCCCGGCCGTCTGCTCAGGTCTCATCTCCGCACACGGGGGCTCTGTAGAATTTAAGGCTTCGCGGTTCCTGGGGCGCTGGGTGTGGGGACCCCCTCCGGGCCTGGGCACCCACGCTTTACGTTTTCCATCCCGGTATTGGCTCTCATAGTCCCAGTAGCCTTTACGGTGTCCAGAATACGAAGTGCGGTGGTGGTGATGGTGGTGTGTGGGGTAGTAATTGGGATGGTACTGGGAGGGGGGTGGTGGTCTCTGCAGCCCTCGGCCAGAGGAGTCTTTCTCGCAGCCTCGCAGGTGACGCAGGTTCAGGGAGTTAGAGGGGCTGAGGGGGACGCTCTCCTCGGTGCGGCCGGCTAGCGCCTCAATTTCTGGTCCAAATCCGTTTGAGTCCCAGGAGCCTGAAGTGGAAGAGAGAAGAAAATGAATACAGAGACCATCGACCACAGGTCACAGAAGGGGGCACGTCACACACAGCTGACCCCGGAATCACTGGAGTGGGGGGGGCCCTAAATGAGGACCCCTGTGTACTCACATCCCGGCACTGGAAATGAAGCTTACCCTCAATCCCAGTCCTCATGCTGCATGTGACCACTTCAGCCAATCAACAGCCTCAATGGTCTCATGCTGCAGAGGTCGCACGCCCGAGGAAGCACGGAGACCGGCAAAGCACGGAGACCGGCGGGGGCGAGGGATCTGTACCCAATCGGATCCCAATACTTCTCACAACTCACCAAGTCCAGACTGATACAATGTAACAAAGTTTGTTTTGTTTATAACCTCTGGACATATAATTGTGACCTCAGCTATGAGAACTAGGAGGACATAGTGACAGCTGCAGAGGTTCTACACAATGGGAAATGTTCACACTTGTGCTCCCTTTACGTGTGGACACTATGGGGGTCATGGGAATAACCAGCAGCAGGTGCCGCACTGATGGGAGTGGTAGTCCTATGCTGCTGTGCGCAGGTTGCAAGGACGGGATGATCCCCTCCCTTATAGATGTGTAGTTGCCGCACACAACAGCAGCTGACGGTGTGGAATCCCACAGTGTACGCCCCCAGTGGCCACACTGGTAACTGCACCCCGGGAGGAAGGAAGAAGCAGCAGCAGACCCAACCATACCCAACAGCCGACACCAGCCTGAGACATGGAGGTCAGGGAAGACCCGGCTGGCGGAGCAGGAAGGGGGACACGGGAGGCAACATTAACCTCTCACTGCCCACAACAGTAACTAGAGAAAGTCCAGACCCACACAGGGACCGCCAACATGGAGCGTGAGCAGAGGCGCCCCCCAAAGCCAGGAGTCATCTGTACACAGCAAAAGCTTTCACCCCCCCAGCACTGCTATATGTATACACACAACACAGCACCAGCCTCTGCATGCATGAAAATATACACACAGGGGAGAAGTCACCTGCCGCCCCTACATATACACACACACAGGGGGAGAAGTCACCCGCCGCCCCTACATATACACACACACACAGGGGGAGAAGTCACCCGCCGCCCCTACATATACACACACACACAGGGGAGAAGTCACCCGCCGCCCCTACATATACACACACACACAGGGGAGAAGTCACCCGCCGCCCCTACATATACACACACACAGGGGAGAAGTCACCCGCCGCCCCTACATATACACACAGGGGAGAAGTCACCCGCCGCCCCTACATATACACACAAACACAGGGGAGAAGTCACCCGCCGCCCCTACATATACACACAGGGGAGAAGTCACCCGCCGCCCCTACATATACACACACACACAGGGGAGAAGTCACCCGCCGCCCCTACATATACACACACACACAGGGGAGAAGTCACCCGCCGCCCCTACATATACACACACACACAGGGGAGAAGTCACCCGCCGCCCCTACATATACACACACAGGGGAGAAGTCACCCGCCGCCCCTACATATATACACACACAGGGGAGAAGTCACCCGCCGCCCCTACATATATACACACACACAGGGGAGAAGTCACCCGCCGCCCCTACATATACACACACACACACACAGGGGAGAAGTCACCCGCCGCCCCTACATATACACACACACACACACAGGGGAGAAGTCACCCGCCGCCCCTACATATACACACACACACAGGGGAGAAGTCACCCGCCGCTCCTACATATACACACAGGGGAGAAGTCACCCGCCGCCCCTACATATACACACACAGGGGAGAAGTCACCCGCCGCCCCTACATATACACACACACACACAGGGGAGAAGTCACCCGCCGCCCCTACATATATACACACACACAGGGGAGAAGTCACCCGCCGCCCCTACATATATACACAAACACAGGGGAGAAGTCACCCGCCGCCCCTACATATACACACACACACACAGGGGAGAAGTCACCCGCCGCCCCTACATATACACACACACAGGGGAGAAGTCACCCGCCGCCCCTACATATATACACACACACACACACACACACACAGGGGAGAAGTCACCCGCCGCCCCTACATATACACACACACAGGGGAGAAGTCACCCGCCGCCCCTACATATATACACACACACAGGGGAGAAGTCACCCGCCGCCCCTACATATACACACACACACACAGGGGAGAAGTCACCCGCCGCCCCTACATATACACACACACAGGGGAGAAGTCACCCGCCGCCCCTACATATATACACACACACAGGGGAGAAGTCACCCGCCGCCCCTACATATATACACACACAGGGGAGAAGTCACCCGCCGCCCCTACATATACACACACACACAGGGGAGAAGTCACCCGCCGCCCCTACATATACACACACACACACAGGGGAGAAGTCACCCGCCGCCCCTACATATACACACACACACACAGGGGAGAAGTCACCCGCCGCCCCTACATATACACACACACACACACAGGGGAGAAGTCACCCGCCGCCCCTACATATACACACACACAGGGGAGAAGTCACCCGCCGCCCCTACATATACACACACACAGGGGAGAAGTCACCCGCCGCCCCTACATATACACACACACAGGGGAGAAGTCACCCGCCGCCCCTATATATACACACAGGGGAGAAGTAACCCGCCGCCCCTACATATATACACACACACAGGGGAGAAGTCACCCGCCGCCCCTACATATATACACACACACACACAGGGGAGAAGTCACCCGCCGCCCCTACATATATACACACACACACACACAGGGGAGAAGTCACCCGCCGCCCCTACATATACACACACACACACAGGGGAGAAGTCACCCGCCGCCCCTAGATATACACACACACAGGGGAGAAGTCACCCGCCGCCCCTACATATACACACACACACAGGGGAGAAGTCACCAGCCGCCCCTACATATACACACACACACAGGGGAGAAGTCACCCGCCGCCCCTACATATACACACACACACAGGGGAGAAGTCACCCGCCGCCCCTACATATACACACACACACACAGGGGAGAAGTCACCCGCCGCCCCTACATATACACACACACACACAGGGGAGAAGTCACCCGCCGCCCCTACATATACACACACACACACACACACACACACGGGAGAAGTCACCCGCCGCCCCTACATATACACACACACACAGGGGAGAAGTCACCCGCCGCCCCTACATATATACACACACACACACACAGGGGAGAAGTCACCCGCCGCCCCTACATATACACACACACACAGGGGAGAAGTCACCCGCCGCCCCTACATATACACACACACACAGGGGAGAAGTCACCCGCCGCCTCTACATATACACACACACAGGGGAGAAGTCACCCGCCGCCCCTACATATACACACACACACAGGGGAGAAGTCACCCGCCGCCCCTACATATACACACACACACACAGGGGAGAAGTCACCCGCCGCCCCTACATATACACACACACACACACAGGGGAGAAGTCACCCGCCGCCCCTACATATACACACACACACACACACACAGGGGAGAAGTCACCCGCCGCCCCTACATATACACACACACAGGGGAGAAGTCACCCGCCGCCCCTACATATACACACACACACGGGAGAAGTCACCCGCCGCCCCTACATATACACACACACACACGGGAGAAGTCACCCGCCGCCCCTACATATACACACACACACACACACACACAGGGGAGAAGTCACCCGCCGCCCCTACATATACACACACACACACAGGGGAGAAGTCACCCGCCGCCCCTACATATACACACACACAGGGGAGAAGTCACCCGCCGCCCCTACATATACACACACACAGGGGAGAAGTCACCCGCCGCCCCTACATATACACACACACAGGGGAGAAGTCACCCGCCGCCCCTACATATACACACACACAGGGGAGAAGTCACCCGCCGCCCCTACATATACACACACACAGGGGAGAAGTCACCCGCCGCCCCTACATATATACACATACACACACACACACAGGGGAGAAGTCACCCGCCGCCCCTACATACACACACACACACACACACACACACACACAGGGGAGAAGTCACCCGCCGCCCCTACATACACACACACAGGGGAGAAGTCACCCGCCGCCCCTACATATACACACACAGGGGAGAAGTCACCCGCCGCCCCTACATATACACACACAGGGGAGAAGTCACCCGCCGCCCCTACATATACACACAGGGGAGAAGTCACCCGCCGCCCCTACATATACACACACAGGGGAGAAGTCACCCGCCGCCCCTATATATACACACAGAGGGGAGAAGTCACCCGCCGCCCCTATATATACACACAGAGGGGAGAAGTCACCCGCCGCCCCTATATATACACACAGAGGGGAGAAGTCACCCGCCGCCCCTATATATACACACAGAGGGGAGAAGTCACCCGCCGCCCCTACATACACACACAGGGGAGAAGTCACCCGCCGCCCCTACATATACACACACAGGGGAGAAGTCACCCGCCGCCCCTATATATACACACACAGGGGAGAAGTCACCCGCCGCCCCTATATATACACAGAGGGGAGAAGTCACCCGCCGCCCCTATATATACACACACAAGGGAGAAGTCACCCGCCGCCCCTATATATACACACATATATATTATATACACACACACACACAGGGGAGAAGTCACCCGCCACCTCTATTAGTGTGGACTCGTCCCCCTGTATGTAGTGTATCCCCCCCTAGTGGTGTGAGCGGTCTCGTCCCCCGTGTATAGGGGCAGTGCACCCCCCATCAGTGCGAGCGGTCTCGTCCCCCCCGTGTATAGGGTCAGTGCACCCGGTATATAGCTATATATAGGGGGCAGTGTCCCTCCTCCCCCCCCCCGGTATATAGGGGGCAGTGTCCCTCCTCCCCCCCCCCGGTATATAGGGGGCAGTGTCCCTCCTCCCCCCCCCCGGTATATAGGGGGCAGTGTCCCTCCTCCCCCCCCCCCGGTATATAGGGGGCAGTGTCCCTCCTCCCCCCCCCCGGTATATAGGGGGCAGTGTCCCTCCTCCCCCCCCCCGGTATATAGGGGGCAGTGTCCCTCCTCCCCCCCCCGGTATATAGGGGGCAGTGTCCCCCCCCCCCCGGTATATAGGGGGCAGTGTCCCCCCCCCCGGTATATAGGGGGCAGTGTCCCCCCCCCCCCGGTATATAGGGGGCAGTGTCCCCCCCCCCGGTATATAGGGGGCAGTGTCCCCCCCCCCCCCGGTATATAGGGGGCAGTGTCCCCCCCCCCGGTATATAGGGGGCAGTGTCCCCCCCCCCGGTATATAGGGGGCAGTGTCCCCCCCCCGGTATATAGGGGGCAGTGTCCCCCCCCCCGGTATATAGGGGGCAGTGTCCCCCCCCCCGGTATATAGGGGGCAGTGTCCCCCCCCCCCGGTATATAGGGGGCAGTGTCCCCCCCCCCGGTATATAGGGGGCAGTGTCCCCCCCCCCCGGTATATAGGGGGCAGTGTCCCCCCCCCCCGGTATATAGGGGGCAGTGTCCCCCCCCCCCGGTATATAGGGGGCAGTGTCCCCCCCCCCCGGTATATAGGGGGCAGTGTCCCCCCCCGGTATATAGGGGGCAGTGTCCCCCCCCCGGTATATAGGGGGCAGTGTCCCCCCCCGGTATATAGGGGGCAGTGTCCCCCCCCCCCGGTATATAGGGGGCAGTGTCCCCCCCCCGGTATATAGGGGGCAGTGTCCCCCCCCCCCCCGGTATATAGGGGGCAGTGTCCCCCCCCCGGTATATAGGGGGCAGTGTCCCCCCCCCCGTATATAGGGGCAGTGCCCACCCCCCCGGTATATAGGGGCAGTGTACCCCCCCCCCCCCCGGTATATAGGGGCAGTGTATCCCCCCCCCCGGTATATAGGGGCAGTGTATCCCCCCCCCGGTATATAGGGGCAGTGTATCCCCCCCCCGGTATATAGGGGCAGTGTATCCCCCCCCCGGTATATAGGGGCAGTGTATCCCCCCGGTATATAGGGGCAGTGTATCCCCCCGGTATATAGGGGCAGTGTATCCCCCCGGTATATAGGGGCAGTGTATCCCCCCGGTATATAGGGGCAGTGTATCCCCCCGGTATATAGGGGCAGTGTATCCCCCCGGTATATAGGGGCAGTGTATCCCCCCGGTATATAGGGGCAGTGTATCCCCCCGGTATATAGGGGCAGTGTATCCCCCCGGTATATAGGGGCAGTGTATCCCCCCGGTATATAGGGGCAGTGTATCCCCCCGGTATATAGGGGCAGTGTATCCCCCCGGTATATAGGGGCAGTGTATCCCCCCGGTATATAGGGGCAGTGTATCCCCCCGGTATATAGGGGCAGTGTATCCCCCCGGTATATAGGGGCAGTGTATCCCCCCGGTATATAGCGGCAGTGTATCCCCCCGGTATATAGCTGTATATAGGGGCAGTGTATCCCCCCGGTATATAGCTGTATATAGGGGCAGTGTATCCCCCCGGTATATAGCTGTATATAGGGGCAGTGTATCCCCCCGGTATATAGCTATATATAGGGGCAGTGTCGCCCCCGGGTATATAGGGGCAGTGTCGCCCCCGGTATATAGCTGTATATAGGGGCGTATATAGGGGCAGTGTGCCCCCGGTATATAGCTGTATATAGGGGCAGTGTGCCCCCGGTATATAGCTGTATATAGGGGCAGTGTGCCCCCGGTATATAGCTGTATATAGGGGCAGTGTGCCCCCGGTATATAGCTGTATATAGGGGCAGTGTGCCCCCGATATATAGCTGTATATAGGGGCAGTGTGCCCCCGGTATATAGCTGTATATAGGGGCAGTGTGCCCCCGGTATATAGCTGTATATAGGGGCAGTGTGCCCCCGGTATATAGCTGTATATAGGGGCAGTGTAACACCCCCCCCCCCCCCCCCCGGTATATAGGGGCAGTGTGCCCCCCGGTATATAGCTGTATATAGGGGCAGTGTATCCCCCCGGTATATAGCTGTATATAGGGGCAGTGTATCCCCCGGTATATAGCTGTATATAGGGGCAGTGTCGCCCCCGGTATATAGCTGTATATAGGGGCAGTGTCGCCCCCGGGTATATAGGGGCAGTGTCGCCCCCGGTATATAGCTGTATATAGGTGCGTATATAGGGGCAGTGTGCCCCCGGTATATAGCTGTATATAGGGGCAGTGTGCCCCCGGTATATAGCTGTATATAGGGGAAGTGTAACACCCCCCCCCCCCCCCCGGTATATAGGGGCAGTGTGCCCCCCGGTATATAGCTGTATATAGGGGCAGTGCATCCCCCCGGTATATAGCTGTATATAGGGGCAGTGTATCCCCCGGTATATAGCTGTATATAGGGGCAGTGTCGCCCCCGAGTATATAGGGGCAGTGTCGCCCCCCGGTATATAGCTGTATATAGGGGCAGTGTATCCCCCCGGTATATAGCTGTATATAGGGGCAGTGTCGCCCCCCGGTATATAGCTGTATATAGGGGCAGTGTATCCCCCCGGTATATAGCTGTATATAGGGGCAGTGTATCCCCCCGGTATATAGCTGTATATAGGGGCAGTGTCGCCCCCCGGTATATAGCTGTATATAGGGGCAGTGTACCCCCCCGGTATATAGCTGTATATAGGGGCAGTGTACCCCCCCGGTATATAGCTGTATATAGGGGCAGTGTACCCCCCCGGTATATAGCTGTATATAGGGGCAGTGTACCCCCGGTATATAGCTGTATATAGGGGCAGTGTACCCCCCCCCCCGGTATATAGGGGCAGTGTACCCCCGGTATATAGGGGCAGTGTACCCCCCCCGGTATATAGGGGCAGTGTACCCCCCGGTATATAGGGGCAGTGTACCCCCCCCCCCCGTATATAGGGGCAGTGTAACCCCCCCCCCCCCCCCCGGTATATAGCTGTATATAGGGGCAGTGTATCCCCCCGGTATATAGGGGGCAGTGTATTCCCCCCGGTATATAGGGGCAGTGTACCCCCCGGTATATAGGGGCAGTGTACCCCCCCCCCCCCGTATATAGGGGCAGTGTAACCCCCCCCCCCCCCCGGTATATAGCTGTATATAGGGGCAGTGTACCCCCCCCCCCGGTATATAGGGGCAGTGTACCCCCCGGTATATAGGGGCAGTGTACCCCCCCCGGTATATAGGGGCAGTGTACCCCCCGGTATATAGGGGCAGTGTACCCCCCCCCCCCCGTATATAGGGGCAGTGTAACCCCCCCCCCCCCCCCCCCCGGTATATAGCTGTATATAGGGGCAGTGTATCCCCCCGGTATATAGGGGGCAGTGTATTCCCCCCGGTATATAGGGGTATACAGGGGGCAGTGTATCCCCCCGGTATATAGGGGTATATAGGGGGCAGTGTATCCCCCCGGTATATAGATGTATATAGGGGGCAGTGTATCCCCCCGGTATATAGATGT
Source organism: Dendrobates tinctorius (assembly GCF_039654945.1). Lineage (NCBI taxonomy): Eukaryota > Metazoa > Chordata > Amphibia > Anura > Dendrobatidae > Dendrobates > Dendrobates tinctorius. The sequence continues at coordinate 3,346,676 of NW_027361819.1, forward strand.
ATATAGGGGGCAGTGTATCCCCCCGGTATATAGATGTATATAGGGGGCAGTGTATCCCCCCGGTATATAGATGTATATAGGGGCAGTGTATCCCCCCGGTATATAGGGGTATATAGGGGGCAGTGTATCCCCCCGGTATATAGGGGTATATAGGGGGGCAGTGTATCCCCCCGGTATATAGGGGGCAGTGTATCCCCCCGGTATATAGGGGGCAGTGTATCCCCCCGGTATATAGGGGTATATAGGGGGCAGTGTATCCCCCCGGTATATAGCTGTATATAGGGGCAGTGTATCCCCCCGGTATATAGCTGTATATAGGGGCAGTGTATCCCCCCGGTATATAGCTGTATATAGGGGCAGTGTATCCCCCCGGTATATAGCTGTATATAGGGGCAGTGTATCCCCCCGGTATATAGCTGTATATAGGGGCAGTGTATCCCCCAGTATATAGCTGTATATAGGGGCAGTGTATCCCCCCGGTATATAGCTGTATATAGGGGCAGTGTATCCCCCAGTATATAGGGGCAGTGTATCCCCCAGTATATAGGGGCAGTGTATCCCCCCGGTATATAGCTGTATATAGGGGCAGTGTATCCCCCCGGTATATAGCTGTATATAGGGGCAGTGTATCCCCCAGTATATAGGGGCAGTGTGCCCTCCCCGTCGCCTCTTCCCGCCTCTCACCTGTCTTCGGGCGGCTGCGGTTCAGCTGGTTCATGTCGTGCTCGCTGGGGCTGAGTCGCTCCTTCCTCCGGCTCACTGGGCCCTCCCGCGGGTTACTGTTCTCATCCTGGGCCAGGTGCTCCTTGTGCATAATAATCACGGTGCGGGGAGCGGGAGGAAGAAGACTCCGGGAAAATGGAGGAGGAGCCGGCGACGACAACGGAAGAGGAGACCGAGGAAGAGCGAAGCCGCGGACAGGAGAACCTCACCCACACAGCGGCAGCAGGAAGAGACAGAGCCGCCCGCTCCGGCCCGGAGGAGGAGCTTGTCTGGGCGGGGTTACGTCGCGCAGGAGGCCGCGGACACGTCACACGTCCCGGTGCGTGCGTCCCCGGCAGCGGGCGCCGCCATCTTATTGGTGGTGAAGATCTGTGGCATCGCGTGATTACAACAGAAACCGGATCTGTGGTAGAGCAGGGACAAAACTGATCGTATACTGAGCTACCCCTATATACAGTACAGCTGCCCCTATATACTGTGATGCCGCCCCTATATACAGTACAGCTGCCCCTATATAATGTGATGCCGCCTCTATATACAGTACAACTGCCCCTATATACTGTGATGCCGCCCCTATATACAGTACAACTGCCCCTATATACTGTGATGCCGCCCCTATATACAGTACAGCTGCCCCTATATACTGTGATGCCGCCCCTATATACAGTACAACTGCCCCTATATACTGTGATGCCGCCTCTATATACAGTACAACTGCCCCTATATACTGTGATGCCGCCCCTATATACAGTGCAGCTGTCCCTATATACTGTGATGCCACCTCTATATACAGTACAGCTGCCCCTATATACTGTGATGCCGCCTCTATATACAGTACAACTGCCCCTATATACTGTGATGCCACCTCTATATACAGTACAACTGCCCCTATATACTGTGATGCCACCCCTATATACAGTACCGCTGCCCCTATATACTGTGATGCCACCCCTATATACAGTACAGCTGCCCCTATATACTGTGATGCCGCCTCTATATACAGTACAACTGCCCCTATATACTGTGATGCCGCCCCTATATACAGTGCAGCTGTCCCTATATACTGTGATGCCACCTCTATATACAGTACAGCTGTCCCTATATACTGTGATGCCGCCTCTATATACAGTACAACTGCCCCTATATACTGTGATGCCGCCTCTATATACAGTACAACTGCCCCTATATACTGTGATGCCGCCCCTATATACAGTGCAGCTGTCCCTATATACTGTGATGCCGCTCCTATATACAGTGCAGCTGTCCCTATATACTGTGATGCCGCCCCTATATACAGTACAACTGCCCCTATATACTGTGATGCCGCCTCTATATACAGTACAACTGCCCCTATATACTGTGATGCCGCCCCTATATACAGTGCAGCTGTCCCTATATACTGTGATGCCGCCCCTATATACAGTGCAGCTGTCCCTATATACTGTGATGCCACCTCTATATACAGTACAGCTGCCCCTTTATACTGTGATGCCGCCTCTATATACAGTACAACTGCCCCTATATACTGTGATGCCACCTCTATATACAGTACAACTGCCCCTATATACTGTGATGCCACCCCTATATACAGTACCGCTGCCCCTATATACTGTGATGCCGCCCCTATATACAGTACAGCTGCCCCTATATACTGTGATGCCGCCTCTATATACAGTACAACTGCCCCTATATACTGTGATGCCGCCCCTATATACAGTGCAGCTGTCCCTATATACTGTGATGCCGCCCCTATATACAGTGCAGCTGTCCCTATATACTGTGATGCCGCCCCTATATACAGTACAACTGCCCCTATATACTGTGATGCCTTCCCTATATACAGTATGACTGCCCCTATATACTGTGATGCCACCCCTATATACAGTACAGCTGTCCCTATATACTGTGATGCCGTCCCTATATACAGTACAACTGCCCCTATATACTGTGATGCCACCTCTATATACAGTACAACTGCCCCTATATACTGTGATGCCGCCTCTATATACAGTACAGCTGTCCCTATATACTGAGCTACCCCTATATACAGTACAGCTGCCCCTATATACTGTGATGCCGCCCCTATATACAGTGCAGCTGTCCCTATATACTGTGATGCCGCCCCTATATACAGTACAACTGCCCCTATATACTGTGATGCCGCCTCTATATACAGTACAACTGCCCCTATATACTGTGATGCCGCCCCTATATACAGTGCAGCTGTCCCTATATACTGTGATGCCACCTCTATATACAGTACAGCTGTCCCTATATACTGTGATGCCGCCTCTATATACAGTACAACTGCCCCTATATACTGTGATGCCGCCTCTATATACAGTACAACTGCCCCTATATACTGTGATGCCGCCCCTATATACAGTGCAGCTGTCCCTATATACTGTGATGCCGCCCCTATATACAGTGCAGCTGTCCCTATATACTGTGATGCCGCCCCTATATACAGTACAACTGCCCCTATATACTGTGATGCCTTCCCTATATACAGTATGACTGCCCCTATATACTGTGATGCCACCCCTATATACAGTACAGCTGTCCCTATATACTGTGATGCCGTCCCTATATACAGTACAACTGCCCCTATATACTGTGATGCCACCTCTATATACAGTACAACTGCCCCTATATACTGTGATGCCGCCTCTATATACAGTACAGCTGTCCCTATATACTGTGATGCCGCCTCTATATACAGTATGACTGCCCCTATATACTGTGCTGCCACCCCTATATACAGTACAGCTGTCCCTATATACTGTGATGCCGCCCCTATATACAGTACAACTGCCCCTATATACTGTGATGCCGCCTCTATACAGTACAACTGCCCCTATATACTGTGATGCCGCCTCTATATAGAATCATAGAATCGTAGAGTTGGAAGGGACCTCCTGGGCCATCTGGTCCAACCCCTGCTCAAAGCAGGATTCGCTAAATCATCCCAGTCAGATGTCTGTCCATCCTCTGTTTGAATACTTCCATTGAAGGAGAACTCACCACTTCTCGTGGCAGCCTGTTCCACTCATTGATCACTCTAACTGTCAAAAAGTTTTTTCTAATATCTAATCTGTGTCTCCTCCCATTCAGTTTCATCCCATTGCTTCTAGTCTTTCCTTGTGCAAATGAGAATAAAGTTGATCCTTCTACAATGTGACAGCCCTTTAGATATTTGTAGACAGCTATTAAGTCTCCTCTCAGTCTTCTCTTTTGCAAACTAAACATTCCCAAATCCTGCAACCTTTCCTCATAAGACAGGGTTTGCAGACCGGTCACCATTCTGGTCGCTCTTTTCTGAACTTGCTCCAGTTTGTTGATGTCTTTTTTAAAATGTGGTGCCCAAAACTGGACACAATATTCCAGATGAGGTCTGACCAAAGAGGAGTAGAGGGAAATAATGACTTCACGTGATCTAGACTGTATGCTTCTGTTAATACATCCTAGAATTGCATTTGCCTTTTTTGCTGCTGCATCACACTGTTGACTCATATTCAGTCTGTGATCTATTAGTATACCCAAGTCTTTTTCACATGTGCTGTCACTTAGCCCTATTCCTCCCATTCTATATATGCTTTTTTCATTTTTATTGCCCAGATGTAGTACTTTGCATTTCTCCCTGTTAAAAACCATTCTGTTAGTTGCTGCCCACTTCTCCAGTTTATTTAAATCTTTTTGAATCCTCTCTCTCTCTTCTCTAGTATTAGCTATCCCTCCTAGCTTTGTGTCATCAGCAAATTTAATCAGTTTACCCTCAATTCCTTCATCTAAATCGTTGATAAAGATGTTGAACAATACAGGGCCCAGGACAGAGCCCTGTGGTACCCCACTTGAGACATTCTTCCAACTGGATGTGCAGCCATTTACGACCACCCTTTGGGTCCGATCACTAAGCCAGTTATGAATCCACCTAACAGTTGCCTTGTCCATTCCATACTTAGTCATTTTTTCAATAAGGATTGTATGAGAGACTTTGTCAAATGCTTTGCTGAAGTCAAGATATACTATATCTACAGCATTTCCTTGATCCACCCAATCAGTGATACCGTCATAGAAGGAAATTAAGTTAGTCTGACATGACTTATTAGTTACAAACCCATGCTGACTCTGTTTAATCACTTCATTCTTATCCAGGTATTGCCATACATGTTGTTTAATAATTTGTTCAAAGATCTTTCCTGGTACAGAAGTCAGACTCACCGGCCTATAGTTGCCTGGGTCCACCTTCTTCCCCTTTTTGAAGATAGGAACAACATTTGCTCTTCTCCAGTCTTCTGGCACTTCTCCTGTTCTCCAAGAATTTTCAAAGATTATGGAGAGGGGTTCAAAAATTTCTTCTGCTATCTCCTTCAGTACTCTGGGGTGTAATTCATCTGGACCTGGAGACTTGAATTCATTTAGGTTAGCTAAGTGTTTCCTCACTATCTTTCTGTTTATAGATATCCTGGATTCTTCTATTCCCTTAATAGGACAGTGAATAACAGTTGATGTTACATTTCCTTTCTGAGAGAAAACAGATGCAAAATAGGAATTTAAAAGTTCAGCCTTCTCAACATCCTGTCTTACCATTTCATCATTTTCATCCTGTAAAAATCCTATAGCATCTTTGACTTTTCTTTTACTTTTGACATATCCCCAAAATCCTTTATTATTGCTTTTGACATCTCTTGCAAGCCTCAATTCATTTTCAGCTTTAGATAATCTGATTTGTGCCCTGCAGGTTCTGCAGACAGCATTATATTCTTCTTTAGATATGCCTCCCTCTTTCCATTTTATAAACATTTTTTTCTTCCTTTTTAGCATGTGCTTAAGTTCTGTGTTCATCCATCCTGGTTTCCTTAAATGCTTCCTATTCTTCCCTCTTTTCGGAATTGTTAACAACTGTGCTTTGAGAATTTCATTTTTCAAGATTTCCCATCCTTCCTGGACACTTTTGTCTTTAAGGATATCCAGCCATTGGATCCCTCCAATTCTCTTTCTGAATCCCTTAAAATCTGCCTTTCTGAAATCTAACCTTGACGTCTGAGTCTTCACAGGTCTTCCTCCTCTAGTTATCCAAAATTCTAAAATAGCATGGTCGCTACCTCCTAGGGTCCCAGCCACTTTTACCTCCTCAACCATTTCCTCCCTGTTTATAAGGATTAGATCCAAGGTAGCAGTTCCCCTTGTTTTCTCCCGTACCTTTTGGAAGATAAAGTTGTCAGCAAGAGAGGATAAGAATTTCCTTGACCTGTTAGTTTTGCCTGAGAGAGATTCCCAACAAATGTCTGGATAGTTGAAATCTCCCATGACAACTATGTCATATTTTTTGGAGAACTTGGCCATTTGATGCATAAAGAGTTCATCCATATCTTCAGCTTGCACAGGCGGCCTGTAGTAAATGCCTACAATGGTGTCCTTTCCATTGTTCTGTCCTTGTATTCTTACCCAAACAGTTTCCACAGAACTCCCGGTCTCTGAAGCTTCAATCTCTGTGCAGATATACGCGTTTCTAACATACAATGCGACACCCCCTCCTCGTTTATCAAGTCTGTTTCTTGCAAATAAGTTGTATCCTTCTAGTCTTGTATTCCAATCATGTGTATTGTCCCACCAAGTGTCAGTGATTCCAATGACATCATATTTCTTTTCCTGTGTTAGTAGTTCCAATTCTCCTTGTTTGTTGCCCATGCTTTGTGCATTAGTATAGAAACATTTTAGTTTGTGATTGGTTTCTCTTTCTCCAATATTTTTATTAATTAGATTCTTTCGTCTTTGTTCTTCCTTTCCACTTCTAATAGCAGAGTTCTCAATAGCATTTGTCAGGTGTATGGCTTTTTCTGGTCTTTTGCTTCCCTTCCCATGTTGTTCTAGTGTAAAGCTCTCCTTACAAGTGTAGCAAGGCGACTTCCAAATACATGCTTTCCAGTCTTCGTAAGGTGCACCCCATCTCTAGCAAGTAGTCCATCGTATAAGTAGTTCACTCCGTGATCCAGAAATCCAAATCGTTGCTGACGGCACCATCGACGTAGCCAGTTGTTCACCTGCAGAATCTTATTCCACCTCCTTGTTCCATGGCCATCCACTGGGAGGATGGAAGAGAAGACCACCTGCGCTCCCAGTTCTTTCACTTTCTTGCCTAAGTCTTCAAAGTCTCTGCAGATGGTTTCCAGGTCATTTCTTGCGGTGTCATTTGTCCCCACATGTAGTAGCAGGAATGGGTAGTCATCTGTAGGTCTGAAGAGTCCTGATATCCTGTCAGACACATCTTTAATTTTTGCACCTGGAAGACAGCACATTTCTCTTGAAGTTATATCCGGTCTGCAGATAGCGGCCTCTGTTCCTCTCAGCAGGGAATCCCCCATGACCACCACTCTCCGTTTCTTCTTCACAACATTTTTCTTTCTCCATCCAGGAGGACTCTGAAGGCGTACAAGGTTGCTGTTTGTGGGCAAAGTCTTCTCCTGATGTATTTCTTCATTGTTTTCCTGCGTGAGAGCCTGGTACTGGTTTCTGAGCAGTATGGGTGCTGACTGCCTCCTGATCCTCCTGCTTCTCTGGGTCACATGTCTCCATTCCTCTGTTTCTTCAGGTGCACTTCGAATTTCTTCTCTTTCTGTAACATGAAGAGATAATTCTGCTCTGTCCAAGAACTCTTCACCTTCCTTAATGATCTTCAACGTAGCTAACCTCTCTTCGAGATTTTGCAACTTTTCCTCCAACAGGGACACAAGCTGCATTTGTGGCATGTGAAGTTTGGCTTTTCCACTGGTAAATCTGTGAACATGTAGCAAGAAATGCAGCTCACCAAATGGCTCCTGGCCTCTTCCATATTGAGATTTCTTAAAAACAATGAAAGACGAGCCAAAATTCGCGCGCCGTTAGGCCAAAACCCAGAGATCGTTGAGCTCGCGGAGACTCTTCACTTATCCCAGAAGGCACTGGGAATATGCAAATGATCTCCTCAAGACTCTTCCCCTGGTAAGAGGGAATATACTGTGATATACAGTACAACTGCCCCTATATACTGTGATGCCGCCTCTATATACAGTACAGCTGTCCCTATATACTGTGATGCCGCCCCTATATACAGTACAACTGCCCCTATATACTGTGATGCCGCCCCTATATACAGTATGACTGTCCCTATATACTGTGATGCCACCCCTATATACAGTACAGCTGTCCCTATATACTGTGATGCCGCCCCTATATACAGTACAACTGCCCTATATACTGTGATGCCGCCCCTATATACAGTATGACTGCCCCTATATTCTGTGATGCCGCCTCTATATACAGTACAACTGCCCCTATATACTGTGATGCCGCCCCTATATACAGTACAACTGCCCCTATATACTGTGATGCCGCCCCTATATACCGTACAACTGCCCCTATATACTGTGATGCCGCCCCTATATACAGTACAACTGCCCCTATATACTGTGATACTGCCCCTATATACTGTGATACTACCCCTATATACTGTGATATCACCCCCTATATACTGTGATACCGCCCCTATATACTGTGATACCGCCCCTATATACAGTACAACTGCCCCTATATACTGTGATGCCGTCCCTATATACAGTACAGCTGTCCCTATATACTGTGATGCCACCCCTATATACAGTACAACTGCCCCTATATACTGTGATACCGCCCCTATATACAGTACAGCTGTCCCTATATACTGTGATACCGCCCCTATATACAGTACAACTGCCCCTATATACTGTGATGCCACCCCTATATACAGTACAACTGCCCCTATATACTGTGATGCCGCCCCTATATACAGTACAACTGCCCCTATATACTGTGATACCGCCCCTATATGCTGTGATATCGCCCCCATATACTGGGATATCACCCCTATGTACTGTGATACCGCCCCTATATGCTGTGATATCACCCCTATATACTGTGATACCGCCCCTATATACTGTGATATCGCCCCTATATGCTGTGATATCGCCCCTATATACTGTGATACTGCCCCTATATACTGTGATACTACCCCTATATACTGTGATATCACCCCCTATATACTGTGATACCGCCCCTATATCCTGTGATACCACCCCTATATGCTGTGATATCGCCCCTATATACTGTGATACCGCCCCTATATACTGTGATATCGCCCCTATATACTGTGATACTGCCCCTATATACTGTGATACTGTCCCTATATACTGTGATACTGCCCCTATATACTGTGATACTACCCCTGTATACTGTGATATCACCCCCTATATACTGTGATATCACCCATATATACTGTGATATCGCCCCTATATACTGTGATACCGCCCCTATATACTGTGATATCACCCACTATATACTGTGATACCTCCCCTATATACTGTGATACCGCCCCTATATACTGTGATACTGCCCCTATATACTGTGATACTACCCCTGTATACTGTGATATCACCCCCTATATACTGTGATATCACCCATATATACTGTGATATCGCCCCTATATACTGTGATACCGCCCCTATATACTGTGATATCACCCCCTATATACTGTGATACCGCCCCTATATACTGTGATATCGCCCCTATATACTGTGATACCGCTCCTATATACTGTGATATCACCCACTATATACTGTGATACTGCCCCTATATACTGTGATACCGCCCCTATATACTGTGATATCACCCATATATACTGTGATACTGCCCCTATATACTGTGATACTGCTCCTATATACTGTGATATCACCCCTATGTACTGTAATGTCACCCCCTATATACTGTGATACCGCCCCTATATACTGTGATATCGCCCCTATATACTGTGATATCACCCTATATGCTGTGATATCGCCCCTATATACTGTGATATCACCCCTATGTACTGTGATATCACCCCCTATATACTGTGATACCGCCCCTATATACTGTGATATCACCACTACATACTGTGATATCACCCCCTATATACTGTGATACCGCTCCTATATACTGTGATACCGCCCCTATATACAGTGATATCACCCTTATATACTGTGATACCGCCCCTATATACTGTGATACCGCCCCTATATGCTGTGATACCACCCCTATACACTGTGATATCGCCCCTATATACTGTGATATCACCCCCTATATACTGTGATACCGCCCCTATATACTGTGATACTGCCCCTATATACTGTGATACCGTACCTATATATTGTGATACCACCCCTACAGTATATACTCTGATACCGCCCCTATATACTGTGATACCGCCCCTATATACTGTGATATCACCCTATATACTGTGATACCGCCTCTATATACTGTGATACCTCCCCTATATACTGTGATATCACCCCTATATACTGTGATATCACCCCCTATATACTGTGATATCACCCCCTATATACTGTGATACCGCTCCTATATACTGTGATACCGCCCCTATATACTGTGATATCACCCCCTATATACTGTGATACCGCTCCTATATACTGTGATACTGCCCCTATATACTGTGATATCACCCCTATATACTGTGATACCACCCCTATATACTGTGATATCACCCCCTATATACTGTGATATCACCCCTATGTACTGTGATACTACCCCTATATACTGTGATAACGCCCCTATATACTGTGATACCGCCCCTATATACTGTGATACTACCCCTATATACTGTGATACCGCCCCTATATACTGTGATACCGCCCCTATATACTGTGATATCGCCCCTGTCACGGGGTCCTTCTCTGGTATCACACAATCAACAGAGCAAGCGAAGAGTGAACAATTCCAAGACCTTTATTCAGGCAAAAATCCAAAAAGGTCCATATTCAGTCCACCACACAAAGGATAAGATAGTCCAGAATAAGAATGCAGTCCAGTATCAGGATAAAATGTCCAGGGAAATGAGATTCCAAAACACTCTAGCACCAGAGGATAAAACTGGGTCCTTTTCTCTCTGAAGTGCTGTCTGTACACGATCCTGTACACCGACTTGCCCAGCTCCTGTTCTACCCCGACCCCCTTCCTTGTCCAGGGAAAGTCAAACCAGTTGGGGCGGTTTCCAGGCCTCCCAGAGGAGAACAAAGGGCCTTAGGGATTAATGCACTACAGGGGGTCATCAAGAGACAGATACAGTGAGGCTGTAGACTTACAATGTAATAAGAAAAACACTATGAAAATAACTGAAATAGAAAAATAGGAATATACAAAAAATGACATCCACATAGCATATCACACCATCACAACCTCTCCCCCCCCCATAATAAGTGAGCACGCCATGAGGTCTACACAGACCTCAGGCCTGCTCACTTTAGTCCACATTGCTCAGTTATTTATAATTCCTTGTACAGTGGCAGGGGTAGGTCGGCCTGGGGAGCCTATGGTTCTTCTTGTCGAGACAGTCCATCGGCGTTCTGGTGTTGGCTTCCCCGCTTGTATTGGATGGAGAAGCTGTAGGGTTGTAAGGACAAGCTCCACCGCAGCAATCTTCCATTGTCCCCTGATACGCGATTCAGCCATGTGAGGGGGTTGTGGTCTGTAACAATTGTAAAGTCTCTGCCATACAAGTATGGCTGCAATTTTTTTAGCGCCCATACGATGGCAAGGCACTCCTTTTCAATAGTGGCATAGGCAACTTCCCGATCCAGTAGTTTCCGACTGGCAAAAGCAACAGGATGTTCTTCTCCGGCGGCGTTCACTTGGCTAAGTACTGCCCCAATCCCAAAGGTGGATGCATCTGTCTGCACGAGGAACCTGCGTTTATAATCCGGGGCAGCCAAGACAGGAGCAGTGACGGGGGAAGTCTTTAACGCTGAAAAGGCATCCTCGCATGCCGTCGTCCACGTCACATTCCTAGGCATGTTCTTGCGGGTCAGGTCGGTTAGGGGCTTGGCCAAGGTGCTGAAGTTAGAAACAAATTTGCGATAGTAACCAGCAGTTCCTAAAAACGCAAGTACCTGCTTTTTAGTCTGGGGTCTACACCAGTTGCTAATGGCTTCCACCTTGGCAGGCTCAGGCCTTAGTGTCCCACCCCCTACTCTATGCCCGAGGTACTGCACCTCAGCCATCCCTATTTGGCACTTATCAGGGCGAATGGTCAGTCCTGAAGTAAGGATACAGTCCAGCACTATGCCCAAGAGTTTAAGATGTTCCTCCCAGGTTGTGCTAAAAATGGCAATGTCGTCTAAGTAAGCACAGGCAAAGTCCTGACATTGTTGTAACAGGTGATCCACCAGTCTCTGGAAAGTAGCGGGGGCAGTTTTCATCCCAAAGGGCATTCCCAGAAACTCATAAAGCCCAAATGGAGTAATGAAGGCTGAGCGCTCCCAAGCGTCCTCCATTAGGGGTATCTGCCAGTACCCCTTGCTCAAGTCTAACGTGGTCACAAATTGGGCACTGGCCAGACGATCCAATAGATCATCAATCCTGGGCATGGGATAAGCATCACTCTTGGTGGCATCATTTAGTCGTCTGTAATCAACGCAGAATCGTGTTGTACCATCCTTCTTGGGGACCAGGACGACAGGAGAGGCCCAATAACTGTGAGATGGCTGAATAACTCCCAGTTGTTTCATCTCCTCCAGTTCGTTCTTTATCATGCCTTGAACAGCCTCTGGAACCCGGTAGGCAGCCTGCTGGATGGGGCGTTGTCCGGGGGTTTCCACATGGTGACTGGTGAGAGTAGTCTTCCCCGGCTTTGAGGAGAAAGCAGCAGCCCTCGGCCTTAGTACGGCGACAATATCGTCCTTTAGTATATCCGATAAATGGGAGCCCAGGGGCACTTGTTCCAGTGATCCTCCCGCTTGGGCAACCTGGAGGAGATCTGGGAGATACTCGTCGGCGGCGGTATCACTAGGGGGGTGGCAGACAGCTAGAACAGGCAAAGATCGGTCGTGGTAGTCTTTCAGCATGTTAATGTTGACGGTTTTCTGTCGTCGACCGCTAGAGTCCAGGGCAATAACATAGTTAGTGTCATTAATTTTCTTGACAACCTGATAAGGGCCTTCCCACACTGCTTGAAGCTTGTTGGCAGGGGAAGCAGTAATCACGAGCACTTGCTGTCATTCCATAAATTCCCGGTTCCTGGCATTACGGTCATACCAGGTTGTTTGTCTGGACTGGGCCATTCGCTGATGTTCTTTAGTGAAGGTAGCTAGCTGGCCGAGACGGTCTCTGAGCTCTAGAACATAGGGAACGATGGGCATTCCGGTATCTGAGATGTCTCCCTCCAAATGTTCTTTCAGAAGAGTGAGAGACCCACGGACCTTCCGGCTAAACAGTAGTTCGAAGGGAGAGAACCCTGTGGACTCTTGGGGAACCTCCCGATAGGCGAAGAGGAGACGTGGCAGGTACTTTTCCCAGTCTTTTTCAATGTCAACAAAAGCCCTCAGCATATTTTTTAGGGTTCCATTAAAGGTTTCACATAGTCCGTTGGTCTGCGGGTGGCATGGGGTGGTGCGAATGGCTCGAACACCACAGGTATGCCATAGGGACTGGACCAGATCTGACATGAACTGAGTGCCTTGATCCGACAATATTTCACTAGGAAACTCTACCCGGGTAAAGATGGCAACAAGGGCCTCGGCTACCTTTACTGCTGTAATACTGGACAGGGCCACAGCTTCAGGATACCTAGTGGCATAGTCCACCACGGTCAGGATATATTTTTTCCCCGACCTGCTGGGGTGGGCCAGAGGACCTATGATGTCGACGGCTACACGTTGAAATGGTTCCTCAATTATGGGCAGGGATTGCAGGGGTACCTTATGTCGAGCTCCTGGATGCCGCATTCGCTGCCACACATCACAGGTGCGGCAATAATGGTCTACCGACTGCGAGACGCCCGGCCAGTAAAAACTTTGGGTGAGTCTCTTTTCAGTCCTTTTTCTCCCTTGCTGCCCAGCCAAGGGGATGTCATGGGCCAGTTGAAGTAGCTGTGCCCTGTACTTCTGAGGGACAATGAGTTGCCTGGTCGTTGCGTCAGGGTTGCCCTGGTCACTGCCCTTTGTTACACGATAATACAGTCCGTTTTCTCGAGTGAAGCCATCCCCATTATCTCCCATGTGCCCAGTTTCTGCCTTTCGCCTAAGGGCTGCTAAGCTAGTGTCACCCTCTATTTCTCTCCTAAACTCCTCTCTGTCCCAAGACTCTCTCAATGTAGTAGCAGCGAAAGTATTGCTTACCGACTGATGCAGTTCGTGGTGGTTGCTCCCTGGTGGGGTCTGGATGACATAGTGCTTGAAGGGCCTGTAGTCGGGTGACTGCTCCCACAAATTGGCACTGTAACTCCCCAATGTCGTTCACAAGGAGGATATCTGCAGGAAGTCCTCCCATAACTCCAATCCAACACAGTTTTTCTCCACAACCATAATCCAAACGCACAGAAGCTCGCTGTATATATTTGCGGGCACCGCCCGCCAGGACAATGGGAATTCCCAGACCCTGGTAAATTGCCTCGGGTCGAACCACACGGGGGTCAGCGATAGTCAAGAATGCCCCCGTGTCTCTAAATCCTGACACTTTGTATCCATCAATAAAGACATCCTGCAGGTGGCGTTGCCGTTGCTTTGAGTAGCTAAAGGACAGAGGCCGGAGTCCGTACACTCCAGGAGGGGTATCTATGGTGCCGTGGTCGGTGGTCCTCTCTGGTGGGGGTGGTGGTAGCTCTTCCTCAAGTGTGGTGGAATGTACAAGATGCACTGGACGAGGTGGGGCTGCGTGGGGCTCCCTCCGAATCCTGGAGGGACAGCCAGACTGCAAATGTCCAGGTTGCCCACACCCATAACACCTCCTCTCTGTGATACCCCCAGGTCGTGGTCGGAACTGTTGGGGCCTAGGATTGTGAGGCGTGATTGTCATCGGCTTGCGACTAGGTGGAAGGGCAGATATAATTGGAGGGGGACGGGGCGCGGGAGCAGGCCGTGGTTCATTGTCCAGAAGCCTCCTCCATTGCGGCCGGATAGTAAGGGCTTCATCGGCCAGGGCTGCAGCTCTATCCACTGTACACGGCGTGCGCTCCCGGACCCATTCCCGTACCTCTGCAGGGCACTTGGCAAGAAATTGTTCTATAAGGAACGCCTGTATAACATCATCCACAGTAAAGGCGTTTTCTGCTTCCAGCCATCTACGACATGCCTCGGACATCTTATGTGCATACATCCTAAACGATCCCCCCGTGGTGCATGGGAGGTCTCGGAACTTGGCCCTATATGAGTCTGGGGTGATAGCATGGTAATCCAGGATAGTCCGCTTTACAATGTTATAATCCCGATTCCGCAGTGCATCAAAGGTTCGGTAAGCCTCCGCCATGCTTCCGTTCAGGAGCCCCACTAACAAACGCATCCAGCTAGAGTGGGGCACCTCCATCACAGCACACTGCTGCTCAAAGTCTTTGAAGAACCCCTCCACATCTCCAGAAGCCTCATCAAACGGCTTAAACTCTGTCCGGGTGATCCGTACAGGCTCCCGAATTGTTGGGGTTACACTCCACATTGCGTTACTCCCTTTTTCAAGCTCCATTGCTTCCTGTCTCCGCTGTGCCCGGCGGGCAGCCTCCTCCTTGTACTCCTGAGAGACGCCGGGGCCCAGAACCGCCATCTCTTCTTCATACCACACCAACCACTGGCTTTTCTGGAAGGGGATCCCTGTCTCCAGGGCTCGTCCTTCAGACATCTGGGAGGAGATGGCCGGGCTAGCGCCCACCAGTAGATCGATTAAGGCCTCTTTAGTCAGTCCCTGGTAGTTCAGGCCCAGGTCTCTGGCTCTCTCCTGTAAACTGCATACAGTCCAATTTCTGTACTCACTCTGTGGGTGGTTCTCCATTGGTGACGCTCTGTTGATCCCACTGCTGCCACCAGTTGTCACGGGGTCCTTCTCTGGTATCACACAATCAACAGAGCAAGCGAAGAGTGAACAATTCCAAGACCTTTATTCAGGCAAAAATACGAAAAGGTCCATATTCAGTCCACCACACAAAGGATAAGATAGTCCAGAATAAGAATGCAGTCCAGTATCAGGATAAAATGTACAGGGAAACGAGATTCCACAGCGCTAGCATCCAGAGGATAAAAATGGGTCCTTCTCTCTGAAATGCAGTCTTTTCACCATCTTGTCTCTACCGGAACTGACCTGTCCAGCTGCCGTTCTTCCCCCCACCCCCTTCCTTGTCCAGGGGTAGTCCAACAAGTTGCCTCCCAGAGGAGAACAAAAGGCCTTAGGGATTAATGCACTACAGGGGGTCATCAAGAGACAGATACAGTGAGGCTGTAGACTTACAATGTAATAAGAAAAACACTATGAAAATAACTGGAATTGTTAAAAATAGGAATATACAAAAAATGACATCCACATAACATATCACACCATCACAACCGTGATACCGCCCCTATATGCTGTGATATCACCCACGTATACTGTGATACCGCCCCTATAAACTGTGATATCACCCCCTATATACTGTGATACTGCCTCTATACTGTAGCACTGGCCCTATGTACAGCAATACCGCCCCTATATACTATATTGCCCCTATATACAGTAATATAAACCTATAAAGAAGTTGCAGTGGCCAAACGGGATCTTACCCCTAAGGGGGTGTGTGCACGCTGCGGATTTGGCCGCTGCGGATCCGCAGCAGAATTAGCTGCGGTGTACTGTACCATTATTCCTTATGGGATTTAAAAACCGCTGTGCAGACGCTGCGGAATTTTCCGCGCCGATTTTGCTGCGGTTTCAAATCCACAGAAAGAATTGCATGTCAATTCTTTCTGCGGATTCCACAGCGGTTTACCATCTCCTCCATTGTGGAGGTGATAAACCGCAGGTAAACCGCAGGCTAATCCGCAGCAGATTCCGCATAGAGAATCTATGGAGTATTGCCAAGAGGAAGATCAGAGATGTCGGGGTAGCTATTGAGGCAGGGCTAAATTAACCCTTCACGGTTGAGCCAGTGATGTCCAAATTATTCCACAGAGTGTTGCTAGCAACTCAAATTACCAGACGAGACGGGGGTCTCTGTACGGGAGGATCGAGACAGATCACTAGTCCCCTTTATTTTAGTCACTTCTTTTATAACATTTTGCTTAATTATGCAAAGTTCTCAACTACCAATAACATGATTTCACTTTATAAGCCAATAATATTGCAAGAAAACCGGAAACTACATATATGTCCGTATCCAAATAGAAAGTAGTATAATGGCATATTCTTCAGAGTTTTACACCCCGCCTCCCTTATCTTGCACCTGATAGGAACAGTCTGGTTTCATGACAGTTTGAACTTTTACCTAATTACAAAATCTGTTACAGCAACAAAAACGGAGAAATTAAACCTTCAGAGAATGGACAAAACGAAACTTCAGCTTTGATTTTAGTTTTAACCCTTCACATCCCCCCTAGATAAATTTTGTTAACACATATGCAGCATCAGAGGTGCTATCCCAAGCTAACAGCTTGATGGGTACTGGTCTTCACATGACTGAAGCCGTGTTACCAGTCATGGCTGTCGCGGCGCACCCATCCCCCCTGTATACTGCAGTTCACGAATAACAATTTTTGATGACGGTGGTGGGGATCTTTTGTAGGTAGCCATGTGCTTGGCTTCAACATCTTCATCAAGTAGCCTTTTGAGATCGGTGTAGAGAAGAGCAGGGGCAACGACACCTTTGGTATCATCATTAGCTGTCTTAGTGCAGAATTTCCTAATACATACAGAAATACACCAAAGAACAAGTTTTAGTATCACATATACAACAAGGATACAGGCAGCAATGTGTAACAAGCTCTGTAAGATCCCAGCTATCCAGCCCCCAATTCCCTTAAACCAATTGGCTGGATTGAGAAAGGAGAAGGTGTCTGACCACCAACTGTCCTTAGTACGATCATTGTCTTTATCGTATTGATCTCTGAGTCTTTGAATATCTTCTAACTTTAACTTCTACCAATAATAATATGGAAAATGCGAAAAACCAAAACATTATGCCCCTTCATTTGCTATTGGCTTGTTGGGTGATGAGGAGGACTTGATAGGGACCGTCATACAAGGGTTCTAGTCCATGCTTCCTGACATGCCTCTTCACGACTACCAAATCACCAGGCTTCAGGTTATGACAGGTGTCGGTTTCTGCTGAATCTGGAAAAGAAAACTAGAACATGGGTGTTAGCAAGATTTTACTAAGCTGAATAACATATTGGACAGCACGGTCAGTCTCTTCTGATAACTGTTAATGCTGGAAATTCGCAACTGGGGGCCTAGCATCAAACAATATCTCATATGGGGACAGGCCATGTTTTGTAATAGGGGTAGTACGAATGTGGTATAGTACAATGGGTAAGAGCTCTGGCCATGGAGCCGTAGTCTCCTGCATCATTTTGGTCAATTGTCCCTTCAGTGTGCCGTTCAGCCTCTGGATTGTGGGTGGTACGGAGTATGGAGGGCTACAGTGGATCCAAGCATTGTCAGAACTTCTTGGTACGCATGAGAAGAAAAGGCCAGACCTTGGTCACTTTCAACAACTTCTGGAACCCCATATCTGCATATGACTTCCATCACCAGTTTCTTTGCTGTGGTTTTTGCAGTCATGTTGGTAACAGGGAATGCTTCCGGCCAACTGGAGAACCGGGGCCCAGTAGAATTTTTGCACCAGTGCGAGGGCCTGATTCTTTCCTCGATGTGTAGGCCCATGTGGCAATAGCAGGGTACATCCGCTTAGGGAGACACACGAGTTGGTCCTTTTTCCAGAGACCATTATCCATTCGTGCCCCATCAGTCTTCCATTGCTTCACCTCTTCCTTTGGAGACATTCTCTGCATCGTCATTAAGCGGTCTCGCGGGGTCCGACAGAAAACTTCAGTCTGTTGTAGATCATCAGGTTCTCGTAGGGTCAATGCTTCTTGTAACTGTGTACGCTGAGAGCGTGTGGTCACCATAGTTGGTATGGTTGGTTCAACGGGTAAGAGAGCGGCGACTTTTGCTTGCATATCCGCAAATGCGTTGCCAACAGTCTGTGGACTGTTCCTAGGACCGTGCGCCTTAACTTTGATAATGGCCACCTGAGTAGGTAATTTGATCGAGTCCATGAGGGTTTTAACAGCTTCAGCATTTTTCACTGGGGTTCCGGCAGTAGTAATAAACCCTCGATTGGCCCATAGAGCCCCAAAATCGTGAGCAATACCAAATGCATACCGTGAGTCCATGTATATATTAGCCCGTCTGTTCTTGGCCAAAGTACATGCAGTAGACAGAGCCTGGAGTTCTGCTTCTCGTGCTGACTGTGAGGGCGGGAGCGCAGCTGCGTGCACTACAGTGTCCTCTGTGGTAACAGCGTATCCCGTGTGGAATCTACCAAACTCGTCAGCATATCTTGAACCGTCCGTGTATAACACCAGATCAGGATTTGGGAGTGGGTTCTCACTGACATTTGGTGGAGTAGCTGTTTCTTCAGTCAGAAGTTGGGAACAATCATGTTGGAGGTAATCCTCATCACTGCCATCTTTCCTTATAGTTCATTATACCGTCTTTCAAGGCGTTGTAAAGGGGATGCATTATGCGGGATGCATCCGGTATCCACTGACAACAATAAGTGCATAAGAAAGCGCTGGAGTTCAGTTTCATCCTTTGGGAAAGGAAGGGAGCTGGCAGCTATTATTCTTCTGCGAGGTGTCTGGCACCCTGAAGGAGACAGTGACCCAAGAATATCACTTGACCAAGGCAGAACCGAAGTCCCGAGGCCGAAACCCGACAGTTCAGTGCTGCCAGATGCTTGAGGAGGCTAACAGTGGCAGCAAAGGCAAAAGACACCTGCTCATATTTTTTTTTTTTTTTTGCAAACTGGTTGGGACTGTTTTGGGCCCCTTGTGGCATCTGTGGGAAAGGCATGAAAAATACAGATTTCCTCACTGTCTTCATCTACATAGGGATTATATAACGTAAGAGCCATCTGACCATCATCTTGGAATTGTATTCTGGAGCGGAACTGTGATAATAAATCTGCTCCTAGTAAATTTACAGGACATGTGGGAGAGATTACAAACTGAATAGTGACCTCGCGGAAGGGTTTTATGGGGTTTATAAAAGTATATTAATTGGGTCTGCCATCTACCCCGATTAAAACAGTGGCCTGTATGACAATCTCTCTGAAAGTGTCCGAATCGGGCACAGCGCCAGAATTGCTGACGAGAATTAGCAGGGTTCCCAGTCATAGGATTGGAAGAGATGTTGGAGCGCGGGAGCTGGAGTTTGAGGGGGAGCTGTGTATTTGCAGCTGCAGTGGGGGCGATGGGAGGGGACTGGAGCAGCTATGGCTGCTAGCTTGGTTTTTTTTTTCTTTTTCTCTCTCTCTGCTGAACAGAGCGGGTTAAAGTCTTCTGAAAAATTTTTTTTTTTCCTCTGGATCTGGTAAATGGAAGGGGGTGGATACTCATAACCACTAGCAATATTAGGCATAATGGGGACTAAGGTTGGCAGCGGATGATAATAGGTACCGTCAGCAAAGGTGGGGGCTGCTACTCCCAGTCTCCTTGTACAATTGTCATCTAGCAGGGAGACCTCTTCTGTCAAATCATCACTTTTAACTATTTGTCTGCCTGACACATTAGTATCAATCTCGGTTCCTTCTTAACCAATCACTTTCTCACACCACAGTCACTTTCTTGAACCACAATACATCCAGTCCCTGCCATAATAGACAATTTTTCCTTCTTCAACATAGCAGTAACAGAAACAATCAGAATTCACTTCCTCTGTTCTTCCTAACACCTTCGTCACACAATTCATGTGCCAAGCCACAAAATTCTTCTTTTCCTTCCACGGATTCTCTCATTTAGAGCTAAATATCCTTACTTCAGTTGTGCACAGATCTGGAGCGGCCGTACAGTCTGTTCCACAGGGTCAATAATGCCCCTCTGGGAAGCCCAAGATTCGCGGTACTCAGTGAAAGGAGGAGGGCGTCTCAGACTATACCTCCAGACACCTCTGGTTATATATATCTATCTATATATACCTGAGTTACGTATCCTACCCAGTCTTCGATCACTTCACCACGCCTGACTCTAATAGTGAATTCAGGACTTCAGGATATTTTGACTGTAAAGAGAGTCACAATCACTGGTCAATCCGGGGTGTCCATCCCTTATGAGGTATGGTTCGAGCACTGGGCCCCCAACGGGACTGCACCTCTATATGATTCCACCCATGAATCACCCCACCATCAAGGACAAACCTCAGATCCTCTTTGCAGTAACAAGCACAGGAAAACCACACCAATGGTCAGTCTGAACAGCATAACTGCCAACTTACCGTGGTTGTTGTGGGGGATGATCAGTCCCAAATTTTCCAGCACCCGTGTCCGCTCTGAGGGTCCTTTGTCTTGTTGTCCTCCAGGGGCAGAGGCGTCCCTATTCGGGAGCCCCACGTTGGGCGCCAGCTGTCGGGGTAGCTATTGAGGGAGGGCTAAATTAACCCTTCACGGTTGAGCCAGTGATGTCCAAATTATTCCACAGAGTGTTGCTAGCAACTCAAATGACCACACGGAGACGGGGGTCTCTGTACGGGAGGATCGAGACAGATCACCAAGCCCCTTTATTTTAGTCACTTCTTTTATAACATTTTGCTTAATTATGCAAAGTTCTCAACTACCAATAACATGATTTCACTTTATAAGCCAATAATATTGCAAGAAAACCGGAAACTACATATATGTCCGTATCCAAATAGCATAGAAAGCAATACAATGGCATATTCTTCAGAGTTTTACACCCCTGCCTCCCTTATCTTGCACCTGATGGGAACAGTCTGGTTTCATGACAGTTTGAACTTTTACCTAATTACAAAATTTATCTTACAGCAACAAAAACGGAGAAACAAAACCTTCAGAGAATGGACAAAACGAAACTTCAGCTTTGATTTTAGTTTTAACCCTTCACAGAGACACCAGACCCAACAATGCAGACGAGCTGAAGGCTGCTATCAAAGCGACCTGGGCTTCCATAACCCCTCAGCAGTGCCACAGGCTGATCGCCTCCATGCCACGTCGCATTGATGCGGTAATTGATGCAGAAGGAGCCCCGACCAAGTACTGAGTGCATTTACTGATCATACATTTCAGGAGGACAACATTTTGGATTTTACAATCATTTTTCCAGCTGGTGTTATAAAGTATTCTAATTTACTGAGATAGTGACTTTTGGGTTTTCATTGGCTGTAAGCCATAATCATCAACATTACCAGAAATAAACCCGTGACATAGATCACTCTGTGTGTAATGACTCTATAGGATAGAGGAGAGTCATGTTTGTATTGAAGAACTGAAATAAATTCACTTTTTGATGATATTCTAATTGTGTGAGAAGCCCCTGTACATACACAGGCATAAACACATGCACAGAGAGACACACACGGCTGGCTCCAGGTTTTCGTGGACCCCGGGCGACAGAGTCTCAGTGGACCCTTTAACACGACCCACGATTCATGATGCACAGATACAGCAGAGAAATATAGATATACAATGCCAAAGATTTCACTTCCTTCATTACATGAGTGATAACTATTGTAAATTCTACAATACCATACAGCAGAGGGGATTCAAGTGATCCATGGGCCACAAGTTTCAGTACCTGTAGTAGAGGTAAATGGTATATTGATCAATGTATCCCACCAGTAGAAACTGTTATCAGCAGTGTATCCTTTACAGAAGTCAATTTCCGCCTATATAGTCCTCCATGCAGTGTTATGGGCCCGATATAATGTTCCATACAGAATAATGGACCCCATATAATGCTCCATACAGAATAATGGGCCCCATATAATGCTAAATACAGAATAATGGGCCCCATATAATGCTCCATGCAGAATAACGAGCCCCACATAATGCGCCATACAGAAAAATGAGCCCCATATAATGCTCCATACAGAATAATGAGCCCAATATAATGCTCCATACAGAATAATGGGCCCCATATAATGCTCCATACAGAATAATGAGCCCCATATAATGCTCCATACAGAATAATGGACCCCATATAATGCTCCATACAGAATAATGAGCCCCATATAATGATCCATACAAAATAATGGGCCCCATATAATGCTCCATCCAGAATAATGAGCCCCATATAATGCTCCATACAGTATAATAGGCCCCATATAATGCTCCATACTGAATGGGCCCCATATAATGCTCCATACAGAATAATGAGCCCCATATAATGCTCCATACATTATAATGGGCCCTATATATTGCTCCATACAGTATAATGGACCCCATATAATGCTCCATACAGTATAAAGGACCCCATTTAATGATCCACACATAAAAAAATAAACACTCACCGTTTCCTTTTCCTCCACTGCTCCAGGCTCCGTTGCTCTGGTCTCCTCAGCGTCTTATGACTCTCTGCACTGCTCAGTGCTTTTGTTGTCATCGTGCCCTCTGCCCTGAGACATCAGCGAGTCATGGACCCTGGAGCTGCAAAGAAACGGAGAAGTAAATATTTCAGTTTAAGGCAGGGGTGGCGGCGCACCACGCTAGCACTGGACCTCCTCCCGAGTCAAGGGCCAAATAAGGTGCTGACGTCCACAGCGGCTCTGCCTGCCTACAAGGGCCTTCTCCACCTCCAGGCCCCGTTGCAGCTGCACCGGAGGTATGTCCGCCTCTGGGTTGTGTACTAGGACCCCTGTTAACCTGAAGAAGACGCATCTTTGCATGTACAAGCTCCGGCCTCTTTGCTGTCTCATTGAGAATGCAGTATATGTATAGCAGGGTGTGTTCTCTCTACGGCTTTTATAGAAAATAAGCTGCAGAAAATTAAATATGTTCATTTTATCTTTTGCTTTGTCATGTGTGCAGCATATTACAGCCTCAGGGGGGTTTGTATACAGTGCATGAAAATCACGCTGCTGCCGCCGCCGCTCTGTGTAATGGTTGACCTGAAGGACTACTCCCTATAATAGCAGGTTTCTGAGCTGAATGCTTACGTGACTGGTAGCCAGAACCAGTATAAGCTTTAGGGTACATTATTGCATAAAGGGGCCTATTAGTAATATAATTATTCTGTTAGTTTCATCTGCTAAGCCTATTCCTAATGCTTAACGGTGCCTTTCATAGTTCAGGCTGCTACAGTAGAAGCTTCCTAAAAAAGAGGCAGAGAACTTACACAGTCTGATTTATCTTCCTTTTTTTTATCCTGCAAAAAGTTCAGCCTGGTTTTTTTTTCAGTGGTCAGCAAAGCATATTGGGGTTTGCATCAATCCAATATTTATGGGAGATATATTTTGTGCATTGTGGCGAAGGGATGAACATAATGCATTCACTCACATTACTGTAAAGTCATTCTAACCCTTCCAACTTAATATCGGTCCAATTTATGATGCTATCCATGCCAACTTTCATCTCTATAAAAAGGTAAAATTTCAATAGGAAATACCACAATATCGACTGCCTGGGACATCCATGGGTGAAGATATGCTGAGAGCTTGGGATCTCATAAACTTCTATAAAAACCTTGCACGTCAATCAATCACCTGGCCTCTAACACATGTCCTGTTTGTTCCTTCCTTAGACTTCAGACATGAATCAGGAAGCCAGGTAGTTTCTTTGTTTCGCCCAGCCCTGTGATATTGCCCTCTTCATTTAACAATATGTTCACACAATCGTATTTTTGGTCCAAGTGCTGTTTGTGAATAAACTGTCCTCACACGGACATCACTAGGAAATACGTTGTTCAAATAGGCTCTTCCGCTGAGCGGGCGTTTTTTTCTTTTCTTTTTTTCAGATTGAATCTACGGTTGAAAAAAAAATTGCAGCAAGCGCGGTATTCATCTTTATGTTGGATGAGGCTTGTCTATTAAAGTCTATGGATGCGCAAAAAAAAAATCGTATCCTTTACCAGTCAACCCTATACCATCTGACCTTCACAGATACATCACCATGTAGATTTTACAAACTGTTCTAAATTGTTTTACTTCCTAAAGAAACAGTCTTGTATGTGCTCTAATCCTTCAATGTGTAATTCTGTAGTGGCGCGAAATCGAGATTTGCAGATGACTTCTTTGAGCCAGAATCCTTGGACGAGGTGGATCAGCAGATGCTGCATCTGATTCCATATTCCTGCTGGATCCTATGGGAAGAATAGTAAAATCCATGTTTAGGAGATCCTGTATCAGCCACGCCATACTGACAATGGCGAATTCCATGTAGATGGACATCTGATCTACGGTAAGTGCTTCTCTTTGGCCAATAGGCCAAGATTATTTCAGATATTACAGGCCAATAAGGACGTCTGCAGCCTTGTGTTTCCTCCAACCTTCACAAAGAGAAGAGTTAGGTCCTTTCATAATGGAAGCGAATATCGTAGATGCTTTTATAGTTCAAGAATTTAGGACAAATCCAAAACAAAAGAGTCTAAATTCCACGCCAGAAGGTTCGTTCTTGTAGGGGCAAGATTACTAAACGTATTTCATGCCTGGCCATAGACTACTACAGATAGTTGAGGATGAAGATCATACAAGGAGGCTACTCTCTACATTTCTTCAAGGTTTTTCTGATGTGTTAAATTAATCTGTTTCCTGACCAAACAGAACTATTATTATTATTTAAGGACCTTCGACTCGGTGTCGAGCCATGGCGACTTGATGGATGAACACTCTGAACTATTGACATGGAACATTAGTCTTTACAGGGCCGAGAGCGGATATCCCCTGGTAGAAAGAGATATTCACAATGGAAACCAGAAACTCCGTTATCGCCAACTTGTAAATTAAGGACATTTTGGTCAATCTACAATTTATTAGAGGTCGAGTTACACATTTCTATTTCAGAGGATGAGGGAGCATTTTTTCAGGATTGCTGTATTCAAGGAAAAGTTTTTTTATTTCCAATCCCAAGCTTTCCTATCACCAGCTTCAAGGCTGTTCACAAAAGTGGCCATTGTTGCCATCACAGCTTTATGTCTTCAGGGAATAATACGTATCTAGATTATTGACTGGCTATGGCACCTTTCTCCAATACACCTTCAGTCTCCCCTTCGAACGACTCTCCGACTTCTCCAGAAACTCTAGTTTCTTTTCAACATCATTTAACTCCTGCTACCAAGAAGTCGTTCCTTGGTTTCATGATGGCCTCTACATACCAAACCTTGTTTCTTCCTGAGAAAAGATTTTTAACTTCAAGAAAGAAGTCGGTCTTCTTATTTTTCCTTCCCGTTTCTTGGGGCATTTGGGCTCCACAGTTCTGAGCCAGATAACCGAAATCCCTCGGGTGAAGACTCATTTTTTAAGGATCTGACGCAAGAAATTCTTTTTGTCTGAGTTGGGAATCTTACAGATTATAACAAGGAATATGACATTTTTTTCTCTTACTCACAGGACTTTCTGTGATAGTTTTAACATCCGGTCTTTTCACAGTGATTATAATGTTTTCAACTGATGGAGCAAACTATTGACGATTCAGTCCAATGGGATCCCATTCATTGATCAGGTGGGGAAAGATCCTAACATCGAAAATATTCATTCATGAAAAAATGAAAAATGCAAGACTAACTCTTTCAAGAATCAAGCACAGAGAAGGTCTCGTCCGGTCAGAATATGCAGATCCGTATTTTACATCATCAAGACGTGGAGCATGAGACGTAACACTTGGTGATGAGAACAATCCTGAAGTGGTCAGAGTGAAATCTGCTAGACTGAGGAGCCGTGGATTCAACAGGTTCAGTGATTATTCAGGATGATCTTCGGAAGAGTCCGAACCCAGCAGAGTGGACTTTCTCCATTAATTACTTTCACTAACAGATTGGGAATGCCTCAGATAGATCTGTTGCTGACAAAAGAAGATCATAAGTTGACTTATTTTAGTTTTCTCCGTAAGGGTGAACCTCCAGAGGTCCTACTAGAAGGAAAAATGTTGGCCATCATCATGCTCAAAAGCTTTCTGAAATGCTAGGTAGCCCCGTTCTGGTTTCCAGGATTGTTAAATCAATGGAGCGCAGAATACTGGAATCTTCAGCACAAAGATCTTCTCCAGAAGATCCAGACTAGACATGCTGCTTTATCTCTTGTTATAAGACTAGACTGAAAGAGTTCTTGAGTGTCAAAAATGATGAACACCTTGATGTCTCCTGAAAACCTTCTACTAGTAGTTTGTTATCAAAGGTCTCGAAGAAATTCTGATTTTGGCTCAAAGTAGACAATTATTCCTCATACATTTACCTATCGTGGTTAAACTTCTGCAAGATGGTTTCAAAAGGATCTTGAAACTAAGATCCTTCATGCTCTCACCGCTGCCACCAACTGTTTTATGGATGGGAAATTTTACAATCTCAAATTCTTAAAGACTCAAAACCCGTCAGGCCAAATTCCCCCCTCAATTATTATCGAGATGCCTTGCTCTCCTCTTGTAAAGATTGTTTCTCGGTTTTAACAACTTTTGAGGTTGACATCACCAGATTGTCCTTTATTTATTTTTTTTTTGTGGTCATCACGTCTCTTTGCAGCTGTCTTGGTGGCACCACATGGGTTTCCGCAAACTCAATCCAGAGAAACGGGACAATGGGCACAAATGATGTAATAAATCCGTCGTGTGTGACATTGTGGTGGTGAGCATTTCTCTGCCTGAATCAGGGTCTGCTCACATGCCACAAGAAACTGGATCAAAAGTGACCTACATATATGAACAGCAAGTCCTTTTGCAATAGAAATCAATATGAAGAGTCTTTAAGTCCTTCATTAACGTTTTCTTCCCCAAAAAAGTTTCTTAAAAAAAAAACCCTTGTGTGCATGCAGCCTAAACCTTCCCTATATGTTTTATTTATTTTTTACAAATTTGTGCCATCACTGGCCAGCGTCGGTGGGCAGAGTTTCTCGGTTGCCCGCTGTGGCTTGACCCTAGGGATTCAGTGCTGGTCGCACTCGCCTTTGCCGTCACCTATAACTTTTTACCATCTCTGTCATAATTATAAAAAAAATCTAATGATTTTCTGCAAATTTTCCAAATTTTAGGGTCGCAGCAAAATAATAAAATATGCCCATACGTATGAATTTTCCTCTTGGCCAGGGGCTATATGGCGAGTTTGGGAAAAACAGGGGGCGATCAGTGCTGGTGCCATAATGCGTGGTTGGCGTCTGTGTTGTGCAGCCGGAACCTGAGTCTATCTGTCAGGGCCAACTCTGACCTCAGTGGTTCAAACCTTTAGAGGCTCTTGTCAATTGTGACAGCAGCATTTATGAGGCTGGAAACGGAGTGTCGATGTCATAGTAATGGAGGCCAGGAGGCTAATGAAGGTCCTCGTGTCCACCATGTTTGTACGCCTGGTTTCATGGGAGTATGGTGATTTTACAATATGATGGAATCACTGATTGGGTGGATCAAGGAAATGCTGTAGATACAGTATATCTTGACTTCAGCAAAGCATTTGACAAAGTCTCTCATACAATCCTTATTGAAAAAAATGACTAAGTATGGAATGGACAAGGGAACTGTTAGGTGGATTCATAACTGGCTAAGTGATCGGACCCAAAGAGTGGTCGTAAATGGCTGCACATCCAGTTGGAAGAATGTCTCAAGTGGAGTACCACAGGGCTCTGTCCTGGGCCCTGTATTGTTCAACATCTTTATCAACGATTTAGATGAAGGAATTGAGGGTAAACTGATTAAATTTGCTGATGACACAAAGCTAGGAGGGATAGCTAATACTAGAGGAGAGAGACAGAGGATTCAAAAAGATATAAATAAACTGGAGAAGTGGGCAGCAACTAACAGAATGGTTTTTAACAGGGAAAGATGCAAAGTACTACATCTGGGCAATAAAAATGAAAAAAGCATATACAGAATGGGAGGAATAGGGCTAAGCAACAGCACATGTGAAAAAGACTTGGGTATACTAATAGATCACAGACTGAATATGAGTCAACAGTGTGATGCAGCAGCAAAAAAGGCAAATGCAATTCTAGGATGTATTAACAGAAGCATACAGTCTAGATCACGTGAAATCATTATTTCCCTCTACTCCTCTTTGGTCAGACCTCATCTGGAATATTGTGTCCAGTTTTGGGCGCCACATTTTAAAAAAGACATCAACAAACTGGAGCAAGTTCAGAAAAGAGCGACCAGAATGGTGACCGGTCTGCAAACCCTGTCTTATGAGGAAAGGTTGCAGGATTTGGGAATGTGTATGTCATGTCCGTCATGTCTGCCCTGTCTGTTTTCTCTCAAGAACTCCTGGAGCAATGTGCATGCGCATATCTTGTCTGCTATCCTGCTTGTTCCCTAGAGCAGTGTGCACACTCACCTCATGTCTGCTGAGCTGCAAGATGCCTGCGTTTCTGCTTTGCTTTCTGTGATCTTCTCGTCATGTCTAGAATCCCTGATCATGTGACTTTTCCTAGGATCCTGCACTGTCTGGTTCTGCAATCATCTCGTCATGTCTGAAACTGATCATGTGACCTTTCCTAGGATCCTGCACTGTCTGGTTCTGCAATCATCTCGTCATGTCTAGAATCCCTGATCATGTGTCCTTCCTAGGATCCTGCACTGTCTGGTTCGGTGATCATCTCGTCATGTCTGAAACCCTGATCATATGACTGCGCTCTGTGATCCTGGAGCATCTGAATAAGGAAGTTCTCCCCTGGTCCTGACCTGGAAGAGGAGGTGCTATGCCCTATATCAGACCACCCCTTCCTTTGCTCAGGGCCTGAGTATTGTGTTGTGTTCCTGCATGGCTGCTTGGTCTGTGGGGCGCTCCCTCTATTCTGTGCCCTTGCACCTAGCTCTGTCGTGCGTCTCTGCACACGCTCCGTGCTCGTATTCCGTCTCTTGTCTTGTGCCATGTCTTGTGTTGTCTCTCGTGCCATGTTTTGTCCCTGCTCTGCTTTGTCTTGTAGTCCTTGTTTGCTCTGATTCTGTTCTGTGTTTTTGTCCTTGTGTCATGTCTCGCTCTGCTTTGTGGCTTCAGGTACCCTGCCTCTGTCTCTGTTCCTGGCGTGTCCTTACACGTGCAGGTCTCCGTCTCTGTACCATGTCCCTGACGTGTCTCCTCACACGTGCAGGCCTCCGCTCTGAACCTCTCCCTGGCGTGACTCTACACGTGCAGGCCTCCGCTCTGAACCTCTCCCTGGCGTGTCTCTACACATGCAGGCCTCCGCTCTGAACCCTGTCTAGTCCCAAGGTCCTTCCTTGGCCCGGCTCTGGGCTTCGGCCTACGCTCCGCTGCTAGACTGTCCCTGTCCCTGGCATGCTCTTTGCATGCGCAGGTCTCTGCCTCGTTCTTTGTATTGTCCCTGATGTTTCGTGCACCCTTGCACTTTTCGCACCTGGCTTTGCCGTACTGTCTGTACGCGTCTCTGTCCTGTGTCTTTGCCTAGCCCTGCCTTGTGGCTCCGTGCCTCCGTGCACGTGCCTGGTCGCCTGTGCCTGTCTGGTGTGCCTCAGCCGTGCCGCCTCTAGCCGTGCTCGCCTGTGTGCCTCAGCTGTGCCCCGTCCAGTGCTATAGTGGTCTGGCTGCGTGGCCCCGCAGCGGTGCCGCCTCTAGTTGTGCCCGCTTGCAACTGCCATCGTCAGTACCACCTGCCGGTGCTCCCAGCCGTGGTCTCCGTGCTCTCTTGCACGCACGCTGGTTCTCGCACTGTGCCTTTTCGTGCTACTCTTGCACAAAGTCTTTGTCTCTTTTACTCTGCTCTGAACCCTAGTTTGCCTGCCGGATTCCGTAACCTGCCTAGATGACTGCGGCCTGATGTCCGGAGCTGATGTCCGTAGTCTGATTCCTGGACCCTGACGGTCGATGCCAGCACCCCGGATTCCGATGCCATTGAACCCTTCCCTGGCGTGCCCTCGCATGTGCAGGCCTCCGTCCTCGTACCCGTCCCTGGCGTGCCCCTCGGCATGCGCAGGTCTCCGTTCTGAGAATCTGATCCTGGCGTGTCTCCTAGCACGCACCCTGTTTTGTCTCCTAGTGTATCTCCCGGATTCCTGAAGCCTGCTGACCGCTGCCGGAGGCTTAGAGCCAGATGCCTGGACCCTGTCAGTCCTTCCCAGCCTTCCGGATCCCGATGCCTCGTACCCTGCCTTGGACTTTGGCGTGCCCACGCACGCACCCTGTTATATGGATTCCGTGTGTTCACGTTTGCACCTGTTTTGCCTAGAAGAGTTCCTCAAGCCTTGGAGCTCGGCGTGCCTTGCACGCATCTTGCTTTGTGTTTTTGTGTGTTCACCTTTGCACCTGTTGTACCCTGAAGCCTTCCTTAAATGAAGTCTACTTGAACTAATGCTTTCTCTCGTCTTGTCTCCCTGAGCCGGCCGTCTGGTCCAGCTGCCGTGGTGGCTCACCCCCTTGGTCTTGCCCCTGACACTCCCTGTATAGGGGGTGGTTCTCATTAGGTCAGCTCGCCCTAGGTGGGTGGGTGCCACGGCCCAGAGGGTCCACTCTTTCTAAGAAGAACGACTCAGCGTAAGCTGACACTCGTCACAGTTTAGTTTGCAAAAGAGAAGGCTGAGAGGAGACTTAATAGCTGTCTACAAATAGCTAAAGGGCTGTCACATTGTAGAAGGATCAACTTTATTCTCATTTGCACAAGGAAAGACTAGAAGCAATGGGATGAAACTGAATGGGAGGAGGCACAGATTAGATATTAGAAAAAACTTTTTGACAGTTAGAGTGATCAATGAGTGGAACAGGCTGCCACGAGAAGTGGTGAGTTCTCCTTCAATGGAAGTCTTCAAACAGAGGCTGGACAGACATCTGACTGGGATGATTTAGCGAATCCTGCTTTGAGTAGGGGGTTGGAGCAGATGGCCCAGGAGGTCCCTTCCAACTCTACCATTCTATGATTCTATGACAATATTACAGAACTGCCGTGCGTTGTACAAGCGATCGCAAATTAAAGTTCCCTACGACGACGAATAAAAAAAATGTAACAAACAAAAAATATGTAAAAAAAGAACCTTTAATTTTCTCAGAATTTTTTTTTTTTTTTACAATTAAGCAAAAAATTTGTGACTGTCCGAAATAATAATAATATATCCTCATCCATGAACTCTAAAATGGAGAAAAATAGAAATAGCAGAATCGCGCTGAATGTTTAGTTACTTTTTCCTCCAAAAATAAGGAATTAGAAAGTCGTATGGATTAGGGGAATAAGATCGATATCAACGGACGCCCGACCACGTCTCCCGCCTGCAAAAAATGAAATTAACAAGCAGCCGACAGGTGAGAAGAGGAAATGGTCGCTGTGTATTTTTCTCACCAGAAAAGGAGGCAAAAATATGATAATGGCGGCTCGGGCCGAGTGGACGTCTCTCGTCCGTACCAGGGACCTCACACCGCAACATGTCCGTGTCATACGTGCCGTACTCTACGGGTAGATCTGTGATCGGGGGACGTACGCTCGGTCTTGGGGAAACCACAGAAGTGTAATCTTAGCATTGGGGATGCGTCAGTGATGTCTGGCGGGTGGGACGATGAACGTTTGCTTGGGAATATGGCCGTCACGCCGCTCCACCAGGAGGTTTATCTGGGAAAATACGACATAAATTAGAATTACGTCCCGCCCCCGTCTTTCCTTGCATAGAATTAGCCGTCCTGACCTGGAGGCGAGGGCAGCGGAGGAGACCCTCCGTAATATCTCATCGTCAGACCCAGGACCGCCATAGAATTATGGACGCGCCTCCTGTGATAATAATCGTAAGGCAGGCGTAGAAAATGGTGACGATACGCAAAAAAAAAAGTTATAGCTCCTGGAAGAAGGAAAAATCGAAAGCGGTGAGCGAGGAGACCGACGGGGCCGCGTGTCATGAGACCTGATGGCCATAACAAGGTCACGGCCACGATGGTGTCCTAGCATTGCGCTCATGTGACGCCATGTAACGCCAGCCGGAGTGCGGCCATTAGGCAAGAAAATCACCGGTGACCACTGTGTTTCCAGGAAGATTTATTAACAGTGAAGTTTAGTGAGTGACATTCCCTCCACACTGGTGACCACTGCTCAGGCCCTCAGCCCTCTGTGACCTGGTTACTATGGACTGGAGCTCACTTGGGACCAGCATGCACCGCGCACCCACACAACGCGCATATTTAAATATAACGGCCAATAGCGCCGATCCTTCTAGCTCACCAATCAGATTCTTCGTCACACGCGGACGGCTCGTGCCGCCGGCCTGCCCACGCGTCTGCCAATCGGGAGCCGGATGGGCCGGTGACGTCACCGCTAGTATAAATAAAGCCGGAACGAGCAGCACGCTCTTCTTTCGCGTCCGCTCTCCTCCGGTGAAGGTGAGTGTAGCGCGCCCTGTGCCTGATGGGTGTGGTAGTCTGCGGCTGGACCAGCTTCACCGCCTTCCTTTTATTCTCTGTGTGGTGTGATCTCAGGGCTGCGCTGCTGGGACTTGTAGTTCTCCAGCTTGCAGTCACTCTCTCTCCAGGCTCTGCTGTGCGTCGCTGTTGTCCTCTGGTGTCAGCCGCCATTCTCTTACTGTTATCCTCTCACTTTTTTTCCTGTCAGTATGGCGGCCAGCAACAAGGAGCAGACCTTCATCGCCGTCAAGCCTGATGGCGTCCAGCGAGGCCTGGTGGGCGATATCATCAAGCGCTTCGAGAATAAAGGCTTCCAGCTGGCGGCCATGAAGATGCAGAAGGTGAGCGGCCGTGGTCCATGTGTGGCTGTGGTGGACGTGGTCCATGTGTGGCTGTGGTCCAGGTGCGGCTGTGGTGGACGTGGTCTGTGTGGTGGGCGGGGTGTGTGTGCGGCTGTGGTGGGCGGGGTGTGTGTGCGGCTGTGGTGGGCGGGGTGTGTGTGCGGCTGTGGTGGGCGGGGTGTGTGTGCGGCTGTGGTGGGCGGGGTGTGTGTGCGGCTGTGGTGGGCGGGGTGTGTGTGCGGCTGTGGTGGGCGGGGTGTGTGTGCGGCGTGGATGTGGTTCATGTGCGGCTGTAGTGGATGGGGTGTGTGCGGCGTGGATGTGGTTCATGTGCGGCTGTAGTGGATGTGGTTTGTGTGCAGAGTGGACGTGGTCTGTGTGCGGTGGCTGTGGTTCGTGTATGCGGCTGTAGTGGACTTGGTCTGTGTGCAGAGTTGATGTGGTCTGTGTGCAGTGGCTGTGGTTCGTGTATGCGGCTGTAGTGGACTTGGTCTGTGTGCAGAGTTGATGTGGTCTGTGTGCGGTGGCTGTGGTTCGTGTATGCGGCTGTAGTGGACTTGGTCTGTGTGCAGAGTGGATGTGGTTCTTGTGCGACTGTAGTGGACGTGGTTTGTGTGCAGCGGCTGTAGTGGATGTGGTTTGTGTGCGGCTGTGGTCTGTGTATGCGGCTGTAGTGGACTTGGTCTGTGTGCAGAGTGGATGTGGTTCGTGTGCGGTGGCTGTGGTTCTTGTGCGACTGTAGTGGACGTGGTCTGTGTGCAGAGTGGATGTGGTTCGTGTGCGGTGGATGTGGTTTGTGTGCGGCTGTAGTGGATGTGGTCTGTGTATGCGGCTGTAGTGGACTTGGTCTGTGTGCAGAATGGATGTGGTTCATGTGCGGTGGCTGTGGTTTGTGTGTGGCTGTAGTGGATGTGGTCTGTGTGCAGAGTGGCTGTGGTTCATGTGCGGTGGATGTGGTCTGTGTGCAGAGTGGATGTGGTCTGTGTGCGGTGGCTGTGGTTCATATGCGGTGGATGTGGTTTGTGTGCGGCTGTGGTCTGTGTATGTGGCTGTAGTGGACGTGGTCTGTGTGCAGAGTGGATGTGGTCCATGTGCGTTGGCTGTGG
Source organism: Dendrobates tinctorius (assembly GCF_039654945.1). Classification (NCBI taxonomy): domain Eukaryota; kingdom Metazoa; phylum Chordata; class Amphibia; order Anura; family Dendrobatidae; genus Dendrobates; species Dendrobates tinctorius. The sequence continues at coordinate 3,381,116 of NW_027361819.1, forward strand.
TTCGTGTATGCGGCTGTAGTGGATGTGGTCCATGTGCCGTGGCTGTGGTTTGTGTGCAGCGGGGCGGCTGCCGTCCTGTGCATATCCCGTCCCTTCTCCTCTTTCTGCTCCTGTCCGGTGGTCTCCTGAGGGGGGCCTCCCTTCTCCTCTCCATTCCGATCTGATATCTGACCCTGGCAATAATCTGCATTATTCCTAATCCCGCAGCGCCTGCTTTGCTGTAATCTGTTCACTGGTGCCTCCGCGACCTTGTGTTGTGTTGTGGGTGCAGGCGATGGCTCCGGGGCTTCTGGGGTTTGGCATCTCCTTGCATTAACCCTTTGTGGATCCTCTGTGTAATATACATATCCACCCATCCCTGGGGGAAGAATTTGCCTCAATAATTGAGCTGCAGTTTTTCACATGGGTTTTATTTCCTTCTAGCCCTCCAAAGAGCTTCTGCAGCAGCACTACATCGACCTGAAAGATCGCCCCTTCTACAACGGACTGGTGGAATACATGAACTCTGGGCCTGTGGTCGCCATGGTCAGTGAGGGTTAATGATTGTCTACAGAGGGGATAGAAATGTCCCATACCGGACATCGGCCCCCCGCAGCGAGCTGTCAGTGTTATGGGCGTCCCCTGCACATCTTCTGTGCTGAGACTTTTTCAGGTCGGCTCCTCCTGTGCAGGGTCACTGCTGGATAAAGGAAGGGAAAACTCCATAAATAAGTGCTGAAGTTTCTGGTAATAATCGCTCTTATCTTACAGGTCTGGGAAGGGTTAAATGTGGTAAAGACCGGCCGTGTCATGCTGGGAGAGACCAACCCTGCCGACTCCAAGCCTGGCACCATCAGGGGAGACTACGCCATCCAGGTTGGCAGGTGAGCAGCTGACGTGACGGCCCGGCCGCCTCATGCGCTCCCACCCTATAATGGGACTTTCTGCTCCCCCCTGTCTGTTATGTGACTCAGGATCTCTGCTGTCAGTGTGGGATTGTTCATCACTGGTTACTATTGTTTTCAGACTCTATTATAATTTTATTTTGTTTTTTTTTTTTGTCTGGTTTGTTCCTGTTCAAAATGCTGCGTGGGCACTTTTTTGCCAAAAAATAAATCACCATGAAATCTTAAAATGACACTCTAAATATACACTGTTCCAAATTATTGTGCAAAAAATATTTCCTCCTATTTTCTCTAAATTGCCTCTATGAATTGCAGTCATTATTTTCCCATTATCTAATATTCTAGTATGACTGCGATGTTTTTGAACAAACTGCCTATGGAAACTATTTTTACAAATAAGAAACACTCAAAATGCATGTTCCAAATTATTATGCACAGCAGAGTTTTCAACCTTTTTATTTTGAACAAAAAATGGTCAATTGTGAAATTATCAGCTTATTACAGAATGAAATCCAACAGTTTTCAAGTCAAACCTTTCTTCTCGGTGATGTTACATTTGCACATAGGACCCTTGTTGGAAAGAAGCTTCTGAACTCTCTCGTCCATTGGATTTGTCAGTTTTTGGATGGTTTGTGCTTCAATTGTTTTGCCTGTGGACAGAATCCCCTCCCAGAGCTGATAGACGCTCCTTGTGGTGATGCTCCAGAGGTTCTCAATGGGGTTGAGGTCCGGGGAAGATGGTGGCCACACCATAAGTTTGTCCTCTTTTATGCCCATAGCAGCCAGAGATGCAGATGTGTTATTTGCAGCAGGAGACGGTGCATTATCAGGCATGAAAATGATCTTGCTGCGGAAAGCACGGTTCTTCCTCTTGAACCATGGCGGGAAGTGCTGTTTTAGAAACTCCACATAGATTATGGAGTTCATCTTTACCCCTTCAGGGATCCTAAAGGGGCCGACAATCTCTCTCCCCATGATTCCAGCCCAAAACATTACTCCACCTCCTCCTTGTTGGCGCCTTAGCCGTGTTTTCATGGGGTGTCCATCAACCAGCCATCCTCCACTCCATCCATCTGGACCATGGAGCGTTGCACGGCACTCATCGGTCTTCATGTCTCGTTTGGCCACTGGAGCCGTTTCTGCTTGTGTGCAGTGGATAGAGGTGGTGGACAGGATGGCTTACGCGCAGCTGCAAACCTCTGAAGGACCCTGCATCTTGTTGTTCGGGGGACGTTGGAGGCACCAGCAGCTTCAAAAACTTGTCTGCTGCTATGACAAGGCATTTTGGCAGCTGCTCTTTTAACCTGACGCAATTGCCTGTTGGAAAGAGTCCTCAATTTTTCCTTATCAGCCGCACACGTGTGTTAGGAATCAGTTACATACTTCTTGATTGTGCGATGATCACGATGAAGTGTCTTGGCAATGTTGGTTGTAGTCATGCCTTGACCTAAATACTCCACAATTTGTGGCTTCTCAGCAGCCGACACATCCTTTTTCTTTCCCATTTTGGCAAAAAATGTCAGCTGCTTAATAATGTAGAACAGCCTTCTTCAGTAGTCTTGCCTTTCTTTGGACACACCGGCCAAACTAATCTGCACAGGTCTCTGCAATTGCTATCAGTGATATAAAGAGCCCTGACACACATCACCAGCAATGAGTGTAAATGACAAAAAAATCCTAACCTTATCACTCAAACTCTTTTTGCATAATTTGGAACACAGTTTAGAATCATCACAAATGGGCTGACATGTTCTCAATCACTGATAGCTGGGATCTTATAGGGTGATCTCTTTTGACTGAGGTGATACTGTACTATGGAGACCCCCCTCTAATCTATGCTGACCATTGGGTAATTGAACAGAGCTGCACGGTGGCCGCTGACATTAGTGAGGACACCCCCCTCTTGTAGGACAGGCTGGGGGTTATCCTCTGTCACTGGTTTGCAGTTCTGCTGGGTCTGTAGATTTACACTTGCTGTGTTGTGCCCCCTACAGACCAAAGCATGAATTGCATGTTCTAGCTGGTTTTCCTCTGTCGTTGACCACTTGTAGTCCATGAGGTGCTGAATATAAAGGAAATGATGTAGTAAGACAATCGCTTACAGGGCAATTCCTCCTCTAGGATCACAGCGTCTCCTATAATCTGCCTGATATGGCAGTGACTTTCTGGGGTCACTATAATCCCAGAGGTTGCAGAGCTGGATGAGTGGAGACTGATAATCCACAGTGGGATGCGAGCTGTTGCCGCAGATTAACCTTCTGTTAACGGTGGATCCAGGGCATAGATTACAGTAATGCCGGCCATGGAGCGTGGCCAGTGCACAGTGTTGTCCCAGCTCTTATGTAACATGTCCTACTGCAGTCACAGCCAGAGCTGCAACCACATTGCTGCTGGTTATACAGTGTGCTGCATTGGGGAAAAGTTAGTTTAGGCCAGGGTGCGAGGACAATTATGTAACATCCTGCTGACTGTTTCCTCTTTCCTCCAGGAACATCATCCATGGCAGTGACTCTGTGGATAGTGCCAAGAAGGAAATTGCCTTGTGGTTTAAGCCAGAGGAGCTGGTTAAATACCAGAACTATGCCTACAAGTTGGTGTATGAGAACTGAGCGCCCTCCGTCCTGCTCCACATCATATTCCGTTACTGCTCCGCAATACAAGTATTACAACCTGAAGGCCTCGTCCTGTGAGAACCGCTGCAGAGCTGACCGGGACCAATGTCATATTGTAATAAACCTTCAACTTGGTTTGCACAATCTGATCTGTGGTTTATATTGTGGATAATGGTGTAGGGCAGAGCCTGAGAGACTAGGCGAGGGGTCTCACTGTGGCCGCAGGTGGAGCAGCATGTAGAGCCATGGCAGATGTGGATGTCCAATCAATACTAATCCTGAGTTACATCCTGTATTATACCCCAGAGCTGCACTCACTATTCTGCTGGTGTAGTCACTGTGTACATACATTACTGATCCTGAGTTACATCCTGTATTATCCTCCAGAGCTGCACTCACTATTCTGCTGGTGCAGTCACTGTGTACATACATTATATTACTGATCCTGAGTTACATCCTGCATTATACCCCAGAGCTGCACTCACTAGTCTGGTGGAGTGACTATTACCAGCCACCATTGTGAGCTTTGTACAGAGCACAGGTGTGGATCACAGTCTGGCTCCCATTTATTCTGACGCCATGTGCTGCCCTCTTGTGTCACATGCTGCGGGTTGGGCGCACACTCGGCACATTCTTCCTGTGAGTCACTGGTGGAGGCCTCTGCTTGTGCTGACAGCTGTCACTTGTCTGTTGCGGTATGTCACATGCATGGTGGATCTGACTTTGGCTGTGTGATCAGGCGCAGATAATTTCTCCTTTAGGTTAAGTTCACACGTAGCGGAATTCCTGCAGAAGTTACCGTGAGAACTCTGGAATTCCATTCCGCAGGAAAATCACACTTTAAATTCCTGCGATTTTCCCGTGGAAAAACTAGTGTTTTCCAAACGATCTGTAGAATCGCTTGGAGAACTGTGACAGGTTGGTCACACTCATCAAACATAGTGTTTGACGAGTGACCAACGTTTTACTATTGAGGCTGCCTATGCGGCATCTGTAGTAAAATCTAATGTTAAATAAAAAATCGGGTTATATTCACCTTCCGGTGTCCTGCGCAGTGTTCCCAGGGCTCTGCAGGTCCCGTTCCCAGTGATGCATTGCGCCAATGACCTTTGATGTCGCGGTCTCGCGAGACAGCGACATTGGCAAAGGTCATTGCAATGCATTACTGGGAACGGGAGCTGCCGTGTGTATCGCTGAAGCCTGGGGATGCTGAGCGGGACATCAGAAGGTGAATAAACTTTTTTTTTTTTTTTTTTTTTTTTTTTTTTTTTTTTTTTACAGGGATATGGTGCTCGGAGGACAGTCTCCTCTCCTCCGGACCGTGGGTACCATCCACAAATGTTCTGCTTACTTTTCGCATGGTGTGCACAGTCACATGCGGAAAGTAAGCAGAACAATGCCTTCCTATGTGGGCGGAATCGCCGCGATTCCGCAAAATGAGCATGCTGTGACTCTCTGCAATGCGATGCCGCCGTGGGAAAATGCACAGCATTGTGGAATCCCATAGGATTGCATGGGATGCTGTTTTATGCGGTAGAAACAGTTGTGAAAATGTGAATGCAGCCTTACTGTTCACCCATCTACTCCTGTGAGCACAGGCTCTGTTCAGGCTGAGCCTGCTGATTCATGAATATAATATCTACAGTAAAGACTGACACACAAGGAACAAACAGGGAGGTGTTGACTTTGGAGAGAGGCTCAGTGCTGCCTCCTACTGACAGAAGATGAGCGAAGGAGAAATGACAACTTTCCACAAACTTATCTGTCCATAGTAAAAAAAATTTTCACTAGTGCCAACATATTCTGCAGCGCTGTACATTAGAGGGGACTTGTACAGACAATAAAAGACATAACAATTACAGAACAGATACGAGGAGGAGTGAGGCTCCTGCTGCTCGCCAGCTACAATCTGCAGAAATAGGGGGGAGGACATGAGAGGTGGATGACAATCACTCTCAGGCTGTGTGCCCATGATGCGATTTTTTTTTAAGTGTCTTTGCTAAAAAAAACTCGTACAGAACGCCCCCCCCCCCCCCCCCCCTCCATGCATTCCTATGGCATTCCGCACATACTGTGCTAATGCTGCGCTTTTTTTCCACGGTGGAATCGCATTGCGGGAAAAAAACGCAGCATGCTCATTGTTTTTGCGGAATTGCAAAGAATTGCCGCGATTCCGTACCCATAGGAATGCATGAGAACCGCTTGCAGGAAGTTAAGCGTCTCGTGCGGTTGGTACTCACGGTGTGGAGGAGAGGAGACTGTCCTCCAGGCCCTGGGTACCATACCCCCGTAAAAAAAAGAATAAAAAATTGGGGTATATTTACCTTCCGGCGTCCCGCGCTGCATTCCCGGCCTCAGCGTTCCCAGTAATGCCTTGCGGCAAGGTCCTGTGATGACGTGGTCTCGTGAGATCACTATAGCAACGCGAGACCAACGTCATCACAGGTCTCGCAAGGCATCGCTGGGAACGCGAGCGTCGCTGAGACTGCGCGGGACGTTGGAAGGTAAAGATACCCCGATTTATTTATTCTTTATAATTTTTAACATTCTATCTTTTACTACTGATGCTGCATAGGCGGCCTCAATAGTAAAAAGCTGCTCACACTTGTCAAACACTGTTTGACGAGTGTGACAAACCTGTCAATCATTTTCCAAGCGATGCTTGAAAGCCGCACGCAAAAATCACGGCAAAAACACGCACATAATCGCGCGGAAGAAAACGTGTTTTCTGGGAAGGAGTCTGGTTTAAAACGCTGGGCACATATCCTCAATGTACAGGTCGGCCATAATGTCATAGAAAGTAACGCCCGGCCGCAGGATCACACTACACAAGGATTGCTGGTAACCATGCAGACACATTGTTTTGCCCTGGAGCTGTAAACACAAAACGGGAGGAGCCTTATCTATTGATTTCAGCAAAATTGCTTCATATTTTATATTCCTCATTCACTTGTCATGTTAAGGCATCAGCTGCGCTCACTGCTGCTGGGAAGAGGGGTCTGTGGGGCGGCACATTGGGGGCAACCGACGACACTGATGTGGTGACAGCAGCGCTAACGATACTCGGCATTACCCAACAAGCCAGAGCGTGAGAACGCCAGCGTCGTTATCTCTCCAGAGCTGCACTCAGGATTCTGCTACTTACCACCTGAAATCTCACGCGAGGGTCAGGACGACTTGTATAAGAGTTGTACAGCTCGGCTCAGGTTTTCCATGGCTCTGCAGCACTTATTCCTCTGCCTGCGTGAGCCACAGAGCCATACTGCCCTCTGCTGGAGGAATGCAGAATTTACCTGAATATTTGAGAAGTTTTTGGTTTGTTCTGCTGCAGTAATATCTGTTCAAGAGTCCGGCTCCTATGCAGTAAAAAAAATAAAATGACTAATGAAAATGATATATAAAGTTTTCAAATACAGTAGGTCCAGAAATATATGGACAGTGGCACAAGTTTTGGCGTTTTATCTGTTTACCAAAAAATATTCAAGAAGTTGTATAATCAATATGGGCTTAAAGTGCAGACTCTCATCTTTAAGTTGAGGATATTCACATCCTAATTGGAGGAAGGGTTAAGGAATTACAACTCCTTAATGGACTGCTTTTCCCTCATTAATCCATCATCGATTAAGCAGGTAAAAGGTTTGGAACTGATTCCAGGTGTGGCATTTGCATTTGGAAGCTGTTGCTGTGAACCCACAACATGCTGCCTAAGGAGCTCTCAATGGAAGAGAAACAGACCATCACTAGGCTGAAAAAAAAAAAAAAGAATCCATCAGAGAGTGGAAATGTTAGGAGCGGCCAAATCAACAGCTTGGTATATTCTGCAAAACAAAGTGTGAGAGCTAGTGAGCTTGCGAACTCAAAAATGCTGGGACGTCCATGGAAAACAATGGTGGATGATTGCAGAATCCTTTTCAGTGTGATGAAAAACCCCTTCACTACATCCACCCAAGTGAAGACCACTCTCCAGGAAGTTGGTATTTCAGTAACTATGTCTTCTATAAAGAAAAGATTTTGCAATAGCAAAAATAGAGGGTTCACCACAAGCTGAAGCCGTGCTCTGTGCAGCACAAGCGATCAGATGATCACAGCTTCAAGTTTCCCATGGAGACTACTGAAGCATGTAAAAAAAAAAGTTAAAGTTAAAAAAAAAAACCCCATTCAAAATAAAACAATTACAAAATAACTAGAAATACACATTTGGCATCACTGCATTCAGAATCCCCCACGATCTATCAATATATAAAAAGAAATAAAGCGATCGGTTAACGGCATAAGAAAAATAAAAAAAAAAAATTATGTTTTTTTGGTCCCTGCAGCATTGCTATAACAGGCGATCAAAAGGGATCATAACTACACCAAAATTGTATCAATAAAAACGACACCTCGGCATGCAAAAAAATCAGCCCCAGATCCGGAAAACTGTAGACGCTATGGGACCAGGAAAAGGGCGACCCTTTTTTTTTTTCTCTCTTTTACTTTACAAATTTGGGATTTTATTTTCACCATGTAAATAACAAAGAACCTAGATAAGTTGTATTGACCTGGAGAATCATAATGGCAGGTGAGTTTTAACATTTAGTTAACATGGTAAAAAAAAATTGTGGTGTCACGGGGTCCTTCTCCGGTATCACACAATCAACAGAGCGAGGGAAGGGTGAACAATCCCAAGACCTTTATTATGGGCAAAATTAGAAGTTCCATAAACAATCCACCACACTGAGGATGCAATAGTCCAGAACACGAATGCAGTTCAGTAACCGGATAAAATGTTCAGGGGGATGAGAGTCCAAAAATCTAGCACCAGAGGATAAAAAGTCCATACGCTTCCTTCTCTCTGATGTCCTGTGTTCACACGATGTTTTCCACACAGGAACTGCCTTCCCCCTCCTGTCCTTTCCAGCCCCCTCGTTATGTCCAGGGGTAGTCAGACAAGTTGGGGTGGTTGACAGGCCTCCTATGCCTGACAAAGGTGCCTGGGGGATTAAGACACTACAGGGGGTCATCAAGAGACAGATACAGTCAGGCTGCAGACATACAAGGCAACAAGAAAAACACTATGAAAATCAATGAAATAGAAATATGCACAAAATGATATCCACATAGCATATCACACCCTCCTTTAATTCCTAGCACACAAGGTGTGGCTGCCCAGTGTGACCCCGCAGGTTCCCCCAGTAATGCCTGGAGCCGTGGTGCTCCGTCCTTCACATCTTGTGCCAATTATACAGGCCAGGCGTTTAAACGGAGAAATGCAAGTTTCCGGCATAGAGGTGCCAAGGAGGACATGCCAGACAGGAGGTTTGTGGTCAGGAAACTCCTGTGTTGCCAGATGGGGTTTGCGCCAGTCAGCATCTTGGCAGTGATTAATCTTTCAGACAGGCAGGGCTATGATGTCGGCTTTAAGCTCATGACTGACCTGGACAGATTCTGGTCCAATTTCCCCAAGTTTCCTATCTCTAAGCCAGACACTGTTATCGTAAATGTCATCTTCTGGAATGAGTCTGTTCCCCCGCAGGACATTGTGGTGTGGCTCCGGAGGCATTGTGACCTGGTCTCTGACCTCACCAAAAGCAGAGACAGTGATGGTATCTAGACGGGAGGGTGGCGGGTTTTGGTGAAACTGTGCCAATGCAATAACATCACTGCCCACTTACCCAACTCCTTCTTTATTGGGAGGGAGAGGAGTGTGTGTTTCTATCCTGGGCAGCCTCGTAAGTGCTTTAAATGTGGCAAATACCTGTACTGTGGTGAAGTGCAGCCTGTGTGGGGAGGTCGGCCATCTAGCTGCAGACTGTCAGAACATCAGGTGCAACCTCTGTGGGAAGATCGGTCACCCTCACAGGGACTGTCCAGACGCCTGGCACAATATCTGTAAGGACTTTCCTGACGAGGACTTGGTGGCAGGGGCAGAGATTCTGGAGGAGGCAGCTTTACTGTCAGGGGAAATACTGACCAGACCAGAGGTCCACCAGGGGTCTACTCAGCTAACACCAGAGCAGCAGGGTTCAGAGAGAGAACAGGGGAGTATGGAGGTTGTACCTCAGGGGCAGCGGTCACAGGAAGGCATTACTTCAGTGCTACCATCCGTGTCTGAAGAGTATAGCAATAATCAGAAAAGGAAGAAAAAGGACAAGGCCTCCCGTAAACCTGAGGAGTATGACACTGGCCAAGGAGTCGGGAAGAAATTCCAGAGTTCTGCAGGTGTAATGGTCGTATCTAACAGGTTTGATGTTCTGTCTGAGTCTGACGGCGATTTTGAAGATGACCTTAAAAGAATTGACGCAGAGTGTGATAGGGACGTAGAGGATTGTCCTCCGCCAAAGCGGAAGCCCTTACCTGAGGGCACTCGGGTAGAGTCTGAGATGGAGACCGGTGGTGAACAGAATAACTCCGACTCAGATCTGTGACGCCGTCAACCAGATAATGTCCAAACTCAGATAGGGAAAATCATTAGGAGAAATTAGGAAATGTTAAGATATGAAAGGATGAGTCACTGGGTAGGAACATGATGAGCTCTGTTTGCAAAGTGTGTTTTTTGTTTTTCAAATATAGACTTTAAGTTAATTTTATATGTATAATCTGGATATGTAATGAATGTATGTACAATCCAAGTGAATTTAGGTTTGTATTATTGGAGGAATGTTGTTAAATTTATTTGTATTTGTTTGTTTTTTACAATAAAAATTGCCCCTATATACAAGAATATAACTACTATAATACTGCCCCTATGTACAAGAATATAACTACTATAATACTGCCCCTATGTACAAGAATATAACTACTATAATACTGCTCCTATGTACAAGAATATAACTACTATAATACTGCTCCTATGTACAAGAATATAACTACTATAATACTGCTCCTATGTACAAGAATATAACTACTATAATACTGCTCCTATGTACAAGAATATAACTACTATAATACTGCCCCTATGTACAAGAATATAACTACTATAATACTGCTCCTATGTACAAGAATATAACTACTATAATACTGCCCCCTATGTACAAGAATATAGCTACTATAATACTGCTCCTATGTACAAGAATATAACTACTATAATACTGCTCCTATGTACAAGAATATAACTACTATAATACTGCTCCTATGTACAAGAATATAACTACTATAATACTGCCCCTATGTACAAGAATATAGCTACTATAATACTGCCCCTATGTACAAGAATATAACTACTATAATACTGCCCCTTATGTACAAGAATATAGCTACTATAATACTGCTCCTATGTACAAGAATATAACTACTATAATACTGCCCCTATGTACAAGAATATAACTACTATAATACTGCTCCTATGTACAAGAATATAACTACTATAATACTGCCCCCTATGTACAAGAATATAGCTACTGTAATACTGCTCCTATGTACAAGAATATAACTACTATAATACTGCTCCTATGTACAAGAATATAACTACTATAATACTGCTCCTATGTACAAGAATATAACTACTATAATGCTGCCCCTATGTACAAGAATATAACTACTATAATACTGTTCCTATGTACAAGAATATAACTACTATAATACTGCCCCTATGTACAAGAATATAACTACTATAATACTGTTCCTATGTACAAGAATATAACCACTATAATACTGCCCCTATGTACAAGAATATAACTACTATAATACTGCCCCTATGTACAAGAATATAACTACTATAATACTGTTCCTATGTACAAGAATATAACTACTATAATACTGCTCCTATGTACAAGAATATAACTACTATAATACTGCTCCTATGTACAAGAATATAACTACTATAATACTGCTCCCATGTACAAGAATATAACTACTATAATACTGCTCCCATGTACAAGAATATAACTACTATAATACTGCCCCCTATGTACAAGAATATAACTACTATAATACTGCTCCCATGTACAAGAATATAACTACTATAATACTGCTCCTATGTACAAGAATATAACTACTATAATACTGCTCCTATGTACAAGAATATAACTACTATAATACTGCTCCCATGTACAAGAATATAACTACTATAATACTGCTCCCATGTACAAGAATATAACTACTATAATACTGCTCCTATGTACAAGAATATAACTACTATAATACTGCTCCCATGTACAAGAATATAACTACTATAATACTGCTCCTATGTACAAGAATATAACTACTATAATACTGCTCCTATGTACAAGAATATAACTACTATAATACTGCTCCTATGTACAAGAATATAACTACTATAATACTGCTCCTATGTACAAGAAAATAACTACTATAATACTGCCCCTATGTACAAGAATATAACTACTATAATACTGCTCCTATGTACAAGAATATAACTTCTATAATACTGCCCCCTATGTACAAGAATATAACTACTATAATACTGCCCCCTATGTACAAGAATATAACTACTATAATACTGCCGCTATGTACAAGAATATAACTACTATAATACTGCCCCTTATATACAAGAATATAGCTACTATAATACTGCTCCTATGTACAAGAAAATAACTACTATAATGCTGCTCCTATGTACAATAATATCACTACTATAATACTGCCCCTATGTACAAGAATATAACTAATGTAATACTGACACTATGTACAAGAATATAACTACTATTGTCACGGGGTCCTTCTCTAGTATCACACAATCAACAGAGCAAGCGAAGAGTGAACAATTCCAAGACCTTTATTCAGGCAAAAATACAAAACGGTCCATATTCAGTCCACCACACAAAGGATAAGATAGTCCAGAATAAGAATGCAGTCCAGTATCAGGATAAAATGTCCAGGGAAACGAGATTCCAAAACTCTAGCACCAGAGGATAAAATGGGTCCTTCTCTCTCTGAAGTGCTGTCCTGTCTGTACACGATCCTGTCCACACCGGAACTGACTTGTCCAGCTGCTGTTCTCTCCACCCCCTTCCTTGTTCAGGGGGAGTCAAACAAGTTGGGGCTGTTTCTAGGCCTCCCAGAGGAGAACAAAGGGCCTTAGGGATTAATGTACTACAGGGGGTAATCAAGAGACAGATACAGTGAGGCTGTAGACTTACAATGTAATAAGAAAAACACTATGAAAATAACTGAAATAGAAAAATAGGAATATACAAAAAATGATATCCACATAACATATCACACCATCACAACCTCTCCCCCCCCATAATAAGTGAGCACGCCATGAAGTCTACACAGACCTCAGGCCTGCTCACTTTAGTCCACATTGCTCAGTTATTTATAATTCCTTGTACAGTGGCAGGGGTAGGTCGGCCTGGGGAGCCTATGGTTCTTCTTGTCGAGACAGTCCATCGGCGTTCTGGTGTTGGCTTCCCCGCTTGTATTGGATGGAGAAGCTGTAGGGTTGTAAGGACAAGCTCCACCGCAGCAATCTTCCATTGTCCCCTGATACGCGATTCAGCCATGTGAGGGGGTTGTGGTTTGTAACAATTATAAAGTCTCTGCCATACAAGTATGGCTGCAATTTTTTTTAGCGCCCATACGATGGCAAGGCACTCCTTTTCAATAGTGGCATAGGCAACTTCCCGATCCAGTAGTTTCCGACTGGCAAAAGCAACAGGATGTTCTTCTCCGGCGGCGTTCACTTGGCTAAGTACTGCCCCAATCCCAAAGGTGGATGCATCTGTCTGCACGAGGAACCTGCGTTTATAATCCGGGGCAGCCAAGACAGGAGCAGTGACGGGGGAAGTCTTTAATGCTGAAAAGGCATCCTCGCATGCCGGCGTCCACGTCACATTCCTAGGCATGTTCTTGCGGGTCAGGTCGGTTAGGGGCTTGGCCAAGGTGCTGAAGTTAGAAACAAATTTGCGATAGTAACCAGCAGTTCCTAAAAATGCAAGTACCTGCTTTTTAGTCTGGGGTCTACACCAGTTGCTAATGGCTTCCACCTTGGCAGGCTCAGGCCTTAGTGTCCCACCCCCTACTCTATGCCCGAGGTACTGCACCTCAGCCATCCCTATTTGGCACTTATCAGGGCGAATGGTCAGTCCTGCAGTAAGGATACAGTCCAGCACTATGCCCAAGTGTTTAAGATGTTCCTCCCAGGTTGTGCTAAAAATGGCGATGTCGTCTAAGTAAGCACAGGCAAAGTCCTGACATTGTTGTAACAGGCGATCCACCAGTCTCTGGAAAGTAGCGGGGGCAGTTTTCATCCCAAAGGGCATTCCCAGAAACTCAAAAAGCCCAAATGGAGTAATGAAGGCTGAGCGCTCCCAAGCGTCCTCCGTTAGGGGTATCTGCCAGTACCCCTTGCTCAAGTCTAACGTGGTCACAAATTGGGCACTGGCCAGACGATCCAATAGATCATCAATCCTGGGCATGGGACAAGCATCACTCTTGGTGGCATCATTTAGTCGTCTGTAATCAACGCAGAATCGTGTTGTACCATCCTTCTTGGGGACCAGGACGACAGGAGAGGCCCAAGAACTGTGAGATGGCTGAATAACTCCCAGCTGTTTCATCTCCTCCAGTTCGTTCTTTATCATGCCTTGAACAGCCTCTGGAACCCGGTAGGCAGCCTGCTGGATGGAGCATTGTCCGGGGGTTTCCACATGGTGGCTGGTGGGGGTAGTCTTCCCCGGCTTTGAGGAGAAAGCAGCAGCCCTCGGCCTTAGTACGGCGACAATATCGTCTTTTTGTATATCCGATAAATGGGAGCCCAGGGGCACTTGTTCCAGTGATCCTCCCGCTTGGGCAACCTGGAGGAGATCTGGGAGATACTCGTCGTCGGCGGTATCACTAGGGGGGTGGCAGACAGCTAGAACAGGCAAAGATCGGTCGTGGTAGTCTTTCAGCATGTTAAAGTTGACGGTTTTCTGTCGTCGACCACTAGAGTCCAGGGCAATAGCATAGTTAGTGTCATTAATTTTCTTGACAACCTGATAAGGGCCTTCCCACACTGCTTGAAGCTTGTTGGCAGGGGAAGCAGTAATCATGAGCACTTGCTGTCCTTCCATAAATTCCCGGTTCCTGGCATTACGGTCATACCAGGTTTTTTGTCTGGACTGGGCCATTCGCTGAGGTTCTTTAGTGAAGGTAGCTAGCTGGGCGAGACGGTCTCTGAGCTCTAGAACATAGGGAACGATGGGCATTCCGGTATCTGAGATGTCTCCCTCCAAATGTTCTTTCAGAAGAGTGAGAGGCCCACGGACCTTCCGGCTAAACAGTAGTTCGAAGGGAGAGAACCCTGTGGACTCTTGGGGAACCTCCCAATAGGCGAAGAGGAGATGTGGCAGGTACTTTTCCCAGTCTTTTTCAACGTCAAAAAAAGCCCTCAGCATATTTTTTAGGGTTCCATTAAAGTGTTCACATAGTCCGTTGGTCTGCGGGTGGTATGGGGTGGTGCAAATGGCTCGAACACCACAGGTATGCCATAGGGACTGGACCAGATCTGACATGAACTGACTGCCTTGATCCGACAATATTTCACTAGGAAACCCTACCCGGGTAAAGATGGTAACAAGGGCCTCGGCTACCTTTACTGCTGTAATACTGGACAGGGCCACAGTTTCAGGATACCTAGTGGCATAATCCACCACGGTCAGGATATATTTTTTCCCCGACCTGCTGGGGTGGGCCAGAGGATCTATGATGTCGACGGCTACACGTTGAAATGGTTCCTCAATTATGGGCAGGGATTGCAGGGGTACCTTATGTCGAGCTCTTGGATGCCGCATTTGCTGGCACACATCACAGTTGCGGCAATAATGGGCTACCGACTGCGAGACGCCAGGCCAGTACAAACTTTGGGTGAGTCTCTTTTCAGTCCTTTTTCTCCCTTGATGCCCAGCCAAGGGGATGTCATGGGCCAGTTGAAGTAGCTGTGCCCTGTACTTCTGAGGGACAATGAGTTGCCTGGTCGTTGCGTCAGGGTTGCCCTGGTCACTGCCCTTTGTTACACGATAATACAGTCCGTTTTCTCGAGTGAAGCCATCCCCATTATCTCCCATGTGCCCAGTTTCTGCCTTTCGCCTAAGGGCTGCTAAGGTAGTGTCACCCTCTATTTCTCTCCTAAACTCCTCTCTGTCCCAAGACTCTCCCAATGTAGTAGCAGCGAAAGTATTGCTTACCGACTCTGATGCAGTTCGTGGTGGTTGCTCCCCGGTGGGGTCCGGATGACGTAGTGCTTGAAGGGCCTGTAGTCGGGTGACTGCTCCCACAAATTGGCACTGTAACTCCCCAATGTCGTTCACAAGGAGGATATCTGCAGGAAGTCCTCCCAAAACTCCAATCCAACACAGTTTTTCTCCACAACCATAATCCAAACGCACAGAAGCTCGCTGTATATATTTGCGGGCACCGCCCGCCAGGACAATGGGAATTCCTGTACCCTGGTAAATTGCCTCGGGTCGAACCACACGGGGGTCAGCGATAGTCAAGAATGCCCTCGTGTCTCTAAATCCTGACACTTTGTATCCATCAATAAAGACATCCTGCAGGTGGCGTTGCCGTTGCTCTGAGTAGCTAAAGGACAGAGGCCGGAGTCCGTACACTCCAGGAGGGGTATCTATGGTGCCGTGGTCGGTGGTCCACTCTGGTGGGGGTGGTGGTAGCTCTTCCTCAGGTGTGGTGGAATGTACAAGATGCACTGGACGAGGTGGGGCTGCGTGGGGCTCCCTCCGAATCCTGGAGGGACAGCCAGAGTGCAAATGTCCAGGTTGCCCACACCCATAACACCTCCTCTCTGTGATACCCCCAGGTCATGGTCGGAACTGTTGGGGCCTAGGATTTTGAGGCGTGATTGTCATCGGCTTGCGACTAGGTGGAAGGGCAGATATAATTGGAGGGGGACGGCGCGTGGGAGCAGGCCGTGGTTCATTGTCCAGAAGCCTCCTCCATTGCGGCCGGATAGTAAGGGCTTCATTGGCCAGGGCTGCAGCTCTATCCACGGTACACGGCTTGCGCTCCCGGACCCATTCCCGTACCTCTGCAGGGCACTTGGCAAGAAATTGTTCTATAAGGAAAGCCTGTATAACACCTTCCACAGTAAAGGCGTTTTCTGCTTCCAGCCATCTCCGACATGCCTCGGACATCTTATGTGCATACATCCTAAACGATCCCCCCGTGGTGCATGGGAGGTCTCGGAACGTGGCCCTATATGAGTCAGGGGTGATAGCATGGTAATCCAGGATAGTCCGCTTTACAATGTTATAATCCCGATTCCGCAGTGCATCAATGGTTCGGTAAGCCTCCGCCATGCTTCCGTTCAGGAGCCCCACTAACAAACGCATCCAGCTAGAGTGGGGCACCTCCATCACAGCACACTGCTGCTCAAAGTCTTTGAAGAACCCCTCCACATCTCCAGAAGCCTCATGAAATGGCTTAAACTCTGTCCGGGTGATCCGTACAGGCTCCCAAATTGTTGGGGTTACACTCCACATTGCGTTACTCCCTTTTTCAAGCTCCATTGCTTCCTGTCTCCGCTGTGCCCGGCGAGCAGCCTCCTCCTTGTACTCCTGAGAGACGCCGGGGCCCAGAACCGCCATCACTTCTTCATACCACACCAACCACTGGCTTTTCTGGATGGGGATCCCTGTCTCCAGTGCTCGTCCTTCAGACATCTGGGAGGAGGTGGCCGGGCTAGCGCCCACCAGTAGATCGATTAAGGCCTCTTTAGTCAGTCCCTGGTAGTTCAGGCCCAGGTCTCTGGCTCTCTCCTGTGAACTGCATACAGTCCAATTTCTGTACTCACTCTGTGGGTGGTTCTCCATTGGGTGACGCTCTGTTGATCCCACTGCTGCCACCAGTTGTCACGGGGTCCTTCTCTGGTATCACAGAATCAACAGAGCAAGCGAAGAGTGAACAATTCCAAGACCTTTATTCAGGCAAAAATACGAAAAGGTCCATATTCAGTCCACCACACAAAGGATAAAATAGTCCAGAATAAGAATGCAGTCCAGTATCAGGATAAAATGTCCAGGGAAACGAGATTCCAAAACTCTAGCACCAGAGGATAAAATGGGTCCTTCTCTCTCTGAAGTGCTGTCTGTACACGATCCTGTCCACACCGGAACTGACTTGTCCAGCTGCTGTTCTCCCCACCCCTTTCCTTGTCCATGGGTAGTCAAACAAGTTGGGGCGGTTTCCAGGCCTCCCAGAGTAGAACAAAGGGCCTTAGGGATTAATGCACTACAGGGGGTCATCAAGAGACAGATACAGTGAGGCTGTAGACTTACAATGTAATAAGAAAAACTCTATGAAAATAACTGAAATAGAAAAATAGGAATATACAAAAAATGATATCCACATAACATATCACACCATCGCAACCATAATAACTGCTCCTATGTAACATATAACTACTATAATACTGCCCCTATGTACAAGAATATAACTACTCTAATACTGCCCCTATGTACAAGAATATAACTACTCTAATACTGCCCCTATGTACAAGAATATAACTACTATAATACTGCTCCCTATGTACAAGAATATAACTACTATAATACTGCCCCTATGTACAAGAATATAACTACTATAATACTGCTCCCTATGTACAAGAATATAACTACTATAATACTGCCCCTATATACAAGAATATAACTACTATAATACTTCCCCTATGTACAAGAATATAACTACTCTAATACTGCCCCTATGTATAAGACTATAGCTACTATAATACTGCTCCTATGTACAAGAATATAACTACTATAATACTGCTCCTATGTACAGGAACATAACTACTATAATACTGCCCCTATGTACAAGAATATAACTACTATAATACTGCTCCCTATGTACAAGAATATAACTACTATAATACTGCTCCCTATGTGCAAGAATATAACTACTATAATACTGCTCCCTATGTACAAGAATATAACTACTATAATACTGCCCCTATATACAAGGATATAACTACTCTAATACTGCCCCTATGTACAAGAATATTACTACTCTAATACTGCCCCTATGTACAAGAATATAACTACTATAATACTGCTCCCTATGTACAAGAATATAACTACTATAATACTGCCCCTATGTACAAGAATATAACTACTATAATACTGCTCCCTATGTACAAGAATATAACTACTATAATACTGCCCCTATATACAAGAATATAACTACTATAATACTTCCCCTATGTACAAGAATATAACTACTCTAATACTGCCCCTATGTATAAGACTATAGCTACTATAATACTGCTCCTATGTACAAGAATATAACTACTATAATACTGCCCCTATGTACAAGAATATAACTACTATAATACTGCTCCCTATGTGCAAGAATATAACTACTATAATACTGCTCCCTATGTACAAGAATATAACTACTATAATACTGCCCCTATATACAAGAATATAACTACTATAATACTGCCCCTATGTATAAGACTATAGCTACTATAATACTGCTCCTATGTACAAGAATATAACTACTATAATACTGCCCCTATATACAAGAATATAACTACTATAATACTGCCCCTATGTATAAGACTATAGCTACTATAATACTGCTACTATGTACAAGAATATAACTACTATAATACTGCCCCCTATGTACAAGAATATAACTACTATAACACTGCCCCCTATGTACAAGAATATAACTACTATAATACTGCTCCTATGTACAAGAATACAACTACTATAATACTGCCCCCTATGTACAAGAATATAACTACTATAATACTTCCCCTATGTACAAGAATATAACTACTATAATACTGCCCCCTATGTACAAGAATATAACTACTATAATACTGCTCCTATGTACAAGAATATAACTACTATAATACTGCTCCTATGTACAAGAATATAACTACTATAATACTGCTCTTATCTACAAGAATATAACTACTATAATACTGCCCCCTATGTACAAGAATATAACTACTATAATACTGCCCCCTATGTATATAATACTGCCCCCTATGTATAGTTTCTATACTAATGCACAAAGCATGGGCAACAAACAAGGAGAATTGGAACTACTAACACAGGAAAAGAAATATGATGTCATTGGAATCACTGAAACTTGGTGGGACAATACACATGATTGGAATACAAGACTAGAAGGATACAACTTATTTGCAAGAAACAGACTTGATAAACGAGGAGGGGGTGTCGCATTGTATGTTAGAAACGCGTATATCTGCACAGAGATTGAAGCTTCAGAGACTGGGAGTTCTGTGGAAACTGTTTGGGTAAGAATACAAGGACAGAACAATGGAAAGGACACCATTGTAGGCATTTACTACAGGCCGCCTGTGCAAGCTGAAGATATGGATGAACTCTTTATGCATCAAATGGCCAAGTTCTCCAAAAAATATGACATAGTTGTCATGGGAGATTTCAACTATCCAGACATTTGTTGGGAATCTCTCTCAGGCAAAACTAACAGGTCAAGGAAATTCTTATCCTCTCTTGCTGACAACTTTATCTCCCAAAAGGTAAGGGAGAAAACAAGGGGAACTGCTACCTTGGATCTAATCCTTATAAACAGGGAGGAAATGGTTGAGGAGGTAAAAGTGGCTGGGACCCTAGGAGGTAGCGACCATGCTATTTTAGAATTTTGGATAACTAGAGGCGGAAGACCTGTGAAGACTCAGACGTCAAGGTTAGATTTCAGAAAGGCAGATTTTAAGGGATTCAGAAAGAGAATTGGAGGGATCCAATGGCTGGATATCCTTAAAGACAAAAATGTCCAGGAAGGATGGGAAATCTTGAAAAATGAAATTCTCAAAGCACAGTTGTTAACAATTCCGAAAAGAGGGAGGAATAGGAAGCATTTAAGGAAACCAGGATGGATGAACACAGAACTTAAGCACATGCTAAAAAGGAAGAAAAAAATGTTTATAAAATGGAAAGAGGGAGGCATATCTAAAGAAGAATATAATGCTGTCTGCAGAACCTGCAGGGCACAAATCAGATTATCTAAAGCTGAAAATGAATTGAGGCTTGCAAGAGATGTCAAATGCAATAATAAAGGATTTTGGGGATATGTCAAAAGTAAAAGAAAAGTCAAAGATGCTATAGGATTTTTACAGGATGAAAATGATGAAATGGTAAGACAGGATGTTGAGAAGGCTGAACTTTTAAATTCCTATTTTGCATCTGTTTTCTCTCAGAAAGGAAATGTAACATCAACTGTTATTCACTGTCCTATTAAGGGAATAGAAGAATCCAGGATATCTATAAACAGAAAGATAGTGAGGAAACACTTAGCTAACCTAAATGAATTCAAGTCTCCAGGACCAGATGAATTACACCCCAGAGTACTGAAGGAGATAGCAGAAGAAATTTTTGAACCCCTCTCCATAATCTTTGAAAATTCTTGGAGAACAGGAGAAGTGCCAGAAGACTGGAGAAGAGCAAATGTTGTTCCTATCTTCAAAAAGGGGAAGAAGGTGGACCCAGGTAACTATAGGCCGGTGAGTCTGACTTCTATACCAGGAAAGATCTTTGAACAAATTATTAAACAACATGTATGTCAATACCTGGATAAGAATGAAGTGATTAAAGAGTCAGCATGGGTTTGTAACTAATAAGTCATGTCAGACTAACTTAATTTCCTTCTATGACGGTATCACTGATTGGGTGGATCAAGGAAATGCTGTAGATACAGTATATCTTGACTTCAGCAAAGCATTTGACAAAGTCTCTCATACAATCCTTATTGAAAAAATGACTAAGTATGGAATGGACAAGGCAACTGTTAGGTGGATTCATAACTGGCTTAGTGATCGGACCCAAAGGGTGGCCGTAAATGGCTGCACATCCAGTTGGAAGAATGTCTCAAGTGGGGTACCACAGGGCTCTGTCCTGGGCCCTGTATTGTTCAACATCTTTATCAACGATTTAGATGAAGGAATTGAGGGTAAACTGATTAAATTTGCTGATGACACAAAGCTAGGAGGGATAGCTAATACTAGAGGAGAGAGACAGAGGATTCAAAAAGATTTAAATAAACTGGAGAAGTGGGCAGCAACTAACAGAATGGTTTTTAATAGGGAGAAATGCAAAGTACTACATCTGGGCAATAAAAATGAAAAAAGCATATATAGAATGGGAGGAATAGAGCTAAGTGACAGCACATGTGAAAAAGACTTGGGTATACTAATAGATCACAGACTGAATATGAGTCAACAGTGTGATGCAGCAGCAAAAAAGGCAAATGCAATTCTAGGATGTATTAACAGAAGCATACAGTCTAGATCACGTGAAGTCATTATTTCCCTCTACTCCTCTTTGGTCAGACCTCATCTGGAATATTGTGTCCAGTTTTGGGCACCACATTTTAAAAAAGACATCATCAAACTGGAGCAAGTTCAGAAAAGAGCGACCAGAATGGTGACCGGTCTGCAAACCCTGTCTTATGAGGAAAGGTTGCAGGATTTGGGAATGTTTAGTCTGCAAAAGAGAAGACTGAGAGGAGACTTAATAGCTGTCTACAAATATCTAAAGGGCTGTCACATTGTAGAAGGCTCAACTTTATTCTCATTTGCACAAGGAAAGACTAGAAGCAATGGGATGAAACTGAATGGGAAGAGACACAGATTAGATATTAGAAAAAACTTTTTGACAGTTAGAGTGATCAATGAGTGGAACAGGCTGCCACGAGAAGTGGTGAGTTCTCCTTCAATGGAAGTCTTCAAACAGAGGCTGGACAGACATCTGATTGGGATGATTTAGCGAATCCTGCTTTTAGCAGGGGGTTGGACCAGATGGCCCAGGAGGTCCCTTCCAACTCTACGATTCTATGATTCTATGATTCTATGTACAAGAATATAACTACTATAATACTGCCCCCTATGTACAAGAATATAACTACTATAATACTGCCCCCTATGTACAAGAATATAACTACTATAATACTGCTCTTATCTACAAGAATATAACTACTATAATACTGCCCCTACGTACAAGAATATAACTACTATAATACTGCTCCTATGTACAAGAATATGACTACCGTAATACTGCCTCCTAGCTGTGAGGTTGTGTGTCAGTGGTTCTCCTGATGTCTGGAGCAAGCCCAGGGAGGGGCCACCCTGGGCGGGGAAGCTCCCCAGGCAAGGCCCAGGCTTCCCGGCCTACACTGGGACTAGCCTCCCAGGCTTCTACTAGTGGGAATGTTAATCCCAAAGCCACTGTGAGACCAGTGAATGCAGCGAGTCAAAGCTGCAGCAGTTTGGTGAAGGAGGAAAAAGCTGTGAGTAAAATTTTGGGAGGAAAACCTCCAGTTCCAGCAAAGAAGCAAGAAGGCAATGTGTCAGTGAGTGATGGAAACCAGCAGAACATGAAGTCTTGTAGCTCCGCAGTCAGTAAGCAGCTCCTGCCAGGTGCACAGGTGAGATCGGCCCCAGCTGTGCAGATCACCTCTCCTGCTTCCAGGCAGAGACGGACGTCTTTGGAAAGGCAGACAATGCAGGAGAACCTACAGCAGCATGGCAGTATGGCGCGGTCAGGACTCACACGGTCGCAGTCAGGTGGCAGCGATAAACCTGCTGCGGAGCCTGCATCCAGCCAAGGGGCCACAAAACCATCCGTGGTGGACCCGCACAAGACTGTCTTCAAAACCCCTGTACCCGTGGTCAAAACTAAGCCTGTGGAGCCGGCGCGTGCACCCGAGCTGCAGCTAGCGGATGAGATACCGGGACTTGTCCGAAAACTGGGTGAGTTACAGCAGCAAAAAAAAGCGCTGCAAATGGAGGTAGACTTCATCTATAGCCTAAAGACCACTAATCCTGCCAGTAATGACGCCTATGACCTGAGACTGAACACACTGGGTGTACAGCTGGCGAGTGTTGTGCAGGACACTGAATCTGTGCTGGAGAGCATGGGGCCCCTGGCAGAGACCTACAGGAACCGCGAGCGGTTCGCCTCCTATAAGCAGGACTGTGCTGTAGAGGCCAGGACCCCTGATGTTCAGGACGGGACCCCCCAGCAGCGGACACGGCCAGTGTTACAGGCTGCCCGCTTCTGCTTCCAGGAGGGAAAACAGCTGCAGCAGCTCAGTGTGAACAGGAGCATACACTTCAGACTGCAGCAGAGGCACCACAGGTCCCAGAATGCCCCACACAGGAGCAGGACAGTGTATGTGAGACTGTTTGTGCTGATGAGGCTGAGGCAGCCGAGTGTGAACAGGAGCATGCACTGCAGACTCCAGCAGAGGCACCACAGGTCCCAGAATGCCCCACACAGGAGCAGGACAGTATTTCTGAGACTGTTTGTGCTGATGAGGCCGAGGCTGAGGCTGGGGATACTGTGCCCATGGGGTCGGGGGTTGGAGGGGTTTCACACTCTGTATTGGACGTCGCACTGTCTGATAATGATGCTGCTCATGATAATGTGCATGATGTGTGTGACTATCCCCCTTTGCCATCCAGTCCACAAGGTGTGACAGCCCCCCCTGCTGCAGGCCCTCTCCCTGTCAGTCAGCCCAGTGTGACCCGGCAGGTGCCCCCCAGGAATGCCTGGAGCCGCGGCGCCCCATCCTTCACTTCCAGCGCCAGGTATACCGGCCAGACATTCAAACGCATTAATGTGGTGCGGCTTAAATACATAGGTGCCAAGGAGGATCTGCCACAACGCAGGTATGTGGTGAGAGAGCTGCTCTGCGGCCAGATGGGGTTTGTGGCAAATGAGATACTGGCAGTGTCTAATCTTCAGGACAGGCAGGGCTACGAGGTCAGCTTCAAGCTCATGTCTGACCTGGATAGATTCTGGGCCAATTACCCCAAGTTCAGAGATGCTGAGGGCTGGAATAAGTTTGTGTTGGTTCCTATCTCCAGGCCGGACACTGTCACAGTGAACATCACGTTCTGGAATGAGGCCGTTCCTCCACAGGACATCGAGGTGTGGCTCCGGAGACACTGTGACCTCGTCTCTGGACTCACCAAGGTCAGAGATGAGGATGGTATCTGGACAATGGGGTGGTGGGTCTTGGTAAAATTACGGCAATGTAATAACATCACTGCCCACTTACCCAACTCCTTCTTCATTGGGAGGGAGAAGGGAAGGTGTTATTATCCCGGGCAACCCAGAAAGTGCTTCAAATGTGGTGGGAAAGGTCATCTGGCTAACGCCTGTACTGTGGTGAAGTGCAGTCTGTGTGGGGCAATCGGCCATGTCGCTGCAGACTGCCGGGACGTCAGGTGCAACCTCTGTGGTAGGATGGGCCACCCTCACAGGGACTGTCCAGACGCCTGGCACAACATCTGCAGAGTCTCCCCTGATGAGTTAGTGATGGCAGGGGCAGAGGCTCAGGAGGATGAGGATGTGGTGGCAGGGACACGTGAGGAGGAGTGTTTAATGTCAGGAGAGATGCTGACCAGCTCAGATGCCCACCAGGAGTCCACTCAGGCAGCACCAGAGAAGCAGGGTGCAGAGGGGAACATGGAGGTCGTCCATCAGGTCCAGCAGCCTCAGATAGCCCCCCCTTCAGCATCGCTGTCTGTATCTGATGACTGGAGCATTAATAATAATAAAAGGAAGAAAAAGAACACATCCTCCCGTAAACCTGAGGCAGAATATGACACTGGTCAGAGTGCTAGTAAGAAGGTTCAGAATTCTGCAGGAGTGATGGTCGTGTCCAACAAGTATGGAGTTTTATCTGACTCGAATGGTGACGATTATGAGGAAGAGTTGAGGAAAGTTGATGCTGAGTGTGACAGGGACATAGAGGACCATCCCCCGCCAAAGCGGAAGCCCTTATCTGTGGACCCTCAGGTAGAGTCAGACATGGACACAAGTGGTGGACAGAACATCTCTGACTCATGATGATGGCTGTTACTCTGCTCCTTCTATATTGTGTTGTGATGGCGGGGTTCTCATTGACAGTGACCTCGAGCAATGTGAACAGCATTAAGCTGAGGAGAACTAGACACACGGTGTATGAACATCTCAAATATCTGGACACAGATGTCATCTTCCTGCAGGAGACACGACTGACGTCTCTGGGGCTTATGAGAGAGGCTGAGAGGGAATGGCGGTCCGGTCCTTCTTTCTGGTCACTGGCTGTAGAGCCTTACGCCGGGGTCGCTGTCCTGTTTAACACCAATGATGTGACTGTGCATAGGATGACGGAGGTGGTCATGGGAAGATGTCTGGTCCTAGAGGTCACTGTCCATGGGAGGTGACTCCGGCTTATTAACATCTATGGTCCACAGACAGTGACTGACAGGACCCAGCTGTTTAATGACGTCAAGCCTTACCTCTTCACTTCTCTTCCAGTGGTGATGGCGGGGGACTTTAATGCCATAATGACATCAGGTGACAGCTCCTCAGGCAGGGCAGTGACCAGGGACGGTAAGGTCCTACATAACGTCATAATGCAGGCAGGACTGACTGACGTTTTCACACAGGGTGGGCGACAGCCAAAATTCACGTATTCATGTTCCAACAGGAGCAGTAGAATAGATTTTGCTTTTGTCAGTCCTACTGAGGCTGTCGGCGCCCTGATTGAGAAGATCGTCCCTTACTCTGATCACCTCGCCTTGTGCTTCTCTTTGGGTTCCTCTAACCGTCCGGACATTGGTAGAGGGTTGTGGAAGCTTAATTCCAGTCTCCTGGATGATGCCTATGTTCAGAGCCGTGTTCACTCCCTCATCCAGCTTCATCTAGACAGGGTTGACTTCTATGACAACATGACCGACTGGTGGGAGGACATCAAGGAGGATATCAGATCCCTCTTAAAGAGACTGTCAGTTAATAAAGGGAGGAATAAGTACAGCCAGTACCTAAAGCTGCGCAAAGAATTGGAGTCACTGTATTCGGCGGGCGGGGATGACAAAGTGAAGATCGACCGGCTGAAATCTGAGATAAAGCAGTATCAGTATAGCAGGTATACCTCCCTGGTTCTTGAACGGGATTATGGGTCCTTAGGGGCCCCTGATCCCTTTGAGAATTGCAGGGAGAGGGTAGCCAAAAAAATGGTCGCGGGTCTCACCGACTCCCAGGGTGTATTGCAGGATTCACGGGAGGGGATCCTGGAGGTGGTGATATCTTACTATGCTGACTTGTTTCAGAGGAAAGTTTTGGATAAAGATAAGATGGCTCAATTCTTGGAGGCAACTCCAGTGCCTGATACTAATGATCTGGACTTTTCTCCTTTGACAGCAGAATTAACGGTGGAGGAAGTTAAGGAGGCTATTGATAAGTTATATCTGAAGAAGGCACCAGGTCCAGATGGTATAACGGCAGAATTTTATAAGAAATTCAGAGACCTCCTGGCTCCAATTCTCGTGGATGTGTATAGAAATTGTCTAGAAAATCACCTGATGCCTCCATCCATGAGAGTGTCCTCGTTAATTCTGCTGTCTAAAGGTAAAGAGCCGAGTGACATCAAGAACTGGAGGCCGATTGCCCTCTTGAATGTGGACAGGAAGATTCTGGCAAAGATCCTATTTTCTAGATTAGTCTGTTTGTCCCCGGCACTGTTGGCAGGCTCTGTTTGGGACAGTAAAAGGGCGGAACATCTCTGGAGCAGTCATCTCGATACGGGAGATGTTTGAGAGATGTAAAGCTCTGCGGTGTGGGAGATATGTTGTTAGTCTGGACCAGGCTAAAGCCTTTGACAGGGTTGATCATGACTATCTGTGGGCCACTTTGTCAAAGTACAGTATTCCAGGACAATTTGTGGATTGGTTGAAGACGTTGTACAGAGAGGCGGTGAGCTTTCCTCTGATTAATGGTTGGCAGGGTGACACTTTTGGAGTTGAGGCGGGGGTGAGGCAGGGCTGCCCACTGAGTCCGCTCCTGTATGTTTTTGCCCTAGACCCGTTTTTGAGGTCACTGCAGGAGTGAGATTTTCAGGGGGTGCTGGTCCCCCACTGCCCGCCTCTGAATGTTGTTGCCTATGCGGATGATGTGATGTTGGTGATCTCCAATCCTCGAGAGGTGCAGATGTTATCTGCGTCCATCAGAAGCTACTCAGAGGCCTCCGGGTCTCTGGTTAACCTTGAAAAGAGTCAAGCTCTGTGGACATTAGATACTGAGCCCACATTTGATCTGCCGCAGTTTTCCAAAGCCTCCACCCATATTAAGATCCTAGGGGTTAAATTTGGGAGGGATGATAATGCCACCCTAAATTGGGAGGAGAAATTGGAAACCGGAAATGCAAAGGTTCAGCGATGGAAGAACTGGAGGCTGACCTACAGAGAAAGGGTCACAATGTTGAAGACGTACCTGGTCCCCGTTTTCTTGTATGTCTCTGTCGCTTTCCCTTTGCCAGAATCTTTCTCAGCGAGGCTCTTCAGCCTGTTCTTCCAGCTCTTGTGGGGGAATAGGTTGAACCTAATAAAGAGGGGAATAACGTACCTACGGCGGAGAGAGGGTGGGCTGGATATGTTGAATCCAAGGGTTTTCTTTGACTCCTTGTTTCTAAAGGTGAATTTTGGGAACATGGACTCAAACAGTAGCTCCCTGTGGGTAAATAGTATCAGGTACTGGATATTGCCTTTTGCAGAATCATGGGTGCGAGGCGGCAGTCTCAAGAGGAGGAGATGGACAGGTGACCACCTTCCCCAGTATCTGGACTATGGTCTGAAGTGTGTTAGGAGGTGGGGACTGGAGAGGTCTTACATTGAGAGCAGTACGAGAAGAGACCTGTATGCTCGTGTATGTAGGACTTTCTTCTACTCTCCACTGGCCCTGAGAGATTGTGTCACCACCACCCTGCAGGAAAGCCTTAGGTTCCTAAACGGGAAACGGCTTCCGCCTAAACTGTTTGATGTCACTTGGCTTTCACTGCATAGTCGGCTCTTTGTCAGAGGGAACCTGAAACATCTGTGTGTCTCTGATCGGAATTGTCCCCTTGGTTGTCAGCCGGAGGAAACTATGGAGCACTTTATATGTGATTGCTGGGGAGGGAGGAAGATCTGGGAGGAAGTGTCAGCTAATCTAAAAATCCCCAGACTGCGGACCCTAAAGTATCCCGACATAATCTATGGTGTCCCCTACACTGTTAGTAACATCGACAGAGAGACGATGTACATTATAATCAGTGTCATCAAATACTATCACTGGCACATGAGAACCCGGGTGTCACTGCACAATGAGCCGTTCGATCACACCGCTGCCGCCAATCAGGTTATGTCAGAACTCCGGTGGATAAAATCACTGGAAGTTGGAAGGAATCCAGGAAACATAACGTTATGGAGAAACGTAAAATTCAGTTAGGAATAGTGTTGAGCATTCCGATACCGCAAGTATCGGGTATCGGCCGATACTTGCTGTATCGGAATTCCGATACCGACTTCCGATATTTTTTCAATATCGGAAGTCGGCATCGGAATCGGAAGTTCAAAGTTGATTGACAGCCTGACGTCATCATGATGCGCGGTGTGTGCGCATCATGATGCGCCGTCATTTCGGGCCTTCCGGGGGTCTCTGCCGGCCTGCCGGGGGGCTGTGCCGGCCTGCCGGGGGGCTGTGTGGACTGCCCGGGGTCTGTACCGGCCTGCCGTGGGGCTGTGCCGGCCTGCCGGTGGTCTGTGCACCCTGTGGGGGTCTGTACCGGCCTGCCGGGGGGCTGTGCCGGCCTGCCGGTGGTCTGTGCACCCTGTGGGGGTCTGTGCCAGCCTGCCGAAGGGCTGTGCTGATGTCCGGGGGTCTGTGCAAGCATCGTCCGATGGGACTACAAGTCCCATCTGGCGATGCCTGCTACCATGACAGGGATTGACACATTAGCCAATGATGGGACAGTAGTAGTCCCATCATCCGGCTAATGTGTTAAATGTTAAAAAAAAAAAAAAAAATACTACATACATACTACATGCATGCTACATACATACTACATGCTACATACATACTACATACATACTACATACATACCACATA
The DNA here is from genome assembly GCF_039654945.1 of Dendrobates tinctorius. Classification (NCBI taxonomy): domain Eukaryota; kingdom Metazoa; phylum Chordata; class Amphibia; order Anura; family Dendrobatidae; genus Dendrobates; species Dendrobates tinctorius. Next base: position 3,410,456 of record NW_027361819.1, read on the forward strand.
TATACTACATACATACTACATACATACTACATACATAACACATATATACTACATACATACTACATACACACTACATACATACTACATATATACTACATGCATGCTACATACATACTACATGCTGCATACATACTACATATATACTACATACATACTACATATACTACATACATACTACATATATACCACATACATACTACATATATACTACATACATACTACATACATACTACATGCATGCTACATACATACTACATGCTACATACATACTACATATATACTACATGCATGCTACATACATACTACATGCTACATACATACTACATATATACTACATACATACTACATATATGCTACATACATACTACATATATACTACATGCATGCTACATACATACTGCATGCTACATACATACTACATGCTACATACATACTACATATATGCTACATACATACTACATATATACTACATGCATGCTACATACATACTGCATGCTACATACATACTACATGCTACATACATACCACATATATACTACATACATACTACATGCATGCTACATGCTACATACATACCACATACATACTACATACATACTACATACATACTACATGCTACATACATACTACATATATACTACATGCATGCTACATACATACTACATGCTACATACATACTACATATATACTACATGCATGCTACATACATACTACATGCTACATACATACTACATATATACTACATACATACTACATATATGCTACATACATACTACGTACTGTATATACTACATGCATGCTACATACATACTGCATGCTACATACATACATACTACATGCTACATACATACTACATATATGCTACATACATACTACATATATACTACATACATACTACGTATATACTACATGCATGCTACATACATACTACATGCTACATACATACTACATATATACTACATACATACTACATATATGCTACATACATACTACGTATATACTACATGCATGCTACATACATACTGCATGCTACATACATACTACATGCTACATACATACCACATATATACTACATACATACTACATGCATGCTACATGCTACATACATACCACATACATACTACATACATACTACATACATACTACATGCTACATACATACTACATATATACTACATGCATGCTACATACATACTACATGCTACATACATACTACATATATAATACATGCATGCTACATACATACTGCATGCTACATGCATGCTACATACATACTACATACATACTACATGCTACATACATACCACATATATACCACATACATACTACAAACAATACATTCATACAATACATACATAGACATACAGTACATATAACATACAGTAACATACTTACCAATACTTGTCACATTGTTCCCCGAAGCCATTGTCTTTTACGGAATAAATATTAACATAACAAACCACAAAAATACTCACCCACGATCCGAAGCAGTCCACGAGTGTGTCCCACGACGATCTTGGGTAGAGAACTGCAGCATCAGCTGTTGCTGCCGTTCTCTATGGGCTGCAGGAATCCAATGACGGAAGGTAGGTATCCTTCCGCACTATATTCCTCCGCCACTTAAAAAAAAAAAAGTCCCTAGTCTCACTTTATGGTAAAAGCTGCGTGGGAATTTCCCACACAGCAATGGCATAAAGTGAGACTAGGGACTTTTTTTTTTTTAAGTGGCGGAGGAATACAGTGCGGAAGGATACCTACTTTCCGTCATTGGATTCCTGCAGCCCGTAGAGAACGGCAGCAACAGCTGATGCTGCAGTTCTCTACCCAAGATCGTCGTGGGAAACACTCGTGGACTGCTTCGGATCGTGGGTGAGTATTTTTGTGGTTTGTTATGTTAATATTTATTCTGTAAAAGACAATGGCTTCGGGGAACAATGTGACAAGTATTGGTAAGTATGTTACTCTATGTTATATGTACTGTATGTCTATGTATGTATTGTATGAATGTATTGTATGTAGTATGTATGTAGTATATATGTGGTATGTATGTAGCATGTAGTATGTATGTAGTATGTATGTAGCATGCATGTAGTATATATGTAGTATGTATGTAGCATGTAGTATGTATGTAGCATGCATGTAGTATATATGTAGTATGTATGTAGCATGCAGTATGTATGTAGCATGCATGTAGTATATATGTAGTATGTATGTAGCATGCAGTATGTATGTAGCATGCATGTAGTATATATGTAGTATGTATGTAGCATGTAGTATGTATGTAGCATGCATGTAGTATATATGTAGTATGTATGTAGCATGTAGTATGTATGTAGTATGTATGTGGTATGTATGTAGCATGTAGCATGCATGTAGTATGTATGTAGTATATATGTGGTATGTATGTAGCATGTAGTATGTATGTAGCATGCAGTATGTATGTAGCATGCATGTAGTATATATGTAGTATGTATGTAGCATATATGTAGTATGTATGTAGCATGTAGTATGTATGTAGCATGCAGTATGTATGTAGCATGCATGTAGTATATATGTAGTATGTATGTAGCATATATGTAGTATGTATGTAGTATGTATGTAGCATATATGTAGTATATATGTAGTATGTATGTAGCATATATGTAGTATGTATGTAGCATGTAGTATATATGTAGTATGCATGTTGCATGCATGTAGTATATATGTAGTATGCATGTTGCATGTAGTATATATGTAGTATGCATGTTGCATGTAGTATATATGTAGTATGAATGTAGCATGTATGTAGTATGCATGTTGTATGTATGTAGCATGTAATTTTTTTTTTTTTTTTTACATTCAACACATTAGCCGGATGATGGGACTACTACTGTCCCATCATTGGCTAATGTGTCAATCACTGTCATGGTAGCAGGCATCGCCCGATGGGACTTGTAGTCCCATCGGACGATGCCTGCACAGACCCCCGAAGCCTGCACAGCCCCCCGGCAGGCCGGCACAGCCCCCCGGAGCCTGCACAGCCCCCCGGCAGGCCGGCACAGCCCACCGGAGCCTGCACAGCCCCCGGCAGGCCTGCACAGACCCCCTGGCAGGCCGGCACAGCCCCCCGAAAGGCCCGTACAGACCCCAGAGAGGCTGTACAAGGGAAAAACAGGATTTTTCTTATTCCGATACCGGAAGTCCCATAGACTTGAATGGGACTTCCGGTATCGGAATCGGCGATACCGATACTTTTTTTTAAGATCGGCCGATCCATTCCGATCCGATACTTTGAAGTATCGGACGGTATCGCTCAACTCTAGTTAGGAAATGTGCTTTTTTTTTTTTTCTCTCTAACTTTCCTTTTCCATCTCCAGGTGTGGACACTTTAATTTATTTATGAATATGATTTGATTTAGTGCTGTGTATATATTACCTAAGTGGTTTGTGTTTTGTAATGCTGGATGATTTTTGTTTTATTATAATTGTATTTATGTTTGGTTTTATAATAAAAATTGCCCCTATGTACAAGAATATAACTACTATAATACTGCCACTATGTACAAGAATATCACTACTATAATACTGCTCCTATGTACAAGAATATAACTACCATAATACTGCTCCCTATGTACAAGAATATAACTACTATAATACTGCTCCTATGTAAAAGAATATAACTACTATAATACTGCCCCCTATGTACAAGAATATAACTACTATAATACTGCTTCTATGTACAAGAATATAACTACTATAATACTGCCCTATGTACAAGAATATAACTACTATAATACTGCCCCCTATGTACAAGAATATAACTACTATAATACTGCTTCTATGTACAAGAATATAACTACTATAATACTGCTCCTATGTAAAAGAATATAACTACTATAATACTGCCCCCTATGTACAAGAATATAACTACTATAATACTGCCACTATGTACAAGAATATAACTACTATAATACTGCCCTATGTACAAGAATATAACTACCATAATACTGCTCCCTATGTACAAGAATATAACTACTATAATACTGCTCCTATGTAAAAGAATATAACTACTATAATACTGCTCCTATGTACAAGAATATAACTACTATAATACTGCTACTATGTACAAGAATATAACTACTATAATACTGCTTCTATGTACAAGAATATAACTACTATAATACTGCCCCCTATGTACAAGAATATAGCGTAACTACTATAATACTGCTCCCTATGTACAGGAATATAACTACTATAATACTGCCACTATGTACAAGAATATAACTACTATAATACTGCTCCTATGTACAAGAATATAACTACTATAATACTGCCACTATGTACAAGAATATAACTACTATAATACTGCCTCCTATGTACAAGAATATAGCGTAACTACTATAATACTGCTCCCTATGTACAGGAATATAACTACTATAATACTGCCACTATGTACAAGAATATAACTACTATAATACTGCTCCTATGTACAAGAATATAACTACTACAAAACTGCCCCTATGTACAAGAATATAACTACTATAATACTGCCCCCTATGTACAAGAATATAACTATTATAATACTGTCTCTATGTACAAGAATATAACTACTATAATACTGCTCCTATATACAAAAATATAACTACTATAATACTGCCCCTATGTACAAGAATATAACTACTATAATACTGCTCCTATGTACTAGAATATAACTACTATAATACTGCCCCTATGTACAAGAATATAACTACTATAATACTGCTCCTATGTACAAGAATATAACTACTATAATACTGCCCCTATGTACAAGAATATAACTTCTATAATACTGCCCCTATGTACAAGAATATAACTTCTATAATACTGCCCCTATGTATAAGAATATAACTACTATAATACTGCCCCTATGTACAAGAATATAACTACTATAATACTGCTCCTATGTACAAGAATATAACTACTATAATACTGCCCCTATGTACAAGAATATAACTTCTATAATACTGCCCCTATGTACAAGAATATAACTTCTATAATACTGCCCCTATGTATAAGAATATAACTTCTATAATACTGCCCCTATGTATAAGAATATAACTACTATAATACTGCCCCTATGTACAAGAATATAACTACTATAATACTGCTCCTATGTACAAGAATATAACTACTATAATACTGCCCCTATGTACAAGAATATAACTTCTATAATACTGCCCCTATGTACAAGAATATAACTTCTATAATACTGCCCCTATGTATAAGAATATAACTACTATAATACTGCCCCTATGTACAAGAATATAACTACTATAATACTGCTCCTATGTACAAGAATATAACTACTATAATACTGCCCCTATGTACAAGAATATAACTTCTATAATACTGCCCCTATGTACAAGAATATAACTTCTATAATACTGCCCCTATGTATAAGAATATAACTACTATAATACTGCCCCTATGTACAAGAATATAACTACTATAATACTGCTCCTATGTACAAGAATATAACTACTATAATACTGCCCCTATGTACAAGAATATAACTTCTATAATACTGCCCCTATGTACAAGAATATAACTTCTATAATACTGCCCCTATGTATAAGAATATAACTACTATAATACTGCTCCTATATACAAGAATATAACTACTATAATACTGCTCCTATGTACAGGAATATAACTACTATAATACTGCCCCTATATACAAGAATATAAATACTATAATACTGCCCCTAATTACAAGAATATAACTACTATAATACTGTCCCCTATGTACAAGAATATAACTACTATAATACTGCTCCTATGCACAAGAATATAACTACTATAAAACTGCTCCTATGCACAAGAATATAACTACTATAATACTGCTCCTATATACAAGAATATAACTACTATAATACTGCTCCTATGTACAAGAATATAACTACTATAATACTGCTCCTATGTACAAGAATATAACTACTATAAAACTGCTCCTATGCACAAGTATATAACTACTATAACACTGCTCCTATATACAAGAATATAACTATTATAATACTGTCCCCTATGTACAAGAATATAACTACTATAATACTGCTCCTATATACAAGAATATAACTACTATAATACTGCTCCTATGTACAAGAATATAACTACTATAAAACTGCTCCTATGCACAAGAATATAACTACTATAATACTGCTCCTATGTGCAAGAATATAACTACTATAATACTGCCCCCTATGTACAAGAATATAACTACTATAATACTGCCCCTTATGTACAAGAATATAACTACTATAATACTTCCCCCTATGTACAAGAATATAACTACTATAATACTGCTCCTATGTACAAGAATATTACTATAATACTGCCCCCTATGTACAAGAATATAACTACTATAATGCTGCTCCTATGCACAAGAATATAACTACTATAATACTGCCCCTATGTACAAGAATATAACTACTATAAAACTGCTCCTATGTACAAGAATATATCTACTATAATACTGCTCCTATGTACAAGAATATAACTACTATAATACTGCCCCTATGTACAAGAATATAACTTCTATAATACTGCCCCTATATACAAGAATATAACTACTATAATACTGCCCGTATGTACAAGAATATAACTACTATAATACCGCTCCTATGTACAAGAATATAACTACTATAATTCTGCTCCTATGTACAAGAATATTGCTACTATAATACTGTCCCTATGTAGAAGAATATAACTTCTATAATACTGCCCCTATGTACAAAAATATAACTTCTATAATACTGCCCCTATGTACAAGAATATAACTTCTATAATACTGCTCCTGTGTAGAAGAATATAACTTCTATAATACTGCCCCTATGTACAAAAATATAACTTCTATAATACTGCCCCTATGTACAAGAATATAACTTCTATAATACTGCTCCTATATACAAGAATATAACTACTATAATACTGCCTCCTAGCTGAGAGGTTGTGTGTTTGCAGCTCTCCTGATGTCTGGAGCAAGCCCAGGGGGAGGCCACCCTGGGCGGGGTAACTCCCCAAGCAAGGCCCAGGCTTCCAGGCCTACACTTGGAAGTAACACTCAAGTTGTGTCTAAGGCGGATGCAAGTCCCAAAGTTGTTTCTGAGGGAAAGAAAGCTCAGAATGGAAGTAGCAGCAGCAAGAATGATGAAGCTGTGAAAGTATGTAAAGTAACGGAACAAGGAAAAGCCATGGCTGTGGGTAAGAAAGTTCCAGTTAAGCAGTCGGCCAGCCAAGGCAAGCAGAGTGAAGTGCAACTAGGAGAAATCCAGAAGAAATCTACTGGTGAGAAGCTGAATGGAGGAAAGCAGCCTGCAGCTCTGGAGGTGCCATCACCGGCCTCAGGTGCGCAGCTGACTCCCAGCAGACAGAGGAGAACCTCACTGGAGAGACAGACGCTCCAGGAGAACCTGCAGCAGAAGCATGTGGTGGCCAGCATGGCGAGCTCTGGGCGCACAAGGTCGCAGTCAGGTGGCAGCAGTAAAAGTGCTGTGGAGCCTGGAACTACGAAACCAGCGGTGGTGAAAGTTAAGGAGACATCTGGTTTCAAGCATCCAGGGACATTGCTGAAAGCAGGATCCCAGGAGGAGACGCCATGTGCACCTGAGCTTCAGGTCATAGAGGAGATCTCAGGACTGGTCAAGAGGCTCGGTGAGTTACAGCAGCATAAAGACTTGCTGCAGAAACAGATAGAAATGGGCTATAATGTAAAGGCTGCTAATCCTGGTGGGGATCACACCTTTTGTGATCAGACTCTGAACATGCTTGGCATACAGCTGGCAAAAGTGGTGACTGACATGGACTGTGTCCTAGAGAGGATGGGGCCCCTGGCGGAGACTTATAGGAACCAGGAACTGTTTATGGCACACAAGCAGGACTCTGCAGGTTCCAGCTCAGACATTGTCCCAGGTGGGCCCCAGAAGCTGGTGCGGCCAGTGCTGCAGCCTGCAAGTTTCTGCTTCCAAAAGGGTCAAATACTGCAGCCGCAGCAGCCTGCGGCAGACCCCAAGCAGCAGCATGTTATGCAGATTCCAGCAGGTGTACCACAAGTCTCAGAATGCCCAGCACAGCAGCCTGCAGCAGATTCCAAGCAGCAGCATGGACTGCACTTTCCAGCAGAGGGACTACAAGTCTCAGAATGCCAAGCACAACAGTTGGGCAGTGGACATGTGCTGGTCATTTCTGATGGTGCCCAGCAGGGCTCTGATGCTGGGGATAACCGCACTGTATCTGGGGGGTCGGGGGCTTGGGGGAGCACAGTATCTTTGGTGGATGCTGCACAGTCTGATAATGACATTGATGTTGATGATAACAATGTGCATGATAATGTCTGTGATTTCCCCCCTTTAAATTCGAGCACACAAGGTGTGGCTGCCCCTCCTGCTGCAGACCTTCACCCCGTCAGTCAACCCAATGTGACCCCGCACGGTCCCCCCAGTAATGCCTGGAGTCGTGGTGCTCCGTCCTTTACCTCTGGTACCAACTATACAGGCCAGGTGTTTAAACGGAGAAACGTCGTGCGTTTCTGGCACAGAGGTGCCAAGGAGGATCTGCCGGACAGGAGGTTTGTCGTCAGGGAGCTCTTGTGCCACCAGATGGGGTTTGTGCCAGTCAGCATCCTGGCAGTGATTAATCTTCCAGACAGGCAGGGCTATGATGTCAGCTTTAAGCTCATGTCTGACCTGGACAGATTCTGGTCTAGTTTCCCCAAGTTTAGAGACACGGAGGGCTGGAGTAAGTTCAGCTTTATTCCTATCTCTAAGCCAGATACTGTCACTGTAAATGTCATCTTCTGGAATGAGTCTGTTCCCCCCGCAGGACATTGTGGTGTGGCTCCGGAGGCATTGTGACCTGGTCTCTGACCTCACCAAAAGCAGAGACAGTGATGGTATCTGGACGGGAGGGTGGCGGGTTTTGGTGAAACTGCGCCAATGCAATAACATCACTGCCCATTTACCCAACTCCTTCTTTATTGGGAGGCAGAGGGGTGTGTGTTTCTATCCTGGGCAGCCTCGTAAGTGCTTTAAATGTGGCAAGGCAGGTCACCTGGCAAATACCTGTACTGTGGTGAAGTGCAGCCTGTGTGGGGAGGTCGGCCATCTAGCTGCAGACTGCCAGAACATCAGGTGCAACCTCTGTGGGAAGATCGGTCACCCTCACAGGGACTGTCCAGACGCCTGGCACAATATCTGTAAGGACTTTCCTGACGAGGACTTGGTGGCAGGGGCAGAGATTCTGGAGGAGGCAGCTTTACTGTCAGGGGAAATACTGACCAGACCAGAGGTCCACCAGGGGTCTACTCAGCTAACACCAGAGCAGCAGGGTTCAGAGAGAGAACAGGGGAGTATGGAGGTTGTACCTCAGGGGCAGCAGTCACAGGAAGGCATTACTTCAGTGCTACCATCTGTGTCTGAAGAGCATAGCAATAATCAGAAAAGGAAGAAAAAGGACAAGGCCTCCCGTAAACCTGAGGGGTGTGACACAGGCCAAGGAGCCGGGAAGAAACTCCAGAGCTCTGCAGGTGTAATGGTCGTATCTAACAGGTTTGATGTTCTGTCTGAGTCTGACGGCAATTTTGAAGATGACCTTAAAAGAATTGACGCAGAGTGTGATATGGACGTAGAGGACTGTCCTCCGCCAAAGCGGAAGCCCTTACCTTAGGGCACTCGGGTAGAGTCTGAGATGGAGACCGGTGGTGAACAGAATAACTCCGACTCAGATCTGTGACGCTGTCAACCAGATAATGTCCAAACTCAGATAGGGAAAATCATTAGGAGAAATTAGGAAATGTTAAGATAGAGAAGGATGAGTCACTGGGTAGGAACATGATGAGCTCTGTTTGTAAAGTGTTTTTTTTTTTTTTTTTTTCTCTCCTCAAACTAGGAGTATGGACTCTAAGTTAATTTGATATGTATAAACTGGATATGTAATGAATGTATGTACAGTCCTAGTGAATTCAGTTTTGTATTATTGGAGGAATGTTATTTGTATTTGTTTTGTTTTTACAATAAAAATTGCCCCTATGTACAAGAATATAACTACTATAATACTGCTCCCTATGTACAAGAATATAACTACTATAATACTGCTCCTATGTATAAGAATATAACTACTATAATACTGCCCCTATGTACAAGACTATAACTACTATAATACTGCCCCTATGTATAAGAATATAGCTACTATAATACTGCCCCTATGTACAAGACTATAACTACTATAATACTGCCCCTATGTACAAGACTATAACTACTATAATACTGCCCCTATGTACAAGAATATAACTACTATAATACTGCCCCCTATGTACAAGAATATAACTACTATAATACTGCTCCCTATGTACAAGAATATAGCTACTATAATACTGCCCCTATGTACAAGACTATAACTACTATAATACTGCCCCTATGTACAAGACTATAACTACTATAATACTGCCCCTATGTACAAGAATATAACTACTATAATACTGCCCCCTATGTACAAGAATATAACTACTATAATACTGCTCCTATGTACAAGAATATAACTACTATAATACTGCCCCTATGTACAAGAATATAACTTCTATAATACTGCCCCTATGTACAAGAATATAACTTCTATAATACTGCTCCTATATACAAGAATATAACTACTATAATACTGCCCCTATGTACAAGAGAATAACTACTATAATACTGCCCCTATGTACAACAATATAACTACTATAATACTGCTCCTATATACAAGAATATACAGTAACTACTATAATACTGCTCCTATGTACAAGAATATACAGTAACTACTATAATACTGCCTCCTATGTACAAGAATATAACTACTATAATACTGCTCCTATGTACAAGAATATAACTACTATAATACTGCTCCCTATGCACAAGAATATAACTACTATAATACTGCCCCTATGTACAAGAATATAACTACTATAATACTGCACCCTATGTACAAGAATATAACTACTATAATACTGCCCCCTATGTACAAGAATATAACTACTATAATACAGCCCCTATGTACAAGAATATAACTACTATAATACTGCTCCCTATGTACAAGAATATAACTACTATAATACTGCTCCCTATGTACAAGAATATAACTACTATAATACCGCCCCCTATGTACAAGAATATAACTACTATAATACTGCCCCTATGTACAAGAATATAACTACTATAATACCGCCCCCTATGTACAAGAATATAACTACTATAATACTGCCCCTATGTACAAGAATATAACTACTATAATACTGCCCCCTATGTACAGGAATATAACTACTATAATACTGCTCCCTATGTACAAGAATATAACTACTATAATACCGCCCCCTATGTACAAGAATATAACTACTATAATACTGCCCCTATGTACAAGAATATAACTACTATAATACCGCCCCCTATGTACAAGAATATAACTACTATAATACTGCCCCTATGTACAAGAATATAACTACTATAATACTGCCCCTATGTACAAGAATATAACTACTATAATACTGCTCCCTATGTACAAGAATATAACTACTATAATACTGCCCCTATGTACAAGAATATAACTACTATAATACTGCCCCCTATGTACAAGAATATAACTACTATAATACTGCTCCCTATGTACAAGAATATAACTACTATAATACTGCTCCCTATGTACAAGAATATAACTACTATAATACTGCCCCTATGTACAAGAATATAACTACTATAATACTGCCCCCTATGTACAGGAATATAACTACTATAATACTGCTCCCTATGTACAAGAATATAACTACTATAATACCGCCCCCTATGTACAAGAATATAACTACTATAATACTGCCCCTATGTACAAGAATATAACTACTATAATACTGCCCCTATGTACAAGAATATAACTACTATAATACTGCCGCTATGTACAAGAATATAACTACTATAATACTGCCCCTATGTACAAGAATATAACTACTATAATACCGCCCCCTATGTACAAGAATATAACTACTATAATACTGCCCCTATGTACAAGAATATAACTACTATAATACTGCCGCTATGTACAAGAATATAACTACTATAATACTGCCCCTATGTACAAGAATATAACTACTATAATACCGCCCCCTATGTACAAGAATATAACTACTATAATACTGCCCCTATGTACAAGAATATAACTACTATAATACTGCCCCTATGTACAAGAATATAACTACTATAATACTGCCGCTATGTACAAGAATATAACTACTATAATACTGCCCCCTTTGTACAAGAATATAACTACTATAATACCGCCCCCTATGTACAAGAATATAACTACTATAATACTGCCCCTATGTGCAAGAATATAACTACTATAATACTGCCCCCTATGTACAGGAATATAACTACTATAATACTGCCCCTATGTACAAGAATATAACTACTATAATACTGCCCCTATGTACAAGAATATAACTACTATAATACTGCCGCTATGTACAAGAATATAACTACTATAATACTGCCCCCTTTGTACAAGAATATAACTACTATAATACCGCCCCCTATGTACAAGAATATAACTACTATAATACTGCCCCTATGTGCAAGAATATAACTACTATAATACTGCCCCCTATGTACAGGAATATAACTACTATAATACTGCCCCCTATGTACAAGAATATACTTTCTATAATATGATATATAATCCCTGTAAGTTTCCATGTCTTGTTATGACTAGGATGTTGCACCTATAATGGGGTTGCTCTAGTTTTATCATTGAGCTGTATGCTGGTATTTGTAGTTCTATGTGAATGCATTCTTTATTGGTGACTTTAGCGGGGATGCGTTCCTGTGGGTCCTCTTCCTTGTGTCTGTGTGCCCGGTGTGTGTTGGGTGCTTTGTGTGTGAGGGTCTCTTTGTGGACCACCTGCAGGGTGTTCGGCCCTTATGCCCTTCTCTGTGGTTGTCTTCTCCTCTCTCTCGTTCCTTTTTTTGTGGGGGTCTGTGTTCTCCTCCAGTGTTAATATTGATTGTGCTCTCCCCTTCTAGTGCCCAGCAGAGCCTGCAATGCAGAGAGTAGGGAGGAGAGAGGAGGAGGAGAGACAGAGTGGGGGATGCAGGAGGTGAGGAATGATGGAGAAGCCACAGAGAAGAGGGAGGGGAGATGGAGGTAAAACTGTGGACAAAGGAGAATGAATGCTGGATGGAAATCATCAATATTCCATCACATGCAAAGCCCAGGGAGGAAAGCAGGGGGCAGCATATTACAGGTCAGGGGCATTCTGTGCCAGGGTAGGGGGCATCCAGGGCTGAGTGAAGCCAGGGACAGGCTGTGCCAGGGCCGGGTGCAGCCTGTTCCAGGGCCGGGTGCAGCCGATTCCAGGACAGGGGGCAGCCAGTACCAGGGCAGGGGACAGCCGGAGGGCACCTCACCAGTCATGGCCTAGTGCGGCTGACCTGACGTTTTACAGCTAGACGTCTCATCTGCAGGTTGCCTCTTTCTTCCCGGGTAGCACAAGGCTAAAATAATGGGGCCCTTCAGTTTTGTTGCTGATCATCTGAAGGGCTTCCTTTTTGTGAACTACCAGCAAGCCTTCAAACCCTTTGGAGTCTCCATCAATGCGAAATCGTCTAGGGAAACAGTGGATGCTGTAGAACTACTGGTCTAAGCATTATTTTGTCTCCTTTTTATGTTGCACACCTGTGGCATTTGAATAACTAAAAGTACCAGCATATATTGACCCCTCCATAGGCCTCAGTCCATTCTGTACCTTGCAGATGCTATCTGTTGTTCCTTTGGTTGATGCACAGTTGTCTTTTAGGTCTGGTGCTGGTCTAGTGAAGTTCTGGGTATTGCAGAACTAATAGTCCCAGCTTGTCCTTCCTTGATTATCCAGAGAAGAGGTGGCTGACAGTATGGGCACTGGAGGTCCTGCCATCCTCTAATGTGCTGCTTCTCTAACAGATCCTCCAGGAGTCCTGACCTAGCTCTGATCCAGTGAGGTACTACATGTACCAGCATGCATATAATTCTAAGATAACATTTTTGGCATAGGAACTAAGCCTGCCAATGTCTGCAACTCAAAGTACTACTGGTCCCAGAAATGTTCGTTTTCATGCGACTTCTTGAAGTTCCTCAACAGATTTGTTGATCTGATGGAGCGGTCCTCCAGTCCGGGTGCTTATCTGTCATACTCCTATAGCTGGAGGACTACTACTCCCAGAATGTCCTCTGGCTCTGGGCCCTGAGAAGATGGAGCTGATCTGTCATATTCCTATAGATGGAGGACTACTACTCCCAGAATGTCCTCTGGCTCTGGGTCCTGAGAAGATGGAGCTGATCTGTCATATTCCTATAGATGGAGGACTACTACTCCCGGAATGTCCTTTGACACAGGGTCCTGAGTAGATGGAGCTGTCCATCAGTCCAGGTGGAGGACTACTACTCCCAGAATGTCCTCTGGCTCTGGGCCCTGAGTAGATGGAGCTGTCCACCGGTCCTGGTGCTAATCTGTCATATTGCTATAGCTGGAGGACTACTACTCCCAGAATGTCCTCTGGCTCTGGGCCCTGAGTAGATGGGCCTGTCCATCAGTCCTGGTGCTGATCTGTCATATTCCTATAGCTGGAGGACTACTGCTCCCAGAATGTCCTCTGGCTCTGGGCCCTGAGTAGATGGACCTGTCCACCAGTCCTGGTGCTGATCTGTCATATTCCTATAGCTGGAGGACTACTGCTCCCAGAATGTCCTCTGGCTCTGGACCCTGGGTAGATGGAGCTGTCCACCAGTCCTGGTGCTGATCTGTCATATTGTTATAGCTGGAGGACTACTACTCCCAGAATGTCCTCTGACTCTGGGCCCTGAGTAGATGGGCCTGTCCATCAGTCCTGGTGCTGATCTGTCATATTCCTATAGCTGGAGGACTACAACTCCCAGAATGTCCTCTGGCTCTGGGCCCTGAGTAGATGGAGCTGTCCACCAGTCCTGATGCTGATCTGTCATATTCCTATAGCTGGAGGACTACTGCTCCCAGAATGTCCTCTGGCTCTGGGCCCTGAGTAGATGGAGCTGTCCATCAGTCCTGGTGCTGATCTGTCATATTCCTATAGCTGGAGAACTACTACTCCCAGAATGTTGTCTGGCTCTGTGCCCTGTGTAGATGGAGCTGTCCACCAGTCCTGGTACTAATCTGTCATATTCCTATAGCTGGAGGACTACTACTCCCAGAATGTTCTCTGGCTCTGGGTCCTGAGAAGATGGAGCTGATCTGTCATATTCCTATAGATGGAGGACTACTACTCCCAGAATGTCCTTTGACACAGGGTCCTGAGTAGATGGAGCTGTCCATCAGTCCTGGTGCTGATCTGTCATATTCCTATAGCTGGAGGACTACTACTCCCAGCATGTCCTCTGGCTCTGGGCCCTGAGTAGATGGAGCTGTCCAGCAGTCCTGGTGCTGATCTGTCATATTCCTATAGCTGGAGGACTACTACTCCCAGCATGTCCTCTGGCTCTGGGCCCTGAGTAGATGGAGCTGTCCATCAGTCCCGATGCTGATCTGTCATATTCCTATAGCTGGAGGACTACTACTCCCAGAATGTCGTCTGGCTCTGGACCCTGAGTAGATGGAGCTGCCACCGGTCCTGGTGCTGATCTGTCATATTCCTATAGCTCGAGGACTACAACTCCCAGAATGTCCTCTGGCTCTGGACCCTGAGTAGATGGAGATGTCCACCAGTCCTGGTGCTAATCTGTCATATTCCTATAGCTGGAGGACTACTACTCCCAGAATGTCGTCTGGCTCTGGACCCTGAGTAGATGGAGCTGTCCACCGGTCCTGGTGCTGATCTGTCATATTCCTATAGCTGGAGAACTACTACTCCCAGAATGTCCTCTGGCTCTGGACCCTGAGTAGATGGAGATGTCCATCAGTCCTGGTGCTGATCTGTCATATTCCTATAGCTGGAGGACTACTACTCCCTGAATGTCCTCTGTCTCTGGACCCTGAGTAGATGGAGATGTCCATCAGTCCTGGTTCTGATCTGTCATATTCCTATAGCTGGAGGACTACTACTCCCTGAATGTCCTCTGGCTCTGGGCCCTGAGTAGATGGAGCTGTCCACCGGTCCTGGTGCTAATCTGTCATATTCCTATAGCTGGAGGACTACTACTCCCAGAATGTCCTCTGGCTCTGGATCCTGAGTAGATGGACCTGTCCACCAGTCCTGGTGCTGATCTGTCATATTCCTATAGCTGCAGGACTACTACTCCCTGAATGCCCTCTGGCTCTGGACCCTGAGTAGATGGATCTGTCCACCAGTCATGGTGCTAATCTGTCATATTCCTATTGCTGCCGGACTACTACTCCCAGAATGTCCTCTGGCTCTGGGCCCTGAGTAGATGGAGCTGTCCACCGGTCCTGGTGCTAATCTGTCATATTCCTATAGCTGCAGGACTACTACTCCCTGAATGCCCTCTGGCTCTGGACCCTGAGTAGATGGAGATGTCCATCAGTCCTGGTGCTGATCTGTCATATTCCTATAGCTGGAGAACTACTACTCCCAGAATGTCCCCCTGGTTCTGGGCCCTGAGTAGATGGACCTGTCCACCAGTCCTGGTGCTAATCTGTCATATTCCTATAGCTGGAGGACTACAACTCCCAGAATGTCCTCTGGCTCTGGACCCTGAGTAGATGGAGCTGTCCACCGGTCCTAGTGCTAATCTGTCATATTCCTATAGCTGGAGGACTACAAGTCCCTGAATTTCCTCTGGCTCTGGACCCTGAGTAGATGGAGCTGTCCACCGGTCCTAGTGCTAATCTGTCATATTCCTATAGCTGGAGGACTACTACTCCCAGAATGTCCCCTGGCTCTGGGCCCTGAGTAGATGGAGCTGTCCACCAGTCCTGGTGCTAATCTGTCATATTCCTATAGCTGGAGGACTACTACTCCCAGAATGTCGTCTGGCTCTGGACCCTGAGTAGATGGAGCTGCCACCGGTCCTGGTGTTGATCTGTCATACTCCTATAGCTGGAGGACTACTACTCCCAGAATGTCCACTGGCTCTGGACCCTGAGTAGATGGAGCTGCCACCGATCCTGGTGCTGATCTCTCATATTCCTTTAGCTGGAGGACTAATACTCCCAGAATGTCGTCTGGCTCTGGACCCTGAGTAGATGGAGCTGCCACCGGTCCTGGTGTTGATCTGTCATACTCCTATAGCTGGAGGACTACTACTCCCAGAATGTCCACTGGCTCTGGACCCTGAGTAGATGGAGCTGCCACCGATCCTGGTGCTGATCTCTCATATTCCTTTAGCTGGAGGACTAATACTCCCAGAATGTCATCTGGCTCTGGACCCTGAGTAGATGGAGCTGTCCACCGGTCCTGGTGCTGATCTGTCATATTCCTATAGCTGGAGGACTACTACTCCCAGAATTTCCTCTGGCTCTGGGCCCTGAGTAGATGGAGCTGTCCACCGGTCCTGGTGCTGATCTGTCATATTCCTATAGCTGGAGGACTACTACTCCCTGAATGTCCTCTGGCTCTGGACCCTGAGTAGATGGAGCTGTCCATCAGTCCTGGTGCTGATCTGTCATATTCCTATAGCTGGAGAACTACTGCTCCCAGAATGTCCTCTGGCTCTGGACCCTGAGTAGATGGAGATGTCCATCAGTCCCGGTGCTGATCTGTCATATTCCTATAGCTGGAGGACTACTACTCCCTGAATGTCCTCTGGCTCTGGGCCCTGAGTAGATGGACCTGTCCACCAGTCCAGGTGCTAATCTGTCATATTCCTATAGCTGGAGAAGTACAACTCCCAGAATGTCCTCTGGCTCTGGATCCTGAGTAGATGGACCTGTCCACCAGTCCTGGTGCTGATCTGTCATATTCCTATAACTGGAGGACTACTACTCCCAGAATGTCCCCTGGCTCTGGGCCCTGAGTAGATGGAGCTGTCCACCAGTCCTGGTGCTAATCTGTCATATTCCTATAGCTGGAGGACTACTACTCCCAGAATGTCCTCTGGCTCTGGATCCTGAGTAGATGGACCTGTCCACCAGTCCTGGTGCTGATCTGTCATATTCCTATAACTGGAGGACTACCACTCCCAGAATGTCCTCTTACTCTAGGCCCTGAGAAGATGGACCTGTCCACCAATCCTGATGTTGATCTATCATATTCCTATAGCTGGAGGATGACTACTACTCCCAGAATGTCATCTGGCTCTGGGCCCTGAGTAGATGGAGCTGTCCACCAGTCCTGGTGCTAATCTGTCATATTCCTATAGCTGGAGGACTACTACTCCCAGAATGTCGTCTGGCTCTGGACCCTGAGAAGATGGAGCTGCCACCGGTCCTAGTGCTGATCTGTCATATTCCTATAGCTGGAGGACTACTACTCCCAGAATGTCCTCTGGCTCTGGACCCTGAGTAGATGGAGCTGTCCACCAGTCCTGGTGCTAATCTGTCATATTCCTATAGCTGGAGGACTACTACTCCCAGAATGTCGTCTGGCTCTGGACCCTGAGAAGATGGAGCTGTCCACCGGTCCTGGTGCTGATCTGTCATATTCCTATAGCTGGAGGACTACTACTCCCAGAATGTCCTCTGACTCTAGGCCCTGAGTAGATGAAGCTGTCCACCAGTCCTGGTGCTGATCTGTCATATTCCTATAGTTGGAGGACTACTACTCCCAGAATGTCCTCTGACTCTAGGCCCTGAGTAGATGGAGCTGTCCACCAGTCCTGATGCTGATCTGTCATATTCCTATAGCTGGAGGACTACTACTCCCAGAATGTCCTCTGACTCTAGGCCATGAGTAGATGGAGCTGTCCACCAGTCGTGGTGCTGATCTGTCATATTCCTATAGCTGGAGGACTATACTCCCAGAATGTCCTCTGACTCTGGACCCTGAGTAGATGAAGCTGTCCACCAGTCTTGGTGCTGATCTGTCGTATTCCTATAACTGGAGGACTACTACTCCCAGAATGTCCTCTGGCTCTGGGCCCTGAGTAGATGGAGCTGTCCACTAGTCCTGGTGCTAATCTGTCATATTCCTATAGCTGGAGGACTACTACTCCCAGAATGTCCTCTGACTCTAGGCCATGAGTAGATGGAGCTGTCCACCAGTCCTGGTGCTAATCTGTCATATTCCTATAGCTGGAGGACTACTACTCCCTGAATGTCCTCTGGCTCTGGACCCTGAGTAGATGGAGATGTCCATCAGTCCTGGTGCTGATCTGTCATATTCCTATAGCTGGAGGACTACTACTCCCTGAATGTCCTCTGGCTCTGGACGCTGAGTAGATGGAGATGTCCATCAGTCCTGGTGCTGATCTGTCATATTCCTATAGCTGGAGGACTACTACTCCCTGAATGTCCTCTGGCTCTGGACCCTGAGTAGATGGAGATGTCCATCTGTCCTGGTGCTGATCTGTCATATTCCGATAGCTGGAGGACTACTACTCCCTGAATGTCCTCTGGCTCTGGACCCTGAGTAGATGGAGATGTCCACCGGTCCTGGTGCTGATATGTCATATTCCTATAGCTGGAGGACTACTACTCCCTGAATGTCCTCTGGCTCTGGGCCCTGAGTAGATGGACCTGTCCACCAGTCCTGGTGCTAATCTGTCATATTCCTATAGCTGGATGACTACTACTCCCAGAATGTCCTCTGACTCTAGGCCCTGAGTAGATGGACCTGTCCACCAGTCCAGGTGCTAATCTGTCATATTCCTATAGCTGGAGAACTACAACTCCCAGAATGTCCTCTGGCTCTGGATCCTGAGTAGATGGACCTGTCCACCAGTCCTGGTGCTGATCTGTCATATTCCTATAACTGGAGGACTACTACTCCCAGAATGTCCCCTGGCTCTGGGCCCTGAGTAGATGGACCTGTCCACCAGTCCTGGTGCTGATCTGTCATATTCCTATAACTGGAGGACTACCACTCCCAGAATGTCCTCTTACTCTAGGCCCTGAGAAGATGGACCTGTCCACCAATCCTGATGTTGATCTATCATATTCCTATAGCTGGAGGATGACTACTACTCCCAGAATGTCATCTGGCTCTGGACCCTGAGTAGATGGAGCTGTCCACCAGTCCTGGTGCTAATCTGTCATATTCCTATAGCTGGAGGACTACTACTCCCAGAATGTCGTCTGGCTCTGGACCCTGAGAAGATGGAGCTGCCACCGGTCCTAGTGCTGATCTGTCATATTCCTATAGCTGGAGGACTACCTCTCCCAGAATGTCCTCTGGCTCTGGACCCTGAGTAGATGGAGCTGTCCACCAGTCCTGGTGCTAATCTGTCATATTCCTATAGCTGGAGGACTACTACTCCCAGAATGTCGTCTGGCTCTGGACCCTGAGAAGATGGAGCTGTCCACCGGTCCTGGTGCTGATCTGTCATATTCCTATAGCTGGAGGACTACTTCTCTCAGAATGTCCTCTGACTCTAGGCCCTGAGTAGAAGAAGCTGTCCACCAGTCCTGGTGCTGATCTGTCATATTCCTATAGCTGGAGGACTACTACTCCCAGAATGTCCTCTGACTCTAGGCCCTGAGTAGATGGAGCTGTCCACCAGTCCTGATGCTGATCTGTCATATTCCTATAGCTGGAGGACTACTACTCCCAGAATGTCCTCTGACTCTAGGCCATGAGTAGATGGAGCTGTCCACCAGTCGTGGTGCTGATCTGTCATATTCCTATAGCTGGAGGACTATACTCCCAGAATGTCCTCTGACTCTGGACCCTGAGTAGATGAAGCTGTCCACCAGTCTTGGTGCTGATCTGTCGTATTCCTATAACTGGAGGACTACTACTCCCTGAATGTCCTCTGGCTCTGGACCCTGAGTAGATGGAGCTGTCCACCGGTCCTGGTGCTAATCTGTCATATTCCTATTGCTGCAGGACTACTACTCCCAGAATGTCCTCTGGCTCTGGACCCTGAGTAGATGGACCTGTCCACCAGTCCTGGTGCTAATCTGTCATATTCCTATAGCTGGATGACTACTACTCCCAGAATGTCCTCTGACTCTAGGCCCTGAGTAGATGGAGCTGTCCACCGGTCCTGGTGCTAATCTGTCATATTCCTATAGCTGGAGGACTACTACTCCCAGAATGTCCTCTGGCTCTGGGACCTGAGTAGATGGAACAGTCCTGGTGCTGATCTGTCATATTCCTAAAACTGGAGGACTACTACTCCCAGAATGTCCTCTGACTCTAGGCCCTGAGTAGATGGTCCTGTCCACCAATCCTGATGTTGATCTGTCATATTCCTATAGCTGGAGGACTACTACTCCCAGAATGTCCTCTGGCTCTGGACCCTGAGTAGATGGAGCTGCCACCGGTCCTGGAGCTGATCTGTCATATTCCTTTTGCTGGAGGACTACAACCCCCAGAATGTCGTCTGGCTCTGGACCCTGAGTAGATGGAGCTGCCACCGGTCCTGGTGCTGATCTGTCATATTCCTATAGCTGGAGGACTACTGCTCCCAGAATGTCCTCTGGCTCTGGACCCTGAGTAGATGGAGCTGCCACCGGTCCTGGTGCTGATCTGTCATATTCCTATAGCTGGAGGACTACTACTCCCAGAATGTCCTCTGGCTCTGGACCCTGAGTAGATGGAGCTGTCCACCAGTCCTGGTGCTAATCTGTCATATTCCTATAGCTGGAGGACTACTACTCCCAGAATGTCCTCTGGCTCTGGACCCTGAGTAGATGGAGCTGTCCACCAGTCCTGGTGCTAATCTGTCATATTCCTATAGCTGGAGGACTACTACTCCCAGAATGTCCTCTGGCTCTGGACCCTGAGTAGATGGAGCTGCCACCGGTCCTGGTGCTGATCTGTCATATTCCTATAGCTGGAGGACTACTACTCCCAGAATGTCCTCTGGCTCTGGACCCTGAGTAGATGGAGCTGTCCACCCGTCCTGGTGCTAATCTGTCATATTCCTATAGCTGGAGGACTACTAGTCCCAGAATGTCCTCTGACTCTAGGCCATGAGTAGATGGAGCTGTCCACCAGTCGTGGTGCTGATCTGTCATATTCCTATAGCTGGAGGACTACTACTCCCAGAATGTCCTCTGGCTCTGGGCCCTGAGTAGATGGAGCTGTCCACCAGTCCTGGTGCTGATCTGTCATATTCCTATAGCTGGAGGACTACTACTCCCAGAATGTTCTCTGACTCTAGGCCCTGAGTAGATGAAGCTGTCCACCAGTCCTGGTGCTGATCTGTCGTATTCCTATAACTGGAGGACTACTACGCCCAGAATGTCCTCTGGCTTTGGGCCCTGAGTAGATGGAGCTGTCCACCAGTCCTGGTGCTAATCTGTCATATTCCTATAGCTGGAGGACTACTACTCCCTGAATGTCCTCTGGCTCTGGACCCTGAGTAGATGGAGCTGTCCACCGGTCCTGGTGCTAATCTGTCATATTCCTATAGCTGCAGGACTACTACTCCCTGAATGCCCTCTGGCTCTGGACCCTGAGTAGATGGACCTGTCCACCAGTCCTGGTGCTGATCTGTCATATTCCTATAGCTGGAGGACTACTACTCCCAGAATGTCCTCTGACTCTAGGCCCTGAGTAGATGGAGTTGTCCACCGGTTCTTGTGCTAATCTGTCATATTCCTATAGCTGGAGAACTACTACTCCTAGAATGTCCCCCTGGCTCTGGGCCCTGAGTAGATGGAGCTGTCCACCAGTCCTGGTGCTAATCTGTCATATTCCTATAGTTGGATGACTACTACTCCCAGAATGTCCTCTGACTCTAGGCCCTGAGTAGATGGAGCTGTCCACCGGTTCTTGTGTTAATCTGTCATATTCCTATAGCTGGAGGACTACTACTCCCAGAATGTCCTCTGACTCTAGGCCATGAGTAGATGGAACTGTCCACCAGTCCTGGTGCTGATCTGTCATATTCCTATAACTGGAGGACTACTACTCCCAGAATGTCCTCTGACTCTAGGCCCTGAGTAGATGGACCTGTCCACCAATCCTGATGTTGATCTGTCATATTCCTATAGCTGGAGGACTACTACTCCCAGAATGTCCTCTGGCTCTGGACCCTGAGTAGATGGAGCTGCCACCGGTCCTGGTGCTGATCTGTCATATTACTATAGCTGGAGGACTACTACTCCCAGAATGTCCTCTGGCTCTGGACCCTGAGTAGATGGAGCTGCCACCGGTCCTGGTGCTGATCTGTCATATTCCTATAGCTGGAGGACTACAACTCCCAGAATGTTGTCTGGCTCTGGACCCTGA
The DNA here is from genome assembly GCF_039654945.1 of Dendrobates tinctorius. Lineage (NCBI taxonomy): Eukaryota > Metazoa > Chordata > Amphibia > Anura > Dendrobatidae > Dendrobates > Dendrobates tinctorius. Next base: position 3,433,728 of record NW_027361819.1, read on the forward strand.
GTAGATGGAGCTGTCCACCGGTCCTGGTGCTGATCTGTCATATTCCTATAGCTGGAGGACTACTACTCCCAGAATTTCCTCTGGCTCTGGACCCTGAGTAGATGGAGCTGTCCACCCGTCCTGGTGCTAATCTGTCATATTCCTATAGCTGGAGGACTACTACTCCCAGAATGTCGTCTTGCTCTGGACCCTGAGTAGATGGAGCTGTCCACCAGTCCTGATGCTGATCTGTCATATTCCTATCGCTGGAGGATTACTACTCCCAGAATGTCCCCCTGGCTCTGGGCCCTGAGTAGATGGACCTGTCCACCAGTCCTGGTGCTAATCTGTCATATTCCTATAGCTGGATGACTACTACTCCCAGAATGTCCTCTGACTCTAGGCCCTGAGTAGATGGAGCTGTCCACCGGTTCTTGTGCTAATCTGTCATATTCCTATAGCTGGAGGACTACTACTCCCAGAATGTCCCCTGGCTCTCGGCCCTGAGTAGATGGAGCTGTCCACCGGTCCTGGTGCTAATCTGTCATATTCCTATAGCTGGAGGACTACTACTCCCAGAATGTCCTCTGGCTCTGGGCCCTGAGTAGATGGACCTGTCCACCAGTCCTGGTGCTGATCTGTCATATTCCTAAAACTGGAGGACTACTACTCCCAGAATGTCCTCTGACTCTAGGCCCTGAGTAGATGGTCCTGTCCACCAATCCTGATGTTGATCTGTCATATTCCTATATCTGGAGGACTACTACTCCCAGAATGTCCTCTGGCTCTGGACCCTGAGTAGATGGAGCTGCCACCGGTCCTGGAGCTGATCTGTCATATTCCTATAGCTGGAGGACTACAACCCCCAGAATGTCGTCTGGCTCTGGACCCTGAGTAGATGGAGCTGCCACCGGTCCTGGTGCTGATCTGTCATATTCCTATAGCTGGAGGACTACTACTCCCAGAATGTCCTCTGACTCTAGGCCCTGAGTAGATGGAGCTGTCCACCGGTTCTTGTGCTAATCTGTCATATTCCTATAGCTGGAGGACTACTACTCCCAGAATGTCCCCTGGCTCTGGGCCCTGAGTAGATGGAGCTGTCCACCGGTCCTGGTGCTAATCTGTCATATTCCTATAGCTGGAGGACTACTACTCCCAGAATGTCCTCTGGCTCTGGGCCCTGAGTAGATGGACCTGTCCACCAGTCCTGGTGCTGATCTGTCATATTCCTAAAACTGGAGGACTACTACTCCCAGAATGTCCTCTGACTCTAGGCCCTGAGTAGATGGTCCTGTCCACCAATCCTGATGTTGATATGTCATATTCCTATAGCTGGAGGACTACTACTCCCAGAATGTCCTCTGGCTCTGGACCCTGAGTAGATGGAGCTGCCACCGGTCCTGGAGCTGATCTGTCATATTCCTATAGCTGGAGGACTACAACCCCCAGAATGTCGTCTGGCTCTGGACCCTGAGTAGATGGAGCTGCCACCGGTCCTGGTGCTGATCTGTCATATTCCTATAGCTGGAGGACTACTACTCCCAGAATGTCCTCTGACTCTAGGCCCTGAGTAGATGGAGCTGTCCACCGGTTCTTGTGCTAATCTGTCATATTCCTATAGCTGGAGGACTACTACTCCCAGAATGTCCCCTGGCTCTGGGCCCTGAGTAGATGGAGCTGTCCACCGGTCCTGGTGCTAATCTGTCATATTCCTATAGCTGGAGGACTACTACTCCCAGAATGTCCTCTGGCTCTGGGCCCTGAGTAGATGGACCTGTCCACCAGTCCTGGTGCTGATCTGTCATATTCCTAAAACTGGAGGACTACTACTCCCAGAATGTCCTCTGACTCTAGGCCCTGAGTAGATGGTCCTGTCCACCAATCCTGATGTTGATCTGTCATATTCCTATAGCTGGAGGACTACTACTCCCAGAATGTCGTCTGGCTCTGGACCCTGAGTAGATGGAGCTGCCACCGGTCCTGGTGCTGATCTGTCATATTCCTATAGCTGGAGGACTACTACTCCCAGAATGTCCTCTGGCTCTGGACCCTGAGTAGATGGAGCTGCCACCGGTCCTGGTGCTGATCTGTCATATTCCTATAGCTGGAGGACTACAACTCCCAGAATGTTGTCTGGCTCTGGACCCTGAGTAGATGGAGCTGTCCACCGGTCCTGGTGCTGATCTGTCATATTCCTATAGCTGGAGGACTACTACTCCCAGAATGTCCTCTGGCTCTGGACCCTGAGTAGATGGAGCTGTCCACCCGTCCTGGTGCTAATCTGTCATATTCCTATAGCTGGAGGACTACTACTCCCAGAATGTCCTCTGACTCTAGGCCATGAGTAGATGGAGCTGTCCACCAGTCATGGTGCTGATCTGTCATATTCCTATAGCTGGAGGACTACTACTCCCAGAATGTTCTCTGGCTCTGGGCCCTGAGTAGATGGAGCTGTCCACCAGTCCTGGTGCTGATCTGTCATATTCCTATAGCTGGAGGACTACTACTCCCAGAATGTCCTCTGACTCTAGGCCATGAGTAGATGGAGCTGTCCACCAGTCATGGTGCTGATCTGTCATATTCCTATAGCTGGAGGACTACTACTCCCAGAATGTCCTCTGGCTCTGGGCCCTGAGTAGATGGAGCTGTTCACCAGTCCTGGTGCTGATCTGTCATATTCCTATAGCTGGAGGACTACTACTCCCAGAATGTCCTCTGACTCTAGGCCCTGAGTAGATGAAGCTGTCCACCAGTCCTGGTGCTGATCTGTCGTATTCCTATAGCTGGAGGACTACTACTCCCAGAATGTCCTCTGGCTCTGGGCCCTGAGTAGATGAAGCTGTCCACCGGTCCTGGTGCTAATCTGTCATATTCCTATAGCTGGAGGACTACTACTCCCTGAATGTCCTCTGGCTCTGGACCCTGAGTAGATGGAGCTGTCCACCGGTCCTGGTGCTAATCTGTCATATTCCTATTGCTGCAGGACTACTACTCCCAGAATGTCCTCTGGCTCTGGACCCTGAGTAGATGGAGCTGTCCACCGGTCCTGGTGCTAATCTGTCATATTCCTATTGCTGCAGGACTACTACTCCCAGAATGTCCTCTGGCTCTGGACCCTGAGTAGATGGACCTGTCCACCGGTCCTGGTGCTAATCTGTCATATTCCTATAGCTGCAGGACTACTACTCCCAGAATGTCCTCTGGCTCTGGACCCTGAGTAGATGGACCTGTCCACCGGTCCTGGTGCTAATCTGTCATATTCCTATAGCTGCAGGACTACTACTCCCAGAATGTCCTCTGGCTCTGGACCCTGAGTAGATGAAGCTGTCCACCAGTCCTGGTGCTAATCTGTCATATTCCTATAGCTGGAGGACTACTACTCCCTGAATGTCCTCTGGCTCTGGACCCTGAGTAGATGGAGCTGTCCACCGGTCGTGGTGCTAATCTGTCATATTCCTATTGCTGCAGGACTACTACTCCCAGAATGTCCTCTGGCTCTGGACCCTGAGTAGATGGAGCTGTCCACCGGTCCTGGTGCTAATCTGTCATATTCCTATAGCTGCAGGACTACTACTCCCAGAATGTCCTCTGGCTCTGGACCCTGAGTAGATGGAGCTGTCCACCAGTCCTGGTGCTGATCTGTCATATTCCTATAGCTGGAGAACTACTACTCCTAGAATGTCCCCCTGGCTCTGGGCCCTGAGTAGATGGACCTGTCCACCAGTCCTGGTGCTGATCTGTCATATTCCTATAGCTGGAGGACTACTACTCCCAGAATGTCCTCTGACTCTAGGCCCTGAGTAGATGGAGCTGTCCACCGGTTCTTGTGCTAATCTGTCATATTCCTATAGCTGGAGGACTACTACTCTCAGAATCTCCTCTGACTCTAGGCCCTGAGTAGATGGAGCTGTCCACCGGTTCTTGTGCTAATCTGTCATATTCCTATAGCTGGAGGACTACTACTCCCAGAATGTCATCTGGCTCTGGGCCCTGAGTAGATGGAACTGTCCACCAGTCCTGGTGCTGATCTGTCATATTCCTATAACTGGAGGACTACTACTCCCAGAATGTCCTCTGACTCTAGGCCCTGAGTAGATGGACCTGTCCACCAATCCTGATGTTGATCTGTCATATTCCTATAGCTGGAGGACGACTACTACTCCCAGAATGTCCTCTGGCTCTGGACCCTGAGTAGATGGAGCTGCCACCGGTCCTGGAGCTGATCTGTCATATTCCTATAGCTGGAGGACTACTACTCCCAGAATGTCCTCTGGCTCTGGACCCTGAGTAGATGGAGCTGCCACCGGTCCTGGTGCTGATCTGTCATATTACTATAGCTGGAGGACTACTACTCCCAGAATGTCCTCTGGCTCTGGACCCTGAGTAGATGGAGCTGCCACCGGTCCAGGTGCTGATCTGTCATATTCCTATAGCTGGAGGACTACAACTCCCAGAATGTTGTCTGGCTCTGGACCCTGAGTAGATGGAGCTGTCCACCGGTCCTGGTGCTGATCTGTCATATTCCTATAGCTGGAGGACTACTACTCCCAGAATTTCCTCTGGCTCTGGACCCTGAGTAGATGGAGCTGTCCACCCGTCCTGGTGCTAATCTGTCATATTCCCATAGCTGGAGGACTACTACTTCCAGAATTTCGTCTTGCTCTGGACCCTGAGTAGATGGAGCTGTCCACAGTCCTGATGCTGATCTGTCATATTCCTATAGCTGGAGGACTACTACTCCCAGAATGTCCTCTGACTCTAGGCCCTGAGTAGATGAAGCTGTCCACCAGTCCTGGTGCTGATCTGTCGTATTCCTATAGCTGGAGGACTACTTCTCCCAGAATGTCCTCTGGCTCTGGGCCCTGAGTAGATGGAGCTGTCCACCAGTCCTGGTGCTAATCTGTCATATTCCTATAGCTGGAGGACTACTTCTCCCAGAATGTCCTCTGGCTCTGGGCCCTGAGTAGATGGAGCTGTCCACCAGTCCTGGTGCTAATCTGTCATATTCCTATAGCTGGAGGACTACTACTCCCTGAATGTCCTCTGGCTCTGGACCCTGAGTAGATGGAGCTGTCCACCGGTCCTGGTGCTAATCTGTCATATTCCTATTGCTGCAGGACTACTACTCCCAGAATGTCCTCTGGCTCTGGACCCTGAGTAGATGGAGCTGTCCACCGGTCCTGGTGCTAATCTGTCATATTCCTATTGCTGCAGGACTACTACTCCCAGAATGTCCTCTGGCTCTGGACCCTGAGTAGATGGAGCTGTCCACCGGTCCTGGTGCTAATCTGTCATATTCCTATAGCTGCAGGACTACTACTCCCTGAATGCCCTCTGGCTCTGGACCCTGAGTAGATGGAGCTGTCCACCGGTCCTGGTGCTGATCTGTCATATTCCTATAGCTGGAGAACTACTACTCCCAGAATGTCCTCTGGCTCTGGGCCCTGAGTAGATGGAGCTGTCTACCAGTCCTGGTGCTGATATGTCTTATTCCTATAGCTGGAGGACTACTACTCCCTGAATGCCCTCTGGCTCTGGACCCTGAGTAGATGGAGCTGTCCACCAGTCCTGGTGCTGATCTGTCATATTCCTATAGCTGGAGAACTACTACTCCCAGAATGTCCTCTGGCTCTGGGCCCTGAGTAGATGGAGCTGTCTACCAGTCCTGATGCTGATATGTCTTATTCCTATAGCTGCAGGACTACTACTCCCAGAATGTCCTCTGGCTCCGGGTTCTGAGTAGATGAAGCTGTCCACCGGTCCTGGTGCTGATCTGTCATATTCCCATAGCTGGGGGACTACTACTCTCAGAATGTCCTCTGACTCTAGGCCCTGAGTAGATGGAGCTGTCCACCAGTCCTGGTGCTAATCTGTCATATTCCTATAGCTGGAGGACTACTACTCCCAGAATGTCCTCTGGCTCTGGGTCCTGAGTAGATGGAGCTGTCCACCAGTCCTGGTGCTAATCTGTCATATTCCTATAGCTGGAGGACTACTTCTCCCAGAATGTCCTCTGGCTCTGTGTCCTGAGTAGATGGAGCTGTCCACCAGTCCTGGTGCTAATCTGTCATATTCCTATAGCTGGAGGACTACTACTCCCAGAATGTCCTCTGGCTCTGGGCCCTGAGTAGATGGAGCTGTCCACCGGTCCTGGTGCGCTAAAGCCACAAATTGCTAATTTGGTAGTAGAATTCCCCGCACTGGGGGGCACGGTCTGGCATTGGCTTTCTTGCAGGAAGCCCCCCGCTGGCCATGAATGAAGCAGCCGCAGTTTTCTGCCTCGGTGCCCTTCCTTGCTATGGTGGTCTCCGATCTGTAATAATAGGTTAGGCTCCCTTTATTTACAGGGCAGATAATAAAGCTTGGGGGGATGTAGCAGGAGGGGGATATAACGAGTCTGCACCAAGTGCCAACAGTCCATGGCAAATGCAAAGAAAAAGAAAAAAAAATATTATATGCAAATTAGCCACCAAAGGGTTAACGTCAACACCCCTGCCCTTTTCCCCATGGGGGACAAGATTTTGTCTGGGTCCCATCTGGCCGCACGTTTCCTGTCCCCTCCCTCCCCCCACCCTCCACTCCCCTCCGAAAACTCCTATTGATTCAGCTCTTGGGTAAAGAATCACCTTCAGCTGTCAGACCCCCACATAGCAGCACCCTGCAGGACCACCCAGACACCCCCTATATACCACCTTCCAGCACCACAACAGTGGGGACAGGAGAGGGAGGGGGGCTTCGTCTTGTAGGTGGGAGAGAGGAGCTGCACCTTTCCCATAAGACACAAGGAGGTGTATGTTTGCTGAGCAGCGCAGCATCCTTAAGCAGACTGCACAGCCAGGGACCAGATCTGCTCCATCTCCCTGGATACACAGAGACTGCACGAAGAGCCCTGTCTGGGGTAGGTCTGCAGGGCAGGATGCGGGCTCTGGATGCCGTCTCCGCCGTCATCTTACTGCTCCTGGCTGCTGTCAAAGGTGAGATGCATGGCCGAGAACTGCTGCAGTGACAGACGCCGTCCCGTACACACCACCCGCCACATATAGGATGCATTGATGCCCTGGCAAACTGCTAACGTCATGGGCTGACATGTCCGTCGTGATATAAGACAACCAGGATAACGGGAAAATATCAGCATGTGGGCTGGAGAAAAGTACAAATGATAGGAGATGGGATGTAGGGGCATTTATGGGGCACGCAGGGTGTATAGGAGCCGGTAGACGCCTGTGATGCCTGCAACGTATATAGAAAAAAAAAAAGGCCAGTGTCTTCCATTGTCTGCGCCTGTGTGCGTTCCGCTGCACGCCTGGGCTAATGGAGACATTCCTGTGTGCAGAACCCATAGATGCTGTGGTGGTGTATACGGGGGCACCTATAGAGGCACAGTACACCCCGGGCTGGCGGGTGCCATGTCACCTGCACTCTGCGTGGCTGGGCTGCATGTGGAGGCCTGAGCGTGGAGAAGAAGGGGTTAACCGCGGTGGAGCAGACAGTGTAACGTGCCGTCTCACTTGTCCTGTCTCCCTGGAGTGGGGTTATCTTTTTTAGGATTCGACCATGTTTTTCTGAACATTTAATCAGGGTCATCACGAATGTGTCACCTCGATCACAACCTCATTGCTCAGTCATGTTCTCGCCTCCACCTTCCTCTGCCGTCATTAGACCTTGCTCTTCTGCCGCCGGCTCGCCGCGCAGTCGTGATGTTTCATTATATCCTCTTCTGCGCCCTTTCTATATTTATTAGATTATGTTCTGTTCCATAATATTATATTATATCCTGTCATATCCTGTTCTGCCCCATTATTTTATAACCTATTATATATATTTTATTCTGTCCCATTGTGTTTCATTATCCGTTATCTTGTGTTCTATCCTATTATATATATATAATATACGGTATATTATGTTCTGTCCCATTATTTTGTATTATATCGTATTCTGTATATAATATATAATATGTATATATTATGTTCTGTTCCATTATATTATATCCTATCATATCCCCCATTATTTTATAACCTATTATATCCTATTATATATATTTTATTCTGTCCCATTGTGTTTCATTATCCGTTATCTTGTGTTCTATCCTATTATATATATAATATATGGTAGATTATGTTCTGTCCCATTATTTTGTATTATATCGTATTCTGTATATAATATATAATATGTATATATTATGTTCTGTTCCATTATATTATATCCTATCATATCCCCCATTATTTTAGAATCTATTATAACCTATTATATATATTTTATTCTGTCCCATTGTGTTTCATTATCCGTTATCTTGTGTTCTATCCTATTATATATATATTATACAGTATATTATGTTCTGTCCCATTATATTATATCCTATCATATCCCCCATTATTTTAGAACCTATTATATCCTATTATATATATTTTATTCTGTCCCATTGTGTTTCATTATCCGTTATCTTGTGTTCTATCCTATTATATATATAATATATGGTAGATTATGTTCTGTCCCATTATTTTGTATTATATCGTATTCTGTATATAATATATAATATGTATATATTATGTTCTGTTCCATTATATTATATCCTATCATATCCCCCATTATTTTAGAACCTATTATATCCTATTATATATATTTTATTCTGTCACATTGTGTTTTATTATCCGTTATCTTGTGTTCTATCCTGTTATATATATAATATGTGGTAGATTATGTTCTGTCCCATTATTTTGTATTATATCGTATTCTGTATATAATATATAATATGTATATATTATGTTCTGTTCCATTATATTATATCCTATCATATCCCCCATTATTTTAGAACCTATTATATCCTATTATATATATTTTATTCTGTCACATTGTGTTTTATTATCCGTTATCTTGTGTTCTATCCTGTTATATATATAATATGTGGTAGATTATGTTCTGTCCCATTATTTTGCATTATAGCCTATTATATCGTATTCTGTATAGAATATGTATATATTATGTTCTGTTCCATTTAATGACGTTGATGTTTCTCTTCTTTGCCTTCTATTTTCTTACATTGTATTACATCCCGTCTCATTATATGACACGATATTCCATTTTTCTGCACTTTTTCATGATTCTGGAGGAACAGCTATGGGATTATTTAGGGGTCGCGCCCCGTCCCGTGCACGGCAGCAGACATATTGTAGGCCCAGCCCGTGTTTGTAGGCCTCGTATCTACGCGTGTTGGCCCCTGAGTCGTCCTCGTTTGTCGGGATGCCATGTCTGCGCCTTAGAGAGCTGGGTGACAACCAATATGGCCGTCATTAGCTACCAAACGGTTGTCGCACGATCGGCCACCCCTATCGCCATATTGTTCCATGATGAGGGAGCAATTGACAACCCAGCTAACACCGTCCACAGTGGGTCATTGCCCCTCACCCCCACTTCCTGCAAGATGAGGCAGTTTTGTCATGCAGGGGACTGGAGAAGCCGTGTGCGGGGTGCCGTCACCCCACTTTTAGTTAAGAAATGGCTGACTGACATTATTGACACGTAATAGTGGAGGGGGACTAATTTTACATGGAAGTAGAGATGTAGGAAGAGTTTCCTTGTAACAGCCAATCAAATTACAGCTTACATTATCCCAGTGCAGGTTAGAAAATGAAAGCTGAGACATGATTGGTTGCCATAGGCCACTGTAGAGGAGTAAGATGAGTTTCCCTGTAACAACCTATCAAATTTCAATTTACATTCTCCCAGTGAAGATTAGAAATGAAAGCTGTGCCATGATTGGTTACTAGGGGCCATTTTAGAGAAGAAGGAGGAGTTTTCTCATAAGATCCAATCAGATTCCAGCTTATATTATCCTAGGGCAGATTATAAAATGAAAGCTGCGATATAATTGGTTGATATGGGCCCCTACTTCATGTTTGCGCCATTGAGGCCTAGTTTTTAGACTAAATCCACAAAAGAATGATGGAGCCGCAGCGTAATATACTGCGCACAGCAGGGAGATTGAGGCGACTCGTGCTGCGATTTCCGTGGAGTGATGCTTTTTTTGTGTTCCTCCCTCAGGATTGCCCCTACTGGACAATGAAGCCACAGACGCCCCGGATTTGCTGCACATGCCTCCCCCGGGCCGCTCGGACCCCGTGTCCCTGGAGCAGCTGGTGCATCAGGCCGTCATGAAGAAGGATTTCTTGGGGCAGGAAGGATTCTTCACAGGTGAGAGAGCAACAACCAAGCTCCTGGCAGCCAATCCCATTGCAGCTTTCACTCTGACTAATGGCGGGAGCAGCGTTGCTAAGGGCAATAGCGCCGCTTTACATTACCGCTCGATCCTGAAATACCGCCTGCACAGATTGGGATTTCTTTTCTTGAGCGAATTTCATCCCAAAAAACCCGGACCTGTGCCGGCCTCCATATCAGAGCTCACATCAGTACTCCGCCCCGGGGGCAGAATTACACAAGTGCAGGACTGCCACCTCCATCATCAGTATCTGGTGACCCCCGTCACCTCCATCATCAGTATCTGGTGACCCCCGTCACCTCCATCATCAGTATCTGGTGACCCCCGTCACCTCCATCATCAGTATCTGGTGACTGCCCATCACCTCCATCATCAGTATCTGGTGACCCCCGTCACCTCCATCATCAGTATCTGGTGACTGCCCATCACCTCCATCATCAGTATCTGGTGACCCCCGTCACCTCCATCATCAGTATCTGGTGACCCCCGTCACCTCCATCATCAGTATCTGGTGACTGCCCATCACCTCCATCATCAGTATCTGGTGACCCCCGTCACCTCCATCATCAGTATCTGGTGACCCCCGTCACCTCCATCATCAGTATCTGGTGACTGCCCATCACCTCCATCATCAGTATCTGGTGACCGCCCGTCACCTCCATCATCAGTATCTGGTGACCTCCCGTCACCTCCCTCATCAGTATCTGGTGACAGCCCGTCACCTCCATCATCAGTATCTGGTGACCGCCTGTCACCTCCATCTGGTGACCGCCCGTCACCTCCATCATCAGTATCTGGTGACCGCCCGTCTCCTCCAACATCAGTATCTGGTGACCGCCCGTCTCCTCCAACATCAGTATCTGGTGACCGCGCGTCACCTCCATCATCAGTATCTGGTGACCGCCCGTCACATCCATCATCAGTATCTGGTGACCGCCCGTCTCCTCCATCATCAGTATCTGGTGATTGCCCGTTGCCTCCATCATCAGTATCTGGTGACTGCCCGTCACCTCCATCATCAGTATCTGATGACTGCCCGTCACCTCCATCATCAGTATCTGGTGACCGCCCGTCTCCTCCAACATCAGTATCTGGTGAGCGCCTATTGCCTCCATCATCAGTATCTGGTGACTGCCCATCACCTCCATCATCAGTATCTGGTGACCGCCCGTCACCTCCATCATCAGAATCTGGTGACCACCCGTCACCTCCATCATCAGTATCCCGTGGCCACCCGTCACCTCCATCATCAGTATCTGGTGACCGCCCATCACCTCCATCATCAGTATCTGGTGACCACCCGTCACCTCCATCATCAGTATCCCGTGGCCGCCCGTCACCTCCATCTTCTTCTCGTCACTTGTACTCAGGTTATGGAGGATCTCGGCAGGAGATTGCGCCAAACATCTTGTATCGCTGACCCCAGATCTCCTGTGTGTGAGGCTGGTGCGGATCCTTCTGTGTGTTCTTGTGACCCCAGACAGACGGGATGATGTGAGATCGGGGGTCTGTGTGGCCGGATCATCACTCTCAGGACTCCTTGTTATTGGTGACACTGGCTGGATGTTGGGGGGTCGTTGTCCGGCTGCAGAATAAATTTGGAGCCAATCAGACGCCTCCTTTTGATATTACATGATGGAGAAGTACCTGTTTACCACTTTTGCACAGTGATGCATATACTGTGTTTTGATTTATCTGACGCCCATCATGGGACGGCGGTATGGCGGCCATCAGTGGTTGTCACCCATGTGTTCGCTGTCACCATGCATGAATGTTTAGAATCCACTGTTTCTATAATGTTATACTAATAGTCTTCCCGGACTGTTGGATGCCGGAGGAGTGGACTGCTCCTGTATATTACAGCCTATAAAATCCGCGTGTATCGTGCCAGCCAATATTTATGAGTCTCCAGTTCCTTGCGAATCAATAATATATTTCATAATGAACATTAATCAGCCCTTAAGATGGCCGCCCCGCGCTTATGGCCGCGGATTATAATAAGTGATCCCATCGCTAACGCTTCACGGTGTCCGGTATCTGCCCTGTAAATATGTATTGGATCCTGGAGAGTAGGGGGTAAAGCCGGAGAATCCTGTGGATCTGAACAGGTGGAGCACTAACCCTAGGTTACATTATGTACAATGCTCCACACACTTACAAGGCTGCAGTCACAGGTCTTATTCTCCACCCACATCTGGAGCTGCACCTTATACTGCACTCACCTCTTGAGCGTCATTTACCATTTACTCTTCTTATACTTCACTCACCTCCAGAGCTGCATTCACTGTTCTTAAACTCCCTTCACCTCCTGAGCAGCATTCGCCGTTCTTATATTCCCCTCACCTCTGAAGCTGCACTCATTGTGCTTATACTCCATTCACCTCCAGAGCTGCATTCATCATTCCTATACCCACTCACCTGTAGAGCCACAATCGCTGTTCCTTTTCTCCGCACCTTTAGAACTACTCTCGTATTTCATATTCTCTAGTCACCTCCAAATCTGCATGTCCAGTTCTTGTCATTGCCAGAGCTGGATTCATCTGGCATCTTCCTATGGCTGCCTTGCTTGGTTGCATTGCAGGAAATACTTTTTTAAACTGGCACAATAATTTTCTGGGGTGCCTGGAAGAAGCGGGAGGGCGCACATTCATGTATTTTATCATTTTATACTGTTAGCAGCTGATAAAGCAGCTCCACATGTGATTGGATAAGATAGGGATTGCAAATGCAGTTTTAGCTGTGACTGGAGAATAAGAGTTGTAGAAGCAGCTCTTGGTGTGACTAGAGCATGAAGCAGCTTGGGCTCAGGGCTGAGATTTGGCGCGCTGCGGTGCGCTGTATGCAGTTCTGTGGTGTGATAGTGCAGGCAGTGAGGTCCTCGGTAACACAGCGGCCTTTCAGCACTCACGAGTCTTGTGAGTTGTTGTTGTCTCTTCTTGTATAGTTTGTGTATTTACTGCATAACTTAAATCACTGGGCCCCAAAACACCAGGGCCCGGGGGAGCTCTGCCCCCAGAGACACCGTGAAATACTTGGACCTCAGAGCTTGTGGATAGAGGGGGAAGCAGGAGCACACACATGGCAGTGGAAGAACGTTACTCACGGGGAGGCAATAAGCTTGATGGTTACACAATCTTACACTAGGTAGCGTCGCTCTCTGGTGCAGTATCCTGCTGGAACTTATCTCCTCGCCCCTCACAGGCGGTTATCTCCTCGCCCCTCACGGGCGGATATCTCCTCGCCCCTCACGGGCGGTTATCTCCTCGCCCCTCACAGGCGGTTATCTCCTCGCCCCTCACAGGCGGTTATCTCCTCGCCCCTCACAGGCGGTTATCTCCTCGCCCCTCACAGGCGGTTATCTCCTCGCCCCTCACAGGCGGTTATCTCCTCGCCCCTCACGGGCGGTTATCTCCTCGCCCCTCACGGGCGGATATCTCCTCGCCCCTCACGGGCGGTTATCTCCTCGCCCCTCACGGGCGGTTATCTCCTCGCCCCTCACAGGCGGTTATCTCCTCGCCCCTCACAGGCGGTTATCTCCTCGCCCCTCACACGCGGTTATCTCCTCGCCCCTCACAGGCGGTTATCTCCTCGCCCCTCACAGGCGGTTATCTCCTCGCCCCTCACAGGCGGTTTTCTCCTCGCCCCTCACAGGCGGTTTTCTCCTCGCCCCTCACAGGCGGTTATCTCCTCGCCCCTCACAGGCGGTTATCGCCTCGCCCCTCACAGGCGGTTCTCTCCTCGCCCCTCACAGGCGGTTCTCGCCTCGCCCCTCACAGGCGGTTATCTCCTCGCCCCTCACAGGCGGTTATCTCCTCGCCCCTCACAGGCGGTTATCTCCTCGCCCCTCACAGGCGGGTATCTCCTCGCCCCTCACAGGCGGTTAGCTCCTCGCCCCTCACAGGCGGTTATCTCCTCGCCCCTCACAGGCGGGTATCTCCTCGCCCCTCACAGGCGGTTATCTCCTCGCCCCTCACAGGCGGTTATCTCCTCGCCCCTCACAGGCGGTTTTCTCCTCGCCCCTCACAGGCGGTTCTCTCCTCTCCTCGTCCCTCACAGGCGGTTATCTCCTCACCCCTCACAGGCGGTTATCTCCTCACCCCTCACAGGCGGTTATCTCCTCGCTCCTCACAGGCGGTTATCTCCTCGCTCCTCACAGGCGGTTATCTCCTCACCCCTCACAGGCGGTTATCTCCTCGCTCCTCACAGGCGGTTATCTCCTCGCCCCTCACAGGCGGTTATCTCCTCGCCCCTCACAGGCGGTTATCTCCTCGCCCCTCACAGGCGGTTATCTCCTCGCCCCTCACAGGCGGTTATCTCCTCGCCCCTCACACGCGGTTATCTCCTCGCCCCTCACAGGCGGATATCTCCTCGCCCCTCACAGGCGGTTTTCTCCTCGCCCCTCACAGGCGGGTATCTCCTCGCTCCTCACAGGCGGTTATCTCCTCGCCCCTCACAGGCGGTTATCTCCTCGTCCCTCACAGGCGGTTATCTCCTCACCCCTCACAGGCGGTTATCTCCTCGCCCCTCACAGGCGGTTATCTCCTCGCTCCTCACAGGCGGTTATCTCCTCGCTCCTCACAGGCGGTTATCTCCTCGCCCCTCACAGGCGGTTATCTCCTCGCCCCTCACAGGCGGTTATCTCCTCGCCCCTCACAGGCGGTTATCTCCTCGCCCCTCACAGGCGGATATCTCCTCACCTCTCACAGGCGGTTATCTCCTCGCCCCTCACAGGCGGTTATCTCCTCGCCCCTCACAGGCGGTTATCTCCTCGCCCCTCACAGGCGGTTATCTCCTCGCCCCTCACAGGCGGTTATCTCCTCGCCCCTCACAGGAGGTTATCATCAGGTGCAAAACGTGATAACAGGCAAAACACAGCAAGGTGCGTGCGTAGCACGCCAAGGTCCATGGCATGGTACATGCCAGAAGGTAAGCCCGGTTACCGGCAAGGACACGATGGCATCGGACTCTGGACAGCTGGCAAGGATCAGGGCATCAGGCTGCGGACACCAGCTCCGGACATCAGGCCACAGTCTTCATGCTTACGATCTCTGGCAGTGATGGCAGGTTCCGGGAATCCAGCAGGCAAACCAGGGTACAGGCAAGGAGGCACGACAGATCTCCAGACATGGTGCGTGTTAGGGAACACGCCGAGGTCCAAGGCAAGATTCCAGGCAGGGTGCGTGCTAGGGGCACACCAGGGTCCAGGGCAAGGTGCAAGGTGCGTGTGTAGGGGACACGCCATGTTCAACAGGCAAAGTACGGTGCGTGTGTAGGGGACACGCCAGGGTTCAAAGTTCAACATGCGAGACAGGGTGCGTGTCAGGGTTCGAGGCAGAGTCCTGCGCGTGCAGAGGGGCACACCAGGGTCAGGGTTCGAGGCAGAGTCCTGCGCGTGCAGAGGGGCACGCCAGGGTTTGAGGCAGAGTCCTGCGCGTGCAGAGAGGCACGCCAGGGTATAGGCTAGGTCCTGTGTGTGCTAGAGGGCACGACAGGGTACATGACATGGCGAAACAGGCAAGGCAGAGAACACAGGAAGGACTACAAGTCCAAGCATGACAGAGACTAAACATGGCACAAAGGACAAACACAAGACAAGGCACGGGACAAAAGGAAGAGTACAAGCACAGAGTGTGTGCAGAGACGCACTACAGGGCAGAGTGCAGGGGCACAGAATACAGGGAGCGACCGAGCAGACCAAGCAGTCATGCAGGGAAGCAACACGATACTCAGGCCCCGACCATAGGAAGGGGCGGTCTGATATAGGGCATTAGCACCTGCACTTCCGGGTCAGGACCAGGGGAGAATTTCCGGTTCAGATCCTCCAGGATCATAGAGAGCGTTGCTAGATCAGACTGGGCTGGACCATAGAGAAGGTCACATGATCAGGGGCTCCACAAACACTGAGAGGTTAGCTGGGTCAGGCAGTGCTGGAACATAGGAAAGGTCACATGATCAGGGGCTCCAGGAATACAGAGAGGATTGCAGAATCAGAGCAGAGACGGATGGTTACCTAGCAACGGCGTGCAGCCATGAGGTAAGGCGCGCGTGCACACTGCTCCAGGCATCTTGCAGCACAACAGTCACGAGGTGCGTGTGCACACTGCTTCCAGGGATCTTGCAGCATGAGGCATAACGGGCATGAGCATTCAGTGCACGAGCACACTGCTCCAGGGGTCATGCGGCACAACAGACATGGCGGGCATGACAGGCATCACGGACATGGCGGGCATGACATATCCCTTCTCAGACTGTTATCTCCTTTTACCTCCCACACAGTTATTCCCTCACTCATCACGGCAGGTGATCTCCTTGCCCCTCACATGCAATTAGCTCACTACCCCTCACAAACATTTTTTTCCTTGACCCTCACAGACAGTTATCGGCTCTCCCATCGCAGTTGTTTATCTCCTCATCCCTAACAAGCGGTTTTCTACTTGACCTCACAGGTGGTTATCCCCTTACCCTTTTCATGCAGTTATCTTCTTACCCCTCACATGGGGTTATCATAGAATGTTAGAGATGAAAGGGACCTCCAGGGTCATCGTGTCCAATCCCCTGTTCAATGCAGGAGTCACTAAACCATGACTGTCTGTACAGCCTCTGAAAACTTCCATTGCAGGAGAACTCACTACCTTTTGTGGCCGCCTGTTCCACTCATTGATCACCATCACTGTCAAAAAGATTTTTTCTAGTATCCAATCTGTATCTTCTCCCTTTCAGTTTCGTTCCATTGCTTCTCGTGTTTCCTTGTGCAAATGAGAATAATGATCGCCCTACACTCTGACAGCCCTTCAGATATTTGTAGATAGCTATTAAGTCTCCTCTTAGTCTTCTTTTTTGCAAGCTAAAACTTCCCTGATCCTTTACCCGTTCCTCGTAGGACATACTTTGTAGTCCGTTCACCATCCTCATTGCTCTTCTCTGAACTTGCTCCAGTTTTTTAATGTCTTTTTGAAAATGTGGTGCCCAGAACTGGACACAGTATTCCAGATAAGGCCTGACCGAGGGGCATAATGACTTCACATGATCTAGACTCTATGCTTCTCTTAATACATCCTAGAACTATGTTTGCCTTTTTTGCTGCTGCATCACACTGTTGACTCATGTGCAGCCTGTGATCTATTAAGTCTTTTTCACACGTGCTGTTGCTTAGTTCTATTTCTCCCATTCTATAGATGTAATTCTTGTTTTTTTTGCCCAGATGTAGAATTTTGCATTTCTCCCTGTTAAATATCATTCTATTAGTCACTGCCCATTGTTCAAGTTTAATTAGATCCTTCTGAATCTTTTATCTGTCTTCTCTAGTGTTAGCTAACCCTCCTGTTATGAATGGGTCACCGAGGAGGAAAAAACTTAAACAAGCTAAGCCCAGAAAAACCAGAGAGGTTGGTAACTATGCAGATTGCAGATCCCTGATCCTAACCACACAACTAGCAGCAGCCGTGGAGCGCACCTACGATGATCCTAGACGCCTTGTAACGGCCGGAGGACTAAATAAGCCTAAAGCAAGAAAGGGGAAAACTAACTGCCCCAGAGCAGACCCCAAAGGAATAGACAGCCCCCACACATGTATTGACAGTGAAACAAGATGAAAACACAAACACAGGCAGGAAAATAGGCTGAGCAAACGATGGGGCCCAAACTAACTAGAAAGGAGAGGAAAGGAAAGACACTGTCTGCAATCTGCCCAAAACCCTACAAAATAATGTCCAACACTTCTGGTAACAAAATTAACCCTGAAGTCACTAGACTTCTCCCACTATATCAGCACTCTGAAATATTCTGAGACAGAGCAAAAAGAGGCCAATCTAATAAGGGACAAAAAGCAAATTGGCAAATACA
The DNA here is from genome assembly GCF_039654945.1 of Dendrobates tinctorius. Taxonomy (NCBI): domain Eukaryota; kingdom Metazoa; phylum Chordata; class Amphibia; order Anura; family Dendrobatidae; genus Dendrobates; species Dendrobates tinctorius. The sequence goes on from NW_027361819.1 coordinate 3,451,762, forward strand.
GATAAATAAGAGTGGAAATTCAGCACAGCCCCAGCCGGGGCTGGCTGACCACACAAAAAACTGAATAGAACAACAAAATCAAGTGTGAACATTAGCAGAAAAACTTAGCTTGAGCTGACTGGAACATAGCTGAGAACCAAGACCTGACAAGCTGAAGGAATCACCAGCACCAGAGTAGGGCGTCGACTGTCTTAAATCCAATCTGAGATTCCTGAGGTCCAGTCGTCATCCTCATTATCAGGTGGCAGATCTCTACTGATTAAATCAGCCTCACTACCTCCTGTTACCACCAGAGGGAGCCTGGAAGGAGAACTCACAACTGGTAGACCAGAAAATGAACTCACAACACCCTCCTAGCTTTGCTTAGTTTGCAAATTTGATCAGTTTAGTTTTTCAGTTCCCTTATATAGATCATTTATAAAAATGTTGAACAACACTGGGGCCAGGACAGAGCCTTGTGGTTATCTCCTTGACCCTCACTGGGGAGTATCTCCTCTCACCTCGGAGCTATCTCCTAGCACCCACACACAGTTATCTTCTCACACTTCGAAGGTGCTTTTCCCTCTCCCTTCACAGGTAGATTTCTTCTTGTCCCTCATAGGCAGTTATCTCCTCATAGTTATCGCCTCACCCCTCACGGGCAGCTATCTTCTAACCTCTCACAAGTGGTTTTTGCTTTGGCCCTAGTTAGCATCTAGCTTTCTCGCCCCCCATGGGTAGTTTCCCCTCACTCCCTTCAGGTGAATGTACTCTTTACAGTCTGGAGTCGGCCTCTGTGCTCCCATCTGCTGTGACAATCTTTACTAATGGCGACGTCTATAATATGGGTGTTTGTTTCCTCCACCTGGGACAATCCTTACACGCTACCACTCTGGTACCATAACAGCGCTCGTTTCTGTTTCCCACTTACTGAGTTTAAGAACTTTTCGTTCAAAACGCGTACAGTGTCTCCTCAACCTTCCCTCCGGTTGGGTTCATGCATTTTTGTATTCTGCATACCTATTTTATGGATATCTAAATAAAATGTTTTGGATTTTACCCTTTTGAGCTTGGACCGTCCTTTCCGTATTTTGTCTACTGCCGGACAGAGCTGTGTCCCGTGCTAGAAAGCTACATGGAGGCTGGACAGACATCTAACTGGTATGATTTAGCGAATCCTGCTTTGAGCAGGGGGTTGGACCAGATGGCCCAGGAGGTCCCTTCCAACTCTACGATTCTATGATTCTATGATTCTATGATTCTATAAAGGGTGAGCTGCACACTTTTTTTTTTTTCCTTTCCCACTGCTGACTACCTAGTCCTAATGGCACTGCATTTTACAGCACCACCTCTTTCTGCAGCGTCTGAGAGTCTGACTTCTATTGTGGGGAAAGTTCTGGCATTTATGCTCTGTAAGGAGCGCAAAGACGCACAACCTGTGACCATGTGCTGGGCAATGACACCCTGCATCAGGCATTTCTTTCCTTGCTGACTCCAGTAATGAGATCAACAATCACATACATCGTCCGTCAGTCACACGTCTGTCTGTTAGTCACACATCTGTCAGTCAAGATACCCCTTTCATGGTCCCTGTACAGTACGATGTTTCCCACACAGCATGACATCCCCAGAATTTCCCTCCTTACAGTATGATGCCCCCATGATTTCCCTCCACACAGTATGATGCCCCCATGATTTCCCTCCACACAGTATGATGCCCCCATGATTTCCCTCCACACAGTATGATGCCCACATGATTTCCCACCAGACAGTATGATGCCCCCATGATTTCCGTCCACACTGTATGATGCCCACATGATTTCCCTCCACACAGTATGATGCCCCCAATATTTCCCTCCTCAGAGTATGATGCCCCCAAGATTTCCCTCCTCAGAGTATGATGCCTCCATGATTTCCCTCAACACAGCATGACGGCTCCATGATTTCCCTCCTCACAATATGATGCCCCCATGATTTCCCTCAACACAGCATGATGCCCCCATGATTTCACTCCACACAGTATGATGCCCCCATGATTTCACTCTACATAGTATGATGCCCCCATGATTTCCCACCACACAGTATGATGCCCCCTTGATTTCCCGTCACACAGTATAATTCCCTTATGATTTCCCTCCACACAGTATGATGCCCCCATGATTTCCCTCCACACAGCATGATGCCCCCATGATTTCCCTCCACACAGCATGACTTCGCCATGATTTCCCCCCACACAGTATGATGCCCCCATGATTTCCCTCCACACACTATGATGCCCCCAAGATTTCCCTCCTCAGAGTATGATGCCTCCATGATTTCCCTCAACACAGCATGACGGCTCCATGATTTCCCTCCTCACAATATGATGCCCCCATGATTTCCCTCAACACAGCATGATGCCCCCATGATTTCACTCCACACAGTATGATGCTCCCATGATTTCACTCTACACAGTATGATGCCCCCATGATTTCCCACCACACAGTATGATGCCCCCTTGATTTCCCGTCACACAGTATAATTCCCTTATGATTTCCCTCCACACAGTATGATGCCCCCATGATTTCCCTCCACACAGCATGATGCCCCCATGATTTCCCTCCACACAGCATGACTTCGCCATGATTTCCCCCCACACAGTATGATGCCCCCATGATTTCCCTCCACACACTATGATGCCCCCATGATTTCCCTCAACACAGCATGACGCCTCCATGATTTCCCTCCACAGAGTATGATGCCTCCATGATTTCCCTCAACACAGCATGCCGGCTCCATGATTTCCCTCCTCACAATATGATGCCCACAGGATTTCACTCCACACAGTGTGATGTCCCCATGATTTCTCTCAGCACCGCATGACACCTCCATGAGCTCCCTCCACACACTATGATACCCCCATGATTTCCCGCCACACAGCATGACACCACCATGAGTTCCCTCCACACAGTATGATGCCCCCATGATTTCCCTCTACACAGTATGATGCCCCCATGATTTCACTCCACACAGTATGATGCCCCCATGATTTCCCTCTACACAGTATGATGCCCCCATGATTTCCCTCTACACAGCATGATGCCCCCATGATTTCCCTCCACACAGTATGATGTCCCCATGATTTCCCTCCACACAGTATGATGCCCCCATGATTTCCCTCCACACAGCATGATTCCCCCATGATTTCCCACCACACAGTATGATGCCCCCTTGATTTCCCGCCACACAGTATAATTCCCTTATGATTTCCCTCCACACAGTATGATGCCCCCATGATTTCCCTCCACACAGCATGATGCCCCCATGATTTCCCTCCACACAGCATGACTTCGCCATGATTTCCCCCCACACAGTATGATGCCCCCATGATTTCCCTTCACACACTATGATGCCCCCATAATTTCCCTCAACACAGCATGACGCCTCCATGATTTCCCTCCACAGAGTATGATGCCTCCATGATTTCCCTCAACACAGCATGCCGGCTCCATGATTTCCTTCCTCACAATATGATGCCCACATGATTTCACTCCACACAGTGTGATGTCCCCATAATTTCTCTCAGCACCACATGACACCTCCATGAGCCCCCTCCACACACTATGATACCCCCATGATTTCCCTCCACACAGCATGACACCACCATGAGTTCCCTCCACACAGTATGATGCCCCCATGATTTCCCTCTACACAGTATGATGCCCCCATGATTTCCCTCTACACAGCATGATGCCCCCATGATTTCCCTCAACACAGCATGATGCCCCCATGATTTCCCTCTACACAGTATGATGCCCCCATGATTTCCCTCTACACAGCATGATGCCCCCATGATTTCCCTCAACACAGCATGATGTCCCCATGATTTCACTCCACACAGTATGATGCCCCCATGATTTCTCTCTACACAGCATGATGCCCCCATGATTTCCCTCAACACAGCATGATGCCCCCATGATTTCACTCCACACAGTATGATGCCCCCATGATTTCACTCCACACAGTATGATGCCCCCATGATTTCACTCCACACAGTATGATGCCCCCATGATTTCCCTCTACACAGTATGATGCCCCCATGATTTCCCTCTACACAGCATGATGCCCCCATGATTTCCCTCAACACAGCATGATGCCCCCATGATTTCACTCCACACAGTATGATGCCCCCATGATTTCCCTCTACACAGCATGATGCCCCCATGAGTTCCCTCCACACAGTATGATGCCCCCAAGATTTCCCTCCACACAGTATGATGCACCCATGATTTCCCTCTACACAGCATGATGCCCCCATGATTTCCCTCCACACAGCATGATGCCCCCATGATTTCGCTCCACACAGTATGATGTCCCCATGATTTCCCTCCACACAGCATGATTCCCCCATGATTTCCCACCACACAGTATGATGCCCCCTTGATTTCCTGCCACACAGTATAATTCCCCTATGATTTCCCTCCACACAGTATGATGCCCCCTTGATTTCCCGCCACACAGTATGATGCCAGCATGATTTCCCACCACACAGTATAATTCCCCTATGATTTCCCTCCACACAGTATGATGCCCCCATGATTTCCCTCCACACACTATGATGCCTCCATGATTTCCCTCCACACAGTGTGATGTCCCCATGATTTCTCTCAGCACAGCATGACACCTCCATGAGCTCCCTCCACACAGTATGATGCCCACATGATTTCCCTCCTCACACTATGACACCACCATGAGTTCCCTCCACACAGTGTGATGTCCCCATGATTTCTCTCAGCACACTATGACACCTCCATGAGCTCCCTCCACACAGTATGATGCCCACATGATTTCCCTCCGCACACTATGACACCACCATGAGTTCCCTCCACACAGTATGATGCCCCCATGATTTCCCTCCACACAGCATGACGCCTCCATGATTTCCTCCCACACAGTATGATGCCCCCATGATTTCCCTCCACACAGCATGACGCCTCCATGATTTCCTCCCACACAGTATGATGCCCCCATGATTTCCCTCCACACAGCATGACGCCTCCATGATTTCCTCCCACACAGTATGATGCCCCCATGATTTCCCTCCACACAGTATGATGCCCCCATGATTTCCTCCCACGCAGTATGATGCCCCCATGAGTTCCTCCCACGCAGTATGATGCCCCCATGATTTCCCTCCACACAGCATGACGCCTCCATGATTTCCCTCCACACAGCATGACGCCTCCATGATTTCCCTCCACACAGTATGATGCCCCCATGATTTCCCTCCACACAGCATGACGCCTCCATGATTTCCCTCCACACAGCATGACGCCTCCATGATTTCCTCCCACACAGTATGATGCCCCCATGATTTCCCTCCACACAGTATGATGCCCCCATGATTTCCCTCCACACAGTATGATGCCCCCATGATTTCCTCCCACGCAGTATGATGCCCCCATGATTTCCCTCCACACAGCATGACGCCTCCATGATTTCCCTCCACACAGCATGACGCCTCCATGATTTCCCTCCACACAGTATGATGCCCCCATGATTTCCCTCAATTGTATCTGCAGGTATAATTGTAATGGCAAGATACCGCCAACCTTCCTGGAGAACAAAATTTGGGAATCTCCCACTGGATCTGGGGTATTTGGAAGGTGTGATGTAACATGGTTAACATAAAGGACAGAATCACTTAATATGGCACTACAGGCATTGGCATAGCAAAATGGAAACCTTGTAATCTAACCAATAAAGGATGTAGTGTTGCACGACATATGCGCTCCACGCAATGGCTGAGTATTTCTTGCACAGGGCATCTGGGCATTTTTGTGTCCTCTGACAGGTCAGGCGCAGTGCTGGATTACGGATGTTTTGGTATATTTTGCATTATGTCCTGGACGGTGTCGGGGTTCTGTGTTATAAGGGGTAAATGTATGTAATAAGGATCCAATAAGCATAAAATATCCAAACTCCCCGTGTATAAGAGTGTGTGGGAGCGGCACGGGGCATTAAGGAGCTGGCTCAGACATTTCAGGGGATGTCACTTGTGGGAGGAGCCGTGACCACCACGGATCACAAAGATCCCACCGCGCCCAATCAGGTTACAGACAGGAAACCAATGGGAATTCACCTCTGCAATCTATCATTATCGAGGGTCTCGTCGCTGAGTGGCGCCCCCTTCCCTCCTCCTCCACTATATATCTATAATCACTCTGTAGTGAGGAGCTCGGCATATTATTCAGCTTGCTGTCATTGTGTTGTTATAACTCTGCGCCGTTCCTCTGTTGTGACTGCGGGAAATGTCTAAATAAATTGATAATGGGATGTGTCATTATACAGTCGGAGACTGCCCAATCAGTGCTGTCTGAGTAGGGACACACCCCTCTGACAAGAGGAAGGGCAACGCCCATTTGTCAGTTTAAACTTATGACGTTTATAAGAAAAGCTGCCATGGCGCTGGTATTACTCGGGGAATAAAAGAATTTACCAAAACGGACAGTGCGGACTGGTCCTCACTAAAAAGACCGGAAATGGCGATTGTGGGTGTAAGCGCCTGCGTTTTTAGGTTCGGACTGAGGGACGGCATGCGCCAAGGATCAGCAATGATCACCCATGGACTTATGGCGCAACACGAAGATCCGCCGACACTCACACTAGTCGCTGACTAATCCTCCCATAAAATAGACCTGGGGTTGAGCATTTACTACCGCTCTGTGTCTGCAGCACCTGTGCAGGTCTATGTATCTGCACGGTTACGACTACAGTCTGATCCCATGTACTGCGCCACCTGTGATGTATTCTGTAAGCATGGAGGTTTGCACAGGAGCGGTATATACTATGGAAATGCTAGGGGGCAGCCATATTGGAGGGGGGCATCACTAAGGAAATGCTAGGGGGCGGCCATATTGGAGGGGGGCATCACTAAGGAAATGCTAGGGGGCAGCCATATTGGAGGGGGGCATTACTAAGGAAATGCTAGGGGGCAGCCATATTGGAGGGGGGCATCACTAAGGAAATGCTAGGGGGCGGCCATATTGGAGGGGGGCATCACTAAGGAAATGCTAGGGGGCGGCCATATTGGAGGGGGGCATCACTAAGGAAATGCTAGGGGGCGGCCATATTGGAGGGGGGCATCACTAAGGAAATGCTAGGGGGCGGCCATATTGGAGGGGGGCATCACTAAGGAAATGCTAGGGGGCGGCCATATTGGAGGGGGGCATCACTAAGGAAATGCTAGGGGGCGGCCATATTGGAGGGGGGCATCACTAAGGAAATGCTAGGGGGCGGCCATATTGGAGGGGGGCATCACTAAGGAAATGCTAGGGGGCGGCCATATTGGAGGGGGGCATCACTAAGGAACTGCTAGGGGGCAGCCATATTGGAGGGGGGCATCACTAAGGAAATGCTAGGGGGCGGCCATATTGGAGGGGGGCATCACTAAGGAAATGCTAGGGGGCGGCCATATTGGAGGGGGGCATCACTAAGGAAATGCTAGGGGGTGGCCATATTGGAGGGGGGCATCACTAAGGAACTGCTAGGGGGCAGCCATATTGGAGGGGGGCATCACTAAGGAAATGCTAGGGGGCAGCCATATTGGAGGGGGGCATCACTAAGGAAATGCTAGGGGGCGGCCATATTGGAGGGGGGCATCACTAAGGAAATGCTAGGGGGCGGCCATATTGGAGGGGGGCATCACTAAGGAAATGCTAGGGGGCAGCCATATTGGAGGGGGGCATCACTAAGGAAATGCTAGGGGGCGGCCATATTGGAGGGGGGCATCACTAAGGAACTGCTAGGGGGCAGCCATATTGGAGGGGGGCATCACTAAGGAAATGCTAGGGGGCAGCCATATTGGAGGGGGGCATCACTAAGGAACTGCTAGGGGGCAGCCATATTGGAGGGGGGCATCACTAAGGAAATGCTAGGGGGCAGCCATATTGGAGGGGGGCATTACTAAGGAAATGCTAGGGGGCAGCCATATTGGAGGGGGGCATTACTAAGGAAATGCTAGGGGGCAGCCATATTGGAGGGGGGCATTACTAAGGAACTGCTAGGGGGCGGCCATATTGGAGGGGGGCATCACTAAGGAACTGCTAGGGGGCGGCCATATTGGAGGGGTGCATTACTAAGGAAATGCTAGGGGGCGGCCATATTGGAGGGGGGCATTACTATGGAAATGCTAGGGGGCGGCCATATTGGAGGGGGGCATCACTAAGGAAATGCTAGGGGGCGGCCATATTGGAGGGGGGCATTACTATGGAACTGCTAGGGGGCGGCCATATTGGAGGGGGGCATCACTAAGGAAATGCTAGGGGGCGGCCATATTGGAGGGGGGCATTACTATGGAACTGCTAGGGGGCGGCCATATTGGAGGGGGGCATCACTAAGGAAATGCTAGAGGGCGGCCATATTGGAGGGGGGCATTACTATGGAAATTCTAGGGGGCAGCCATATTGGAGGGGGGCATTACTAAGGAAATGCTAGGGGCGGCCATATTGGAGGGGGGCATTACTAAGGAAATGCTAGGGGGCGGCCATATTGGAGAGGGGCATTACTAAGGAAATGCTAGGGGGCGGCCATATTGGAGAGGGGCATTACTAAGGAAATGCTAGGGGGCGGCCATATTGGAGGGGGGCATTACTAAGGAAATGCTAGGGGGCGGCCATATTGGAGGGGGGCATCACTAAGGAAATGCTAGGGGGCGGCCATATTGGAGAGGGGCATTACTAAGGAAATGCTAGGGGGCGGCCATATTGGAGGGGCGCATCACTAAGGAAATGCTAGGGGGCGGCCATATTGGAGGGGGGCATCACTAAGGAAATGCTAGGGGGTGGCCATATTGGAGGGGGGCATTACTATGGAAATTCTAGGGGGCGGCCATATTGGAGGGGGGCATTACTAAGGAAATGCAAGGGGGCGGCCATATTGGAGGGGGGCATTACTAAGGAAATGCTAGGGGGCGGCCATATTGGAGGGGGGCATTACTATGGAAATTCTAGGGGGCAGCCATATTGGAGGGGGGCATTACTAAGGAAATGCTAGGGGGCGGCCATATTGGAGCGGGGCATCACTAAGGAAATGCTAGGGGACGGCCATATTGGAGGGGCGCATCACTAAGGAAATGCTAGGGGGCGGCCATATTGGAGGGGGGCATTACTAAGGAAATGCTAGGGGGCGGCCATATTGGAGCGGGGCATCACTAAGGAAATGCTAGGGGACGGCCATATTGGAGGGGCGCATCACTAAGGAAATGCTAGGGGGCGGCCATATTGGAGGGGGGCATTACTATGGAAATTCTAGGGGGCAGCCATATTGGAGGGGGGCATTACTAAGGAAATGCTAGGGGGCGGCCATATTGGAGGGGGGCATTACTAAGGAAATGCTAGGGGGCAGCCATATTGGAGGGGGGCATCACTAAGGAAATGCTAGGGGGCAGCCATATTGGAGGGGGGCATTACTAAGGAAATGCTAGGGGGCGGCCATATTGGAGGGGGGCATTACTAAGGAAATGCTAGGGGGCGGCCATATTGGAGGGGGGCATTACTAAGGAAATGCTAGGGGGCGGCCATATTGGAGGGGGGCATTACTATGGAAATGCTAGGGGGCGGCCATATTGGAGGGGGGCATTACTATGGAAATGCTAGGGGGCGGGCGGCCATTTTGGAGGGGGGTATTACTAAGGAAATGCTAGGGGGCGGCCATATTGGAGGGGGCATTACTATGGAAATTCTAGGGGGCGGCCATATTAGAGGGGGCATTACTATGGAAATTCTAGGGGGCGGCCATATTGGAGGGGGGCATTACTAAGGAAATGCTAGGGGGCGGCCATATTGGAGGGGCGCATCACTAAGGAAATGCTAGGGGGCGGCCATATTGGAGGGGGGCATTACTAAGGAAAATCTAGGGAGCGGCCATATTGGAGGGGGGCATCACTAAGGAAATGCTAGGGGGCGGCCATATTGGAGGGGGGCATTACTATGGAAATTCTAGGGGGCAGCCATATTGGAGGGGGGCATTACTATGGAACTGCTAGGGGGCGGCCATATTGGAGGGGGGCATTACTAAGGAAATGCTAGGGGGCGGCCATATTGGAGGGGGGCATCACTAAGGAAATGCTAGGGGGCGGCCATATTGGAGGGGGGCATTACTATGGAAATTCTAGGGGGCAGCCATATTGGAGGGGGGCATTACTAAGGAAATGCTAGGGGCAGCAATATTGGGGGGGGCATTACTAAGGAAATGCTAGGGGGCGGCCATATTGGAGGGGGGCATCACTAAGGAAATGCTAGGGGGCGGCCATATTGGAGAGGGGCATCACTAAGGAAATGCTAGGGGGTGGCCATATTGGAGGGGCGCATCACTAAGGAAATGTTAGGGGGCGGCCATATTGGAGGGGCGCATCACTAAGGAAATGCTAGGGGGCAGCCATATTGGAGGGGGGCATTACTAAGGAAATGCTAGGGGGCGGCCATATTGGAGGGGGGCATCACTAAGGAAATGCTAGAGGGCGGCCATATTGGAGGGGGGCATCACTAAGGAAATGCTAGAGGGCGGCCATATTGGAGGGGGGCATCACTAAGGAAATGCTAGGGGGCGGCCATATTGGAGGGGGGCATCACTAAGGAAATGCTAGGGGGCGGCCATATTGGAGGGGGGCATCACAAAGGAAATGCTAGAGGGCGGCCATATTGGAGGGGGGCATTACTAAGGAAATGCTAGGGGGCGGCCATATTGGAGGGGGGCATCACTAAGGAAATGCTAGAGGGCGGCCATATTGGAGGAGGGCATTACTAAGGAAATGCTAAGGGGCGGCCATATTAGAGGGGGGCATCACTAAGGAAATGCTACAGGGCGGCCATATTGGAGGGGGGCATTACTAAGGAAATGCTAGGGGGCGGCCATATTGGAGGGGGGCATCACTAAGGAAATGCTAGAGGGCGGCCATATTGGAGGAGGGCATTACTATTGAAATGCTAGGGGGCGTCCATATTGGAGGGGGGCACTACTATGGAAATGCTAGGGGGCGGCCATATTGGAGGGGGGCATTACTATGGAAATGCTAGGGGGCGGCCATATTGGAGGGGGGCATTACTATGGAAATGCTAGGGGGCGGCCATATTGGAGGGGGGCATCACTAAGGAAATGCTAGAGGGCGGCCATATTGGAGGGGGGCATTACTATGGAAATGCTAGGGGGCGGCCATATTGGAGGGAGGCATCACTAAGGAAATGCTAGGAGGCGGCCATATTGGAGGGGGGCATCACTAAGGAAATGCTAGAGGGCGGCCATATTGGAGGGGGGCATTACTATGGAAATGCTAGGGGGCGGCCATATTGGAGGGGGGCATCACTAAGGAAATGCTAGAGGGCGGCCATATTGGAGGAGGGCATTACTAAGGAAATGCTAGGGGGTGGCCATATTGGAGGGGGGCATCACTAAGGAAATGCTAGAGGGCGGCCATATTGGAGGGGGGCATTACTAAGGAAATGCTAGGGGGCGGCCATATTGGAGGGGGGCATCACTAAGGAAATGCTAGAGGGCGGCCATATTGGAGGAGGGCATTACTATTGAAATGCTAGGGGGCGGCCATATTGGAGGGGGGCATTACTGTGGAAATGCTAGGGGGCGGCCATATTGGAGGGGGGCATTACTATGGAAATGCTAGGGGGCGGCCATATTGGAGGGGGGCATTACTATGGAAATGCTAGGGGGCGGCCATATTGGAGGGGGGCATTACTATGGAAATGCTAGGGGGCGGCCATATTGGATTGGGGCATTACTAAGGAAATGCTAGGGGGCGGCCATATTGGAGGGGGGCATTACTAAGGAAATGCTAGGGGGCGGCCATATTGGAGGGGGGCATTACTAAGGAAATGCTAGGGGGCGGCCATATTGGAGGGGGGCATTACTAAGGAAATGCTAGGGGGCAGCTATATTGGAGGGGGGCATTACTAAGGAAATGCTAGGGGGCGGCCATATTGGAGGGGGGCATTACTAAGGAAATGCTAGGGGGCGGCCATATTGGAGGGGCGCATCACTAAGGAAATGCTAGGGGGCGGCCATGTTGGAGGGGGGCATCACTAAGGAAATGCTAGGGGGCGGCCATATTGGAGGGGGGCATTACTAAGGAAATGCTAGGGGGCGGCCATATTGGAGGGGGGCATCACTAAGGAAATGCTAGGGGGCGGCCATATTGGAGGGGGGCATCACTAAGGAAATGCTAGGGGGCGGCCATATTGGAGGGGGGCATCACTAAGGAAATGCTAGGGGGCGGCCATATTGGAGGGGGGCATCACTAAGGAAATGCTAGGGGGCGGCCATATTGGAGGGGGGCATCACTAAGGAAATGCTAGGGGGCGGCCATATTGGAGGGGGGCATCACTAAGGAAATGCTAGGGGGCGGCCATATTGGAGGGGGGCATCACTAAGGAAATGCTAGGGGGCGGCCATATTGGAGGGGGGCATCACAAAGGAAATGCTAGGGGGCGGCCATATTGGAGGGGGGCATTACTATGGAAATTCTAGGGGGCAGCCATATTAGAGGGGGGCATTACTAAGGAAATGCTAGGGGGCGGCCATATTGGAGCGGGGCATCACTAAGGAAATGCTAGGGGACGGCCATATTGGAGGGGCGCATCACTAAGGAAATGCTAGGGGGCGGCCATATTGGAGGGGGGCATTACTATGGAAATTCTAGGGGGCAGCCATATTGGAGGGGGGCATTACTAAGGAAATGCTAGGGGGCGGCCATATTGGAGGGGGGCATTGCTAAGGAAATGCTAGGGGGCAGCCATATTGGAGGGGGGCATCACTAAGGAAATGCTAGGGGGCAGCCATATTGGAGGGGGGCATTACTAAGGAAATGCTAGGGGGCGGCCATATTGGAGGGGGGCATTACTAAGGAAATGCTAGGGGGTGGCCATATTGGAGGGGGGCATTACTAAGGAAATGCTAGGGGGCAGCCATATTGGAGGGGGGCATTACTATGGAAATGCTAGGGGGCGGCCATATTGGAGGGGGGCATTAATATGGAAATGCTAGGGGACGGCCATTTTGGAGGGGGGTATTACTAAGGAAATGCTAGGGGGCGGCCATATTGGAGGGGGTATTACTATGGAAATTCTAGGGGGCGGCCATATTAGAGGGGGCATTACTATGGAAATTCTAGGGGGCGGCCATATTGGAGGGGGGCATTACTAAGGAAATGCTAGGGGGCGGCCATATTGGAGGGGCGCATCACTAAGGAAATGCTAGGGGGCGGCCATATTGGAGGGGGGCATTACTAAGGAAAATCTAGGGAGCGGCCATATTGGAGGGGGGCATCACTAAGGAAATGCTAGGGGGCGGCCATATTGGAGGGGGGCATTACTATGGAAATTCTAGGGGGCAGCCATATTGGAGGGGGGCATTACTATGGAACTGCTAGGGGGCGGCCATATTGGAGGGGGGCATTACTAAGGAAATGCTAGGGGGCGGCCATATTGGAGGGGGGCATCACTAAGGAAATGCTAGGGGGCGGCCATATTGGAGAGGGGCATTACTATGGAAATTCTAGGGGGCATCCATACTGGAGGGGGGCATTACTAAGGAAATGCTAGGGGCGGCCATATTGGAGGGGGGCATCACTAAGGAAATGCTAGGGCGCGGCCATATTGGAGGGGGGCATTACTATGGAAATGCTAGGGGGCGGCCATATTGGAGGGGGGCATCACTAAGGAAATGCTAGGGGGCGGCCATATTGGAGAGGGGCATTACTAAGGAAATGCTAGGGGGCGGCCATATTGGAGGGGGTATTACTATGGAAATGCTAGGGGGCGGCCGTATTGGAGGGGGGCATTACTATGGAAATGCTAGGGGGCGGCCATATTGGAGGGGGGCATTACTATGGAAATGCTAGGGGGCGGCCATATTGGAGGGGGGCATTACTATGGAAATGCTAGGGGGCGGCCATATTGGAGGGGGGCATTACTATGGAAATGCTAGGGGGCGGCCATATTGGATTGGGGCATTACTAAGGAAATGCTAGGGGGCGGCCATATTGGAGGGGGGCATCACTAAGGAAATGCTAGGGGGCGGCCATATTGGAGGGGGGCATCACTAAGGAAATGCTAGGGGGCGGCCATATTGGAGGGGGGCATCACTAAGGAAATGCTAGAGGGCGGCCATATTGGAGGGGGGCATTACTATGGAAATGCTAGGGGGCGGCCATATTGGAGGGGGGCATTACTATGGAAATGCTAGGGGGCGGCCATATTGGAGGGGGGCATTACTATGGAAATGCTAGGGGGCGGCCATGTTGGAGGGGGTATTACTATGGAAATGCTAGGGGGCGGCCATATTGGAGGGGGGCATTACTATGGAAATGCTAGGGGGCGGCCATTTTGGAGGGGGGTATTACTAAGGAAATGCTAGGGGGCGGCCATATTGGAGGGGGCATTACTACGGAAATTCTAGGGGGCGGCCATATTAGAGGGGGCATTACTATGGAAATTCTAGGGGGCGGCCATATTGGAGGGGGGCATTACTAAGGAAATGCTAGGGGGCGGCCATATTGGAGGGGGGCATTACTAAGGAAAAGCTAGGGAGCGGCCATATTGGAGGGGGGCATTACTAAGGAAATGCTAGGGGGTGGCCATATTGGAGATGGGCATCACTAAGGAAATGCTAGGGGGCGGCCATATTGGAGGGGGGCATTACTAAGGAAATGCTAGGGGACGGCCATATTGGAGATGGGCATCACTAAGGAAATGCTAGGGGGCGGCCATATTGGAGGGGGGCATTACTATGGAAATTCTAGGGGGCGGCCACATTGGAGGGGGCATCGATAACAGTGGGAATCTCATATGAAAACGTCCAGGGGAGCAGATTCTGGTCTCTGTCCTGGTGGGAGGAATCATTCCAGGAGAGGCTCCCAGGTATTGATCTCCAGCGATGAAGATCCTTATCTGCGTCTTGAGGCGGTCACATAATTATCAAATCCATAGGTCAAACAGCGGGGGTCATCGAGGAGCAGAGAAACCCAGATCAGATCTGCAGAGGGGCATCAATCAGAGCGACATGTGGGGGAGGCAGAGCACACGTACAGCAACGAGTCACTTATAGCGGGGTCTGCACATAGGGGGCCGCACCTCACCCCCAAGTCTCACTGCTGCACTTCATTTTATGGGTCAGATATACATTGCTTAGATACACCATATTATATCCTCCAGTCACATCCAAAGCTGCAGGCAATCGATGCTCTGTATGCAGGACTTTACATCTTGTGGCTGCCCCCTGCTGGCTCGCTGTCTGTGGTGCATCAGAAGAAGGAAAAATGGCCCCACCGTTTATGGGGCTCCATGACCCTACCACTGCCACAGTATATTCAGACCCCCATTCCCATGTCATGTAGAATTTAAAGGGGCTGTGCCAAGTTTTAAAGTCATCCCCTGAAAATAGGGTTCAGATAATTTACTGATCGCGGGGGTCCAACGATCCTGAATATGCGGCTCCACCAAAGCTTCATCTTTTATGGGACCGATGGAGGAAGCCGAGCACTGCGCTGTGCGTTTGCTGGAAGTCCCACAGACAATGAATGGAGCGAAGTCTGAGCTCACCCCCCCCCCTTCATTCAAGACAGGCTAGGATCTCTGGGAACCCAGCATGTGGACCCTCAGGGATCAGGAAGTTATCGCCTATACTACGTACAAATTTGATGATAAACCAGCGGTATTCCCATCTCCAAGATCCTATCCTAATATGTAGTAGGAGGTGTAATAATAATAATAGCAAATACCTCCAATTAGAAATGTAGTCTAGTTCTTCTGATTCGCTATGTCTCTTTCCTCATGTGCAGGACCGTAGGTAACCATGGTTATGACCACTAACAACTAGCTAATTGTCACTGTATCAGTGGTTGTAACCATGGATACCTAAGGTCCGGCACATGAGGAAAGAGACATAGCGAATCAGAAGAACTATACAACTTTTCTAATTGGAGGTATTTGCTAATATCATTATTACCCCTACAACATGTTGGGATAGGATCTTGGAGATTGGAATACCCCTTTAATCTTTAATGCCCTGATGTTGTTCAGAAGCCGCCAGTAGAATCGTGGGTGCAGCTTTGGGTGTGACTAGAGTATTTGACCTGTTCTTCCTCCGGGCCCGTACCGGAGAAGTGATGTCATGAGTGTTGGTATAGTCATTCCTATGTTCTATCATCACCAGGTACAACGTCTGTGCCCACCCGGGCCGCCCCTGTGTCCCTGACTGAAGACCTGGCCCCTGCAGGGGTCAGCGAGACCTCCGGCGTCCTCACCACGGCCATCGGGGGGACATTCTCACTTCCTCCACCCCTCAGCACATTGACGCCTCCATCTCCAGCCCCAACAGGAGGTCCAGGACCCTCTGCAGAAGGCGAGGAAGAGACCACCACCACTCTGATCACCACCACCACCGTAACGACCGTGCACAGCCCAGGTGAGGATGATGGGGGTGACCCTGGCTGGGTGTAGTCATCCTCTCCAAAGGATGCAGAACTACAACTCTCAGCTTGCCCTGACAACCACCAGGGTGGTGTATGATGGGAGTTTCTGTCTCCTTCTCTGCAGTTCTCTGTAATAATAACATCTCGGAGCTGGAAGGCATCCTGGAGGCTCCGGAATATTCGGGGGGAAGCTTCTTTGGCGGCCTGGACTGCACATACAGCGTGTCCGTGTACCTGGGGTACGGCGTGGAGATCCGGGTGAGTGTGATCAGCGATGGGATCTCTGTCCCCGAGTCATCCTCACCAGGGCCACAACCAACATGGCTGTCACCTCAGACACCGCGAGGGTTGTCGCTGCGCCCCCACAACCCAGGATGGCCCCAAATGTGACAATCGTTACCATCCTGATAGGAGACGACTCGGGGTTAATTGTTTTCCATAATGATGAGAAAGATTTATATCGGCCAAATGTTTCCAGGTGGAGAAGCTAAACCTGTCCAAGGAGGAGGCGCTGAGCGTGGAGGGGTTAGAAGAAGATCACCGCTTCCTGCTGGCCAATGAGACGCTGATGGCAGAGGGTCAGGTGATCCGCAGTCCAACCAATCACATTGCAGTACGGTTCCAGACATACCGCTCCACCAGCCCTGGAGCATTCAAACTGCGCTACCAAGGTAAAATGTTTATCACAGCCCTCTCCATATCATAGTCACCCGTCCACTAATCATTGCACATAGGGGCGGTATTATAGTAGTTATATTCCTGTACATAGGAGCAGTATTATAGTAGTTATATTCATGTACATAGCGGGCAGTATTATAGTAGTTATATTCTTGTACATAGGAGCAGTATTATAGTAGTTATATTCTTGTACATAGCGGGCAGTATTATAGTAGTTATATTCTAGTACATAGGAGCAGTATTATAGTAGTTATATTCTTGTACATAGGAGCAGTATTATAGTAGTTATATTCTAGTACATAGGAGCAGTATTATAGTAGTTATATTCATGTACATAGCGGGCAGTATTATAGTAGTTATATTCTTGTACATAGGAGCAGTATTATAGTAGTTATATTCTTGTACATAGCGGGCAGTATTATAGTAGTTATATTCTAGTACATAGGAGCAGTATTATAGTAGTTATATTCTAGTACATAGGAGCAGTATTATAGTAGTTATATTCTAGTACATAGGAGCAGTATTATAGTAGTTATATTCTTGTACATAGGAGCAGTATTATAGTAGTTATATTCTTGTACATAGGGGCAGTATTATAGTAGTTATATTCTTGTACATAGGAGCAGTATTATAGTAGTTATATTCTTGTACATTGGGAGCAGTATTATAGTAGTTATATTCTTGTACATAGGGGGCTGTATTATAGTAGTTATATTCTTGTACATAGGGGCAGTATTATAGTAGTTATATTCTTGTACATAGGGGGCAGTATTATAGTAGTTATATTCTTATACATAGGGGCAGTATTATAGTAGTTATATTCTTATACATAGGGGCAGTATTATAGTAGTTATATTCTTGTACATAGGAGCAGTATTATAGTAGTTATATTCTTGTACATAGGAGCAGTATTATACCGTAGTAGTTATATTCCTGTACATAGGGGGCAGTATTGTAGTAGTTATATTCTTGTACATAGGGAGCAGTATTATAGTAGTTATATTCTTATACATAGGGGCAGTATTATAGTAGTTATATTCTTGTACATAGGGAGCAGTATTATAGTAGTTATATTCTTATACATAGGGGGCAGTATTATAGTAGTTATATTCTTGTACATAGGGGCAGTATTATAATAGTTATATTCTTGTACATAGGGGCAGTATTATAGTAGTTATATTCTTGTACATAGGGGCAGTATTATAGTAGTTATATTCTTGTACATAGGGGGCAGTATTATAGTAGTTATATTCTTGTACATAGGGGCAGTATTATAGTAGTTATATTCTTGTACATGGGGCAGTATTATAGTAGTTATATTCTTGTACATAGGGGCAGTATTATAGTAGTTATATTCTTGTACATAGGAGCAGTATTATAGTAGTTATATTCTTGTGCATAGGGAGCCGTATTATAGTAGTTATATTCTTATACATAGGGGCAGTATTATAGTAGTTATATTCTTGTACATAGGAGCAGTATTATAGTAGTCATATTCCTGTACATAGGGGGCAGTATTATAGTAGTTATATTCTTGTACATAGGAGCAGTATTATAGTAGTTATATTCCTGTACATAGGAGCAGTATTATAGTAGTTATATTCTTGTACATAGGGGACAGTATTATAGTAGTTATATTCTTGTACATAGGGGGCAGTATTATAGTAGTTATATTCCTGTACATAGGAGCAGTATTATAGTAGTTATATTCCTGTACATAGGGGACAGTATTTTAGTAGTTATATTCTTGTACATAGGGGCAGTATTATAGTAGTTATATTCTTGTACATAGGAGCAGTATTATAGTAGTTATATTCTTGTACACAGGAGCAGTATTATAGTAGTTATATTCTTGTACATAGGAGCAGTATTATAGTAGTTATATTCTTGTACATAGGGAGCAGTATTATAGTAGTTATATTCTTATACATAGGGGCAGTATTATAGTAGTTATATTCTTGTACATAGGAGCAGTATTATAGTAGTTATATTCTTGTACATAGGGGGCAGTATTATAGTAGTTATATTCTTGTGCATAGGGAGCCGTATTATAGTAGTTATATTCTTATACATAGGGGCAGTATTATAGTAGTTATATTCTTGTACATAGGAGCAGTATTATAGTAGTTATATTCCTGTACATAGGGGGCAGTATTATAGTAGTTATATTCTTGTACATAGGAGCAGTATTATAGTAGTTATATTCCTGTACATAGGAGCAGTATTATAGTAGTTATATTCTTGTACATAGGGGACAGTGTTATAGTAGTTATATTCTTGTACATAGGGGGCAGTATTATAGTAGTTATATTCCTGTACATAGGAGCAGTATTATAGTAGTTATATTCCTGTACATAGGGGACATTATTATAGTAGTTATATTCTTGTACATAGGGGCAGTATTATAGTAGTTATATTCTTGTATATAGGAGGCAGTATTATAGTAGTTATATTCTTGTACATAGGGGCAGTATTATAGTAGTTATATTCTTGTACATAGGGGGCAGTATTATAGTAGTTATATTCCTGTACATAGGGGACAGTATTATAGTAGTTATATTCTTGTACATAGGGGCAGTATTATAGTAGTTATATTCTTGTATATAGGAGGCAGTATTATAGTAGTTATATGCTTGTTCATAGGAGCAGTATTATAGTAGTTATATTCTTGTACATAGGGGGCAGTATTATAGTAGTTATATTCCTGTACATAGGGGACAGTATTATAGTAGTTATATTCTTGTACATAGGGGCAGTATCATAGTAGTTATATTCTTGTATATAGGAGGCAGTATTATAGTAGTTATATTCTTGTACATAGGGGCAGTATTATAGTAGTTATATTCTTGTACATAGGGGGCAGCATTATAGTAGTTATATTCTTGTACATAGGGGGCAGTATTATAGTAGTTATATTCTTGTACATAGGGGCAGTATTATAGTAGTTATATTCTTGTACATAGGGAGCAGTATTATAGTAGTTATATTCTTGTACATAGGGGCAGTATTATAGTAGTTATATTCTTGTACATAGGAGCAGTATTATAGTAGCTATATTCTTGTACATAGGGGGAGTATTATAGTAGTTATATTCTTGTACATAGGGAGCAGTATTATAGTAGTTATATTCTTGTACATAGGAGCAGTATTATAGTAGTTATATTCTTGTACATAGGAGCAGAATTATAGTAGTTATATTCCTGTACATAGGGGACAGTATTATAGTAGTTATATTCTTGTTCATAGGAGCAGTATTATAGTAGTTATATTCTTGTACATAGGGGCAGTATTATAGTAGTTATATTCTTGTTCATAGGAGCAGTATTATAGTAGTTATATTCTTGTACATAGGGAGCAGTATTATAGTAGTTATATTCTTGTTCATAGGAGCAGTGTTATAGTAGTTATATTCTTGTACATAGGGGGCAGTATTATAGTAGTTATATTCTTGTTCATAGGGGCAGTATTATAGTAGTTATATTCTTGTACATAGGGTTCAGTATTATAGTAGTTATATTCCTGTATATAGGGGCAGTATTATAGTAGTTATATTCCTGTACATAGGGGCGGTATTATAGTAGTTATATTCCTGTTTATAGGGGCAGTATTATAGTAGTCATATTCTTGTACATAGGGGCAGTATTATAGTAGTTATATTCTTGTACATAGGGGGCAGTATTATAGTAGTTATATTCTTGTACATAGGAGCAGTATTATAGTAGTTATATTCTTGTACATAGGGAGCAGTATTATAGTAGTTATATTCTTGTTCATAGGAGCAGTATTATAGTAGTTATATTCTTGTACATAGGGGGCAGTATTATAGTAGTTATATTCTTGTTCATAGGGGCAGTATTATAGTAGTTATATTCTTGTACATAGGGGGCAGTATTATAGTAGTTATATTCCTGTATATAGGGGCAGTATTATAGTAGTTATATTCTTGTACATAGGGGCAGTATTATAGTAGTTATATTCTTGTACATAGGGAGCTGTTATGAATGAGTCACCGTAGGAGGCAAAGGCAGAAATACAAGCTAAGTCCAGAAAACCAGAGAAGTTGGCAACTATCAGATTGCAGACCCCTGAACCTATCAACACAACTAGTAGTAGCCGTGGGGGGTTCCTATGATGCCCTAGACCCCTCGATCACAGCCGGAGAAATACATAGGCCTAAAGAAAGAAAGGGGAAATCTAAACTGCCCCAGAGCAGACCCCAAAGCAATAGACAGCCCCCAACATATAATGACGGTGAAGCAAGATGAAAATACTAACACAGACAGAAAGATAGACTGAGCAAAGACGGGGCCCCAAAACTACCTAGATAGGAAAGGACAGGAAGGCTGCTGTCTGCAATCTGCCAAAGAAGAGAAAACTTAGCTTTGGAGGAGCAGGAATTCAGACTGGTCTCCAAGGATCCCACAGAGAAATCACCCGTAGGGCAGAAGGGCGTCGGCAGCATTATATCCAGTCCGTAACTCCACTCAGCCAGTCACAATCATCAGCCTCAGGTGTTTGACAATCAGGCTCACTACCTTTCTTTACCAGAAGAGGGAGTTCCTCGGGCCTCAGTAATGAAGGGGAAAATGAACTCACAACAGTACCTCCCCCTTGAGGAGGGGTCACCGAACCCTCAACTATGCCACCAGGGCGATCAGGGTGAGCCCGATGAAAGGCACGCACCAATCGTTTGGCATGAATATCAGAGGCGGAGACCCAGGAATTATCCTCCTGACCATAACCCTTCCACTTAACCAAATACTGGAGTCTCCGTCTAGCCAGACGGGAATCCAGTACTTTCTCTACCTCATACTCCATGTTACCTTCAACCAATACAGGGTCTGGAGGTGCCACCCCCGGAACAACAGGTTCAACAAACCTCTTCAACAAAGACTTATGGAGCACATTATGGATTTTAAATGTGACAGGAAGAGCCAAACGAAAAGAGACCGGAATAATAATCTCCACAATCTTGTAAGGTCCAATAAATCTAGGCTTAAACTTAGGAGAAGCCACCTTCATAGCAATATTTTTTGATGATAACCACACCATATCACCAACCTTAAACTGGGGACCAATGGTCCTATGTCGGTTGGAAAACCGCTGGGCCTTCTCCTGGGAGAGAGATAACTTATCCACCACTTGGTCCCAGATCTGGTGCATTCTCTCCACCACAGTGTCAACACCTGGGCAGGCAGAGGGCTCCACCTGCCCTGAAGAAAATCGAGGATGAAACCCAAAGTTACAAAAAAAAGGTGACATCAAAGTGGCAGAACTAGCTCTATTATTCAAAGCAAATTCGGCCAAGGGCAAAAATGAAACCCAATCATCCTGATCAGCAGAAATAAAACATCTCAAATATGACTCCAAGGTCTGGTTTGTTCTCTCTGTCTGCCCATTGGTCTGAGGGTGAAAAGCAGAGGAGAAGGACAACTGAATTCCCAGCCTGGAACAGAAAGTTCTCCAAAATCTAGACACAAACTGCACTCCTCTGTCAGATACAGTGTTCTCAGGAATCCCGTGCAAACGAACCACCTGTTGCAAAAACAGGGGCACCAACTCAGAGGAAGACGGCAACTTAGGGAGTGGTACAAGATGAACCATCTTAGAGAACCTATCACAAATCACCCAAATAACAGTCATCCTCTGAGAGACAGGCATATCAGAGATGAAATCCATTGAAATATGGGTCCATGGCCTCTTGGGGACAGGCAAAGGCATCAACAACCCACTAGAGCGAGAACACGATTTAGACCGGGAGCACGTCCCACAGGACTGCACAAAATTCCTGACATCACGAGACGAGGAGGGCCACCAAAAAAAATGACTCACCAGATCTCTAGTACCAAAAATACCTGGATGACCAGCCAAAGCAGAGCAATGAACTTCAGACATCACTCTCTTCTTCCACTGGTCAGGAACATACAACTTTCCACTGGGACAACGCTCAGGTTTGTCCTCCTGTAACTCTTCCAGAGCACGTCTCAAATCGGTCGAGATGGCAGAAAGAACTACCCCTTCGCCTAAGATGGTAGCAGGCTTGGTCACCACAGGAGAATCAGCAAGGAAGCTCCTAGAGAGGGCGTCTGCCTTGACATTCTTTGTTCCAGGAAGAAAAGAAACCACAAAATCAAAACGTGTAATAAACAAGGCCCACCTAGCCTGTCTAGGGTTCAAGCGCTTAGCCGACGCTAGGTAAATCAAATTCGTGAGGACCATGACTTGATGCTTAGCTCCCTCCAACCAATGTCTCCACTCCTCAAATGCCCATTTCATGGCCAACAGTTCCCTATTCCCCACATCATAGTTACGTTCAGATGGAGAGAACTTTTGGGAAAAGAAAGCACAGGGATTCATTTTAGATGTTACAGGATCCTTTTGGGACAAAACAGCTCCTGCACCAATCTCAGAAGCATCCACCTCTACCTGGAACGGGAGTGAGACATCAGGTTGCCGCAAAACTGGGGCGGAGGTGAATCTTCGCTTCAACTCCTGAAAGGAAGAAACAGCCTCCGGAGACCAATTTAACACATCAGCACCCTTTTTAGTCAAATCAGTCAATGGCTTGGCAATACTAGAAAATTTTGCTATAAATTTCCGATAAAAATTAGCAAAACCCAAAAACTTCTGAAGGGCCTTCAAAGAAGTGGGCTGAACCCAATCGTGAATGGCCTGTACCTTGGCCGGGTCCATTTCAATAGTTGACGGGGACAAAATAAATCCCAAAAAAGAAATCCTCTGTACTCCAAAAAGGCATTTAGATCCCTTGACATACAGGGAATTCTCCCTCAAGATCCGGAACACAGTCCGAATATGTTCCACATGAGAATCCCAATCCTTGGAGAAGATCAAAATATCATCCAGATAGATAATCAAAAATTTATCGACAAAATCTCGGAAAATATCGTTCATGAAGCACTGGAAGACAGAAGGGGCATTAGTGAGCCCAAAAGGCATCACCAGATACTCAAAATGTCCCTCCGGAGTATTAAACGCCGTCTTCCATTCATCCCCATGCTTAATGCGAATAAGATTATACGCCCCCCTGAGGTCAAGCTTGGTAAACCAGCAAGCACCTTTAACTCTGGAGAATAGATCAGAAATCAGGGGTAACGGATACTGATATTTAACAGTAATTTTGTTGAGGGAACGATAATCAATACAAGGCCTTAATGAACCATCCTTTTTGGCTACAAAAAAAAAACGGCACCCAAGGGTGACGAGAATGGTCTAATATGACCCTTCTCCAACGCCTCCTTAATATAGGATCGCATAGCCTCGTGCTCGGGTACAGATAAATTGAAGAGCCGACCCTTGGGAAATTTACACCCCGGGCTCAGTTCAATTGCACAGTCATAACTCCTATGAGGAGGCAGAGACGCAGACTTATTCTCACTAAAAACATCATAAAAGTCCGCCAAATAATCAGGAACATCATGCGACTGAGGAGAGGTGGAAAACACCGGAGCCTCACTAAAGGCACACCGACAACCCCAACTCACCACAGACACAGATTTCCAATCCAAAACTGGATTATGAATCTGTAACCAGGGAAACCCCAGAACAACAGTATCATGCAGATTATGCAACACCAGAAATCTGCAATTTTCTTGATGGTCTGGGGCGACCCGCATCACCACCTGGGTCCAAAACTGGGGTTTATTTTTAGCCAAAGGAGTAGCATCAATTCCCCTCAAAGGGATAGGCGTCTGCAGAGGTGTCATCGGAAATCCACAACGTTTAGCAAAATCCAAGTCCATTAGGTTTAGGGCTGCTCCCGAATCCACAAACGCCTTGGCAGAAAATGTGGACAGGGAGCAGATCAGAGTAATAGCCAGAAGAAACTTAGGTTGAACACCCCCAACAGAAAACGTGTGTGCAAAGCGTTTCTCTCGTTTGGGACAGACAGAAATAATATGCGAGGTATCTCCACAGAAAAAACACAACTTATTACGCCTTCTGAACTCCTGACGCTGCTCTCTGGAAAAAACTCGATCACATTGCATAGGTTCAGACATTTGTTCAACAGGTGGCAACACCTCTCGTGCAGCTTTGTGTTCGCGCAAACGCCGATCAACCTGAATGGCTAATGACATAGAATCGTCAAGACCAGAGGGAACAGGAAATCCCACCATAGTATCTTTTACGGCTTCTGACAACCCCTTCCGAAAGAGAGCAGCCAAGGCACTATCATTCCAGGTAGCAAGTACTGCCCACTTTCGGAATCTTTGACAGTACAATTCTGCAGAATCACGACCCTGGCTCAATGCCAGCAGGGTCTTTTCAGCCTGATCAATGGCATTAGGTTCGTCATACAACAACCCCAAAGCTTGAAAGAATGCGTTCACATTAGTCAGAATAGGATCATCAGGTTTCAAAGAAAACGCCCAATCCTGGGGATCGCCGCGCAGCAAAGAGATGACAATTTTAACGTGCTGCGCGGAGCTCCCTGACGAGTTAGGCTTCAAGGCAAAAAATAATTTACAATTATTTTTGAAATTCAAAAATTTAGACCGATCCCCAAAAAATACATCAGGTGTGGGAATCTTTGGTTCAGCAGCATGTGAATGAGCAAGGTAGGCGGAAATTCCCCGCACTTCCGCAGCGAGCTGCTCCACACGATCAGACAATTGCTTTATCTCCATTGAGAGAAAAAAAAAATTCCCCCTAAGGCCTCAGAGATATAGAGGAAAAAATATACACCCTTTTTTTTTTTTTTTTTTTTTTTTTTTTTACAATTCTTTCCTGCTATTGAGTACCCTAGAATCTGCGGTATGGCGGGTGATTCTGTTATGAATGAGTCACCGTAGGAGGCAAAGGCAGAAATACAAGCTAAGTCCAGAAAACCAGAGAAGTTGGCAACTATCAGATTGCAGACCCCTGAACCTATCAACACAACTAGTAGTAGCCGTGGGGGGTTCCTACGATGCCCTAGACCCCTCGATCACAGCCGGAGAAATACATAGGCCTAAAGAAAGAAAGGGGAAATCTAAACTGCCCCAGAGCAGACCCCAAAGCAATAGACAGCCCCCAACATATAATGACGGTGAAGCAAGATGAAAATACTAACACAGACAGAAAGATAGACTGAGCAAAGACGGGGCCCCAAAACTACCTAGATAGGAAAGGACAGGAAGGCTGCTGTCTGCAATCTGCCAAAACCCTATCAAAGACATAATCCAACCAGCTGATATGAAAAAGGCCCTGAAGCAGCTAGGCTTCAAAAACTGAATCAGCACTCAGGTATTTTCAGAAGACAGAGCTAAATGAATTCAGCACACCCCAGCAGGGAATGGCAGAAATCCAGAAAAACAAAGCAAAAACAAAGTCAAAGCACAAAAGCA
This sequence comes from Dendrobates tinctorius, assembly GCF_039654945.1. NCBI lineage: Eukaryota > Metazoa > Chordata > Amphibia > Anura > Dendrobatidae > Dendrobates > Dendrobates tinctorius. The sequence goes on from NW_027361819.1 coordinate 3,478,222, forward strand.
AAAGGCCGAACAGAAAACTTAGCTTTGGAGGAGCAGGAATTCAGACTGGTCTCCAAGGATCCCACAGAGAAATCACCCGCAGGGCAGAAGGGCGTCGGCAGCATTATATCCAGTCCGTAACTCCACTCAGCCAGTCACAATCATCAGCCTCAGGTGTTTGACAATCAGGCTCACTACCTTTCTTTACCAGAAGAGGGAGTTCCTCGGGCCTCAGTAATGAAGGGGAAAAAGAACTCACAACAGGGAGCAGTATTATAGTAGTTATATTCTTGTTCATAGGGGCAGTATTATAGTAGTTATATTCTTGTACATAGGGGGCAGTATTATAGTAGTTATATTCCTGTATATAGGGGCAGTATTACAGTAGTTATATTCTTGTACATAGGGGGAGTATTATAGTAGGTATATTCTTGTACATAGAGGGCAGTATTATAGTAGTTATATTCTTGTTCATAGGGGGCAGTATTATAGTAGTTATTGTTATGAGCTCATTTTCTGCTCCACCAGTTGAGAGTTCCCCTTCCGTTCTCCCTCTGGTGGTGACAGGAGGTAGTGAGGTTGGTTTGAGTGGTAGTAATCATCCACCTGGTGAGGAAGATAATGATTGGATCTCTGGAGTATCAGACTGGATATAAGACAGCCGACGCCCTATCCAGGTGCTGGTGATTCACTCTGCTTCTCAGGTCTAGGACTCAGCTCTGTTCCAGTCTTCTCAAAGATAAGTTTGTTTATTGCTAATGTTCACACTTGCTCTTGTTGGTCTTTTCAGTTTTTTGTGTGGTCAGCCAGCCCGGCTGGGCTGTGCTGAATTTCCACTCTTATTTGCCAAATTGCCTTTTTTTTGTCCCTTATTAGATTGGTCTCTTTTTGCTCTGTCTCAGAATATTTCCGAGTGCTGATATAGTGGGAGAAGTCTAGTGACTTCAGGGTTATTTTTGCTATCAGTTGTGTTGGACATTTTGTAGGGTTTTTTGGCAGACTGCAGACAGTGTCTTTCCTTTTCCTTTCCTTTCTAGTTAGTTTGGGCCCCATCGTTTGCTCAGCCTATTTTCCTGCCTTGCTTGTGTTTTCATCTTTTTTCACCGTCAATACATGTGGGGGGCTGTCTCTCCTTTGGGGTCTGCTCTGGGGCAGTTAGTTTTCCTCTTTTCCTGCTTTAGGCTTATCTAGTTCTCCGGTTGTGACGAGGCGTCTAGGACCACTGTAGGAACGCTCCACGACTGCTGCTAGTTGTGTGTTAGGATCAGGGGTCTGCAGTTTGCATAGTTACCAACCTTTTTGGTTTTCTGAGACTTAGCTTGTATTGTTTTTATTTCCTCCTCGGCTACCCGTTCATAACAGAATCACCAGCCATACCGCAGATTCTAGGGTACTCAAAAGCAGGAAAAAGAAAAGAAAAAAAAAATTGTCAGAATTTTTTTCTTTTTTATGTATATTTTTTCCTCTTTTTCTCTGGGGCCGTAGGAGGATTTTTTCCTTAATGGAGATTAAGCAATTGTCTGATCGTGTGGAGCAGCTCGCTGCTGAAGTGCAGGGAATTTCCGCCTATCTCGTTCAGTCACATGCTGCTGAACCAAAGATCCCCACTCCTGATGTGTTTTCTGGAGATCGGTCTAAATTTTTGAATTTTAAGAATAATTGTAAATTATTTCTTGCTTTGAAGCCTAACTCATCGGGGAGCTCTGCGCAGCAGGTTAAAATTGTAATCTCCTTGCTTCGCGGCGATCCCCAGGATTGGGCTTTTTCTCTGACACCTGAAAATCCTATTCTGACTAATGTGGATGCATTTTTTCAGGCCTTGCGGTTGTTGTATGATGAACCTAATGCCATTGATCAAGCTGAGAGAACCCTGTTGGCATTAAACCAGGGTCAGGATCCTGCAGAGTCATATTGTCAAAAATTCCGAAAGTGGGCGGTCCTTACTACATGGAATGATAGTGCATTGGCGGCTCTCTTTCGGAAAGGATTGTCAGAGACCGTAAAAGATGTTATGGTGGGATTTCCTGTTCCCTCTGGTCTGGATGATTCTATGTCATTAGCCATTCAAGTTGATCGGCGTTTACGTGAACGTAAAACTACACGGGAGGCGCTGCCACCTTTTGAACAAATGTCTGAACCTATGCAATGTGATGGGGTTTTGTCTAGGGCGCAACGTCAGGAGTTTAGAAGGCGTAATAAGCTGTGTTTTTTCTGTGGAGACGCCTCTCATACTATTTCTGTCTGCCCTAAATGAGAGAAACGTTTTGCACACACATTTGCTGTGGGCAGTGTACAACCTAAGTTCCTTTTGGCAATTACTTTGATCTGCTCCTTGTCCACATTTTCCACTAAGGCTTTTGTGGATTCAGGAGCAGCTCTGAATCTGATGGATTTGGACTTTGCTAAACATTGTGGTTTCTCCATGACGCCTCTGCGGACGCCTATCCCTTTGAGGGGTATTGATGCTACTCCTTTGGCGGAGAATAAACCTCAGTTTTGGACCCAGGTGATAATGCGAGTTTCCTCAGACCACCAAGAAAATTGTAAATTTTTGGTGCTGCATAATTTGCATGATACCATTGTTCTGGGTTTTCCCTGGTTGCAAACTCATAATCCAGTTTTGGATTGGAAATCTGGGTCTGTGGTGAGTTGGGATTGTCAGTGTGTTCTTAGTGATGCTCCTGTTTTCTCCACCTCTCCCCAGTCTCATGATGTTCCTGATTATCTGGCCGATCTTTCTGATGTATTTAGTGAGAGTAAGTCTGCGTCTTTGCCTCGTCACAGGAGTTATGACTGTGCAATTGAGTTGATGCCTGGGTGTAAATTTCCCAAGGGTCGGCTTTTCAACTTATCAGTACCCGAACATGATGCTATGCGATCTTATATTAAGGAGTCGTTGGAGAAGGGTCATATTAGACCATCCTCGTCACCTTTAGGCGCTGGGTTTTTTTTGTGGCCAAGAAAGATGGTTCATTAAGACCGTGTATTGATTATCGTTCCCTTAACAAGATGACAGTTAAATATCAGTACCCGTTACCTCTGATGTCTGATTTATTCTCCAGAGTTAAGAGTGCCTGCTGGTTTACCAAGCTTGACCTCAGGGGGGCGTATAATCTTATTCGCATCAAGCACGGGGATGAATGGAAGACGGCGTTTAATACTCCGGAGGGACATTTTGAGTACCTGGTGATGCCTTTTGGGCTCTCCAATGCCCCTTCTGTCTTCCAGTCCTTTATGAATGATATTTTCCGTGACTTTGTGGATAAGTTTTTGATCATCTATCTGGATGATATTTTGATCTTTTCTAGTGATTGGGATTCTCATGTGGAACATGTCCGGACTGTGTCCCGGATTTTGAGGGAGAATTCCCTGTATGTTAAGGGATCGAAGTGCCTCTTTGGAGTACAGAGGATTTCATTTTTGGGATTTATCTTGTCTCCATCGACTATTGAAATGGACCCGGCCAAGGTACAGGCCATTTATGATTGGGTTCAGCCTACTTCTTTGAAGGCTCTCCAGAAGATTTTGGGTTTTGCTAATTTCTTTCGTAAATTTATAGGTAATTTTTCTGGTATTGTCAAACCACTGACTGATCTGACCAAGAAGAGCGCCGATGTGCTGAATTGGTCTCCTGAGGCAGTCTCAGCATTTCAGGAGCTTAAGCGGAGGTTTACTTCAGCTCCAGTTTTACGGCAACCTGATGTCTCACTTCCATTTCAGGTGGAGGTAGATGCTTCTGAGATTGGTGCAGGAGCTGTGTTGTCCCAAAAAGACCCTGTGACTTCTAAGATGAATCCCTGTGCCTTCTTTTCTCGAAAGTTCTCCCCATCTGAACGCAACTATGACGTAGGGAATCGGGAATTGTTGGCCATGAAATGGGCATTTGAGGAGTGGAGACATTGGTTGGAGGGAGCTAGACATCAATTTGTGGTCCTCACTGATCACAAGAATCTGACTTATCTGGAGTCGGCCAAACGCTTGAATCCTAGACAGGCTAAATGGGCCTTGTTTTTCACGCGTTTTAATTTTGTGGTCTCTTTTCTTCAGGGCACAAAGAATGTTAAGGCAGACGCCCTTTCTAGGAGTTTCTTTGCTGATTCTCTTAATCTGACCGAGCCTACTACCATCCTAGGTGAGGGGGTAGTTCTTTCTGCCATTTCTCCGGATTTGAGACGCGCCCTGGAGGAATTTCAGGAGGATAAACCTGAGCGTTGCCCTATGGGAAGATTGTATGTTCCGGACCAGTGGAGAAAGAGAGTGATGTCTGAAGTCCATTGCTCCGCATTGGCTGGTCATCCAGGTATTTTTGGTACCAGAGATTTGGTGAGTCGGTCTTTTTGGTGGCCTGCCTTATCTCGTGATGTCAGGAATTTTGTACAGTCCTGTGGGACTTGTTCTCGGTCTAAACCCTGTTCTCATTCTAGTGGGTTGCTGATGCCCCTGCCGGTACCCAAGAGGCGTTGGACCCATATCTCAATGGATTTTACTTCTGATCTTCCTGTCTCTCAGAGAATGACTGTTATCTGGGTAATTTGTGATAGATTTTCGAAGATGGTCCATCTTGTACCATTCCCAAAGTTGCCATCTTCCGCTGAGTTGGTGCTCTGGTTTTTACAACAGGTGGTTCGGTTACACGGGATTCCTGAGAACATTGTGTCGGACAGAGGAGTCCAGTTTGTTTCCAGATTCTGGAAAGCCTTTTGTTCCAATCTGGGAATTCAGTTATCCTTCTCCTCCGCGTTTCATCCCCAGACCAATGGGCAGACTGAGAGAACAAACCAGACCCTGGAGTCTTATTTAAGATGTTTTATATCTGCTGATCAGGATGATTGGGTCTCATTTTTGCCCTTGGCCGAATTTGCGCTGAACAATAGAGCTAGTTCTGCCACCTTGATGTCACCCTTTTTCTGTAATTTTGGGTTTCATCCTCGATTCTCTTCAGGACAAGTACAATCTTCGTCCTGCCCAGGTGTGGACACTGTGGTTGTGAGAATGCAGCAGATCTGGGACCAAGTGGTGGATAAATTGTCTCTCTCTCAGGAAAAGGCCCAGCGTTTTTCCAACCGGCATAGGACCATTGGTCCCCGGTTTAAAGTGGGTGATATGGTTTGGTTGTCGTCTAAGAATATTCCTATGAAGGTTGCATCTCCAAAATTTAAGCCAAGATTTATTGGACCTTATAGGATTTTGGAGATTCTTAATCCTGTTTCTTTTCGATTGGCTCTTCCAGTTAAATTCAAGATCCATAACGTATTTCACAAATCTCTGTTGAAGAGGTTTGTTGAGCCAGTGGTTCCTATGGCAGCACCTCCTGACCCTGTGTTGGTTGAAGGCAATATGGAATATGAGGTAGAGAAAATATTGGATTCTCATTTGGTTAGACGGAGACTACAGTATTTGGTCAAATGGAAGGGTTATGGCCAGGAGGATAATTCTTGGGTCTCTGCCTCGGATATTCATGCCAATAAATTGGTTCGTGCTTTTCACCGGGCCCATCCTGATCGGCCTGGTGGCGTGGATGAGGGTTCTGTGACCCCTCCTCAAGGGGGGGGTACTGTTGTGAACTCATTTTCTGCTCCACCAGTTGAGAGTTCCCCTTCCGTTCTCCCTCTGGTGGTGACAGGAGGTAGTGAAGTTAGTTTGAGTGATTGTAATCAGTCACCTGGTGAGGAAGATAATGATTGGATCTCTGGAGTATCAGACTGGATATAAGACAGCTGACGCCCTATCCGGGTGCTGGTGATTCAGTCTGCTTCTCAGGTCTAGGACTCAGCTCTGCTCCAGTCTTCTCAAAGATAAGTTTGTTTTTTGCTAATGTTCACACTTGCTCTTGTTGGTCTTTTCAGTTTTTTGTGTGGTCAGCCAGCCCGGCTGGGCTGTGCTGAATTTCCACTCTTATTTGTCAATTTGCCTTTATTTTGTCCCTTATTAGATTGGTCTCTTTTTGCTCTGTCTCAGAATATTTCAGAGTGCTGATATAGTGGGAGAAGTCTAGTGACTTCAGGGTTATTTTTGCTATCAGTTGTGTTGGACATTTTGTAGGGTTTTTTAGCAGACTGCAGACAGTGTCTTTCCTTTCCTGTCCTTTCTAGTTAGCCGGGCCCCATCGTTTGCTCAGCCTATTTTCCTGCCTTGCTTGTGTTTTCATCTTTTTTCACCGTCAATACATGTGGAGGGCTGTCTCTCCTTTGGGGTCTGCTCTGGGGCACTTAGTTTTCCTCTTTTCCTGCTTTAGGCTTATCTAGTTCTCCGGTTGTGACGAGGCGTCTAGGACCACTGTAGGAACGCTCCAGGACTGCTGCTAGTTGCATGATAGGATCAGGGGTCTGCAATCTGCATAGTTACCAACCTCTTTGGTTTTCCGAGACTTAGCTTATATTGTTTTTATTTCCTCCTTGACTACCCGTTCATAACAAGTTATATTCTTGTACATAGGGGCAGTATTATGGTAGTTATATTCTTGTACATAGAGAGCAGTATTATAGTAGTTATATTCTTGTTCATAGGAGCAGAATTATTGTAGTTATATTCTTGTACATAGGGGGCAGTATTATAGTAGTTATATGCTTGTTCATAGGAGCAGTATTATAGTAGTTATATTCTTGTACATAGGAGCAGTATTATTGTAGTTATATTCTTGTACATAGGGGCGGTATTATAGTAGTTATATTCTTGTACATAGGGGGCAGTATTATAGTAGTTATATGCTTGTTCATAGGAGCAGTATTATAGTAGTTATATTCTTGTACATAGGAGCAGTATTATTGTAGTTATATTCTTGTACATAGGGGCGGTATTATAGTAGTTATATTCTTGTACATAGGGGGCAGTATTATAGTAGTTATATTCTTGTACATAGGGGGCAGTATTATAGTAGTTGTATTCTTGTACATAGGGGGCAGTATTATAGTAGTTGTATTCTTGTTCATAGGAGCAGTATTATTGTAGTTATATTCTTGTACATAGGGGGCAGTATTATAGTAGTTATATTCTTGTTCATAGGAGCAGTATTATAGTAGTTATATTCTTGTACATAGAGGGCAGTATTATAGTAGTTATATTCTTGTACATAGGAGCAGTATTATAGTAGTTATATTCTTGTACATAGGGGGCAGTATTATAGTAGTTATATTCTTGTACATAGAGGGCAGTATTATAGTAGTTATATTCTTGTACATAGGGGGCAGTATTATAGTAGTTATATTCTTGTTCATAGGAGCAGTATTATAGTAGTTATATTCTTGTACATAGAGGGCAGTATTATAGTAGTTATATTCTTGTACATAGGGGGCAGTATTATAGTAGTTATATTCTTGTTCATAGGAGCAGTATTATAGTAGTTATATTCTTGTTTATAGGGGCGGTATTATAGTAGTTATATTCTTGTACATAGAGGGCAGTATTATAGTAGTTATATTCTTGTACATAGGGGCAGTATTATAGTAGATATATTCTTGTACATAGGAGCAGTATTATAGTAGTTATATTCTTGTACATAGAGGGCAGTATTATAGTAGTTATATTCTTGTTCATAGGAGCAGTATTATTGCAGTTATATTCTTGTACATAGGGGGCAGTTTTATAGTAGTTATACTCTTGTACATAGGGGCAGTGTTATAGTAGTTATATTCTTGTACATAGGGGCAGTATTATAGTAGTTATATTCTTGTACATAGGAGCAGTATTATAGTAGTTATATTCTTGTACATATGGGCAGTATTATAGTAGTTATATTCTTGTACATAGGGGCAGTATTATAGTAGATATATTCTTGTACATAGGAGCAGTATTATAGTAGTTATATTCTTGTACATAGAGGGCAGTATTATAGTAGTTATATTCTTGTTCATAGGAGCAGTATTATTGCAGTTATATTCTTGTACATAGGGGGCAGTTTTATAGTAGTTATATTCTTGTACATAGGGGCAGTGTTATAGTAGTTATATTCTTGTATGTAGGGGCAGTATTATAGTAGATATATTCTTGTACATAGGAGCAGTATTATAGTAGTTATATTCTTGTACATAGAGGGCAGTATTATAGTAGTTATATTCTTGTTCATAGGAGCAGTATTATGCAGTTATATTCTTGTACTTAGGGGGCAGTTTTATAGTAGTTATATTCTTGTACATAGGGGCAGTATTATAGTAGTTATATTCTTGTACATAGCAGCAGTATTATAGTATATTATTGTACATAGGAGCAGTATTATAGTATATTCTTGTACATAGGAGCAGTATTATAGTAGTTATATTCTTGTACATAGAGGGCAGTATTATAGTAGTTATATTCTTGTACATAGGAGCAGTATTATAGTAGTTATATTCTTGTACATAGGGGCAGTATTATAGTAGTTATATTCTTGTACATAGAGGCAGTATTATAGTAGATATATTCTTGTACATAGGAGCAGTATTATAGTAGTTATCATCTTGTACATAGGGGCAGTATCATAGTAGTTATATTCTTGTACATGGGGGCAGTATTATAGTAGTTATATTCTTGCACATAAGGGGCAGTATTATAGTAGTTATATTCTTGTACATAGGAGCAGTATTATAGTAGTTATATTCTTGTACATAGGGGGCAGTATTATAGTAGTTATATTCTTGTACATAGGGGCAGTATTATAGTAGTTATATTCTTGTACATAGGGGGCAGTATTATAGTAGTTATATTCTTGTACATAGGGGCAGTATTATAGTAGTTATATTCTTGTACATAGGAGCAGTATTATAGTAGTTATATTCTTGTACATAGGGGGCAGTATTATAGTAGTTATATTCTTGTACATAGGGGCAGTATTATAGTAGTTATATTCTTGCACATAGGGAGCAGTATTATAGTAGTTATATTCTTGTACATAGGGGCAGTATTATAGTAGTTTTATTCTTGTATATAAAAGCAGTATTATAGTAGTTATATTCTTGTACTAGCTGAAGAGCCCGGCGCTGCCCGGGCATAGTAACTAACTGTGGTTAGTTATAGAAAATTATAATTATCCTCCATCCCATAGTCCCGTGCCCATATACCCATCACACATCCTCCATCCCATAGTCCCATGCCCATATACCCATCATACATATTCGCCATCCCATAGTCCCATGCCCATATACCCGTCAAACATATCCTCTATTCCATAGTCAACCATTATGACATCATAATGAGCGGCGGCGGGGCTTGCAACCTTTGATGACATCAGGGTCGCCATGGCAACCATTGTGACATCATAATGAGGGGTGGGGCTTGACGCGCACACACTTTTTCCCCCAGTATGTAGATAGGGGCAACATTGTTTGGTGAATTGGAACGCGCGGGGTTAAAATTTCGCCTCACAACATAGCTTAGGACGCTCTCAGGGTCCAGACGTGCGACTGTGCCAAATTTTGTGGCTGTAGCTGCGACGGTGCGGATGCCTATCCCGGACATACAAACAAACATACACACACACACACACTTTGAGCTTTATATATTAGATATGTTCTTGTACATAGGGGCGGTATTATAGTAGTTATATTCTTGTACATAGGGGCAGTATTATAGTAGTTATATCCTTGTACATAGGGGGCAGTATTATAGTAGTTATATTCTTGTACATAGGAGCAGTATTATAGTAGTTATATTCTTGTACATAGGAGCAGTATTATAGTAGTTATATTCTTGTACATAGGGGCAGTATTATAGTAGTTATATTCTTGTACATAGGAGCAGTATTATAGTAGTTATATTCTTGTACATAGGAGCAGTATTATAGTAGTTATATTCTTGTACATAGGGGGCAGTATTATAGTAGTTATATTCTTGTACATAGAGGGCAGTATTATAGTAGTTATATTCTTGTACATAGAAGCAGTATTATAGTAGTTATATTCTTGTACATAGGGGCAGTATTATAGCAGTTATATTCTTGTACATAGGGGCAGTATTATAGCAGTTATATTCTTGTACATAGGGGCAGTATTATAGTAGTTATATTCTTGTACATAGGGGGCAGTATTATAGTAGTTATATTCTTGTACATAGAGGGCAGTATTATAGTAGTTATATTCTTGTACATAGAAGCAGTATTATAGTAGTTATATTCTTGTACATAGGGGCAGTATTATAGCAGTTATATTCTTGTACATAGAAGCAGTATTATAGTAGTTATATTCTTGTACATAGGGGCGGTATTATAGTAGTTATATTCTTGTACATAGGGGCAGTATTATAGTAGTTATATTCTTGTACATAGGGGGCAGTATTATAGTAGTTATATTCTTGTACATAGGAGCAGTATTATAGTAGTTATATTCTTGTACATAGGAGCAGTATTATAGTAGTTATATTCTTGTACATAGGGGCAGTATTATAGTAGTTATATTCTTGTACATAGGAGCAGTATTATAGTAGTTATATTCTTGTACATAGGAGCAGTATTATAGTAGTTATATTCTTGTACATAGGGGGCAGTATTATAGTAGTTATATTCTTGTACATAGAGGGCAGTATTATAGTAGTTATATTCTTGTACATAGAAGCAGTATTATAGTAGTTATATTCTTGTACATAGGGGCAGTATTATAGCAGTTATATTCTTGTATATAGGTGGCAGTATTATAGTAGTTATATTCTTGTACATAGGATCAGTATTATAGTAGTTATGTTCTTGTACATAGAAGCAGGATTATAGTAGTTATATTCTTGTATATAGGGGGCAGTATTATAGTAGTTATATTCTTGTACATAGGAGGCAGTATTATAGTAGTTATATTCTTGTACATAGGAGCAGTATTATAGTAGTTATATTCTTGTACATAGGGGGCAGTATTATAGTAGTTATATTCTTGCATATAGGGGGCAGTATTATAGTAGTTATATTCTTGTACATAGGATCAGTATTATAGTAGTTATATTCTTGTACATAGGAGCAGTATTATAGTAGTTATATTCTTGTACATAGAAGCAGTATTATAGTAGTTATATTCTTGTACATAGGAGCAGTATTATAGTAGTTATATTCTTGTACATAGGAGCAGTATTATAGTAGTTATGTTCTTGTATATAGAAGCAGTATTATAGTAGTCATATTCTTGTATATAGGGGGCAGTATTATAGTAGTTATATTCTTGTACATAGGAGCAGTATTATAGTAGTTATATTCTTGTACATAGGGGGCAGTATTATAGCAGTTATATTCTTGTACATAGGGGACAGTATTATAGTAGTTATATTCTTGTACATAGGGGACAGTATTATAGTAGTTATATTCCTGTACATAGGGGCAGTATTATAGTAGTTATATTCTTGTACATAGGGGCTGTATTATAGTAGTTATATTCTTGTACATAGGGGGCAGTATTATAGTAGTTATATTCCTGTACATAGGGGACAGTATTATAGTAGTTATATTCTTGTACATAGGAGCAGTATTATAGTAGTTATATTCTTGTACATAGGAGCAGTATTATAGTAGTTATATTCTTGTATATAGGAGCAGTATTATAGTAGTTATATTCTTGTACATAGGTGCAGTATTATAGTAGTTATATTCTTGTACATAGAGGGCAGTATTATAGTAGTTATATTCTTGTACATAGGGGGCAGTATTATAGTAGTTATATTCTTGTACATAGGAGCAGTATTATAGTAGTTATATTCTTGTATATAGGAGCAGTATTATAGTAGTTATATTCTTGTACATAGGTGCAGTATTATAGTAGTTATATTCTTGTATATAGGAGCAGTATTATAGTAGTTATATTCTTGTACATAGGTGCAGTATTATAGTAGTTATATTCTTGTATATAGGGGCAGTATTATAGTAGTTATATTCTTGTACATAGGTGCAGTATTATAGTAGTTATATTCTTGTATATAGGGGCAGTATTATAGTAGTTATATTCTTGTACATAGGTGCAGTATTATAGTAGTTATACTCCTATACATACAGTTTAAGACCATGGCTGATGTCTCATTATGTTTTTAGATTTATGGCTGTCATTGCAAAGGCATTTGTTATCTTTTTTGCAGCTTATGTCCTGAGCTGTGTGTTTCCTCCTCGACCTGAAAATGGCGAAGTCACTGTCACAGACCTCCATCCTGGAGGATCTGCTAACTTTCACTGTGCTCCTGGCTTCACACTGAAAGGTGCAGATTCACTTGTCTGTCTCAATATCACCCGCCCTCAATGGAGTGGAAAACCACCAGTCTGCACAGGTGAGAAAATGTGTACAAAGGAGAGATAAACAGAGTTGTGCGTTAGTTGAATAGTGAGCACCGCTCTGGAGTATAATACAGGAGGTAACTCAGGATCAGTAATGTAATGTATGTACACAGTGACTGCACCAGCAGAATAGTGAGTGCAGCTCTGGGGTATAATACAGGAGGTAACTCAGGATCAGTAATGTAATGTATGTATACAGTGACTGCACCAGCAGAATAGTGAGCGCAGCTCTGGAGTATAATACAGGAGGTAACTCAGGATCAGTAATGTATGTACACAGTGACTGCACCAGCAGAATAGTGAGTGCAGCTCTGGGGTATAATACAGGAGGTAACTCAGGATCAGTAATGTAATGTATGTGCACAGTGACTGCACCAGCAGAATAGTGAGTGCAGCTCTGGAGGATAATACAGGAGGTAACTCAGGATCAGTAATGTAATGTATGTACACAGTGACTGCACCAGCAGAATAGTGAGTGCAGCTCTGGAGTATAATACAGGAGGTAACTCAGGATCAGTAATGTATGTACACAGTGACTGCACCAGCAGAATAGTGAGTGCAGCTCTGGGGTATAATACAGGAGGTAACTCAGGATCAGTAATGTATGTACACAGTGACTGCACCAGCAGAATAGTGAGTGCAGCTCTGGAGTATAATACAGGATGTAACTCAGGATCAGTAATGTAATGTATGTACACAGTGACTGCACTAGCAGAATAGTGAGTGCAGCTCTGGAGTATAATATAGGATGTATATCAGGATGTGCAGGGTATACTGTGGTGACATTTCTTGTTATGCCGTATTGTTGTGTCTCTTGTCCAGCGACCTGTGGCGGTGTTATACGTAATGCCACCGTTGGACGTATCGTCTCTCCTGATGTCACCACTCATCACGGGAATAATTTGAGTTGTCATTGGTTGATTGAGGCGTCCGAGGGACAGCGGCTTCACCTGCACTTTGAGAGGGTCTCTCTAGACGAGGACAATGACAGGTCAGTTACGATCTCCTGTTACCTCTAATATCTCCAGCCCCGTGCTTGGTACGTATATACGTGACCCCTCCGTCTCCCCTCAGGTTGGTCGTTCACTCTGGAAGCTCCACGTTGTCCCCCCTCATCTATGATTCCGATATAGATGATGCCCCGGAGAGAGGTCTCCTGAGTGATGCGCAGTCCCTGTACATCGAGCTTGTGTCTGAGAACCCCGCCGTCCCCCTGCTGCTCAGCCTGCGCTATGAAGGTGACTGGAGATCCTGTATACTCCTTGTGAATATTTGTTACTGGTCTTACCCCAGTTACCGTAGTGTCCAGAATACTCTCCATCCAATATGACTGAGCAGATAATCCCTGTCTTTAGTATATATTATATTACCACACAATTTACCAGTCGGTGCCGTAGATTGTAAGGAAACCCCCAGACTCCGCATTCCTGATCTGCAGGTCTCTGAGTCTGTGGATTAGAATGATTAATAGACAGGCGGTGATCACAATAATATCAGTGTGGAGATCCATCAGTGAGGGCAATCACACTGAGAAGAGGCAGGGGGGAATCCGGCGGCCTTTATGTAAGGGTGAGGCCAGGACATGGTGGACATGCATTTCTCCTGGAAAGAATGAGAAATATGGGGCGTCCAAGACATTGTTCAGAAGAGCAGCGGACTGTGATTAAACAGTTGATTGGAGACGGTAAACCTTATAAAGAAGAGCAGACAATGATCGGCCGATCAGCTGCAATGATCTCCAATGCTTTATAATGGAAAGCCGAACCAGAGAGACGCGGGAGAAAGCGGAAGACGTCATTCAAATGGATGGAAGAACAGCCGGAATGGCAAAGACTCAGCCGATGGTCAGCTCCAGGATGATCACAGACAGTCTCACGTTACCTGTGATTGGCTCCAGGATGATCACAGACAGTCTCACGTTACCAGTGATTGGCTCCAGGATGATCACAGACAGTCTCACGTTACCAGTGATTGGCTCCAGGATGATCACAGACAGTCTCACGTTACCAGTGATTGGCTCCAGGATGATCACAGACAGTCTCACGTTACCTGTGATTGGCTCCAGGATGATCACAGACAGTCTCACGTTACCAATGATCGGCTCCAGGATGATCACAGACAGTCTCACGTTACCTGTGATCGGCTCCAGGATGATCACAGACAGTCTCACGTTACCAATGATCGGCTCCAGGATAACAGACAGTCTCACGTTACCAGTGATCGGCTCCAGGATGATCACAGACAGTCTCACGTTACCAGTGATCGGCTCCAGGATGATCACAGACAGTCTCACGTTACCAGTGATCGGCTCCAGGATGATAACAGACAGTCTCACGTTACCAGTGATCGGCTCCAGGATGATCACAGACAGTCTCACGTTACCTGTGATCAGCTCCAGGATGATCACAGACAGTCTCACGTTACCAGTGATCGGCTCCAGGATGATAACAGACAGTCTCACGTTACCAGTGATCGGCTCCAGGATGATCACAGACAGTCTCACGTTACCAGTGATCGGCTCCAGGATGATCACAGACAGTCTCACGTTACCAGTGATCGGCTCCAGGATGATAACAGACAGTCTCACGTTACCAGTGATCGGCTCCAGGATGATCACAGACAGTCTCACGTTACCTGTGATCAGCTCCAGGATGATCACAGACAGTCTCACGTTACCAGTGATCGGCTCCAGGATGATCACAGACAGTCTCACGTTACCAGTGATCGGCTCCAGGATGATCACAGACAGTCTCACGTTACCAGTGATCGGCTCCAGGATGATCACAGACAGTCTCACGTTACCTGTGATCGGCTCCAGGATGATCACAGACAGTCTCACGTTACCAATGATCGGCTCCAGGATGATCACAGACAGTCTCACGTTACCAGTGATCGGCTCCAGGATGATAACAGACAGTCTCACGTTACCAGTGATCGGCTCCAGGATGATCACAGACAGTCTCACGTTACCAGTGATCGGCTCCAGGATGATCACAGACAGTCTCACGTTACCAGTGATCGGCTCCAGGATGATAACAGACAGTCTCACGTTACCAGTGATCGGCTCCAGGATGATCACAGACAGTCTCACGTTACCTGTGATCAGCTCCAGGATGATCACAGACAGTCTCACGTTACCAGTGATCGGCTCCAGGATGATCACAGACAGTCTCACGTTACCAGTGATCGGCTCCAGGATGATCACAGACAGTCTCACGTTACCAGTGATCGGCTCCAGGATGATCACAGACAGTCTCACGTTACCTGTGATCGGCTCCAGGATGATCACAGACAGTCTCACGTTACCAATGATCGGCTCCAGGATGATCACAGACAGTCTCACGTTACCAGTGATCGGCTCCAGGATGATCACAGACAGTCTCACGTTCCCTGTGATCGGCTCCAGGATGATCACAGACAGTCTCACGTTACCTGTGATCGGTTCCAGGATGATCACAAACAGTCTCACGTTACCTGTGATTGGCTCCAAGATGATGACAGACAGTCTCACGTTACCTGTGATCAGCTCCAGGATGATCACAGACAGTCTCACGTTACCTGTGATCAGCTCCAGGATGATCACAGACAGTCTCACGTTACCTGTGATCAGCTCCAGGATGATCACAGACAGTCTCACGAGACCTGTGATCGGCTCCAGGATGATCACAGACAGTCTCACGTTACCTGTGATCAGCTCCAGGATGATCACAGACAGTCTCACGTTACCAATGATCGGCTCCAGGATGATCACAGACAGTCTCACGTTACCTGTGATCGGCTCCAGGATGATCACAGACAGTCTCAAGCTACCTGTGATCGGCTCCAGGATGATCACAGACAGTCTCACGTTAGCTGTGATCGGCTTCAGGATGATCACAGACAGTCTCATGTTACCAGTGATCGGCTCCAGGATGATCACAGACAGTCTCACGTTACCAATGATCGGCTCCAGGATGATCACAGACAGTCTCAAGCTACCTGTGATCGGCTCCAGGATGATCACAGACAGTCTCAAGCTACCTGTGATCGGCTCCAGGATGATCACAGACAGTCTCACGTTACCTGTGATCGGCTCCAGGATGATCACAGACAGTCTCACGTTACCTGTGAGGACTGTGACAGAAGACGCCTGTGTGACACTAATCTCTTACTAAGAAGTCCCCACAAAGTCCCACTGATAAAAAAAAAAGACATGTACTGAAGCAGATGCAATGAGCCAAAGAACACATCAACTGTCCTAAAGAGAAATGGAGAAACATTTTGTGGACTGAGGAAAGTAAAATTGTTCTTTTTGGGTCCAAGGGCCGCAGACAGTTCATCTGACGACCCCCAAACTCTGCATACAAGCCACAGTACACTCTGCAGACAGTTAAGCATGGTGGAAGCATCATGATATGGGTATGTTTCTCTTACTATGGTGCCGGTCGATTTATCGCACACCATGGACCAGTTAGCATATAGTAAAATATGGGTGGTGAAATGGGTGTTTCAATAAGACAATAACCCTAAACACACCAGTAAACAAGCAAAATCTTGGTTCCAGTCCAACAAAATTGAGGTTATGGAGCGGCCAGCCAGATCCCCGGACCTTCATCCGATAGACACTTGTGGGGGGGACATCAAAAATGCCGTTTCTGAAGCAAAGCCAACAAATGCCAAAAAGCTCCGTAGTCCGAGTGTCTTGGGCTGGAATAACAGGTGACCTGGGCCAGAAGTTGGTGACTCCATGCACCATAGATGTGAAGCCGCTCTAAAAAACTGCGGATAACAACGAAGTATCAGGTCAGTGATTCACAGGAATCATAAATTGTCATGAGAAATAGTACAAAAGACAAATGCAGATACTGATATTTTTTAGACCGGCCAATGGTCATTTTTTGTTATTTTTCTGTAAAGCAGTTATCTACATTTCTCTTCATGTTGTGAATTAGGAAACAGAGTGCAATGTTCCCAGTGCTGAAAATAATAACAAGGAGAAACATTGTGATAACTCATGTTT
Organism: Dendrobates tinctorius; assembly: GCF_039654945.1. NCBI lineage: Eukaryota > Metazoa > Chordata > Amphibia > Anura > Dendrobatidae > Dendrobates > Dendrobates tinctorius. The sequence continues at coordinate 3,495,405 of NW_027361819.1, forward strand.
CTGAACACACTGACATTATTTTGAACACTGCTTTACATCTAAAGCTGCGTCACGTTTCCAATGCACGGCTGTAGTTTTCACATCAAACTCATGTACAAAACGCGTGTGTACATCAGGGCAGAGGCTGAGTCAGCAGGAAGCATCTGCAGCCAGGGGTGAGCTCCTGGGAGCTAACAGCAGGGCAGAGGCTGAGTCATCAGGAAGCATCCGCAGCCAGGGGTGAGATCCTGTGCGCTAACAGCAGAGCAGAGGCTGAGTCAGCAGGAATCATCCACAGCCAGGGGTGAGGTCCTGGGAGTTAACAGCAGGGCAGAGGCTGAGTCAGCAGGAAGCTTCCGCAGCCAGGGATGAGGTCCTGGGAGCTAACAGCAGAGCAGAGGCTGAGTCAGCAGGAAGCATCCGCAGCCACGAGTGAGGTCCTGGGAGCGAACAGCAGGGCAGAGGCTGAGTCAGCAGGAAGCATCCGCAGCCAGGGGTGAGATCCTGGGAGCTAACAGCAGGGCAGACGCTGAGTCAGCAGGAAGCATCCGCAACGACAGGTGAGGTCCTGAGAGCTAACAGCATGGCAAAGGCTGAGTCAGCAGGAAGCATCAGCAGTCAGGGGTGAGGTCCTGGGAGCTAGCAGCATGGCAGAGGCTGAGTCAGCAGGAAGCATCCACAGCCAGGGGTGAGGTCCTGGGAGCTAACAGCAGGGCAGAGGCTGAGTCAGCAGGAAGCATTGTCAGCCAGGGGTGAGGTCCTGGGAGCTAACAGCAGGGTAGCAGGACTGTGCAGCAGGAAGCACCCGCAGCTAGGGGTGAGGTCCTGGGAGCTAACCGCAGGGCAGCAGGACTGCAGCAGGAAGCATCTGCAGCCAGGGGTGAGATCCTGGGAGCTAACAGCAGGGCAGAGGCTGAGTCAGCAGGAAGCATCCGCAACCACGGGTGAGGTCCCGGGAGTGAAGAGCAGGGCAGAGGCTGAGTCAGCAGGAAGCATCCGCAGCCACGGGTGAGGTCCTGGGAACGAACAGCAGGGCAGAGGCTGAGTCAGCAGGAAGTATCTGCAGCCAGAGGTGAGATCCTGGGAGCTAACAGCAGAGCAGAGGCTGAGTCAGCAGGAAGCATCCGTAGCCAGGGATGAGGTCCTGGGAGCTAACAGCAGGGCAGAGGCTGAGTCAGCAGAGGAAGCATCTGCAGCCAGGGGTGAGGTCCTGGGAGTGAACAGCAGGGCAGAGGCTGAGTCAGCAGGAAGCATCAGCAGCCAGGGGTGAGGTCCTGAGAGCTAACAGCAGGGCAGAGGCAGAGTCAGCAGGAAGCATCTGCAGCCAGGGGTGAGGTCCTGGGAGCTAACAGCAGGCAGAGGCTGAGTCAGCAGGAGGCATCCACAGCCACAGGTGAGGTCCTGGGAGTGAACAGCAGGGCAGAGGCTGAGTCAGCAGTGGCATCCGCAGCCAGGGGTGAGGTACTGGGAGCTAACAGCAGGCCAAGGCTGAGTCAGCAGGAAGCATCAGCAGCCAGGGGTGAGGTCCTGGGAGCTAACAGCAGGGCAGAGGCTGAGTCAGCAGAGGAAGCATCCGCAGCCAGGGGTGAGGTCCTGGGAGTGAACAGCAGGGCAGAAGCTGAGTCAGCAGGAAGCATCAGCAGCCAGGGGTGAGGTCCTGAGAGCTAACAGCAGGGCAGAGGCAGAGTCAGCAGAAAGCATCCGCAGCCAGGGGTGAGATCCTGGGAGCTAACAGCAGGGCAACGGCTGAGTCAGCAGGAAGCATCCGCAGCCACAGGTGAGGTCCTGAGAGCTAACAGCAGGGCAGAGGCTGAGTCAGCATGAAGCATCCGCAGCCAGGGGTGAGATCATGGGAGCTAACAGCAGAGCAGAGGCTGAGTCAGCAGGAAGCATCCGTAGCCAGGGATGAGGTCCTGGGAGCTAACAGCAGGGCAGAGGCTGAGTCAGCAGGAAGTATCTGCAGCCAGGGGTGAGGTCCCGGGAGCGAACAGCAGGGCAGAGGCTGAGTCAGCAGGAAGCATCCGCAGCCACGGGTGAGGTCCTGGGAACGAACAGCAGGGCAGAGGCTGAGTCAGCAGGAAGTATCTGCAGCCAGGGGTGAGATCCTGGGAGCTAACAGCAGAGCAGAGGCTGAGTCAGCAGGAAGCATCCGTAGCCAGGGATGAGGTCCTGGGAGCTAACAGCAGGGCAGAGGCTGAGTCAGCAGAGGAAGCATCCGCAGCCAGGGGTGAGGTCCTGGGAGTGAACCGCAGGGCAGAGGCTGAGTCAGCAGGAAGCATCAGCAGCCAGGGGTGAGGTCCTGAGAGCTAACAGCAGGGCAGAGGCTGAGTCAGCAGAGGAAGCATCCGCAGCCAGGGGTGAGGTCCTGGGAGTGAACCGCAGGGCAGAGGCTGAGTCAGCAGGAAGCATCTGCAGCCAGGGGTGAGGTCCTGGGAGCTAACAGCAGGCCAAGGCTGAGTCAGCAGGAAGCATCAGCAGCCAGGGGTGAGGTCCTGGGAGCTAACAGCAGGGCAGAGGCTGAGTCAGCAGAGGAAGCATCCGCAGCCAGGGGTGAGGTCCTGGGAGTGAACCGCAGGGCAGAGGCTGAGTCAGCAGGAAGCATCAGCAGCCAGGGGTGAGGTCCTGAGAGCTAACAGCAGGGCAGAGGCTGAGTCAGCAGAGGAAGCATCCGCAGCCAGGGGTGAGGTCCTGGGAGTGAACCGCAGGGCAGAGGCTGAGTCAGCAGGAAGCATCTGCAGCCAGGGGTGAGGTCCTGGGAGCTAACAGCAGGCCAAGGCTGAGTCAGCAGGAAGCATCAGCAGCCAGGGGTGAGGTCCTGGGAGCTAACAGCAGGGCAGAGGCTGAGTCAGCAGAGGAAGCATCCGCAGCCAGGGGTGAGGTCCTGGGAGTGAACAGCAGGCAGAGGCTGAGTCAGCAGGAGGCATCCACAGCCACAGGTGAGGTCCTGGGAGCGAACAGCAGGGCAGAGGCTGAGTCAGCAGTGGCATCCGCAGCCAGGGGTGAGGTACTGGGAGCTAACAGCAGGCCAAGGCTGAGTCAGCAGGAAGCATCAGCAGCCAGGGGTGAGGTCCTGGGAGCTAACAGCAGGGCAGAGGCTGAGTCAGCAGAGGAAGCATCCGCAGCCAGGGGTGAGGTCCTGGGAGTGAACAGCAGGGCAGAAGCTGAGTCAGCAGGAAGCATCAGCAGCCAGGGGTGAGGTCCTGAGAGCTAACAGCAGGGCAGAGGCAGAGTCAGCAGAAAGCATCCGCAGCCAGGGGTGAGATCCTGGGAGCTAACAGCAGGGCAACGGCTGAGTCAGCAGGAAGCATCCGCAGCCACAGGTGAGGTCCTGAGAGCTAACAGCAGGGCAGAGGCTGAGTCAGCATGAAGCATCCGCAGCCAGGGGTGAGATCATGGGAGCTAACAGCAGAGCAGAGGCTGAGTCAGCAGGAAGCATCCGTAGCCAGGGATGAGGTCCTGGGAGCTAACAGCAGGGCAGAGGCTGAGTCAGCAGGAAGTATCTGCAGCCAGGGGTGAGGTCCCGGGAGCGAACAGCAGGGCAGAGGCTGAGTCAGCAGGAAGCATCCGCAGCCACGGGTGAGGTCCTGGGAACGAACAGCAGGGCAGAGGCTGAGTCAGCAGGAAGTATCTGCAGCCAGGGGTGAGATCCTGGGAGCTAACAGCAGAGCAGAGGCTGAGTCAGCAGGAAGCATCCGTAGCCAGGGATGAGGTCCTGGGAGCTAACAGCAGGGCAGAGGCTGAGTCAGCAGAGGAAGCATCCGCAGCCAGGGGTGAGGTCCTGGGAGTGAACCGCAGGGCAGAGGCTGAGTCAGCAGGAAGCATCAGCAGCCAGGGGTGAGGTCCTGAGAGCTAACAGCAGGGCAGAGGCTGAGTCAGCAGAGGAAGCATCCGCAGCCAGGGGTGAGGTCCTGGGAGTGAACCGCAGGGCAGAGGCTGAGTCAGCAGGAAGCATCTGCAGCCAGGGGTGAGGTCCTGGGAGCTAACAGCAGGCCAAGGCTGAGTCAGCAGGAAGCATCAGCAGCCAGGGGTGAGGTCCTGGGAGCTAACAGCAGGGCAGAGGCTGAGTCAGCAGAGGAAGCATCCGCAGCCAGGGGTGAGGTCCTGGGAGTGAACAGCAGGCAGAGGCTGAGTCAGCAGGAGGCATCCACAGCCACAGGTGAGGTCCTGGGAGCGAACAGCAGGGCAGAGGCTGAGTCAGCAGTGGCATCCGCAGCCAGGGGTGAGGTACTGGGAGCTAACAGCAGGCCAAGGCTGAGTCAGCAGGAAGCATCAGCAGCCAGGGGTGAGGTCCTGGGAGCTAACAGCAGGGCAGAGGCTGAGTCAGCAGAGGAAGCATCCGCAGTCAGGGGTGAGGTCCTGGGAGTGAACAGCAGGGCAGAAGCTGAGTCAGCAGGAAGCATCAGCAGCCAGGGGTGAGGTCCTGAGAGCTAACAGCAGGGCAGAGGCAGAGTCAGCAGAAAGCATCCGCAGCCAGGGGTGAGATCCTGGGAGCTAACAGCAGGGCAACGGCTGAGTCAGCAGGAAGCATCCGCAGCCACAGGTGAGGTCCTGAGAGCTAACAGCAGGGCAGAGGCTGAGTCAGCATGAAGCATCCGCAGCCAGGGGTGAGATCATGGGAGCTAACAGCAGGGCAGAGGCTGAGTCAGCAGGAAGCATCCGTTGCCAGGGATGAGGTCCTGGGAGCTAACAGCAGGGCAGAGGCTGAGTCAGCAGAGGAAGCATCCGCAGCCAGGGGTGAGGTTCTGGGAGTGAACAGCAGGGCAGAGGCTGAGTCAGCAGGAAGCATCAACAGCCAGGGGTGAGGTCCTGAGAGCTAACAGCAGGACAGAGGCGGAGTCAGCAGGAAGCATCCGCAGCCAGGGGTGAGATCCTGGGAGCTAACAGCAGGGCAAAGGCTGAGTCAGCAGGGAGCATCCGCAGCCAGGGGTGAGGTCCTGGGAGCTAACAGCAGGGCAGAGGCTGAGTCAGCAGGAAGCATCCGCGACCAGGGGTAAGATCCTGGGAGCTAACAGCAGGGCAGAGGCTGAGTCAGCAGGAAGCATCTGCAGCCACGTTTGAGATCCTGGGAGCTAACAGCAGAGCAGAGGCTGAGTCAGCAGGAAGCATCCGTAGCCAGGGATGAGGTCCTGGGAGCTAACAGCAGGGCAGAGGCTGAGTCAGCAGAGGAAGCATCCGCAGCCAGGGGTGAGGTCCTGGGAGTGAACAGCAGGGCAGAGGCTGAGTCAGCAGGAAGCATCAGCAGCCAGGGGTGAGGTCCTGGGAGCTAACAGCAGGGCAGAGGCTGAGTCAGCAGAGGAAGCATCCGCAGCCAGGGGTGAGGTCCTGGGAGTGAACAGCAGGGCAGAGGCTGAGTCAGCAGGAAGCATCAGCAGCCAGGGGTGAGGTCCTGAGAGCTAACAGCAGGGCAGAGGCAGAGTCAGCAGGAAGCATCCGCAGCCAGGGGTGAGATCCTGGGAGCTAACAGCAGGGCAACGGCTGAGTCAGCAGGAAGCATCCGCAGCCACAGGTGAGGTCCTGAGAGCTAACAGCAGGGCAGAGGCTGAGTCAGCATGAAGCATCCGCAGCCAGGGGTGACATCATGGGAGCTAACAGCAGGGCAGAGGCTGAGTCAGCAGGAAGCATCCGTTGCCAGGGATGAGGTCCTGGGAGCTAACAGCAGGGCAGAGGCTGAGTCAGCAAAGGAAGCATCCGCAGCCAGGGGTGAGGTTCTGGGAGTGAACAGCAGGGCAGAGGCTGAGTCAGCAGGAAGCATCCGCAGCCAGGGGTGAGGTCCTGGGAGCTAACAGCAGGGCAGAGGCTGAGTCAGCAGGAAGCATCCACAGCCAGGGGTGAGATCCTGGGAGCTAACAGCAGGGCAGAGGCTTAGTCAGCAGAGGAAGCATCCGCCGCCAGGGGTGAGGTCCTGGGAGCGAACAGCAGGGCAAAGGCTGAGTCAGCAGGAAGTATCCGCAGCCAGGGGTGAGGTCCTGGGAGCTAACAGCAGGGCAGAGGCTGAGTCAGCAGGAAGCATCAGCAGCCAGGGGTGAGGTCCTGGGAGCTAACAGCAGGGCAGAGGCTGAGTCAGAAGGAAGCATCTGCAGCCAGGGGTGAGATCCTGGGAGGTAACAGCAGGGCAGAGGGTGAGTCAGCAGGAAGCATCTGCAGCCACGGGTGAGATCCTGGGAGCTAACAGCAGGGCAGAGGCTGAGTCAGCAGGAAGCATCCGCAGCCAGGGGTGAGATCCTGGGAACTAACAGCAGGGCAGAGGCTGAGTCAGAAGGAAGCATCCGCAGCCAGGGGTGAGATCCTGGGAGGTAACAGCAGGGCAGAGGCTGAGTCAGCAGGAAGCATCTGCAGCCACGGGTGAGATCCTGGGAGCTAACAGCAGGGCAGAGGCTGAGTCAGCAGGAAGCATCCGCAGCCAGGGCTGAGGTCCTGGGAGCTAACAGCAAGGCAGAGGCTGAGTCAGCAGGAAGCATGCGCAGCCAGTGGTGAGATCCTGGGAGCTAACAGCAGGGCAGAGGCTGAGTCAGCAGGAAGCATCCGCAGCCAGGGCTGAGGTCCTGGGAGCTAACAGCAAGGCAGAGGCTGAGTCAGCAGGAAGCATGCGCAGCCAGTGGTGAGATCCTGGGAGCTAACAGCAAGGCAGAGGCTGAGTCAGCAGGAAGCATGCGCAGCCAGTGGTGAGATCCTGGGAGCTAACAGCAGGGCAGAGGCTGAGTCAGCAGGAAGCATCCGCAGCCAGGGCTGAGGTCCTGGGAGCTAACTAGCAGGGCAGCATGACTGTGCCGCAGCTCTGGATGTGACTGGGATGTAAGAATTCCAGTTTTTGTCAAATGCTGAGTCATCTTGCCCTGCTGGGGGTAGTAGTACACCCGCACCCTCTGGTGGTCCATTTATTTACCGTTTTTTCTTTGCAGTGTTTTCGGAGACTCGATGTTATGAACCTTTCCTGGCCCATGGTAATTTCAGCACCACGGACCCCCTCTTCTCCCCAGGGACCCTGGTCTCTTTTTCATGTAATGCGGGGTACATGCTGGAACAGGGGCCCCCCGTCATAGAGTGCGTGGACCCCACTGACCCTCACTGGAATGAGAGCGAGCCTGTGTGCAAAGGTAAGAGACCCCCACACCCGCCATAATCACCCTGCAGCCCACAGTAAGCAGTGGCATCACCAGGGACCTTACCCCTAGAGTTCATCCCCACTGTGACCCCATGTCTGACCTCTGGTCACAGGCCACCCTGTGCTGCCCCCTACTGGTATATTCAGGTAATGCTGGGCCCCGATCGCTCGTCCATCACGCTCTTGCTATTAGGACACTTGAGGACGCGATGCTGCGTCACATGGCGGCTCTCCACACCAGGCGTCACCCTGTGCGAGGCGTGAAGGCTGGGCCGAGGCGCTGAGAAGTTTCTTAGCAATTTCCAGTTGCCATGGTAACTAATGTAGGGCTCTGATTAACTCTTGCACGACTAGAAGATATGGAACCTAAGAAAAATCAATGTTACATAAAGAAAAAGAACTGCGTCCCTATATCAAGGAGCTGTGCCAGGTGACCATATAGTGTCATTGTCCCGTACCGAAAAATGTCACTGTACTACCCTGTATCCCGAGTGTCAGTGTCATCATCCTGTCCCCCGAGTGTCAGTATCATCCTGTACCCTGAGTGTCAGTATCATCCTGTACCCTGAGTGTCAGTATCATCCTGTACCCCGAGTGTTAGTGTCATTATCCTGTACCCCCAGTGTCAGTATCATCCTGTACCCCCAGTGTTAGTGTCATTATCCTGTACCCCGAGTGTCAGTATCATCCTGTACCCTGAGTGTCAGTATCATCCTGTACCCTGAGTGTCAGTATCATCCTGTACCCTGAGTGTCAGTATCATCCTGTACCCTGAGTGTCAGTATCATCCTGTACCCTGAGTGTCAGTATCATCCTGTACCCCGAGTGTTAGTGTCATTATCCTGTACCCCCAGTGTCAGTATCATCCTGTACCCCCAGTGTTAGTGTCATTATCCTGTACCCCGAGTGTCAGTATCATCCTGTACCCTGAGTGTTAGTGTTATTATCCTGTACCCCGAGTGTCAGTATCATCCTGTACCCCCAGTGTTAGTGTCATTATCCTGTACCCCCAGTGTCAGTGTCATAATACTGTACCCCCAGTGTCAGTGTCATTATCCTGTACCCCCAGTGTCAGTGTCATAATACTGTACCCCCAGTGTCAGTGTCATAATACTGTACCCCCAGTGTCAGTGTCATTATCCTGTACCCCCAGTGTCAGTGTTATTATCCTGTACCCCGAGTGTCAGTATCATCCTGTACCCCCAGTGTTAGTGTCATTATCCTGTACCCCGAGTGTCAGTGTCATTATCCTGTACCCCGTGTGTCAGTGTCATTATCCTGTACCCCGAGTGTCAGTGTCATCATCCTGTACCCCGAATGTCAGTGTCATTATCCTGTACCCCGAGTGTCAGTGTGATTATCCTGTACCCCGAGTGTCAGTGTGATTATCCTGTACCCCGAGGTTTTGTTTTGCCTTGTTTTTCTGGATTTCTGCCTTTCCCTGCTGGGGTGAGCTGAATTCCTTTTTGCTCTGTCTTCAGATAATACCTGAGTACTGATATAGTCTTTTTGAAGCCTAGCGTCTTCAGGGCTTTTTTCCCTATCAGTCTGTTGGCTCTTGTTTTTGAGAGGGTTTTGGCGGATTGCAGACAGCAGCTTTTCTATTCTGTCCTATTTAGTTAGCTTGGGCCCCATCATTTGCTCAGCCTATCTTTCTATCTGTGTGAGTGTTTTTTCATCTTGCTTCACCGTCATTATATGTTGGGGGCTGCCTATTGCTTTGGGGTCTGCTCTGGGGCAGTTTAGATTTCCCTTTCTGTCTTTAGGCTATGTAGTTCTCCGGCTGTGATCGAGGGGTCTAGGGCACCGTAGGAACCCCCCACGGCTACTGCTAGTTGTTGTTGTTAGGTTCAGGGGTCTGCAATCCGATAGCTGCCAACTTCTCTGGTTTTCTGGACTTAGCTAGTATTTCTGTTTTTGCCTCCTACGGTGACTCATTCATAACACTTCCCGCCTCTTTCCACGCTCCCGTTCCCAGTACTTCTTTGAGAAAATGCCCGCGATGACGTCTGTTCTCGCGGGATCGCGAAGTCTCGCGGTCATTCGCGCGACGTCATCGCGAATTACCGCGAGACGTCGCGATCCCGCGAGAACAGACGTCATCGCGGGCATTTTCTCAAAGAAGTACTGGGAACGGGAGCGTGGAAAGAGGCGGGAACGCTGCGCGGGATGTCGGAAGGTAAGAATAACACCATTTTTTATTTTTTTTTATATTTTATCTTTTACTACTGATGCTGCATAGGCGGCCTCAGTACTAAAAAGCTGGTCACACTTGTCAAACACTATGTTTGACGAGTATGACCAACCTGTCAATCAGTTCTCCAAGCGATGCTACTGATCGCTTGGAAAACGCTAGCATTTTGCAAGCTAATTACGCTTGCAAAATGCTAGTTTTTCCGCGGGAAAATTGCGGGAATTTAAAATGCGATTTTCCCACGGAATGGAATTCCGGAACTCTCGCAGTAATTTCCGCGAGAGTTCCGCTACGTGTGAACCCAGCCTTAGTGTATCATTGTCCTTTCCTGCTTTACTGATACAATGTATACAATGTTACAATATATATAATGGACCACATTGTGGAATCTCCTCTCTTCTGTCTATCAGCGCTGTGTGGAGGAGAAATCTCTGAACCAGCCGGGGTGATCCTGTCTCCTGATTGGCCCCAGAATTATGCAAAGGGCCAGGACTGTGTATGGGGGATCCATGTGCAGGAGGACCGGCGGGTGCTGCTGGAGATAGAAATGTGAGGAGTCTGAAGTCACAAGATAGACATAATGCACACCATACACACACATAATGCACACGCCATACACACATACAGTGGGTACGGAAAGTATTCAGACCCCTTTACATTTTTCATTCTTTGTTTCATTGCAGCCATTTGGTAAATTCAAAAAAAGTTCATTTTTTTCCCATTATTGTGCACTCTGCACCCCATCTTGACTGAAAAAAAACAGAAATGTAGGAATTTTTGCACATTTTTTAAAAAAGAAAAACTGAAATATCCCATGGACATAAGTATTCAGACCCTTTGCTCAGACACTCATATGTAAGTCCCATGCTGTCCATTCCTTGTGATCCTCCTTGAGATGGTTCTACTCCTTCATTGGAGTCCAGCTGTGTTTAATTAAACTCATAGGACTTGATTTGTAAAGGCGCACACCTGTCTATATAAGACCTCACAGCTCACAGTGCATGTCAGACCAAATGAGAATCATGAGGTCAAAGGAACTGGCCAAGGAGCTCAGAGACAGAATTGTGGCAAGGCACAGATCTGGCCAAGGTTACAAAAGAATTTCTGCTCTACTCAAGGTTCCTAAGAGCACAGTGGCCTCTATAATTCTTAAATGGAAGACGTTTGGGACCACCAGAAGTCTTCCTAGACCTGGCCGTCCAGCCAAACTGAGCAATCGTGGGAGAAGAGCCTTTGTGAGAGAGGTAAAGAAGAATCTCAAGATCACTGTGGCTGAGCTCCACAGATGCAGTAGGGAGATGGGGGAAAGTTCCTCAAAGTCAACTATCACTGCAGCCTTCCACCAATCGGGCTTTTATGGCAGAGTGGCCCAACGGAAGCCTCTCCTCAGTGTCAGACATATGAAAGCCCGCATAGAGTTTGCTAAAAATCACATGAAGGACTCCCAGACTATGAGAAATAAGATTCTCTGGTCTGATGAGACGAAGATAGAACTTTTTGGTGATAATTCTAAGCGGTATGTGTGGAGAAAACCAGGCACTGCTCATCACCTGCCCAATACAATCCCCACAGTGAAACATGGTGGAGGCAGCATCATGCTATGGGGGTGTTTTTCAGCTGCAGGGACAGGATGACTGGTTGCAATTGAAGGAAACATGAATGTGGCCAAGTACAGAGAGATCCTGGATAAAAACTTCTTCCAGAGAGCTCTGGACCTCAGACTTGGCCGAAGGTTCACCTTCCAACAAGACAATGACCCTAAGCACACAGCTAAAATAACAAAGGAGTGGCTTCAGAACAACTCTGTGACCATTCCTGACTGGCCCAGCCAGAGCTCTGACCTAAACCCAACTGAGCATCTCTGGAGAGACCCGAAAATGGCTGTCCACCAACGCTCACCATCCAACCTGACGGAACCGGAGAGGATCTGCAAGGAAGAATGGCCGAGGATCCCCAAATCCAGGGGTGGAAAACTTGTGGCGTCATTCCCAAGAAGACTCATGGCTGCACTAGCTCAAAAGGTGCATCTCCTCAATACTGAGCAAAGGGGCTGAATACTTATGACCATGGGGGATTTCAGGTTTTCTTTTTTAATAAATTTGCAAAAATTTCTACATTTCTGATTTCTTCAGTCAGGATGAGATGCAGAGTGCACATTAATGAGAGAAAAATGAACTTTATAGAATTTACCAAATGGCTGCAATGGAACAAAGAGTGAAAAATGTAAAGGGGTGTGAATACTTTCTGTCCCCACTGTAATGTACACATGATATGCACACATAGTACACACATAATGCAGACACCATAGCACATGATATACACAAGATACATGTCTGTATGATACACATAATACCGTTATACGCACATAGTGAGCACACGATACAGCTGTGACCCTTCTTCGCCTTCATGCTGTCATGTCGGATCCATACACCCCAGGCCGCCATGCTGACCTCACTGTCCTTTGTTCCGCGCAGACTGAACATCCGTCGCAGTGATGCCCTGACGGTCTATGATGGTGATGACCTCACGGCGCGGGTCCTGGGACAGTACATGGGTGTTCACCAGCGGTTTAACCTCTTCTCTTCCGCCAATGATGTGACCCTACAGTTCCAGTCCGACCCCAATGACCCTGTGTTCAGCCTGAGCCAGGGATTCATCATACACTTCAAAGGTAGAGATGGGCCATGACCACCCTCACCCGGTCCGCCATTCATTGCTGTATTGTCACATCTCATACTCCGTCTGTGAGTGCAGCTCTGGATGTGACTGGAGCATAAGGCCAATGGAGGCTTCACATGTTGTAGGAATTAGTCCCAGTGTGAGGTTCTTTATGCCTCGTGCCTCGTTCTTTTCTTTGCTTCCTGGGGTCTGATTGTTGTCTTCTCAGCGTCTATCCTGTCTGGATGTGGCTCTACAAGCACATGACGTACAGATAGTTCCAGACCTTTCCTCTTCTCCCTAGAGGTGCCACGGAATGACACGTGCTCGGCTTTACCCGAAATCCAGTCCGGGTGGAAGACGTCCTCACACCCCGATCTGATCCGTGGCACAGTGGTGACCTATCAGTGTGAACCCGGGTATGACATCATCGGATCAGACATACTAACCTGCCAGTGGGACCTGTCCTGGAGCAATGCCCCTCCCACCTGCGAAAAGAGTGAGTGACGGAGCCCGCCAATCACCGAACGAGGCCCTAATATCCAGGGCCCCAGTGATGACCGAGTATCATTCTTCTTATAGTCTTAAACTGCGCCGACCCCGGGGACATCGCAAACGGCGTCCGCAGGGCTTTCGACCCTCGGTTTCCCATTGGATCTCACGTCCATTATTCCTGCAATGAGGACTACACGTTGGAAGGAAGCGAAATCCTGACCTGTTACAACCGGGACACCGGAACTCCCAAGTGGAGCGACAGGATCCCCAAATGTGTCTGTAAGTAAGAAAGACAAAGCTATGGAGCTGCTTACTGCGGATACTCCTGCCCCCAATACTATTATCAAGGGGCGAAAAGTACGCGCCCGCTACATGCAGAGCTGCTCATCCCCCCTGCTTGGCTGAGAGCGATCACCTGACGCGGCCTCCTCGACGGCCATCTGTAAACAGGTATTCTCATGCCATGAAACTGATTAAGTTCGTTAGACAGGATGAAAATAAGTAAGTTTGCGATTGACTTTCTTTTTCTCTCTGCTGTCATTCTCCTGCTGTGAGAGCTTTTTTCTTTCATAGTGTACAGCTGGTTTCCGAGGAGCTTGGCCACCACTGTTGCTACATTCCAAGGGAGGAGTTAACTCCTAACATCCCAGCCTCCTTTCTCCAGTCAATTGATTTCTATACAGTAGTTATCTGCTCACCTCCCTCTCAGCTCCTGACAAGCTGCTGTTATATATCTCACATAATCACCAGCAACTTTCAGAGCAGTTTTCCTAATCAGGGCTCTCACTGTCTGTAGCTTTGTGCTTGTTCAAACTCCTGTATATTTCTAACTTAAAAATCCAGTGATAAGAGTGAGGACAAGCCACTGAGAGCTGAATACAGAGAGTGTGCTGAGCTTTATAGTTCTACTAATACTACAGCTCACCAGAGCTATCAATCAAGGAGGAGATCCCGTCCCCGAGGAACCAGGAAGCATTATTTACCTTGTCCATAGGCTTCTATCACCAGAGGTGGCGCTGGGGAGGCTTCTATCCATATGCCCAGGTATCCTCTGTACATATCACTTGTTGCTCAGACTTGTATTTATAGCTGATAAATCCCGGGTGCCACCCTCATATGCAGCAGCTGGGCCGCTGCCCTAATAATGGGCTGGGTCCTCCCGATCGGAGGAGACCAGAGTCATCTCTGTGCCCATCACAGGTGCCCTCTAGTGGTTACGTGTGGCACAACGAATACGCTTCTGTCCGACTGAGAATAACCACGTTGCCTCAAATTTTTGTAGTGAAGTATGAGCCGTGTCTAAACCCCGGCGTCCCGGAGAATGGCTACCAGACCCTCTATAAACACCACTACCAGGCCGGGGAGGCGCTCCGCTTCTTCTGCTACGAGGGCTTCGAGCTGATCGGTGAGGTGACCATTATCTGTGTTCCCGGGCACCCATCCCAATGGACGAACCAACCTCCTCTCTGCAAAAGTGAGTGCCGTCTTCCCACCGCTGCCCCGTTTGCTCGTCGCCTGCGTTCAGCGCTGACTCTCTCGTCTCTCTTCTAGTTGCATACGAGGAGCTCCTGGACGACCGGAAGCTGGAAGGTGTGAACACGCCGCCGTCTGTCGTGACCTCCCCGCACACTTAATCCTGTCACCCCCATAAATGTCACCCCCCCAATCATTTGCTTATGTCTTGTGCCAATCACCACCCGACCATTACCCATCATCATCTTCATGAGGTTGGTGGTCCCTACATCCAAAATAAGTAAGAGCCCCCCTTTTCCGAGATATATAACCATCATTTCTTTCTCTTCTAGTCGCCCAAACGACAGACCCCTCCCACCAGATGGAGGGCGGCAACATTGCGCTGGCCATTTTCCTGCCGATCATCCTGGTCATCCTGCTGATTGGTGGGATCTACATCTATTACACCAAGTGAGTGGTGGGTTTGGTGTTCAGTCGTTCTTCTGCCGGTGACAACCGTCCTATCCCATGAGTAGTCACGGCCCTGCCCCTTTTGGGAGGACACAATACGTCACTTTCCGAATGTGCATCCATATACGAATAGGAGAAACAAATGCCGCCTAATATTTATTTACACATTTTATGCAAATACAATTAATTAGGGGGTGTGGTTTCTTCTTAAAGCACAAGATCACGTTAGGTGGAGTTGCCCTTTAAGACACTTCATCGTTCAATATAACCCTTAACCATGATCTCTCTATCTCGTTCTGGCCCAGGTTTCAAGGGAAGTCCCTGTTTGGATTTTCTTTCCCGGCCTCCCATTCCTACAGCCCTATCACTGTGGAGTCCGATTTTAACAACCCATTATACGAGGCTGGGGTAAGTGTGCAAAAAGTGGATGACCACAGGGCTAGGAGTAGTCACCTGGCTCTCCCAGGCTCCTGAGTGGCAAACATGGTGGGTGGGTAAGGCTGTTACCGTAAGACCCCACAGGCGCCAATACCGTTACCACTGACCCTCAAGAGCCTGCTGCAGCTCGTGGTCAGCCATGAGCGGCCCTCCGCCTGAATCTAGTGACGTCTCTTTCTCTTTCAGGATACCCGGGAGTATGAAGTGTCGATCTGAAGATGGGTTTCGTTGTGGGTACGACTATAGGCGGGTGGGGGTATACACAAGGAGGGATATATCCGACTCTACACGGATCGAGGGTCTTACTTTCCAGATTGCAATCACAAGCTGCACAGCCCCTCACCCTGCGATCGACCGTCCATCATGTGATGTCACCATTTCCCACAGAGTTATAAACACTTAGGGCTGGGGGGAGGGAGGGAAGGGGCTCTGAACTGCGCCCATGGGCCGCCATCTTGGGGAAGACCATGACTGCTGGCGGGCCCTCGTAATAGCACAGTAATGGACAGGACGCTAGCGAAATCCTGTATTATAGCCCATCTTCTTTCTTTCCAGATCTAATATTGTATCGTACCGTCACGTTGCGCTTCTTAATCTCCATCCGCTAAATTATTGTGGTTGTAAAAATGTTCATTTCTAATTTTTTTTTTTTTCAATGGCCGCGGTCATCGGGGTAATTATCATTTTGTGCCTGTTTTAAATGAGCCCCTTTTTACAAAATAAAAAAAAAAATGTAGAAATGTAAAAAAAAAATACATATAATCAGGGATTTATTTGAATTATAAAAACTTTGCTTCTTGGTCTCCAAGAAAATGGCCGCCCAGAAACGCTTCATTATTAGTGTCAGATGACTCGTCTGTTTAAAACTCTGTGCCTTCACCCCCACCCGCCGTCATCTTTCATTAACCCATGATGTGACCGCCCACCCTTGTAAATGTCATTTGTGCCAAAGTAATACTGCAATGTCTGTGCTCTAGCGGGAGCTGCTCACGTCGCCATTAAATACTCCAGCACCCAGGGGTCCAGATTTGTTCACCTGCCCCATTACCTAACCACCATTCCAGAGGGGATCAGAGTGATGGCTCCAGTGCCCATCACAACTTCTGTCTGTCTCTCTTTCCTTCATGAGTTTAAGTTCACTTTGTCCGGGAGATTCAAACATGGCCGCCACGGCGCATTGAGAAATGCTGAAATCTCCCTCCGTGCTGGCTGTCTGTGTCACTTCCAGCTCCGCTTCTCAAACTGGCTTTATTTTCAGGCAATAAAGAGCGAGATTTGTAAAAAAAAAAAAAATAAATAAAATTGTATGGTTTTTTTGTAGAAAGTTGCAGTGAGATTATACAGAGGAGCTCTGTATATAAGTGTATAGGTAATACAGTGATCACCGGTGACATTACACATAGGAGCTCTGTATATAGTGTACAGGTAATACAGAGCTCATCAGTGACATTATACACAGGAGCTCTGTATATAGTGTATAGTGTACAGGTAATACAGGGATCACCAGTGATATAATACCCAGGAGCTCTGTATATAGTGTCAGTGTACAGATAATACAGTGATCACCAGTGACATTATACACAGGAGCTCTGTATATAGTGTCAGTATACAGGGATCACCAGTGACATTATACACAGGAGCTCTGTATAAAGTGTATAGTGTGCTGGTAATATAGTGATCTCCAGTGACATTATACACAGGAGCTCTGTATATAGTGTCAGTGTACAGATAATACAGTGATCACCAGTGACATTATACACAGGAGCTCTGTATATAGGGTCAGTGTACAGGTAATACAGTGATCACCAGTGATATAATACCCAGGAGCTCTGTATATAGTATCAGTGTACAGGTAATACAGTGATCACCAGTGACATTATACACAGGAGTTCTGTATATAGTGTATATAGTGTACAGGTAATACAGTCATGACCAGTGACATTATACACGGGATCTGTATATAGTGTACAGGTAATACAGTGATTACCGGTGACATTATACACAGGAGCTCTGTATATAATGTACAGATAATACAGTGATCACCAGTGACATTATAAACAGGAGCTCTGTATAGAGTGTACAGGTAATACAGTGATCACCAGTGATATAATACCCAGGAGCTCTGTATATAGTGTCAGTGTACAGGTAATACAGTGATCACCAGTGATATATCCAGGAGCTCTGTATGTAGTGTCAGTGTACAGGTAATACAGTGATCACCAGTGATATAATACCCAGGAGCTCTGTATATAGAGTCAGTGTACAGGTAATACAGTGATCACCAGTGATATAATACCCAGGAGCTTTGTATATAGTGTCAGTGTACAGGTAATACAGTGATCACCAGTGATATAATACCCAGGAGCTCTGTACATAGTATCAGTGTACAGGTAATACAGTGATCACCAGTGATATAATACCCAGGAGCTCTGTACATAGTATCAGTGTACAGGTAATACAGTGATCACCAGTGACATTATACACAAGAGTTCTGTATATAGTGTACAGGTAATACAGTCATGACCAGTGACATTATACACAGGATCTGTATCTAGTGTACAGGTAATACAGTGATTACCGGTGACATTATACACAGGAGCTCTGTATATAGTGTACAGATAAAACAGTGATCACCAGTGACATTATAAACAGGAGCTCTGTATAGTGTACAGGTAATACAGTGATCACCAGTGACATTATACACAGGAGCTCTGTATATAGTGTACAGGTAATACAGTGATGAACAGTGACATTATACACGGGATCTGTATATAGTGTACAGGTAATACAGTGATTACCGGTGACATTATACACAGGAGCTCTGTATATAGTGTACAGATAATACAGTGATCACCAGTGACATTAGACACAGGAGCTCTGTATATAGTGTTAGTGTACAGGTAATACAGTGATCACCAGTGAAATTATACACAGGAGCTCTGTATATAGTGTACAGGTAATACAGGGATCACCAGTAACATTGTACACAGAAGCTCTGTATATAGTGTATAGTGTACAGGTAATACAGAGATCACCAGTGATATTATACACAGGAGCTCTGTATATAGTGTCAGTATACAGGAGCTCTGTATATAGTGTTAGTGTACAGGTAATACAGTGATCACCTGTGACATTATACACAGGAGCTCTGCATATAATGTATAGGTAATACATGGATCACCAGTGACATTATACACCGAAGCTCTGTGTATAGTGTCAGTATTCAGGTAATACAGTGATCACTGGTGACATTATACACATGAGCTCTGTATATAGTGTCAGTGTACGGATGATACAGTGATCACCAGTGACATTATACACAAGATCTCTGTATATAGTGTACAGGTAATACAGTAATCACCACCAGTGACATTATACACAGGAGCTGTCATGGAGTTACTGCAACAGAGAGGAGCCAGAATACTGCAGTCTGATTGCTCCTACTCCTGAACTGAGAAGATGCACTTTTTATTGGTATTTCTTTTGGCAGAACAGGGGTTAATCTACCATTTTGGAAACTCTGGGAGACTGCGCTCTCAGCTGAGATCAGTTAGACACTCTCATCCCCTTTATAATCTGGGTCCTGATTCAAACCCATGTCAGGGCTAGGTTTTGCTGCATGGCTTAGGAGAAGTGTTTATATGAGGAGTTTTGGAGGAGTTATGTGACTGTTGCCTGGTTTGTAAGTGTGGCAATTCCCTTCCCTCCTCTTACTTTGGTTTTTCCCTCGTCCTCCACTCCCCAAAGCATTTCTCCGTTATATGTGAGTGAATATTTTGTATGCCTGGAGTTTTCTGTTAACCCTTGTTTGTCAGGTTGGTGTACTGTGGTGCACAGTATCGACCCTCTTTCCTGGGTGGGGGAAGAGAACAGATGGAGGGCTAGCTCAGGAGAAAAGAAGAGTGGAGGCCCCGGCCTCTTCACCTTCAGGAGTATACAAGGGATTAGGTCGAGTTAAGGCACCCCCTAGTGGTGGGACAGGGAAGGAGCCCCTGGTCTCGGGTCAGGAACTCAGTATATACTGTCATTGTACAGGTAATACAGGGATCACCAATGATAAATCAATAAGGTAAGATCCATAGAACAATGGGGAGTGTTACTATTAAACTATCAGCTTTGTTAGCCATACCAATTCACAACTGTGAAGGAGGGTAAATCCAATCCATGCACATGATTACATACATATAAGGCGCAAGTGCATAGTGGTAGCCAGAGAGATTTCTCCTGGTAAAGTGTCAGTGCATGTGGGGAGAATAGAACTCAGGCAGGATAGAAGAAAAAGTGCTATCACATTACCTTAGGGATCTAGTGCAGGGCAATGGCCAGGCGTTCCTTGTGCGACAAGTCAGTTATTCAACACTCAACTCCCTCATCTCTGCCGAAGACTTTGCCACACACTTCAAAAAGGAGATCGACCACCACTGCCTCTTTGTATAGCAGACCAATGCCCTTCCCCCACACGCTCCCTCTCCAACATCACTGAAGACTTGTCTCCTCTCCATATCACACCTCACCACTTGTGCACTTGACCCCCATCCCACCTCCTCCCCAACCTCAAACTCACACTTATCCCATCCCTTCAGCCTATCACGAACTTCTGGTACCTTCCCTTCTGCTTTCAAACATGCCTTAATCATGACAATCCTCAAAAAGCCAGCTCTCAACTCAACCATAGTGTCCAGCTATTGCCCCATACCGTTACTTCCAAACTCCTTGAGTAGCTCATCCATGCTGAACCTTCCTCCCACTTCTCATTTAATTCACTTTCACAACCTAAAATCTGGCCTCCATCCCCACCATTACACTGAAACTGCACTGCCCAAAATTACCAACACCCTACTTACAGCCAAAGCCAACAGACAAAACTCTGTACTTCTTCTAGACTTGTCCTTTGCCACAGTTGACCACTACCTCCTACTACAGATCCTCTCCTCCTTTGGCGTCAAGGACCTCGCCCTATCCTGGATCTGTCTGGAATGATTTAGCAAATCCTGCTTTGAGCAGGGGGTTGGACCAGATTGCCCAGGAGGTCCCCTCCAACTCCACCATTCTATGATTCCTCATACCGTTCCAACCGCACATTTAGCGTTTCCTACTCCCACGCTACCTCCTCATCCCACCCCCTCTCTTTGTGTCCCCCAAGGCTCAGTCCTAGGACCCCTTCTCCAGCTATACCCCTTGGCTTGGGGCAACTCAAAGACCCATGGATTCCAGTACCACCTTTATGCTGATGATACTCAGATCTACCTCTCTGGCCCAGACGTCACCTCTCTGCTCTCCAGAATCCCAGAGTGTCTATCAGCCATATCCTCCTCAAGCTCAATGTGAATAAATTTGAACTCCTCTTTCCTCCATCTCACCTAACTCCCCTATCAGATCTATTACAATAAATAGCTCTATTTCCTCTGTACTGGAAATCCGCTGCCTCGGAGTAACACTTGACTCTGTCCTGTCCTTCAAACCGCCACCTCCAACTCAAAAATATTTGTAGAATTCCTCCTTTCCTCAACCCTCAATCTACTAAAATAATAGTGCATGCCCTCATCATCTCCCTCCTCGACTACTGCAACATCCTCCTCTGTGGCCTCCCCTTCAACACGCTCGCATGTCTCCAGTTCATCCTCAACTCTGCTGCCCGACTAATCTCTCTCCTCACTATTCCACCACTTCTTCCCTCTGCAATTATTTTTCCTCAATCATCTCCAAGACTTCTCCAAAATATCCCCCATCCTCTGGAATTCTTTGCCCCAACACGTCCAAGTCTCCACCACATTCAGATCCTTCAGAAGGAACCTGAAAACCCATCTCTTCAGGAAAGCCTACTATGACCCCGCTGCCTCCTCACCATCACTGGAGCTGCTGCAACCCCTCAACCTACTGTCTCCTTCCCCACCATCCGGGAGCATGTAAGCCCGAAAGGGCAGGGTCCTCTCTCCCCTCTATCAGTCTGTGATTGTTAGTTTACTGTAAGTGATATCTGTAATTTGTATGTAACCCCTTCTCATGTACAGCACCATGGAATCAATGGTGAATATCATGATGGGGGAATGGATGACGATGAATGAAGTAGCACTTATGGATGTGACCGCCTGCGCCTTTTCAGTTATTACAACCAGTAACAAACAATTCCATGAGTCGTTTATTTGCCACTTTATGTAGAAACGCATTAAAAACAGCAAAATGGAACAAAGGTAAAAAATAAATAAATACATGAATTCTGTTACTTAAGAAATACTCTTCCAGGGATTGGTTATCGGTTAATGGGGATGGGGCTTAGTTCCTGCTTCCCAAGAGGGGAATGCATGACGGTCGGGCGGATGGACTGCAGGACTTTCTGGGAGTCTACTTGTCCAGATGCCATCTGATTAAGAAGCTCGTCCACCTGAAAGACGCAAGAGATGGTTGTAAAGCGGAACAAAAATCTTTATGTAGTGAGCTCCCCCTTGTGGTGGCTGTATAAATCTGTATGTAGCGAGCTCCCCCTTGTGGTGGCTGTATAAATCTGTATGTAGCGAGCGCCCCCTTGTGGTGGCTGTATAAATCTGTATGTAGCGAGCGCCCCCTTGTGGTGGCTGTATAAATCTGTATGTAGCGAGCTCCCCCTTGTGGTGGCTGTATAAATCTGTATGTAGCGAGCTCCCCCTTGTGGTGGCTGTATAAATCTGTATGTAGCGAGCTCACCCTAGTGGTGGCTGTATAAATCTGTATGTAGTGAGCTCCCTCTAGAGGTGGCTGTATAAGTCTGTATGGAGTGAGCTCCCCCTAGTGGTGGCTGTATAAGTCTGTATGGAGTGCGCTCCCCCTAGTGGTGGCTGTATAAATCTGCATGTAGTGAGCTCCCTCTAGAGGTGGCTGTATAAATCTGTATGGAGTGAGCTCCCTCTAGAGATGGCTGTATAAATCTGTATGGAGTGAGCTCCCCCTAGTGGTGGCTGCATAAATCTGTATGGCGTGAGCACCCCCTAGTGGTGGCTGTATAAATCTGTATGTAGTTAGCTCCCCCTTGTGGTGGCTGTATAAATCTGTATGTAGTGAGCTCCCCCTTGTGGTGGCTGTATAAATCTGTATGTAGTGAGCTCCCCCTTGTGGTGGCTGTATAAATCTGTATGTAGTGAGCTCCCTCTAGTGGTGGCTGTATAAATATGTAGGTAGTGAGCTCCCCCTAGTGGTGACTATATATATCTATATGTAGTGAGCTCCCTCTAGAGGTGGCTGTATAAATCTGTATGGAGTGAGCTCCCTCTAGTGGTGGCTGTATAAATCTGTATGTAGTGAGCTCCCCCTAGTGGTGACTATATACATCTGTATGTAGTGAGCTCCCTCTAGAGGTGGCTGTATAAATCTGTATGTAGTGAGCTCCCTCAAGTGGTGGCTGTATAAATCTGCATGTACTGAGCTCCCTCTAGAGGTGGCTGTATAAATCTGCATGTAGTGAGCTCCCTCTAGAGGTGGCTGTATAAATCTGTATGGAGTGAGCTCCCTCTAGTGGTGGCTGTATAAATCTGTATGTAGTGAGCTCCCCCTAGTGGTGACTATATACATCTGTATGTAGTGAGCTCCCTCTAGAGGTGGCTGTATAAATCTGTATGTAGTGAGCTCCCTCTAGAGGTGGCTGTATAAATCTGTATGGAGTGAGCTCCCTCTAGTGGTGGCTGTATAAATCTGTATGGAGTGAGCTCCCTCTAGTGGTGGCTGTATAAATCTGTATGTAGTGAGCTCCCCCTAGTGGTGGCTGTATAAATCTGTATGGAGTGAGCACCCCCTAGTGGTGGCTGTATAAATCTGTATGGAGTGAGCACCCCCTAGTGGTGGCTGTATAAATCTGTATGGAGTGAGCTCCCCCTAGTGGTGGCTGTATAAATCTGTATGTAGTGAGCTCCCCCTAGAGGTGGCTGTATAAATCTGCATGTAGTGAGCTCCCTCTAGAGGTGGCTGTATAAATCTGTATGGAGTGAGCTCCCCCTAGTGGGCGCTGTATAAATCTGCATGTAGTGAGCTCCCCCTAGAGGTGGCTGTATAAATCTGCATGTAGTGAGCTCCCCCTAGAGGTGGCTGTATAAATCTGCATGTAGTGAGCTTCCTCTAGAGGTGGCTGTATAAATCTGTATGGAGTGAGCTCCCTCTAGAGGTGGCTGTATAAATCTGTATGGAGTGAGCTCCCCCTAGTGGTGGCTGTATAAATCTGCATGTAGTGAGCTCCCTCTAGAGGTAGCTGTATAAATCTGCATGTAGTGAGCTCCCTCTAGAGGTGGCTGTATAAATCTGCATGTAGTGAGCTCCCTCTAGAGGTGGCTGTATAAATCTGCATGTAGTGAGCTTCCATAGTGGTGGCTGTATAAATCTGTATGGAGTGAGCTCCCCCCAGTGGTGACTGTAGTGAGGCAGAATGTGGAGCAAAAATGTTCATCGCTTCGACAGACACGTATGAAGCTCAGACAGGAGTTGCCCCTTACCCTGCGGGCGTACTCTGGATCTTCTTGGGGGTGGAATCGTCCGGACTTGTTACGGGAGTGGCCCGCTCTGCAGACAGAGTAGACAAGCGGTGCAGGTGATGTGACTGCACCCACAGGGAGCAGGGGACAGAGCGGCACTCACCTCACAGCTCCGGACTTCTGCAGGCTGGTGTCAGGGCAGGATTTATCTGAAAGTAGAAATGAATGTTATTTCCTGTCCGAGCCCCCAGTGTACAAACAAAGCCAGGAGACCGCCCCGAGGACACGAAGACCCCCCGTTAGTACCCGAGAACCAGAAGTGTCAGTTATAAGAACATCGGCTCCAGCGCTGGAGACAAGTGATCAATTTTGGAGACATCGGGTTCGGCATTATCAGATACAAGCATTGATCATTATATAATATAAGCAGCAGCGCTGGACGCCCAGAACAACAGTCCCAATGGATCACAACCTAAGGAGGGGAGAAGCCCATCCATCCGTACTATTACCCTGTGAGGCAAAAGATTACCCCCCCCCATTAAGGCCTTTACTTCATTACTTCTTGTACTTCAGGGATATTACAGAATGAGACATCTGCCCCTATTGGCCCCGCAGTGTCAGCCCTCCCCGATTCCTGCTCTCTATTTATTGCCGTGCATTACTCTCTATACAGATAGCAGACCGGAGAGAGACCTGGGCGTGTACACAGAGAGCGGAGTGGGGGGACCCCCCGGGCATGTACACAGAGCGGAGCGGGGGGACCCCCCCAGGCGTGGACACAGAGCGGAGCGGGGGGACCCCCCAGGCGTGGACACAGAGCGGAGCGGGGGGACCCCCCAGGCGTGGACACAGAGAGCGGAGTGGGGTGGGGGGCCCAGGCGTGTATAAGGAGAGCGGAGAGGGGCCCAGGCGTGTATACAGAGAGCGGAGCGGGGTGGGGGGCCCAGGCGTGTATACAGAGAGCGGAGCAGGGTGGGGGGCCCATGCATATATACAGAGTGTGGAGCGGGGGGCCCAGGTGTGTATACAGAGAGCAGAGCCCGGGTGTGTATACAGAGAGTGGAGTGGAGGGGCCCAGGCATGTATACAGAGAGCGGAGCGGGGTGGGGGCCCAGGCGTGTATACAGAGAGTGGAGCGGGGGACCCAGGTGTGTATACAGAGAGCAGAGCCCGGGTGTGTATACAGAGAGTGGAGTGGGGGGCCCAAGCGTGTATACAAAGAGCGGAGCGGGGTGGGGGCCCCATGCATATATACAGAGAGCGGAGCGGGGGGGCCAAGGTGTGTATACAGAGAGCAGAGCCCGGACGTGTATACAGAGAGCAGAGCGGGTGGCCCAGGCGTGTATACAGAGAGCGGAGTGGGGGGCCTGGGCGTGTACACAGAGAGGAGCGGGGGGGCCCGGGCGTGTATACAGAGAGCGAAGCGGGGGGCCCGGGCGTGTATACAGAGAGCGGAGCGGGGGGCCCAGGCGTGTATACAGAGAGAGGAGCGGGGGGGGACCAGGCGTGTATACAGAGAGCGGAGCGGGGGGGACCAGGCGTGTATACAGAGAGCGGAGCGAGGGGGAGGACCAGGCTTGTATACAGAGAGCGGAGCGGGGGGGACCAGGCGTGTATACAGAGAGCGGAGCGGGGGGGACCAGGCGTGTATACAGAGAGCGGAGCGGGGGGCCCGGGCGTGTATACAGAGAGCGGAATGGGAGGCCCAGGCGTGTATACAGAGAGCGAAGCGGGTGGCCCAGGCGTGTATACAGAGAGCGGAGTGGGGGGCCTGGGCGTGTACACAGAGAGGAGCGGGGGGGCCCAGGCGTGTTTACAGAGAGCGGAGTGGGGGGCCTGGGCGTGTATACATAGAGAGGAGCGGGGGGGCCCGGGCGTGTATACAGAGAGCGAAGCGGGGGGCCCGGGCGTGTATACAGAGAGAGGAGCGGGGGGCCCGGGCGTGTATACAGAGAGAGGAGCGGGGGGGGACCAGGCGTGTATACAGAGAGCGGAGCGAGGGGGAGGACCAGGCTTGTATACAGAGAGCGGAGCGAGGGGGAGGACCAGGCTTGTATACAGAGAGCGGAGCGGGGGGGACCAGGCGTGTATACAGAGAGCGGAATGGGAGGCCCAGGCGTGTATACAGAGAGCGAAGCGGGGGGCCCGGGCGTGTATACAGAGAGCGGAGCGGGGGGCCCAGGCGTGTATACAGAGAGCGGAGCGGGGTGGGGGGCCCAGGCGTGCATACAGAGAGCGGAGCCCGGGTGTGTATACAGAGAGTGGAGTGGGGGGCCCAGGCGTGTATACAGAGAGCGGAGTGGGGGGCCCAGGCGTGTATACAGAGAGCGGAGTGGGGGGCCCAGGTGTGTATACAGAGAGCGGACTGGGGGGCCCAGGCGTGTATACAGAGAGCGGAGTGGGGGGCCCAGGCGTGTATACAGAGAGCGGAGCGGGGTGGGGGGCCCAGGCGTGCATACAGAGAGCGGAGCGGGGTGGGGGGCCCAGGCGTGTATACAGAGAGCGGAGCGGGGTGGGGGGCCCAGGCGTGTATACAGAGAGCGGAGTGGGGAGCCCGGGCGTGTATACAGAGAGCGGAGCGGGGTGGGGGGCCCAGGCGTGTATACAGAGAGCAGAGCCCAGGCGAGTATACAGAGAGCAGAGCGGGGTGGGGGGCCCAGGCGTGTATACAGAGAGCGGAGCGGGGTGGGGGGCCCAGGCGTGTATACAGAGAGTGGAGTGGGGAGCCCGGGCGTGTATACAGAGAGCAGAGCGGGGTGGGGGGCCCAGGCGTGTATACAGAGAGCGGAGCGGGGGGGGCCCAGGCGTGTATACAGAGAGCGGAGCGGGGGGGCCCAGGCGTGTATACAGAGAGCGGAGCGGGGGGGGCCCAGGCGTGTATACAGAGAGCGGAGCGGGGGGGGCCCAGGCGTGTATACAGAGAGCGGAGCGGGGGGGGCCCAGGCGTGTATACAGAGAGCGGAGCGGGGTGGGGGGCCCAGGCGTGTATACAGAGAGCGGAATGGGGGCCCAGGCGTGTATACAGAGAGCGGAGCGGGGTGGGGGGCCCAGGCGTGCATACAGAGAGCAGAGCCCGGGTGTGTATACAGAGAGTGGAGTGGGGGGCCCAGGCGTGTATACAGAGAGCGGAGTGGGGGGCCCAGGCGTGTATACAGAGAGCGGAGTGGGGGGCCCAGGCGTGTATACAGAGAGCGGAGTGGGGGGCCCAGGCGTGTATACAGAGAGCGGAGCGGGGTGGGGGGCCCAGGCGTGTATACAGAGAGTGGAGCGGGGCCATCGGGGGCCGGTACCTTGCTGCACTGACTTCTGCTGCAGACGGTCGTCTTTCTCCTGGTTTCTGTAACAGACAAGCACAGAGCGGTCACAATACGAGGCGACGTGGCTCTCTAAGGCTAGTTTCACATTTGCTTTTCAGGGCGCAGCGGCGGCCTGCGCACGGCCGCCGCGGCCTGCGCACGGCCGCCGCGGCCTGCGCACGGCCGCCGCTAAGCCCCACCCTCTCCAATAGCTCCGCCTCCGGGCGCATGACGCTGCTTGCATCCCCTATCTTTATCACTGAGGACGCAGGCCGTGCGCAGTATGCGCTTGGCGGCGCCTGCGTCCTTTTGACGGTGCGCCGAGCGCAACCAAATTGCAACAGGTTGCATTTGGCGCTGGTCGGTGCACCGTCAAAAGGACGCAGGCGCCGCCAAACGCATACTGCGCACGGCCTGCGTCCTCAGTGATAAAGATAGGGGATGCAAGCAGCGTCATGCGCCCGGAGGCGGAGCTATTGGAGGGGGCGCGACAGGGGGCGGGGCTTAGCGGCAGCCGTGCACAGCCCGACGCTGCGGCCATAAACGCAAATGTGAAACTAGCCGAACCCTCCATTATCGCTCTAGTCGGAGATCTCACTCGCTGTCAGTGAATGGAAGCTCTGCAGAGATTAAACACATTTCCCTTGCACTGATACACTGTAACAGACGGTCCGGAGGTGCTGTGGCCTGGATGCCGTCGTAGTGACCAATGACCTTCTGACAGCAAAACGTAACGGTGACCACTCTCTGCTCATTCTTCTCGACCTTTCTGCAGCTTTCGACACTGTTGACCATCCTCTCCTACTCTCTAGGCTCCAGTCACTAGGCATTAAGGACACTGCTCTCTCCTGGTTCTCTTCCTATCTCTCTGACCGCTCCTTCAGTGTTCTGTTCTCTGGCTCCACTTCATCTCTTCCTCTTGCTGTCGGGGTACCTCAGGGCTCAGTCCTTGGCCCCCTTCTCTTCTCTCTCTACACGGCACCAATTGGACAGACCATCAGCAGATTTGGCTTTCAGTACCATCTTTATGCTGATGACACACAACTATACACGTCATCCCCCGACCTTACCCCCGCTGTACTACAGAACGCCACTGACTGTCTGTCCGCAGTCTCCAACATCATGTCCGCTCTCTATCTGAAACTCAACCTCTCCAAAACTGAACTTCTTCTGCTCCCGCCGTCTACTAACCTCCCTAAACCTGACATTTCCCTCTCCGTGGGTGGTACCACAATAACACCCCGGCAGCAGGTGCGCTGTCTGGGGATTATGTTTGACACCAATCTCTCCTTCACATCCCATATACAATCTCTTGCCCGCTCTTGCCGCTTACACCTAAAGAACATCTCTAGAATCCGCCCTCTTCTCACCATGGAAACAACAAAAACCCTCACTGTAGCATTGATCCACTCCCGCCTGGATTACTGCAACGCTCTATTAATTGGCCTCCCCGTTACTCGACTATCCCCTCTCCAGTCCATACTTAATGCAGCAGCCAGGATCGTCCATCTGGGTAATCGGTACTCGGACACGTCCGCTCTTCGCCAGTCCTTACATTGGCTGCCCATTCATTACAGGGTACAATTCAAAGTACTTGTTCTCACCCACAAAGCTCTCCACAGTGCGGCACCCCCTTACATCTCCTCCCTCATTTCTGTCTATTGGCCTAACCGACCGCTGCGCTCTGCAAACGACTTTCGACTAACCTCTGCACTAATCCGTACCTCCCACTCCCGACTCCAAGACTTCTCCCGCGCTGCTCCTATCCTCTGGAATGCTCTACCCCAAGACATCAGGATTATGCACAATTTGCATAGTTTCAGACGCTCCCTCTAAGCACATTTGTTCACGTTGTTACTTATGACTGTTGTGTTTGGAACTGTTAAACTGTAAAACGCTGCGGAATATGTTGGCGCCATAGAAACATTACTATTATCGCTCTGCACTCGGCCGCCGCTCACCTGGACGCGCACTCTGCACAGATGAGGTTGTCGCTGAGCCCCGGGGGGGTGGGCGTGGAGGACGGAGCGAGGTGCAGAGGGACGTACGAGCCGCGGGCGGTCACACAGGCGCGGCCACAGCGCAGAGCCAGCGGGTGCCAGACGGTGATGGTCAGCTCCTGGCCATGGATCACACACCAGCCCCGGACCCCTGCAACACAACACGGGAAACCCCATTATTCTTTCACCAATTCTTACATTTTAGTTTCTAGAAAAACTGGGAGACAATGAATAGAAACATGGCGGACGGATGATATTACACGGGTCATGTGACACTGCATGTAATAAATAAGTCACGTGACGAGAAACCCCGCGCGCACAGCACGTTCAGCGTCACTAACGACATCCCCCTGCGTTACCACAGCAACGGCTCTGCCATCGCACTGCTGACGACACGCTGCACGCTGATTGGCTGCCGTTACCTAGTCAGAGGGGGAAGTGGACAGGAGGAGGGGGGTGCTGGGTGGGGAAAACGCGATTAATTGGTTGATCACAGACACGTGACCCTGAGAATGTGTTAACCCGCGCAGTGCTGGGAAGGCGCCCACCACAGGTAAAAGCTATTGGAGGGTCTCACCTGCCGACTCTTCCTGTGTCCCGACCTGTGTGTCCGGTAGAGGCGTCCGCGGAGACTTCTGTGCAAGAAACGTCACATTCACACACAACACAGGGTGGGAGAAACGGGGGGAGAGAGAGAAACGGGGGGCTCCACCCGAGGAGAGAGAGAAACGGGGGGCTCCACCCGGAGAGAGAGAGAGAAACGGGGGGCTCCACCCGGAGAGAGAGAGAGAGAAACGGGGGGCTCCACCCGAGGAGAGAGAGAAACGGGGGGCTCCACCCGGAGAGAGAGAGAGAAACGGGGGGCTCCACCCGGAGAGAGAGAGAGAGAAACGGGGGGCTCCACCCGAGGAGAGAGAGAGAGAAACGGGGGGCTCCACCCGAGGAGAGAGAGAGAGAGAAACGGGGGGCTCCACCCGGAGAGAGAGAGAGAGAAACGGGGGGCTCCACCCGGAGAGAGAGAGAGAGAAACGGGGGGCTCCACCCGAGGAGAGAGAGAGAGAAACGGGGGGCTCCACCCGAGGAGAGAGAGAAACGGGGGGCTCCACCCGAGGAGAGAGAGAAACGGGGGGCTCCACCCGGAGAGAGAGAGAGAGAAACGGGGGGCTCCACCCGAGGAGAGAGAGAGAGAAACGGGGGGCTCCACCCGAGGAGAGAGAGAGAGAGAGAGAGAGAAACGGGGGGCTCCACCCGGAGAGAGAGAGAGAGAAACGGGGGGCTCCACCCGAGGAGAGAGAGAGAGAAACAGGGGGCTCCACCCGGAGAGAGAGAGAGAGAAACGGGGGGCTCCACCCGAGGAGAGAGAGAGAGAAACGGGGGGCTCCACCCAAGGAGAGAGAGAGAGAGAGAGAAACGGGGGGCTCCACCCGGAGAGAGAGAGAAACGGGGGGCTCCACCCGAGGAGAGAGAGAAACGGGGGGCTCCACCCGAGGAGAGAGAGAAACGGGGGGCTCCACCCGAGGAGAGAGAGAGAGAGAGAGAAACGGGGGGCTCCACCCGAGGAGAGCGAGAGAGAGAAACGGGGGGCTCCACCCGAGGAGAGCGAGAGAGAGAAACGGGGGGCTCCACCCGAGGAGAGCGAGAGAGAGAAACGGGGGGCTCCACCCGAGGAGAGCGAGAGAGAGAAACGGGGGGCTCCACCCGAGGAGAGCGAGAAACGGGGGGCTCCACCCGAGGAGAGCGAGAAACGGGGGGCTCCACCCGAGGAGAGCGAGAAACGGGGGGCTCCACCCGAGGAGAGCGAGAAACGGGGGGCTCCACCCGAGGAGAGCGAGAAACGGGGGGCTCCACCCGAGGAGAGCGAGAAACGGGGGGCTCCACCCGAGGAGAGCGAGAAACGGGGGGCTCCACCCGAGGAGAGCGAGAAACAGGGGGCTCCACCCGAGGAGAGCGAGAAACGGGGGGCTCCACCCGAGGAGAGCGAGAAACGGGGGGCTCCACCCGAGGAGAGCGAGAAACGGGGGGCTCCACCCGAGGAGAGCGAGAAACGGGGGGCTCCACCCGAGGAGAGCGAGAAACGGGGGGCTCCACCCGAGGAGAGCGAGAAACGGGGGGCTCCACCCGAGGAGAGCGAGAGAGAGAGAAACGGGGGGGCTCCACCCGAGGAGAGCGAGAGAGAGAAACGGGGGGGCTCCACCCGAGGAGAGCGAGAGAGAGAAACGGGGGGGCTCCACCCGAGGAGAGCGAGAGAGAGAAACGGGGGGGCTCCACCCGAGGAGAGCGAGAGAGAGAAACGGGGGGGCTCCACCCGAGGAGAGCGAGAGAGAGAAACGGGGGGGCTCCACCCGAGGAGAGCGAGAGAGAGAAACGGGGGGGCTCCACCCGAGGAGAGCGAGAGAGAGAAACGGGGGGGCTCCACCCGAGGAGAGAGAGAAACGGGGGGCTCCACCCGAGGAGAGCAAGAGAGAGAAACGGGGGGGCTCCACCCGAGGAGAGCGAGAGAGAGAAACGGGGGGGCTCCACCCGAGGAGAGCGAGAGAGAGAGAAACGGGGGGGCTCCACCCGGAGAGAGAGAAACGGGGGGCTCCACCCGGAGAGAGAGAAACGGAGGGCTCCACCCGAGGGGAGAGAGAGAGAGAGAGAAACGGGGGGCTCCACCCGAGGAGAGAGCGAGAGAGAGAAACGGGGGGCTCCACCCGAGGAGAGAGCGAGAGAGAGAAACGGGGGGCTCCACCCGAGGAGAGAGCGAGAGAGAGAAACGGGGGGCACCACCCGAGGAGAGAGCGAGAGAGAGAAACGGGGGGCACCACCCGAGGAGAGAGCGAGAGAGAGAAACGGGGGGCTCCACCCGAGGAGAGAGAGAGAAACGGGGGAGCTCCACCCGAGGAGAGAGCGAGAGAGAGAAACGGGGGGCTCCACCCGAGGAGAGAGAGAGAAACGGGGGGGCTCCACCCGAGGAGAGAGAGAGAAACGGGGGAGCTCCACCCGAGGAGAGAGAGAGAGAAAAACGGGGGGCTCCACCCAAGGAGAGAGAGAGAGAAACGGGGGGCTCCACCCAAGGAGAGAGAGAGAGAAACGGGGGGCTCCACCCAAGGAGAGAGAGAGAGAAACGGGGGGCTCCACCCGAGGGGGGAGAGAGAGAAACGGGGGGCTCCACCCGAGGAGAGCGAGAGAGAGAGAAACGGGGGGCTCCACCCGAGGAGAGAGAGAGAAACGGGGGGCTCCACCCGAGGAGAGAGAGAGAAACGGGGGGCTCCACCCGAGGAGAGCGAGAGAGAGAAACGGGGGGCTCCACCCGAGGGGGGAGAGAGAGAAACGGGGGGCTCCACCCGAGGAGAGAGAGAGAGAAACGGGGGGCACCACCCGAGGAGAGAGCGAGAGAGAGAAACGGGGGGCTCCACCCGAGGAGAGAGAGAGAAACGGGGGGGCTCCACCCGAGGAGAGAGAGAGAAACGGGGGAGCTCCACCCGAGGAGAGAGAGAGAAACGGGGGGCTCCACCCAAGGAGAGAGAGAGAAACGGGGGGCTCCACCCAAGGAGAGAGAGAGAAACGGGGGGCTCCACCCGAGGGGGGAGAGAGAGAGAAACGGGGGGCTCCACCCGAGGGGGGAGAGAGAGAGAAACGGGGGGGCTCCACCCGAGGAGAGCGAGAGAGAGAGAAACGGGGGGCTCCACCCGAGGAGAGCGAGAAACGGGGGGCTCCACCCGAGGAGAGCGAGAAACGGGGGGCTCCACCCGAGGAGAGCGAGAAACGGGGGGCTCCACCCGAGGAGAGCGAGAAACGGGGGGCTCCACCCGAGGGGGGAGAGAGAGAAACGGGGGGCTCCACCCGAGGGGGGAGAGAGAGAGAAACGGGGGGCTCCACCCGAGGAGAGAGAGAAACGGGGGGCTCCACCCGAGGGGGGAGAGAAAGAAACGGGGGGCTCCACCCGAGGAGAGAGAGAAACGGGGGGCTCCACCCGGAGAGAGAGAGAGAAACGGGGGGCTCCACCCGGAGAGAGAGAGAGAAACGGGGGGCTCCACCCGAGGAGAGAGAGAGAGAGAAACGGGGGGTCCACCCGAGGAGAGCGAGAGAGAGAGAAACGGGGGGTCCACCCGAGGGGAGCGAGAGAGAAACGGGGGGCTCCACCCGAGGAGAGAGAGAAACGGGGGGCTCCACCCGAGGAGAGAGAGAAACGGGGGGCTCCACCCGAGGAGAGAGAGAGAAACGGGGGGCTCCACCCGAGGAGAGAGAGAGAGAAACGGGGGGGCTCCACCCGAGAAGAGAGAGAGAGAGAGAGAAACGGGGGGGCTCCACCCGAGAAGAGAGAGAGAGAAACGGGGGCTCCACCCGAGGGGAGAGAGAGAGAGAGAGAGAGAAACGGGGGCTCCACCCGAGGGGAGAGAGAGAGAGAAACGGGGGCTCCACCCGAGGGGAGAGAGAGAGAGAAACGGGGGCTCCACCCGAGGGGAGAGAGAGAGAGAAACGGGGGCTCCACCCGAGGGGAGAGAGAAACGGGGGGCTCCACCCGAGGAGAGAGAGAAACGGGGGGCTCCACCCGAGGAGAGAGAGAGAGAGAGAAACGGGGGCTCCACCCGGGGAGAGAGAGAGAAACGAGGGGGCTCCACCCGAGGAGAGAGAGAGAGAAACCGGGGGGCTCCACCCGGGGTGAGAGAGCTTGGGGAGTGCACATTTACTCACCTGGCTGCTGCTCCCCCCTTTCTTTAAGTGTTCTTGCAGCCTCTGGATGAGATCTGTGTTCTGCAGGGAGGAAAGTGATAAGTTGTGGGGGGCGCAGCCGATGCGGAGGCGGGAATCACATGACCTTGTGTTGGGGGGTACACAGGCACAGTTAGAGCGGACCACCGTTTCCTCTTCCATTATGCAGTTCCCAGTTTCTATGACCGCCCATCTGTGAGCCACATAACGTCGCCGTCGGCCCAGGACCTCCCCCGCGGGGCGCTGCGCCCATCCACCGCCAGCTTTACCTCCACCTCTTGGGAACGGTGGACATTAACCATTTTGGGGGGTCAGTAGTTTTTTTTTTTGCCCTCAAAACTCAAACCTTTGACCCCGCACAGTTCAGGCTCACCCCGCGTCCCCTCACCTTTCCTGCACCTTTCAGGCCCAGTTTCTTGCAGTATTGCTGCAGCTGCGCCCTCTTCAGAAGATGCAGGGCGGACGGGGTTAACTCCAGCGCCAGATCCGGAATCTTCTGCTGACGCTTCGGCATGATGGTGGCTATAGGGAGCGGGGGACTACAAGTCACAGGATAACCCACACAAATGGCAGCCCCTTACCAGACCGGCCTCCGACCCAACAATGCGGCTCAGCCCTGGGGGAGGGGGAGGCGCAGCGTCTTCTTATTAATTCACTTAATTAGTAGCAGCCAATTGGATTCATAGGTCACTAAAGGGTTAATCAACAAGTCAGACCTGGGGTCACCCTGCAGGATCGATTAGTGATGTCTGCCCTGTATGGACTGTACATGTGTGCGCCCCCCGCAGGATGGATTAATAATGTCTGCCCTGTATGGACTGTACATGTGTGCGCCCCCCCCCCCAGGATGGATTAGTGATGTCTTCCCTGTATGGACTGTACATGTGTGCCCCCCCCCGCAGGATGGATTAGTACTGTCTGCCCTGTATGGACTGTACATGTGTGCCCCCCCCCCCCGCAGGATGGATTAGTGATGTCTGCCCTGTATGGACTGTACATGTGCGCCCCCCCCCCGCAGGATGGATTAGTGATGTCTGCCCTGTACGGACTGTACATGTGTGCGCCCCCCCCCCGCAGGATGGATTAGTGATGTCTGCCCTGTATGGACTGTACATGTGTGCGCCCCCCCCCCCCCGCAGGATGGATTAGTGATGTCTGCCCTGTATGGACTGTACATGTGTGCGCCCCCCCCCCGCAGGATGGATTAGTGATGTCTGCCCTGTACGGACTGTACATGTGTGCCCCCCCCCCCCGCAGGATGGATTAGTGATGTCTGCCCTGTATGGACTGTACATGTGTGCGCCCCCCCCCCCGCAGGATGGATTAGTGATGTCTGCCCTGTATGGACTGTACATGTGTGCGCCCCCCCCCCCCCGCAGGATGGATTAGTGATGTCTGCCCTGTATGGACTGTACATGTGTGCGCCCCCCCCCCCCCGCAGGATGGATTAGTGATGTCTGCCCTGTATGGACTGTACATGTGTGCGCCCCCCCCCCCCCCCGCAGGATGGATTAGTGATGTCTGCCCTGTATGGACTGTACATGTGTGCCCCCCCCGCAGGATGGATTAGTGATGTCTGCCCTGTACGGACTGTACATGTGTGCGCCCCCCCCGCAGGATGGATTAGTGATGTCTGCCCTGTACGGACTGGACATGTGTGCGCCCCCCCCGCAGGATGGATTAGTGATGTCTGCCCTGTATGGACTGTACATGTGTGCGCCCCCCCCCCCGCAGGATGGATTAGTGATGTCTGCCCCGTATGGACTGTACATGTGTGCCCCCCCCCGCAGGATGGATTAGTGATGTCTGCCCTGTATGGACTGTACATGTGCGCCCCCCCCCCCCCCCCGCAGGATGGATTAGTGATGTCTGCCCTGTATGGACTGTACATGTGTGCCCCCCCCGCAGGATGGATTAGTGATGTCTGCCCTGTATGGACTGTACATGTGCGCCCCCCCGCAGGATGGATTAGTGATGTCTGCCCTGTACGGACTGTACATGTGTGCGCCCCCCCCCCCCCCGCAGGATGGATTAGTGATGTCTGCCCTGTATGGACTGTACATGTGTGTGCCCCCCCCCCCGCAGGATGGATTAGTGATGTCTGCCCTGTATGGACTGTACATGTGCGCCCCCCCCCGCAGGATGGATTAGTGATGTCTGCCCTGTATGGACTGTACATGTGCGCCCCCCCCCCCCCCGCAGGATGGATTAGTGATGTCTGCCCTGTATGGACTGTACATGTGTGCGCCCCCCCCCGCAGGATGGATTAGTAATGTCTGCCCTGTATGGACTTTACATGTGTGTGCCCCAACCCGCAGGATGGATTAGTAATGTCTGCCCTATATGGACTGTACATGTGTGCGCCCCCCGCAGGGTGGATTAGTGATGTCTGCCCTGTATGGACTGTGCATGTGTGCCCCCCCCCCCCCCCGCAGGATGGATTAGTAATGTCTGCCCTGTATGGACTGTACACGTGTGTGCCCCAACCCGCAGGATGGATTAGTAATGTCTGCCCTGTATGGACTGTACATGTGTGCGCCCCCCGCAGGATGGATTAGTGATGTCTGCCCTGTATGGACTGTGCATGTGTGCGCCTCCCGCAGGATGGATTAGTGATGTCTGCCCTGTATGGACTGTACATGTGTGCCCCCCCCCCCCGCAGGATGGATTAGTAATGTCTGCCCTGTATGTACTGTACATGTGTGCCCCCCCCCGCAGGATGGATTAGTAATGTCTCCCCTGTATGGACTGTACATGTGTCCCCCCCCCCCCGCAGGATGGATTAGTAATGTCTGCCCTGTATGGACTGTACATGTGTGCGCCCCCCGCAGGATAGATTAGTGATGTCTGCCCTGTATGGACTGTACATGTGTGCGCCCCCCCGCAGGATGGATTAGTGATGTCTGCCCTGTATTGACTGTACATGTGCGTGCCCCCCCCCGCAGGATGGATTAGTAATGTCTGCCCTGTATGGACTGTATGAACTGTACATGTGTGCGCCCCCCGCAGGATGGATTAGTGATGTCTGCCCTGTATGGACTGTACATGTGTGCCTCCCCCGCAGGATGGATTAGCAATGTCTGCCCTGTATGGACTGTACATGTGGGCCCCCCCCCCCGCAGGATGGATTAGTGATGTCTGCCCTGTATGGACTGTACATGTGTGCCCCCCCCCGCAGGATGGATTAGTGATGTCTGCCCTGTATGGACTGTACATGTGCGCCCCCCCCGCAGGATGGATTAGTGATGTCTGCCCTGTATGGACTGTACATGTGTGCCCCCCCCCCGCAGGATGGATTAGTAATGTCTGCCCTGTATGGACTGTATGGACTGTACATGTGTGCCCCCCCCGCAGGATGGATTAGTAATGTCTGCCCTATATGGACTGTACATGTGTGCGCCCCCTGCAGGATGGATTAGTGATGTCTGCCCTGTATGGACTGTACATGTGTGCGCCCCCCGCAGGATGGATTAGTGATGTCTGCCCTGTGTTGACTGTACATGTGCGTGCCCCCCCCGCAGGATGGATTAGTAATGTCTGCCCTGTATGGACTGTACATGTGTGCGCCCCCCGCAGGATGGATTAGTGATGTCTGCCCTGTATGCACTGTACATGTGTGCCTCCCCCCCGCAGGATGGATTA
This sequence comes from Dendrobates tinctorius, assembly GCF_039654945.1. Lineage (NCBI taxonomy): Eukaryota > Metazoa > Chordata > Amphibia > Anura > Dendrobatidae > Dendrobates > Dendrobates tinctorius. Next base: position 3,532,259 of record NW_027361819.1, read on the forward strand.
GTAATGTCTGCCCTGTATGGACTGTACATGTGTGCCCCCCCCCGCAGGATGGATTAGTGATGTCTGCCCTGTATGCACTGTACATGTGTGCCTCCCCCGCAGGATGGATTAGTAATGTCTGCCCTGTATGGACTGTACATGTGTGCCTCCCCCCCCCCCCCGCAGGATGGATTAGTAATGTCTGCCCTGTATGGACTGTACATGTGTGCTCCCCTCGCAGGATGGATTAGTGATGTCTGCCCTGTATGGACTGTACATGTGTGCCTCCCCCGCAGGATGGATTAGTAATGTCTGCCCTGTATGGACTGTACATGTGTGCCTCCCCCCCCCCCCCCGCAGGATGGATTAGTAATGTCTGCCCTGTATGGACTGTACATGTGTGCGCCCCTCGCAGGATGGATTAGTAATGTCTGCCCTGTATGGACTGTACATGTGTGCCTCCCCCCGCAGGATGGATTAGTAATGTCTGCCCTGTATGGACTGTACATGTGTGCGCCCCCCCGCAGGATGGATTAGTGATGTCTGCCCTGTATGCACTGTACATGTGTGCCTCCCCTGCAGGATGGATTAGTAATGTCTGCCCTGTATGGACTGTACATGTGTGCCTCCCCCCCCCGCAGGATGGATTAGTAATGTCTGCCCTGTATGGACTGTACATGTGTGCGCCCCTCGCAGGATGGATTAGTAATGTCTGCCCTGTATGGACTGTACATGTGTGCCTCCCCCCCCCCCCCGCAGGATGGATTAGTAATGTCTGCCCTGTATGGACTGTACATGTGTGCGCCCCCCGCAGGATGGATTAGTGATGTCTGCCCTGTATGCACTGTACATGTGTGCCTCCCCCGCAGGATGGATTAGTAATGTCTGCCCTGCATGGACTGTACATGTGTGCCTCCCCCCCGCAGGATGGATTAGTAATGTCTGCCCTGTATGGACTGTACATGTTTGCCCCCCCCCCCGCAGGATGGATTAGTGATGTCTGCCCTGTATGGACTGTGCATGTGTGCGCCTCCCGCAGGATGGATTAGTGATGTCTGCCCTGTATGGACTGTACATGTGCGTGCCCCCCCCCCCGCAGGATGGATTAGTAATGTCTGCCCTGTATGGACTGTACATGTCTGCGCCCCCCCCGCAGGATGGATTAGTGATGTTTGCCCTGTATGGACTGTACATGTGTGCCTCCCCCGCAGGATGGATTAGTAATGTCTGCCCTGTATGGACTGTACATGTGTGCGCCCCTCGCAGGATGGATTAGTGATGTCTGCCCTGTATGGACTGTACATGTGTGCCCCCCCCCCCCCCGCAGGATGGATTAGTAATGTCTGCCCTGTATGGACTGTACATGTGTGCCCCCCCCCGCAGGATGGATTAGTAATGTCTGCCCTGTATGGACTGTACATGTATGTGCCCCCCCCCCCCGCAGGATGGATTAGTAATGTCTGCCCTGTATGGACTGTACATGTGTGCGCCCCCCGCAGGATGGATTAGTAATGTCTGCCCTGTATTGACTGTACATGTGCGTGCCCCCCCCCCGCAGGATGGATTAGTAATGTCTGCCCTGTATGGACTGTTCATGTGTGCACCCCCCGCAGGATGGATTAGTGATGTCTGCCCTGTATGGACTGTACATGTGTGCCTCCCCCGCAGGATGGATTAGTGATGTCTGCCCTGTATGGACTGTACATGTGTGCCTCCCCCCGCAGGATGGATTAGTAATGTCTGCCCTGTATGGACCGTACATGTGTGTGACCCCCCCAAGGGTGGATTAGTAATGTCTGCGCTGTATGGACTGTACATGTGTGCCTCCCCCGCAGAATGGATTAATAATGTCTGCCCTGTATGGACTGTACATGTGTGCCCCCCGCAGGATGGATTAGTAATGTCTGCCCTGCATGGACTGTACATGTGTGCGCCCCCCCCCCCCGCAGGATGGATTAGTGATGTCTGCCCTGTATGGACTGTACATGTGCGTGCCCCCCCCCCGCAGGATGGATTAGTAATGTCTGCCCTGTATGGACTGTACATGTGTGTGCCTCCCGCAGGATGGATTAGTGATGTCTGCCCTGTATGGACTGTACATGTGCGTGCCCCCCCCCCCCCCGCAGGATGGATTAGTAATGTCTGCCCTGTATGGACTGTACATGTGTGCCCCCCCCCGCAGGATGGATTAGTAATGTCTGCCCTGTATGGACTGTACATGTATGTGCCCCCCCCCCCCCGCAGGATGGATTAGTAATGTCTGCCCTGTATGGACTGTACATGTGTGCGCCCCCCGCAGGATGGATTAGTAATGTCTGCCCTGTATTGACTGTACATGTGCGTGCCCCCCCCGCAGGATGGATTAGTAATGTCTGCCCTGTATGGACTGTTCATGTGTGCACCCCCCGCAGGATGGATTAGTGATGTCTGCCCTGTATGGACTGTACATGTGTGCCTCCCCCGCAGGATGGATTAGTGATGTCTGCCCTGTATGGACTGTACATGTGTGCCTCCCCCCGCAGGATGGATTAGTAATGTCTGCCCTGTATGGACCGTACATGTGTGTGACCCCCCCAAGGGTGGATTAGTAATGTCTGCGCTGTATGGACTGTACATGTGTGCCTCCCCCGCAGAATGGATTAATAATGTCTGCCCTGTATGGACTGTACATGTGTGCCCCCCGCAGGATGGATTAGTAATGTCTGCCCTGCATGGACTGTACATGTGTGCGCCCCCCCCCCCCGCAGGATGGATTAGTGATGTCTGCCCTGTATGGACTGTACATGTGCGTGCCCCCCCCCCCCGCAGGATGGATTAGTAATGTCTGCCCTGTATGGACTGTACATGTGTGTGCCTCCCGCAGGATGGATTAGTGATGTCTGCCCTGTATGGACTGTACATGTGCGTGCCCCCCCCCCCCGCAGGATGGATTAGTAATGTCTGCCCTGTATGGACTGTACATGTGTGCGCCCCCCCCCGCAGGATGGATTAGTGTTGTCTGCCCTGTATGGACTGTACATGTGTGCGCCCCCCGCAGGATGGATTAGTGATGTCTGCCCTGTATGGACTGTACATGTGTGCCTCCCCCGCAGGATGGATTAGTGATGTCTGCCCTGTATGGACTGTACATGTGTGCCCCCCCCCCGCAGGATGGATTAGTAATGTCTGCCCTGTATGGACTGTACACGTGTGCCCCCCCCGCAGGATGGATTAGTAATGTCTGCCCTGTATGGACTGTACATGTATGTTCCCCCCCCCAGGATGGATTAGTAATGTCTGCCCTGTATGGACTGTACATGTGTGCGCCCCCCGCAGGATGGATTAGTAATATCTGCCCTGTATGGACTGTACATGTGTGTGCCCCCCCCCCCGCAGGATGGATTAGTAATGTCTGCCCTGTATGGACTGTACATGTGTGTGCCCCCCCCCGCAGGATGGATTAGTAATGTCTGCCCTGTATTGACTGTACATGTGTGCCTCCCCCGCAGGATGGATTAGTAATGTCTGCCCTGTATGGACTGTATGGACTGTACATGTGTGCGCCCCCCCCCCGCAGGATGGATTAGTAATGTCTGCCCTGTATGGACTGTACATGTGTGCGCCCCCCGCAGGATGGATTAGTAATATCTGCCCTGTATGGAGTGTATGGACTGTACATGTGTGCGCCCCCCTCAGGATGGATTAGTAATGTCTGCCCTGTATGGACTGTATGGACTGTACATGTGTGCCTCCCCCGCAGGATGGATTAGTGATGTCTGCCCTGTATGGACTGTACATGTGTGCCTCCCCCCGCAGGATGGATTAGTAATGTCTGCCCTGTATGGACCGTACATGTGTGTGACCCCCCCAAGGGTGGATTAGTAATGTCTGCGCTGTATGGACTGTACATGTGTGCCTCCCCCGCAGAATGGATTAATAATGTCTGCCCTGTATGGACTGTACATGTGTGCCCCCCGCAGGATGGATTAGTAATGTCTGCCCTGCATGGACTGTACATGTGTGCGCCCCCCCCCCGCAGGATGGATTAGTGATGTCTGCCCTGTATGGACTGTACATGTGCGTGCCCCCCCCCCGCAGGATGGATTAGTAATGTCTGCCCTGTATGGACTGTACATGTGTGTGCCTCCCGCAGGATGGATTAGTGATGTCTGCCCTGTATGGACTGTACATGTGCGTGCCCCCCCCCCCCCGCAGGATGGATTAGTAATGTCTGCCCTGTATGGACTGTACATGTGTGCGCCCCCCCCCGCAGGATGGATTAGTGTTGTCTGCCCTGTATGGACTGTACATGTGTGCGCCCCCCGCAGGATGGATTAGTGATGTCTGCCCTGTATGGACTGTACATGTGTGCCTCCCCCGCAGGATGGATTAGTGATGTCTGCCCTGTATGGACTGTACATGTGTGCCCCACCCCCGCAGGATGGATTAGTAATGTCTGCCCTGTATGGACTGTACACGTGTGCCCCCCCCGCAGGATGGATTAGTAATGTCTGCCCTGTATGGACTGTACATGTATGTGCCCCCCCCCAGGATGGATTAGTAATGTCTGCCCTGTATGGACTGTACATGTGTGCGCCCCCCGCAGGATGGATTAGTAATATCTGCCCTGTATGGACTGTACATGTGTGCTCCCCCCCGCAGGATGGATTAGTAATATCTGCCCTGTATGGACTGTACATGTGTGCGCCCCCCCCGCAGGATGGATTAGTAATGTCTGCCCTGTATGAACTGTATGGACTGTACATGTGTGCTCCCCCCGCAGGATGGATTAGTAATGTCTGCACTGTATGGACTGTACATGTGTGCTCCCCCCGCAGGATGGATTAGTAATATCTGCCCTGCATGGACTGTACATGTGTGTGCCCCCCCCCCCCCGCAGGATGGATTAGTAATGTCTGCCCTGTATTGACTGTACATGTGCGTGCTCCCCCCCGCAGGATGGATTAGTAATGTCTGCCCTGTATGGACTGTACATGTGTGCGCCCCCGCAGGATGGATTAGTGATGTCTGCCCTGTATGGACTGTACATGTGTGCCTCCCCCGCAGGATGGATTAGTAATGTCTGCCCTGTATGGACTGTACATGTGTGCGCCCCTCGCAGGATGGATTAGTGATGTCTGCCCTGTATGGACTGTACATGTGTGCCTCCCCCGCAGGATGGATTTGTGATGTCTGCCCTGTATGGACTGTACATGTGTGCCTCCCCCGCAGGATGGATTAGTAATGTCTGCCCTGTATGGACTGTACATGTGTGCCCCCCCCCGCAGGATGGATTAGTAATGTCTGCCCTGTATGGACTGTACATGTGTGCCCCCCCCGCAGTTTGGATTAGTAATGTCTGCCCTGTATGGACTGTACATGTGTTCCCCCCCCCGCAGGATGGATTAGTAATGTCTGCCCTGTATGGACTGTACATGTGTGCCCCCCCCCCCCGCAGGATGGATTAGTAATGTCTGCCCTGTATGGACTGTACATGTGTGCCCCCCCCCGCAGTTTGGATTAGTAATGTCTGCCCTGTATGGACTGTACATGTGTTCCCCCCCCGCAGGATGGATTAGTAATGTCTGCCCTGTATGGACTGTACATGTGTGCCCCCCCCGCAGGATGGATTAGTAATGTCTGCCCTGTATGGACTGTACATGTGTGCCTCCCCCCCCCCCCCCGCAGGATGGATTAGTAATGTCTGCCCTGTATGGACTGTACATGTGTGCGCCCCCCGCAGGATGGATTAGTGATGTCTGCCCTGTATGGACTGTACATGTGTGCCCCCCCCCCCCCGCAGGATGGATTAGTAATGTCTGCCCTGTATGGACTGTACATCTGTGCCCCCCCCCGCAGGATGGATTAGTGATGTCTGCCCCGTATGGACTGTACATGTGTGCCCCCCCCCCCGCAGGATGGATTAGTAATGTCTGCCCCGTATGGACTGTACATGTGTGCCCCCCCCCCCGCAGGATGGATTAGTGATGTCTGCCCTGTATGGACTGTACATGTGTGCCCCCACCCCAGCAGGATGGATTAGTGATGTCTGCCCTGTATGGACTGTACATGTGTGCCCCCCCCCGCAGGATGGATTAGTGATGTCTGCCCTGTATGGACTACATGTGTGCCCCCCCCCCCCGCAGGATGGATTAGTGATGTCTGCCCTGTATGGACTGTACATGTGTGCCCCCACCCCAGCAGGATGGATTAGTAATGTCTGCCCTGTATGGACTGTACATGTGTGCCCCCCCCCCCCCGCAGGATGGATTAGTAATGTCTGCCCTGTATGGACTGTACATGTGTGCCCCCCCCCCGCAGGATGGGTTAGTAATGTCTGCCCTGTATGGACTGTACATGTGTGCCCCCCCCCGCAGGATGGATTAGTAATATCTGCCCTGTATGGACTGTACATGTGTGCCCCACCCCGCAGGATGGATTAGTAATGTCTGCCCTGTATGGACTGTACATTTGTGCCCCCCCCGCAGGATGGATTAGTACTGTCTGCCCTGTATGGACTGTACATGTGTGCCCCCCCCCCCCGCAGGATGGATTAGTAAGGTCTGCCCTGTATGGACTGTACATGTGTGCCCCCCCCCCCCGCAGGATGGATTAGTAATGACTGCCCTGTATGGACTGTACATGTGTGCCCCCCCCCCGCAGGATGGATTAGTAATGTCTGCCCTGTATGGTCTGTACATGTGTGCCCCCCCCCGCAGGATGGATTAGTAATGTCTGCCCTGTATGGACTGTACATGTGTGCCCCCCCCCCCCGCAGAATGGATTAGTAATGACTGCCCTGTATGGACTGTACACGTGTGCGCCCCCCCCCGCAGGATGGATTAGTAATGTCTGCCCTGTATGGACTGTACATGTGTGCCCCCCCCCCGCAGGATGGATTAGTAATGTCTGCCCTGTATGGACTGTACATTTGTGCCCCCCCCCGCAGGATGGATTAGTACTGTCTGCCCTGTATGGACTGTACATGTATGCCCCCCCCCCCGCAGGATGGGTTAGTAATGTCTGCCCTGTATGGACTGTACATGTGTGCCCCCCCCCCCCCGCAGGATGGATTAGTAATGACTGCCCTGTATGGACTGTACATGTGTGCCCCCCCCCCGCAGGATGGATTAGTAATGTCTGCCCTGTATGGACTGTACATGTGTGCCCCCCCCCCGCAGGATGGATTACTAATGTCTGCCCTGTATGGACTGTACATGTGTGCCCCCCCCCCCGCAGGATGGATTAGTAATGTGTGCCCTGTATGGACTGTACATGTGTGCCCTCCCCGCAGGATGGATTAGTAATGTCTGCCCTGTATGGACTGTACATGTGTGCCCCCCCCCGCAGGATGGATTAGTAATGTCTGCCCTGTATGGACTGTACATGTGTGCCCCCCCCCCCCCCCGCAGGATGGATTAGTAATGACTGCCCTGTATGGACTGTACATGTGTGCCCCCCCCGCAGGATGGATTAGTAATGTCTGCCCTGTATGGACTGTACATGTGTGCCCCCCCCCGCAGGATGGATTAGTAATGACTGCCCTGTATGGACTGTACATGTGTGCTCCCCCCGCAGGATGGATTAGTGATGTCTGCCCTGTATGGACTGTACATGTGTGCCCCCCCCCCCACAGGATGGATTAGTAATGACTGCCCTGTATGGACTGTACATGTGTGCCCCCACCCCCGCAGGATGGATTAGTAATGTCTGCCCTGTATGGACTGTACATGTGTGCCCCCCCCCCCCGCAGGATGGATTAGTAATGACTGCCCTGTATGGACTGTACATGTGTGCCCCCCCGCAGGATGGATTAGTAATGTCTGCCCTGTATGGACTGTACATGTGTGCCCCCCCCCCCGCAGGATGGATTAGTAATGACTGCCCTGTATGGACTGTACATGTGTGCCCCCCCCCGCAGGATGGATTAGTAATGACTGCCCTGTATGGACTGTACATGTGTGCCCCCCCCCCCGCAGGATGGATTAGTAATGACTGCCCTGTATGGACTGTACATGTGTGCCCCCACCCCCGCAGGATGGATTAGTAATGTCTGCCCTGTATGGACTGTACATTTGTGCCCCCCCCCCGCAGGATGGATTAGTAATGACTGCCCTGTATGGACTGTACATGTGTGCCCCCCCCCGCAGGATGGATTAGTAATGTCTGCCCTGTATGGACTGTACATGTGTGCCCCCCCCGCAGGATGGATTAGTAATGTCTGCCCTGTATGGACTGTACACGTGTGCCCCCCCCCCCCCGCAGGATGGATTAGTAATGTCTGCCCTGTATGGACTGTACATGTGTGCCCCCACCCCCGCAGGATGGATTAGTAATGTCTGCCCTGTATGGACTGTACATTTGTGCCCCCCCCCGCAGGATGGATTAGTAATGACTGCCCTGTATGGACTGTACATGTGTGCCCCCCCCGCAGGATGGATTAGTAATGTCTGCCCTGTATGGACTGTACATGTGTGCCCCCACCCCCGCAGGATGGATTAGTAATGTCTGCCCTGTATGGACTGTACATGTGTTCCCCCCCCCCCCCCCCCCGCCGGATGGATTAGTAATGTCTGCCCTGTATGCACTGTACATGTGTGCCCCCCCCCCGCAGGATGGATTAGTAATGACTGCCCTGTATGGACTGTACATGTGTGCCCCCCCCCGCAGGATGGATTAGTAATGACTGCCCTGTATGGACTGTACATGTGTGCCCCCCCCCCCGCAGGATGGATTAGTAATGACTGCCCTGTATGGACTGTACATGTGTGCCCCCACCCCCGCAGGATGGATTAGTAATGTCTGCCCTGTATGGACTGTACATTTGTGCCCCCCCCCCGCAGGATGGATTAGTAATGACTGCCCTGTATGGACTGTACATGTGTGCCCCCCCCCCGCAGGATGGATTAGTAATGTCTGCCCTGTATGGACTGTACATGTGTGCCCCCCCCGCAGGATGGATTAGTAATGTCTGCCCTGTATGGACTGTACACGTGTGCCCCCCCCCCCCCGCAGGATGGATTAGTAATGTCTGCCCTGTATGGACTGTACATGTGTGCCCCCACCCCCGCAGGATGGATTAGTAATGTCTGCCCTGTATGGACTGTACATTTGTGCCCCCCCCCGCAGGATGGATTAGTAATGACTGCCCTGTATGGACTGTACATGTGTGCCCCCCCCGCAGGATGGATTAGTAATGTCTGCCCTGTATGGACTGTACATGTGTGCCCCCACCCCCGCAGGATGGATTAGTAATGTCTGCCCTGTATGGACTGTACATGTGTTCCCCCCCCCCCCCCCCCCGCCGGATGGATTAGTAATGTCTGCCCTGTATGCACTGTACATGTGTGCCCCCCCCCCGCAGGATGGATTAGTAATGTCTGCCCTGTATGGACTGTACATGTGTGCCCCCCCCCGCAGGATGGATTAGTAATGTCTGCCCTGTATGCACTGTACATGTGTGCCCCCCCCGCAGGATGGATTAGTAATGTCTGCCCTGTATGGACTGTACATGTGTGCCCCCCCCGCAGGATGGATTAGTAATGACTGCCCTGTATGCACTGTACATGTGTGCTCCCCCCGCCGGATGGATTAGTAATGTCTGCCCTGTACGGACTGTACATGTGTGCCCCCCCCCCCGCAGGATGGATTAGTAATGACTGCCCTGTATGGACTGTACATGTGTGCGCCCCCCCCCGCAGGATGGATTAGTAATGTCTGCCCTGTATGGACTGTACATGTGTGCCCCCACCCCCGCAGGATGGATTAGTAATGACTGCCCTGTATGGACTGTACATGTGTGCCCCCACCCCCGCAGGATGGATTAGTAATGTCTGCCCTGTATGGACTGTACATGTGTGCCCCCACCCCCGCAGGATGGATTAGTAATGACTGCCCTGTATGGACTGTACATGTGTGCCCCCCCCCGCAGGATGGTTTAGTAATGACTGCCCTGTATGCACTGTACATGTGTGCCCCCCCCCCCGCAGGATGGATTAGTAATGACTGCCCTGTATGGACTGTACATGTGTGCGCCCCCTGATGTCCCATCATCCTCCTGGGCTCGGTGCCCCCAGCACTGATCGCGTCGGTTTCTTCCCCTGCACTTTCCATTTTCAGTCTGGATTTGTCGCCGTGGAAACACGAATAAGCCGATGACATCCGAGAGATGGCGCCGGATTGGCCGATTACTGTGTCTGTGATGATGTCATAAATCTTTGCTCCTCTCCCGCCCCCCGCTGACGTCACAGTCACCGGAAGAGCCGCTACCTGCCAGGTGAAGGGGCCGCCGGGGCGCGATGCTCTGCAGAGGGAGCGACGCTCTGAAGGACGAGACACAGTGAGAGGTGACAGGGAGGGGGAAGACGTCAGAGGCATGGGAAGGGTTAACAGGCAGGAGGCGCTGCAGCCCCGCGGCTCTCCACTCCTCTCCAGTGCAGCAGCTGAAGCGTTAACGGAAGCCGCTCACAGCTCCTGGCATGAATATGTATAGCAGTGAGGGGGCATCATGTGTCTGTGCGGCTGCACGCCCCCCTCACACCCTGCATCATCCTCTCCGCAGAGCAGCACATAAAGCCGGAGGAGCCGCGCACCCAGCACCCGACACACATTGCACCCGGCACCCACTGCACCCGACACACACACTGCACCCGGCACCCGCTCTACCCAGCAACCACTGCACCCAGCAACCACTGCACCCGGCACCCACTGCACCCGGCACCCGACACACGCTGCACCCAGCACACGCTGCACCCGACACACACTGCACCCGACACCCGCTGCACCCGGCACCTGCTGCACCCGGCACCCAGCCAAAATGAGACAGTACCAGGAAGGTAAGACACAGAAGACAGCTGCCATGTTGTGGTGTACTCTGCCAGCCTGTTTCAAGCCCCGAACCATCAATTCTGCCCATATACACCGCCCCCTGCCATCAGTGCCACCCATATACACCGCCCCTTGTCAGTACCACCTATACACCGCTCCCTGCTGTCAGTGCCACCCATCTACACCGCCCCCTGCCGTCAGTGCCACCCATCTACACCGCCCCCTGCCGTCAGTGCCACCTCTATACACCGCCCCCTGCTGTCAGTGTCACCTATATACACCGCCCCTGCTGTCAGTGTCACTTGTATACACCGCCCGGTACCAGAGGAATAGTATTGGCAATCCTTATACTAGACACTTCATGTACGCTGGTTGTGTTTCTGCATGGCATGGACGCCCCGGCCGGCAGCGCGTCACATGTAGTGGCATCCATGTGACACTGAGGACAGTGTCGGTGAGTCACCCGCTGCTTCCTTCGCCGCCGGCCTCTGATTCACTGCATGACTCGCGGGTCCTTCATACCTCGCTGCCACCTTGACCCACAGTCGCCAGTGCCCAAAACCTGCACACATGGCGCTCGCCGGGCCGGATCACCGCCATCAACCTGACCTTCGCCCCACAATCTGCTCGCCGATCCCTTTTGTCTGGAGATCAGGCCTCGGATGTTCTGCTCCATCACAGTCCACATCTCTGCTCGCTGGCAGTGAATTCTTGTTAGTATCGGACCTTGCTTTGACTAATCGCTGGATACATTGTGACAAACCCTCTGCTGTGTGTGGCATTAGGTCTGTTTGGGCCTCCGCAGTTTGGGGGTCTCTGAGCGCTTTTGTTTTGTGCGATTTCACCTTTATTTTTGTGTTCGCAGGTTGTGAGAAGTGATCGATAGAAGCCACAGATCCGGAGCGCGGCCTGCCCAGACCCGCTCTATGCCCCTGCAGCTGCCCACCATGAATTTCCGCAGTCACCGGCTCCTGCGCCGCTCTCCTCCCCCTGCACCAGCTCTGTCCACCAAACCCACGGCGACGGGGGGAGCGTCCAGCACCGGACTGTCCAGCCTTGGCAGCATCGCCCAGATCAGCCCATGCCTCTACCTCTCCAGCGGGAACGCGGCGGGCAGCCGACAGCTCGTCTACGCCCGCAACATCACCTGCATTGTCAACGCCACACTGGAGATTCCCAACTCCAACTGGCCGGATGTGGAATACATCAAGGTGCCCGTGCCGGACCTGCCCCACGCCCCGCTCGCCCTTTACTTTGATTCGGTGGCGGACCGGATCCACCAAAACGGGAAGAGGAACGGCAGGACATTGGTGCACTGTGTGGCGGGGGTCAGCCGCTCCGCCACGCTCTGCATTGCCTACCTCATGAAGTACCACCGCCTGTCACTGCTGGACGCCCACCAGTGGGTGAAGACCCGGAGGCCGGTGGTGCGGCCCAACGCCGGCTTCTGGCAGCAGCTGATCCAGTACGAGAAGAAGCTTTTCGGTAAAAACACTGTGCGGCTGGTACCGTCTCCACTCGGACTCATCCCCGACATATACGAGCGGGAAACCCGCAACCTCATCCCTGTCTGGGGCTTCAGATGAAGCCGCTCCGACTGCCACAAGAACAATCGCCGATGCTACAGAATCCAGCCCGCCAATCAACACCAAGACCCCCCCCCTCAAAATGGACAGTCCAGACTTCTATGAGTAAATCGTAATCTGCAACATCCTACTATTCTGAGAACCCTGCTTGCCGTCTCCAAACTGGAACATCTGAGGGTTTGTTACATTTGCATCCAGTCTTGGACCAATTGTCAGCAGCACAAATCCCGTCCAGATAGTCAGCTACAATGTACCATGCAGGTAAAAACGTATCAGTCTGAGACTGGACACATTGTAACAGACCCTCAGCTGTGCCGTTTCCCTTCCCTGACAGCAAGCAAGAGATCTGAAAAATTGTGCGTCCGTTGTCTGGAGCAGGAGCGACTTTATATTAACACGATGTCACAAATCTTCGCTCGCGCACAGAGTTCTCCACCTCAAAAGGACATTGCTGGCATGGGAGGTTGCAAAAGTTGCTTTCTCTGCTGAGGGTGGCAGGAGAGGTGGCTCGAGTGGCAGGGGATTACGGGAGAGGCGGCTCAGGTGGTGGGACAGCGGCTCGAGGATGGCGGCTCAGGAGGCAGGGGATAGCGGGATGGCAACTCGGGTGGCAACGGGATGGCGGCTCAGGTGGCAGGGGATAGCGGGAGAGGCGGCTCAGATGGTAGGGGGACGGCGGCTCAGGTGGCAGGGGATAGCGGCTCAGGTGGCAGGGGATAGCGGGAGAGGCGGCTGAGATGGTAGGGGGACGGCGTCTCAGGTGGCAGGGGATAGCGGGAGAGGCGGCTCAGGTGGTAGGGGGACGGCGGCTCAGGAGGCAGGGGATAGCGGGAGTCGGCTCAGGTGGTAGGGGGACGGCGGCTTGGGTGGCACGGGGATGGCGGCTCAGGTGGCAGGGGATAGTGGGAGGCGGCTCGGTAGGGGGACGACGGCTCGGGTGGCACAGGGATGGCGGCTCAGGTGGCAGGGGATAGCGGGAGAGGCGGCTCAGATGGTAGGGGGACGGCGGCTCGGGGATGGCGGCTCAAGTGGCAGGGGATAGCGGGAGTGGCGGCTCAGGTGGCAGGGGGATAGCGGGAGAGGCGGCTCAGGTAGGGGGACGGCGGATCTGATGGAAGGGGGACGGCGGCTAAGGTGGTAGGGGGACGGTGGCTCGGGTCGCGCAGAACGTTACAGGATATATAGTGGATTTTATTTTTCGGTGATTGTATGGAGGACGGTGGCGTCACTGGAGGGCGTTTTCCCCGCGGCCGCCCCTCATTTATTTTTTTCGTGCTGACGACAGCACAACTCATCGCTATAGGATCCTTATTTTTCAGCCGTGGGTGCGACATAAATGTAGATTTCTAAATAAATAAAAATTACCAAAATGTTTGTGGAAAAAGATTTATTTACAGCAAAAGCAACAACAGTTAAAAGTGAATTAAAAAAGCAGAAATGACGCAGCAGACAAGATACAGACCAAACATATACAGATGGGGAGGGGGGGGGATGCAATACTACACCCAGTGACATGAGGCGCAGAGGACCCCACACCTCTCTGGGCATCCCCAAATTTTAGACCAGATCATCGGTCTTCACATTACACCAAGTGTACATTCCTAGTGTACTTGGAATGCTGGGAATTGTAGTCCGTTCACTGGAGTGCAGCATGTACAGTAAAGGGGCAACCAGAGACTTTTCTTGGCGACGACACCTCCATTTCTTCTATAAGTCCTATGTACATGAGATCCCAGAGATTAACCCATCAATCACTGTCACCATCGTCACTGATTATCCCCTTTAAGCTGGACCAGTCCATTGGCCTCTTTTTGCAGGGTGGGCCTTCCTCTCCTTCGGAGTCAGATCCCACAGTTTTCCTGTAGGGGGAGTCATCACGGACTGGGGATGGCCGATAGGGGTTCCAGGTGTTCCGACGTTGAGGTCGTCCTGCAAAAGAAACAGGTGTCACAAACACGGCGCACAGCATGCGGGAAAGTGGAGAGATTTCTCTACACACTCAGACTGACAGGAACTCTCCATCACCCACACGGCAGCACAGCAAAAGAGAGAGTGAGGGGAGTATAAGATTGGTAAAGCAAAGTTACTGCACCATTATATAATAAAATGCTGCCTACAGCCACCACTAGGGGGAGCTCCCTGTATACAGAGATACATGATAAGATCCTGTCTGTAGCCACCACTAGAGGGAGCTCCCTGTATACAGAGATACATGATAAGATCCTGTCTGCGGCCACCACTAGGGGGAGCTCCCTGTATACAGAGATACATGATAAGATTCTGTCTGCAGCCACCACTAGGGGGAGCTCCCTCTGTACAGAGATACATAATAAGATCCTGTCTGCAGCCTCCACTAGGGGGAGCTCCCTTTATAAAGAGATACATAATAAGATCCTGTCTGCAGCCTCCACTAGGGGGAGCTCCCTGTATACAGAGATACATGATAAGATCCTGTCTGCAGCCACCACTAGGGGAAGCTCCCTGTATACAGAGATACATAATAAGATCCTGTCTGCAGTCACCACTAGGGGGAGCTCCCTGTATACAGAGATACATGATAAGCTCCTGTCTGCAGCCACCACTAGGGGGAGCTCCCTGTATACAGAGATACATGATAAGATCCTTTCTGCAGCCACCACTAGGGGAAGCTCCCTGTATACAGAGATACACAAGATCCTGTCTGCAGTCACCACTAGGGGGAGCTCCCTGTATACAGAGATACATAAGATCCTGTCTGCAGCCACCACTAGGGGAAGCTCCCTGTATAAAGAGATACATAAGATCCTGTCTGCAGCCACCACTAGGGGGAGCTCCCTGTATACAGAGATACATGATAAGATCCTGTCTGCAGCCACCACTAGGGGGAGCTCCCTGTATACAGAGATACATGATAAGATCCTGTCTGCAGCCACCACTAGGGGGAGCTCCCTGTATACAGAGATACATGATAAGATCCTGTCTGCAGCCACCACTAGGGGGAGCTCCCTGTATACAGAGATACATGATCAGATCCTGTCTGCAGCCACCACTATGGGGAGCTCCCTGTATACAGAGATACATGATAAGATCCTGTCTGCAGCCACCACTAGGGGGAGCTCCCTGTATACAGAGAAACATGATAAGATCCTGTCTGCAGCCACCACTAGGGGGAGCTCCCTGTATACAGAGATACATGATCAGATCCTGTCTGCAGCCACCACTATGGGGAGCTCCCTGTATACAGAGATACATGATAAGATCCTGTCTGCAGCCACCACTAGGGGGAGCTCCCTGTATACAGAGATACATAAGATCCTGTCTGCAGCCACCACTAGGGGGAGCTCCCTGTATACAGAGATACATGATAAGATCCTGTCTGCAGCCACCACTAGGGGGAGCTCCCTGTATACAGAGAAACATGATAAGATCCTGTCTGCAGCCACCACTATGGGGAGCTCCCTGTATACAGAGATACATGATAAGATCCTGTCTGCAGCCACCACTAGGGGGAGCTCCCTGTATACAGAGATACATGATAAGATCCTGTCTGCAGCCACCACTAGGGGGAGCTCCCTGTATACAGAGAAACATAAGATCCTGTCTGCAGCCACCACTAGGGGGAGCTCCCTGTATACAGAGATACAGGATAAGATCCTGTCTGCAGCCACCACTAGGGGGAGCTCCCTGTATACAGAGATACATGATAAGATCCTGTCTGCAGCCACCACTAGGGGGAGCTCCCTGTATACAGAGAAACATAAGATCCTGTCTGCAGCCACCACTAGGGGGAGCTCCCTGTATACAGAGATACATGATAAGATCCTGTCTGCAGCCACCACTAGGGGGAGCTCCCTGTATACAGAGATACATGATAAGATCCTGTCTGCAGCCACCACTAGGGGGAGCTCCCTGTATACAGAGAAACATAAGATCCTGTCTGCAGCCACCACTAGGGGGAGCTCCCTGTATACAGAGATACAGGATAAGATCCTGTCTGCAGCCACCACTAGGGGGAGCTCCCTGTATACAGAGATACATGATAAGATCCTGTCTGCAGCCACCACTAGGGGGAGCTCCCTGTATACAGAGAAACATAAGATCCTGTCTGCAGCCACCACTAGGGGGAGCTCCCTGTATACAGAGATACATGATAAGATCCTGTCTGCAGCCACCACTAGGGGGAGCTCCCTGTATACAGAGATACATGATAAGATCCTGTCTGCAGCCACCACTAGGGGGAGCTCCCTGTAGAGATTTATACCGGGTTTTGGGATGGGCGCCGAGGCCTCTCCACTGATGTGATTAAGAGGAAGCATTACATTATATCCGCCGGCCTTGGACAGATTGTTCGGGCATTTAGTGGCAGACAGGACGTTTAGTCGCGCTCACATGAGCAGTGTGGCGCCGTGCGTATAGACAGAACACATTTTATCCCATTTTGTGATTTCCACCAGTGAGACCTGCGCGGTATTACGGGTTTCTCTCCCTCCCGCGGACTTACCGGTGGTGGCGATGATGTTGCCAGTGTCTAGCTCCGCCAGCTCGGCCGCCTCCTCCCTCTTCAGTCGCACCATGCGGCATTTCTCCAGCGATGGCTGCCCTGCAGGAAGACATCGGACTGTTCGTCACCAGGCAGGACGCTCTCCAGTAATCGCCATTGTCGCTCACTACCTCAGTGACCACCTCCGCCACCTGCCTCACCTTTGACCCCCAGGTCCTCCAGCTCCTTCTTCAGCACCTCCACCATGGCCTTCACCGAGCGGCAGTCCTGGAACAGCTTCTTGTAGTTCCTCCGGGCCCCGCAGGTCAGGATGTACTTCTTGAGGCGCAGGATGGAGGGGTGATCCTCCTTGGAGACGCCCTGTGCAGAGTGGAGGTCTCACAATGTTGGACGGTCACATTCCCCCCTCCCCCACACTCCCGCGGACCTTACCTGCTTCTTGCCGCTTTTCCCCTTGGTGTCGGGCTCCGATCTGGCGGAGGAGTCACTGTCTTCATCTTTTCCTTCGGTTTTCTTCTTGGCTCTGTCCTTGGAGTCACTCTCCGCTCTCTTGTCCTTCGCTCCTTTGCCGTCTGTCTCTTTGCGCCCACCTGCTGCAGTCTCGGGCTTCTTTGCCTTCTCCTCGTCACTCTCCGTATTCAGGTCACTCTCGTCCTCCTCGCTGTCACTCTTTGTTATCTTTTTATAAGGAGATCTCTTAGCTTCATTCTTACGGTTACTCTTTGGTGCGCTCGTTCCAGTCCTCTCTTTTTCATCACTCTCGCTAGCGCTGTCTTTCTTTTCGGCTGCACTCTCATCGCTATCACTGCTGTCATTTGATGCCCTTATCTCTCCTGCGCTCTCTTCATCACTGTCTTTCTTAGGAATCTTTACAATTGAAGCTCTATTGCGTGCACTCTCTTCCTCTTCACTATCACTGTCTTTTTTTGACCCTGAACTCTTTTCTTCCTCCTCCTCACTGTCACTCTCTTTCTTAGCCACTTTCTTCTTGGGCGCTCTCTTTCTTGCATTCTCCTCTTCCTCCTCCTCACTATCACTGTCTTTCTTAGCCGCTTTCTTCTTGGGCACTCTCTTTCTTGCAGTCTCTTCCTCCTCCTCCTCACTATCACTGTCTTTCTTAGCCGCTTTCTTCTTGGGCACTCTCTTTCTTGCAGTCTCTTCCTCCTCCTCCTCACTGTCACTCTCTTTCTTAGCCGCTTTCTTCTTGGGCGCTCTCTTTCTTGCATTCTCTTCTTCCTCCTCCTCACTATCACTGTCTTTCTTAGCCGCTTTCTTCTTGGGCACTCTCTTTCTTGCAGTCTCTTCCTCCTCCTCCTCACTGTCACTCTCTTTCTTAGCCGCTTTCTTCTTGGGCACTCTCTTTCTTGCAGTCTCTTCCTCCTCCTCCTCACTGTCACTCTCTTTCTTAGCCGCTTTCTTCTTGGGCACTCTCTTTCTTGCAGTCTCTTCCTCCTCCTCCTCACTGTCACTCTCTTTCTTAGCCGCTTTCTTCTTGGGCACTCTCTTTCTTGCAGTCTCTTCCTCCTCCTCCTCACTGTCACTCTCTTTCTTAGCCGCTTTCTTCTTGGGCACTCTCTTTCTTGCGTTCTCTTCTTCCTCCTCCTCACTATCACTGTCTTTCTTAGCCGCTTTCTTCTTGGGTGCTCTCTTTCTTGCACTCTCTTCGTTATGGCCTTTTCCTTGCACTCTCATTACCTTGATTTGTGCTCTCTTCCCCTTTTCAGTCTTTTGCCCGGATTTCTCCCCGTGGCTGTCGCTGTCAGTCTCATTTTTCGGAGGACTCTTTGTGGCCTTGTCTCTCTCTTTTCCGTCAGCCCGTGCAGTCTCTTTGTGGGTGACCTTCGGCTTCATCGCCTCTGCCTCGCTATCAGAGTCCACGTACTCTAACCTCGTGTTGGTCTCCTTTATGCCACTGCTGGCAGTCACTTTTTTCTGGTCTGTCTCTTCCTCCAAGCTCTTTAGTGTGGTCCCTTTGCCTCTTTTAGGTGTTGTCTTTACCCTCCTCTTCGATCCGTCTGCTTTCTTCGCGGCTGCGGTCTCTTCCGCTTTTATTGGGGTTGTCACGAACACTGGGGCCTCGGGGGAGCTCCCGGACAGTCTCTTGCTGTCTCGCTGCTCGATTCCAGAATCCTCTTCAGAGTCGTCACCTGCAGGGACAGACACGATGTTAGTCCTGGTGCGGCCGGACGGCGCAGCGGCACATTCACGGTCTATGGTTCGCTCTGCGGCCGGTAAAGCCGCGGTACGTACCGCCCATCTGCCGCTGTCTCTTCCCCGGGGGCTCCATGTCCTTGTTGCTGTCCTGGCGGCCCCTCTTCTGCACCTTCATGATGAGGGGCTCATCGTCACTGACGTCTTCCTTCTGTCATTGATCACACAAGACCTGGTCACATATACAGTGCCTACAAGTAGTATTCAACCCCCTGCAGATTTAGCAGGTTTACACATTCGGAATTAACTTGGCATTGTGACATTTGGACTGTAGATCAGCCTGGAAGTGTGAAATGCACTGCAGCAAAAAAGAATGTTATTTCTTTGTTTAATTTTTTTTTAAATTGTGAAAAGTTTATTCAGAGGGTCATTTATTATTCAACCCCTCAAACCACCAGAATTCTGTTTGGTTCCCCTAAAGTATTAAGAAGTATTTCAGGCACAAAGAACAATGAGCTTCACATGTTTGGATTAATTATCTCTTTTTCCAGCCTTTTCTGACTATTTAAGACCCTCCCCAAACTTGTGAACAGCACTCATACATGGTCAACATGGGAAAGACAAAGGAGCATTCCAAGGCCATCAGAGACAAGATCGTGGAGGGTCACAAGGCTGGCAAGGGGTACAAAACCCTTTCCAAGGAGTTGGGCCTACCTGTCTCCACTGTTGGGAGCATCATCCGGAAGTGGAAGGCTTATGGAACTACTGTTAGCCTTCCACGGCCTGGACAGCCTTTGAAAGTTTCCTCCCGTGCCGAGGCCAGGCTTGTCCGAAGAGTCAAGGCTAACCCAAGGACAACAAGGAAGGAGCTCCGGGAAGATCTCATGGCAGTGGGGACATTGGTTTCAGTCAATACCATAAGTAACGTACTCCACCGCAATGGTCTCCGTTCCAGACGAGCCCGTAAGTTACCTTTACTTTCAAAGCGTCATGTCAAGGCTCGTCTACAGTTTGCTCATGATCACTTGGAGGACTCTGAGTCAGACTGGTTCAAGGTTCTCTGGTCTGATGAGACCAAGATCGAGATCTTTGGTGCCAACCACACACGTGACGTTTGGAGACTGGATGGCACTGCATACGACCCCAAGAATACCATCCCTACAGTCAAGCATGGTGGTGGCAGCATCAGGCTGTGGGGCTGTTTCTCAGCCAAGGGGCCTGGCCATCTGGTCCGCATCCATGGGAAGATGGATAGCACGGCCTACCTGGAGATTTTGGCCTAGAACCTCCGCTCCTCCATCAAGGATCTTAAGATGGGTCGTCATTTCATCTTTCAACAAGACAACGACCCAAAGCACACAGCCAAGAAAACCAAGGCCTGGTTCAAGAGGCAAAAAATCAAGGTGTTGGAGTGGCCTAGTCAGTCTCCTGACCTTAACCCAATTGAAAACTTGTGGAAGGAGCTCAAGATTAAAGTCCACATGAGACACCCAAAGAACCTAGATAACTTGGAGAAGATCTGCATGGAGGAGTGGGCCAAGATAACTCCAGAGACCTGTGCCGGCCTGATCAGGTCTTATAAAAGACGATTATTAGCTGTAATTGCAAACAAGGGTTATTCCACAAAATATTAAACCTAGGGGTTGAATAATAATTGACCCACACTTGTATGTTTAAAATTTATTAAAATTTAACTGAGCAACATAACTTTTTGGTTTGTAAGATTTATGCATCTGTTAATAAATCCTGCTCTTGTGTGAAGTTTGAAGGCTCTAACTTATTTGCATCTTATCAAACCTGCTAAATCTGCAGGGGGTTGAATACTACTTGTAGGCACTGTATCTCAATCAGAAAAAGGGAGATCCGTCGTCACGGCAGAAAGTGTTGGCACCCCTGGGGGTCACTGTCCAGCGCTCCCTTACACAGCGTCGTCCCGTGGCTACTCAGAGCCATATTACCGGCGCACATCGTTCTCAGGACGTGGATCTCATGCTGGAAGCAGAGTGACGCCACTTCTATTTCACGTGACCCGTAAATGCGTCATCATCAATGCAGCCATCAGTATTACCGATCAAATACAGTGGCTTGTGAAAGTATTCACCCCCTTGGCATTTTTGGCGCTTTGCTACCTCACAACCTGGAATTTCACTTTTCTTTGAGGGTTTGCATCAGGTCATGAACAGAACGTGCCGACAACTGTGAACTTTCAATTGTGACACAAAACAAATAGGACAAAAGAACTGAAAACACCAGTGTGCAAAACTCTTCACCCCCCTAAAGTCAGTACATTGTGGAGCCTCCTTTTACAGCAATAACAGCTGCAGTCACTTTGGATGTCTCTTAGTTTTCCACATCAGGCCACTGGGATTTTTGCTCATTCCTTAAGGTAAAACTGCTCCAGCTCCTTCAGGTTAGATGTTTCCTCTGGTGATCAGCGATCTTCACATCTGACCCCAGATTCTCCACTGGATTAAGGTCTGGGCTGTGACTCGGCCGCTCCAGAACATTTACACGTTTCCCCGTATACCACTTGAGTGTTGCTTTAGCAGCATGCTTTGGGTCATTGTCTTGTTGGAAGGTGAATCTCTGTCCCAGTCTCAAATCACTGACAGAGACAGGTTTTCCTCAAGAACATCCCTATATTTCGCACCATCCATCTTCCCCTCAACTTCTGTCCCTGCTGCCAAAAAAATCTCATGATGATGCCACCACCATGTTTCACTGTGGGGATGGTCTTCTTGGGGTGATAAGTAGTGTTGGTTTGGCACCAGAGATAGCATTTACCTTGGTGGCCATGGTGGTGTTTGGACATGCTCCTTGGTCTTCATGGTGGTGTTTGGACATGCTCCTTGGTCTTCATGGTGGTGTTTGGACATGCTCCTTGGTCTTCATGGTGGTGTTTGGACATGCTCCTTGGTCTTCATGGTGGTGTTTGGACATGCTCCTTGGTCTTCATGGTGGTGTTTGGACATGCTCCTTGGTCTTCATGGTGGTGTTTGGACATGCTCCTTGGTCTTCATGGTGGTGTTTGGAGACCTCCTTGGTCTTCACGGTGGTGTTTGGAGACCTCCTTGGTCTTCACGGTGGTGTGTGGAGACCTCCTTGGTCTTCACGGTGGTGTGTGGAGACCTCCTTGGTCTTCACGGTGGTGTGTGGAGACCTCCTTGGTCTTCACGGTGGTGTGTGGAGACCTCCTTGGTCTTCACGGTGTTTGGTTAGTGCTGCAGCCTCTGTGACATTTCAGAGAAGGTAAAGTGTATATACTGACAGACACGTGACACTTAGATTGCACACAGGGAGACGTCCTGGCACTAAGCATGGGACACATGAAAGGAATTGCTTACACCAAAAAATTTTTAGGGGCTTCATAGCAGAAGGGGTGAATACATATGCACATGCCACTTTTTAGTTCTTTGATCCCATAAATTTAATTTTTGCCTATATGTTTCTCACTTCCCTAACGTACACTATTTAATGCTGATGCATCACACGCATGTTGCAATGTAACAAAATAGGTAAAAAGCCAAAGGGGTGAATACTTTTACAAGTCATTGTATAGTCACATGCTGCACGCAAAACACCCTCACCATTACCCTATGCGGTAACTAATCTGGAATATTGGTGTTTGTTGGTGACATCTTTGGGGTACATCTACCCTAGTCCTATTTTTGCTTCACTACAAGCCCCCTTTAGGATCTCCTTGGGATCTCCTGTTTCAAGGAATCTGTCACTCAGATCTTTTGCCTGTTTTCCAAATGACTTATCATCTGACCAGTTCCTTCGTATCCTTAAATGTGGCCCTTATGGGATCCCCCTGTTCAGGGAGATTACTGCCCCCGTCTTATTAGGGCGTTCATGGCTGTGCTATTTAACCCGGTTACAAATTCCGAAAACTCCTCCTCTGATCTTTCCCAGATGACAAAAATGTTGTCAATAACGAGCCCACGACGCCGTCATCTGAAGACCCAGCAGCTCAGAGACAGATCCGATCCTGCAGGGCCCCTGCGTCACTGACCCCTGAAGAAGCTGCTGGGAGGCAGCGATACGCGAGGAGATCAGCTCCTCATTGCTGCCATTACTAACACTGCAGCGTCCGTCCCACATCGCTGCCGTCACACTGATCGATGGAATATACTGCACACCAATCAGACAGGGTAAGATCCCACCACCACTGCCGGATGAAGGGGTTAATTGGACTATTATATCCCACCCTTTCAAGTCTTTATACAGATTTTTAATTATTAACATTTTTTTCGGTTTGTGTTACTATTTATTTCGCCATTGTCCTTAATAAACATTACATACTGTGTCGTAATGGGGCGCGCGCACGTTTCTCTCTTACAACCTTCCTCTACCTACTCCTGTTACCAGTTTTGCAGGGTTTGTGTCCCCCCCCACTGTACTGCCTGTTGTGCCCCCCCGCCACCATACTGCCTGCTGTGCCCCCTCTCCCCCGCCACCATACTGCCTGCTATGCCCTCTCCCCCCACACGCTATACTGCCTGCTGTGTCCCCCCACTGTACTGTCTGCTGTGACCCCCCCCACACACACTATACCGCCTGCTATGCCCCCTCTCCCCCGCAAATGTACTGCCTGCTGTGCCCCCCGCCATCGTACTGCCTGCTGTTCCCTCTCCCCCCACACGCTATACTGCCTGCTGTGCCCCCCTCCCCCGCCAACGTACTGCCTGCTGTGCCCCCCCACTGCACTGCCTGCTATGTCCCCTCTCCCCCCAGCCTCCATACTGCCTGCTGTGCCCCCCCCACTGCACTGCCTGCTATGTCCCCTCTCCCCCCAGCCTCCATACTGCCTGCTGTGCCCCCCCCAGCCTCCATACTGCCTGCTGTGCCCCCCCGCCTCCATACTGCCTGCTGTGCCCCCCCCAGCCTCCATACTGCCTGCTGTGCCCCCCCAGCCTCCATACTGCCTGCTGTGCCCCCCCAGCCTCCATACTGCCTGCTGTGCCCCCCCAGCCTCCATACTGCCTGCTGTGCCCCCCCAGCCTCCATACTGCCTGCTGTGCCCCCCCAGCCTCCATACTGCCTGCTGTGCCCCCCCGCCTCCATACTGCCTGCTGTGTCCCCCCAGCCTCCATACTGCCTGCTGTGCCCCCCCCAGCCTCCATACTGCCTGCTGTGCCCCCCCAGCCTCCATACTGCCTGCTGTGCCCCCCCCAGCCTCCATACTGCCTGCTGTGCCCCCCCCAGCCTCCATACTGCCTGCTGTGCCCCCCCAGCCTCCATACTGCCTGCTGTGCCCCCCCAGCCTCCATACTGCCTGCTGTGCCCACTATTTTCTACCACATCCCATATCTCATTATCAATAAAAAGGATAAAAAGTGATTTTCCTTCACGTCTCGTCTGTTTCCCGTCCTGGAGACGTTCCCCGTGTGCGGCTGCTCCTCCACGTCCTCATGTACGGATCCATCCGGAGACCACCGTCCGCTCTGTTACATCACGTGTTTGTACCACGATGGTGGATTGTCTGTAGAACATTATCAATAGGAAGGAGCACGGCACAAGTGCACCCCTGACGGCACACGTGACCCCCCCTTTGCCTGATTGCGTGCACACACACATTGCACCTGTAGCCCAAAAGGTTCTGAATAACGTGCAGTAATAACCCCGACTCCAGTCACATCCAGAGCTGCACTCACAATTCTGCTGGTTAATTGCAAGCAGGGCATTGTGGGTGGAGCTAAACCGCTGCAGAGATTTGACCTCAGCTCTGGATGTGACGGCAGCGGTGGAGGTGGTCCCCGGAGCCCCCGTCACCTGCATCTTCAGCAGCTCTTCCTCCACTATTTTCTTCAGAATTTGTCGCTCCGGTGAGGACAGCGCTGATCGGCCGCAGTGAGACAAGAACCTGGAGCGCACCGACGACTGGGACAGGACGCTGCGGAGAGAGGAGCCATGTGACCACCGCACGCCATGACAGCACAGACAGGACCGCACACAGCAACATCACCCCCCCAGTACAGGCCGCGCAGTGACGTCACCCCCCCCCCCCCAGTACAGGCCGCGCAGTGACGTCACCCCCCCCCAGTACAGGCCGCGCAGTGACGTCACCCCCCGCCCCCAGTACAGGCCGCGCAGTGACGTCACCCCCCGCCCCCAGTACAGGCCGCGCAGTGACGTCACCCCCCCCGCCCCCAGTACAGGCCGCGCAGTGACGTCACCCCCCGCCCCCAGTACAGGCCGCGCAGTGACGTCACCCCCCGCCCCCAGTACAGGCCGCGCAGTGACGTCACCCCCCCCGCCCCCAGTACAGGCCGCGCAGTGACGTCACCCCCCCCGCCCCCAGTACAGGTCGCGCAGTGACGTCACCCCCCCGCCCCCAGTACAGGCCGCGCAGTGACGTCACCCCCCCCGCCCCCAGTACAGGCCGCGCAGTGACGTCACCCCCCGCCCCCAGTACAGGCCGCGCAGTGACGTCACCCCCCGCCCCCAGTACAGGCCACGCAGTGACGTCACCCCCCCCGCCCCCAGTACAGGTCGCGCAGTGACGTCACCCCCCCCGCCCCCAGTACAGGTCGCGCAGTGACGTCACCCCCCCCGCCCCCAGTACAGGTCGCGCAGTGACGTCACCCCCCCCGCCCCCAGTACAGGCCGCGCAGTGACGTCACCCCCCCGCCCCCAGTACAGGCCGCGCAGTGACGTCACCCCCCCGCCCCCAGTACAGGTCGCGCAGTGACGTCACCCCCCCCGCCCCCAGTACAGGTCGCGCAGTGACGTCACCCCCCCCGCCCCCAGTACAGGCCACGCAGTGACGTCACCCCCCCCGCCCCCAGTACAGGTCGCGCAGTGACGTCACCCCCCCCGCCCCCAGTACAGGTCGCGCAGTGACGTCACCCCCCCCGCCCCCAGTACAGGTCGCGCAGTGACGTCACCCCCCCCGCCCCCAGTACAGGCCACGCAGTGACGTCACCCCCCGCCCCCAGTACAGGCCACGCAGTGACGTCACCCCCCCCGCCCCCAGTACAGGTCGCGCAGTGACGTCACCCCCCCCGCCCCCAGTACAGGTCGCGCAGTGACGTCACCCCCCCGCCCCCAGTACAGGCCACGCAGTGACGTCACCCCCCCCGCCCCCAGTACAGGTCGCGCAGTGACGTCACCCCCCCGCCCCCAGTACAGGTCGCGCAGTGACGTCACCCCCCCCGCCCCCAGTACAGGTCGCGCAGTGACGTCACCCCCCCCGCCCCCAGTACAGGCCGCGCAGTGACGTCACCCCCCCCCAGTACAGGCCGCGCAGTGACGTCACCCCCCCCCAGTACAGGCCGCGCAGTGACGTCACCCCCCCCGCCCCCAGTACAGGCCGCGCAGTGACGTCACCCCCCCCGCCCCCAGTACAGGTCGCGCAGTGACGTCACCCCCCCGCCCCCAGTACAGGCCGCGCAGTGACGTCACCCCCCCGCCCCCAGTACAGGTCGCGCAGTGACGTCACCCCCCCGCCCCCAGTACAGGCCGCGCAGTGACGTCACCCCCCAGTACAGGCCGCGCAGTGACGTCACCCCCCCCAGTACAGGCCGCGCAGTGACGTCACCCCCCCCAGTACAGGCCGCGCAGTGACGTCACCCCCCCCAGTACAGGCCGCGCAGTGACGTCACCCCCCCCAGTACAGGCCGCGCAGTGACGTCACCCCCCCCCAGTACAGGCCGCGCAGTGACGTCACCCCCCCAGTACAGGCCGCGCAGTGACGTCACCCCCCCAGTACAGGCCGCGCAGTGACGTCACCCCCCCAGTTCAGGCCGCGCAGTGACGTCACCCCCCCAGTACAGGCCGCGCAGTGACGTCCCCGCTCCGCTCTCACCTCAGGTCCGGGCTCTGCTGGAAGAGCTCCCGGGTGAAGAGCCGCATCTCCCGCTCCACGTCTCCCGCCATGTTTGAACTCCGCTCCTCCGCCACAAGGCCCCGCCCCCTCCTCTCATTGGTCTGCGCCCGTCTGATGATTCTGATTGGTCGATACTAGGAGGTTTTAGAGTTGGGGTTTCTGATTGGAGGACCGTAACTCCGCCCCGTGCGTCACAGGCGGCCGCCATTTTGTCGGAGGTTCTTAGTGTATCCGGTCACTCATGGCGGCAGGACGTGCACGGAATGTGGGAAGTGACGTCATATTATCCCAGTGACGGGGCGGGGCCTGCGCGTCTGGACACGGACAGGTAAGAGCGTTACAATGAGTGTCAGCCCGAAGTACCACAAGTCCCAGCGCGCTTCATAGGCTCTGAGCGGAAGAGCGACTATAGTTCGCCAAGATGTTTCTTCACTCAGACGGGAACAGCAACCAATGGGATCCCGGCTTTCATTCTGAGAGCTCGCCTCTGATTGGCTACTGCCAACACATAACCGCAGTGCGTCATTGGTTAACCCTTTCCTTCCTGCAGTGGTCTTGCTGCTGACTGTTTCTTTGTATGTTTTGCAGTGAGGATGAACGGCCAGGCGGGCGGCGAGGTGGACTACAAGCGGCGCTACAAGAACCTGAAGCGCAAGCTCAAGTTCCTGATCTATGTGAGTGCTCTGGGGGCGACCGCAGCTCTGGATGTGACAGGAGGCGGCTGCTCTGATATGTTCTGTGTCTAGGAGCAAGAATGTTTCCAGGAGGAGCTGCGGAGGGCCCAGAGGAAGCTGCTGAGAGTGTCCCGAGACAAGAGGTGAGGGGGCAGAGGGTCAACACCAGCCTCACCTCCCCCCAGCCTCACCTCCCCCCCACGCCTCCCCTCCCCTCCCCCCCCACGCCTCCCCTCCCCCCCCACGCCTCCCCTCCCCTCCCCCCCCAGCCTCCCCTCCCCTCCCCCCCCAGCCTCCCCTCCCTCCCCCCCCCATCTCCCCCCCCTCCCTCCAGCCTCATCTCCCCCCCCTCCCTCCAGCCTCATCTCCCCCCCCTCCCTCCAGCCTCATCTCCCCCCCCCCTCCAGCCTCATCTCCCCCCCCCTCCAGCCTCATCTCCCCCCCCCTCCAGCCTCATCTCCCCCCCCCCTCCAGCCTCATCTCCCCCCCCCCTCCAGCCTCATCTCCCCCCCCCCCTCCAGCCTCATCTCCCCCCCCCCTCCAGCCTCATCTCCCCCCCCCCCCCCTCCAGCCTCATCTCCCCCCCCCCCCCCCTCCAGCCTCATCTCCCCCCCCCCCTCCAGCCTCATCTCCCCCCCCCCTCCAGCCTCATCTCCCCCCCCCCTCCAGCCTCATCTCCCCCCCCCCCTCCAGCCTCATCTCCCCCCCCCCCTCCAGCCTCATCTCCCCCCCCCCCTTCAGCCTCATCTCCCCCCCCCCCTCCAGCCTCATCTCCCCCCCCCCCCCAGCCTCATCTCCCCCCCCCCCCTCCAGCCTCATCTCCCCCCCCCCCTCCAGCCTCATCTCCCCCCCCCCCCTCCAGCCTCATCTCCCCCCCCCCCTCCAGCCTCATCTCCCCCCCCCCTCCAGCCTCATCTCCCCCCCCCCTCCAGCCTCATCTCCCCCCCCCCTCCAGCCTCATCTCCCCCCCCCTCCAGCCTCATCTCCCCCCCCTCCAGCCTCATCTCCCCCCCCTCCAGCCTCATCTCCCCCCCCCTCCAGCCTCATCTCCCCCCCCCTCCAGCCTCATCTCCCCCCCCCTCCAGCCTCATCTCCCCCCCCCTCCAGCCTCATCTTCCCCCCCCCTCCAGCCTCATCTTCCCCCCCCCTCCAGCCTCATCTTCCCCCCCCCTCCAGCCTCATCTTCCCCCCCCCTCCAGCCTCATCTTCCCCCCCCCTCCAGCCTCATCTTCCCCCCCCTCCAGCCTCATCTTCCCCCCCCTCCAGCCTCATCTTCCCCCCCCTCCAGCCTCATCTTCCCCCCCCCTCCAGCCTCATCTTCCCCCCCCTCCAGCCTCATCTTCCCCCCCCCTCCAGCCTCATCTTCCCCCCCCCTCCAGCCTCATCTTCCCCCCCCTCCAGCCTCATCTTCCCCCCCCCTCCAGCCTCATCTTCCCCCCCCTCCAGCCTCATCTTCCCCCCCCTCCAGCCTCATCTTCCCCCCCCTCCAGCCTCATCTTCCCCCCCCTCCAGCCTCATCTTCCCCCCCCTCCAGCCTCATCTTCCCCCCCCTCCAGCCTCATCTTCCCCCCCCCTCCAGCCTCATCTTCCCCCCCCCTCCAGCCTCATCTTCCCCCCCCTCCAGCCTCATCTTCCCCCCCCCTCCAGCCTCATCTTCCCCCCCCCTCCAGCCTCATCTTCCCCCCCCCTCCAGCCTCATCTTCCCCCCCCCCCTCCAGCCTCATCTTCCCCCCCCCCCTCCAGCCTCATCTTCCCCCCCCCCCTCCAGCCTCATCTTCCCCCCCCCCTCCAGCCTCATCTTCCCCCCCCCCTCCAGCCTCATCTTCCCCCCCCCTCCAGCCTCATCTTCCCCCCCCCCTCCAGCCTCATCTTCCCCCCCCCCCTCCAGCCTCATCTTCCCCCCCCCCCCTCCAGCCTCATCTTCCCCCCCCCCTCCAGCCTCATCTTCCCCCCCCCCTCCAGCCTCATCTTCCCCCCCCCCTCCAGCCTCATCTTCCCCCCCCCCTCCAGCCTCATCTTCCCCCCCCCCCTCCAGCCTCATCTTCCCCCCCCCCCTCCAGCCTCATCTTCCCCCCCCCCCTCCAGCCTCATCTTCCCCCACCCCTCCAGCCTCATCTTCCCCCACCCCTCCAGCCTCATCTTCCCCCCCCCCTCCAGCCTCATCTTCCCCCCCCCCTCCAGCCTCATCTTCCCCCCCCCCCTCCAGCCTCATCTTCCCCCCCCCCCTCCAGCCTCATCTTCCCCCCCCCCCTCCAGCCTCATCTTCCCCCCCCCCTCCAGCCTCATCTTCCCCCCCCCCCTCCAGCCTCATCTTCCCCCCCCCCCTCCAGCCTCATCTTCCCCCCCCCCCTCCAGCCTCATCTTCCCCCCCCCTCCAGCCTCATCTTCCCCCCCCCTCCAGCCTCATCTTCCCCCCCCCCTCCAGCCTCATCTTCCCCCCCCCCTCCAGCCTCATCTTCCCCCCCCCCTCCAGCCTCATCTTCCCCCCCCCTCCAGCCTCATCTTCCCCCCCCCTCCAGCCTCATCTTCCCCCCCCCTCCAGCCTCATCTTCCCCCCCCCCTCCAGCCTCATCTTCCCCCCCCTCCAGCCTCATCTTCCCCCCCCCCTCCAGCCTCATCTTCCCCCCCCCCTCCAGCCTCATCTTCCCCCCCCCCTCCAGCCTCATCTTCCCCCCCCCTCCAGCCTCATCTTCCCCCCCCCCCTCCAGCCTCATCTTCCCCCCCCCCCTCCAGCCTCATCTTCCCCCCCCCCTCCAGCCTCATCTTCCCCCCCCCCTCCAGCCTCATCTTCCCCCCCCCCTCCAGCCTCATCTTCCCCCCCCCCCTCCAGCCTCATCTTCCCCCCCCCCCTCCAGCCTCATCTTCCCCCCCCCCCTCCAGCCTCATCTTCCCCCCCCCCCTCCAGCCTCATCTTCCCCCCCCCCCTCCAGCCTCATCTTCCCCCCCCCCCCCTCCAGCCTCATCTTCCCCCCCCCCCTCCAGCCTCATCTTCCCCCCCCCCCTCCAGCCTCATCTTCCCCCCCCCCTCCAGCCTCATCTCCCCCCCCCCCCCTCCAGCCTCATCTTCCCCCCCCCCTCCAGCCTCATCTTCCCCCCCCCCTCCAGCCTCATCTTCCCCCCCCCCTCCAGCCTCATCTTCCCCCCCCCCCCAGCCTCATCTTCCCCCCCCCTCCAGCCTCATCTTCCCCCCCCCTCCAGCCTCATCTCCCCCCCCCTCCAGCCTCATCTCCCCCCCCTCCAG
The DNA here is from genome assembly GCF_039654945.1 of Dendrobates tinctorius. NCBI lineage: Eukaryota > Metazoa > Chordata > Amphibia > Anura > Dendrobatidae > Dendrobates > Dendrobates tinctorius. The sequence goes on from NW_027361819.1 coordinate 3,563,007, forward strand.
CCTCATCTTCCCCCCCCCTCCAGCCTCATCTTCCCCCCCCCCCTCCAGCCTCATCTTCCCCCCCCCCCTCCAGCCTCATCTTCCCCCCCCCCCCCTCCAGCCTCATCTTCACCCCCCCCCCCTCCAGCCTCATCTTCCCCCCCCCCTCCAGCCTCATCTTCCCCCCCCCCCCTCCAGCCTCATCTTCCCCCCCCCTCCAGCCTCATCTTCCCCCCCCCCCCCCCTCCAGCCTCATCTTCCCCCCCCCCCCCTCCAGCCTCATCTTCCCCCCCCCCCCCTCCAGCCTCATCTTCCCCCCCCCCCCCTCCAGCCTCATCTTCCCCCCCCCCCCTCCAGCCTCATCTTCCCCCCCCTCCAGCCTCATCTTCCCCCCCCCCCCCTCCAGCCTCATCTTCACCCCCCCCCTCCAGCCTCATCTTCCCCCCCCCCTCCAGCCTCATCTTCCCCCCCCCCCCTCCAGCCTCATCTTCCCCCCCCTCCAGCCTCATCTTCCCCCCCCCCCCCTCCAGCCTCATCTTCCCCCCCCCCCTCCAGCCTCATCTTCCCCCCCCCCCTCCAGCCTCATCTTCCCCCCCCCCCTCCAGCCTCATCTTCCCCCCCCCCCTCCAGCCTCATCTTCCCCCCCCCCCTCCAGCCTCATCTTCCCCCCCCCCTCCAGCCTCATCTTCCCCCCCCCTCCAGCCTCATCTTCCCCCCCCCCCCTCCAGCCTCATCTTCCCCCCCCCTCCAGCCTCATCTTCCCCCCCCCTCCAGCCTCATCTTCCTCCAGCCTCATCTTTCCCCCCCCTCCAGCCTCATCTTCCTCCAGCCTCATCTTTCCCCCCCCTCCAGCCTCATCTTCCCCCCCCTCCAGCCTCATCTTCCCCCCCCTCCAGCCTCATCTTCCCCCCCCTCCAGCCTCATCTTCCCCCCCCTCCAGCCTCATCTTCCCCCCCTCCAGCCTCATCTTCCCCCCCTCCAGCCTCATCTTCCCCCCCCCTCCAGCCTCATCTTCCCCCCCCCTCCAGCCTCATCTTCCCCCCCCCTCCAGCCTCATCTTCCCCCCCTCCAGCCTCATCTTCCCCCCCCCTCCAGCCTCATCTTCCCCCCCCCTCCAGCCTCATCTTCCCCCCCCCTCCAGCCTCATCTTCCCCCCCCCTCCAGCCTCATCTTCCCCCCCCCTCCAGCCTCATCTTCCCCCCCCCTCCAGCCTCATCTTCCCCCCCCCTCCAGCCTCATCTTCCCCCCCCCTCCAGCCTCATCTTCCCCCCCCTCCAGCCTCATCTTCCCCCCCCTCCAGCCTCATCTTCCCCCCCCTCCAGCCTCATCTTCCCCCCCCCCTCCAGCCTCATCTTCCCCCCCCCCTCCAGCCTCATCTTCCCCCCCCCCTCCAGCCTCATCTTCCCCCCCCCCTCCAGCCTCATCTTCCCCCCCCCCTCCAGCCTCATCTCCCCCCCCCCCTCCAGCCTCATCTCCCCCTCCTCCAGCCTCATCTCCCCCCCCCCCTCCTCCAGCCTCATCTCCCCCCCCCCCTCCTCCAGCCTCATCTCCCCCCCCCCTCCTCCAGCCTCATCTCCCCCCCCCCTCCTCCAGCCTCATCTCCCCCCCCCTCCTCCAGCCTCATCCCCCCCCCCCCCCTCCTCCAGCCTCATCCCCCCCCCCCCCTCCTCCAGCCTCATCCCCCCCCCCCCCTCCTCCAGCCTCATCTCCCCCCCCCCTCCTCCAGCCTCATCTCCCCCCCCCCCCTCCTCCAGCCTCATCTCCCCCCCCCCCCTCCTCCAGCCTCATCTCCCCCCCCCTCCTCCAGCCTCATCTCTTACCCCCCCCCCCAGCCTCATCTCTTACCCCCCCCCCCCCCAGCCTCTCACCCCCCACCGCTCTTTGTCTCCTCAGCTTCCTTTTGGATCGGATCATCCAGTATGAGAACGTCGATGATGACTCCTCAGGTACGGGTGACAGGAGGAGTATCTGAGGACGGGCGTAGAGCACTGGTATAAACAGGCTGCGGTGCGGGGACCGAGCGGTCTGCACACGGCGGCGCCTCCTGACGAGTAACTGAGTCTTCTCACCTGCAGATTCTGATCTGACGGCGTCTTCAGACAACAGTGACACGGAGGGTGGCCGAGACACCAGCACCCCCACCACCAAGAGGTGAGTCCAGAACGGCATCCGCATACTCGGATCTGTTCCCCAGCAGCGAGTGGAGGTCTCGGCAGTGATGATTACTCTTCATTCCCACAGGAAGAGGAGCCCCTCCGCCGGCCCGGCCTCCCCGCCCCCGTCCTCCTCCTCGGCCCTGTCCCTGCATACGTCTGGGGGCCCGTACCTCAGCGCGGTGAGTACGAGCCCCGAGGGTTGGAAGCCTTCACAATGCGCCAGGGCATGATGGGAGGTGTAGCGTCACGATGGGTGGGGAGGGGTATGGGGCCGCCATATTGCGGGGTTGTCACATGACTTCTCCCTCTCCCTCATCCCATTTCATGATTTGTGTTTTCTCCACCCCTCCCCCGTCCATCAGATGAGCTCACCCCCCTACACCCCGTTCCCCTCGGAGTATCTGGCTCCTCTCCCCAACTCCACGTCCCCCATACCTGAGCGAGTCAAGAGAGACAGAAGGAGCCGCGGGGTTAAGCCCAGGAAGCCCAAGGTACTGGTGAGAGCAGCTGTGTGTGAGCGTGGCCTCTGCCGGCCGCCATCGCCGCGCTCTGACCACCTCTCCTCTGTCCGCAGATTGCCATGAGCTCACCCTCGGGGGTCCTGCCCTTCAGCCCCCGGTCATCCGGACTGCCCCCGCTGTCGTCCTCCAGCAAGCACGCCCCTCCCCCACCCGTCCTCAGCACCGTGCCCCAGCAGATGTTCAGCGATGGCGGGGAGGGCAGCGGAGATGAGGGGCCCATGGACGGGGACGAGGAGGACGACCTGGTCATAGACATCCCGGAGTAAGGGTGCGGGAGCATGCACCTGTCACTACGAGCGCAGGCTGCATCAGTGCTACCGTGGGAGGCCCCGATCCCTGGGAGCATAGTGTGCCGCAGTGCATTGTGGGAAATGTGTAATTTCTCATGTAACACAACATCTCCCACAATGCAACATCCTGCATAATTACTAAAAGACCCTGGAGTTGTGGCCCCGGGTCCCATGTTTACAAGGAGCCTGAGGGGGAGAGCGGCGTTCTGCACCATTTATTATGATTTTTTTTTTTTATTGTGCCACCTGGTGGTGACAGGATGACACTGCAGCGAGATTAAATCCTGCAGAAGCGTCTCCTGTATCAGTGATTGTAATCATGATTGAATAAAAATACACAAGAGTCCGATGTCTGATTTTCCTCCATATTGTACATGTAGGATCTGGAGAAAAGCATCGGACACAAGTTAAACTCCTGTGTATTACCTATAGCTCACTACACCCCCAGTGTATAACCTCCAGCCCCCTGCCATGCCATCTGCCGTTATTACCATGTGACAGAGCGGCCGGTGGTGTAGAGCTCCTTGATACCAGCCAGGTCCTGTAATAGGAGTAATCAGCCCATCCGTGACATTTCTTCTTGGATCTCCACCCCCATCACTAGTGAGTGATATTACTGAGAAGTGGAAGGAATTACAGCCACGAAGTGGAGACCCTGTATTGTTACAGAGCCACGGGCCGAGTGCTGAAGGCAGAAAAGTCACTGTTGACTCCAAAGCTGTGGAGTCCAGAGCGTACAAATACTGCGCCCCCAATGGGAGCTTCATGGCAGAGCAGCTGCATGCAGCCGTACATCACCAAGCACAATGTCGAGTGTCAGATGGAGCGGTGTAAAGCCGCCACCACTGGACTGCTATATGATTTTTAGAGGATGAAAAGGGTAAAGTGGTCAAACATGATGTTGAGAAGCCGAACTTTTAAATTCCTATTTTGCATCCGTGTTCGCTAAGAAAGTAAATGTAACTAGCCAACTGATCTTCATGGTGACATCGAAGGAATAAAAGAATCCACAATATCTAGAAACAGAGAGATGGTGAGGGAGTACTTAGCTAATTTACATTAATTTACATCTGGTTCAGATGAATTACGTCCTAGGGTACTGAAAGAGTTAGCAATGGAAACTGCAGAACCATTAGCCAGAATCTGTAAAAAATCTTACAAAACAGAAGTCCCAAAAGATTGGAGAACGGAAAATGTTCCTATCTTCAAAAAAGCAAAGAAGGCGAAGCCAGGAAATTGCAGGCCAGTGAGCCTTCTGTACCAGGGAAGATCTGTGAACAAATTATTAAATGGCATGTATGCAAGTACTTGGATAAGAATACAGTAATTAACCACAGCCAGCATGGGTTTGTGGCAAACAAGTCATGCCAGACTAATCTAATTTCCTTCTAGCTATGATGGAATCACTGACTGGGTGTATCAGGGAAATGCGGTAGATATAGTATATCTTGACTTCAGCAAAGCATTTGATAAAGTATCTCATACTATCTATTAAAAAAATGACCCAGTATGGGATTGACAAGGCTACGGTTAGGTGGATTCATAACTGGCTTAGTGATCGTACTCAAAGAGTGGTTGTAAATGGCTGCACATCCTAGCGGAAGAGTGTTTCAAATGGGGTACCACAAGGCTCTGTCCTGGTCCCAGTGGCGTTCAACATTTTTATAAAAGATCTAGATAACGGAACTGAAGGTAAACTAATCATATTTGCAGACTATGTAAAGCTAGGGGGGAGAGACAGAGAAAGGATTCAGAAGGATCTAGATAAGCTTGAACAATGGGCAGCAACTAATAGAATGGTGTTTAACAGGGAGAAAGGCAAGATTCTACATCTGGGCAAGAAAATTGAAAATTATATCTATAGATTGGGAAGAATAGAACTAAGCAAAAGCACATGTGTAAAAGACAATTATACTAACAGATCACAGAGTGCACAGGAGTCACCAGTGTGATGCAGCAGCAAAAAAGGCAAACACAGTTCTAAGATATATTAAGATAAGCACTGAGTCTAGGTCACATGAAGTCATTATTGCCTTCTACGCCTCCTTGGTCAAACCTCATCTGAAATACTGTGTTCTGTTTTGGGCACCACATTGTATAAAAGACATTGAAAAATGAGCAAGCTCAGAGAAGAGCGATCAGGATGGTGAGTGGACTGCAAAGTATGTCCTACAAGGAAATGGTTAAAGGATCTGGGAATGTTTAGCTGCAAAAAAGAAGACTGAAAGGAGACTTAATAGCTGTCTACAAATATCTCAAAGGCTGTCATGTTGTAGAGCAGGGCTGGGCAAACTGCGGCCCGTAGACAGGCAGAAGCAAACAGACTAGAACGAATGCTCCAGCAGTCACAGCTCTCCGGGGCATGCGGGCCAGGTAGCAATACAGCATTTGATGAGAAGGCAGAGAGGCCATGGTGCAGCCAGCATAAGGATGCGGAGCGGAGGGTGGTGCGACCAGCATAAGGATTCGGGAGGGCAGAGCTTTTCAAGGCCCTGAACGTTGCTGTGTGCATCTGCCCTGCGTAGAGATATGTAGAGACGCAGGTCATATGGCCACAGCACACTGTCCTTGACGCTGAGTCCTGACTGGCCACAGTGGGTGCACCAGCCTCAGAGCACCCCCACTACACCAAGCTGGAGGTTTATGAAAGGCATGTCCCAGGTAAGAATGGAGCAGGATATTGGGCTTCATACACATGTAGCGTGCACGGATCACCATGTGCATGAGGCCCTATGGGAAGAAACGAGCTGAAATCCTCCTGGCACCTCAGGCTGAGACGCAGCTGCAGTCCCTGCCCCGTACATGGTGAGCGGCGGCTGGAAGCTTGGCCCGAGACGGTGACCGCTTGCTTTGCAGTGCGTCAGTACACACCTGGCTGTACTGCTTCCATCTGCCGCTCGCCATGGATGGGGCAGTGACTAAATGTCAGATTCTGCCGGGAGTAATAAAGTAAACTTCATCCCGGTTGCTGGGCTGTCTTGTAGCAGCTGTATAGCTTTCTAAGGGTGCGTGCAGACAGTCAGTGATAGCTGCGGGCTGGACGCTGTGTACTTGTGCAGTGGCCAGATGTTACAGCATAGTGGATGGGATGTGAAGAAATCACTTGTCCACCATCACACGCTGACACTGATATGTGGAGCGTCAGTCAGCGCCACAATATGTCAATCTGTCTTGCAGAGACGCGAACCTCCATAACAGAAATTACATCAATAGAATGTATTGGACGCTGTGAATCCGCACGGTTCAGCGATCACCTGCGTTCAATAGACGCAACGTCCGGATTGTGGCCACGTAGCCTAAAGCAGTGATGTGAGCTGTAGTTGGGCTGCCACCACCGCAGCCAGTCAGTAGAGATCAGTGCGGTGGTGAAATGGTAGAGCTAAGTTTAGGATGAGTGACCTCATATTTTATTATTTTAATTCAGCGCTGGAGATTAAATCCTAGAAGCTTATAACTGGAAAACATCATGAAAGGAGTTCTCTGGCCTTTTTGTACAACTCTGCAGACTCTCTGTGACTGCAGACTTGTGAATCCTCACAGCATGTGCACTGCTCACTGTCAGGATTCTCCGGGGCCGGGCAGAGACATAACTGCAAGTATGTAATATGCAATCATTACATCACTGGTTAAAGTATGTTATGTAAAAAGAAAACAAAGTAGTGAAAATGCGCTGATTTTGGTGTAGGGGTAACACATGCTGACAAGCTTCTAGTAGATTTTACTATAAAGCTTATTGTAACCTGTATTCTTACCCGTATATACAACTAATTAAAACCGTATTTTAGAAAACGGTAAAATATTGAGCTGAATAAAGTTCAGCTGATTGGTTCTGCCCTCCACAACTGTCCCAGTTCCTCATATGGCCCCTTGGGAAAATTAATTGCCCACCCCTGGTGTAAAGGGACCTTGGAAATCGCGGTCCCAGAGTCTGGAGGAAGAGTGGAGAGGCCACAATCCAAGCTGCTGGAGGTGTGGTGTGAAGCCTCCACCATCAGTGATGGTTTGGGGAGCCATGTCATCTGCTGGTGTAGGTCCACTGTGTGTTATCAAGACCAAAGTCAGCGCAGCCGTCTACCAGGACATGTTAGAGCTCTTCATGCTTCCCTCTGCCGACAAGCTTTATGGAGATGGGAATGTCATTCTCCAGCAGGACTTGGCCCCTGTCCACACTGCCAAAAGTACCAATATCTGGTGTAAAGACAACAGTATCACTGGGCTGATTGGCAGCAAAGTCGCCTGACCTTAACCCCATAGAGAATCTATGGAGTATTGTCAAGAGGAAGATGAGAGACACCAGACCCAACAATGCAGACGAGCTGAAGGCTGCTATCAAAGCGACCTGGGCTTCCATAACCCCTCAGCAGTGCCACAGGCTGATCGCCTCCATGCCACGCCGCATTGATGCAGTAATTGATGCAGAAGGAGCCCGACCAAGTATTGAGAGCATTTACTGATCACACATTTCAGATTTTACAATCATTTTTCCAGCTGGTGTTATAAAGTATTCTAATTTCCTGAGATAATGACTTTTGGGTTTTCATTGGCTGTAAGCCATAATCATCAACATTACCAGAAATAAACCTGTGACATAGATCCCTCTGTGTGTAATGACTCTATAGAATAGAGGAGAGGCACTGTCTGTATTGAAGAACTGAAATAAATTCACGTTTTGATCATATCCTAGTTTTGTGAGATGCACCTGTATATTATAAAAACCTTTTTGACAGGGCGATCAATCAGTGGAGCAGGCTGCCTTGGGAGGTGGTGAGTTCTCCTTCAATGGAAGTCTTCACACAGAGGCTGGACAGACATCTATCTGAGCTGGTTTCGTGACTCCTGCATTGAGCAGGGGGTTGGACATGATGACTCCGGAGGTCTCTTCCAACATTCTAGGATTCAGTGACTCTGGAGGAGACGTGTTCTGTGCAGTGACGGATTACACTTCTGTGTCTGCGTCTCATGGAGGAGTCTGGGTTTGGTGATTCCAGGAAGGCGTTAGGCTCTGTGCACACGCTGTGGATTCTGCTGCGGTGTACAGTACCATTCAAATGAATGGGAAAAAAAAACGCTGTGTAGACGGTGCAGATTTTTTCGCGCGGTTTTCCTGCGGTTTCAAAACCGCAGAAAGAATTGACATGTCAAATCTTTCTGCGGAATCCGCAGCGGTTTCCTATCTCCACCATTGTGGAGATGGTGAAACCGCTGGGCTAATCCGCAGATAAACCGCAGGTCTTTTGACCTGCGAATTTATCTGTGGATTTTGCAAAATCCGTGCGGATGAATCCGCAGCGAATTCCGCAGCGTGTGCACACAGCCTTACTCCCTGACTGCGTTGTGCCCGCTGTACAGATGGTGGAGGATAATGCTATGGGCTGTTATCAGGGGGCGGCCTCGGACCCTCAGCTCCTGTGATGGGAAATCTTAATCTTCAGCACAAGACATTGTGGACAATTGTAGCTTCAGGTTTGTGTGAACAGTTTGGAGAAGACCATTATCTGCCCCCCATGACTGTGCCCAGTGCACGAGGTCCATACGAATCTGGAGGGGAGAACATGATCGGCCGCCCAGAGCCCGGACTTCAGCCCCCATGCAACAGATATGATGGGATTGGGTGCCCGGCCTCCCCCAACATCAGAGTCTGACCCACAAATGCTCTTCTTGAAAAGGTGCAAAAATTCCCAGAGTTGCCTCCAAATTACAGAGGGGCAACTCTGTTAATGTCTATGGATGTAGATGAGGACAGTGAAGCCCCTGGAGGTGGATGTAGGGGGGCACATACTTTCTCCAAATTAATGTCTATGGATGTAGATGAGGACAGTGAAGCCCCCGGAGGTGGATGTGGGGGGCACATACTTTCTCCATATTAATGTCTATGGATGTAGATGAGGACAGTGAAGCCCCCGGAGGTGGATGTGGGGGGCACATACTTTCTCCATATTAATGTCTATGGATGTAGATGAGGACAGTGAAGCTCCCGGAGGTGGATGTGGGGGGCACATACTTTCTCCATATTAATGTCTATGGATGTAGATGAGGACAGTGAAGCCCCCGGAGGTGGATGTGGGGGGCACATACTTTCTCCATATTAATGTCTATGGATGTAGATGAGGACAGTGAAGCCCCCGGAGGTGGATGTGGGGGGCACATACTTTCTCCATATTAATGTCTATGGATGTAGATGAGGACAGTGAAGCCCCCGGAGGTGGATGTGGGGGGCACATACTTTCTCTATATTAATGTCTATGGATGTAGATGAGGACAGTGAAGCCCCCGGAGGTGGATGTGGGGGGCACATACTTTCTCCATATTAATGTCTATGGATGTAGATGAGGACAGTGAAGCCCCCGGAGGTGGATGTGGGGGGCACATACTTTCTCCATATTAATGTCTATGGATGTAGATGAGGACAGTGAAGCCCCCGGAGGTGGATGTGGGGGGCACATACTTTCCTCCATATTAATGTCTATGGATGTAGATGAGGACAGTGAAGCCCCTGGAGGTGGATGTGGGGGGCACATACTTTCTCCATATTAATGTCTATGGATGTATATGAGGACAGTGAAGCCCCCGGAGGTGGATGTGGGGGGCACATACTTTCTCCATTTTAATGTCTATGGATGTAGATGAGGACAGTGAAGCCCCCGGAGGTGGATGTGGGGGGCACATACTTTCTCTATATTAATGTCTATGGATATAGATGAGGACAGTGAAGCCCCCGGAGGTGGATGTGGGGGGCACATACTTTCCTCCATATTAATGTCTATGGATGTAGATGAAGACAGTGAAGCCTCCGGAGGTGGATGTGGGGGGCACATACTTTCTCCATATTAATGTCTATGGATGTAGATGAAGACAGTGAAGCCCCTGGAGGTGGATGTGGGGGGCACATACTTTCCTCCATATTAATGTCTATGGATGTAGATGAAGACAGTGAAGCCCCTGGAGGTGGATGTGGGGGGCACATACTTTCTCCATATTAATGTCTATGGATATAGATGAGGACAGTGAAGCCCCCGGAGGTGGATGTGGGGGGCACATACTTTCCTCCATATTAATGTCTATGGATGTAGATGAAGACAGTGAAGCCCCTGGAGGTGGATGTGGGGGGCACATACTTTCTCCATATTAATGTCTATGGATGTAGATGAGGACAGTGAAGCTCCCGGAGGTGGATGTGGGGGGCACATACTTTCCTCCATATTAATGTCTATGGATGTAGATGAAGACAGTGAAGCCTCCGGAGGAGGATGTGGGGGGCACATACTTTCTCCATATTAATGTCTATGGATGTAGATGAAGACAGTGAAGCCCCTGGAGGTGGATGTGGGGGGCACATACTTTCCTCCATATTAATGTCTATGGATGTAGATGAAGACAGTGAAGCCCCTGGAGGTGGATGTGGGGGGCACATACTTTCTCCATATTAATGTCTATGGATATAGATGAGGACAGTGAAGCCCCCGGAGGTGGATGTGGGGGGCACATACTTTCCTCCATATTAATGTCTATGGATGTAGATGAAGACAGTGAAGCCCCTGGAGGTGGATGTGGGGGGCACATACTTTCTCCATATTAATGTCTATGGATGTAGATGAGGACAGTGAAGCTCCCGGAGGTGGATGTGGGGGGCACATACTTTCCTCCATATTAATGTCTATGGATGTAGATGAGGACAGTGAAGCCCCTGGAGGTGGATGTGGGGGGCACATGCTTTCTCCATATTAATGTCTATGGATGTAGTCATGGACAGAGAAGCCCCCGGAGGTGGATGTGGGGGGCACATACTTTCCTCCATATTAATGTCTATGGATGTAGATGAGGACAGTGAAGCTCCCGGAGGTGGATGTGGGGGGCACATACTTTCTCTATATTAATGTCTATGGATGTAGATGAGGACAGTGAAGCCCCCGGAGGTGGATGTGGGGGGGCACATACTTTCCTCCATATTAATGTCTATGGATGTAGATGAGGACAGTGAAGCCCCCGGAGGTGGATGTGGGGGGCACATACTTTCTCCATATTAATGTCTATGGATGTAGATGAGGACAGAGAAGCCCCCGGAGGTGGATGTGGGGGGCACATACTTTCCTCCATATTAATGTCTATGGATGTAGATGAGGACAGTGAAGCCCCCGGAGGTGGATGTGGGGGGCACATACTTTCTCCATATTAATGTCTATGGATGTAGTCATGGACAGAGAAGCCCCCGGAGGTGGATGTGGGGGGCACATACTTTCCTCCATATTAATGTCTATGGATGTAGATGAGGACAGAGAAGCCCCCGGAGGTGGATGTGGGGGGCACATACTTTCCTCCATATTAATGTCTATGGATGTAGATGAGGACAGTGAAGCCCCCGGAGGTGGATGTGGGGGGCACATACTTTCTCCATATTAATGTCTATGGATGTAGATGAGGACAGTGAAGCTCCCGGAGGTGGATGTGGGGGGCACATACTTTCCTCCATATTAATGTCTATGGATGTAGATGAGGACAGTGAAGCCCCCGGGGGTGGATGTGGGGGGCACATACTTTCCCCATATTACTGTCTATGGATGTAGATGAGGACAGTGAAGCTCCCGGAGGTGGATGTGGGGGGCACATACTTTCCTCCATATTAATGTCTATGGATGTAGATGAGGACAGTGAAGCCCCCGGAGGTGGATGTGGGGGGCACATACTTTCTCCATATTAATGTCTATGGATGTAGATGAGGACAGAGAAGCCCCCGGAGGAGGATGTGGGGGGCACATACTTTCTCCATATTAATGTCTATGGATGTAGATGAGGACAGTGAAGCCCCCAGGGGTGGATGTGGGGGGCACATACTTTCCTCCATATTAATGTCTATGGATGTAGATGAGGACAGTGAAGCCCCCGGAGGTGGATGTGGGGGGCACATACTTTCTCCATATTAATGTCTATGGATGTAGATGAGGACAGAGAAGCCCCCGGAGGTGGATGTGGGGGGCACATACTTTCCTCCATATTAATGTCTATGGATGTAGATGAGGACAGTGAAGCCCCCGGAGGTGGATGTGGGGGGCACATACTTTCTCCATATTAATGTCTATGGATGTAGATGAGGACAGTGAAGCCCCCGGAGGTGGATGTGGGGGGCACATACTTTCTCCATATTAATGTCTATGGATGTAGATGAGGACAGAGAAGCCCCCGGAGGTGGATGTGGGGGGCACATACTTTCTCCATATTAATGTCTATGGATGTAGATGAGGACAGTGAAGCCCCCGGAGGTGGATGTGGGGGGCACATACTTTCTCCATATTAATGTCTATGGATGTAGATGAGGACAGAGAAGCCCCCGGAGGTGGATGTGGGGGGCACATACTTTCTCCATATTAATGTCTATGGATGTAGATGAGGACAGTGAAGCCCCCGGAGGTGGATGTGGGGGGCACATACTTTCTCCATATTAATGTCTATGGATGTAGATGAGGACAGAGAAGCCCCCGGAGGTGGATGTGGGGGGCACATACTTTCTCCATATTAATGTCTATGGATGTAGATGAGGACAGTGAAGCCCCCGGAGGTGGATGTGGGGGGCACATACTTTCTCCATATTAATGTCTATGGATGTAGATGAGGACAGTGAAGCCCCCGGAGGTGGATGTGGGGGGCACATACTTTCTCCATATTAATGTCTATGGATGTAGATGAGGACAGTGAAGCCCCCGGAGGTGGATGTGGGGGGCACATACTTTCTCCATATTAATGTCTATGGATGTAGATGAGGACAGAGAAGCCCCCGGAGGTGGATGTGGGGGGCACATACTTTCCTCCATTTTAATGTCTATGGATGTAGATGAGGACAGTGAAGTCCCCGGAGGTGGATGTGGGGGGCACATACTTTCTCCATATTAATGTCTATGGATGTAGATGAGGACAGAGAAGCCCCCGGAGGTGGATGTGGGGGGCACATACTTTCTCCATATTAATGTCTATGGATGTAGATGAGGACATAGAAGCCCCCGGAGGAGGATGTGGGGGGGCACATACTTTCTCCATATTAATGTCTATGGATGTAGATGAGGACAGTGAAGCCCCCGGAGGTGGATGTGGGGGGCACATACTTTCTCCATATTAATGTCTATGGATGTAGATGAGGACAGAGAAGCCCCCGGCGGTGGATGTGGGGGGCACATACTTTCTCCATTTACACTAGTGCAGTACTCGGCTCTGACCAGTAGAGGGCAGGCAAGGAGCAGCATAATGGTTTCATCTCACTATATATAAAACATGACATGGGACAGCTCAGTTTTTGCCTTTATTGAGTGCAGTTATGAGAAGGAGGCTGTGACATGCAAATATGGGGTGCTTCGCCTCTTGCGCACCCCAATCCAAACCTGACATACACGACACAAAACACAATCGGTCACGAGTGGCCCAATGTTATAAAATCGGGCAATACTCAGTGGTCCCGTACCCCATCATCATGACGGTGTCAGAGCCCAATATACATGGCAGCACCAGCCCTGTCGCTGTCCCTTTAAAACTCATCCACTGCTCGGGGTTCAGGTGTCTGGCGCCATTCAGTTCAGCAGATGGCCTTGGAACAAGCGGACCTAAGGGACTGGCTAGTTTTTGATACAGGAAGGGGACTTTTTGCTTGGTAGTTGTGCTGACTCTAGGTTTGCCATGGTAACATCCATAGACCAATCATACTTGGACTTCCTATCATGTGATCTCTTGTGTTCATATCCGTGAAGGTCACATGACATGAAGTCCATGTTTGATGCTTCCATGACAACCCCAGAGCAAGCACAATAGCAGCATGACTGAATGGGGTGCCAGCGGTCGCGGTTCTGGCACAGGCCGCTGTAGAAGTCTCTTGCGCCCTTTGGCAGCTGCTGCTTTGGTGGTGACAGAGGACACTCGTCATGTGACCGCATTTTTTGTGCAGCGGTATAGTGTATACAGAACATGGCGTTTTCTGGTTTGGTCGTTGAGGACCCTGATCGACTCTCCACCCTGGAAGATTTTCGGGTTTCCGCCAGCTGATGTTGTGACCACTCCCACTTTGTTAGCGGGAAACAAATAGAGTATTTAATAAAGTTACAAAAGACACGATTTTTGCATAAACACAGTGCCGGCGTGCGAAGATCGAGCACTGACTCCCCCCGCCCCATTGTACAAAACAGATCACACACGTCCCCTCCCCCCACGTACAAAACGCGAAGTCACAAAACATAAAAAATAACAAGACGTGCAAAGAGTGAAAGTGTGAGTTGCGTGCATAGCCCCGAGCGACGGGTGTGCATAGTGGACGCCGTGGGATCGGAGGACGCGCGCCCTCGCCATCTCGTCCTAAGGTGGACACACCAGTCAGAGCCCTCCTTTCATCATCTAACCCTCCCTGGAGTCTGGTTGCTATGGAGGTGCTGCCCATAGCAACCATAATTGTCAACAGCTCAGCTCCACGAGGCCTACGCTGTCCTGAGCCGCCATCTTGTCTGGGATGTGACCCCATTACAGATACGCAGCCGGTCAGCGGGATTAGAGAACTTAGCCGCTCTTCACCGCGCCATTACGGTTCTGTGTAGACGAGAGAGAAGAGAATTGATCGCTGGGGCGAGTCGGTAATCATGGAGGCCAATAATTAGGCGACTGGCGGTTTGTGCTCGTTCCTGGGTTATATGGCTGCCGCCACACGGGTTCACAGCGATGGGAATGTAATCTAGGTATAATTTCTGGTCCTCTCAAACATGGACGCCAAGTTGCCAGATTAATGGAAGTTTCAGTGCACGTACCTTTACTGCCAAGAGGTAAATGGCGGCTGTGAGGAATGTTTGTGGTGACGCTAACGTGTGCAGTGCGGCGTGTTAGTCGCTAATTATACCTTCTTTTCATGTCGCTGGGGGTTCGGTCATCTAGGAAAACATGTATGCGTCGCCCGTAGCAACAGCTGCGCTGAGAGGTTGCTATGGGCGACTGCGACGCCGCGTTCTGTCAAATCTGGCTTCGGGCCTTCACTGTCCTCCCGCTCCCACATCATGGCATTAGCCTGACAGAAGCCGGCGGATCACTTGCAGATTAGCAGCGCTCAGCCGCCATGTGACCCGACAGGAGCAAGGACTAATTAAATCCAATTACCAGACTGAAATCTCAGATAATGAGAGACGAGGCGCTGTCTAATCCGCCGCGGAGTAATGAGGCCTCACTAGGCGGCACGGCGCCGGGTGGGCGTCCCCAAACCTCATGGAAAATACTAATTGATCTCAATTTTATAGGTTAGGCCTTTTCCTTAGCGGATACAGCCATTTTGTGACATACAATTCGCCATTTTGCGACTAACACTGTAGATTCGTCCATTTTCTGGAAGTCATAGACTGTACGCCATCATTTTGCGGCAGTCTGGCCACCATTGTTGGAGAGTAATACTGTAGGCTTGTCCATTTTGTCATTCACTTGATTCTTTCTGCCATTTTGTGGCAATCATAGACAAGATTACACCTTTTTGTGAGAGAAACACTGAAGCTTCGTCCATTTTGTTAGTCATTTCTGCCATTTTGCGATTTGGCATAGATTGGATTCCACCATTTTGTGGGAGTCTGATATTTTGAGAGCGTAACAATGTACACTTGTCCTCCATTTTTGGAGAGTAACACTGCAGATGTTCCCATTTTGTCAGTCACTTGGATGTTTCTGGGATTTTGTGACTGGTTTTCTCCATTTTGTGGCAATCATTTACTGGATTGCACCATTTTGTGGCAGTCAGTCCACCATTTTGAAAAAATAACACTGTAGATTTGTCCATTTTGTTAGTCCCTTGGTTGTTTCTGCCATTTTGTGGTAGTCATAGACTGGATTGCATCATTTTATGGCCTTGTTCTTCAGTGACTACTAGAGGTCTTACAAAATGGTGGCCTTCATTGTGATCCCAGGCCTCCATTTTGTTGGCTTCTACTATCAATATTAGTTACCACCTGAGATATGCTATTGCCCCCTACTGACTTTTTAAGTAGTTAAAGGGATGCTGGATTGGTTTAGGACAGTTCTGTTTGGCAATTCCCATACGATGAGGTCATCATAAAGCAGCCATTGTGTCATGGATCGATATTGATATGAATATTTACATAGTCAGTCATTGCTTCCGGTGGGTGAGGATATTTTTGGCCCATTGTTGCCTCCTCTCTAAAATCGACCAGCAAAAGAATAAACCATTAACGTCTTGTTATGGCGCAGACGTAGACATATTCATCCATCTTGCCGGCAGCCATATTTACGAGGACCATAACTTTCCATGAAGTGCATTTAGTGGGGTGAGTGTGCAGGTGAGTGATCTCTCTCCGCTTCCCGCCATCTCTCAACACTCTTCTTTAGTCAGTGAAGGTGGATCCCGGAAGCTCATTGGTCAATGTATGCCAGTGTTCTGCCCTCTGATTGGTGGAAGAGAGACACTCCATCCAGTGTTTAAGACACTCTCCTTTCGCGTTCATACCGAGCGTAACTCCCCCTGGAATACAGAAGAAGAATAAGGTTATGGCGTGGATGACGCAGTAGGTGCCCTATACTTTCAATTTGAAATGGTGGATGCGTCCTAGCTGTCTTGTCGAATCTGACCATTGTGGTGATTTGCATGATGACCTCAAAACCTGTCTATGGGGCTTAAGCCAACCCGTGAGACCTGTCATCCACGTATAGCTGGTGCCTCCCCATGGTAGCCATGTTTAATCTCACCTATGAAATCGTTTGACTTTCCCAGGTCGTAATCCCACACGGTCACCTCCAAGCTCCGCGTCTGCAGTTCATGAAGAGCGATTTTGTAGAAGAACTCCTGAATAATGACAGGATGTTAAATTACAATGGTGGCAGCCATTTTAAAAGATGATACTCCCAATTATAAAATGGCCGCCAATACTGTGACCCAACCCCACAATTTACCTCATTAAATTCTGGGTTCAGAGTCTTCTTCTTCACCGCCGTCTTGTGCTTTGACTTTTTCTCCAAATCCGGTTTAAGATAACTGGAAGACAAGAAGAGACGACTGTTTCCCATACATACCCTGCCACGACAAAATGGACAATCCATTTAAGGGTGACCTCAAAGATGGAGGCCAATTGTTGACCACCATATGTTCTTCTTATTATCTGCACATATCAGGGTCTCCAGAACTATGACCTCCACCCCCGGCTCCTTCAGTCCTCTCCCGTGCCCGTATCCCACAAATCTGCCTACACTCGGGAGACCCAGATTACTGCCACCTCTCTTCCCACAGCTAAGAATAAACCAGTTGTCCCTAGGGGCCGAGGCCTCACCTGTGCACAAAGGACAGATTGCGGCTTTAATGGAGGAATATGTAGGGCAGATTATATAGATAAAGGTCTGGGCCCCCTATTTACTTGGTATCCCTGAAAAAGGGAACCTCTGAAGCAGATGAAAATCAAGTATTTTGCGTTGTATGTTGGTATTCTTCAATGGAGGTAATATTTGTACTATAGGATGGTATTATATATCTGTACAGGGCAGTGTCATCTGGTCACGACATTAGGAATGTGTATAGGATCAGATACGTATCTCTGTTCTGTATCCTCCCCTCACTTCTATTATGTTGGCTGAGGTAAAGCGCGGGGTCCAGAGCGAGGCGCAGCTTCATCGGCTTTCTCTGCGGTGGGATTACTCACAGGTGCAGGAAAGTCTGAAGACTACAATTAAATCCATGAGTGTATGAGATGAGTCACAATGTCCTTGTAGACAGAACGATATATGGTGGGATGTGAGGGGTAATTACTGCTGGGCACCGGGCGTGAAGAGGGAGAATGTGCCCAGTCATTGATGCAGCCCTCCGCCATGTACGTCTTGCTCCAACAGAGACATGCGATTTGCCAGGGTCTCTCCAGGGAGGGCGACTTCTTTGTAAAATAAGTCATAATTTGTTGCTCTCGTCTTTAGGTGATCTCCACTGGGTAACATGGCTGCTGACTGACATTAACTGCTAATTAATCATCACTGCAATGTTTACTGAAGAATCATAATGGGTAAATGTAAACCAGTGGTGGAAAGTGAGCCTTTGCCCTAAATATAGAGGAGGACCCATGATCAGTCAGCCGCACCGACACCGCACAATGTGTGCGCCAGACCCAAAAATATATCATAGCAACTGACCAGTCCTATTCTCCGACTTTGTGTTTAAATTCCTCACCATTTGCAAGGTCACCGCTTACTGTCAGCAAATGAGAACATTGTTCAAATACAGAATGAGAAAACCAAATCAAACCAAATCTCATAGTTGTATCCAGTGTAGTCAATTTTTTGTCAAGTAAACACATAAGCAGCACAAGTTTCAAGTCTGGCCGTAGAAGACATGAAAATGAGACCACTCATACATGAGCACTGGCTGGAGAAGGTACGAAGAGGTGACCATCCATACCTTATGGTCAAAGAAGAAGTGAGGAGCTGACCACTCACAAATGATCACTGGCCAAAGAAGATGTGGAGAGATGACCCCTCATACACGATCAATGGCTGGAGAAAACATTAAGAGGTGACTACCATACATGATCCCGGGTTGGAGAAGATATAGAGGGGTGACCACCAGGGCTGTGGAGTCGGAGTCGTGGAGTCGGAGTTAGTTTTGGTTGGAGTCGGAGTCGGTAGAAATGTACCGACTCCAGCTTTAAAAAAAATGTATTAATATTTCATAATTAAACTTTCATATGAATGTTATAAATGTTACTCAAATATATATGTTCTATCAAACTATGAACAACAGTGATAAGCAGTTCTGCTGGAGATAGAGACATTTCTTACTTCTTGTGTGTCACTGTTCTCCACTGCCCTTATCTAATCTTATACTTGGTTAACCTCATGCTGCCCCAACCCCCCTACTTACAATGTATGAAACTGAAAGTGAAAATGTGTTGCAAATTCTTAGTAGTAAAGCTCCTCCTCTAGACTAGATCATACTAGGTGTGCGTCTTCCAAGCATCTCACAGCTGCCTGCTACTCAGAAGAGGAAGACTGTAAGAAGTATTATCCTTTCAACAAACTTTGCATCAGTTAACTGTGAGTACATGAGGAATAATAACAGTATTACTGACCACTATATCAGTTGTACGACCTGGCAATAATTTTGTACAATTGTTTTTAGGAAAAACAATTGTCATTTGGATTGTGAATGCAGAATTAAAAACCTGAGAATGTCAAAGAAGCATCACATTAAATCAGCTGTATTTGAACATTTCACCATCACTCAAGATAGAAAACATTATGTCTGTCAGTGTATGACAAATGATCCAGACGAAAACAAATGCTGTGAAGCCAAGATGAGTGCATATTCAGGCAAAGATAAAAATGCTCCTACCAGAGCTTATAATCTAAAGAGACATTTACAGCGCTTTCATCCAGAAGTACTGAAAGCAGTGGATGTGAAAGACTGCATCCAAACCAATGAACCAGTGCCCAGCTCTTCCAGCCAAACAAAGGAGCAGAGAACTTTGCAGCCATCAATTGCAAGATATTTTGTCAGTGACAAAGTTACTGTGACAATGACAGTAGATACATCTAAAAAACAGATCATAGAGCTTGTTGTAAAGGATAGTGTGCCTATTTCATTATTTTCACGACCAGCTTTTATGTGTCTGAATGGGGAAATGGCCCGCAAGCTTGGTGTTTCTCTGGAGAGAGAGAGTATTAGAAAATTAGTAATCGAAGAAGCTTTTAAACAAAAGGAAGAACTTAAAAAAACTCTCAAGGGACGCTTTCTGTTTCTTAAAATGGATGCCTGCACACGTCACAGAGTGAACTATTTTGCCATCAATGTCCGATTTGTTTGTGACAAAAATGAAATAGTTACCAAGACATTGGCAGTAAAAGACACCAAAGCTCATCACACCAGTGAGTTTCTCCAGGTCTTGGTGGAAAAGGTTCTGCAAGACTATGAACTTAAAAAAGAGCAAGTTCTTTCTGTCGTAACTGACAATGCTTCAAATATGATAAGTTGTTATGATTGAGTCACCGTAGGAGGCAAGAACAGAAATGCTAGCTAAATCCTGAAAACCAGAGAAGTTGGCAACTATCAGATTGCAGACCCCTGAACCTATCAACACAACTAGCAGTAGCCGTGGGGGGTTCCTACGATGACCTAGACCCCTCGATCACAGCCGGAGAGATACATAGGCCTAAAGAAGGAAAGGGGAAATCTAACTGCCCCAGAGCAGACCCCAAAGCAATAGGCAGCCCCCCACATATAATGACGGTGAAGCAAGATGAAAACACTTACACAGACAGAAAGACAGGCTGAGCAAAGACGAGGCCCAAAAACTACCTAGATAGGAACGGATAGGAAGGCTGCTGTCTGCAATCTGCCAAAACCCTATCAGAGACAAAAGCCAACAAGCTAATATAAAAATGGCCCTGAAGCAACTAAGCTTCAAAAACTAAATCAGCACTCAGGTACTTTCAGAAGACAGAGCTCAAGGAACACTGCACACTCCAGCAGGGAGTGGCAGAATCCAAAAAGCAAGAAAAACAAAAACAAATCTTAGATGCAAAAAGGCAAAACAGAAAACTTAGCTTTAGGAGAGCAGGAATCAGACTGGTGTCCAAGAGTCCACAGAGAAATCACCCGCAGGGCAGAAAGGGCGTAGGCTGCCTTAAATCCAGTCAGTGACTCCACTCAGCCAATCGTCTTCATTAGTCCCAGGTGTCTAATAATCAGGCTCACTACCTTCCTTCACTAGAATAGGGAGTTCACCAGGCCTCAGTGACGGAGGGGAAAATGAACTCACAACAGTACCCCCCCCTTGAGGAGGGGTCACCGAACCCTCAACAACGCTACCAGGGCGATCAGGGTGAGCCCGATGAAAGGCACGCACCAATCTTTTGGCATGAATATCAGAGGCAGAGACCCAGGAATTATCCTCCTGACCATAACCCTTCCACTTAACCAAATACTGGAGTCTCCGTCTAGCCAGACGGGAATCCAGAATTTTCTCTACCTCATATTCCAAGTTACCTTCAACCAATACAGGGTCCGGAGGTGCCACCTCAGGCACAACTGGCTCAACAAACCTCTTCAACAAGGACTTATGGAACACATTATGGATCTTAAATGTGACAGGAAGAGCCAAACGAAAAGAGACCGGATTAATAATCTCCAAAATCTTGTAAGGTCCAATAAATCTAGGCTTAAACTTAGGAGAAGCCACCTTCATAGCAATATTTTTTGATGATAACCACACCGTATCACCAATCTTAAACTGGGGACCAATGGTCCTATGTCGATTGGAAAACCGCTGGGCCTTTTCCTGGGAGAGAGATAACTTATCCACCACTTGGTCCCAGATCTGGTGCATTCTCTCCACCACAGTGTCAACACCTGGGCAGGCAGAAGGCTCCACCTGCCCTGAAGAAAATCGAGGGTGAAAACCAAAGTTACAAAAAAAAGGTGACATCAAAGTGGCAGAACTAGCTCTATTATTTAAAGCAAATTCGGCCAAGGGCAAAAATGAAACCCAATCATCCTGATCAGCGGAAATAAAACATCTCAAATACGACTCCAAGGTCTGGTTTGTTCTCTCTGTCTGCCCATTGGTCTGAGGGTGAAAAGCAGAGGAGAAGGACAACTGAATTCCCAACTTGGAACAGAACGTCCTCCAAAATTTAGACACAAATTGAACTCCTCTGTCAGATACAATGTTCTCAGGAATCCCGTGCAAGCGAACCACCTGTTGCAAAAACAGAGGCACCAACTCAGAGGAAGATGGCAACTTAGGGAGTGGTACAAGATGAACCATCTTAGAGAACCTATCACAAATCACCCAAATAACAGTCATTCTTTGAGAGACCGGCATATCAGAAATTAAATCCATTGAAATATGGGTCCATGGCCTCCTGGGGACCGGCAAAGGCATCAACAACCCACTAGAGCGAGAACAAGATTTAGACCGGGAGCAAGTCCCACAGGACTGCACAAAATTCCTGACATCATGAGACAAGGTGGGCCACCAAAAAGAGCGAATCACCAAATCTCTAGTACCAAAAATACCTGGATAACCAGCCAATGCAGAGCAATGAACTTCAGACATCACTCTCTTCTTCCACTGGTCAGGAACATACAACTTTCCACTGGGGCAACGCTCAGGTTTGTCCTCCTGGAACTCTTGCAGAGCAAGTCTCAAATCGGTCGAGATGGCAGAAAGAACTACCCCTTCGCCTAAGATGGTGGCAGGCTTGGTCACCACAGGAGAATCAGCAAAGAAACTCCTAGAGAGGGCGTCTGCCTTGACATTCTTAGTTCCAGGAAGGAAAGAGACCACAAAATCAAAACGTGTAAAAAACAAGGCCCACCTAGCCTGTCTAGGGTTCAAGCGTTTAGCCGACTCTAGGTAAATCAAATTTTTGTGGTCAGTGAGGACCACAACTTGATGTTTGGCTCCCTCCAACCAATGTCTCCACTCCTCAAATGCCCATTTCATGGCCAACAGTTCCCGATTCCCCACATCATAGTTACGTTCAGATGAAGAGAACTTACGGGAAAACAAAGCACAGGGATTCATTTTACATGTTACCAGATCCTTTTGGGACAACACCGCTCCTGCACCAATCTCAGAAGCATCCACCTCTACCTGGAACGGGAGTGAGACATCAGGTTGCCGCAGAACCGGGGCGGAGGTAAATCTACGCTTCAGCTCCTGAAAGGAAGCAACCGCCTCCGGAGACCAATTCAACACATCCGCACCCTACCTGGTCAGGTCAGTCAATGGTTTGGCAATACTAGAAAATTTTGCTATAAATTTCCGATAAAAATTAGCAAAACCCAAAAACTTCTGGAGGGCCTTCAAAGAAGTGGGCTGAACCCAATCATAAATGGACTGTACCTTGACCGGGTCCATTTCAATAGTTGACGGAGACAAAATAAATCCCAAAAAAGAAATTCTCTGTACTCCAAAAAGGCATTTTGATCCCTTGACATACAGAGAATTCTCTCTCAAGATCCGGAACACAGTCCAAATATGTTCCACATGAGAATCCCAATCCTTGGAGAAGATCAAAATATCATCCAGATAGATAATCAAAAATTTATCGACAAAGTCTCGGAAAATATCGTTCATGAAGCACTGGAAGACAGAAGGGGCATTAGTGAGCCCAAAAGGCATCACCAGGTACTCAAAATGTCCCTCCGGAGTATTAAACGCCGTCTTCCATTCATCCCCCTGCTTAATGCGGATAAGATTATACGCCCCCCCTGAGGTCAAGCTTGGTAAACCAGCAAGCACCTCTGACTAGAGAATAGATCCGAAATCAGGGGTAACGGATACTGATATTTAATAGTAATTTTATTGAGGGCACGATAATCAATACAAGGCCTTAAAGAACCATCCTTCTTGGCCACAAAAAAACCCCCGGCACCTAAGGGTGAAGAGGATGGTCTAATATGACCCTTCTCCAACACTTCCTTAATATAGGACCGCATAGCCTCGTGCTCGGGTACAGATAAATTGAAGAGCCGACCCTTAGGAAATTTACACCCCGGGTTTAGTTCAATAGCACAGTCATAACTCCTATGAGGAGGCAAGGACGCAGACTCATTCTCACTAAATACATCATAGTAGTCTGCCAAATAGTCAGGAACCTCATGCGACTGAGGAGAGGTGGAAAGAACCGGAGCCTCACTAAAGGTACACCGGCAACCCCAACTCACCACAGATACAGACTTCCAATCCAAAACTGGATTATGAATCTGCAACCAGGGAAACCCCAGAACAACGGCATCATGCAGACCATGCAACACCAAAAATCTGCAATTTTCTTGGTGGTCTGGGGCGACCCGCATGACCAACTGGGTCCAAAACTGAGGTTTATTTTTAGCCAGAGGGGTAGCATCAATTCCCCTCAAAGGGATAGGCGTCTGCAGAGGTGTCAACGGAAATCCACAACGTTTAGCAAAATCCAAGTCCATTAGATTTAGCGCTGCTCCCGAATCCACAAAAGCCTTGGCGGAAAATGTGGACAGGGAACAGATCAGAGTAATCGCCAAAAGAAACTTAGGCTGAACCCCACCAACAGAAAACGTGTGTGCAAAGCGTTTCTCACGTTTAGGACAAACAGAAATAACATGTGAGGCATCTCCACAGAAAAAACACAGCTTATTACGCCTTCTGAATTCCTGACGTTGCGCCTTAGACAAATGTGAGTTCATTTTCCCCTCCGTCACTGAGGCCTGGTGAACTCCCTGTTCTAGTGAAGGAAGGTAGTGAGCCTGATTATCAGGCACCTGGGACTAATGAAGACGATTGGCTGAGTGGAGTCACTGACTGGATTTAAGGCAGCCTACGCCCTTTCTGCCCTGCGGGTGATTTCTCTGTGGACTCTTGGACACCAGTCTGATTCCTGCTCTCCTAAAGCTAAGTTTTCTGTTTTGCCTTTTTGCATTTAAGATTTGTTTTTGTTTTTCTTGCTTTTTGGATTCTGCCACTCCCTGCTGGAGTGTGCAGTGTTCCGTTAGCTCTGTCTTCTGAAAGTACCTGAGTGCTGATTTAGTTTTTGAAGCTTAGTTGCTTCAGGGCCATTTTTATATCAGCTTGTTGGCTTTTGTCTCTGATAGGGTTTTGGCAGATTGCAGACAGCAGCCTTCCTATCCGTTCCTATCTAGGTAGTTTTTGGGCCCCGTCTTTGCTCAGCCTGTCTTTCTGTCTGTGTAAGTGTTTTCATCTTGCTTCACCGTCATTATATGTGGGGGGCTGCCTATTGCTTTGGGGTCTGCTCTGGGGCAGTTAGATTTCCCCTTTCCTTCTTTAGGCCTATGTATCTCTCCGGCTGTGATCGAGGGGTCTAGGTCATCGTAGGAACCCCCCACGGCTACTGCTAGTTGTGTTGATAGGTTCAGGGGTCTGCAATCTGATAGTTGCCAACTTCTCTGGTTTTCTGGACTTAGCTAGCATTTCTGTTTTTTGCCTCCTACGGTGACTCAATCATAACAGACAAAACTCTATCACATTGCATAGGTTCAGACGTCTGTTCAACCGGTGGCAACACCTCTCGTGTAATCCTGCGTTCACGTAAACGCCGATCAACCTGAATGGCTAAAGACATAGAATCGTCCAGACCAGAGGGAACAGGAAATCCCACCATAGTATCTTTTACGGCTTCTGACAAACCCTTCCGAAAGAGAGCAGCCAAGGCATTATCATTCCAGGCAGTAAGGACCGCCCACTTTCGGAATTTTTGACAGTACAATTCTGCAGAATCTCGACCCTGGCTCAATGCCAACAGGGTCTTTTCAGCCTGATCAATAGCATTAGGTTTGTCATACAACAACCACAAGGCTTGAAAAAATGCGTTCACATTAGTCAGACTAGGATCATCAGGTTTCAAAGAAAACGCCCAATCCTGGGGATCGCCAAGCAGCAAAGAGATGACAATTTTAACCTGCTGCGCGGGGCTCCCTGACGAGTTAGGCTTCAAAGCAAAAAATAATTTACAATTATTTTTGAAACTCAAAAATTTAGATCGATCCCCAAAAAATACATCAGGTGTGGGGATCTTTGGTTCAACAGCATGTGAACGAGCAAGATAGGCGGAAATTCCTCGCACTTCAGCAGCAAGCTGCTCCACACAATCAGACACTTGCTTTATCTCCATTGAGAGAAAAAAAAAATTCCCCCTACGGCCTCAGAGATATAGAGGAAAGAATATACACACTCTTTTTCTTTTTTTTTTAAACACAATTCTTTCCTGCTATTGAGTACCCCAGGATCTGCGGTTTGGGCGGGTGATTCTGTTATGATTGAGTCACCGTAGGAGGCAAGAACAGAAATGCTAGCTAAATCCTGAAAACCAGAGAAGTTGGCAACTATCAGATTGCAGACCCCTGAACCTATCAACACAACTAGCAGTAGCCGTGGGGGGTTCCTACGATGACCTAGATCCCTCGATCACAGCCGGAGAGATACATAGGCCTAAAGAAGGAAAGGGGAAATCTAACTGCCCCAGAGCAGACCCCAAAGCAATAGGCAGCCCCCCACATATAATGACGGTGAAGCAAGATGAAAACACTTACACAGACAGAAAGACAGGCTGAGCAAAGACGGGGCCCAAAAACTACCTAGATAGGAACGGATAGGAAGGCTGCTGTCTGCAATCTGCCAAAACCCTATCAGAGACAAAAGCCAACAAGCTGATATAAAAATGGCCCTGAAGCAACTAAGCTTCAAAAACTAAATCAGCGCTCAGGTACTTTCAGAAGACAGAGCTCACGGAACACTGCACACTCCAGCAGGGAGTGGCAGAATCCAAAAAGCAAGAAAAACAAAAACAAATCTTAGATGCAAAAGGCAAAACAGAAAACTTAGCTTTAGGAGAGCAGGAATCAGACTGGTGTCCAAGAGTCCACAGAGAAATCACCCGCAGGGCAGAAAGGGCGTAGGCTGCCTTAAATCCAGTCAGTGACTCCACTCAGCCAATCGTCTTCATTAGTCCCAGGTGCCTGATAATCAGGCTCACTACCTTCCTTCACTAGAATAGGGAGTTCACCAGGCCTCAGTGACGGAGGGGAAAATGAACTCACAACAATAAGTACTATTAAGCTAATGAATGAGAGTAATGATGGTGACCAGCAGCTAGAAGAACATTCTGGGTCCACAGACACAGAAATGTTTGAAATAGAGGAACACAGTATTGTAACTGAGGAGCAAACTGAAGTTGCTTCAGATGAACAGCAACATGATAGTTTAGATGATCTTGTTGAAACTGTGTCAATATGTTCTTTCATTCATCACATGCGCTGTGTTGTGCATACACTACAGCTGGCTATAAGAGACAGTCTGCAAGAAGGACATGCTGCTGCACTGATTGGCAAGGTGAGAAAATTGGCTACTGTTGCCAGAACCCCTAAAGTTGACTCAATTTTGAAGAGACGTGCTGGAAAAGGGGCAATTATTGATCAAGCCACACGATGGGGCAGTACTTACTTAATGATTCAGCGCTTGGTTGAACTGAAAACCTTTCTTGTAGACATGGCTAACCCTCAACTGACGCTAAATGAAAGTCAGTGGAATCAGGTGACTGAGCTGGAAAAATTGCTAGAGCACCCATTTACAGTGACTAAAAAATTACAAGCAGAGGACTTAACTCCAGGTATTTTCTTAAAGGAGTGGAAGAACCTGATGTTTCGCCTGTCCCAAAGAGGAGGGTTAATTGCAAGTGGCATTGCTACATCAATGAAACGGAGAGAGGAGCTACTATTACAAAATAACATTCTTTTGGCAGCTGTTTATGTAGACCCAATGCATCGGATTCTTCTAGATGATCAACAGCTAAGTAAAGGAAAAGAAGCTCTGTGTGAAATAGCAGTAAGGATGAAAGGGTTGCAGAACAGTCAGGAGGAACAAGAAGAATTTGGTCGTCCTGCCACATCTTCACCCTCATCATCAACTGATGAAGAATTTAATTTCGAAAAATATTTGGATCACAAGCACCGTGCAAAGCGTTCCCGCATAGAAGAAGAGTCATCCCCATCAAGGAACACAGCCAGTACATTTCAGCAGAATTTTTCATGTGCACTAAAAGAAATTGAGAAATTTGACCGTTCATCAAAAATAACAGTGCAACAAGCGATTCCTCTGTATCCTGACATTGTCAGAGATGTTGCCCGAGTGGTTACTGCTTTGCCACCAACACAAGTTAGTGTAGAGAGGTTGTTCTCTGCTCTCAAAATAATTAGATCAGATTTGAGGGCATCCATGAAGGAGGATCTGACAGAGGCAATACTTTTTCTGAGGACAAATTTATAGATTTCTTCTTATTAACTGCATAAAAGTGTTTATTGCATATTTACTTACAGTTTAGAAAAGTTTATAAAAGTTATTTGCTATATTCTAATTGTATTCTAATAAATGTAGTTTTTGCTCTAAGTGGTCTGATTACTTATATGATGGTGAGAAACTGAATAAGCACGATGTTTAATATTTTACAACAGTAAATTTGTTGTTATGAATTGGCCATTTATGAAGGAGTCGGAGCCGGAGTCGGAGCCTGATAAAATCCAGGAGTCGGAGTCGCAACTGTGGCTTACCGACTCCACAGCCCTGGTGACCACTGATACATGATCACTGTCTAGACAAGTCATGGAGAGGTGACTGCTCATATATGTTCATATATGATCACTGGCTGCAGAAGATATGAAGAGGTGACCACTCATTCATGATCACTGGCTGGAGAAGACATGAAGCTGAGACCACTCATACATGATCACTGACTGGATAAGGTATGAATATGACCACTCAAATGATCACTGGCCAAAGAAAATGTAGAGAGGTGACCACTGATACATGATCACTAGCTAGACAAGACATGGAGAGATGACCGCTCATACATGTTCACTGGCCAAAGAAGATGTGGAAAGATGACCACTCATACATGATCACTTGACTGGAGAAAACATGGAGAAGTGACCACTCATGTATGATAACTGGCTGGAGAAGATATGAAGATGAGACCACTCATTCATAATCACTGGCTGGAGAAGACACGAAGATGAACCCACTCATATATGATCACTTACTGGAGAAGATATGAAGAAGTGACAACTCAAACATGATCACTGGCCGGAAAAGACATGCAGAAGTAACTACTTATAATTGATCACTGCCTGGAAAAGACATGGAGAAGAGATCACTCAAACATGATCACTTGCTGGAGAAGATGTAGAGAGGTGACCACTCATATATGATCATTGGCTGGAGAAGATATGAAGAGGTGACCACTCATTCATGATCAGTGTCTGGACAAGACATGGAGAAATAACTACTTATACATGATCCCTGGCTGGAGATGACATGGAGAAGGCACCACTCATATATGATCACTGGATGGAGAAGACATGGAGAAGGCACCACTGATATATGATCACTGGCTGGAGAACATATGAAGAGGTGAACACTCAAACATGATCACTGTCTGGAGAAGACAATGGTGTGGTGGACCTCTGTAGGATCATTCTCTGATGTAAGTTACTTTTTAATCATCTCTGAGCTGGGGGAACATCCCCCATATGTTCTGAATGTCAGGACCTTGACCATCACTCTCTCTAATTCACTCCATTTCTTTAAGCCTGAGGAAATTCACAGATAGGAATAAGTCAAAGTGTGAAGTCTCATTGCCTTGCTGCGTCTCCTCCAGATCTTCAGGCTTCAATATTGTCTTAGTCCAGATTAATGAACTGTTAATACATGGACCACCATGATGAATAGGAACTGCTGTAGATGATGTGTGGATCTAGTGCTGCAGAACTACATCCTTCAGTGGCTTCTGCTGCCCCGGTCTATAATTTCTCTTAGGATAAGGGCCATCATTCTATTAGAAAAGCCCCTGCAGTATGACAGGCTGGTAAAACATCAGGGTTATTGTGGGTACTAAAGACCTGTCACATTGGCAACTCCTGCTTATATCCTGTCACAAGTCTATAGATTATCTAATATTTAGCTATCTTTCTGCCTTATTTTTTTTTTGCTCTTACAACATAAAAGGTTAAGTCATAGATGTGAATAAATTATCGAGCCCTCCGTGTATTTGACGCCCCGTGTGCATGTGATTAACAACGTTCTAATGTGCTGAGATAAGTGAACCCAGGCAACCGTCCCAGAGCTGCTATTCGGTAATTTGCCTGAAATAATTGTGCTTAATATAGGTGCTACATAGTGACATTGCCACAACTGCACAAGCCCGGATTCTGCATACAATTAGCCTTTCATGCAGAAACACTCAGTGCCGGAGGCTCATAGCCTGATAGCGTGTGATCAGCATTGCACCAGGGAGCCTCAAAAGACAGGCAGATGACAGATACAAGATAACGCCACGAAAATCCCCAACTCCACCATTACTCATCCTCTGTGCAACATCATTCGATTTCAATCAAAGGCTTATTAGAGTCACCGGGCCTGACCAACCTATTTCTTTATGTGACTCCAACCTATCCTCTATATCCCAAGCTTTCCAGCTTATGAGTGGACTACCAGGACTACTGTCGAGACTGTTAAATGGGTAGACAATAAATATAAAAGACGATGGGTGCAGTGACATAATAATGCCGGTTTATATGTCAACAGGGGTCATTGGAAAGCTTGGTCATGACTAGGCAGCGATTTGCATCTGTTACAACCCTGAAGACCACAAAGGTTTCACCCTGATTGGTATCTCAGGTCCTTTCTCAATATATATTACACAAACCCAAGTGTTACATTCTCTTTTAAATTTGGTTGACTACAGCCTCTGTATAAACAATAAAATTAAAACCTCTAAAATATGGTATAAAACCTTAGAACGTGACTTGCAGCAGAGCTAAGAAGCAAAGGAAGAGGATAGATGCTAAAAAAAGAGTAGAACAACAACTCTTGGAGGACAGAAATGAGTAAAAAAAAATCAAGATAGTGGAGGCATCGAGAGCAATAGCAAGAATACCATGAGAAGTAAAGTCAAGGACAGGGGTAAAGATGAAGGAGAAACTAGAGCCAAAATCTAAAATCAATAGCAGAAATATATCCAAAACTAAAACCAATGGCAAGACTGGAGAACAGGCCAAAAGAAAATGAGGAAGCCATCATCTAAGACCAAAAGAAGTCAAACTAAAGGCAAAGACAATACTAGAGAAGAGATCAAAAGAAAGGTTGAAGCCACCATCTAAGCATTAATGCACCTAGAACTAAAGCCAATGACAGGTTGAGAGATAAGACCAAATGATAGGTTGGAGCCACCGTTTAAGGCTAAGACGAGACTGAAGAAGAGGCCTAAGAGAGTGTAGAGCAACTATGCAAAAGCAGAAATATGTTTAAAACTGAAGGCAAAGAAAAGACTTTGACTAAAAACCCAAGTGAAAGGCTGGAACCACCAACTAAAAGAATAACTACATCTAGAACTAAAGCCAATGACAAGACTGGAAATGAGGGCAAAGGGAAAATTGGAGCCACCATCTAAAACCAAAAGCAGAAATAAGTCTCAAAGTCTACAATTAAAAGCAAAGACAAGACTGCAGGAAAAGCTAAAAGAAAGGTAGGAGCCACAATCTGAAACAAAGAGCAAACATACAGCTAGAACTAAAGTCTATGACAAGACTGGAGAAGAGACCAAAAGAAACGGAAGAGCCACCAGAAAAAAGTCAAGGCCAAAGATATGTTTAGAACTGAAGGCAAAAACAAGAGTAGATGAGGGCAAATGAAAGGCTTGAGCCACAATCTAAGATCAATAACAGAAGTATGTCTAGAACTGAAGGAAAAGACAAGACTATAGAAGACGTCAAAAGAAAGGTTGGCGCTACCGTCCGAGAGCAAACATATGTCTAGAATTAAATCTAACAACAGGACTGGAGAGAAGAGAAAAAGAAAAGCAGGAGCCACCGCCTAAGTTCAAGAGCAGAAATATATCTAGAACTGAAGGAAAATACAAATTTACAGATAAGGCCAATATAGAAGAGGAGCGGTGCAGTGACAAAACAATGCCTGGAGCCACCATCCAAAAAGCAGGATTACATCTAGAATTAAAGCCAAACTGAAATTAAAGGCAAAAGAAAGGTTGGCGCCACCATCTAAAACTAAGAGCAAATATAATATATATTTAGAACTAAAGCCAACAGCAAGACTGGAGAAGATACCAAAAGAAAGGTAGGAACCACCATCTACAACCAAAGACAGAATATATATCTAAAAGTGAAAGCAAATACAAGAATGGATGCACAGTCCAAGGAAAGTCTGGAACCACGATCCAAAAGCAGTAGTTTATAACTTATGTCAATGGCAAGACCGGGATGGTGACAAATGTAAGACTGCAGAATTTATTCAAGAGCAGAAATACATCTATACTTAAAGCCAATGACTAGACTGCCGATGGGGCTAAAGGAAAGTTGGAGCCATCATGTAAGATCAAGAGCAAAATTACATCTAGAACTAAAGTCTATGAACAGACTGGAGAAGAAACCAAAAAGGAAGTGTAGAGCCACCGTTCAAAAGCAAGGACATGAATGTGTTTAGAACTGAAGGCAAAGACAAGACCAAAGGAGAAGCTGGAGCCACCATCCAAGAGCTTGCGCTAAATCCAACCACAAGTCAAGGAGATTAAGGCAGAAGAACGGCTGAGATCAGTGACAAACCTGGAGAAGAGGGCAAACAAATAAGAAGGGAGCAACCATCCAAAAGCAGAAGAATAACATTGTGGTCGGAACCAGCAGCCAAGAGGAAAAAATCGAGGGCCAATGAGTTCAAGA
The DNA here is from genome assembly GCF_039654945.1 of Dendrobates tinctorius. Taxonomy (NCBI): domain Eukaryota; kingdom Metazoa; phylum Chordata; class Amphibia; order Anura; family Dendrobatidae; genus Dendrobates; species Dendrobates tinctorius. The sequence goes on from NW_027361819.1 coordinate 3,595,165, forward strand.
AACATTAGGGATCTACTAGGACAAAGTTTAGGAAGAATGAGGAACTAAGAATGAAGAGAAGACCCAAGAATGAAGAACTACTAGAAGATAAGATCCATCTACAATAGGACAACAGAAAAGTCAACTATTGATCGCAATCTAGACTGGATTTCACCTAGGAGTGTTTAACACCAGGACGAGCCTGACCTGCACAGAGGTCACATAGTCCTACTGCACGTTGTATCATCAACATATTTATTTTTTTCCTTTCTTGCTTACAAGATGTCACCCATAAAAACGATAAAACTGGAGCATTGCGAGATGACCTCCAATAACCTCCGTTTTCCCGGGTCTTCCCCCCACTAGTGACAGCATGTCTACTTACGTTTTGACATAAGGGTCTGAAAATCCATTGACGTCCATGGCGGCGAGATGAGCGCAACGCAAGATGCCAACTACGAGCCCCCCGCGTTCAGTGCTGTATGTGAGAGACAGAAAGATCCGCCCTCGTTCCTCTAGTTCCCACTCTTGACAGCGCTCCAGCTGAGGACATAGAGAAGGGGACACATAATAGGATTTTAGATTCTTAATTTATAGATGGTAAAAGCAGGAAGTGGTTGCACAGGATTACAAATACAGGCCTTCTGTCATTCAAAAACAGCGCACCTCCTGTCCACAGGTTGTGCCTGGTACTGCAGTTGAGTCCTAGAAGCAGAGCGGCAGTACCAGACACAGCCCATGGCTCAGTGAGGTGATGCTTTCCTCATCAACTCTAATATTTCTCCTCTCCTGCATTATACATTGGCTGAGAGCACAGAGACTCATAGATAACTCAGCCTGAGAGTTCAGGGACATCCGCAGAAGCTGTCATTGTGCATCTCTCTGCAACTCACACTGAAGCCGTTCCCAACCCCCGCAGGTGCCGAAGGAAAAAAGTGTATGGAACACAGAAGAAAGGGAGATGTGGGGAAGAAAGACTGAGGCTACAGAGGGGGGTAATAATGAAAAGCTGAGTTATAGAAGAGAGGAGACAGGAAGACGATAGAGGAAAAGGGGGGGAGCGGACGCTGTGTGTAATACAGAACATCCCCACCAGGGGCAGCACTGAGTACACAGAGGAGGGGGCGCTGTCTCTACTACAGGAGAACATCCCCACCAGGGGCAGCACTGAGTACACAAAGGAGGGGGCGCTGTCTATAATACAGGAGAACATCCCCACTAGGGGCAGCACTGAGTACACAGAGGAGGGGGCGCTGTCTCTACTACAGGAGAACATCCCCACCAGGGGCAGCACTGAGTACACAGAGGAGGGGGCGCTGTCTATAATACAGGAGAACATCCCCACCAGGGGCAGCACTGAGTACACAGAGGAGGAGGCGCTGTCTCTACTACAGGAAAACATCCTCACCAGGGGCAGCACTGAGTACACAGAGGAGGAGGCGCTGTCTATAATACAGGAGAACATCCCCACCAGGGGCAGCACTGAGTACACAGAGGAGGGGCGCTGTCTATAATACAGGAGAACATCTCCACCAGGGGCAGCACTGAGTACACAGAGGAGGGGGCGCTGTCTCTACTACAGGAAAACATCCTCACCAGGGGCAGCACTGAGTACACAGAGGAGGAGGCGCTGTCTATAATACAGGAGAACATCCCCACCAGGGGCAGCACTGAGTACACAGAGGAGGGGCGCTGTCTATAATACAGGAGAACATCTCCACCAGGGGCAGCACTGAGTACACAGAGGAGGGGGCGCTGTCTATAATACAGGAGAACATCCCCACCAGGGGCAGCACTGAGTACACAGAGGAGGGGCGCTGTCTATAATACAGGAGAACATCTCCACCAGGGGCAGCACTGAGTACACAGAGGAGGAGGCGCTGTCTCTACTACAGGAAAACATCCTCACCAGGGGCAGCACTGAGTACACAGAGGAGGAGGCGCTGTCTATAATACAGGAGAACATCCCCACCAGGGGCAGCACTGAGTACACAGAGGAGGGGGCGCTGTCTATAATACAGGAGAACATCCCCACCAGGGGCAGCACTGAGTACACAGAGGAGGGGGCGCTGTCTATAATACAGGAGAACATCCCCACCAGGGGCAGCACTGAGTACACAGAGGAGGGGCGCTGTCTATAATACAGGAGAACATCTCCACCAGGGACAGCACTGAGTACACAGAGGAGGGGCGCTGTCTCTACTACAGGAAAACATCCTCACCAGGGGCAGCACTGAGTACACAGAGGAGGAGGCGCTGTCTATAATACAGGAGAACATCCCCACCAGGGACAGCACTGAGTACACAGAGGAGGGGGCGCTGTCTATAATACAGGAGAACACCCCACCAGGGGCAGCACTGAGTACACAGAGGAGGGGGCGCTGTCTATAATACAGGAGAACATCCCCACCAGGGGCAGCACTGAGTACACAGAGGAGGGGGCGCTGTCTATAAATACAGGAGAACATATCCACCAGGGGCAGCACTGAGTACACAGAGGAGGGGCGCTGTCTATAATACAGGAGAACATCCCCACCAGGGGCAGCACTGAGTACACAAAGGAGGGGGCGCTGTCTATAATACAGGAGAACATCCCCACCAGGGGAAGAACTGAGTACACAGAAGAGGGGGCGCTGTCTATAATACAGGAGAATATATCCACCAGGGGCAGCACTGAGTACACAAAGGAGGGGGAGCTGTCTATAATACAGAAGAACATCCCCACCAGGGGCAGCACTGAGTACACAGAGGAGGGGGCGCTGTCTATAATACAGGAGAACATCCCCACCAGGGGCAGCACTGAGTACATAGAGAGGGGGCACTGTCTATAATACAGGAGAACATATCCACCAGGGGAAGCACTGAGTACACAGAGGAGGGGGCGCTGTCTATAATACAGGAGAACATCTCCACCAGGGGCAGCACTGAGTACACAGAGGAGGGGGCGCTGTCTATAATACAGGAGAACATCTCCACCAGGGGCAGCACTGAGTACACAGAGGAGGCGCTGTCTGTAATACAGGAGAACATCCCCACCAGGGGCAGCACTGAGTACACAGAGGAGGGGGCACTGTCTATAATACAGAACATACCCACCAGGGGCAGCACTGAGTACACAAAGGAGGGGGCGCTGTCTATAATACAGGAGAACATCCCCACCAGGGGCAACACTGAGTACACAGAGGAGGGGGCGCTGTCTATAATACAGGAGAACATCCCCACCAGGGGCAGCACTGAGTAGACAGAGGAGGGGCGCTGTCTATAATACAGGAGAACATCCCCACCAGGGGCAACACTGAGTACACAGAGGAGGGGGCGCTGTCTATAATACAGGTGAACATCCCCACCAGGGGCAGCACTGAGTACACAGAGGAGGGGGCGCTGTCTATAATACAGGAGAACATCCCCACCAGGGGCAGCACTGAGTACACAGAGGAGGGGGCGCTGTCTATAATACAGGTGAACATCCCCACCAGGGGCAGCACTGAGTACACAGAGGAGGGGGCGCTGTCTATAAATACAGGAGAACATATCCACCAGAGGCAGCACTGAGTACACAAGGGAGGGGGCGCTGTCTATAATACAGGAGAACATCCCCACCAGGGGCAGCACTGAGTACACAGAGGAGGAGGCGCTGTCTAATACAGGAGAACATCACCAGGGGCAGCACTGAGTACATAGAGAGGGGGCACTGTCTATAATACAGGAGAACATATCCACCAGGGGCAGCACTGAGTACACAGAGGAGGCGCTGTCTGTAATACAGGAGAACATCCCCACCAGGGGCAGCACTGAGTAGACAGAGGAGGGGGCGCTGTCTATAATACAGGAGAACATATCCACCAGGGGCAGCACTGAGTACACAGAGGAGAGGGCACTGTCTATAATACAGGAGAACATTCCCACCAGGGGCAGCACTGAGTACACAGAGGAGGGGCGCTGTCTATAATACAGGAGAACATCCCCACCAGGGGCAGCACTGAGTACACAGAGGAGGGGGCGCTGTCTATAACACAGGAGAACATATCCACCAGGGGCAGCACCGAGTACACAGAGGAGGGGACGCCGTCTATAATACAGGAGAACATCTCCACCAGGGGCAGCACTGAGTACACAGAGGAGGGGGCACTGTCTATAATACAGGAGAACATCCCCACCAGGGGAAGAACTGATTACACAGAAGAGGGGGCGCTGTCTATAATACAGGAGAACATCCCCACCAGGGGCAGCACTGAGTACACAGAGGAGGGGGCGCTGTCTATAATACAGGAGAACATCCCCACCAGGGGCAGCACTGAGTACACAGAGGAGAGGGCACTGTCTATAATAGAGGAGAACATCCCCACCAGGGGCAGCACTGAGTACACAGAGGAGGGGGCGCTGTCTATAATACAGGAGAACATATCCACTAGGGGCAGCACTGAGTACACAGAGGAGGGGGCACTGTCTATAATACAGGAGAACATCCCCACCAGGGGAAGAACTGAGTACACAGAAGAGGGGGCGCTGTCTATAATACAGGAGAATATATCCACCAGGGGCAGCACTGAGTACACAAAGGAGGGGGAGCTGTCTATAATACAGAAGAACATCCCCACCAGGGGCAGCACTGAGTACACAGAGGAGGGGGCACTGTCTATAATACAGAAGAACATCCCCACCAGGGGCAGCACTGAGTACACAGAGGAGGGGGTGCTGTCTATAATACAGGAGAACATCCCCACCAGGGGCAGCACTGAGTACATAGAGAGGGGGCACTGTCTATAATACAGGAGAACATATCCACCAGGGGCAGCACTGAGTACACAGAGGAGGCGCTGTCTGTAATACAGAAGAACATCCCCACCAGTGGCAGCACTGAGTAGACAGAGGAGGGGGCGCTGTCTATAATACAGGAGAACATATCCACCAGGGGCAGCACTGAGTACACAGAGGAGAGGGCACTGTCTATAATACAGGAGAACATCCCCACCAGGGGCAGCACTGAGTACACAGAGGAGAGGGCACTGTCTATAATACAGGAGAACATCCCCACCAGGGGCAGCACTGAGTACACAGAGGAGGGGGCGCTGTCTATAATACAGGAGAACATCCCCACCAGGGGCAGCACTGAGTACACAGAGGAGGGGGCACTGTCTATAATACAGGAGAACATCCCCACCAGGGGCAGCACTGAGTACACAGAGGAGGGGGCGCTGTCTATAATACAGGAGAACATCCCCACCAGGGGCAGCACTGAGTACACAGAGGAGGGGGCGCTGTCTATAATACAGGAGAACATCCCCACCAGGGGCAGCACTGAGTACACAGAGGAGGGGGCGCTGTCTATAATACAGGAGAACATCCCCACCAGGGGCAGCACTGAGTACATAGAGAGGGGGCGCTGTCTATAATACAGGAGAACATATCCACCAGGGGCAGCACTGAGTACACAAGGGAGGGGACGCTGTCTATAATACAGGAGAACATCCCCACCAGGGGCAGCACTGAGTACATAGAGAGGGCGCTGTCTATAATACAGGAGAATATATCCACCAGGGGCAGCACTGAGTACACAGAGGAGGGGGCGCTGTCTATAATACAGGAGAACATCCCCACCAGGGGCAGCACTGAGTACACAGAGGAGGGGGTGCTGTCTATAATACAGGAGAACATCCCCACCAGGGGAAGAACTGAGTACACAGAAGAGGGGGCGCTGTTTATAATACAGGAGAACATCCCCACCAGGGGCAACACTGAGTACACAGAGGAGGGGGCGCTGTCTATAATACAGGAGAACATCCCCACCAGGGGCAGCACTGAGTACACAGAGGAGGGGGCGCTGTCTATAATACAGGAGAACATCCCCACCAGGGGCAACACTGAGTACACAGAGGAGAGGGCGCTGTCTATAATACAGGAGAACATCCCCACCAGGGGCAGCACTGAGTACACAGAGGAGGGACGCTGTCTATAATACAGGAGAACATCTCCACCAGGGGCAGCACCGAGTACACAGAGGGGGCGCTCTCTATAATACAGTGTGGTGGTCACGTGTGACTGGACACACCGCCTCCAGCAGTGCGAATTTCTATGGCACACGTGACCCTGGATACACTGCCTCCAGCAGGGCGAATTTAAATAATATAACGTGCAGCCGGATACACCGCCTCCAGCAGACGAATTTCAGTATTACACGTATAACTGGATACACCGCCTCCAGCAGGGCGAATTTAAATAATAAAGGGAAACACCAGGGAAACTGATACAATGGAGGGCCCTGCGAGAGAGAACGGGGACGTGGAGACCTGCTGCACTCCCCTGAGCCAGTCTTTACACACCTAACAGTCCCTATACAGGCTCCGCACCTGTCGCCGAGCTGGAACCTAAGAACCCTAGCTGCTATGAATGAGTCACCGTAGGAGGCAAAAACAGAAATGCTAGCTAAGGCTACTTTCACACATCAGTTTTTTGCCGTCAGGCAGGATCCGGCTATTTTTAGAAAAAACGGATCCGGCATAAATTTTGGAGAACTGTAGAAACGGATCCGTTTTTTTGCTGGATCCGTCTAGCAGGTTATATCTGTTCCTGGGGGCTGGCCAATTGGATCTGAGCATGCGCAGACTTAAAAAAACGGATCCGGTGGCTGGATCCGTCTTTTTCTGGATCCGGCGCATTCCGGCGCCCATAGACTTTCATTGTAGCAAAAAGCTGGAAGCGCCGGATCCGGCGCTTCCGGCTTTTTCGCCGGAGACAAAAAACGTTACAGTAGCCGTTTTTTCCAGACGCCGGAATGAGACAAGTTGCCGGATCCGGCAAAAAACGGATGAAACGGAATGCCATCCGGCGCGATCCGGCGCTAATGCAAGTCAATGGGGAAAAACTGGATCCGGCATTGCATTTTGCCGGATCCGGTTTTACAAAAAAAAGCCGGATCGCGCCTGACGGCAAAAAACTGATGTGTGAAAGAGGCCTAAGTCCAGAAAACCAGAGAAGTTGGCAGCTATCGGATTGCAGACCCCTGAACCTATCAACAACAACTAGCAGTAGCCGTGGGGGGTTCCTACGATGCACTAGACCCCTCGATCACAGCCGGAGAACTACATAGCCTAAAGACAGAAAGGGAAATCTAAACTGCCCCAGAGCAGACCCCAAAGCAATAGGCAGCCCCCAACATATAATGACGGTGAAGCAAGAAGAAAAAACACTAACACAGAGAGAAAGATAGACTGAGCAAATGATGGGGCCCAAGCTAACTAGACAGGACAGGATAGGAAAGCTGCTGTCTGCAATCCGCGAAAAACCCTATGAAAATAAGAGCCAACAGACTGACAGGGAAAAAGGCCCTGAAGACGCTAGGCTTCAAAAAGACTATGTCAGTACTCAGGTATTTTCTGAAGACATAGCAACCGACAAAAAAGGAATTCAGCTCACCCCAGCGGGGAATGGCAGAATCCAGAAAAGCAAGGCAAACTAAAACCAAAACACAAATGCAAAAAGGCAAAGCAGAAAACTTAGCTTTTGAGGAGCAGAAATCAGACTGGTCTCCTAGAATTCCACAGAGAAATCACCAGCGAGGAGGAAGGGCGTCGGCTGCCTTATATCCAGTCAGAGATCCCCGTCGCCCAGTCATCCTCTCCCAGCTCAGGTGCTTGGTAATCAGCCTCACTACCTTCCTTCACCAGAAGAGGGAGTTCATCAGACCTCAATGGTGAAGGGGAAAATGAACTCACAACAGTACCTCCCCCTTGAGGAGGGGTCACCGAACCCTCATCTACGCCACCAGGGCGATCAGGGTGAGCCCGATGAAAGGCATGCACCAATCTTTTGGCATGAATATCAGAGGCAGAGACCCAGGAATTATCCTCCTGACCATAACCCTTCCACTTAACCAAATACTGGAGTCTCCGTCTACCCCTTCGCCTAAGATGGTAGCAGACTTGGTCACCACAGGAGAATCAGCAAAGAAGCTCCTAGAAAGAGCGTCAGCCTTGACATTCTTAGTGCCAGGAAGAAAAGAGACCACAAAATCAAAACGTGTAAAAAACAAGGCCCACCTAGCCTGTCTAGGGTTCAAGCGTCTGGCCGACTCCAGGTAAATCAAATTCTTGTGGTCAGTGAGGACGACTTGATGTTTAGCTCCCTCCAACCAATGTCTCCACTCCTCAAATGCCCATTTCATGGCTAACAGTTCCCGATTCCCCACATCATAGTTACGTTCAGATGGAGAGAACTTTCAGGAAAAGAAAGCACAGGGATTCATTTTAGATGCTACAGGATCCCTTTGGGACAAAACAGCTCCTGCACCAATCTCAGAAGCGTCCACCTCTACCTGGAACGGGAGTGAGACATCAGATTGCCACAAAACCGGGGCAGAAGTGAATCTTCGCTTCAGCTCCTGAAAGGAAGAAACAGCCTCCGGAGACCAATTCAACACATCAGCACCCTTCTTAGTCAGATCAGTCAATGGCTTGGCAATACTAGAAAATTTTGCTATAAATTTCCGATAAAAATTAGCAAAACCCAAAAACTTCTGAAGGGCCTTCAAAGAAGTGGGCTGAACCCAATCATAAATGGCCTGTACCTTGGCCGGATCCATTTCAATAGTTGACGGAGACAAAATAAATCCCAAAAATGAAATCCTCTGTACCCCAAAAAGGCATTTCGATCCCTTGACATACAGGGAATTCTCCCTCAAGATCCGGAACACCGTCCGAACATGTTCCACATGAGAATCCCAATCCTTGGAGAAGATCAAAATATCATCCAGATAGATAATCAAAAATTTATCCACAAAGTCTTGGAAAATGTCGTTCATGAAGCACTGGAAGACAGAAGGGGCATTAGTGAGCCCAAAAGGCATCACCAGGTACTCAAAATGTCCCTCTGGAGTATTAAACGCCGTCTTCCATTCATCCCCATGCTTAATGCGGATAAGATTATACGCCCCCCTGAGGTCAAGCTTGGTAAACCAGCAAGCACCTCTAACTCTCGAGAATAGATCCGAAATCAGGGGTAACGGATACTGATATTTAATAGTAATTTTGTTGAGGGCACGATAATCAATACAAGGCCTTAATGAACCATCCTTTTTGGCCACGAAAAAAAACCCAGCACCTAATGGTGAAGAGGATGGTCTAATATGACCCTTCTCCAACGCCTCCTTAATATAGGATCGCATAGCCTCGTGCTCGGGTACAGATAAATTGAAGAGCCGACCCTTGGGAAATTTACACCCCAGGCTTAGTTCAATTGCACAGTCATAACTCCTATGAGGAGGCAAAGACGCAGACTCATTCTCACTTAATACATCATAAAAGTCCGCCAAATAGTCAGGAACATCATGCGACTGAGGAGAGGTGGAAAAAACCGGAGCCTCACTAAGGGCACACCGACAACCCCAACTCACCACAGACACAGATTTCCAGTCCAAAACTGGATTATGAATTTGCAACCAGGGAAACCCCAGAACAATGGTATCATGCAAATTATGCAACACCAAAAATCTGCAATTTTCTTGATGGTTTGGGGCGACCCGCATTACCACCTGGGTCCAAAACTGAGGTTTATTTTTCGCCAAAGGAGTAGCATCAATCCCCCTCAAAGGGATAGGCGTCCGCAGAGGTGTCATAGGAAATCCACAACGTTTAGCAAAATCCAAGTCCATTAGGCTCAGGGCTGCTCCCGAATCCACAAAAGCCTTGGCAGAAAATGTGGACAGGGAGCAGATCAGAGTAAATGCCAGAAGAAACTTAGGTTGAACACCACCCACAGAAAACGTGTGTGCAAAACGTTTCTCTCGTTTAGGACAGACAGAAATAATATGCGAGGCATCTCCACAAAAAAACACAGCTTGTTACGCCTTCTGAACTCCTGACGTTGCTCCCTGGACAAAACTCTATCACATTGCATAGGTTCAGACACTTGTTCAACAGGTGGCAACACCTCTCGTGCAGTCCTGCGTTCACGTAAACGCCGATCAACCTGAATGGCTAATGACATAGAATCGTCCAGACCAGAGGGAACAGGAAATCCCACCATAGTATCTTTTACGGCTTCTGACAAACCCTTCCGAAAGAGAGCTGCCAAGGCATTATCATTCCAGGCAGTAAGGACCGCCCACTTTCGGAATTTTTGACAGTACAATTCTGCAGAATCTCGACCCTGGCTCAATGCCAACAGGGTCTTTTCAGCCTGATCAATAGCATTAGGTTTGTCATACAACAACCACAAGGCTTGAAAAAATGCGTTCACATTAGTCAGACTAGGATCATCAGGTTTCAAAGAAAACGCCCAATCCTGGGGATCGCCAAGCAGCAAAGAGATGACAATTTTAACCTGCTGCGTGGAGCTCCCTGACGAGTTAGGCCTCAAGGCAAAAAATAATTTACAATTATTTTTGAAATTCAAAAATTTAGACCGATCCCCAAAAAACACATCAGGAGTAGGGATCTTTGGTTCAGCAGCATGTGAATGAGCAAGGTAGGCGGAAATTCCCCGCACTTCCGCAGCGAGCTGCTCCACACGATCAGACAATTGCTTTATCTCCATTGAGAGAAAAAAAATTCCCCCTACGGCCTTTTTTTTAAAAATTCTTTCCTGCTATTGAGTACCCTAGGATCTGCGGTATGGCTGGTGATTCTGTTATGAATGAGTCACCGTAGGAGGCAAAAACAGAAATGCTAGCTAAGTCCAGAAAACCAGAGAAGTTGGCAGCTATCGGATTGCAGACCCCTGAACCTATCAACAACAACTAGCAGTAGCCGTGGGGGGTTCCTACGATGCCCTAGACCCCTCGTCATAGCCGGAGAACTAAATAGCCTAAAGACAGAAAGGGAAATCTAAACTGCTCCAGAGCAGACCCCAAAGCAATAGGCAGCCCCCAACATATAATGACGGTGAAGCAAGAAGAAAAAACACTAACACAGATAGAAAGATAGACTGAGCAAATGATGGGGCCCAAGCTAACTAGACAGGACAGGATAGGAAAGCTGCTGTCTGCAATCCGCGAAAAACCCTATGAAAATAAGAGCCAACAGACTGACAGGGAAAAAGGCCCTGAAGACGCTAGGCTTCAAAAAGACTATGTCAGTACTCAGGTATTTTCTGAAGACATAGCAACCGACAAAAAAGGAATTCAGCTCACCCCAGCAGGGAATGGCAGAATCCAGAAAAGCAAGGCAAACTAAAACCAAAACACAAATGCAAAAAGGCAAAGCAGAAAACTTAGCTTTTGAGGAGCAGGAATCAGACTGGTCTCCTAGAATTCCACAGAGAAATCACCAGCGAGGAGGAAGGGCGTCGGCTGCCTTATATCCAGTCAGAGATCCCCGTCGCCCAGTCATCCTCTCCCAGCTCAGGTGCTTGGTAATCAGCCTCACTACCTTCCTTCACCAGAAGAGGGAGTTCATTAGACCTCAATGGTGAAGGGGAAAATGAACTCATAACACCTAGCTCGCCCTGCACCTAGCCCTTTCTAATGAAATGGATGGTGCAGAAACTAATCCCACCACTGCACTGAAACACACAAAAGGAAAGTTACAAAACAGGGGTAACGCCACTTAGCTTTGCTCTGTTGCTATTGCTCCCAGCAACAGAGTCCACCACCAGAATTCAGCTTTCCTCCAGAATAGCTGCTACTTCTCCAAGCTGGTCAGAGCTGCAAGGAACACCTCTCTGTATTTCCTTCCTTCACCAGACTTTACACCAGAGCTCCCCTGAGCTGCTCTCTGTAGTCCCTTCCTTCACCAGTCTTGGTTAGAAATGAGCAATATCACCAATAGTGATTGCAACCACCTGACACTCTTTTATAGGTAAGAGCCAGCAATCACACCTGCTTCATAAATACGTGCACTAACTAAAGTAACCAGAGTGCAATGACCCTAACAGCCAACGGGGGCAAAACTAGAACTGAAACCACCACAATGCAATGACCCTAATGGCCACCGGGGGCAAAACTATCTTTAAGCACACAGCTTAAGGAAAAAAAAGGTTACTAGTGCTTTTATCTGTCATAATCCAACCTGGATCATGACAGTACCCTCCCTCAATGAAGGGCCTCTGGACCCTCAAGACTGCTCCTCATCAGGGAAGCACCTACAGCGGGGACGCCCAGGTCCAGAATTCACCCCAGCAACTACCTGCACTTCAGTTTTATGACAAACGAGCACCGCTGGTATTGGAAATGTATGCTCTGGAGGCACCACACATTTCCGAAGCGCTGACTTGGGGAACGAGTTGTGTATGTGTATGTGTATGTTTGGGAGAAACTCGAGCTGGTAAGACTCCGCAACACACTTCCACTGGATGTTTTGTGGTGGCCACCCATACATGCTCGTTCACACACAGGTCCGGATCTGAACGTTTATTGCCACACATTCGTTTGTCACAATTCGGTGAACTCTTTCTGGGATTGACAACAGAGGCGTCCCCCTGTGTCACCACACTCACATCCCCGCCATTCACCAAGGGACACACCACCCTCCAACCCCTCCTACTATGAGGCCTGCGCCTCTCAGGGTTGGCTAATGGCGAGGGTTGAGCCTTGCCCCTACTCTCCTGCAGCATCTCCGCTGCTCTCACTGGAGAGGAAGGGGACGATTGTAGAGAGATGGCAGGGACAGTAGCCCCTAGGCAGCAGCCCTCACACGACTGCTCCCAGATGACTACTTCCCTCGCCCGCTAATCTAAAACCGGGTTATATTTTTTAGGCCAAGGGGTGTCCAAAACGATAGGTGCTAGCTTTCCCTCCAAGGCGTAGTATGACTGGGACTCATGTTGATGTCCACTATGCAGCACAATGTCCTCTACAACTTGGTTTAACCCCCCCCTGGCTCAGTGGGACAGAGTTAATGGCCTGGACGCTTATGGGTTTGTCCGGCGTCTCACACCTCAGACCATGAGTCTGGACAAACTGAGCATCCACCAGACTGACTTCTGCTCCACTGTTAACAAGCACCGGTATGCCCTCAGGTACCTCGCCAACCATCACCTCTGCTGACATAGTACCTTCTGAGGGCGAGGAGGAAATATACACTCCCAGGTCGTCTCCCTCCTCACGACCAGGGGGACACGGCTTCTCTGATATAACCGAAGTTTCGGCGTGAGTGCCAAGGACTAAATCATTAGTCTGCTCACTACAGGGACGTACCCCTTCACCTTGGGGAACACCAGGCAGCACCATGAGGACACCAACTCCACCTACCTGCCTGGGTACGTCCGCCTGTATAAGCAAGTCCTGCTCCCCAGCAGGGACTCCACGGCACATCCTGGCCAAAGCCGTATATGGACCCTCTAGTTGAGGCAGAGGATAGGCCTCAGACCCATAATTCCGCTGCAGGTGCTGCTGAAACACATCATTCAGCTCCTCACTAATCTCAGTGAGGGCCAGCAACAACTGCTCACCGGTCTGCACTTGGACCATGGCCCCCCAGAGAAAAATGTTATGGTTGGTGATAATGTGGTGGTGACGTGTGACTGGACACACCGCCTCCAGCAGGGCGAATTTCTATGGCACACATGACCCTGGATACACCGCCTCCAGCAGGACGAATTTCTATGGCACACATGACCCTGGATACACCGCTTCCAGCAGGACGAATTTAGATAATATAACGTGCAGCCGGATACACCGCCTCCAGCAGGCGAATTTCAGTATTACACGTATAACTGGATACACCGCCTCCAGCAGGGCGAATTTAAATAATAAAGGGAAACACCAGGGAGACTGATACAATGGAGGGCCCTGCGATAGGGAATGGGGACGTGGAGACCTCCTGCACTCCCCTGAGCCAGTCTCTACAGTCCTAACAGTCCCTATACAGGCTCCGCACCTGTCGCCGAGCTGGAACCTAAGAACCCTAGCTCGCCCTGTACCTAGCCCTTTCTAATGAAATGGACGGTGCAGAAACTAATCCCACCACTGCACTGAAACACACAAAAGGGAAGTCACAAACAGGGATAACACCACTTAGCTCTGCTCTGTTGCTATTGCTCCCAGCAACAGTCTTGGTTGGAAATGAGCAATATCACCAACAGGAATTGCAACCACCTGACACTCTTTTATAGGTAAGAGCCAGCAATCACACCTGCTTCATAATCACGTGCACTAACTAAAGTAACCTGAGTGCAATGACCCTAATGGCCACCGGGGGGCAAAACTAGAACTGAAACCACCACAGTGCAATGACCCTAATGGCCACCGAGGGCAAAACTATCTTTAAGCACACAGCTTAAGGAAAAAAAAAGGTTATGAATGCTTTTATCTGTCATAATCCAACCTGGATCATGACATACAGGAGAACATCCCCACTAGGGGACGCACTGACTACACAGAGGAGGGGGCGCTGTCTATAATACAGGAGAGCATCTCCACCAGGGGCAGCACTGAGTACACAGAGGAGGGGCGCTGTCTATAATACAGGAGAGCATCTCCACCAGGGGCAGCACTGAGTACACAGAGGAGGGGGCGCTGTCTCTAATACAGGAGAACATCCCCACCATGGGCAGCACTGAGTAAACAGAGGAGGGGGCGCTGTCTCTAATTCTAATACAGGAGAACATCTCCACCAGGGGCAGCACTGAGTACACAGAGGAGGGGGCACTGTCTCTAATACAGGAGAACATCCCCACCATGGGCAGCACTGAGTACACAGAGTAGGGGGCGCTGTCTCTAATACAGGAGAACATCCCCACCATGGGCAGCACTGAGTACACAGAGGAGGGGGAGCTGTCTCTAATACAGGAGAACATCCCCACCATGGGCAGCACTGAGTACACAGAGGAGGGGGCGCTGTCTCTAATTCTAATACAGGAGAACATCTCCACCAGGGGCAGCACTGAGTACACAGAGAAGGGGCCGCTGTCTATAATATAGGAGAACATCCCCACCAGGGGCAGCACTGAGTACACAGAGGAGGGGGCGCTGTCTATAATACAGGAGAACATCCCCACCAGGGGCAGCACTGAGTACACAGAGGAGGGGGCGCTGTCTATAATACAGGAGAACATCTCCACCAGGGGCAGCACTGAGTACACAGAGGAGAGGGCACTGTCTATAATATAGGAGAACATCCCCACCAGGGGCAGCACTGAGTACACAGAGTAGGGGGCGCTGTCTCTAATACAGGAGAACATCCCCACCATGGGCAGCACTGAGTACACAGAGGAGGGGGAGCTGTCTCTAATACAGGAGAACATCCCCACCAGGGGCAGCACTGAGTACACAGAGGAGGGGACGCTGTCTCTAATTCTAATACAGGAGAACATCTCCACCAGGGGCAGCACTGAGTACACAGAGGGGGGGGCGCTGTCTATAATACAGGAGAACATCCCCACCAGGGGCAGCACTGAGTACACAGAGGAGGGGGCGCTGTCTATAATACAGGAGAACATCTCCACCAGGGGCAGCACTGAGTACACAGAGGAGGGGGCGCTGTCTATAATACAGGAGAACATCCCCACCAGGGGCAGCACTGAGTACACAGAGGAGGGGGCGCTGTCTATAATACAGGAGAACATCCCCACCAGGGGCAGCACTGAGTACACAGAGGAGGGGGCGCTGTCTATAATACAGGAGAACATCCCCACCAGGGGCAGCACTGAGTACACAGAGGAGAGGGCACTGTCTATAATATAGGAGAACATCCCCACCAGGGGCAGCACTGAGTACACAGAGTAGGGGGCGCTGTCTCTAATACAGGAGAACATCCCCACCATGGGCAGCACTGAGTACACAGAGGAGGGGGAGCTGTCTCTAATACAGGAGAACATCCCCACCAGGGGCAGCACTGAGTAAACAGAGGAGGGGGCGCTGTCTCTAATTCTAATACAGGAGAACATCTCCACCAGGGGCAGCACTGAGTAAACAGAGGAGGGGGCGCTGTCTCTAATTCTAATACAGGAGAACATCTCCACCAGGGGCAGCACTGAGTACACAGAGGGGGGGGCGCTGTCTATAATACAGGAGAACATCCCCACCAGGGGCAGCACTGAGTACACAGAGGAGGGGGCGCTGTCTATAATACAGGAGAACATCTCCACCAGGGGCAGCACTGAGTACACAGAGGAGGGGGCGCTGTCTATAATACAGGAGAACATCTCCACCAGGGGCAGCACTGAGTACACAGAGGAGGGGGCGCTGTCTCTAATACAGGAGAACATCTCCACCAGGGGCAGCACTGAGTACACAGAGGAGGGGGCGCTGTCTATAATACAGGAGAACATCTCCACCAGGGGCAGCACTGAGTACACAGAGGAGGGGGCGCTGTCTATAATACAGGAGAACATCTCCACCAGGGGCAGCACTGAGTACACAGAGGAGGGGGCGCTGTCTATAATACAGGAGAACATCCCCACCAGGGGCAGCACTGAGTACACAGAGGAGGGGGCGCTGTCTATAATACAGGAGAACATCTCCACCAGGGGCAGCACTGAGTACACAGAGGAGAGGGCACTGTCTATAATATAGAACATCCCCACCAGGGGCAGCACTGAGTACACAGAGGAGGGACGCTGTCTATAATAGAGGATTTTCACTGATATCTGAAGAGGGGACGGTCTATTGTACTGCAGGTCCCCTGAAGCCTCCGGGGCAGAATACAGAAGATCATAAAGCATTAGTCACTGATTATAAATCTCACCTCTTTCAGGTAACAAGAAATTCCCCGTAGAGCGGCCGACATTGATGAAGGTGACGCCAACTACAGAGGGAAGAGGAGGAGAAAATATCACACACTATAATCTCACACGAGGGGCGACAAAGTGTAGTAAGGAGCGTTCACACTGCGCGTACTGTCTCCTCTCCTAGTGACGTCTCCTAGTAGTGCTCTCAGTAGCAACGTCTCTCTCAGTAGTGACGTCTCTCTAAGTGATGTCTCTCTTAACAGTGATGTCTGTCTCGGCAGTGATGTCTGTCTCAGCAGTCACGTCTCTCAGTAGTGACGTCTCTCTCAGCAGTGACGTGTCTCTCAGTAGTGACGTCTCTCAATAGTGACGTCTCTCTCAGCAGTGGCGTGTCTCTCAGAAGTGACGTCTCTCAATAGTGACATCTCTCTCAGTAGTGACGTCTCTCAGTAGTGATGTCTCTCTCAGCAGTGACATCTCTCAGCAGTGCTGTCTCTCTCACTAGTGCTGTCTCTCACTAGTGCTGTCTCTCAGCAGTGCTGTCTCTGCGGTCTCTTACAGGGATCTGCCGCTCCAGGCACAGGTTGAAGCGCTTCTTCTCTCCCGGCTTCAGCCTCCGCAGTGGGACCCGCGTTTCTCCGATGAACTCGTTATGACTCAGTTTGTCTTCATCACAGACCGAGATCCTGAGGAGACAGAGCGGAGTCCGGTGAGGAAGATGGACGCCTCACACTCACATCTCGGCTGGATTCATGCAAAACGAAGGGCAAACATTCACCCATCCCACACTCAGGTTAGACAGTTTTCTTTAACAATTTCAGCTATAATACCGCCATCTGGCATCCCGATATTAAGCCCACATCACACCACCTTAGGGTACCGCAATAATATAAAGAATCCTAGAAAAATACCACATAAGGGGAAGTTCTCACTGGGCGTTTTTGTTGCTTTTTTTCTGCAGCAAAACCTGATTTCTTGGCAGGAAAGAAGCTGTGGCAAAAACACATGTTTTAGTGCCTTTTTGTTTGCGGTTTTGTTGCGTTTTTTTCATGCGTTTTTGGGGCTAACTTGTGTCTCTTTGTGCATACTAATAAAGTTGAGTGCCCCCAGAGATAGAAAACAAACTACTTCCTGTAGAACCGTGCCTCCTTTGAAAAGGCCGCAATTCATGTGCCACTACAGTAAAACCACACTGACAGAAGAAAAGCCGGCAATTCATCTGCCGGGTTCTGTAAAATCACTGCAGGAGCCAACAGGATAGAAGAGATGAATTACATACAGCAAACCCATATAGAATAGGTAGATATATAGATGTCAGTGACAAATACAATTAGTATAGTGTTTGTGCAAAACACTGGACATGTATTTAATTAATAAAAGATTATTTTTCTGAAAAAAATGGCGAGGGCTCCAGCGTAATTTTCAAAACCAGCAGAGGGAAAGCCGACATCTGGGGGCAGATGTTTATAGCCTGAGAAGGGGTTAATACCCATGGAGCTTCCCAGGCTATTAATATCAATTCACAACTGTATACTTAACCTTTCCTGGCTATTAAAATGGGGGACCCCTCAAAAAATGTACGTGGGGTCCCCATATAATTAATAACCAGCAAAAGCTATGCAGACAGCTGCGAGCTGATATTAATAGCCCAGGAAGGGGTCATGGATACTGCCCCCCCAGGCTAAAAACATCAGCTCTCAGCTGCCCCAGAAAAGGTGCATCTCTAAGATGCGCCAATTCTGGCACTTAGCCTCTCTCTTCCCACTTGCCCTGTAGCGGTTGCAAGTGGGGTAATAGTTGTGGCGGTTGAAGTCATCAAGCCCCAAGGTAAGTAATGGAGAAGTATCAATAAGACGCCCCCATTACTAACCCCATAGTCACATTGTAAGAAAACACAGACACCCAGAATAACGTCCTTTATTTGAAGTAATGACACAGACTCCTTTAATATTCTTAATTAAACCATACTTATGACCTCGCCTAAATCCTGTGAAGCCCTCGATCTCCTGTAATAAAAGTAAAAGAAAAAAGAAACAATATACCATACCTGTCCGACCCACACCATAATCCATATCTGGGGGATATACAGTTTTCAACCTGAACGGTGCTAAGATGCGTCCGTCCCAGCTGAAAACCACTGGTGAATGAGATGCTGCAGGCACAGCCTCAGTGACTAGCGCTGATGTCACTGAGCCTGCGTTCCCTGCCAGCTTGAACTGCGGTGACCTCTGGACCACGGGAAAATGCCAGTGAAGAGGTCACCGCAGTTCAGGCTGTGAGGGAGCGCAGGCTCAGTGCCGTCACCGCTAGTCACAGAAGCTGCGCCCGCAGCATCTCATTCGCCAATGGTTTTCAGCCGGGACAGTCGCATCTTGCACCGTCCAGGTTGAAAACTGTATATCCCCCAGATATGGATTATGGCGTGGGACACAACGATGAACAGGTATGGTATATTGTTGCTTTTTTATTTTATTTTTATTACAGGAGATCGAGGGCTTCGCTGGGATTAAGCGTAATAATATAAAGGGAAAACTGTTTAGTGTTATTTCAAATAAAATACTTTTTTCTGGCTGTGTCTTTATTTAACATGAAACTATAGGATTAGTAAAGGATAGGTGTCTTATAGAAGCCTCTTCATTATTAAGCCGTGGGTTTGAAGTCACCTGACAATACAAAGGTAACATGGGCCAGACAGCGCTCAGAGAATCTGTGCGCTCCGCCCCTTAAGTAAAGCCAAAGAAATTAGCGCTAAATATAACGGTCTATGTCTCTGGAACCGTATGGCGGATATAGAAAAAAATAAAGAAATAAATGCTCAGGGGAGCAGCAGGAATAAAACAAGTATAAAAACTGGACACTTTTGACCCGGTGACAGGACCCCTTCAAAATTCTTTTGAGGTTTTATTATCGCATCCTTCCTGGTACAGGTCACATGACTGGTTGGGCTCATGTCAGCATTCTGCTGTAAAGCCACAGGAAACATGTCGTGGTACATCATCTGGCGTTCTGCCTGCTCACCTCAGGATCTTTTTGGCCATGTCCTCGGGGGTGATGCCGCAATAAGTGAGGTTTTCGTTCCACGTGGGGTTCAGGGTGTTCCTCACAATTCGCGTCTTCAGCTTGTTTGCCTACGAAAAGAACGTTGGTTATTGCTTACAGCAGGCCCTCATTATACGGGGTAGATGGGTGCGATTCCTATGTGTTATATATCAGGGACCCCCTGAAAGTTCTTGCTGTCCTTATGTCCCCACAGTATCCAGCTAGACCTGACTAATCAGATGATCGATGATACGATTAGCATCGATCCAGGCCTGACTAGGGGAGCGCAGACGCAGATGGCTGGGATGAAGGTTATTACATTAGGCCCTAATAGACGAGCCCAGAGAGACTCATTAGACCAGTGCCAGACTGTGCTGTATCAGCAGCTCGGGGATCGGCAGGGCAGCAGCGCCCAACAGTGATCAGTACGGATGGCAGAATGACCGGCTCACTGTGTAATAAAGGATTAAGAACACACATTCAGTGTGCACACGCGACCAGGGTGGGCACACGCGACCAGGGTGGGCACACGTGACCAGGGTGGGCACACGTGACCAGGGTAGGCACACGTGACCAGGGTAGGCACACGTGACCAGGGTAGGCACATATGATTAGGGTGGGCAGGGGCACTGCAGACAGGATTAAACTGAAGTGATTGATATCAAGGACATATTAGTCAGGTCACTGTCCGCACAGCTCACTCTGGCAATGCCATGTTACACCATCAGGTTGGTGCCAATCTACACTACCTCGGATGTGCCGATCTACATCACTCTGAGAGAGACAATTTCAACCATCTTGACACTGCCAACCTTCACCTCCTTAAAAGTACCATTCTACTTCACCTGGGCAGTGCTGTACTACATGATCCTGGCAGTGCCAAGCTTCAGCATCTTGGAATTGTCCATCTACATTATATGGGCAGCAGCAACCTACACAGCCTGGGCATTGCCAATCAAAACCACTTGTGTAATTACAACCTATACCACCTTGGAAGTGCCAGTCTAGATCACACCTACAGTACCAACCTATGTTATCTGGATAGCGGCAAATTACATCACTCAGGCCGTCCCCAACTACCGCACCCAGGTGATGCCAAGCTACAGCACATTGAAAGTACCGGTCTACATCACAACAGCCATGCAAACCTACATCCCAGGGGCCATGCCAGTCTACATCACAGAGGCAGTACCAGTCTACATCACATGGGCAGTGCCAGTCTACATTACATGGGCAGTGCCAGACAACACCACATGGGCAGTGCCAGTCTACATCACAGAGGCATTACCAGTCTACATCACATGGGCACTGCCAGTCTACATCACATGGTCAGTGCCAGTCTACATCACATGGGCAGTGCCAGACAACATCACATGGGCAGTGTGAGTCTGCATCACATGGGCAGTGCCAGTCTACATCACATGGGCAGTGTGAGTCTGCATCACATGGGCAGTGCCAGACAACATCACATGGGCAGTGCCAGTCTACATTACATGGGCAGTGTGAGTCTGCATCACATGGGCAGTGTGAGTCTACATCACATGGACAGTGCCAGACAACATCACATGGTCAGTGCCAGTCTACATTACATGGGCAGTGTGAGTCTACATCACATGGGCAGTGCCAGTCTACATCACATGGGCAGTGCCAGTCTACATCACATGGGCAGTGCCAGTCTACATCACATGGACAGTGCCAGTCTGCATCACATGGGCAGTGCCAGTCTACATTACATGGGCAGTGTGAGTCTGCATCACATGGGCAGTGTGAGTCTACATCACATGGACAGTGCCAGACAACATCACATGGTCAGTGCCAGTCTACATTACATGGGCAGTGTGAGTCTACATCACATGGGCAGTGCCAGTCTACATCACATGGGCAGTGCCAGTCTACATCACATGGACAGTGCCAGTCTGCATCACATGGGCAGTGCCAGTCTACATCATATGGGCAGTGCCAGTCTGCATCACATGGGCAGTGCCAGTCTACATCACATGGTCAGTGCCAGTCTACATTACATGGGCAGTGTGAGTCTACATCACATGGGCAGTGCCAGTCTACATCACATGGGCAGTGCCAGTCAACATCACATGGTCAGTGCCAGTCTACATTACATGGGCAGTGTGAGTCTACATCACATGGGCAGTGCCAGTCTACATCACATGGGCAGTGCCAGTCTACATCACATGGGCAGTGCCAGACAACATCACATGGGCAGTGTGAGTCTGCATCACATGGGCAGTGCCAGACAACATCACATGGGCAGTGCCAGTCTACATTACATGGGCAGTGTGAGTCTGCATCACATGGGCAGTGTGAGTCTACATCACATGGACAGTGCCAGACAACATCACATGGGCAGTGCCAGTCTACATTACATGGGCTGTGTGAGTCTGCATCACATGGGCAGTGTGAGTCTACATCACATGGACAGTGCCAGACAACATCACATGGTCAGTGCCAGTCTACATTACATGGGCAGTGTGAGTCTACATCACATGGGCAGTGCCAGTCTACATCACATGGTCAGTGCCAGTCTACATCACATGGACAGTGCCAGTCTGCATCACATGGGCAGTGCCAGTCTACATCATATGGGCAGTGCCAGTCTGCATCACATGGGCAGTGCCAGACAACATCACATGGGCAGTGCCAGTCTACATTACATGGGCAGTGTGAGTCTGCATCACATGGGCAGTGTGAGTCTACATCACATGGACAGTGCCAGACAACATCACATGGTCAGTGCCAATCTACATTACATGGGCAGTGTGAGTCTACATCACATGGGCAGTGCCAGTCTACATCACATGGTCAGTGCCAGTCTACATCACATGGACAGTGCCAGTCTGCATCACATGGGCAGTGCCAGTCTACATCATATGGGCAGTGCCAGTCTGCATCACATGGGCAGTGCCAGTCTACATCACATGGGCAGTGCCAGTCTACATCACATGGGCAGTGCCAGTCTACATCATATCGGCAGTGCGAGTCTACATCATATGGGCAGTGCCAGTCCGCATCACATGGGCAGTATCTGTCTACATCCCAGGGGCAGTGTCAGTGTATATACCAGGGGCAGTGCCAGTGTACATCCCAGGGGCAGTGTCAGTCTACATCCCAGGGGCATTGCCAGTTTACATCCCAGGGGCAGTACCAGTCTGCATCATATGGGCAGTGCCAGTGTACATCCCAGGGGCAGTGCCAGTGTACATCCCAGGGGCAGTGCCAGTCTACATCCCAGAGGCAGTGCCAGCCTGCAGGGCATGTACTGTGGTGCTCTACTCTCTACAGTGCCAGGCTGTACGTTGCGGGGGTGCGGGCAGACAGTAATGTGGGCAGCACCTTGCAGGCTCCCGGCAGGAGATGGATCTTCACGTACGGGTCAGCAAGGCCGTTGAAGTCCATTGGTTTCAGTCCCTGAAAAGTAGAAGAGAGAATTGATCACTGACGCTGCTCCCTGTACTGGTCTCCAGTCACAGCTCCACTGTGTCGTGCAGCTGCAGAACCTCTTCCCTCACTGCTGCACTCTATGGGTTCAGTGTCTGTACGTGGCATGCTCCGCTGTAGGGCATGCTGGGAGATGTAGTGCTTACATAATGTAATTCGGTGATTTGAGACTGCAGCTTGTGGTGTGACTAGAGCAGTGGACGCCACCAGTAAGTGTGTGGGTTTGGATCTTAGGATATCCTATGTTTCCGGCGTCACGACCTCGCCACGGATCCCCAGTGGCGCTTATGGCGCTGAGCCACGCGATCTGTGTCACTAACAGGCTTAGCGGATTTCATGTGTCCGCCGGGGATTACGGGTAATACCTGCTGGGGTTTATGGAAGAGTGGGGATTATAGGGACGATGAGACACATCAGCTGCCCCCGCAACCAGCACTGCACCATGCAGGATGACAGCAGCCCCGAGTCACCTGCGGGAACCATCCTCAGCCCAGGACCCCCACTGACTCTCCCCCAGGACCAGGGGGAGCAGCACAGGTCAATACGGGAGCGGGCGAGCAGTCACCCCAGGGGGCCCTCAGTATTACAGACCGTGCCTGGGGCCCCGGGGGCTTCACTGCAGTCCACGGTGCCCGATAAATCATCCGTCATTACTGGCAGCCACGAGACACACGGGAAACACGTGAGTGATCCTCCATGACGAGGTGCCACCACGTTTACCGCCATATACTCAGCACCGTGCAGTCACGTTCTCATCCGCGCTCCTCCATGATAATTATATCAGGATTAGGTACATGTATCACACGCCGCACAGTCATATACAGTTCCTTGCGAAAGTATTTCCCCCTGGAACTTTTCAACCTTTTCCCACATATCTGTCATGATCCAGCATGGATCTGACAGTTTAAATGGATAAGTGAACTTTTTTTCCTTTGACTTGGTGCCAAAGTGATGTGATTGCCCCCGGTGGCCATTAGAATTATTACACGTGGTGTCGTTCATTCTAAGTTGCCCCGGTGGTGGTGAGTGGTAGTGCACTTTAGTTTCTTTGGTTTAGTGCACGTAATTATAATTCAGGTGTTAGGCTCTATAAAAGAGAGCCAGGTGTGTTCAATCACTGTTGGTGATATTGTGAGTTCGTCATTTGGGAAGGAAGCCTGGGTGATGAAGGAGCTGAACATGAGTCCTGCACAGCCCAGCCAGAGGGGACGAGTGGCAGCTAGGTGGTCTGCAAGAAGGGCTGGCATGGCGTGGTGGAGTCACAGTTTATGGTGTTGGCAGGAAGTGCTTGCATAGCTTGGTGGAGTGACGACTATGGAGAGAGTTGCACTCAGCATGCGGGACTTGGTTGCTGAGAGCTGGACTCAAGCATGCTTGACTTTTTGGGCAGGAGCTGAACTCATCTTTGGGACTCTGTTACTGGACTTCTGCAATTGGTGGTGGACTCTGCTCCAAGGCTGCACTATGGTGAAGGATCCAGTTATGGTGATGGATCCGGGTGGAGAAGATGCACGCAGGTGGTGGGCTCTGTTGCTAGGAGCATATGCAACAGAGCAAAGCTAAGTGGTGTTTCCCCTGTATTGTCTTTTTCCCTCATGTGTGTTTAGTGCAGTGGTGGGATTAGTTTCCGCACCGACCAATTCCCTAGTGAGGGTTTAGGTTCAGGGCGAGCTAGGGGTTTTAGGTTCCTGGGTGTCGCCCGGTGCGGAACCGACATAGGGAACGTTAGGAGTGCAGGGACACTGGCTCAGGGGAGTTCAGGAGGTCTCCACTTCCCTATTCCCTATTGGAGGGCCCACCATTGTTAATGTTACCCAGGTTCCCCCTTTATTATTTAAATTCGCCAGTTGGAGGCGGGGTTTCCAGACTACTTTATGTATAACGTGTAATACCTAAATTCGCCAGTTGGAGGCGGTTGTATCCAGCTGCACGTTTTATTATTTAAATTCGCCCAACTGGAGGCGGTGTATCCAGGGTCACGTGCGTCACATGGGTTCGCCTTGCGGTACTCGCTGCGTCCAGACACACGTGACCGTGACAATATCATGCTTCAAACATAAAGATACCAAATGTAAATTTTTGGTGAAGAATCAATAAGTGGGACACAATTGTGAAGTTGAACGATATTTATTGGTTATTTTACATTTTTGTGTAAATTCAAAAACTGAAAAGTGCAGCGTGCAATATTATTCAGCCCCTGTAACTTAATACTTTTTTGCCTCACCTTTTGCTGCGGTTACAGCTGCAGTCTCTTGGGGGATGTCTCTATCAGTTTTGTACATCGAGAGACTGAAATTCTCGCCCATTCTTCCTTGGCAAACAGCTCGCGCTCAGTGAGGTTGGATGGAGATCGTTTGTGAACAGCAGTTTTCAGCTCTTTCCACAGATTCTCGATTGGATTCAGGTCTGGACTGTGACTTGGCCATTCTAACCCCTGGTGACGTTTATTTGTGAACCATTCCATTGTAGATTTTGCTTTATGTTTGGGATCATTGTCTTGTTGGAAGACAAATCTCCATCCCAGTCTCAGGTCTTTTGCAGACTCCAACAGGTTTTCTTCAAGAATGGTCCTGTATTTGGCTCCATCCATCTTCCCATCAATTTTAACCATCTTCCCTGTCCCTGCTGAAGAAAAGCAGGCCCAAACCATGATGCTGCCACCACCATGTCTGACAGTGGGGATGGTGTGTTCAGGGTGATGAGCTGTGTTGCCTTTACGCCAAACATATCGTTTGGCATTGTTGCCAAAATGTTCGATTTTGGTTTCATCTGACCAGAGCACCTTCTTCCACATGTTTGGTGTCTCCCAGGTGGCTTGTTGCAAACTTTAAACAACACTTTTTATGGATATCTTTGAGAAATGGCTTTCTTCTTGCCACTCTTCCGTAAAGGCCAGATTTGTGCAGTGTACGACTGATTGTTGTCCTATGGACAGACTGTCCCGCCTCAGCTGTAGATCTCTGCAGTTCGTCCAGAGTGATCATGGGCCTCTTGGCTGCATCTCTGATCAGTCTTCTCCTTGTTGGAGATGAAAGTTTAGAGGGACGGCCGGGTCTTGGTAGATTTGCAGTGGGATGATACTCCTTCCATTTCAGTATGATCGCTTGCACAGTGCTCCTTGGGATGTTTAAAGTTTTGGAAATCATTTTGTATCCAAATCCGGCTTTAAACTTCTCCACAACAGTATCACGGACCTGCCTGTTGTGTTCCTTGATCTTCATGATGCTCTCTGTGCTTCAAACAGAACCCTGAGACTATCACAGAGCAGGTGCATTTATACGGAGACTTGATTACACACAGGTGGATTATATTTATCATCATTAGTCATTTAGGACAACATTGGATCATTCAGAGATCCACAATGAACTTCTGGAGTGAGTTAGCTGCACTGAAAGTAAAGGGGCTGAATAATATTGCACGCCCCACTTTTCTGTTTTTGCATTTCCACAAAAATGTAAAATAACCAATAAATTTCGTTCCACTTCACAATTGTGTCCCACTTGTTGTTGATTCTTCACCAAAAATTTACATTTGGTATCTTTATGTTTGAAGCATGATATGTGGGAAAAGGTTGAAAAGTTCCAAGGGGCTGAATACTTTCGCAAGGCACTGTACATGGCAGATGTCAGCGGGTAGGCCGTGCAGACAACGCATTAGAAGGGACGGTCGCAGACATCGCCGCCTCATTACACCCCGCCCCGTCATGGCGGTCGCCTACCTTCGCTCTCAGGATCTCGCACTGTAAGATGCATTTTTCTTGATCATAAAATAATTCAAATTCCAGAGTTCCCAGAGACGCTGAAACGACAAGAAGATGAAATGTCAGAAATAAGCCGTCCTCTCCCCTGACGCCCACACATCGCAAAATACCTATCTAATGCGGTGGAATACTGCAATCATGTGTACTCCAGTCACACCCAGAGCTGCATCCATAATTCTGCTATATAATACAGGAGCTTCTCACTAAATGAGAATATCATCAAGAAGTGAATTTATTTCAGTTCTTCAATACAGACAGTGACTCTCCTGTATTCTATAGAGTCATTACACACAGAGTGATCTATGTCACGGGTTTATTTCTGGTAATGTTGATGATTA
Organism: Dendrobates tinctorius; assembly: GCF_039654945.1. Classification (NCBI taxonomy): domain Eukaryota; kingdom Metazoa; phylum Chordata; class Amphibia; order Anura; family Dendrobatidae; genus Dendrobates; species Dendrobates tinctorius. The sequence continues at coordinate 3,622,336 of NW_027361819.1, forward strand.
TGGCTTACAGCCAATGAGAACCCAAAAGTCATTATCTCAGTAAGTTAGAATAATTAACAATAAACACCTGTAAAGGCTCCTAAGTGTTTATAAAGGTCCCTTAGTCTGTTTCGCTAGCTCCACAATCATGGGGAAGACTGCTGACCTGACAGATGTCCAGAAGGCCGTCACTGACACACTCCACAATCATGGGGAAGACTGCTGATATGACAGATGTCCAGAAGGCAGCCACTGACACACTCCACAATCATGGGGAAGACTGCTGACCTGACAGATGTCCAGAAGGCCGTCACTGACACACTCCACAAGGAGGGGAAGCCACAAAAGGTCATTGCTAAAGAAGCCGGCTGTTCACAGAGCGCTGTATCCAAGAATATTAATGGAAAGTGGAGTGGAAGGAAAAGGTGTGGGAGAAAAGGTGCACAAGCAACTGGAGAGGCCACAATCCAAGCTGCTGGAGGTCCAGTGTGAAGTCTCCACCATCAGTGATGGTTTGGGGAGCCATGTCATCTGCTGGTGTAGGTCCACTGTGTTTTATCAAGACCAAAGTCAGCGCAGCCGTCTACCAGGACATGTTAGAGCTCTTCATGCTTCCCTCTGCTGACAAGCTTTATGGAGATGGGAATGTCATTCTCCAGCGGGACTTGGCCCCTGTCCACACTGCCAAAAGTACCAATACCTGGTGTAAAGACAACAGTATCACTGGGCTTGATTGGCCGCAAACTCGCCTGACCTTAACCCCATAGAGAATCTATGGAGTATTGTCAAGAGGAAGATGAGAGACACCAGACCCCACAATGCAGACGAGCTGAAGGCTGCTATCAAAGCGACCTGGGCTTCCATAACCCCTCAGCAGTGCCACAGGCTGATCGCCTCCATGCCACGCCGCATTGATGCAGAAGGAGCCCGACCAAGTACTGAGTGCATTTACTGATCATACATTCCAGGAGGACGACATTTCGGATTTTGCAATCATTTTCAAGCTTGTGTTATAAAGTATTCTAATTTCCTGAGATAATGACTTTTGGGTTCTCATTGGCTGTAAGCCGTAATCATCAACATTACCAGAAATAACCCCGTGACATAGATCACTCTGTGTGTAATGACTCTAGAGAATAGAGGAGAGGCACTGTCTGTATTGAAGAACTGAAATAAATTCACTTTTAGATGATATTCTAATTTTGTGAGAAGCTCCTGTATGTGTTCTACTCCTGTCACACCCGGAGCTGCATACATAATTCTGATATGTGTTCTACTCCACTCACTCCCAGAGCTGCATCCATAATTTTGCCGTTACATCAGGTGATGTCAGGTGTCTGCTCTGGAACAAATTGACCTGCACATCTTTCTGATCTAATGAACCATTGGTCCAAATCTGAGTGGATGAGCGGCGGAGGCTCATTAGCTGCTGAGCGGTGAGCACGGCCCCTGCTGATGCTTCATCATCCTTGTACCAGGGTGGGGGGACTTCATCTTGTCCACCAGTAAACTCACATAGAGCGAAGCCCCCGGCTACCTCACCTCATAGTAATGACTAAAGGGTGGGGAGCAGTCCGTGTGAGAGTGGAGGGGTGGGGAGCAGTCGGTGTGAGTGGAGAGGTGAGGAGCAGTCGGTGTGAGTGGAGGGATGGGGAAGAGTCAGTGTGAGTGGAGGGGTGGGGAGCAGTTGGTGTGAGTGGAGGGGTGGGGAAGAGTCGGTGTGAGAGTGGAGAGGTGGGGAGCAGTCGGTTTGAGTGGAGAGTTGGGGAGCAGTTGGTGTGAGTGGAGAGGTGAGGAGTAGTCGGTGTGAGTGGAGGGGTGGGGAGCAGTCGGTGTGAGTGGAGGGGTGGGGAGCAGTTGGTGTGAGTGGAGAGGTGAGGAGTAGTCGGTGTGAGTGGAGGGGTGGGGAGCAGTCGGTGTGAGTGGAGGGGTGGGGAGCAGTTGGTGTGAGAGTGGAGAGGTGGGGAGCAGTCGGTTTGAGTGGAGAGGTGGGGAGCAGTCGGTTTGAATGGAGAGGTGGGGAGCAGTCGGTGTGAGAGTGGAGGGGTGGGGAGCAGTTGGTGTGAGTGGAGAGGTGAGGAGTAGTCGGTGTGAGTGGAGGGGTGGGGAAGAGTCAGTGTGAGTGGAGGGGTGGGGAGCAGTTGGTGTGAGAGTGGAGAGGTGGGGAGCAGTCAGTGTGAGTGGAGAGGTGGGGAGCAGTCGGCTTGAATGGAGAGGTGGGGAGCAGTCGGTTTGAATGGAGAGGTGGGGAGCAGTCGGTGTGAGAGTGGAGGGGTGGGGAGCAGTTGGTGTGAGTGGAGAGGTGAGGAGCAGTCGGTGTGAGTGGAGGGGTGGGGAAGAGTCAGTGTGAGTGGATGGGTGGGGAGCAGTTGGTGTGAGTGGAGGGGTGGGGAAGAGTCGGTGTGAGTGATAGGATGGGAAGCAGTCGGTGTGAGTGGAGGGGTGGATAGCAGTCAGTGTGAGTGAAGGGGTGGGGAGCAGTCGGTGTGAGTGGAAGGGTGGGGAGCAGTCGGTGTGAGTGGAGGGGTGGGAAGCAGTCATTGTGAGTGGAGGGGTGGGGAGCAGTTGGTGTAAGTGGAGGGGTGGGGAGAAGTCGGTGTAAGTGGAGGGGTGGGAAGCAGTCAGTGTGAGTGGAGGGGTGGGGAGCAGTCGGTGTGAGTGGAGGGGTGGGGAAGAGTCAGTGTGAGTGGAGAGGTGAGGAGCAGTCAGTGTGAGAGTGAAGAGGTGGGGATCAGTCGGTTTGAGTGGAGAGGTGGGGATCAGTCGGTGTGAGAGTGGAGGGGTGGGGAGCAGTCGGTGTGAGTGGAGAGGTGAGGAGCAGTCGGTGTGAGTGGAGGGGTGGGGAAGAGTCAGTGTGAATGGAAGGGTGGGGAGCAGTCAGTGTGAGTGGAGGGGTGGGGAGCAGTTGGTGTGAGTGGAGGGGTGGGGAGCAGTCGTTGTGAGTGGAGGGGTGGGGAGCAGTCGGTGTGAGTGGAGGGGTGGGTAGCAATCGGTGTGAGTGGAGGGGTGGGGAGCAGTCGGTGTGAGTGGAGGGGTGGGGAGCAGTCGGTGTAAGTGGAGGGGTGGGAAGCAGTCGTTGTGAGTGGAGGGGTGGGGAGCAGTCGGTGTGAGTGGAGGGGTGGGGAGCAGTAGGTGTGAGTGGAGGGGTGGGGAGTAGTCGGTGTGAGTGGAGGGGTGGGGAGCAGTCGGTGTGAGCACCCTCAGTCCCGGTGTATGTTACATAGTTACATACTGCCGTCATCGGAGTCATAGTTGTCTAGGTCATCAGCGTCGTCCACGTGTTCGGCCGCCTGATGCGGGATGTCCAGTGGTGAGAGGTTGTGGGGTTGTCCTGTGGGGGACGCGGCGCCCTCCGGCCACGGACTGTATCTCGGGAAGTAGTCGGAGATTTGCTGGATGGGTCGGATGGGTCCGGGGCACACGTTTATCGCCATATGCTCCTGGATGTTGATGGGAACCTTATCACCACGCCGCACCGTCATCAGAGTGTCTGAGGGCGAGAGAAGGGTGAGAACGGCATCATACAGCAGTTTAGATACGCAAATTACATTAGGTAGATACAGGAGCTTAGATACAAATGTGCAATTTGGTAAACAAATTATTGGATACATGCTAATATGAGATACAGAAGACAGGGAGGTTAGATACATGACATACAGAAGACAGGGAGGATAGATACATGACATAGGAAGACAGGGAGGATAGATACATGACATAGGAAGACAGGGAGGTTAGATACATGACATACAGAAGACACGGAAGTTAGATACATGACACACAGAAGACAGGGAGGTTAGATACATTACACACAGAAGACAGGGAGGTTAGATACATGACATACAGAAGACAGGGAGGTTAGATACATGACATACAGAAGACGGAGGTTAGATACATTACATACAGAAGACAGGGAGGTTAGATACATGACATACAGAAGACAGGGAGGTTAGATACATTAAATACAGAAGACAGGGAGGTTAGATACATGACACACAGAAGACAGGGAGGTTAGGTACATGACATACAGAAGACAGGGAGGTTAGGAACATGACATACAGAAGACGAAGGTTAGATACATAACATACAGAAGACACGGAGGTTAGATACATTAAAAACAAAAGACAGGGAGGTTAGATACATGACATACAGAAGACGAAGGTTAGATACATTACATACAGAAGACACGGAGGTTAGATACATTACATACAGAAGACAGGGATGTTAGATACATGACATACAGAAGACAGGGAGGTTAGATACATTAAATACAGAAGACAGGGAGGTTAGATACATGACACACAGAAGACAGGGAGGTTAGGTACATGATATACAGAAGACAGGGAGGTTAGGTACATGACATACAGAAGACGAAGGTTAGATACATTACATACAGAAGACACGGAGGTTAGATACATTACATACAGAAGACAGGGAGGTTAGATACATGACATACAGAAGACAGGGAGGTTAGATACATTAAATACAGAAGACAGGGAGGTTAGATACATGACACACAGAAGACAGGGAGGTTAGGTACATGACATACAGAAGACGAAGGTTAGATACATTACATACAGAAGACACGGAGGTTAGATACATTACATACAGAAGACAGGGAGGTTAGATACATGACATACAGAAGACAGGGAGGTTAGATACATGACATACAGAAGACAGGGAGGTTAGATACATGACATACAGAAGACAGGGAGGTTAGATACATTAAATACAGAAGACAGGGAGGTTAGATACATGACACACAGAAGACAGGGAGGTTAGGTACATGACATACAGAAGACAGGGAGGTTAGGTACATGACATACAGAAGACGAAGGTTAGATACATTACATACAGAAGACACGGAGGTTAGATACATAACATACAGAAGACAGGGAGGTTAGATACATGACATACAGAAGACGAAGGTTAGATACATTACATACAGAAGACACGGAGGTTAGATACATTACATACAGAAGACAGGGAGGTTAGATACATGACTACATGACATACAGAAGACAGGGAGGTTAGATACATTAAATACAGAAGACAGGGAGGTTAGATACATGACACACAGAAGACAGGGAGGTTAGGTACATGACATACAGAAGACAGGGAGGTTAGGTACATGACATACAGAAGACGAAGGTTAGATACATTACATACAGAATACACGAAGGTTAGATACATTACATACAGAAGACAGGGAGGTTAGATACATGACATACAGAAGACAGGGAGGTTACATACATGACATCCAGAAGACAGGGAGGTTAGATACATGACATACAGGAGACAGGGAGGTTAGATACATTATACACAGAAGACAGGGAGGTTATATACATTACATACAGAAGACAGGGAGGTTAGATACATGACATACAGAAGACAGGGAGGTTAGATACATTACATACAGAAGACAGGGAGGTTAGATACATTACATACAGAAGACAGGGAGGTTACATACATGACATACAGAAGACAGGGAGGTTACATACATGACATCCAGAAGACAGGGAGGTTAGATACATGACATACAGGAGACAGGGAGGTTAGATACATTACATACAGAAGACAGGGAGGTTAGATACATTATACACAGAAGACAGGGAGGTTAGATACATTACATACAGAAGACAGGGACGTTAGATACATGACACGCCCAAGACAGGGAGGTTAGATACATTACATACAGAAGACAGGGAGGTTAGATACATTATACACAGAAGACAGGGAGGTTAGATACATTACATACAGAGAAAATTGTGACCTGATCTGTAATTTGGAAGATAAATGCAGAAGATGATGAACGTGAGGCTCGGATATACTGGGACCAGTACAGAGATGTGGGGGCAGCAGTTATTGGATATCGGCGGATCGGGGCGGTAGGATTTGTGGGGTGATGGATAGTGATGGGATTGTGCAGACTCCAGTAATGCAGAACAGATAAGATCAGGAGATATTGAAGAATTGGCTGGTAAGAAAGGAAGATTGAGGAGATAATGAGGATGGAGAGCAGAGGGAAGAGCAGCTCCTGCAGATAGACTGCAGCACAGTGTTCAGATATGAGAGAGGGGTCTGCACCACAGATGGCAACAGGTCATATATAATAACAGGAGTGCAGGAAATGAGAGCGTGCAAAACATGGAGAGTACATGAGAGAGTAGAGGGTCAGGCAGGTAGAGTGCAGGAGAGAGTAGAAAGTCAGGCAGGTAGAGCACAGAATGCAGTAGAATGTTGGGCAGGTAGAGTGCAGGAGAGAGTAGAGATCAGGGAGGTGGAGTGCAGGAGAGAGTAGAACATTAGGCAGGTATAGAGCTGGAGAAAGTAGAGGGTCAGGCAGGAGAGAGTAAAGAGTTAGGAAGGTAGAGAGCAGGAAAGAGTAGAGGGTCAGGCAGGAAATAGTAGAGGGTCAGGAAGGAGAGAGTTAAGCAGGTAGCGAGCAGAAGAGAGTAGAGGGTCAGGCTCTGGTGACACCCTGCAGGTTGTAGGTGATGGTTGATCGTACAGATTCTGTAGGAGGAGTGTGACAGGTCCTTGTATGCGGATAAGAAATGGAAGACAGCGAATAGATGTTGGTTTGGGGTCACCAAAGCTGGTCATGTCCTGTAGGATCCTGCCCATGGACCTTTTATTCTTCACCTGCCCATGGACCCCATATTCTGTTATTGCCCATGGACCCTATATTCTGCACCTGCCCAAGGACCGTATAATCTGCACCTGCCCATGGACTCTATATTCTACACCTGCCCATGGACCATATATTCTGCATCTGCCCATTGACCGCACATTCTGCACCTGCCCATGGACCATATATTCTGCACTTGCCCATGGACCGTACATTCTGCACCTGCCCATGGACCATATATTCTGCATCTGCCCATGGACCGTATATTCTGCACCTGCCCAAGGACCGTATATTCTGCACCTGCCCATGGACCGTATATTCTGCACCTGCCCATGGACCATACATTCTGCACCTGCCCATGGACCATACATTCTGCACTTGCCCATGGACCGTATATTCTGCACCTGCCCATGGACCATACATTCTGCACCTGCCCATGGACCGTATATTCTGCACCTGCCCATGGACCGTATATTCTGCACCTGCCCATGGACCGTATATTCTGCACCTGTCCATGGACCGTATATTCTGCACCTGCCCATGGACCGTATATTCTGCACCTGCCCATGGACCATATATTCTGCCCCTGTCCATGTACCGTACATTCTGCTCCTGCCCATGTACCATATATTCTGCTCCTGCCCATGGACCATATATTTTGCACCTGCCCATGGACCATATATTCTGCACCTGCCCATGGACCGTACATTCTGCACCTGCCCATGGACCATATATTCTGCACCTGCCCATGGACCTTATATTCTACACCTGCCCATAGACGGTATATTCTGCACCTGCCCATGGACCGTATAATCTGCACCTGCCCATGGACCGTATATTCTGCACCTGCCCATGGACCGTATATTCTGCACCTGCCCATGGACCGTATATTCTGCACCTGTCCATGGACCGTATATTCTGCACCTGCCCATGGACCGTATATTCTGCACCTGCCCATGGACCGTATATTCTGCACCTGCCCATGGACCATATATTCTGCACCTGCCCATGTACCGTACATTCTGCTCCTGCCCATGGACCATATATTCTGCTCCTGCCCATGGACCATATATTTTGCACCTGCCCATGGACCTTATATTCTGCACCTGCCCATGGACCGTACATTCTGCACCTGCCCATGGACCATATATTCTGCACCTGCCCATGGACCTTATATTCTACACCTGCCCATAGACGGTATATTCTGCACCTGCCCATGGACCGTATAATCTGCACCTGCCCATGGACCGTATATTCTGCACCTGCCCATGGACCGTATATTCTGCACCTGCCCATGGACTGTATATTCTGCACCTGCCCATAGACCCTATATTCTACACTTGCCCATAGACTGTATATTCTGCACCTGCCCATGGACCGTATATTCTGCACCTGCCCATGGACCATATATTCTGCACCTGCTCATGGACCTTATATTCTACACCTGTCCATAGACGGTATATTCTGCACCTGTCCATGGACTGTATATTCTGCACCTGCCCATGGACCGTATATTCTGCACCTGCCCATGGACTGTATATTCTGCACCTTCCCATGGACTGTATATTCTGCATCTGCCCATAGACCCTATATTCTACACTTGCCCATAGACTGTATATTCTGCTCCTGCTCATGGACCTTATATTCTGCTCCTGCCCATAGACCCTATATTCTGTACCTGCCCATGGACCGTATATTCTGCACCTGCCCATGAACCGTATATTCTGCACCTGCCCATGGACCCTTTATTCTGTACCTGCCCATGGACCGTATATTCTGCACCTGCCCTTGAACCGTATATTCTGCACCTGCCCATGGACCGTATATTCTGCACCTGCCCATGGACCGTATATTCTGCACCTGCCCATGGACTGTATATTCTGCATCTGCCCATAGACCCCATATTCTGTACCTGCCCATGGACCGTATATTCTGCACCTGCCCATGAACCGTATATTCTGCTCCTGCCCATAGACCCTTTATTCTGTACCTGCCCATGGACCGTATATTCTGCACCTGCCCATGAACCGTATATTCTGCACCTGCCCATGGACCGTATATTCTGCACCTGCCCATGGACCGTATATTCTGCACCTGCCCATGGACTGTATATTCTGCATCTGCCCATAGACCCTATATTCGTATATTCTGCACTTGCCCATGGACCATATATTCTACACTTGCCCATAGACTGTATATTCTGCACCTGCCCATAGACTGTATATTCTGCACCTGCCCATGGACCCTATATTCTGCACCTGCCCATAGACCGTATATTCTGCACCTGCCCATGGACCCTATATTCTACACTTGCCCATAGACCGTATATTCTGCACCTGCCCATGGACCCTATATTCTGCACCTGCCCATAGACCGTATATTCGGCACCTGCCCATGGACCCTATATTCTGCACCTGCCCATAGACCGTATATTCTGCACCTGCCCATGGACCATATATTCTACACTTGCCCATGGACCGTATATTCTGCACCTGCCCATGGACCGTATATTCTGCACCTGCCCATGGACCGTATATTCTGCACCTGCCCATGAACCGTATATTCTGCTCCTGCCCATGGACTGTATATTCTACACCTGCCCATGGACCGTATATTCTACACCTGCCCATGAACCGTATATTCTGCACCTGCCCATGAACCGTATATTCTGCACCTGCCCATGGACCGTATATTCTGCTCCTGCCCATGAACCGTATATTCTGCTCCTGCCCATGGACCGTATATTCTACACCTGCCCATGGACCGTATATTCTACACCTGCCCATGGACCGTATATTCTACACCTGCCCATGGACCGTATATTCTACACCTGCCCATGAACCGTATATTCTGCACCTGCCCATGGACCGTATATTCTGCACCTGCCCATGAACCGTATATTCTGCTCCTGCCCATGGACCGTATATTCTACACCTGCCCATGAACCATATATTCTGTTCCTGCCCATGGACCGTATATTCTACACCTGCCCATGGACCCTATATTCTGCACCTGCCCATAGACCGTATATTCTACACCTGCCCATGAACCGTATATTCTACACCTGCCCATGAACCGTATATTCTACACCTGCCCATGGACCATATATTCTACACTTGCCCATGGACCGTATATTCTGCACCTGCCCATGAACCGTATATTCTGCACCTGCCCATGGACCGTATATTCTGCACCTGCCCATGAACCGTATATATTCTGCTTCTGCCCATGGACCGTATATTCTACACCTGCCCATGGACCGTATATTCTACACCTGCCCATGAACCGTATATTCTGCACCTGCCCATGGACCGTATATTCTGCACCTGCCCATGGACCATATATTCTACACCTGCCCATGAACCGTATATTCTGCACCTGCCCATGGACCGTATATTGTGCACCTGCCCATGGACCATATATTCTACACTTGCCCATAGACTGTATATTCTGCACCTGCCCATGGACCCTATATTCTGCACCTGCCCAAGGACCATATATTCTACACTTGCCCATAGACTGTATATTCTGCACCTACCCATGGACCATATATTCTGCACCTGCCCATGAACTGTATATTCTGCACCTGCCCATGAACCGTATATTCTACACTTGCCCATAGACCGTATATTCTGCTCCTGCCCATGGACCGTATATACTGCACCTGCCCATGGACCGTATATTCTGCACCTGCCCATGGACCCTATATTCTGCACCTGCCCATGGACCGTATATTCTGCACCTGCCCATGGTCCCTATATTCTGCACCTGCCCAAGGACCATATATTCTACACTTGCCCATAGACTGTATATTCTGCACCTGCCCATGGACGATATATTCTACACCTGCCCATAGACCGTATATTCTGCTCCTGCCCATGGACCGTATATACTGCACCTGCCCATGGACCCTATATTCTGCACCTGCCCATGGACCCTATATTCTGCACCTGCCCATGGACCCTATATTCTGCACCTGCCCATGGACTGTATATTCTGCACCTGCCCATGGACGATATATTCTACACCTGCCCATAGACCGTATATCCTGCACCTGTCCATAGACTGTATATTCTGCACCTGCTCATGGACCGTATATTCTGCTCCTGCCCATGGACCGTACATTCTGCACCTGCCCATGGACCGTATATCCTGCTCCTGCCCATGGACCGTATATTCTGCACCTGCCCATGGACTGTATGTTCTTTACCTGCCCATGGACGGTATATTCTGCACCTGCCCATGAACCGTACATTCTGCTCCTGCCCATGGACCGTATATTCTGCACCTGCCCATGGACTGTATGTTCTTTACCTGCCCATGGACGGTATATTCTGCTCCTGCCCATGGACCGTATATCCTGCACCTGCCCATGGACCGTATATTCTACACCTGCCCATGAACCGTACATTCTGCTCCTGCCCATGGACAGAATATTCTGCACCTGCCCATGGACCGTATATTCTGCACCTGCCCATGGACCGTATATTCTGCACCTGCCCATGGACCGTATATTCTGCACCTGCCCATAGACTGTATATTCTGCATCTGCCCATGGACCATATATTCTGCTCCTGCCCATGGACCGTATATTCTGCTCCTGCCCATGGACCGTATATTCTGCACCTGCCCATGGACCATATATTCTGCTCCTGCCCATGGACCATATATTCTGCTCCTGCCCATGGACCGTATATTCTGCACCTGCCCATAGACTGTATATTCTGCATCTGCCCATGGACCATATATTCTGCTCCTGCCCATGGACCGTATATTCTGCACCTGCCCATAGACTGTATATTCTGCATCTGCCCATGGACCGTATATCCTGCACCTGTCCATAGACTATATATTCTGCACCTGTCCATAGACTGTATATTCTACACCTGCCCATGGACCATATATCCTGCAGCTGCCCATGGACTTATATTCTGCACCTGCCCATGGACCGTACATTCTGCACCTGCCCATGGACGGTATATCCTGCATCTGCCCATGGACCGTACATCCTGCACCTGTCCATAGACCGTATATTCTACACCTGCCCATGGACCTTATATTCTACTCCTGCCCATGGACCATATATTCTGCACCTGCCCATGGACCTTATATTCTACACCTGCCCATGGACCGTATATTCTGCACCTGCCCATGGACCGTATATTCTGCACCTGCCTATGGACCGTATTCTTATTATTTATTATTATAGCGCCATTTATTCCATGGCGCTTTACATGTGAGGAGGGGTATACATAATACATACAAGTACAGTAATCTTAAACAATACAAGTCACGACCGGTCTAGGAGGAGAGAGGACCCTGCCCGCGAGGGCTCACAATCTACAACGGGATGGGTGAGGATACAGTAGGCGAGGGTAGAGCTGGTCGTGCAGCGGTTTGGTGGATCTGTGGTTACTGCAGGTTGTAGGCTTGTCGGAAGAGGTCGGTCTTCAGATTCTTTTTGAAGGTTTCCATGGTAGGCGAGAGTCTGATGTGTTGTGGTAGAGAGTTCCAGAGTAGGGGGGATGCGCGAGAGAAATCTTGTATGTGATTGTGGGAAGAGGAGATAAGAGGGGAGTACAGAAGGAGATCTTGTGAGGATCGGAGGTTGCGTGCAGGAAAGTACCGGGAGACTAGGTCACAGATGTACGGAGGACTCAGGTTGTGGATGGCTTTGTATGTCATGGTAAGGGTTTTGAACTGGAGTCTTGGGGTAATTGGGGAGCCAGTGCAGGGATTGACGGAGGGGGGAGGCCGGGGAATAGCGGGGGGACAGGTGGATTAGTCGGGCAGCAGAGTTAAGAATAGATTGGAGGGGTGCGAGAGTGTTAGAGGGGAGGCCACAGAACAGGAGGTTGCAGTAGTCAAGGCGGGAGATGATGAGGGCATGGACTAGGGTTTTTGCAGATTCTTGGTTGAGGAATGTAAGGATCCGTGAAATATTTTTGAGTTGAAGTCGGCAGGAAGCGGAAAGGGCTTGGATATGTGGTTTATAGCAGAGATCAGTGTCAAGGATAACCCCGAGGCAGCGAGCTTGTGGGACTGGAGAGAGTGGGCAGCTGTTTACTTTAATGGATAGGCACATGAAAAGAGTAATCCACCGCACTCAACAACTCAGTACTTTGCAATTAAATTGTGAACTTATTCAGTATGTCCAATCCAATAGAAAAAGTGCCAACACCAGGTTTAATATAAAATACACGACGTTTCGATCCTCCCGGATCTTATTCATGGGGTACACTATAATAGAAGAGAACAATAAATATATACAGCTATATACAGGATATGGACCAATAATTGACAATAAGAACATAGTGATACAGGAACATAAGTTAGCAATAATAAAATCGGATCTGTATGAAATCTGCATTGCCTCGTTGCTCTGTTCTTTGCCAGCATAGTAGAATGTAGTACAGGAGGCTACAGGAGGTTTAAGAAGCAGGAGACTGAGATGATTTACCTGAGTAGATATAATAAAGAGTTTTAGGCACTTGGAAAGAAGAGTTCCCCTTGAGGTGGTCCCAAATACTAAAGGTAAAAGTAAATATGTCAGTGAACATAGAAAGACAAGCACTTATATCTTTACAAAATAATGAGTGTTGTTATTAAACCGGCGGATAAGGGGGGTGCTACTGTTATCCTAGAACGCACAATGTATATTGGGGAAATCGTACGTCAGCTATCCGACACACAAGCCTATCTCAAGGGACCCCACATCTGAGATCAACAGCAGGATTCAGTCCCTACTTACAACTTACTTGGATAAAGGTGTCATAGACAACACAATACCAACTTTTCTTACTAATCCACATCCAATCACACCTGTCTTTTATGTTCTTCCCAAAATCCACAAATCCCTCCTGAATCCCCCTGGTAGGCCTATTGTAGCGTCAACTGACTCCATTCTCTCACCCCTCTCTGTCTTTCTCGAAAAAATACTGACACCGCTTATTAAGACTACTCCCTCATTTCTATTGGATACTGGACATTTTCTAAGGGTCATCCACGACCTCAAAACCACATCTCCTGATAGTCTTCTGGTTACCCTGGATGTCAGTAGTCTTTACACATCCATTTCCCACACCAAGGGATTACAAGCTACCAGATCTCTGTTGGAGACTTCCAATATGTCCAGTGATTCCATTCAAATGTGCTTGGACCTCCTCGGTTTAGTACTGCACGATAATTTCTTCTTATTTGAAGATACATATTACGTTCAGTTACGGGGGGACCGCTATGGGATCTAACGTAGCGCCAGCTTATGACAATGCATTTATGCACTCCTTTGAGGAGAACTTTATTTATCCAACTGATGTCTTTAAGGACCAAATTTCTTGTTATCATCGCTATATTGATGATATATTTTTTATCTGGCTAGGCTCCCCGGAATCCCTAGATACCTTCCATGCCTACATAAATTCACTGGACGCTGACCTACACTTCACTATTCACTATGACACAAAGTGCATACCATTCTTAGATACTAAGCTACAAAAGGACTCTTTCGGCAATCTCACCACAGATCTCTACACGAAACCTACAGACTGTAATAGTCTGCTACATTACTCAAGCAGTCATCCTAAAACTACTAAGACCAGCCTTCCGAGGTCTCAATTTACACGTGTATCAAGAATAGTTTCCGATCCAGAATTGCGTTGTATCCGTCTTGATGAAATGTCATCCAAATTTGAGGAGAGAGATTACCCCACTCGGCTCCTTCCACAAGAGAGAACACGAATTCATAACCCACCTACCACTGATCTAGCTATTTTAAAACCAGAAAGAGTTCCCTTTGTACATACCTATCACCCCCTCATGCCAAAAATCCACTCCGTTATCCGCAAACATTGGCCATTAGTCTCAACAGCTTACCCTAATATAAGAGCGTTTGATACATCGGCCCTTATGTGCAGCAGAAGGGCTCCGAATTTCAAAGATAAACTCGTCAGGGCAGACATTGGCAGCAAACACCCCTTATCTACACAGCGGCAACTTGCTACACGCCGTAAAGGCACCTTTCCTTGCCTTAATTGTGCTCCAATATCATCAAGCCGGACACGGTCACTCATCCACGTACAGGCAAATCATTTCCTATCAAAGGGTTTTACACCTGTAATTCCAATTTTGTGATTTATGTCATAAAATTCCCGTGTGGCCTCCTGTACGTGGGTGAGACAACACCACATGTCAAGGACAGAATTGCTAGCCACAAATCCACGATTAGATGTGGCAAGACCTGGTTACCCATTCCGGACCATTTTCTCAAACACAAGCACTCAGTGGCGCAATTAAAGTACCAAATAATCGAACAGCTACCAAAACCTAGAAGGGGTGGCAACCACATAAAACTCCTAAAACGTAGAGAAACCTATTGGATCCATAAATTGGACACATTGGCACCGAAAGGCCCCAATAGGGAAATAAATTGGCTTCTATAATTGATTGACTACTTTTGTCTATTATTTTCAGACACGGTGACAGCCGTCCGTTATTGGTAAGTCCTCTATTTTTCATTTTCATTTTTATTTTCTTTATTATTTTTTTTTATATTTTTTATCTTTTCATTTTTTTCAACTTTACCCCGCATGCTTTATTTCATTTTTTTTCATTTTACCCCACATATTTTATTTTTTATTTTTTCTACTTTATTTTCTGGTTTTGTTTTCATTTTTAATTTTTTTATCCATATTTTTTTTAATCCATATTTTTCAATTGATTTTCTTAATTTTGTAACCAATATGCTGCCTAATACTACTATTTACTTATTACGTTATGGTATCATTATTTACTAATCAGTGTTATGATGTCTGCCTTTATTTACCCCTTAACAAAAATATCCCCCCTATTATCCGTCATATCCCTTCCCCTCATTATCTTTGTCCCCTCCTGCTTTCAGAATAACCTCTGCACTAGCCGCTTTATTGGCATTATGTTTACGCCCCTGCTATGACAACGCAGCCTCTGCATTAACTGCGCACGCGCGGATATACACATATTCATTGCAATCTTGCTATTACCGCGCATGCGCGGTCACACACTCTCCCTAGCACTGTGTCACTTCCGGGCCGGATGACGCACTCTGGCCCGGCGGTACACAGCGCGGCACTTAAACCCTGCTGTGCCGCAGATGGGCACAGCTTCCCGTCCAAACCAGGCCAGGGGGCAGGAGCGGCGCCTTCTCCAAGTTTTCTACTCCCTTCTGAACCCCCAGGTAAATAGCGCTGCTCAGGTGCATTAAGCGCTAAATCCCTGACATGAGGGACATCACTCACATGGCATAATGTTCAATTTCCAGGTGGATTACAGTACTTCTATGCGATCCTAAATTTCCAAGTGCCTAAAACTCTTTATTATATCTACTCAGGTAAATCATCTCAGTCTCCTGCTTCTTAAACCTCCTGTAGCCTCCTGTACTACATTCTACTATGCTGGCAAAGAACAGAGCAACGAGGCAATGCAGATTTCATACAGATCCGATTTTACTATTGCTTATTTATGTTCCTGTATCACTATGTTCTTATTGTCACTTATTGGTCCATATCTTGTATATAGCTGTATATTTTGTATATATTTATTGTTCTCTTCTATTATAGTGTACCCCATGAATAAGATCCGGGAGGAGCGAAACGTCGGGTATTTCATATTAATCCTGGTGTTGGCACTTTTTCTATTGGATTGGACATACTGAATAAATTCACAGTTTAGTACTGAGTTGTTGAGTGCGGTGGATTACTCTTTTCATGTGCTTATCTAGGGCCCTTGTGGTCCAATTCAC
Source organism: Dendrobates tinctorius (assembly GCF_039654945.1). Taxonomy (NCBI): domain Eukaryota; kingdom Metazoa; phylum Chordata; class Amphibia; order Anura; family Dendrobatidae; genus Dendrobates; species Dendrobates tinctorius. Next base: position 3,638,718 of record NW_027361819.1, read on the forward strand.
CGGCACCCATATTTCATAGACCTTGAGGGCACACCATCCTACCCTTAATCTACTGTAATGGATAGGTCTGTTGGGGGGGGTCACGTGAGATGGGGGAAAGATGATTAATTCTGGTTTGTCCATATTAAGTTTTAGAAATCTAGTGGAGAAGAAGGATGAAATAGTGGACAGACATTGAGGGATTCTGGTTAGTAGGGAGGTGATATCTGGTCCAGAGATGTAGATCTGTGTGTCATCAGCATAGAGGTGATACTGAAAGCCATGAGACTCTATGAGCTGTCCCAGGCCAAAGATGTAAACGGAGAAGAGCAGGGGGCCTAGGACTGAACCTTGCGGGACTCCGACGGATAGGGGGCGAGGTGAGGAGGTGGTGTACGAGTTAGGTAAGTCGTAATCCAAGATAGGGCCAAGTCTGTGATACCAAGAGATGAGAGGGTCTGTAGTAATAGGGAATGGTCCACTGTGTCAAAGGCAGAGAACAGGTCCAGGAGGAGGAGGACAGAGTAGTGTCGCTTGGCCTTGGCGGCTAGTAGGTCATTGGAGACCTTAGTTAGGGCAGTTTCAGTGGAGTGGTGTGGCCGGAAGCGGGATTGCAAGTGGTCAAGGAGGGAGCAAGAAGAGAGGTGGGAGGATAGTTCAAGATGGATGTGTTGTTCCAGTAGTTTTGAGGCATAGGGGAGAAGTGATATAGGGCGATAGCTAGATCCAGAGGATGGGTCAAGAGAGGGCTTTTTGAGGATAGGTGTGATTGAGGCATGTTTAAAGCTTGAGGGGAAAACACCAGTTGTTAGTGATAGGTTGAAGAGATGGGTTAGGGTTGGGATGAAGACTGTGGTGAGGTTTGGGATGAAGTGGGATGGGATCGGGTCAAGTGCACAGGTAGTGAGATGTGATCTTGAGAGTAGAGTGGAAAATCGATCTTCTGTAATGGTGGAGAAGTTGGTTTTGGGGGAGAAGGGCAGGGCAGGTAGGAGGAAGGGCACTGGGGGTTGTTGACCAAAACTGTCTCTGATGTTATCAATCTTCTCCTTGTAAAACGAGGCAAAGTCTTCAGCTGAGATGAGTGGAGAGGGAGGAGGTGCTGGGGGGCGGAGGAGAGAATTGAAGGTGCTGAATAACTGTTTAGGGTTGTGAGACAGGGAGGATATGAGAGATGAGAAGTAGGTTTGTTTTGCTGCAGCGAGTGTGGCCTTGAAAGTAGTGAGGGACTGTTTGAATGTGATGAAGTCCTCATTGGAGTGGGATTTTTTCCATCTCCGCTCAGCAGCCCTGGAAGCCCGCCTCAGTTCTTTGGTCAGACTGGTGTGCCAGGGCTGTCTGTTGATTTTGCGAGCTTTGGTATGTTTGAGAGGGGCAACTGATTCCAAAGCTACAGCTATTGTGGTGTTATATAGAGCGGCAGCGGCATCCGCATTGTGTAGGGAACTTATGTCTGTAAGAGGGAGGAGGGATTCAGACAGTGAGTGTAGATCGAGGTGTTGAAGATTTCTGCGAATGTGTGCGAGTTTTTGAGGTGGGGATTGTGGACCTGAGGAGGAGAGGGAAGAGAATGTAAGTAGGTTGTGGTCAGAGAGAGGAAGAGGTGAGTTAGAGAGGCTAGATAGGGAGCAGAGGCGGGTGAAGATGAGGTCTAGTGTGTGGCCATCTTTGTGAGTGGCTGAAGAAGACCATTGAGTGAGGCCGAAGGAGGAAGTGAGAGATAGAAGTTTAGTGGCAGCTGAGAGGGAAGTGTCAATGGGGATGTTGAAGTCGCCCAAGATGATAGTGGGGATATCAGTGGAAAGGAAATGAAGTAGCCAGGTGGTGAAGAAGGTGGTGGTTGACCCTGGAGGGCGGTATATGACAGCTAGTTGGAGGTTGGAGGGGGAGTAGATGCACAGAGTGCACCTCGAAGGTATATTCTGTACCTGCCCATAGACCCTATATTCTACACCTGCCCATAGACCCTATATTCTGTACCTGCCCATGGACCGTATATTCTGCACCTGCCCATAGACCCTATATTCTGCACCTGCCCATATACCCTATATTCTGCACCTGCCCATAGACTGTATATTCTGCACCTTCCTATGGACTGTATATTCTGCACCTGCCCATGGACCATATATTCTACAATTGCCCATAGACTGTATATTCTGCACTTGCCCCTAGACTGTATATTCTGCACCTGCCCATGGACCGTATATTCTGCACCTGCCCATGGACCGTATATTCTGCACCTGCCCATAGACCGTATATTCTGCACCTGCCCATGGACCGTATATTCTGCACCTGCCCATAGACCCTATATTCTGCACCTGCCCATGGACCCTATATTCTACACTTGCCCATAGACCATATATTCTGCACCTGCCCATGAACCGTATATTCTACACCTGCCCATGGACCGTATATTCTACACTTGCCCATGGACCGTATATTCAGCACCTGCCCATGGACCATATATTCTGCACCTGCCCATGAACTGTATATTCTACACCTGCCCATGGACCATATATTCTGCACCTATCCATGAACCGTATATTCTGCACCTGTCCATGAACCGTATATTCTACACCTTCCCATGAACCGTATATTCTGCACCTGCCCATGGACCATATATTCTACACTTGCCCATGGACCGTATATTCTGCACCTGCACATGGACCGTATATTCTGCACCTGCCCATGGACCATATATTCTGCACCTGCCCATGAACTGTATATTCTACACCTGCCCATGGACCATATATTCTGCACCTGCCCATGAACCGTATATTCTACACCTGCCCATGGACCGTATATTCTGCACCTGCCCATGGACCGTATATTCTCCACTTGCCCATGGACCGTATATTCTGCACCTGCCCATGGACCATATATTCTACACTTGCCCATGTACCATATATTCTACACCTGCCCATGGACCGTATATTCTGCACCTGTCCATGAACCGTATATTCTACACCTGCCCATGGACCGTATATTCTGCACCTGCCTATGGACCGTATATTCTACACTTGCCCATGTACCATATATTCTGCTCCTGCACATGGACCCTATATTCTGCACCTGCACATGGACTGTATATTCTGCACCTGCCCATGGACCGTATATTCTGCTCCTGCCCATGGACCATATATTCTGCACCTGCCCATGGACCGTATATTCTGCACCTGCCCATGGACCGTATATTCTGCACCTGCCCATGGACCCTATATTCTTCTCCTGCACATGGACCCTATATTCTGCACCTGCCCATAGACCGTATATTTTGCACCTGCCCATGAACTTCTCCCCATCTCTGCAGAGCATTTTACCTCAGGAACTTCAAAGAAAATCCGCAGAATGCACACGGAGAGCGCTTCGCCATTAACCCCTTCGCGCCAGTATTCCATCTCATAACCATGCAACTCCAACCCCATCCTCCCTCGCCAACCCGTCACGTAAGTACAACCTGAGGAATATCGCCTGGGACCGCTTCGTCTTGTCTCATTAACCCTTTAAGTTGAACTTACCTTTCACCCCGGGCAGCCCGAGGACCACAGGTGGAGAGGAGAGCGGATCTGAGGAGAGATGCGAGGAGATGTGCAGGGGAAGGGCTGGAGCGACTCTGTTGCTGTTGCTCTCTCCCTCACTGCTGTGTTTCACAGCAGGAGATGGAGGGAGGGTGAGAGGCAGAGGAGGAGACAAAGAGAGAGAGAGCAAATGAATAAAGAGCAAGAAAGAAAAGAGTGTGGACAGAGGTGAAGGAAAACAATCGTAGGAGAGACCAGACACTGCCACCGCTGCCTCAACGATGATCTGCTCATCCCAGACACATCCATCAGCCTGGACATAACTGGAAATGGTCTGGAGCCCACTGATAAGCCTCGAAAGATTCCTCCAGAGATGTCCTTAGAGAATGCCTCCAGAGATACCCACAGAGATGTCTCCAGAGATGTCCTTAGAGAATGCCTCCAGAGATGCCCTTAGAGAATGCCCCCAGAGATGCCTCCAGAGATGCTCCCAGAGATGCCTCCAGAGATGCCCTTAGAGATGCCTTCTAAGATGTTTCAACAGATGTCCTCAGACATACTCTGAGAGCTAAAGATGACCTCAGAGATGCCTCAAGATGTCCTTAGAGATACCTACAGAGATGCCCCCTGAGAAGCCCTCAGAGATGCCTCCAGCCAGAGGCCAGAGATGCCTCAGAAAATGCTCCCAGAGATACCTCCAGAAATGGCTCCAGAGATGCCTCCAACCAAAGATGCACCCAGACAGGCCTTCTGAAACGCTAACAGAGATGTCCCCAGATATGCCCTCAGAGATGCCTCGAAATGTTTCCAGAGTTGATTCCAGAGATGTCCTCAGACATGACCTGAGATGCCTCCAGAGATGCCTCCTGCCAGAGATGCCTCCTGCCAGAGATACCTCCAGAAATGCCCACAGAGATGTCTCCACGGTTTGTCCCAGTGGGAATTTCCCTTGGGCCCTCGTTAATCTCCTAATTGCAGGATTTCATGTCAATATTTGAGTGTTTGTTGCCGCAGACCCCTGTGTGCGCCGCTCGGTAATCACATGCAATGCGCCGATCCTCTGCTTGTTTAATGAGGAGGACGAATCTGAGCAAACGTGGAGCAATCATCCCCGCGCAATAATGCGGCTGATATTGTGTCTTAGGCCTTTATTGTGATCATGCAGCTCAGTTTTCCGGATCCAGTTCGTGAGGAGCAGTTAGCCATCCTAGCATGGTCACACGGTCTCAGTGACAGGGCCCCATTGTAAAGAAAAAACCCCTTTCAGGAGCTGACTGACACTATCACACTCCCAGCCACCACACAGGACCGGGTACATCAGGTCAAACGTAGATTATAGATTATATTTTCTTTTTATACCACAATGCAGCAAATGAAAAAAATCCCTCCCTGAACAGGTACATTACCTACCGCCCATCAAACCAGGAATAAGACCAACCCGGCATGGGCTCTTTCTTTCCAGGAGTCCCAGAGCAGCCGCATGAGTTGCCACTATGGTGCAAATAACCTTGACACATAGTCAGCTGTAATAAAAAGATACATTAAAATAAAATTATACATTACAGTAACAAAATCTATAGCAAAAGGGTTCTTTACAGTAAGAGCATTTCTTCAAGAGTAATTGACTCACTAAACACTATTTAACCGCATTCATCTATTGTCAGTGAAAAGATAGAATTGCCATCTTCAGCAGTGGAAAGGCTTCTTTTTAGTAAGAGCAGTTATATTTTTTGATTAGATAAAAGTAAGGGGGGAAAAAAGTGAAATGGTGTTAGAGAATCCCTAAAAAACTTAGCACAAAGGAAAGGATTCTTTACAGATAGAGTATATGCTATAACAATTCCTTGCTGGAACAGTAGATTAAAAAATGGAGACAGAAAAAGTTTTAATATAGAATCGTTCACCGAATTATAAATTCTCACTAGTGAACTCTAGGTTTATTCAGTCCAGAGAAAAGATAAATTCTATGTAATTTGCCCAATACACAAATAGATCAAAGAACCCGTTACAACCATGAGCCTCATATGATTCATTAACTGAGTTAACTCCTGAGTTTGCAAGGGCAAAAAGTTCAACATTGGGAAGGATTCTTCACAGTAAAGGCAGTTAATTTTTGCTGTATGTATGAACATATCCAGAATTATACTCTGCATAGAAATAGGTAAGGACATATGATTATACTTGTTAAGTGGTATTATGCACATAAGCAGATTCAGAAATATCATATGACGTATTGGAAAGGATTTTTTTTGCACTAAGAGCAGTACAACTTAAAATATGGATCCATCTGGTAATTCTTGGTGTTTAGGTTGCAGGGAAGCTAAACTACAGAGTACTGAAGGAGATAGCAGAAGAAATTTTTGAACCCCTCTCCATAATCTTTAAAAATTCTTGGAGAACAGGAGAAGTCCCAGAAGACTGGAGAAGAGCAAATGTTGTTCCTATCTTCAAAAAGGGGAAGAAGGTGGACCCAGGCAACTATAGGCCAGTGAGTCTGACTTCTATACCAGGAAAGATCTTTGAACAAATTATTAAACAACATGTATGTCAATACCTGGATAAGAATGGGTTTGTAACTAATAAGTCATGTCAGACTAACTTAATTTCCTTCTATGACGGTATCACTGATTGGGTGGATCAAGGAAATGCTGTAGATATAGTATATCTTGACTTCAGCAAAGCATTTGACAAAGTCTCTCATACAATCCTTATTGAAAAAATGACTAAGTATGGAATGGACAAGGCAACTGTTAGGTGGATTCATAACTGGCTTAGTGATCGGACCCAAAGGGTGGTCGTAAATGGCTGCACATCCAGTTGGAAGAATGTCTCAAGTGGGGTACCACAGGGCTCTGTCCTGGGCCCTGTATTGTTCAACATCTTTATCAACGATTTAGATGAAGGAATTGAGGGTAAACTGATTAAATTTGCTGATGACACAAAGCTAGGAGGGATAGCTAATACTAGAGGAGAGAGACAGAGGATTCAAAAAGATTTAAATAAACTGGAGAAGTGGGCAGCAACTAACAGAATGGTTTTTAACAGGGAAAAATGCAAAGTACTACATCTGGGCAATAAAAATGAAAAAGCATATACAGAATGGGAGGAACAGGGCTAAGCAACAGCACATGTGAAAAAGACTTGGGTATACTAATAGATCACAGACTGAATATGAGTCAACAGTGTGATGCAGCAGCAAGAAAGGCAAATGCAATTCTAGGATGTCTTAACAGAAGCATACAGTCTAGATCACGTGAAGTCATTATTTCCCTCTACTCCTCTTTGATCAGACCTCATCTGGAATATTGTGTCCAGTTTTGGGCACCACATTTTAAAAAAGACATCAACAAACTGGAGCAAGTTCAGAAAAGAGCGGCCAGAATGGTGACCGGTCTGCAAACCCTGTCTTATGAGGAAAGGTTGCAGGATTTGGGAATGTTTAGTTTGCAAAAGAGAAGACTGAGAGGAGACTTAATAGCTGTCTACAAATATCTAAAGGGCTGTCACATTGTAGAAGGATCAACTTTATTCTCATTTGCACAAGGAAAGACTAGAAGCAATGGGATAATAATAATCTTTATTTTTATATAGCGCTAGCATATTCCGCAGCGGTTTACAGTTTGCACACATTATCATCACTGTCCCCGATGGGGCTCACAATCTAAATTCCCTATCAGTATGTCTTTGGAGTGTGGGAGGAAACCGGAGTACCCAGAGGAAACCCACGCAAACATGGGGAGAACATACAAACTCCTTGCAGATGTTGTCCTTGGTGGGATTTGAACCCAGGACCCCAGCACTGCAAGGCTGCAGCGCTAACCACTGAGCCACCATGCTACCCAATGGGATGAAACTGAATGGGAGGAGACACAGATTAGATATTAGAAAAAAACTTTTTGACAGTTAGAGTGATCAATGAGTGGAACAGGCTGCCATGAGAAGTGGTGAGTTCTCCTTCAATGGATGTCTTCAAACAGGCTGGACAGACATCTGTCTGGGATGATTTAGCGAATCCTGCTTTGAGCAGGGGATTGGACCAGATGGCCCAGGAGGTCCCTTCCAACTCTACCATTCTATGATTCTTAAACCCAATCCTCTATCTAAGGCAGCTGAGGTGGGGGGTGCTGTATGTGGGTCCTAACGATGTTAATGCCTTTAGAATACATTTTCATGAGCATTTTCCACAGGAAAGAAAAAGAATAATCCTTCCAATATGGCTGTAATGTCTGAGCAGGGAATACCGGCTGTCCATCTGTCTGCGGCAGCGCCAGAGTACGTATGTAATAAAGCAGCGGAGCACCTCGGACTCTGGGTCTGTGGAGTCCTAAGACCTCGGGATGCCATGAGAGCGGCTTGCTGCTCCGTGGGAGAATCGTTCCTAAGGATCATTAGGTTGATCACTAATTACTTCTGTGGGGCGTTGGCAGCATCCCTAATCTGTAACACCCTCCCACCATCGTAATCTCGGGTAAGAAATAAATCCTAACCCACACTAGAATCTCAGGTGCAACCCTAATAATTACCCAATTCTATCTATCTACAAAAGGAGACAATGAGGTGACGAACGTGACAGAGAGGAAGAAGCTCCAACAGGCAGAAAGAAGACCCTGAAACAAGTCTTACTCCACCATAAGGAAAGTATAAGCCTCTGATATCTACCCTCCTTATACAGAGCACCGACGCCACTGCCAATATAAAGAGTTATAAAGACTGTCTGCCTGGAGCCACCACCAGGGGGAGCACAATTTTCCCTCAATGTACACAGTGACAGCACCAGCAGAATAGTGAGTGCAGCTCTGGAGTATAATACAGGATGTAACTCAGGATCAGTATGTAATGTATGTACGCAGCGACTGCACCAGCAGAATAGTGAGTGCAGCTCCGGGGTATAATACAGGATGTAACTGAGGATCAGTAATGTAATGTATGTACACAGTGACTGCACCAGCAGAATAGTGAGCGCAGCTCTGGAGTATAATACAGGATGTAACTCAGGATCAGTAATGTAATGTATGTACACAGTGACTGCACCAGCAGAATAGTGAGTGCAGCTCTGGGGTATAATACAGGATGTAACTCAGGATCAGTAATGTAATGTATGTACACAGTGACTGCACCAGCAGAATAGTGAGTGCAGCTCTGGGGTATAATACAGGATGTAACTCAGGATCAGTAATGTAATGTATGTACACAGTGACTGCACCAGCAGAATAGTGAGTGCAGCTCTGGAGTATAATACAGGATGTAACTCAGGATCAGTAATGTAATGTATGTACACAGTGTCTGCACCAGCAGAATAGTGAGTGCAGCTCCGGGGTATAATACAGGATGTAACTCAGGATCAGTAATGTAATGTATGTACACAGTGACTGCACCAGCAGAATAGTGAGTGCAGCTCTGGAGTATAATACAGGATGTAACTCAGGATCAGTAATGTAATGTATGTACACAGTGACTGCACCAGCAGAATAGTGAGTGCAGCTCTGGGGTATAATACAGGATGTAACTCAGGATCAGTAATGTAATGTATGTACACAGTGACTGCACCAGCAGAATAGTGAGTGCAGCTCTGGAGTATAATACAGGATGTAACTCAGGATCAGTAATGTAATGTATGTACACATTGACTGCACCAGCAGAATAGTGAGTGCAGCTCCGGGGTATAATACAGGATGTAACTCAGGATCAGTACTGTAATGTATGTACACAGTGACTGCACCAGTAGAATAGTGAGCGCAGCTCTGGAGTATAATACAGGATGTAACTCAGGGTAAGTAATGCATGTCCACAGTGACTGCACCAGCAGAATAGTGAGTGCAGCTCTGGGGTATAATACAGGAGGTAACTCAGGATCAGTAATGTAATGTATGTACTGTGGGGAATAGATAGCTCAGCTGGGATCTTTGCTTTGGCACAAGTGTGTGGCTATGAAGTCACTTCAGTAGACTAGCAAGTTCCACATGAATATGGACACGGCATATTTATTGTGCACACTTGTTATTCAATGTTACACATGCCAAACATGAAATAAAACATCTAAGGCCGTCTGGCCACTAACTAACAATAGCAGGCTAACTACAAAATAAACCTATATAACAGCAAACAAGTCCATGTAATCTTACTGTGTCAGCTCCCAGCTCAGCAGACGAGATAGACTGAGAGATCCCAGCTCCTCCTGATTATATCAGCTGGACCAGTCAGGAAACCAAAACCTGGATTGAATTAGTGAAGGGGGAACTACCAGTCCTTTCCATGCTGATCACTAAGGAAACCAGGACTGGATTACAGTGAAATAAACTGGCTTCATCATCAGTACAGGGAGACATATGAAATGAAACGGGGAGAAATATACCTGTTTTCTAGTACCTCTCCCCTTGGCACCTAACACACCCCCCTCCTCTGTTCGAGCCCGTGGGGTCGGACACGACGAGTCACCAAGCAGTGCGTTCTAGACAACGCATCTGCATTTCTGTGCGCTGTGCCCGCCCTGTGCTCAACGGAAAATTTAAACCCTTGTAATGCTAAGAACCAGCGTGTCACCCGTGCATTGCCTTCTTTTGCCCGGGACATCCACGTTAGGGGCGAATGGTCCGTCACTAGTCTAAACTGGCGACCTAGTAAATAATAGCGCAAGGTGCACAGGGCCCATTTCACAGCCAGGGCTTCCCGCTCAACTACACTGTAGTTCTTTTCTGCTCTCGTAAGCTTTCTGCTTAGATAGGCCACTGGGTGTTCCTCGCCATTTACTTCTTGAGACAAAACCGCGCCGAGGCCCACCCCAGAGGAGTCCGTTTGGACAATAAACTCCCGTTTAAAGTCTGGTGCAACCAACACTGGTTGGTCACAGAGGACTGTTTTCAATCGCTGAAAGGCCTCCTCTGCTTCTGCGTTCCACTTTATTGTGACAGATTTCGAACCCTTAGTAAGATCTGTGAGAGGAGCTGCGATGGTCGCAAAATGTTTGATGAACTGCCTATAATAACCAACGATCCCTAAAAAAAGCTCCAACCTGTTTTTTGGTTACTGGTCGTGGCCAATTTTGAATAGCGTCCACTTTATTGGCTTGAGGCTTCACGACGCCTCTCCCTATGCTATATCCCAGATAGCGAGCCTCTTCCAATCCCAACGTACATTTCTTGGGATTGGCAGTCAACCCAGCTGTTTTTAGGGAGTCTAAGACAGCTTGTACTTTTGACAAATGCGTGTCCCAGTCATCGCTAAAGATAATGATGTCGTCCAAGTACGCGGATGCATACTGGCCATGGGGTTTTAGGACAATATCCATTAGACGTTGGAAGGTGGCTGCGGCACCATGCAACCCAAATGGCATATCTCGGTACTGGAATAATCCCTGGGGCGTCACAAAGGCAGTTTTCTCTTTGGCTGATTCCATGAGGGGAATCTGCCAATAACCTTTTGTTAAGTCAATAGTGGATATGTACCTGGCCGAACCCAGTCTCTCTATCAGTTCATCGACTCTTGGCATCGGGTAGGCATCGAATTTCGATACTTCATTTACTTTCCGAAAATCATTACAAAATCGGGTTTGGGCACCAGTACAATAGGGCTAGCCCAATCACTCCGGGACTCCTCAATGACCCCGAGCTCTAACATCTTCTTCACTTCCTGGGCAATGGCTTGTCTCCGAGCCTCCGTAATTCGATAAGGTTTTAGCCGAACCCGCGCCTGTGGATCACTAACAATGTCATGCTTAATTAGGTGAGTCCGGCCAGGAAGTTCCGAGAAAATATCTGCGTTCCTCTGTGTGAACTCCCTGGTCTCTCGTTTTTGGCTTTCGGATAGCGTGTCTGCAATATCCTCTTCTGGCGGAGCTACCTGGGGGTCCTTTACCTTAGAAGGTGGTGCCCCTCGAGGCTCATCCTCAAGGGCAGCTCCTGCCACCAGACTCTCCCTGTCCTGCCAGGCCTTAAGCAAGTTTATGTGGTATATTTGTTCGGGCTTTCTCTTGTCTGGTTGGTGTATCTTATAATTTACTTCACCTATTCGTTCCAGCACTTCGTATGGTCCCTGCCATTTCGCAAGAAATTTATTCTCTACGGTAGGCACCAATACCAACACCCTGTCTCCGGGTTGAAAGACTTGTGTTTTAGCCGCTCGGTTGTATACCGTGCTTTGGGCATGTTGTGCGCTCTCTAAACACTCTTTAACTATTGGCATAACTGCTGCAATTCGGTCCTGCATAAGTGTTATGTGTTCAATTACACTGCGATAAGGAGTCACCTCTTGTTCCCAAGTCTACTTGGCAATATCTAACAGGCCTCTAGGACACCGCCCATAAACCAACTCAAAAGGTGAAAAGCCTGTGGAGGATTGGGGTACCTCACGTATAGCAAACAGGAGGTATGGTAGTAGGGCATCCCAATCTCTCCCGTCCTTATCCACCACCCTTTTCAACATTCCCTTTAAGGTTTTGTTAAAGCGCTCCACCAAACCGTCAGTCTGAGGGTGATATACTGAGGTACGCAAATGGGAGATTTTTAGTAGTTTACATAAATCCTTAAGTATACGAGACATAAAGGGGGTCCCTTGATCCGTAAGTATCTCTTTCGAAATGCCGGTGCGGGAAAACATATTAACCAGCTCCTTTGAAATTTATTTCGCATTGGAATTCCGCAAGGGCACTGCTCCGGGATAACGCGTGGCGTAATCCAATACTACCAAAATGTACTGATGACCCCTGGCAGATTTAACTAATGGACCGACTATATCCATTGCTATCCTCTCGAAGGGCACCTCTATTATTGGTAAGGGCACTAAGGGGCTTCTAAAATGTGACATAGGTGCGGTCAATTGACACGTATGACATGACCGACAGTACTGGGTCACGTCTCCCACTAGACCCGGCCAAAAGAAACGTTGCAGAATACGGTGTTTTGTCTTTTCTACCGCCAGGTGTCCTCCCAAGGGATGTTTATGTGCCAACTCCAAAACTACCTGGCGAAAGGACTTAGGTACCACTAGTTGTTCTACCACCACCCCTCGCACCTTGTCTATGTGATACAACATATCCTGCTGCACCTCCACGTGTGGGAACTCGTTTTGAGCCCCTGGGTACAATGGTCTTCCCTCGGAGACCTTTATGTTTTCCCACGCCCTTGCTAGAGTAGGATCCTGGTGCTGAGCGGTCCCGAACATACCACGGGCCACCTCAAGATCAGGCATTTCTAAAACATCCTCTAGCTGGTCTGCCTCGCCTGCATACACAGCCAGAGGAGAGTCCGCAGATTCTAGTACTTCCTCTGAGATGGGTTCTCCGTCGTCTTGCTGCAATGGTTCAGGGGCTAGCTCCGGAGCACCGTCTTCAACTAGAGGGTTCATGCCACTTTTGAAGTTCCACAAGTCCCAAAATAAGGGAAAGTCTCTCCCCAGGATTACACTGTGTCCCATAGACTTTATGACTGCCGCCTGATGTCTTTTGGTCCCTACTGGCGTGGCAAGAGTAACCCAGGCAGTGGGGTAGTTCTTAGTATCCCCATGGATGCAACTAATGCCCACGGTTAAGTTCGTTAGGGCGCTAGAGTCCACCAAACTGTCATGTACCAAAGATACTTGACTGCCGGAATCCAAGACGGCATTCACACTATAACCGTCAACTTCGACGTGGCACACGTGTTGTTCATTTCCCATGAGGGTCTCCGCCACACAGACTGACTGCACATATAACGAAAGATGCCTCATAGCGTTACAGTCCATTGACTCTGTAGTCATTGGGCAGTTAGCTGCTACATGGCCAAGCCCGCGACATCGCCAACATTGTATAGGCCCTTGTCTCCTCGATGGAGATCCCAGACGAGGTCTGCTGGCTTGATGTGAGCCCGTACCACCTCCATAGTCCTTTGTAGGTCTGCTGCCCTTCCTTGTGACGTTCTCTTCTTTTGAAGATGAAGTAGGTTTCGCAGGACTCTCCAGCGATTTCTTGGGGAGCCAGTGGGGTGCTAACGTCCCTTGGAGTAGGCTTTCAGAAGCATTGTAGCGTTCGATCATATTCACCAACTGGTCAGCGGGAGTTGGGTCACCCTGTCCAACCCACCTCTGGATCTTAGCGGGTAAGGACCGCAGGTACTTGTCTAGAACAACACGCTCCACCATCTGTGCGGACGTCAAAGCCTCTGGTTGCAGCCAATTTTTTACTAGATGGATGAGATCATGCATTTGTGAGCGGGCTGGCTGATGCTCCACAAAATTCCATAAATGCACCCTCTGTGCACGTACATACGTGTTTACTCCCAGCCTTGCCAGGATTTCGCCTTTGAGTTTGATATAGTCCATAGCATCCGCTCCACTCAGATCGTAATAGGCCTTTTGTGGATCTCTGCTCAGAAATGGAGCCACTACCTCAGCCCATCTGTCCAGCGGTAAGTGCTCACGTTCTGCAATACGTTCAAACACGGTGAGGTATGCTTCCACATCATCGTCTGCGGTCATTTTAAGCAAAGTCTTCTGTACGTCTTTCTGCGCGCTATCAGTGCTTTGTGCACGGTCTCCCTCATCTCGGGGTTGCCGAACCAAGGCCTGTTTTATTGCCTCCAACTGCTCTTGCTGCATCTGGTGTTGCTGCTCCAGAGCCTTCTGAAGCAAGTATTAGTCTGCTGTTGTTGCACATTTTCTTGCAATAACTGCTTCACTAGTTCCTCCATATTACTGGACTCTTGGCTCTTCAAAAGCGCAGAAGCTTTCAGCCCGGACATACACAGCGTAGTCTCTGCATTCACAGTCCAGCAGCCACAAGTGCCCGCATTCGAAACACCAATTGTGGGGAATAGATAGCTCAGCTGGGATCTTTGCTTTGGCACAAGTGTGTGGCTATGAAGTCACTTCAGCAGACTAGCAAGTTCCACATGGATATGGACACGGCATATTTATTGTGCACACTTGCTATTCAATGTTACACATGCCAAACATGAAATAAAACATCTAAGGCCGTCTGGCCACTAACTAACAATAGCAGGCTAACTACAAAATAAACCTATATAACAGCAAACAAGTCCATGTAATCTTACTGTGTCAGCTCCCAGCTCAGCAGACCAGAGATAGACTGAGAGATCCCAGCTCCTCCTGATTATATCAGCTGGACCAGTCAGGAAACCAAAACCTGGATTGAATTAGTGGAGGGGGAACTACCAGTCCTTTCCATGCTGATCACTAAGGAAACCAGGACTGGATTACAGTGAAATAAACTGGCTTCATCATCAGTACAGGGAGACATATGAAATGAAACGGGGAGAAATATACCTGTTTTCTAGTACCTCTCCCCTTGGCACCTCACAGTACACAGTGACTACACCAGCAGAATAGTGAGTGCAGCTCTGGGGTATAATACAGGATGTAACTCAGGATCAGTAATGTAATGTATGTACACAGTGACTGCACCAGCAGAATAGTGAGTGCAGCTCTGGGGTATAATACAGGATGTAACTCAGGATCAGTAATGTAATGTATGTACACAGTGACTGCACCAGCAGATTAGTGAGTGCAGCTCTGGAGTATAATACAGGATGTAACTCAGGATCAATAATGTAATGTATGTACACAGTGACTGCACCAGCAGAATAGTGAGTGCAGCTCTGGAGTATAATACAGGATGTAACTCAGGATCAGTAATGTAATGTATGTACACAGTGACTGCACCAGCAGAATAGTGAGTGCAGCTCTGGAGTATAATACAGGATGTAACTCAGGATCAGTAATGTAATGTATGTACACAGTGACTGCACCAGCAGAATAGTGAGTGCAGCTCTGGAGTATAATACAGGATGTAACTCAGGATCAGTAATGTAATGTATGTACACAGTGACTGCACCAGCAGAACAGTGAGTGCAGCTCTGGGGTATAATACAGGATGTAACTCAGGATCAGTAATGTACTGTATGTACACAGTGACTGCACCAGCAGAATAGTGAGGGCAGCTCTGGAGTATAATACAGGATGTAACTCAGGATCAGTAATGTAATGTATGTACACAGTGACTGCACCAGCAGAATAGTGAGTGCAGCTCTGGAGTATAATACAGGATGTAACTCAGGATCAGTAATGTAATGTATGTACACAGTGACTGCACCAGCAGAACAGTGAGTGCAGCTCTGGAGTATAATACAGGATGTAACTCAGGATCAGTAATGTACTGTATGTACACAGTGACTGCACCAGCAGAATAGTGAGTGCAGCACTGGAGTATAATACAGGATGTAACTCAGGATCAGTAATGTACTGTATGTACACAGTGACTGCACCAGCAGAATAGTGAGTGCAGCTCTGGAGTATAATACAGGAGGTAACTCAGGATCAGTAATGTATGTACACAGTGACTGCACCAGCAGAATAGTGAGTGCAGCTCTGGAGTATAATACAGGATGTAACTCAAGATCAGTAATGTAATGTATGTACACAGTGACCGCACCAGCAGAATAGTGAGCGCAGCTCTGGGGTATAATACAGGATGTAACTCAGGATCAGTAATGTAATGTATGTACACAGTGACTGCACCAGCAGAATAGTGAGTGCAGCTCTGGGGTATAATACAGGATGTAACTCAGGATCAGTAATGTAATGTATGTACACAGTGACTGCACCAGCAGAATAGTGAGTGCAGCTCTGGAGTATAATACAGGATGTAACTCAGGATCAGTAATGTAATGTATGTACACTGTGACTCTGCTGTATACATACTATAGCTAATACTTGTATCTACAATGGGGCTCAGAAGTGGACATTCCCTTGAAGCCATAGTAATGATGTTTAGCTTCCAGCAGACAATCCCTTTTGCTCTTGATTTCCTTATATTGAATCTCTCTGTCTCTTCGCTCCATTTCCATGCAGCTATCGAGTTATTACATTCTGGTATAAGATATTCGCGGTCAGCGGTGCTCATGTCAGGCTGTCACATTCTCTTATTGTTCTTTCAGAGACTGTAACCCATCCTTCCATAAATACTTTTTCTGCCTTTTATCTCAATGCAATTTCCTCTCCTCATCCTCCAAAAAGCAGAATTACAGGTGATATTTTATATTATCATCAGCTTAGAGGAGGCCTCCTGGCATGGATTTATGCTATATTGCGGTATGACATGTATATACCATGTGCGATCATATATAATAATCACTAGAGTTGAGCGACTTTTGGTTTTTTATGGTCGAGTTTCGTTTCGTGAAACCCGACTTTTCCAAAAGTCGGGTCGAGCAAGATCGGCCGATTATAGGGAAAAGTCGGGGTCGTCCGAAACACGAAACCCAATGTAAGTCAATGGGGAATAAAAGTCGGCAGTGAGAGGAGGACAGGAAACACACCTACAGTGCCCATTTGAATGCCAAAAGCATCAATTCTTCTTACTTAAGCTGGTCAACCTTAATTAACTTCATAATACAAGTTACGCACTGAAAAATGGGGGTTATTTGGCTAAAGTTGTGGGGGGGTAGGGCTGGCTGCAGGTTTTCATGTGCCCTGGGCGAAAGAGCGCCCCTTTAACACATAATACCACAACTCATCATGCTCCGATACGGCAGAGAAATAGCGGTATAGTCCAATGAAAAATACTTCACTTTTTACATCTCATGACGAGGCCCATCTATTTCTCCATACAGAATCATTGGTCCCATATAATGTTTGAAACAGTATATGATGAGCTCCACATAATGCTACAGTATATGTTGGTCCCCATGGATGAAGCTCCACTGTCTTATGGGCCCAAATAATGCTCCAAACATAATGGGCCCCATTTCTAATGCTCTAGTGTATAATGGGCCCTGTAAATGCTGCTCCAGTGTCTGATGTCCACCTTTGGAATGTTCCAGTGTATGGTGGGCCCCATCTATCATTCTCCAGAGTATAGTGCTCCCCAAAAATTGCTGTCCCAACATTGAAAACAATCAAATAAGTCTCCTCGCTAGGGAATCCCTGTACTAGTCTGGACTCCTCGTCGTCCCCATCTTCCTTCTCACTGCACAGTATTTCAACCTTGCAAGTGCTGTGATCCTGGGCAAGCAGGGGGGGCCCACTCATTGGCGACGGCACTGGCACAGGGCCCCTGATAGTACGGTGGTGTGTCTGATGGCGGGTGGGCCGAACCTGCACTTTCATCTGCAGCTTCCTCTTTGTCACCGTGTAAGATGGAACTGTATATGGGAAGGGTAACCTGAGTTTCATCAGGGTCAGATTCAGGCCGTGTAGCGTGCGAGGGGAATGTAGTGGTCTGGGTCAATGTACCAGCAGATTCATCGAGCAGTGGCTGGGCATCAGTGCACTTGTGTCGCCCCCAGGAGTACGGTCGCCACAGTGGCATTACCTTCCTCCTAGGGAGTGTGATGTCATGCTTGGGAGCAACGAAGGATCTCTCTAGCAGGTTAACTGATTGGGCGGCGTTATTCCCATGAGTCATGACCCTCCAAACAGCGTTCATGAAGGCAAAGTGTTTGTTTTACATGGGCAGTATGGTTGCAAAGCTGAACCTTAAAGGAATGTCCAGAAGGGCACCACCAGGAGTGGAGCCTACGGTTAAATTCGACTCCACCTGGGAAACCTCAACCATGCAAGCTACAGAACAGATGCACACATTGCAAGCTTAATTCCGTTAACGAACGAGACTCCGTCATGCCCCGCGGTCCGAGTCCGGCTTACTAGAGGGACACGTGAGGCTCTGCCACATGAGATTGGCCAATAACTGGTGTGTCATGCCCTTACATGTCCGTGGCTGCATGTGCGCTACACTGAAAAGGCCAGCGTTTGTCGCTTACAGGTGCAGATAACCCGCTGAACAACGTTAGTGATGGGGATCACTGATTACAATTATTACCCGCGAACGATGATTTCCCAGTATGTGCAGGTCAACCGCAGTTCCGGAATTAGGCCTAACCGTCATTCCTGAAAAAGTGAAAAACTTACGTATGCAAACCACAGGTGCTGTAGCTTGCTTAACAGCTCGCCATCTGTTCTCAGGCCCAGTATGGATTACACGTGATTGCACAAAGGTGAGAAAGGGTACCGTATCCCCGGATAACATGTATGGATAGCGTACACATTCAAAATATATGTCTATACATCAGGAGGCAGGCTCAGACGGTGCTAGGCCCAGTATGGATTGCACGTGATTGCACAAAGGTGAGAAAGGGTACCGTATCCCCAGATAACATGTATGGATAGCGTACACATTCAAAATGTATGTCTATACATCAGGAGGCAGGCTCAGACGGTGTTAGGCCCAGTATGGATTGCACGTGATTGCACAAAGGTGAGAAAGGGTACCGTATCCCCGGATAACATGTATGGATAGCGTACACATTCAAAAGATATGTCTATACATCAGGAGGCAGGCTCAGACGGTGTTAGGCCCAGTATGGATTGCACGTGATTGCACAAAGGTGAGAAAGGGTACCGTATCCCCGGATAACATGTATGGATAGCGTACACATTCAAAATATATGTCTATACATCAGGAGGCAGGCTCAGACGGTGTCAGGCACAGTATGGATTTGACGGCCCAGACTACACAGCGGAGGAGCAGGGAGAGGTAAAGATTGCAAATGCTGGGGCCCTGCCCAAGCAAGGGGGGCCCACTCGTGGGCGTCGGTACTGGCACTGGGCCCCTCATAGTACGGCGGTGTGTCTGACGGCGGGTGTGCACCACCACCGTCAGAGACACTTGATTGCACTATGAGGGACCCTGTGCCAGTGCCCGCGCCCAAGAGTCGGCCTACCCACCTGTCCAGGGCAACGGCACTCGCACGGTGTCGTGCGCTAGGTGGTGACCCCGGCCATGGGGGGGGAGGCAGCACAGTTAGGGAGTTTTAGAAAGTGGCATATGTTGATGTTGGACATTCAGCTGATGCAAAAGGCGAAATAGGTCAAGTCCCAGGAAGAGGTGGACCAAAGCAAGCCATTTTTCTGTCACCCTATGTGTCATCAGGGGAAGGTGGGACAAAATCCTTGGAAACCCATGCGTGGTTCATTTTAATGAAGGTTAGATCATCCACATTTTGGGTTGACAGACGGGTCCTTTTTTCTGTCAGGATTGATCCAGCTGCACTGAAGACTCTTTCCGATAGCACACTTGCAGCTGGGCAAGCGAGCTCCTGTAAGGCATATTGTGCCAATTCAGGCCAGGTGTCCAGTTTAGCGGCCCAATAGTCAAAGGGGAATGACCTGTGCGGGAGAACATCGATATGGGAGGAAAAGTAGTTTGTAACCATAGTTGACAACTGCTGTCTCCTGTCACTTTCCATCGATGCAGTATTACCAGTTGTGTGAGCGGTACTTGAAAAATCAGTCCACAACATTGTCATGAAACCCCTGTCTCCAACGCCACTTCTGCTGTGTGCACCATGAACACCTCTGCCAAGCTGCCCCCGGCCCGTACGGCTCGTGTGAGAACCATCACCGCTGCTGTGTGCTGGGAATGCCTCAAGCAACCGATTTACCAGAGTTGCTTGTTTATTAGCCAATATTAGGTCAAGGTTCTCCTGTGGCATGATGTTTTGTAATTTGCCTTTATAGCGTGGATCCAGGATGCTGGCCAACCAGTAGTCGTCATCGTTCATCATTTTGGCAATGCGTGGGTCCCTTTTTAGGATCTGCAAGGCATAATCTGACATGTGGGCCAATGTTCCCGGTGTCAATGATGCACTGCGAGTGCTGGTTGGAGGAGCACTTTCTGGAAAATCCACATCCCTTCAGTCACGCACAAACCCTGTACCAGACCTTGCCACGCCAACATTTTCACTTGCCCCACGAGATGCATCCTCCTCCCCTAAGTAATCATCCTCATCATCATCCTCCTCCTCCTCTTCTTCCTCCAACTCGTCCAGGAGAGGTCCCTGAGCAGACAATGGCTGAATGTCATCAAGGATTCCCTCCACCTCTTCCTCCTCATCAACATTGGCTGCAGACGCCTGCTCCTTAAGGTGCGTCAAAGTTTGCATGAGCAGACGCATAAGTGGGATGCTCATGCTTAGGATGGCGTCGTCTGCGCTTACCAGCCGTGTGCATTCCTCAAAACACTGAAGGACTTTACAGAGGTCTTTCAGCTTCGACCACTGCACACCTGTCAACTCCATGTCTGCTCTCAAAGAGATTTTGAATTTCTGCAGACACTTGTGGACACTGGACACTTGGATTGTGTGAGGCCCACTGACTATCACAGCGCTATGTCACAGGCTCGATGGCACAGGTGTGAAAAAAGTGACTACAGGATAAGGGAGATTTTGAATTTCTGTAGACACTTGTGGACACTGGACACTTGGATTGTGTGAGGCCCACTGAATATCACAGCGC
The DNA here is from genome assembly GCF_039654945.1 of Dendrobates tinctorius. NCBI lineage: Eukaryota > Metazoa > Chordata > Amphibia > Anura > Dendrobatidae > Dendrobates > Dendrobates tinctorius. The sequence continues at coordinate 3,659,495 of NW_027361819.1, forward strand.
TATGTCACAGGCTCGATGGCACAGGTGTGAAAAAAGTGACTACAGGATAAGGGAGATTTTGAATTTCTGCAGACACTTGTGGACACTGGACACTTGGATTGTGTGAGGCCCACTGAATATCACAGCGCTATGTCACAGGCTCGATGCAGCAGGTATGAAAAAAGTGACTACAGGATAAGGGAGATTTTGAATTTCTGCAGACACTTGTGGACACTGGACACTTGGATTGTGTGAGGCCCACTGAATATCACAGTGCTATGTCACAGGCTCGATGCAGCAGGTATGAAAAAAGTGACTACAGGATAAGGGAGATTTTGAATTTCTGCAGACACTTGTGGACACTGGACACTTGGATTGTGTGAGGCCCACTGAATATCACAGCGCTATGTCACAGGCTCGATGGCACAGGTGTGAAAAAAGTGACTACAGGATAAGGGAGATTTTGAATTTCTGCAGACACTTGTGGACACTGGACACTTGGATTGTGTGAGGCCCACTGAATATCACAGCGCTATGTCACAGGCTCGATGCAGCAGGTGTGAAAAAAGTGACTACAGGATAAGGGAGATTTTGAATTTCTGTGAGATTTTGAATTTCTGCAGACACTTGTGGACACTGGACACTTGGATTGTGTGAGGCCCACTGAATATCACAGTGCTATGTCACAGGCTCGATGGCACAGGTGTGAAAAAAGTGACTACAGGATAAGGGAGATTTTGAATTTCTGTGAGATTTTGAATTTCTGCAGACACTTGTGGACACTGGACACTTGGATTGTGTGAGGCCCACTGAATGTCACAGTGCTATGTCACAGGCTCGATGGCACAGGTGTGAAAAAAGTGACTACAGGATAAGGGAGATTTAGATTTTCTGCAGACACTTGTGGACACTGGACACTTGGATTGTATGAGGCCCACTGAATATCACAGTGCTATGTCACAGGCTCGATGGCACAGGTGTGAAAAAAGTGACTACAGGATAAGGGAGATTTTGAATTTCTGCAGACACTTGTGGACACTGGACACTTGGATTGTGTGAGGCCCACTGAATATCACAGCGCTATGTCACAGGCTCGATGGCACAGGTGTGAAAAAAGTGACTACAGGATAAGGGAGATTTTGAATTTCTGCAGACACTTGTGGACACTGGACACTTTTGGATTGTGTGAGGCCCAATGAATATCAGAGCGCTATGTCACAGGCTCGATGCAGCAGGTGTGAAAAAAGTGACTACAGGATAAGGGAGATTTTGAATTTCTGCAGACACTGGACACTTTTGGATTGTGTGAGGCCCACTGAATATCAGAGCGCTATGTCACAGGCTCGATGGCACAGGTGTGAAAAAAGTGAATTGTAGAATTGGGCAGAATAGGAATCTCCCTAGAGTGTAGGTCTGTAAGAACGGAACAAGTCCTCCACAGTGACACACAGATAGCTTCACTGTGGCTGTGATAACAGCCGTTACACGGTACTGTGTGAGGAGCGTACACCGCTGTATGGTGTGAATAAATGCACGCTCAGTACCTTAGCAGGACAAAAAAAAATTGGGATTGCTTTTAAAAAAGCAGTTTGCAGAGCAGTGGGGAAACAGCAATGCAGCTGTCAGGAAGCCTTAGAAGGCAGCCTAACAACCAACACCGCTGATCCACCACAATATAGCCTCCCCTTGCACTGCACACACAGTGACTGGTGTGTTGCACAGGCAAAATCGCTAGCAGCAGAAGCAGTTTTTTTTTCTTCTTCCCTGCCTAACGCTCTCCCTACAGAATCAGCAACCTCTCCCTATGCTAAGATCGGCAGAAGTAAGATGGCGGTCGGCGTGCACGCCCTTTTATAACCCCTGTGACGCCCACCAAAGCAAGCCAATCACTTGCATGCCCTTCTGAAAGATGGTGGCGACCCCTGCCTATGTCATCACGTTGCCCACAGTGTCCGTGGATCCTGATTGGCTGAAAAAGAGCGCTAAACAAACTTTTGAAACGCGACTTTGGCACGTAAGTCGCCGACCTCGTGGCCGACCTCATCCTAGGGTCGGGTTTCGTTTCATGAAACCCGACTTTGCCAAAAGTCGGCGACTTTTGAAATTGTTCGACCCGTTTCGCTCAACCCTATCCACCACATTAACCCAGTGCGCAGTGATGGACACGTAACGGCCCTGGCCATGCCGACTGGACCATGCATCAGTTGTGAGGTGCACCTTTCCACTCACTGACTGCTTGAGTGCATGGACAATGCGGTCTTTCACATGATGGTGGAGGGCTGGGATGGCTTTGCGAGAGAAGAAGTGGCGACTGGGTAGGTCATAGCGTGGTACTGCATAGGCCATGAGTTCGCGGAAAGCTGCGCTTTCCACCAACCGATAGGGCATCATCTCAAACGAGATTAGTTTGGCAATGTGGGCGTTCAAACCCAGTGTACGCGGATGAGAGACTGAGTACTTTCTTGACCTACTCATAGTGTCTGGGAGGGTGAGCTGGACTTGAGAGCTGCATATGGTGGAAGTAGCGGTGGACAGGGCGGACTGAGAGAGGGTTGATGATGGTGATGGAGTTGGTGTTCTTTCTGATGGCCTAGATTCAGTATTTCGTTGATATAACAGTGGGATTCCGTGACTGCTGTGGCCTTGCAACGACACCTCAACATTTGCTGCTGTGCTAACCGGTGGGCTTACAGTGGGGGAAACAATGTAGCGTTGCTGACTACCTTCTTTGTGATCAGTTGCACATGTGGCACTTGAGGTTTGGTGTTGTGTCCACGCTTGCAAGTGCATGCTGGTTAAATGTCTAAGCATGCAACTGGTATTCAAATTTTTCAGATTTTTCCCTCGGCTAAAGGTCTTTGCGCACTTCTTACAGATAACCTTGGCCTGATCATGAGGATTTTGTTCAAAAAAGTGCCACACTGCACTCTTCCTACTTTGGCAGACATTTTGCGGCCTAGCACGCTGTGATGTTTTGACCCTCTGGACAAGCTGTCCAGCAACTCTTTTGATTTTTGGAACCTGTCTTTGGAGTGCTCCGGGCCTGCCAGATAACAGCTGTTGCGATGTTGATGTCTGCTGTGGATGCTCCTCATCTGAGCTATAGGAAGCAGCACCCTCTTCCCCCAATGGATGCCAATCTGGGTCAACAACTGGGTCATCCATCACCTCCTCTTCAATGTCATGTGCACCTTCCTCTGTGTCACCGTGTATGGTGGTATAGTGTGCGGGAAGGGGCACCTGAGTCTCATCAGGGTCAGAATCTGGCTCTGTACACTGCGAGGACAATGTAGTGCTCTGAGTGAATGTACCAGCAGAATCATCTATCAGCGGCTGTGCATCAGTGCACTCCATGTCAGATTCATCTTGGCCTGGGTAATTCAGCATTTCACTTGATAATCCAGGCATGGTATGTGAAAACAGCTCCATGGAGTAATCAGTAGTATGGCCTGCGTCATCCTTCAATCTTGGTTGTGGTGAAGGACACAAGGAAAGGTGTGGTTCATGAACATGAGCCTCCAATGACGACTCAGTGCTTTTACTTTTTACAACTTCAGAAGAGGAGGCGATAGAGCTGGAGGCTGAGTCAGCAATGTAAGACAAAACTTTTTCCTGATGCTCTGGCGTTAAAAGCGGTTTGCCAACTCCTAGAAAACTAAGCCTTCGAAGCCTTATGGAGCCAGACGATGACGCAGGCTCAACACCTCCTGCATTCGGTCCTATTTTGCTTTTGCCACTACCATCAGATCCACCACCAACACCATCATTACCAGCTGCCAACCCCCACCCAATTCCACTGCCTCTTCCACCAGCCTTCCTCATTTTTGGTAGAAATGTAGACAAAATCCAACAAACTATATAGTAATGTAAAACAAGGTACAAGGTGTCTATAGGACAGGGGAGATTTAGATTTTCTGCACACACTAGTGGACACTGGACACTTTTGGATTGTGTGAGGCCCACTGAATATCAGAGCGCCATGTCACAGGCTTGATGGCACAGGTGTGAAAAAAGTGACTACAGGATAAGGGAGATTTTGAATTTCTGTGAGATTTTGAATTTCTGCAGACACTTGTGGACACTGGACACTTGGATTGTGTGAGGCCCACTGAATATCACAGCGCTATGTCACAGGCTCGATGGCACAGGTGTGAAAAAAGTGACTACAGGATAAGGGAGATTTTGAATTTCGGGGAGATTTTGAATTTCTGCAGACACTTGTGGACACTGGACACTTGGATTGTGTGAGGCCCACTGAATATCACAGCGCTATGTCACAGGCTCGATGGCACAGGTGTGAAAAAAGTGACTACAGGATAAGGGAGATTTAGATTTTCTGCAGATACTTGTGGACACTGGACACTTGGATTGTGTGAGGCCCACTGAATATCACAGCGCTATGTCACAGGCTCGATGGCACAGGTGTGAAAAAAGTGACTACAGGATAAGGGAGATTTAGATTTTCTGCAGACACTTGTGGACACTGGACACTTGGATTGTGTGAGGCCCACTGAATATCACAGCGCTATGTCACAGGCTCGATGGCACAGGTGTGAAAAAAGTGACTACAGGATAAGGGAGATTTTGAATTTCTGCAGACACTTGTGGACACTGGACACTTGGATTGTGTGAGGCCCACTGAATATCACAGCGCTATGTCACAGGCTCGATGGCACAGGTGTGAAAAAAGTGACTACAGGATAAGGGAGATTTTGAATTTCTGCAGACACTTGTGGACACTGGACACTTGGATTGTGTGAGGCCCACTGAATATCACAGCGCTATGTCACAAGCTCGATGGCACAGGTGTGAAAAAAGTGACTACAGGATAAGGGAGATTTTGAATTTCTGCAGACACTTGTGGACACTGGACACTTGGATTGTGTGAGGCCCACTGAATATCACAGCGCTATGTCACAGGCTCGATGCAGCAGGTGTGAAAAAAGTGACTACAGGATAAGGGAGATTTTGAATTTCTGCAGACACTGGACACTTTTGGATTGTGTGAGGCCCAATGAATATCAGAGCGCTATGTCACAGGCTCGATGCAGCAGGTGTGAAAAAAGTGACTACAGGATAAGGGAGATTTTGAATTTCTGCAGACACTTGTGGACACTGGACACTTTTGGATTGTGTGAGGCCCACTGAATATCAGAGCGCTATGTCTCAGGCTCGATGGCACAGGTGTGAAAAAAGTGAATTGTAGAATTGGGCAGAATAGGAATCTCCCTAGAGTGTAGGTCTGTAAGAACGGAACAAGTCCTCCACAGTGACACACAGATAGCTTCACTGTGGCTGTGATAACAGCCGTTACACTGTACTGTGTGAGGAGCGTACACCGCTGTATGGTGTGAATAAATGCACGCTCAGTACCTTAGCAGGACAAAAAAAAATTGGGATTGCTTTTAAAAAAGCAGTTTGCAGAGCAGTGGGGAAACAGCAATGCAGCTGTCAGGAAGCCTTAGAAGGCAGCCTAACAACCAACACCGCTGATCCACCACAATATAGCCTCCCCTTGCACTGCACACACAGTGACTGGTGTGTTGCACAGGCAAAATCGCTAGCAGCAGAAGCAGTTTTTTTTTCTTCTTCCCTGCCTAACGCTCTCCCTACAGAATCAGCAACCTCTCCCTATGCTAAGATCGGCAGAATAATAACCAACAAATCAGACAAATGCACATGATATTTACCAATAATTCTCATGGATCATGTGCGTATGGATTAAATACGCCTATCATCGAATTACAGATGAAGCTCAACAAAAGATGATACATAGGCAATAATGATATATAACAAAATAATTTATTTTATTAGAAAACAATTAAAAACATATACCAAGACAGTACCATATAAGGGGAATAATATGTCTGCTATGAATATCTAATCAATAACATATCATTAAGGAACAAGAATTCTTTCACAGACAAGACCCTCATCTACACCTAATAACAATAGTAATAGTGCCTGTGTACCCTGGATAACCATATAACATTAAAAAGTTTTTTCTTCCAATGGTAAAATTACCTCCAAGGGATAGCACAGAGGTACCGCTGTTAGCTGGGGGCTGCACGTCTACCCCGACGCGCGTTTCGGTCTCCTTCCTCAGGGGGAATTCTTGTTCCTTAATGATATGTTATTGATTAGATATTCATAGCAGACATATTATTCCCCTTATATGGTACTGTCCGTTGCCTGGACAGGCATGTCGATTTTTGATCATGGCGGTGAGCCTTTAGCCCACCCCCTTCTTTCCCCATATCTTGGTATATGTTTTTAATTGTTTTCTAATAAAATAAATTATTTTGTTATATATCATTATTGCCTATGTATCATCTTTTGTTAAGATCGGCAGAAGTAAGATGGCGGTCGGCGTGCACGCCCTTTTATAACCCCTGTGACGCCCACCAAAGCAAGCCAATCACTTGCATGCCCTTCTGAAAGATGGTGGCGACCCCTGCCTATGTCATCACGTTGCCCACAGTGTCCGTGGATCCTGATTGGCTGAAAAAGAGCGCTAAACAAACTTTTGAAACGCGACTTTGGCGCGTAAGTCGCCGACCTCGTGGCCGACCTCATCCTAGGGTCGGGTTTCGTTTCATGAAACCCGACTTTGCCAAAAGTCGGTGACTTTTGAAATTGTTCGACCCGTTTCGCTCAACTCTAATAATCACCATGTGTGACATCAACCAAAATCCTGTATCCGGCACCAGTGACAGCTCATCGGAGCCAGATTATCAAATGTTCTAGATTTTTGGTGGAAGTCATTGGGAACATGAGCTTGTATAGGATGTGTCAGACATCGGCCTGTTGCTCTCACTTTCTGCTTTCTTCACAGAACAGCAGTTCTTGCTACATGGCTGCTCTTCTTACCATCACAATCTACAAGTTCTTCAATACAATAAGTGACTCTCCTCTATTCTATAGAGTCATTACACACAGAGGGATCTATGTCACGGGTTTATTTCTGGTAATGTTGATGATTATGGCTTACAGCCAATGAAAACCCAAAAGTCATTATCTCAGTAAATTAGAATACTTTATAACACCAGCCTGAACAATGATTGTAAAATCTGAAATGTCGTCCTCCTGAAATGTATGATCAGTAAATGCACTCAATACTTGGTCGGACTCCTTCTGCATCAATTACTGCATCAATGCGGCGTGGCATGGAGGCGATCAGCCTGTGGCACTGCTGAGGGGTTATGGAAGCCCAGGTTGCTTTGATAGCAGCATTCAGCTTGTCTGCATTGTTGGGTCAGTTGTCTCTCATCTTCCTCTTGACAATACTCCATAGATTCTCTATGGAGTTAAGGTCAGGCGACTTTGCTGCCAATCAAGCACAGTGATACTGTTGTGTGTACACCAGGTATTGGTACATTTGGCAGTGTGGACAGGGGCCAAGTCCTGCTGGAGAATGACATTTCCATCTCCAAAAAGCTTGTCAGCAGAGGGAAGCATGAAGAGCTCTAACATGTCCTGGTAGATGGCTGCGCTGACTTTGGTCTTGATAAAACACAGTGGACCTACACCAGCAGATGACATGGCTCCCCAAACCATCACTGATGGTGGAGACTTCACACTAGACCTCCAGCAGCTTGGATTGTGGCCTCTCCACTCTTCCTCCAGACTCTGGGACCACTGACCACAGTCCGGTTCTTCTTCTCCTTGGCCCAGGTAAGACGCTTCTGGCGTTGTCTATCGGTCATGAGTGGCTGACACAAGGAATGTGACACTTGTAGCCCATGTCCTGGAGACGTCTGTGTGTGGTGTGAAGCAATGACTCCGGCAGCAGTCCGCTCCTTGTGAATCTCCCCCACATTACTGAATGGCCTTTTCTTAACAATCCTTTCCAGGCTGCGGTTATCCCGGTGGCTTGCGCACCTTTTTCTACCACACTTTTTCCTTCCACTCCACTTTCCATTAATATTGTTGGACACAGCGCTCTGTGAACAGCCGGCTTCTTTAGGCAATGACCTTTTGTGGCTTCCTCTCCTTGTGGAGTGTCAGTGACTGCCTTCTGGACATTGGTCAGGTCAGCAGTCTTCCCCATGACTGTGGAGGGTGTCAGTGACGGCCTTCTGGACATCGGTCAGATCAGCAGTCTTCCCCATGATTGTGGAGCTAATGAAACAGACTACGGGACCTTTATAAACACTTAGGAGCCTTTACAGGGGTTTATTGTTAATTATTCTAATTTACTGAGATAATGACTTTTGGGTTTTCATTGGCTGTAAGCCGTAATCATCAACATTACCAGAAATAAACCTGTGACATAGATCCCTCTGTGTGTAATGACTCTATAGAATAGAAGAGAGGCGCTTTTTGACGATATTCTCATTTAGTGAGAAGCTCCTGTAAGTATAGTCACACACTTCCAATTCTAATTCTTTGAACAGGGTCCTCTTTGAGTGAGTCATGTGTCTGAATGTCCCCTTTACATCATTTTACGAATGATGAGGAGTTTGGGGTCCTGATTCTGCAGCCGGGATCTTTTACATGGCAGATATACGTCGCCCGTTCTCTCCTTCCAGCGACAGTGACGCTCACCGCATCTGACATGTCACTCATTAGAAGACTTTGCCTATAGCTTTACTGTAAATTTCCTAAAATAAATGCATTTTCGGAGCGATGTCATCAGCTGCTGCTGGTGGACGGTGGCACCCTATGACGGGTGCTCAGGAGCTGAGCGCCGATCAGATGCAGCGTAGGGTCCAGGTATCCACTCGAGCATCCAGTAGGCCCTTTCCCGCCTCGTTGTATTGCAGTATATAGGTTGCAGGTTCAGGTTCCCAAAAGGGGCCAAAAAAATAAAGTGAAAAAAAAAAAAAAGTTTATAAAAACAAAGAACTGAAAAATTCAAATCAAGACCCCTTTTTTTTTAATCTTTTTAAAGAAATAAAAAATAAACATGTCTGTAATTGCTGCTTACGGCAATAGTCAGTAAAAAGCATTAAGCAAAAAATGCAAAATATATAATATATTTATATTTCTTCTCCAAAAAATACGATCAAATGAAGTCAACATGTCGTTTATGTCCCATAATAGTACACCTAAAAATGCAACAAAAAGCGGCCCCAAACATAAAAACATTTAAGAGGCCAGTTCTTATTTTTTTTAATAAATTTCAGATTTTTTTTACTTATTACATTTTAAAAAAAAATAGCACAAAAAACAACTTTATAAATTTGCTATCTCCATCGCACTGAGCTGGAAAATCATATTTTCAGATCATTTTTCCAGATAATGATCGCCGCATACACAAAACCCAGAAAACAATGGCGGAATTAGTCTTTTTCCATCATTTTACTGCACTTGGAATTTTTGCTCACTTTTTTTATTTCATTTTTTATTTCATTATACTGGTAAAAATAAGCGATTGTTCTTGGTAAAAGGGCGGAAATGAAAATCGTTCACAATGGGAAGATAATTTGGCTGTCCCCGCTCCTATGATGCTGCCATGTTGGTTTCTATGGTGACGTATTGCAGTGAACCAATATGGCCGCCGTCACGTTGTCACCCAGCTTTCTCAGAGTCCCCGTTGCTGCAGTCAGTGATGTGAGGTAAGAAGCCATTTCATGTGTTATCATCTGCCAGCGCCATCGCCAAGACTCCAGCCGTCCCCGTAGTTATTTGTTGATCCCCCCCCAAGGCCTCAAAAGATATGGAGGATTGCTGAGAGCCGAGTCCCACAATTAATGAAAAATCCTCTGTAAATATAAGACCTAGTGCGGCTGTTTTCATTAATTTCTTCATGGTGTTTGTTTACAGGAAAGCTGGGTGACAACCAATATGGCGGCCGTTACAGATATGCCCGACTAGGTTCGTCAGGACTATGTTACCAATAGCAACCAATCACAGATCAGCTTTCATTTTAACAGACCAGTTTAAAAAACAAAAGCTGAGCTCTGATTGGTTGATATAGACACAAGGACAGTTAGACAGTGTTACTCTGTCTTTGTTGCCCATAGCAACCAATCACAGGGCAGTTATCATTTTTTAAATGCAGATTATGAAATGAAAGCTGGACTCTGATTGGTTGCTGAGCACAACAAAAGCCAATTCTTCTCCTAGACAGTTCTGTTCTATCTGTGCAGGGAATTTGGAGTCGTTTATCAGGGAAGTCTGAGTATATAGATAGAAGTGACTCGGTTGTGTTTCTTGCTATTTTAAGCACATTTAAGGATAGTTTTTGAGCAGGACAACCCCGATAAGATGTCCATGACTCTTCGGATAGGTTTTTTATGATTGGGGTCTCTTCCTTCTTTCTCCATGGTGGTCAGACATGTGCCACCTCTCCCCCCCACCAATAGAGAATATCTGATCATTAATCTCTCCGTCTGGATATAATCCTCTGTTATCCTCAGAGAACTGGAGAGATCTACAACTTGGACTTAACCCTTCTTCTCCTGGAGCGAAGCACATGGAGCACAACCACTGATGGGAGGTGGAAGCTATGGCGGCTAGAACTAAAGGGCGTGGGGATTAGGACTTTACATCTGTAGACAAGAGAGGTCCTCATAGCGAAGACTGAAATACACACTGCTTACCATCCCAAATCCATGGCCCCATAACCCTGTGCAGGAACCTAGAGCTTTTTACAATGCGGAAAAGTTCTATAATAGCGCCAACACCAGGCATGGTGTGTGTATGTCTATGGCATCATAGAATCCTAGAATGTTAGAGTTGGAAGGGACCTCCAAGGTCATCATGTCCAACCCCCTGCTCAATGCAGGAGTCACTAAACCATCTCAGACGATGTCTGTCCATTCTCTAATGACTTCCATTGAAGGAGAACTCACCACCTCTCGTGGCCGCCTGTTCCACTCATTGATCACCCTCACTGTCAGAAAGTTTTTTTTCTAATATCTAATTTGTGTCTCCTCCCTTTCAGTTTCATCCCATTGCTTCTCGTGTTTCCATGTGCAAATGAAAATAATGATGATCCCCGTACACTGTGACAGCCCTTCAGATATTTGTAGACAGCTATTAAGTCTCCTTTTTTGCCAACTAAACAGTCCCAGATCCTTTAACCGTTCCTCGTAGGACATACTCTGCAGTCCGCTCATTATACTGGTTGCTCTTCTCTGAACTTGCTCCAGTTTTTCAATGACTTTTTTACAATGTGGTGCCCAGAACTGGACACAATATTCCAGATGAGGCTTGGCCAACAAGGAGTAGAGGGCAATAATGACTTCACGTGATCTAGACTCTATGCTTCTCCTAATACATCCTATAAGTGTATTTGCCTTTTTTGCTGCTGCATCACACTGTTGACTCATGTGCAGTCTGTGATCTTTTAGTGTTAGGCGTCGGGTTCCTGCCACTGCACAGCAGGAATCCAGAGCCTTGCACCCAGCGGTCTCCCATTCTTCTTCAGCCGCAGTGGAGCCTGCTCAGCAGATTCATCGGTCCTGGTGCTCTGCCCAGGCCAACTCCGTGGGTTTGCTTACTGCTGCCACCTCTGGCACAGCTATGACAATGCATGCTGCTCAGCAGCAAGATTCTCCAGGGACTAAGTTCTCATGTCGGGCCACTGAGCATGCCCGTGGAGTGATCTCCCATTGGAGATCAAGGGTCACTTGCTGAGGTCCTGCTCGTGTTCAGATTGGCCCATCCGAGAAGCCAGGAAGGTCCCGGACGCCCGTGGCTATAAAAGGTTCGCATGGCCGCTCGCCCATGCGCTAGGATAGACTGTATTTACAGACTATGTGGAGTGAGTGATGTATGCACGTATGAATGTCTCTGGTGAATGACTCATTAAGAAACCCCTACCCTTGGTACGCATGTGTTGTGCAGCCTAGCCTGCTAGCGCCCACGCTTAGGCGTAGGTTGGTTTGAGGTTGAGTCAGGCATCAGGCCTCACCAGGGACTCGGCACGCCTCAGTGCACGTGCTCCATAGCCAGCGTCTATGCCGCGAGCGCCGCGCGTTCCGTGGGCCTAGAAGGACACTAACCCCGTATCCTTGGGGTAGAGTTCTGTGGCCGTACACTGTGCGCTCTTTTAGCCGAGCTCTGTGAGCACAAACAGGCTCCGGCGTTTATGTTCAGTGGTTGTGCGACTCTGTGAAGCAACAGAGTCCGCCCCTGTACACACCGGGTGACGATAACCCGCGTGTGTTCTTATAGTGTACCGCCATATAGCATCCGCCATTACTGAGCAGCATGTTACCACCCCTGCACGGTGGACTCCGGGCTGCAAACGCACCTTATTACCATCTTTATTATTTGGTGCGTTCTGCCAGCCCTAACATTGTCCTAGCGCCAGGGTCTGGCTAGTAATGGTGGACAAACAGCGACTGCTGCAGTACATCCGGCAGCTGCAGGGCAGGTTGGTGGCTCTCGAGCGTTCAGCCTCAGCTGCGGATGTTACTGCGGTTGCTGTTCAGCAGCCACAGAGGCAGTCTCCTGTGTGACCACAGCCATCCCTGCCCAGACTTTGTCCCGCCTCCCGTTGCCCGAGAAGTTCTCGGGTGATAGTGCTTCTTGTAGGGGTTTCGTAAGCCAGTGCTCTATACAGCTGGAGCTGCTGGCCGCACGATTCCCCTGTGAGCGGGCTAAAGTGGGATTTATTATTTCCCTCTTGTCGGGCAGGGCCTTGGAGTGGGCCACACCGCTGTAGGAGCATGGTGATCATGTAGTGCAGAGTGTCTCGCGGTTCTTGGACACTCTGAAGCAGGTCTTCCTGGAACCACGAGTCACCCATGACACCGCTCTCCGGCTGCTGGCATTGTCACAGGGCTCGTCCATGGTCAGCCACTTTGCCATCCAGTTCTGGACGCTGGCCTTAGAGTTAGAGTGGCCAGATAAGGTCCTCATTCCGGCATTCTGGAGAGGTTTGGCTGGCCATGTGAAGGACGCTCTGGCCACCAGGGAGATTCCCGCTACACTGGAGGAGCTTATCACTGTCTCCACCCGTATAGATCTTCGCTTCGCCAAGCGAAGGTTGGAGCGGGACCAGTGTAGCAGAGGTTTAGGTTGGCACCTAGATTTGCTAAACCTCTGGAATCTTCCGATCAGGCGTCCGAGCGTCAGGGGGCTTCCTGTGAGGGATCCAGGCCCCGGTCCGCTCGAGCTCCAGTGAGCTGTCATGTTTGCCGGCAGTCCGGTCACCTTGCCAACCGGTGCCCACAGCAGCTGGGAGACCGCTCGCGCCTAGTGGCCGTAGGAGGCGGCGCACTAGAATCAGAGACGTTTTCCTCCAAGCTGTCCTTTAAGGTGACACTTGAGTTTGATTCTTCCACTCTGGTGGTGGAGGTTTGCGTGGATTCCGGTGCAGAGGGCAATTTTATGTCGTCAGCCTTTGCTCAACGGCACGCTATACCCCTGGTTATGATGTCTACACCAGTCACCGTCAGAGTGGTGAACGGCGCCACTCTACCCTCACAGATAACCCACCAGACCGTCCCTTTGTTACTTTCAGTGGCTCCATCTCATCAGGAGACGATATCCCTCCTCGTCATGTTCTTATACTGTACCGCCATATAGCATCCGCCATTACTGAGCAGCAGGTTACCTCCCCTGCACGGTGGACCCCGGGCTGCGAACGCACCTTATTACAATCTTTATTATTTGGTGCGTTCCGCCAGCCCTAACATTTAGTTACCCCAGTCTTTTTCACATGTGCTGTTTAGTTCAATTCCTCCCATTCTGTAGATGTAATTCTCGTTGTTTTTCCCAGATGTAGAATCTTACATTTCTCCCTGTTAAATACCATTCTATTAGTCACTGCCCATTGTTCATGCTTATCTAGATCCTTCTGAATCCTTTCTCTGTCTTCTCTAGTGTTAGCTTTCCTTCCTAGCTTTGCATCATCTGCAAATTTGATTAGTTTACCTTAAGTTCCCTTCCAGATCATTTATAAAAGTGTTGAACAACACTGGGGCCAGGACAGAGCCTTGTGGCACCCCACTTGTAACACTGGGGTCAGGACAGAAACTTGTGGTCCCCACTTGAAACACTCTTCCAATTGGATGTGCAGCCATATATTACCACTCTTTGAGTACGATCACTGAGCCACTTATGAATCCACCTAACAGTTGCCTTGTTAATTCCATACTGTCATTTTTTCAATAAGGATAGTATGAGATACTTTATCAAATGCTTTTCTGAAGTCGAGATATACTATATCTACCGCATTTCCCTGATCCACCCAGTCAGTGATTCCATCATAGAAGGAAATTAGATTAGTCTGGCATGACTTGTTTGCTACAAACCCATACTGACTCTGGTTAATTACTGTATTCTTATCCAAGTACTTACATACATGTTGTTTAATAATTTGTTCACAGATCCTTCCTGGTATAGACGTAAGCCTCATTGGCCTGTAGTATCCTGGCTTCGCCTTCTTTCCTTTTTTAAAGAGAAGGACATTTGCCTTTCTCCAGTTTTCTGGGACTTCTCCTGTTCTCCAGGAGTTTTCAAAGATTCTGGCTATGGTACTTGCTCCTCTATAGTATGTGCTCCTCTATGACACATGCTCTTCTATTGTATCTGTGCCTCTTTATGGAAAAAGTTCCTCCATGGTACTTGTTCCTCTATGGTATGTGCTCTTCTATGGTACGTGCTACTCTATGGTACATGATTCTGTATGGTATGTGCTCCTCTACTATATCTGCACCCTTCAGGTCACATTGGTGCTGATATTGTAATGGTCCATACACATAACTGAATGTATCATGTCCATTATAAGTACTGAGGGGGAGAGGGCTATCTTAGACCTCCTCTATATAGGAGAACATTGTGGCATCTGCAGTGATTTGCCGATTGCTACAGACCGCGCTATATAGTCATATAAGAAAATCTCTTTTCCAGCTGAAAGAATGATTGTTCTTCTCTCTTTACAGCGCCTTAATGCTCCTGGGTGTAATCTGGTGGTGTACGGGAGAGGGGGGACACAATAACTTTGTGCAGACGCCTCTAACAACTGCTGCTGAAGAGCGGCGCCACCTATCAATTCTCCAGCTGCCAACACACAGCGTCTAAGGAGGAAACTCACAGTACATGAGGGGAATGTTCTCCATCTCCTCAATCATCTACCAGTACATATAGTTATGGCACATTCTAAATTAAGTGCCCCCCTTTTTTTAGCACTCATCAGGATTCATGCGGCGTGGTCGGACTTTAGGCTTCAATCAGGATATTGACATCAGCTCGGAGGCCTCCATTGATGAAGTCTCAATGGCCATTTCCCCACTGAGACCAATTAACAAGGCTGAGCATTAGATCCATCCAATTAGGTCATTCTTAAAGGAGCCGACGTTCTGACTTCGATGTTATCATGGAAAGAGCCTTCGTTGCTGCCGGGTGACTCTGGACTAATATGCTGGAGACCCAATATAGAATCATAGAATCGTAGAGTTGGAAGGGACCTCCTGGGCCATCTGGTCCAACCCCCTGCTCAAAGCAGGATTCGCTAAATCATCCCAGTCAGATGTCTGTCCAGCCTCTGTTTGAAGACTTCCATTGAAGGAGAACTCACCACTTCTCGTGGCAGCCTGTTCCACTCATTGATCACTCTAACTGTCAAAAAGTTTTTTCTAATATCTAATCTGTGCCTCCTCCCATTCAGTTTCATCCCATTGCTTCTAGTCTTTCCTTGTGCAAATGAGAATAAAGTTGATCCTTCTACAATGTGACAGCCCTTTAGATATTTGTAGACATATATATACAGGTGGGAAATTAGAGTGTCAGGATAAGCTTAGTTGGAATAAGGGGTTTTCCAGGTTGGGAACAATTAGAGATGGAGTAGTGCGGAGCAGTGAGATGTAGTGGAGCGACTTTCTGTTTGGAGGGAGACAAGTGATATAGCAATGAGAGAGGGAAGACAGCTAGCCCTGGGGCTTTAGATTGCTGAGGCAATGTGGGACCCCAGGCTAAGCGGCGTGCAAGTGGTCACCATCTATTGAAGTAACCATTCCAAAGGGGATCTGGGGCTAACGGCTGGGACTAGCAGAGCTGAGCGCGCCTTTTACCTTTTTCCAATGGAAACCGGCAAGGGGATTGGGAGGAAGTTCATGGACCTAGGGGCACAGGAGCCGCAGAAGTGAAAGGAGCTTCTGCGTCTGTGGGACAGAAGTGTTTAGAAGAGGCAGGGAGAGCTCACGGAATGCAAATGGATGTGAACTGTTCTATATCTGTGCCAAAATCCCTTTTTTTTTCAAGTAAAGTTGAACTGTTGAGAATGAACATGGAGTCTGAAATTGTTTGTGTGAACCTCGAATCTGGAGCTGAGATTACAAGATCGAATGGAACCCTGGAACCAAATGTGATTGTTCTTCTTTACACACAGCAGGTGGGACATTGTGTTTCCCTTGTGGGGTGCCAGGGTGTAGGAACGCAACAGCTCCTCATGACGACTACCACCCTGGTCACCTCACAGTAGGATTCCCCAAAAAATGATTCCCTCAATCAGCTTCAATCTGTGGGGAAATTTGGCAGTAAGTGTTCATTTTTTTCTACAGCACCACCACAGGTGTAAGGAAACATTACACATCTCCTAGTGAATCAATGCATGGCCAAGTTGGATCCTCCAGAGGAAGACGCTCTTTCCAGCTGTTCGTGAGATTCTCACATCGAGTATTTCCGCTTCTTATATTATCTTCTCCTACAATGAACAGAAGATGCGGGACTCAGTGCCCCGCAGAGCCGACTGCAGGTGAATTGTGACATAAACCAGGGATATGCATTTTTTCAGCACGAGTCATATCCAGTATATATCCTTGGATGGATCCGCAGACCTGAGCTCTTCACACAATCACTCCGCATCGAGGCTTCCTGTAATGGGTGACATATTTCATGAAGATCTGGTTATAAATGTCCACCTTTCCACAAATCTTATAGAACTGAGAGGAATGTCACTAAGGCGCTCAGAGATAAATCTTCAAGTATCCAATTCCAGGATAATTTTGTGCACTTGCCAATGGCCGTGTATTGCTATTAGTGGATGGAGGCAAAATAGTGGCCCAAAATGCCTGGATAAAGAAAGGTGTGAATGTGGGAAACTGTGGAGAACTGAGGATGGAGGAGAGGGAGAGCAGAGGATGAGGATGAAGGAAGGACTGATGGAAGCAATGGAGGTAAAAGAAGAGCAGAGAGGGAGCGAAGGATGAGGCAAAAGGAAGGACTGATGGAAGAAATGGAGGTAAAAGAAGAGAAGAGGGGGAGCGAAGGATGAGGCTAAAGAAAGGACTGATGGAAACAATGGAGGTAAAGAAGAGGAGAAGATGGCGGAGAGGGAGAGCAAAGGATGAGGCTAAAGGAAGGACTGATGGAAGCAATGGAGGTAAAGAAGAGGAGAAGATGGCGGAGAGGGAGAGCAAAGGATGAGGATGGAGGAAGGACTGGTGGAAG
Organism: Dendrobates tinctorius; assembly: GCF_039654945.1. Classification (NCBI taxonomy): domain Eukaryota; kingdom Metazoa; phylum Chordata; class Amphibia; order Anura; family Dendrobatidae; genus Dendrobates; species Dendrobates tinctorius. Next base: position 3,676,823 of record NW_027361819.1, read on the forward strand.
AAATGGAGGTAAAAGAAGAGAAGAGGGGGAGCGAAGGATGAGGCTAAAGAAAGGACTGATGGAAGCAATGGAGGTAAAGAAGAGGAGAAGATGGCGGAGAGGGAGAGCAAAGGATGAGGCTAAAGGAAGGACTGATGGAAGCAATGGAGGTAAAGAAGAGGAGAAGATGGCGGAGAGGGAGAGCAAAGGATGAGGATGGAGGAAGGACTGGTGGAAGAAATGGAGGTAAAAGAAGAGGAGAAGATGGCGGAGAGGGAGCGAAGGATGAGGCAAAAGAAAGGACTGATGGAAGCAATGGAGGTAAAGAAGAGGAGAGGACTGAAGAGAGTGAGAGTAGAGGATGAGGCTAAAGGAAGGACTGATGGAAGCAATGGAGGTAAAGAAGAGGAGAAGATGACGGAGAGGGAGAGTGGAGGATGAGGCTAAAGGAAGGACTGATGGAAGCAATGGAGGTAAAGAAGAGGAGAAAATGGCGGAGAGGGAGAGTGGAGGATGAGGCTAAAGGAAGGGCTGATGGAAGCAATGGAAGTAAAAGAAGGAGAGGATGGAGGAGAGTAAACATAGGGGATGGTTGAGCAGGAGAGGGAGGATGAGGTCGAAGGAAGGACAGATGGAAACAATGGATGAAAAAAAAGTGGATGGTTGAGCCGGAGAGGGAGGATGAGGCTGAGGGAAGGTGTGATGGAAGCATTGGAAGGAAAAAGAAAAGAGTGAGAAAAGTGAATGGGGCAGGGAGAAGGACTAATGGAGACAATGGTGGTAAAAAAGGAAAAGAGAATGGAGGAGAGGAAGAGTGTAGGATGAGTCACATAGAATGACTGATGGAAACACTAGAGGTGAAAGGAGCAGTGAGGATGGAGAAGAGGAAGAGAGGAGAATGAGTCAGGGAGAAGGACTTATTGAAGCAATGGAGGTAGAAGAAGAAAGGATGGAGGAAAAGGAAAGTGGAGAATGAGGACGAGGGATAGACTGATGGAAGTAAGTGAAGAAAGAGGAAAGGAAGACTGGAGGATGAATCAGAGAAAAAGACTGATGGAAACAATGGAGGCAAAAGAGGAAGAGAGGATGGAGGAGAGGTAGTGTGGAGGATGAGATAGGGAGAAGGACTGATGGAAGCAATGAGGGTAAAATAAGAGAGGATGAAAGAGAGGGAGATTGGAGGATGAGTCAGAGAGAAGGACAAATAGAAACAATGGAAGTAAAAGAAGAGTGGATGGAGGAGAAGGAAAGTGGAGAATAAGGCTGAGGGATGGACTCATGGAGACAACGGAGGTAAAAGAAGTAACAAAAGAGGAGAGGGAGAGAGGAGGATGAATTAGAGAGGAAGACTGATGGAAATTATGGAGGAAACCAAAGAAGAGATGGTGGAGGAGAGGGAGAGCGGAGGAGAAGTTAAGAAGAAGGACTGATGGAAGCAATGGAGGTAAAGAAAGACGATGGAGAAGAGGGAGAGCAAAGGATGTGTGAGGGAGAAAGACTGATGTAAACAATGGAGGGAAAAGGAGAAGGGAGGATGGAGGAGAGGGAGAATGGAAAATTGGGCCCAGGGAAAGACTGATGAAAATAAAGGAGATAACTACCACCACCATTACTGCAGTCCCATCTACAACCACTGCTAATGTCCACTCTAATCTTTCTACTTTGACCATCACTGATGTCCCATCATGACCACTACCAGTAATGTCTCATCAAGTCCTTCATAAGCACCACTGATGTCCCATCATGACAACTACCAGTAATGTCTCATCAAGTCCTTCATGAGCATCACTGATGTCCCATCATGACCACTACCAGTAATGTCTCATCAAGTCCTTCATAAGCACCACTGATGTCCCATCATGGCCACTACCAGTAATGTCTCATCAAGTCCTTCATAAGCACCACTGATGTCCCATCATGACCACTACCAGTAATGTCTCATCAAGTCCTTCATGAGCACCACTGATGTCCCATCATGACCACTACCAGTAATGTCTCATCAAGTCCTTCATGAGCACCACTGATGTCCCATCATGACCACTACCAGTAATGTCTCATCAAGTCCTTCATGAGCACCACTGATGTCCCATCATGACAACTACCAGTAATGTCTCATCAAGTCCTTCATGAGCATCACTGATGTCCCATCATGGCCACTACCAGTAATGTCTCATCAAGTCCTTCATAAGCACCACTGATGTCCCATCATGGCCACTACCAGTAATGTCTCATCAAGTCCTTCATGAGCACCACTGATGTCCCATCATGACCACTACCAGTAATGTCTCATCAAGTCCTTCATGAGCACCACTGATGTCCCATCATGACCACTACCAGTAATGTCTCATCAAGTCCTTCATGAGCATCACTGATGTCCCATCATGACCACTACCAGTAATGTCTCATCAAGTCCTTCATGAGCACCACTGATGTCTCATCATGACCACTACCAGTAATGTCTCATCAAGTCCTTCATGAGCACAACTGATGTCCCATCATGACAACTACCAGTAATGTCTCATCAAGTCCTTCATGAGCACCACTGATGTCCCCTCTTTTCCTTCATGGCCAGTTGTACTGCTTAGGTCTCATCTACTCCTTCATGATTCTCACCACCTACAGTATGTCACCTCTCCTCCTACATGTCCTTTCTCCTCTTTCATGGCCTACCACTTTCCTTTTTACTCCTTCATGACCACCATTCATGACCCCCCATACTCACTCCAGCTTCATGTCCCCAATAGTCGTTCATTCCACCCGTGGGCTTCCATTTTCATTCTCATTCTGCAGTTCTGGTCAGGGCTCTCCAACCATTGCTGAATGATCAGTCCGTCCCTGGTCCATAGAGCAGCCATACATGTAATGGTGTAAATTCCTATTCACATGCTGGATACATGGTGGGTTTACAGGTGTTTTTCCATCACCGCATGTTGCCCACCCCCCTCTAATACCCATTATTATCCTCTGCCCCCTGTATTTTGCCCCTCTCTCCCCCCCCATGTCGCTGCTGTTCTGCTACATGTGACCTCAGCTGGTTCAGGGGATGTTGGTTGCTGTTGTGAATTAATTGTGCGCTGTGAATCGCAGCTGAAGGGATCTTTATCCGGGAAAGCGAGAGCCTTGGGGAATATGGGGATTCCAGAGACGGAGGAGGAGGGAGCGCACGATCCGCAGACATGGGCACTCAGATAAATCCTCAATGCTGAGAAAAACAGATGGAGGAAAGAAGAGAGAAAATCAGAAAAGCGGCAAATACTAAAATATTGGATGAGAAGGCGGATAATGTGCAGGAGCACGGAGGGATTCCTGCCTCACGGATAGATACTATTGATTAGTTGTCAATGATCTGAGGCTACTCGAGCGTTCACTGCTCGCAGCAAATATCCACAGTGACAACTGAGCTAATGGCGAAACCCCTGTACAGCCGGCACCAGCCGGACCTAAGAGTGTGTGCACACTGCAGCACCCAACAATATATACTCCAGAGCTGCGCTCACTATTCTGCTGGTGCAGTCACTGTGTACATACATTACATTACTGATCCTGAGTTACATCCTGTATTATACCCCAGAGCTGCACTCACTATTCTGCTGGTGCAGTCACTGTGTATATACATTACATTACTGATCCTGAGTTACCTCCTGTATTATACCCCAGAGCTGCACTCACTATTCTGCTGGTGCAGTCACTGTGTACATACATTACATTACTGATCCTGAGTTACATCCTGTATTATACTCCAGAGCTGCACTCACTATTCTGCTGGTGCAGTCACTGTGTACCTACATTACATTACTGATCCTGAGTTACCTCCTGTATTATACCCCAGAGCTGCACTCACTATTCTGCTGGTGCAGTCACTGTGTACATACATTACATTACTGATCCTGAGTTACATCCTGTATTATACTCCAGAGCTGCACTCACTATTCTGCTGGTGTGGTCACTGTGTACATACATTACATTACTGATCCTGAGTTACATCCTGTATTATACTCCAGAGCTGCACTCACTATTCTGCTGGTGCAGTCACTGTGTACTGTGAGAATCATGTGGGAATAGTGGATGAAGGCAGGTATATCTCGCCCAGATTCCTTTCCTATGTGGCCTAGTCTGGTCAGTATGCACCTGCTTACTAATGGATAATGGGAGGTGGATATAAAAGGATGCAAGGTGGTTGTGTGAGTGTCTCAGCCAGGGAACACAGAGAGCCTGTCTGTGTGAGAGACACACGTGAGTGGAAGCAGTGCCCACTGCAACTGTGGTTTGGCTGGACGGGAGAAGCCCGCCAGTTGGTAGTTAGGTTGTCCATTGTTTAGTTAGTGCCGGACAGGCAAGGATTTGTTTTATGTTTTATTTCCTTTTGCATTGCTTTCACCAATAATAAACCTGACCCAGGGTCAGTTATACACGAATCCCAGCTCTGCGCGTGAGTTTCATGCTGAATGCACGTGACCTTTGACCCCAGCAAAGGCGATCCCGGAGTGTTTTATCACATTGTGGTGGAGAACACGGGCATCACGTTGCAAGCATGAGCATGGAGGACGTGGTGAAAGCACTGGTACAGTCCACCGCCGTCCAGCAAGAAGCTAATCGGGTGATGATGGCCCAGCTGAAGGAGTTAGTGGACATGACAGTTACCGATCGTTCGCTTCTCCAGCAGGTGGCGCAGCGCCTGGCAAGCTTACCTGAGCTTAACCTGGAAGCCGAGTCGAGAGTGATTCACGTGAGTCGGTACTGGCAGAAGATGACGACCGAAGATGACGTTGAGGCATACCTGACCACGTTTGAACGGACGGCAGTGCGAGAAAAATGGCCGAAGGCACGATGGGCCGGCCTGATTGCCCCGTTTCTTTCCGGGGAGGCCCAAAAGGCTTATTATGACTTAGAGCCTGAAGCCGCGCAGGACTTTGACAAATTGAAAGCCGAGATCTTGGCCCGGCTGGGAGTGACAACCGCTGTCCGTGCACAGAGAGTGCATCAATGGACTTATCAGCCGGATAAACCACCGCGGTCCCAGATGTTCGACCTGATCCACGTGACGAAGAAGTGGCTACAACCCGAGGTGTTGACAGCACCAGAGATAATCCAGAGAGTCGTCATGGACAAGTACCTGAGAGCTCTACCGCCAGCCCTGAGGAAGTGGGTAAGCCATGGAAATCCTACGACGGCAGATCAACTGGTGGATCTGGTTGAACATTACTCCGTGGCGGAAGGACTCAGAGACGACGCTACCCCACCTCGTTCTTCATCATCTCCACGTGGAACCGGTAAGACTGTTCCAGGGAGTAGGGGAGATGGAAAAATCCCTAAGAAAGTGGAGGAGGAAAACGTGACTGCCCGCACTGCGAGGCCGAGAGTAACGAACTATGGTCTAAGCAAGGGGCCCGTTAGGTGTTTCCGCTGCCAAGAGATGGGACATATTGCTGCGAACTGTCCGGTCACTACTGAACCCATGCAGTGCGACGTCACAGACTCTAAAAACCTCATGTCTATGGTTGCACAGGTAGTGAGTGTGAATGCCGGTCAAAAAGATGTGGAAAAACACTTGTGTGATTTAACTGTTGATGTCAAAAATGTGGTGGCATTGTTAGACTCGGGAAGTGTGGTGACTCTGGTGAAGGCCAGTCTGGTGTCAGCCCCGACTGGACCATCAGACAAATTTCTGTAACATGTGTGCAAGGAGACACCTGTTCGTACCTCACCACGGTCATATGCATTACTACTTCCTATGGGTCTGTGCAACATAAAGTGGGACTCGTCCCGGCGTTATTGCATGATGTTATCCTGGGCCGGGATTTTCCCCACTTCTGGCAATTGTGGGAGAATCAGTTGATGCCCTCGGGTAATAGTGTAAATGATTCTTCTCCCAGAGAGCGTGTGGGTCCCGAACCCCTGGAAGAGGTCTCCCCGGAAGACTCGGGGGAAGAGTCTGCGGGAAATGACCTGCAGTTCCCGTTTTCAGTCATGGCGGGTGATAATGAGGAGACCGGGGAAGAGGAGGAGGCTGACAGCCGTCCACCTCCCCGTTTGCCGGATTTAGAAGTTCAGAAAGATGACTTCCAAAGCGAGCAAATAAAGGATCCTACCCTTTCTCAGGCTAGGACAAATGTGAAAGTGATAAATGGGGTACCCGTAGAACCTGGCTCTAGGCTGGCATATCCTTACATGGTTCTGGAGAATGATTTACTCTATCAGATAGAGAAAAAGGGGGAAGATACGGTGCAACTATTAGTCGTGCCAAAACCCTACCGGCGGCAGGTGCTGGACCTGGCCCACGGACATGTGATGGGAGGTCACCTGGGAGTCCAGAAAACCACCGAAAGGATATTACACTGTTTTGTTTGGCCAGGCATGCATCATGATATTCGTGTATATTGCGAGTCTTGTCCTGACTGCCAAGCCTCTGCACCTAAGACCCGTTTCTGTAGCCCGTTGGTACCCCTACCTATTATTGAAGTCCCGTTTGAGAGGATTGGGATGGATTTAGTTGGGCCCCTTCCACGGTCTGCACGTGGACACCAACATATCCTGGTCATCTTGGATTATGCCACTCGTTACCCGGAGGCCATCCCTTTGCGTAACACGGCCACCAAGACGATTGCCAAGGAGCTGGTGAATGTGTTTAGTCGGGTCGGTATACCAAAACAGATACTCACTGACCAGGGGACCCCCTTTATGTCCAGGGTAATGAAGGAGCTCTGCCGATTGTTACAAATCGAACCGTTACGCACATCCGTGTATCACCCTCAAACAGACGGGTTGGTTGAACGGTTCAATAAAACTCTGAAGCAGATGCTGAGAAAGGTGATAGACAAGGATGGGAAGAACTGGGACTATTTACTTCCGTATTTGCTTTTTGCCTTCAGGGAAGTACCCCAGTCTTCCACGGGATTCTCGCCTTTCGAGTTATTGTACGCCCGACGTCCTCGCGGACTGTTAGACGTTGCAAAAGAAACCTGGGAGGGTCAGGTCACTCCATTTAAAACAGTGATAGATCACATCACACAAATGCAGGACCGTATTGCGGCTGTGATGCCTATCGTCAAAGAACACATGATACAGGCTCAAGGAGCCCAAAAAAGAATCTATGATAGGGGCGCCAAGATCCGTACGTTTGCACCCGGAGATAGGGTGTTGATCCTGGTCCCCACGGTGGACAGTAAGTTCCTGGCAAAGTGGCAGGGCCCCTTTGAGATCAAGGAAAGAGTTGGTGAAGTAAACTACAAAGTATACCAGGCAGGTAAACGGAAACCTGAACAGATTTATCATGTAAATCTGATAAAGCCCTGGAAGGATCGGTCTGCCTTGTCAGCGGAGCTGGCCCGTCCTGTCTGCTCGCATACCGTACCGGAGGTACGGGTAGCAGAGACTCTCTCGGAGCGGCAAAAGACTGAGGTCAGGCAGTTTCTACTTCACAACCAAAAGTTTTTCTCAGAAAAACCCGGGCAGACTATGCTAATGAAACATGACATCGTAACGGAACCTGGTGTCACAGTTCACGTAAAGCCCTACCGAATCCCGGAAGCGCGCCGTGAAGCCGTTTCCCGAGAAGTGAAGGCAATGTTAGAGTTAGGAGTCATTGAGGAATCGCACAGTGCGTGGTCCAGCCCGATTGTGCTAATTCCTAAACCGGACGGCACCATCCGGTTCTGCAATGACTTCAGGAAACTGAATGCGGTCTCAAAATTTGATGCCTATCCTATGCCCCGGGTCGACGAGTTAATAGATCGGTTAGGAAAAGCCCGGTATATTACGACCCTAGACCTAACAAAGGGGTATTGGCAGATCCCTCTGGCTGAGGATGCCAGAGAAAAGACGGCATTTGCTACGCCAGAAGGTCTATTTCAGTATGTGTATATGCCGTTTGGACTGCACGGAGCACCGGCGACCTTCCAGAGACTGATGGATCGAGTCTTGAGGCCACATAGGCGGTACGCTTCGGCCTATTTGGATGACATTGTCATTTACAGCTTGGACTGGGAGACTCATCTCCAGAAAGTACAAGCTGTGATTGACGACCTGTGGGAGGCAGGTCTAACCGCGAACCCCAAGAAATGTCACATCGGGCTAGAAGAAGCCCGGTATTTGGGGTATGTAATTGGGAGGGGTGTTGTTAAACCCCAGGTTGATAAGATTCAGGCGGTTCAGGACTGGCCACAACCTGTCAACAAGAAGCAGGTGCAAGCCTTCCTGGGGATCGCCGGCTATTATCGCCGGTTCATACCCAATTTTGCAGCCATCGCTACCCCCCTGACGGATCTTACAAAAGGGAAAGACTCCGTCATGATTAAATGGAGTTTAGCGGCTGAAGAAGCCTTCCATAGCCTAAAACGGGCACTTTGCTCTCAGCCCGTACTGGTGACTCCGGACTTCCGCAGCGAGTTTGTGGTACAAACGGATGCCTCTGATACCGGTATCGGGGCCGTACTCTCACAAGTGAGGGACGGAGTGGAACACCCAGTCCTCTATCTCAGCAGGAAGCTGAATAAACACGAGCAAAGGTATGCAGTCGTAGAAAAAGAGTGCCTCGCCATTAAGTGGGCTCTAGAGGCCCTCAAATATTACCTGGTGGGCCGAAAGTTCAGGCTGACCACTGACCATGCCCCTCTCAAGTGGATGCACTTGAACAAGGAACGGAATAGCCGGGTGACCCGGTGGTTCCTTGCCCTGCAGGCCTACACTTTTACGGTGGAGCACCGCCCAGGGGTACAGATGGGAAATGCAGATGCCCTGTCCCGAGTGCACTGTTTGGCGGGTGTCATTGCTCGACCGGAGTGGTCTGAGCAGAGGGGGGGGATATGTGAGAATCATGTGGGAATAGTGGATGAGGGCAGGTATATCTCGCCCAGATTCCTTTCCTATGTGGCCTAGTCTGGTCAGTATCGCACCTGCTTACTAATGGATAATGGGAGGTGGATATAAAAGGATGCAAGGTGGTTGTGTGAGTGTCTCAGCCTGGGAACACAGAGAGCCTGTCTGTGTGAGAGACACACGTGAGTGAAAGCAGTGCCCACTGCAACTGTGGTTTGGCTGGACGGGAGAAGCCCGCCAGTTGGTAGTTAGGTTGTCCATTGTTTAGTTAGTGCCGGACAGGCAAGGATTTGTTTTATGTTTTATTTCCTTTTGCATTGCTTTCACCGTTAATAAACCTGACCCAGTGTCAGTTATACACGAATCCCAGCTCTGCGCCTGAGTTTCATGCTGAATGCACGTGACCTTTGACCCCAGCAAAGGCGATCCCGGAGTGTTTTATCACAGTACATACATTACTGATCCTGAGTTACATCCTGTATTATACTCCAGAGCTGCACTCACTATTCTGCTGGTGCAGTCACTGTGTACATACATTACATTATTGATCCTGAGTTACATCCTGTATTATTCTCCAGAGCTGCACTCACTATTCTGCTGGTGCAGTCACTGTGTACATACATTACATGACCGATCCTGAGTTACATCCTGTATTATACTCCAGAGCTGCACTCACTATTCTGCTGGTGCAGTCACTGTGTACATACATTACATTATTAATCCTGAGTTACATCCTGTATTATACTCCAGAGCTGCACTCACTATTCTGCTGGTGCAGTCACTGTGTACATACATTACTGATCCTGAGTTACATCCTTTATTATACTCCAGAGCTGCACTCACTATTCTGCTGGTGCAGTCACTGTGTACATACATTACATTATTGATCCTGAGTTATATCCTGTATTATACTCCAGAGCTGCACTCACTATTCTGCTGGTGCAGTCACTGTGTACATACATTACTGATCCTGAGTTACATCCTGTATTATACTCCAGAGCTGCACTCACTATTCTGCTGGTGCGGTCACTGTGTACATACATTACATTACTGATCCTGAGTTACATCCTGTATTATACTCCAGAGCTACACTCACTATTCTGCTGGTGCAGTCACTGTGTACATACATTACATTACTGATCCTGAGTTACATCCTGTATTATACTCCAGAGCTGCACTCACTATTCTGCTGGTGCAGTCACTGTGTACATACATTACATGACCGATCCTGAGTTACATCCTGTATTATACTCCAGAGCTGCACTCACTATTCTGCTGGTGCAGTCACTGTGTACATACATTACATTATTGATCCTGAGTTACATCCTGTATTATACTCCAGAGCTGCACTCACTATTCTGCTGGTGCAGTCACTGTGTACATACATTACATTACTGATCCTGAGTTACATCCTGTATTATACTCCAGAGCTGCACTCACTATTCTGCTGGTGCGGTCACTGTGTACATACATTACATTACTGATCCTGAGTTACATCCTGTATTATACTCCAGAGCTACACTCACTATTCTGCTGGTGCAGTCACTGTGTACATACATTACATTACTGATCCTGAGTTACATCCTGTATTATACTCCAGAGCTGCACTCACTATTCTGCTGGTGCAGTCACTGTGTACATACATTACATGACCGATCCTGAGTTACATCCTGTATTATACTCCAGAGCTGCACTCACTATTCTGCTGGTGCAGTCACTGTGTACATACATTACATTATTGATCCTGAGTTACCTCCTGTATTATACTCCAGAGCTGCACTCACTATTCTGCTGGTGCAGTCACTGTGTACATACATTACATTACTGATCCTGAGTTACCTCCTGTATTATACTCCAGAGCTGCACTCACTATTCTGCTGGTGCAGTCACTGTGTACATACATTACATTACTGATCCTGAGTTACATCCTGTATTATCATAGAATCATAGAATCGTAGAGTTGGAAGGGACCTCCTGGGCCATCTGGTCCAACCCCCTGCTCAAAGCAGGATTCGCTAAATCATCCCAGTCAGATGTCTGTCCATCCTCTGTTTGAATACTTCCATTGAAGGAGAACTCACCACTTCTCGTGGCAGCCTGTTCCACTCATTGATCACTCTAACTGTCAAAAAGTTTTTTCTAATATCTAATCTGTGTCTCCTCCCATTCAGTTTCATCCCATTGCTTCTAGTCTTTCCTTGTGCAAATGAGAATAAAGTTGATCCTTCTACAATGTGACAGCCCTTTAGATATTTGTAGACAGCTATTAAGTCTCCTCTCAGTCTTCTCTTTTGCAAACTAAACATTCCCAAATCCTGCAACCTTTCCTCATAAGACAGGGTTTGCAGACCGGTCACCATTCTGGTCGCTCTTTTCTGAACTTGCTCCAGTTTGTTGATGTCTTTTTTAAAATGTGGTGCCCAAAACTGGACACAATATTCCAGATGAGGTCTGACCAAAGAGGAGTAGAGGGAAATAATGACTTCACGTGATCTAGACTGTATGCTTCTGTTAATACATCCTAGAATTGCATTTGCCTTTTTTGCTGCTGCATCACACTGTTGACTCATATTCAGTCTGTGATCTATTAGTATACCCAAGTCTTTTTCACATGTGCTGTTGCTTAGGCCTATTCCTCCCATTCTATATATGCTTTTTCCATTTTTATTGCCCAGATGTAGTACTTTGCATTTCTCCCTGTTAAAAACCATTCTGTTAGTTGCTGCCCACTTCTCCAGTTTATTTAAATCTTTTTGAATCCTCTCTCTCTCTTCTCTAGTATTAGCTATCCCTCCTAGCTTTGTGTCATCAGCAAATTTAATCAGTTTACCCTCAATTCCTTCATCTAAATCGTTGATAAAGATGTTGAACAATACAGGGCCCAGGACAGAGCCCTGTGGTACCCCACTTGAGACATTCTTCCAACTGGATGTGCAGCCATTTACGACCACTCTTTGGGTCCGATCACTAAGCCAGTTATGAATCCACCTAACAGTTGCCTTGTCCATTCCATACTTAATCATTTTTTCAATAAGGATTGTATGAGAGACTTTGTCAAATGCTTTGCTGAAGTCAAGATATACTATATCTACAGCATTTCCTTGATCCACCCAATCAGTGATACCGTCATAGAAGGAAATTAAGTTAGTCTGACATGACTTATTAGTTACAAACCCATGCTGACTCTGTTTAATCACTTCATTCTTATCCAGGTATTGACATACATGTTGTTTAATAATTTGTTCAAAGATCTTTCCTGGTATAGAAGTCAGACTCACCGGCCTATAGTTACCTGGGTCCACCTTCTTCCCCTTTTTGAAGATAGGAACAACATTTGCTCTTCTCCAGTCTTCTGGCACTTCTCCTGTTCTCCAAGAATTTTCAAAGATTATAGAGAGGGGTTCAAAAATTTCTTCTGCTATCTCCTTCAGTACTCTGGGGTGTAATTCATCTGGACCTGGAGACTTGAATTCATTTAGGCTAGCTAAGTGTTTCCTCACTATCTTTCTGTTTATAGATATCCTGGATTCTTCTATCCCCTTAATAGGACAGTGAATAACAGTTGATGTTACATTTCCTTTCTGAGAGAAAACAGATGCAAAATAGGAATTTAAAAGTTCAGCCTTCTCAACATCCTGTCTTACCATTTCATCATTTTCATCCTGTAAAAATCCTATAGCATCTTTGACTTTTCTTTTACTTTTGACATATCCCCAAAATCCTTTATTATTGCTTTTGACATCTCTTGCAAGCCTCAATTCATTTTCAGCTTTAGCTAATCTGATTTGTGCCCTGCAGGTTCTGCAGACAGCATTATATTCTTCTTTAGATATGCCTCCCTCTTTCCATTTTATAAACATTTTTTTCTTCCTTTTTAGCATGTGCTTAAGTTCTGTGTTCATCCATCCTGGTTTCCTTAACTGCTTCCTATTCTTCCCTCTTTTCGGAATTGTTAACAACTGTGCTTTGAGAATTTCATTTTTCAAGATTTCCCATCCTTCCTGGACATTTTTGTCTTTAAGGATATCCAGCCATTGGATCCCTCCAATTCTCTTTCTGAATCCCTTAAAATCTGCCTTTCTGAAATCTAACCTTGACGTCTGAGTCTTCACAGGTCTTCCGCCTCTAGTTATCCAAAATTCTAAAATAGCATGGTCGCTACCTCCTAGGGTCCCAGCCACTTTTACCTCCTCAACCATTTCCTCCCTGTTTATAAGGATTAGATCCAAGGTAGCAGTTCCCCTTGTTTTCTCCCTTACCTTTTGGAAGATAAAGTTGTCAGCAAGAGAGGATAAGAATTTCCTTGACCTGTTAGTTTTGCCTGAGAGAGATTCCCAACAAATGTCTGGATAGTTGAAATCTCCCATGACAACTATGTCATATTTTTTGGAGAACTTGGCCATTTGATGCATAAAGAGTTCATCCATATCTTCAGCTTGCACAGGCGGCCTGTAGTAAATGCCTACAATGGTGTCCTTTCCATTGTTCTGTCCTTGTATTCTTACCCAAACAGTTTCCACAGAACTCCCAGTCTCTGAAGCTTCAATCTCTGTGCAGATATACGCGTTTCTAACATACAATGCGACACCCCCTCCTCGTTTATCAAGTCTGTTTCTTGCAAATAAGTTGTATCCTTCTAGTCTTGTATTCCAATCATGTGTATTGTCCCACCAAGTCTCAGTGATTCCAATGACATCATATTTCTTTTCCTGTGTTAGTAGTTCCAATTCTCCTTGTTTGTTGCCCATGCTTTGTGCATTAGTATAGAAACATTTTAGTTTGTGATTGGTTTCTCTTTCTCCAATATTTTTATTAATTAGATTCTTTCGTCTTTGTTCTTCCTTTCCACTTCTAATAGCAGAGTTCTCAATAGCATTTGTCAGGTGTATGGCTTTTTCTGGCCTTTTGCTTCCCTTCCCATGTTGTTCTAGTGTAAAGCTCTCCTTACAAGTGTAGCAAGGCGACTTCCAAATACCTGCTTTCCAGTCTTCGTAAGGTGCACCCCATCTCTAGCAAGTAGTCCATCGTATAAGTAGTTCACTCCGTGATCCAGAAATCCAAATCGTTGCTGACGGCACCATCGACGTAGCCAGTTGTTCACCTGCAGAATCTTATTCCACCTCCTTGTTCCATGGCCATCCACTGGGAGGATGGAAGAGAAGACCACCTGCGCTCCCAGTTCTTTCACTTTCTTGCCTAAGTCTTCAAAGTCTCTGCAGATGGTTTCCAGGTCGTTTCTTGCGGTGTCATTTGTCCCCACATGTAGTAGCAGGAATGGGTAGTCATCTGTAGGTCTGAAGAGTCCTGATATCCTGTCAGACACATCTTTAATTTTTGCACCTGGAAGACAACACATTTCTCTTGAAGTTATATCCGGTCTGCAGATAGCGGCCTCTGTTCCTCTCAACAGGGAATCCCCCATGACCACCACTCTCCGTTTCTTCTTCACAACATTTTTCTTTCTCCATCCAGGAGGACTCTGAAGGCGTACAAGGTTGCTGTTTGTTGGCAAAGTCTTATCCTGATGTATTTCTTCATCGTTTTCCTGCGTGAGAGCCTGGTACTGGTTCCTGAGCAGTATGGGTGCTGACTGCCTCCTGATCCTCCTGCTTCTCTGGGTCACATGTCTCCATTCCTCTGTTTCTTCAGGTGCACTTCGAATTTCTTCTCTTTCTGTAACATGAAGAGATAATTCTGCTCTGTCCAAGAACTCTTCACCTTCCTTAATGATCTTCAACGTAGCTAACCTCTCTTCGAGATTTTGCAACTTTTCCTCCAACAGGGACACAAGCTGCATTTGTGGCATGTGAAGTTTGGCTTTTCCACTGGAAAATCTGTGAACATGTAGCAAGAAATGCAGCTCACCAAATGGCTCCTGGCCTCTTCCATCTTGAGATTTCTTAAAAACGATGAAAGATGAGCCCAAATTCGCGCTTTTCAGCTGCAACGGCCAAAACCCAGTGATCGTTGAGCTCGCAGAGACTCTTCACTTATCCCAGAAGGCACTGGGAATATGCAAATGATCTCCTCAAGACTCTTCCCCTGGTTTTCCGATTTCCTCTTTTCAGCTGCAACGGCCAAAACCCAGTGATCGTTGAGCTCGCGGAGACTCTTCACTTATCCCAGAAGGCACTGGGAATATGCAAATGATCTCCTCAAGACTCTTCCCCTGGTTTATACTCCAGAGCTGCACTCACTATTCTGCTGGTGCGGTCACTGTGTACATACATTACATTACTGATCCTGAGTTACATCCTGTATTATTCTCCAGAGCTGCACTCACTATTCTGCTGGTGCAGTCACTGTGTACATACATTACATTACTGATCCTGAGTTACATCCTGTATTATACTCCAGAGCTGCACTCACTATTCTGCTGGAGCAGTCACTGTGTACATACATTACATTACTGATCCTGAGTTACATCCTGTATTATACTCCAGAGCTGCACTCACTATTCTGCTGGTGCAGTCACTGTGTACATACATTACATTACTGATCCTGAGTTACATCCTGTATTATACCCCGGAGCTGCACTCACTATTCTGCTGGTGCAGTCACTGTATATATACATTACATTACTGATCCTGAGTTACATCCTGTATTATACTCCAGAGCTGCACTCACTATTCTGCTGGAGCTGTCACTGTGTACATACAGTACATTACTGATCCTGAGTTACATCCTGTATTATACTCCAGAGCTGCACTCACTATTCTGCTGGAGCTGTCACTGTGTACTTACATTACATTACTGATCCTGAGTTACATCCTGTATTATTCTCCAGAGCTGCACTCACTATTCTGCTGGTGCAGTCACTGTGTACATACATTACATTACTGATCCTGAGTTACATCCTGTATTATACTCCAGAGCTGCACTCACTATTCTGCTGGAGCAGTCACTGTGTACATACATTACATTACTGATCCTGAGTTACATCCTGTATTATACTCCAGAGCTGCACTCACTATTCTGCTGGTGCAGTCACTGTGTACATACATTACATTACTGATCCTGAGTTACATCCTGTATTATACTCCAGAGCTGCACTCACTATTCTGCTGGTGCAGTCACTGTATATATACATTACATTACTGATCCTGAGTTACATCCTGTATTATACTCCAGAGCTGCACTCACTATTCTGCTGGTGCAGTCACTGTGTACATACATTACATTACTGATCCTGAGTTACATCCTGTATTATACTCCAGAGCTGCACTCACTATTCTGCTGGTGCAGTCACTGTATATATACATTACATTACTGATCCTGAGTTACATCCTGTATTATACTCCAGAGCTGCACTCACTATTCTGCTGGTGCAGTCACTGTGTACATACATTACATTACTGATCCTGAGTTACATCCTGTATTATACCCCGGAGCTGCACTCACTATTCTGCTGGTGCAGTCACTGTATATATACATTACATTACTGATCCTGAGTTACATCCTGTATTATACTCCAGAGCTGCACTCACTATTCTACTGGTGCAGTCACTGTGTACATACAGTACATTACTGATCCTGAGTTACATCCTGTATTATACTCCAGAGCTGCACTCACTATTCTGCTGGAGCTGTCACTGTGTACTTACATTACATTACTGATCCTGAGTTACATCCTGTATTATTCTCCAGAGCTGCACTCACTATTCTGCTGGTGCAGTCACTGTGTACATACATTACATTACTGATCCTGAGTTACATCCTGTATTATACTCCAGAGCTGCACTCACTATTCTGCTGGAGCAGTCACTGTGTACATACATTACATTACTGATCCTGAGTTACATCCTGTATTATACTCCAGAGCTGCACTCACTATTCTGCTGGTGCAGTCACTGTGTACATACATTACATTACTGATCCTGAGTTACATCCTGTATTATACCCCGGAGCTGCACTCACTATTCTGCTGGTGCAGTCACTGTATATATACATTACATTACTGATCCTGAGTTACATCCTGTATTATACTCCAGAGCTGCACTCACTATTCTGCTGGAGCTGTCACTGTGTACATACAGTACATTACTGATCCTGAGTTACATCCTGTATTATTCTCCAGAGCTGCACTCACTATTCTGCTGGTGCAGTCACTGTGTACATACATTACATTACTGATCCTGAGTTACATCCTGTATTATACTCCAGAGCTGCACTCACTATTCTGCTGGTGCAGTCACTGTGTACATACATTACATTACTGATCCTGAGTTACATCCTGTATTATACTCCAGAGCTGCACTCACTATTCTGCTGGTGCAGTCACTGTGTACATACATTACATTACTGATCCTGAGTTACATCCTGTATTATACCCCGGAGCTGCACTCACTATTCTGCTGGTGCAGTCACTGTATATATACATTACATTACTGATCCTGAGTTACATCCTGTATTATACTCCAGAGCTGCACTCACTATTCTGCTGGAGCTGTCACTGTGTACATACATTACATTACTGATCCTGAGTTACATCCTGTATTATACTCCAGAGCTGCACTCACTATTCTGCTGGAGCTGTCACTGTGTACATACAGTACATTACTGATCCTGAGTTACATCCTGTATTATACTTCAGAGCTTCAGAGATGGTGGTCTGTATACTGATGGTCCATACAATGGTGGCATGATTTATATTGGGGATTGCCTGTTTGTTAGGGAATCCCCACATGTTTTCAGGCTGTCTAGCAGGCAGAAGTCATGCAGCGACAGAAACTAAGGGTGTGTGCACACGGTGCGGATTCTGCTGCGTTGTACAGTACCTTTATTTCCTATGGAAATAAAAAAAAGCTGTGCACATGCTGCGTTTTTTTCCGCGCGGTTTTGCTGCGGTTTACAATCCGCAGCATGTCAATTGTTTGGTGCAGAAACGCTGCGGTTTTACACCTCATCCATTATGAGGTGTAAAACCGCAGGGCAAAACCGCAGAAAAAACGCAGATAATCCGCAGATAAATCGCAGAAAAACCGCAGCACTTTGTCCTGCGGATTTCCTGCGGTTTTCTCTACAAAATCCGCAGAGACTAAAAACTACGTGTGCACATAGCCTAACTCTCTGAGCACATCCAAACACTCGGAGACCACCAGAGCATTCTCGGGAGATCTTGAGTAAGGAGTATCCTCGCTCATCACTAGTGAGCAGCTTTCTTCTCTGCCTCTTCCAGGTTCGGGGGCCTCCAGTCTCAGCCGCTGGGTTGTTGGTGGTCTTCGCCTGTCAGTCTGTGTATCGCACACCTGTAGCTATGGAGGATGCCTGTCGCTTGGGCTTCGCTAGGAAACTTTTTCTCTCTGGATAGAGAATTGATAGAACTTCTGCCCAATAAATATTTCAGCGGCTCCATGTGGCTCCGACTTTACAGAGCACAGTTGTAGAGGAGACGCTTCCAGACTATATATAAACCCCGGCAGACGGCTGCTGGGCGCTGCCCGCTTCACCCACTCACACTGTGACCCCATTTCACTCTCCGCCAGGAGCTGGTTATGAAGCAGCGTTAGAAGCACAAAATAAACCCCCCCAATCCGTCTCTGTGTATCTCACGCTCTCAGATCTTCCCATTCATTTCCCTGTCTGACTTTCCTCTCCCCCACTCCAAAATCATCCTACTCTCATCCTATTGAGTCCTCTGCAGTCATCCCCCCTCCCCATGTCTCCGGCATCTATACACTCTAACGACTCCTGTTCCTGTATTTGCATACATTTCCCAGGGAGCATTGCCTGAGAGTCTCTCTGTGTCATTAATTATAACGTCTCTTCATGGCTCCTACACTTCTCTTCTGTGTCTCTCTCTTCTACATCCCTCTCTTCTGTATCTCTCTTTTACATCCCTCTCTTCTGTGTCTCTTCTGTGTCTCTCTCCTGTGTCTCTCTCCTGTGTCTCTCTCTTCTGTGTATCTCCCTTCTGTGTCTCTCTTCTGTGTCTCTCTCTTCTGTGTATCTCCCTTCTGTGTCTCTCTTCTGTGTATCTCCCTTCTGTGTCTCTCTTCTGTGCATCTCTCTTCTGTGCCTCTCTCTTCTGTGCCTCTCTTCTGTGTCTCTCTTCTGTGTATCTCTCTTCTGTGCCTCTCTTCTGTCTCTCTCTTCTGTGCCTCTCTTCTGTCTCTCTCTTCTGTGCCTCTCTTCTGTGTCTTTCTTTTGTGTCTCTTCTGTGTCTCTCTTATGTGTATCTCTCTTCTGTGTATCTCTCTTGTGTCTTTCTTCTGTCTCTTCTGTGTCTCTCTTTGTCTCTCTTCTGTGTATCTCTCTTCTGTGTTTTTCTTCTGTGTCTCTCTTTTGTGTATCTCTTCTGTGCCTCTCTTCTGTGTCTCTCTCTCCTGTTTATCTCTCTTCTGTGTATGTCTCTTCTGTGTCTCTCTTATGTGTATTTCTCTTCTGTGTCTGTCTTCTGTGTCTCTCTCTCCTGTTTGTCTCTTCTGTGTCTCTCTTATGTGTATTTCTCTTCTGTGTCTCTCTCTTCTGTGTCTCTCTTCTGTGTATCTCTCTTCTATGTCTTTCTTGTGTCTCTCTTCTGTATCTTTCTTCTGTGTATCTCTCTTCTGTGTCTCTCTCTTCTACGTCCCTCTCTTCCGTGTCTCTCTCTTCTACGTCCCTCTCTTCTGTGTCTCTCTCTTCTACATCCCTCTCTTCTGTGTTTCTCTTTTATGTCCCTCTCTTCTGTGTCTCTCTCTTCTACGTCCCTCTCTTCTGTGTCTCTCTCTTCTACGTCCCTCTTCTGTGTCTCTCTCTTCTACGTCCCTCTCTTCTGTGTCTCTGTCTTCTACGTCCCTCTCTTCTGTGTCTCTCTCTTCTAAGTCCCTCTCTTCTGTGTCTCTCTCTTCTACATCCCTCTCTTCTGTGTTTCTTTCTTTTATGTCCCTCTCTTCTGTGTCTCTCTCTTCTACGTCCCTCTCTTCTGTGTCTCTTCTACGTCCCTCTCTTCTGTGTCTCTGTCTTCTACGTCCCTCTCTTCTGTGTCTCTGTCTTCTACGTCCCTCTCTTTTGTGTTTCTCTCTTTTATGTCCCTCTCTTCTGTGTCTCTCTCGTCTACGTCCCTCTCTTCTGTGTCTCTGTCTTCTACGTCCCTCTCTTCTGTGTCTCTCTCTTCTACATCCCTCTCTTCTGTGTTTCTTTTATGTCCCTCTCTTCTGTGTCTCTTCTACGTCGCTCTCTTCTGTGTCTCTTCTACGTCCCTCTCTTCTGTGTCTCTGTCTTCTACGTCCCTCTCTTCTGTGTCTCTCTCTTCTACATCCCTCTCTTCTGTGTTTCTTTCTTTTATGTCCCTCTCTTCTGTGTCTCTCTCTTCTACGTCCCTCTCTTCTGTGTCTCTTCTACGTCCCTCTCTTCTGTGTCTCTCTCTTCTACATCCCTCTCTTCTGTGTCTCTCTCTTCTACGTCCCTCTCTTCTGTGTCTCTCTCTTCTACGTCCCTCTCTTCTGTGTCTCTTCTACGTCCCTCTCTTGTGAGCCTCTTTTGGTTGCGGTTTCGCTCTGTCTCTTCCTCCTCACTCTATTTTTTTCTCTCTTTTCTCTTTTCCTCCCGTCTTCTTCTGTTTCTTCCTTTCCTTTGTCTTCTCTTTCTTTGTGTCTGTTCCTTTTTCACTTGCTGTTTTATAATGTGCTCAGCGACGGTTGGCAGATTATTAGGGGGGTGTATCAGATTTAGAGGGTCGCACGCGGAGTCCCAGACTGCGGGGACGGGATCGGCACAATCTGCCGCAGGGACTGATGCGGCTTCTTTGTGTTGTGTTTTATCCTCGGATTAATCTCCAGTATTTCAGCTGTCAGATTAGAAATTAAGCGTCGTCAGCAAATTTAAGGAGCGGGATTATACATATGGAGTCCCCCAACGTGCTGACTCCCCCGACGCGCTGACTCCCCCGCCCCGACGCGCTGGCTCCCCCAGCACGAAGACTCCCCTTGCTATAAACCAGAAACACTGGGTGGGCATTTAAAGGAGCCTTCCTGATGATGATGATGGGGTTTATTACATACTATGGCAATGGAAACATATGGAGCCCAGTCCAAACTTAAAGGGACAGTGTCTCCTTTCAGATGAGTTCCTTGGGTTCTGTATGCAGGACGACCTGTACCCCTGTATTAGGGCCTGCACCCATCTTTCCCGGGCTTGTACCGTTTTATACACTGCAGAGTGAATTATCGAGCATTGGAAACATCCAGCTCGTTCCAGTCGAGAGGGGGATGGGATAATGAGGTATTTTGTTTCTTTGGCAGCAGTTTAATCAGCGCTCGGCGGCGGTTTTATAGCCGCAGCATATGTATAACGGCCTCCTGTCTGCCTGGCACGCCGCTCCATTGTTCCTCTGGTATATTGGGCTATGGTGATAACGTTAGCCGCCCGCCATCCATCACTCGCCGCCGTCCTGTCCCTTCTCCATTTGTTTAGCACAGTTTACGGAAATTACGCAAATCTGCCGGCTGCTCTTTATAGGGGCGACTTGCAGAGTCACTCACACTTTATTGGCCGCAGACCCCCTTATGTTCACCATGAATAGAATCCCAGAACGACAGTAAACACTGACGACAATGGTGAGGGATTCAAATGATCGTGGTGTCTCTGGTGCCATTAGATCCGACCAACTGAAATCTTCTGAATCATTTACTCAATATGTTTCCTTTACGGACGATTCTCCGGTCATAACCGTGTAATAATTAGCGGCTGCCTTCCCCACCTGATCACTGTCTGCAGCCTCGCACCATCATCTCTTCTCAGTTCCCCCCCATTGTGCCCCCTCCTTGCTGACGCTCTCTGGATGGCGGGGAATTAATCCCCACAGCTTGTCATTTATTCATAGTGCTTTTCCTTGCATCATCTCACACATTATACTCGCTCTGTGCTCAGACAGCGCTGGGGGCCCTGCTGAATGAAGGGCGCTCCTGGCACCGCTGCCACACCGCAACCACGGGTATCCCGATGGTAAAGGACGGCAATGTGGAGACCGTGGCATCGGGCTACAGTGACGACCCCCAGTACTAAGAGGGGAAGCATCCATCCGTCTATTATCTATCATCTTATTGATACTCGCCTGTCCCGACACAATGGCAGTGCCCATCTCCCTTCTCCTCTGGCCGCCTCCTTTGCAGGAATCCATTCTGGGTTTCTTGGCGACCTCCTCTGACATCATAACCCTAGGCCTTTAAGGCCGACTCTGGCAAGGTGCTTGTGTATGAAGTAGCATTGTCCACAGTTCGCTTAAGATTGTTCAGAGATTTCAGTTTCTTTATTTGGCTCAGCCCCAGCCAGGTGTCTGTCGTCTTGTCTATTACTCCTGACTTTACTAGATGTAGTTCACACCAACCTCTCAGGAAGCAAGTTACCAACTCCTCACAACTGTTCTTAGTGCTGTGCACACATAGCCTCTGCAATCAAGGTAACGCATCTCTCCAAGCGAATCTACAGTTTGCATTTACTGTGCTGTTACATTGCTGCTAGTGACTATTGTACTGCTGGAAATTACCAGACTGACTTTACTTCTCTGTTAGATTGATGCTATTAACCATTGTCCTACCGGAAGGTACCAAACTATTTACTAGTCTGTTACATTTCTGCTATTAACTATTGTCCTACTGGAAATTACCAGACTGAATTTACTTCTCTGTTAGCTTGATGCTATTAACCTTTGTCCTACCGGAAGGTACCAAACTATTTACTAGTCTGTTACATTTCTGCTATTAACTATTGTCCTACTGGAAATTACCAGACTGAATTTACTTCTCTGTTAGATTGATGCTATTAACCTTTGTCCTACCGGAAGGTACCAAACTCTATTTACTAGTCTGTTACATTGCTGCTATTAACCACTGTCCTGCTGGAAGATACCAGCTTGCATTCCTGTTACTAACTGCTTCCCTGCAAGAAGATACCAGTTTCCTTTATAGTTACTGCTCTTGTGTGCATCCCCACACCTGGCTCTGCTTCATTGTTTGCTGTCCTACATACCCTGATATCCTGGTCCTCACCGATCCACATGTCATCCATTTAGACCTTCTCCATTGCACAATCGTCCCTGGTTTGAGCTTCTCACCCAGACCGGTGGCGTAGAGAATCCGCCTCACCACGTGAGCCAATAACGCTCACATTGATCTATATTCCAACGTTTGTTATGGTGGCGCCGCTTCCTCCCGGGAATAAGGACCGTTATGTCTGGTGCGGCTGTATCTTCCCTCATTAATCTCATGTAATTAATTCCCAGTGTCAGAGAGGAGTCCGGATTATCTCCGGATCTTATTCCCTGCGGCTGTGATGTGGCCACTCACTGGTGGAATTACTGCCGATTCCTTCAGGGTTTTCAGCCAAGACATGAATGAAAGGAGAGAATATCTGTCACCGAGTCAATTAAATAAGTGACCCCCTCCACTGCGGCCTCTGATAATGCCACCGAGATGGAGGCAGTAAGGGGACTGATTGATCGGTCATCTGACCCCGGCGGTCTGGATCACCCTAATTGAAGGCAATGATATCGATGGCAGGAGAGTGTCACTTTCCATTAGTTTCTATGTTGGAGCAGACACAGGTTACTCTAGGTTTCCTGCGTATAACATATGACATAATAATCTGTGATATTTAATAATGTTCTCTGCTTTACACTGCAGCACTTCTTTCTACAGGAGGGATTAATAGCCAGGTTCACCTGTCCTGGTTCATGAACAGAATCCCAGAACTGCAGTGAAGACTGACACATGTTAGAGGTGAGTGTATACTGTCTGCCATTCATTCAGGGGGTGCGCAGAGCTGACAACTGCAGTGTGGAAAGTGGCGGCGAAACAAATGGAGTGTCAGCTCTTGTGACAGCAGCGGAGAGTTCTAGAAGAGGCGCAGACGCCAGGCATTTATGAGCTGCCCTGATCCGTCATAAGAGGCAATGAGGAAAGAGCTTTCCCTGAGGCGGCGGTGGCGGAGTCGCAGGAGCTGACAACCATGACGGGCGTCAGAGGTGTCAGCCTCACCTGGGACATTATCTTCAGGAAAACGTCCACTTAAAGGGATGACCTCCCCTCCCGAAAAAATGACTGTCGCCCCCTTCTGTATAAGATGGGGGACAACTCTCATTCTCTGAGTCTTCGAAGCCCTGATGGGAGCCGCAGTGCTGCTACTCGACGGCGCCCTCCGGAGTTTATTGTTATTATTTTCCACTGATGTTCTGGAATGCAGCCTGTAGTGTAAAGCATGGTGGTGTTCATTGGGTTGTCATGGCTAGGCACAGGGAAGACCTAAGTGCACACGTACCGGAACTCTCGCGGAAATTACCGCGAGAATTCCGGAATTCCAGTCCGCGGGAAAATCGCATTTTAAATTCCCGCGATTTTCCCGCGGAAAAACTAGCATTTTGCAAGCGTACATAGCTTGCAGAATTGCTAGCGTTTTCCAAGCGATCTGTAGCATCGCTTGGAGAACTGATTGACAGGTTGGTCACACTCGTCAAACATAGTGTTTGACGAGTGTGACCAACTTTTTACTACTGAGGCCGCCTATACGGCATCAATAGTAAAAGATAGAATGTAAAAAAAAAATAAAAAACGATGTTATTCTTACCTTCCGACGTCCCGCGCATCTGTTCCCAGTAATCCTTTGCGAAAATGCCCGCGATGACGTCCGTTCTCGCGGGATCGCGATGTCTTGCGGTCATTCACGATGACGTCGCGCGAATGACCGCGAGACTTCGCGATCCCGCGAGAACGGACGCCATCGCGGGCATTTTCGCAAAGGATTACTGGGAACGGGAGCGTGGAGAGAAGCGGGAATGCTCCGCGGGACGTCAGAAGGTAAGAATAACAATATTTTTTATTTTTAAATTCTTTTTTTTTACAGGGATATGGTACCCAAAGCCCGGAGGACAGTCTCCTCTCCTCCGGACCGTGGGTACCATCCGCAAATGTTCTGCTTACTTTCTGCATGGTGTGCACAGCCACATGCGGGAAATAAGCGGGACAATGCATTCCTATGGGTGCAGGATCGCCGCGATTCCGCAAATTAATGAGCATGCTGCGGTTTATACCGCGAAGCGATTCCGCCGCGGTTAAAACCGCAGCATTAGCACAGCATTGCGGAATCCCATAGGAATGCATGGGATGCATATTTTTCGCATTTTCGCGGCAAAATCGCGCAGTTAAAACCGCCGCGGAAATGCGAAAAAAACGCCACGTGTGAACTCAGCCTTACCCGGCACAGTAGATGCAGGTCCTCAGGTCTCTCTCCTCACATCAGCATTGGACCCATTAGATGGCGAGCTCTTGGCATCAGGCTTTGGTCAGAGATTCTTAAGATGGAGGATTTTATATGCTGTTCTTACTCAGGATCAGTAATGTAATGTATGTACACAGTGACTGCACCAGCAGAATAGTGAGTGCAGCTCTGGAGTATAATACAGGATGTAACTCAGGATCAGTAATGTAATGTATGTACACAGTGACTGCACCAGCAGAATAGTGAGTGCAGCTCTGGAGTATAATACAGGATGTAACTCAGGATCAGTAATGTAATGTATGTACACAGTGACTGCACCAGCAGAATAGTGAGTGCAGCTCTGGAGTATAACACAGGATGTATCTCAGGATCAGTAATGTAATATATATACACTGTGACTGTACCAGCAGAATAGTGAGTGCAGCTCTGGAGTATAATACAGGAGGTAACTCAGGATCAGTAATGTAATGTATGTACACAGTGACTGCACCAGCAGAATAGTGAGTGCAGCTCTGGAGTATAATACAGGATGTAACTCAGGATCAGTAATGTAATGTATGTACACTGTGACTGCATCAGCAGAATAGTGAGTGCAGCTCTGGAGTATAATACAGGATGTAACTCAGGATCAGTAATGTAATGTGTGTACACAGTGACTGCACCAGCAGAATAGTGAGTGCAGCTCTGGAGTATAATACAGGATGTAACTCAGGATCAGTAATGTAATGTATGTACACAGTGACTGCACAAGCAGAATAGTGAGTGCAGATCTGGAGTATAATACAGGATGTAACTCAGGATCAGTAATGTAATGTATGTACACTGTGACTGCACCAGCAGAATAGTGAGTGCTGCTCTGGAGTATAATACAGGATGTAACTCAGGATCAGTAATGTAATGTGTGTACACAGTGACTGCACCAGCAGAATAGTGAGTGCAGCTCTGGAGTATAATACAGGATGTAACTCAGGATCAGTAATGTAATGTATGTACACAGTGACTGCACCAGCAGAATAGTGAATGTAGCTCTGGAGTATAATACAGGATGTAACTCAGGATCAGTAATGTAATGTATGTACACTGTGACTGCACCAGCAGAATAGTGAGTGCTGCTCTGGAGTATAATACAGGATGTAACTCAGGATCAGTAATGTAATGTATGTACACTGTGACTGTACCAGCAGAATAGTGAGTGCAGCTCTGGGGTATAATATAGGATGTAACTCAGGATCAGTAATGTTATGTATGTACACAGTGACTGCACCAGCAGAATAGTGAGTGCAGCTCTGGAGTATAATATAGGATGTAACTCAGGATCAGTAATGTAATGTATGTACACAGTGACTGCACCAGCAGAATAGTGAGTGCAGCTCTGGGGAATAATACAGGATGTAACTCAGGATCAGTAATGTAATGTATGTACACAGTGACTGCACCAGCAGAATAGTGAGTGCAGCTCTGGGGAATAATACAGGATGTAACTCAGGATCAGTAATGTAATGTGTGTACACAGTGACTGCACCAGCAGAATAGTGAGTGCAGCTCTGGAGTATAATACAGGATGTAACTCAGGATCAGTAATGTAATGTATGTACACAGTGACTGCACCAGCAGAATAGTGAGTGCAGCTCTGGGGTATAATACAGGATGTAACTCAGGATCAGTAATGTAATGTATGTACACAGTGACTGCACCAGCAGAATAGTGAGTGCAGCTCTGGGGAATAATACAGGATGTAACTCAGGATCAGTAATGTAATGTATGTACACAGTGACTGCACCAGCAGAATAGTGAGTGCAGCTCTGGGGAATAATACAGGATGTAACTCAGGATCAGTAATGTAATGTATGTACACAGTGACTGCACCAGCAGAATAGTGAGTACAGCTCTGGGGTATAATACAGGATGTAACTCAGGATCAGTAATGTAATGTATGTACACAGTGACTGCACCAGCAGAATAGTGAGTGCAGCTCTGGGGAATAATACAGGATGTAACTCAGGATCAGTAATGTAATGTATGTACACAGTGACTGCACCAGCAGAATAGTGAGTGCAGCTCTGGGGAATAATACAGGATGTAACTCAGGATCAGTAATGTAATGTGTGTACACAGTGACTGCACCAGCAGAATAGTGAGTGCAGCTCTGGAGTATAATACAGGATGTAACTCAGGATCAGTAATGTAATGTATGTACACAGTGACTGCACCAGCAGAATAGTGAGTGCAGCTCTGGGGTATAATACAGGATGTAACTCAGGATCAGTAATGTAATGTATGTACACAGTGACTGCACCAGCAGAATAGTGAGTGCAGCTCTGGGGAATAATACAGGATGTAACTCAGGATCAGTAATGTAATGTATGTACACAGTGACTGCACCAGCAGAATAGTGAGTGCAGCTCTGGGGAATAATACAGGATATAACTCAGGATCAGTAATGTAATGTATGTACACAGTGACTGCACCAGCAGAATAGTGAGCGCAGCTCTGGAGGATAATACAGGATGTAACTCAGGATCAGTAATGTAATGTATGTACACAGTGACTACACCAGCAGAATAGTGAGTGCAGCTCTGGGGAATAATACAGGATATAACTCAGGATCAGTAATGTAATGTATGTACACAGCGACTGCACCAGCAGAATAGTGAGAGCAGCTCTGGAGGATAATACAGGATGTAACTCAGGATCAGTAATGTAATGTATGTACACAGCGACTGCACCAGCAGAATAGTGAGCGCAGCTCTGGAGGATAATACAGGATGTAACTCAGGATCAGTACAGGATCAGTCATGTAATCATTTAGTAATGTAATAGAAAAATCTTTTATTTAGTGATTATTTTCTAGAGAAGTGACAGGTTAGCGCCACCTTGTGGTCATATTAATACTTTGCATGTTTATGCATTATGCATTTTGACAATGGCAGATATTAGTAAGTTGCACCAATACTGAGGCCAAACAATGGCAGCTCCATAAAGGTGTATAGTGCAGGTTTATGCAAAGTGACCGTAGAGGTAGAAACACCAGGAAAAAGCTCATTTTTTTGGTATAACATATCTATGGGGACTGTAGGAGACCCGTCATTATCTATGGGGCGGTTCCTGGACGCTATATCTCATCTATCTCATCATTTGGACTCATCTTTGCAGTGGACACAACTTGGGTTGATTCCCCAGTGGAACCCAATGCTGTGTAGAACGGATGAATAGCGGCCGCTGACGTAGCGGAGGACGGTGGTGTCATACAGGGGGAAATCGTTGAAGCTGTTTCCGGAAGGTTGTCCAAATTTTAGAATTCTCCCACGGCTTGTCACAAAGACCAGCTCGTTCACGTATGAGGCCACCTTCCCGGACACTTGGACGACATTCTCTCCTTTATGTAGTAGGACCTCAAAGAGTGTTCCTGAGGGGTTCCCGTAATAAGGTCCCCAGCTGTCTCCATACTTGAACTGGATCCTGAGGAGACAAGAACATGAGTAAGAGAGACGATCCTGAGCGCTGCCGTCTATTGAACGCAGGTAAGTCCGCGTGTGTTCACCGAATCGTGCGGACTCACCGTGTACAATACATTCTATCGGTGGAGGCTCACGTCTCCGCAAGAGAAATCGACATGCTGCGGTCTGGAAAGATGCGCCACATGTCCGTCCCTGCCATCTGTGGACACATAGTGGACGTGGGATTTCTTGAAATCCCATCCACTATGCTGTAACATCTGGACGCAGTGGGTTGGACGCTGTGGATGTACGCAGCATCCAACCCGCAGCGATTACTGATCTTCTGCACATCCCCTCACTGGCTACACTCACCTCCAGGTAGCATCACACTTGTACACTGCGTACTTCGCATGTATTCGCCCTCCTTCCCTGGCTCCTATCTCCTCCGAGTGACACTATCAGACCAGTCTCATCCTCGCATCTTTTATGAGCAGAAGGTCTCATATTCTCATATGTTGGGGACAGTAACAGGGGCAATCTCTACTATAGGGCAGCAGACAATTCAAGATGTTTCCACTGTTAACAGAGCCGGCGTCAGCTCCCAGCGTACCTGGGCAAGTGTGCTATGGGGGCCCTGTGTCAGGGCCAGAAAGTGCCCCCCCACCCATCGCTTGCTCCAGGCACATGCGATGCTCACCTCCCTGTTCCTGCGCTGCGGCGTCTTCCGTCCTCTGACTGTGACAATCATGTCAGAGCATGTGATGACGTCAGTGCTGTGCACCCTCTGCCTGAGCAGCGAGGAGAGGTGAGTATTTCTTTTTTTTAATGTTTGGAGCAATATATAGGGCCAATTACATGTTGAGCATCTTATGGGGCCAATTTTATATGCGGCTAATTATATATGGAGGATCTCATGGATCCAATTACATATAGAGCATTATATGGGGCCCATCATATACTGTATGGAGCATTATATGGGGTCAATTATTTTATATGGTCAACATATGGGGTCCATTCTGTATGGAGTATTATATGGGGCTCATTATTTTGTATGGAGCAGTATATGGGGCTCATTATTCTGTATGGAGCAATATATGGAGCTCATTATACTGTATGGAGTATTATATGGGGCTTATTATTTTGTATGGAGCAGTATATGGGGCTCATTATTCTGTATGGAGCAATATATTGGGCTCATTATTCTGTATGGAGCAATATATGGGGCCCATTATACTGTATGGAGTATTATATGGGGCTTATTATTTTGTATGCAGCAGTATATGGGGCTCATTATTCTGTATGGAACAATATATGGGGCTCATTATTCTGTATGGAGCAGTATATGGGGCTCATTATTCTATATGGAGCAATATATGAGGCTCATTATTTTGTATGGAGCAGTATATGGGGCTCATTATTCTGTATGGAGCAATATATGGAGCTCATTATACTGTATGGAGTATTATATGGGGCTTATTATTTTGTATGGTCAATATATGGGGCTCATTGTACTGCATGGAGCTATTGGTATCACTCATGTAATGTAAAAAGTAAGTGAAATCTTTGGCATTGTATACCTATATTTCTCTGCCGTATCTGTGCATCATGAATTATGGTATGTGTTAAAGGGGCCACTGAGACTCTGTCACCTGGAGGCCAATGAAAACCTGGAGCCGGCCTTAACTGCTAATGCGCTAGTTTCGGCTCAACCTCACCACATAGGTCCTCTGCAAGTGACACTGGAGGGAAGCCCACTCCTAAGCTACCTCTCTGGTTAGCCAATAAAGGTATCACACCTTGAATACTTTTCTCAGTTTTTTTGGGGACATAAGTATTTACATCTATTTTTCTGGCTAACACGGTACCACAATTTTATTTTGTAGTGTACATCCTAAGTTACCTCTGTGAGCATCCCCTGCAGAGTCCCCTGGATAACAAACTTAACTCTTCACTCACTATATTGCTGCAGTGTTCAGTATGTTAGTATACCACAAGGTTAAAAGGGTTGTCCCACAAGCAAAGATGTACACTTTAAGCATAGATCTTGGAATAATTATAAGATTCCCAATTGGAGGTCTTAAAAAAAACCCTGTTGTGAGGTAAGTGTATAAATGTGCCACTGCTATGTCCTGTCTTATTTGTTGTGATCATGGATGGCACATCCCACAATTCCTGGCCAGGGAGGAAGTATAAGTGATTATACAGACAACACAGCAGTGGGTTGAAGCTGCTGCTTTCTGTGAGGTAAAACATTTCCCTGCCTGTTTTATCACAGGAGCAATTATTTTTGCCGGTTCTTCAATCCCCTGAGCTCATCATAAATCAAGTGAGTAATGTAGGAGCTTCGGCTGTCACTGAGCTCAAATGTCACTTACTCGATCTATAGTGAACTCGGAGGGCAGAAACCCTCGCTCCTGTGATAAAACAGGCAGACAAATGTTGTACCTCACAGAAAGAAGCAGCTGTGAACCCATGTTGTCTTGTTCGTATACTCTTTTGCTTCCTCCCCTGCCCAGGAGCTGTGGTATGATCAGTCCATATTCCTGCATGGTCGGACACGACCATTACACAGTACACAGCAGGGGCACATTTATAAGATTACCTCAGCACAGGAACATTTTTTTAACACATCCAATTGTGGAAATTATCATTATTACAATATTTAGTGATTAAAATGAACTTTGTTTGTGGGTAACCCCCTTTCAGCTAAATGACCAAGTGACAAGCACACTGATGGATAATTGCGCTGACTTCTTTCTCTGGACCCTACAACATTTACCTTACAGGTTAGCATCAGCATGCAGTGCAATAAAAAACAATAAAGAGATAGAACAGAGTAAAATCTCCAGTATCTCACCCGATGACGTGACTCGGATTCTCCCGCACTCTCAGTCCTGTTATCGGCCCATTGAGCTGCTCCGATGAGAAGGAAAATGCAGTGCCCCCTCCTGCCCCGTACTCCCCCACAAAGGAGGACATGCGGGATTGTACTACAGAATGAAGAGAGACTCAACGTCTTATATATATCACAGATAGGCAGATATACATATATACAATGACAGAATAGATGAGTGACAGCAAGACAAGCTGCAATGACGTCACTCACCACTGGAGGCCACTGAGGAGCCCAGGAGCAGGCACAGGCACAGCAGAGCCAGCATCGTGCAGGAAGAGAGCGCTGCGCAGTCCTGGAGGGGTCACTGGTCCAAAGCTGTAACCAAGGAGACCAGAGATACACTGAGAGTACCACCGCTGGCATACTGATAATAACCCACCACTGAGAGTACCACCGCAGTTATACTGATAATAACCCACCACTGAGAGTACCACCGCTGCTATACTGATGACCTACCACTGAGAGTACCACCGCTGTTATACTGATGACCTACCACTGAGAGTACCACCGCTGTTATACTGATAATAACCCACCACTGAGAGTACCACCGCAGTTATACTGATAATAACCCACCACTGAGAGTACCACCGCTGCTATACTGATGACCTACCACTGAGAGTACCACCGCTGTTATACTGATGACCTACCACTGAGAGTACCACCGCTGTTATACTGATGACCTACCACTGAGAGTACCACCGCTGTTATACTGATGACCTACCACTGAGAGTACCACCGCTGCTATACTGATGACCTACCACTGAGAGTACCACCGCAGTTATACTGATAATAACCCACCACTGAGAGTACCACCGCTGCTATACTGATGACCTACCACTGAGAGTACCACCGCTGCTATACTGATGACCTACCACTGAGAGTAGCACCGCTGTTATACTGATGACCTACCACTGAGAGTACCACCGCTGTTATACTGATGACCTACCACTGAGAGTACCACCGCTGTTATACTGATGACCTACCACTGAGAGTACCACCGCTGTTATACTGATGACCTACCACTGAGAGTACCACCGCTGTTATACTGATGACCTACCACTGAGAGTACCACCGCTGTTATACTGATGACCTACCACTGAGAGTACCACCGCAGTTATACTGATAATAACCCACCACTGAGAGTACCACCGCTGCTATACTGATGACCTACCACTGAGAGTACCACCGCTGCTATACTGATGACCTACCACTGAGAGTACCACCGCTGTTATACTGATGACCTACCACTGAGAGTACCACCGCTGTTATACTGATGACCTACCACTGAGAGTACCACCGCTGTTATACTGATGACCTACCACTGAGAGTACCACCGCTGTTATACTGATGACCTACCACTGAGAGTACCACCGCTGTTATACTGATGACCTACCACTGAGAGTACCACCGCTGTTATACTGATGACCTACCACTGAGAGTACCACCGCTGTTATACTGATGACCTACCACTGAGAGTACCACCGCTGCTATACTGATGACCTACCACTGAGAGTACCACCGCTGCTATACTGATGACCTACCACTGAGAGTACCACCGCTGT
This sequence comes from Dendrobates tinctorius, assembly GCF_039654945.1. Taxonomy (NCBI): domain Eukaryota; kingdom Metazoa; phylum Chordata; class Amphibia; order Anura; family Dendrobatidae; genus Dendrobates; species Dendrobates tinctorius. The sequence goes on from NW_027361819.1 coordinate 3,709,702, forward strand.
TATACTGATGACCTACCACTGAGAGTACCACCGCTGCTATACTGATGACCTACCACTGAGAGTACCACCGCTGCTATACTAATGACCTACCACTGAGAGTACCACCGCTGTTATACTGATGACCTACCACTGAGAGTACCACCGCTGCTGTACTGATGACCTACCACTGAGAGTACCACCGCTGCTATACTGATGACCTACCACCGAGAGTACCACCGCTGCTGTACTGATGACCAACCACCGAGAGTACCACCGCTGCTATACTGATGACCTACCACTGAGAGTACCACCGCTGCTATACTGATGACCTACCACTGAGAGTACCACCGCTGCTATACTGATGACCAACCACCGAGAGTACCACCGCTGCTATACTGATGACCTACCACTGAGAGTACCACCGCTGCTATACTGTTGACCTACCACCGAGAGTACCACCGCTGCTATACTGATGACCTACCACTGAGAGTACCACCGCTGCTATACTGTTGACCTACCACCGAGAGTACCACCGTTGCTATACTGATGACCTACCACCGAGATACCACCGCTGTTATACTGATGACCTACCACCGAGAGTACCACCGCTGCTATACTGATGACCAACCACTGAGAGTACCACCGCTGTTATACTGATGACCTACCACTGAGAGTAACACCGCTGCTATACTGATGACCTACCACCGAGAGTACCACCGCTGCTATACTGATGACCTACCACTGAGAGTACCACCGCTGCTATACTGATGACCTACCACTGAGAGTATCACCGCTGCTATACTGATGACCAACCACTGAGAGTACCACCGCTGTTATACTGATGACCTACCACTGAGAGTAACACCGCTGCTATACTGATGACCTACCACCGAGAGTACCACCGCTGCTATACTGATGACCTACCACTGAGAGTATCACCGCTGCTATACTGATGACCTACCACCGAGAGTACCACCGCTGCTATACTGATGACCTACCACTGAGAGTACCACCGCTGCTATACTGATGACCTACCACTGAGAGTACCACCGCTGCTATACTGTTGACCTACCACTGAGAGTACCACCGCTCCTATACTGATGACCTACCACCGAGAGTACCACCGCTGCTATACTGATGATCTACCACCGAGAGTACCACCGCTGTTATACTGATGACCTACCACTGAGAGTGCCACCGCTGGTATACTGATGACCTACCACCGAGAGTACCAGCGCTGCTATACTGATGACCTACCACCGAGAGTACCACCGCTGTTATACTGATGACCTACCACCGAGAGTACCACCGCTGCTATACTGATGACCTACCACCGAGAGTACCACCGCTGCTATACTGATGACCTACCACCGAGAGTACCACCGCTGCTATACTGATGACCTACCACCGAGAGTACCACCTCTGCTATACTGATGACCTACCACTGAGAGTACCACCGCTGTTATACTGATGACCTACCACTGAGAGTACCACCGCTGCTATACTGATGACCTACCACCGAGAGTGCCACAACTGCTATACTGATGACCTACCACCGAGAGTACCACCGCTGTTATACTGATGACCTACCACCGAGAGTACCACCGCTGCTATACTGATGACCTACCACTGAGAGTACCACCGCTGCTATACTGATGACCTACCACTGAGAGTACCACCGCTGCTATACTGATGACCTACCACCGAGAGTACCACCGCTGCTATACTGATGACCTACCACCGAGAGTACCACCGCTGCTATACTGATGACCTACCACCGAGAGTACCACCGCTGCTATACTGATGACCTACCACCGAGAGTACCACCGCTGTTATACTGATGACCTACCACCGAGAGTACCACCGCTGTTATACTGATGACCTACCACCGAGAGTACCACCGCTGCTATACTGATGACCTACCACTGAGAGTACCACCGCTGTTATACTGATGACCAACCACCGAGAGTACCACCGCTGCTATACTGTTGACCTACCACCGAGAGTACCACCGCTGCTATACTGATGACCTACCACTGAGAGTACCACCGCTGTTATACTGATGACCAACCACCGAGAGTACCACCGCTGCTATACTGTTGACCTACCACCGAGAGTACCACCGCTGCTATACTGATGACCTACCACCGAGAGTACCACCGCTGCTATACTGATGACCTACCACCGAGAGTACCACCGCTGCTATTCTGATGACCAACCACCGAGAGTACCACCGCTGCTATACTGATGACCTACCACTGAGAGTACCACCGCTGCTATACTGATGACCAACCACTGAGAGTACCACCGCTGCTATTCTGATGACCAACCACCGAGAGTACCACCGCTGCTATACTGATGACCAACCACTGAGAGTACCACCGCTGCTATTCTGATGACCAACCACCGAGAGTACCACCGCTGCTATACTGATGACCAACCACTGAGAGTACCACCGCTGCTATTCTGATGACCAACCACCGAGAGTACCACCGCTGCTATACTGATGACCTACCACCGAAAGTACCACCGCTGCTATTCTGATGACCAACCACCGAGAGTACCACCGCTGCTATACTGATGACCTACCACTGAGAGTACCACCGCTGTTATACTGATAATAACCTACTATAGGAGTACCCCCAGCGTTATAGTGCTGTATACCATCAATGCCTATATCTTTACGTTGCCTTGGTCAGTGCGGCCCCAATGGTCTTTATTGCTCCTGGATGAGCCACTCACCTGGTGTCGGTCGCGGGGATGTGACTGTGGCTCTTCTCAGCAGTATATATATAGCCTCCTCTGACACGCGGGTACCATATGGCGCCATCATACAGGGCAGTGCAGTGACATCCCATTAACCCTATCACTGCCCATCTCTGAGGAATTTTACTGCAGTATTTTTAGTTTCCAGGACCTGAGCCCGGAGAGACAAAGGGCGCAGGGAGATAAGAGGGGATCCGGGTCCTATATACACTGCAGGTCGCCCGAACCTCTGCCCCTAATTCCAGGCGCAACATCTGGCGCCCAGCAGATATCACTTTATGGCGGCTCATATAATATCCATGACTCCGCACACGGTACACAAGGAGACAGTATGGGGAGGTGCGGATCAGAGGAGGAAAAGGGCAAGAAGACACAGGAGCTTCTCACTAAATTAGATATAATCAAGAAGTGCCTCTCCTCTATTCTATAGAGTCATTACACACAGAGGGATCTATGTCACGGGTTTATTCCTGGTAATGTTGATGATTACGGCTTACAGCCAATGAGAACCCAAAAGTCATTATCTCAGTAAATTAGAATAATTAACAATAAACCCCTGTAAAGGCTCCTAAGTGTTTATAAAGGTCCCGTAGTCTGTTTCAGTAGCTCCACAATCATGGGGAAGACTGCTGACCTGACAGATGTCCAGAAGGCCGTCACTGACACACTCCACAAGGAGGGGAAGCCACAAAAGGTCATTGCTAAAGAAGCCGGCTGTTCACAGAGTGCTGTATGCAAGAATATTAATGGAAAGTGGAGTGGAAGGAAAAAGTGTGGTAGAAAAGGTGCACAAGTCACCGGGATAACCGCAGCCTGGAAAGGATTGTTAGGAAAAGGTCATTCAGTAATGTGGGGGAGATTAACAAGGAGCGGACTGCTGCTGGAGTCATTGCTTCACACCACACACAGACGTCTCCAGGACATGGGCTACAAGTGTCACATTCCTTGTGTCAGCCACTCATGACCAATAGACAACGCCAGAAGCGTCTTACCTGGGCCAAGGAGAAGAACCGGACTGTTGTCAGTGGTCCCAGAGTCTGGAGGAAGAGTGGAGGCCACAATCCAAGCTGCTGGAGGTCTAGTGTGAAGTCTCCACCATCAGTGATGGTTTGGGGAGTCATGTCATCTGCTGGTGTAGGACCACTGTGTTTTATCAAGACCAAAGTCAGCGCAGCCGTCTACCAGGACATATTAGAGCACTTCATGCTTCCCTCTGCTGACAAGCTTTTTGGAGATGGAAATGTCATTCTCCAGCAGGACTTGGCCCCTGTCCACACTGCCAAAAGCACCAATATCTGGTGTACACACAACAGTATCACTGGGCTTGATTGGCAGCAAAGTCGCCTGACCTTAACCCCATAGAGAATCTATGGAGTATTGTCAGGAGGAAGATGAGAGACACCAGACCCAACAATGCAGACGAGCTGAAGGCTGCTATCAAAGCGACCTGGGCTTCCATAACCCCTCAGCAGTGCCACAGGCTGATCGCCTCCATGCCACGCCGTATTGATGCAGTAATTGATGCAGAAGGAGCCCGACCAAGTACTGAGGGCATTTACTGATCACACATTTCAGATTTTACAATCATTTTTCAGGCTGGTGTTATAAAGTATTCTAATTTCCTGAGATAATGACTTTTGGGTTCTCATTGGCTGTATAATCACCAACATTACCAGAAATAAACCCGTGAGATAGATCACTCTGTGTGTAATGACTCTATAGGATACAGGAGAGGCACTGTTTGTATTGAAGAATTGAAATAAATTCACTTTTTGATGATATTGTAATTGTGTGAGTAGCTCCTGTACGCTGAGCGCTGTCCTCCTCTGTCAGCCGGTTCTGCCCTTCATATTTTACAGTAGCCATTATTAGCCATTCAGTCACAGAGTCACCTGGGCTCCATACAGATGCACAGACCCCGCTCTCTGCGGCCCAGGATCTATGGCAGCCTGGTAGGGACAATCTCATGTATATATTTTATCATACAGATCTCTACTGCTCTCTGCTGTCACCCTTGGCCTCTCTGGAGCACGGTGGTCTGGTCTTGATGCTCCCTGCATTATATAGGCTTGTGTTGTTCCAGCACTGTCAGATTATTACTATATGGTGGTATTATGTAGAGACTGTATAGCACTATATGGTGGTATTTCAGCACTGTATGGCAGGATTATATTAGCACTACATGACAGTATGCAGTAGACACTGGACAGTGCTGTGGCTTTCATAGTCTTTCCTTATTCAGAAAGAAGCTCCGGACATGGACCTGTCATCTGGAGTGCGATCAGTACGAGAAGTCGTTGCTTGCGCTCCACCCTGGACATATGGAGTCTTTATCTCAGTGGGAGGATTAGCAGCTGCGCCCTGAAAGCAAACTGTGGTGTAATCCCCTCATCCAAGGTGGATCTAAAACTAGAAGTTCTGCAGCAGCTGGGGCAATGAGTCAGTCCAGAGCGTCATTGTACCCTCATCACTGTAGTGTAGCGCGACCTCTGTCAGTGACACCAGCAGCAGGCAGGCCCTGCGGCCGATGGATCGCACCTGCACTGATGCATTGTAACAAACCTTCAGCTATTTGGGCAAGGCTAGATAGGGAATTCACTGACTGCAAGCAGAGGTCTTGTGATTTGTGAGAAACAGAAACATTAAGGGTCCGATTCATCATTTGTGGGGTTTCTTTGGAATCCTTTTTATTTTTTTGTCTTGTGATATTCGTTGATGTTTTTTGCACCAAATTCTTTAAAAAGGTCAAAAATGGAGTTCATAAAATCTGGCACTCATAAAATCTCTCCGGTCAGGACTTGGTGCACATTTGCGCCCAAATTTTAAACTTTTTAAAAAGTTGTAATTGATGACTCTGGAAACCCCAAATCTCGACCAAAATAGCAAGTGCAAAATAAAACAGGTGGCTCCCGGGTCAGGAGCCAACTCTGCAAGTGTGAGGAAGCGTCTCTGTAAGTGTAAGGAGGCGTCTCTGTAAGAGTAAGGTGGCGTCTCTGAAAGTGTAAGGAGGCGTCTCTGTAAGTAGAAGGAGGCGTGTCTGTAAGTGTAAGGAGGCTTCTCTGTAAGTGTAAGGAGGCTTCTCTGTAAGTGTAAGGAGGCGTCTCTGTAAGTACAAGGAGGCGTCTCTGTAAGAGTAAGGTGGCGTCTCTGAAAGTGTAAGGAGGCGTCTCTGTAAGTAGAAGGAGGCGTGTCTGTAAGTGTAAGGAGGCGTCTCTGTAAGTGTAAGGAGGCTTCTCTGTAAGTGTAAGGAGGCGTCTCTGTAAGTGTAAGGAGGCGTCTCTGTAAGTGTAAGGAGGCGTCTCTGTAAGTGTAAGGAGGCTTCTCTGTAAGTAGAAGGAGGCGTGTCTGTAAGTAGAAGGAGGCGTCTCTGTAAGTGTAAGGAGGCGTGTCTGTAAGTGTAAGGAGGCTTCTCTGTAAGTGTAAGGAGGCGTCTCTGTAAGTGTAAGGAGGCGTCTCTGTAAGTGTAAGGAGGCTTCTCTGTAAGTGTAAGGAGGCTTCTCTGTAAGTAGAAGGAGGCGTGTCTGTAAGTAGAAGGAGGCGTCTCTGTAAGTGTAAGGAGGCGTCTCTGTAAGTATAAGGAGGCGTCTCTGTAAGTGTAAGGAGGCTTCTCTGTAAGTAGAAGGAGGCGTGTCTGTAAGTAGAAAGAGGCGTGTCTGTAAGTAGAAGGAGGCGTCTCTGTAAGTGTAAGGAGGCGTCTCTGTAAGTGTAAGGAGGCGTCTCTGTAAGTGTAAGGAGGCGTCTCTGTAAGTGTAAGGATGTAAGGAGGCGTCTCTGTAAGTGTAAGGAGGCTTCTCTGTAAGTGTAAGGAGGCATCTCTGTAAGTAGGAGTCTCTTTAAGTATAAGGAGGCGTCTCTGTAAGTAGGAGGAGTCTCTGTATGTATAAGGAGGCGTCTGTAAGTGTAAGGAGGCGTCTCTGTAAGTGTAAGGAGGCTTCTCTGTAAGTGTAAGGAGGCGTCTCTGTAAGTGTAAGGATGTAAGGAGGCGTCTCTATAAGTGTAAGGAGGCTTCTCTGTAAGTGTAAGGAGGCATCTCTGTAAGTAGGAGGAGTCTCTTTAAGTATAAGGAGGCGTCTCTGTAAGTAGGAGGAGTCTCTGTATGTATAAGGAGGCGTCTCTGTAAGTGTAAGGAGGCGTCTCTGTAAGTATAAGGAGGCTTCTCTGTAAGTGTAAGGAGGCGTCTCTGTAAGTGTAAGGAGGCGTCTCTGTAAGTGTAAGGAGGCGTCTCTGTAAGTGTAAGGAGGCGTCTCTGTAAGTGTAAGGAGGCTTCTCTGTAAGTAGAAGGAGGCGTGTCTGTAAGTAGAAGGAGGCGTCTCTGTAAGTGTAAGGAGGCGTGTCTGTAAGTGTAAGGAGGCTTCTCTGTAAGTGTAAGGAGGCGTCTCTGTAAGTGTAAGGAGGCGTCTCTGTAAGTGTAAGGAGGCTTCTCTGTAAGTGTAAGGAGGCTTCTCTGTAAGTAGAAGGAGGCGTGTCTGTAAGTAGAAGGAGGCGTCTCTGTAAGTGTAAGGAGGCGTCTCTGTAAGTATAAGGAGGCGTCTCTGTAAGTGTAAGGAGGCTTCTCTGTAAGTAGAAGGAGGCGTGTCTGTAAGTAGAAAGAGGCGTGTCTGTAAGTAGAAGGAGGCGTCTCTGTAAGTGTAAGGAGGCGTCTCTGTAAGTGTAAGGAGGCGTCTCTGTAAGTGTAAGGAGGCGTCTCTGTAAGTGTAAGGATGTAAGGAGGCGTCTCTGTAAGTGTAAGGAGGCTTCTCTGTAAGTGTAAGGAGGCATCTCTGTAAGTAGGAGTCTCTTTAAGTATAAGGAGGCGTCTCTGTAAGTAGGAGGAGTCTCTGTATGTATAAGGAGGCGTCTGTAAGTGTAAGGAGGCGTCTCTGTAAGTGTAAGGAGGCTTCTCTGTAAGTGTAAGGAGGCGTCTCTGTAAGTGTAAGGATGTAAGGAGGCGTCTCTATAAGTGTAAGGAGGCTTCTCTGTAAGTGTAAGGAGGCATCTCTGTAAGTAGGAGGAGTCTCTTTAAGTATAAGGAGGCGTCTCTGTAAGTAGGAGGAGTCTCTGTATGTATAAGGAGGCGTCTCTGTAAGTGTAAGGAGGCGTCTCTGTAAGTATAAGGAGGCTTCTCTGTAAGTGTAAGGAGGCGTCTCTGTAAGTGTAAGGAGGCGTCTCTGTAAGTGTAAGGAGGCGTCTCTGTAAGTATAAGGAGGCGTCTCTGTAAGTGTAAGAAGGCGTCTCTGTAAGTGTAAGGAGGCTTCTCTGTAAGTGTAAGGAGGCGTCTCTGTAAGTGTAAGGAGGCGTCTCTGTAAGTGTAAGGAGGCGTCTCTGTAAGTAGGAGGAGTCTCTTTAAGTATAAGGAGGCATCTCTGTAAGTAGGAGGAGTCTCTGTATGTATAAGGAGGCGTCTGTAAGTGTAAGGAGTCGTCTGTAAGTGTAAGGAGGCGTCTCTGTAAGTATAAGGAGGCATCTCTGTAAGTATAAGGAGGCTTCTCTGTAATTGTAAGGAGGCGTCTCTGTAAGTGTAAGGAGGCTTCTCTGTAAGTGTAAGGAGGCGTCTCTGTAAGTGTAAGGAGGCGTCTCTGTAAGTGTAAGGAGGCTTCTCTGTAAGTGTAAGGAGGCATCTCTGTAAGTAGGAGGAGTCTCTTTAAGTATAAGGAGGCATCTCTATAAGTAGGAGGAGTCTCTGTATGTATAAGGAGGCGTCTGTAAGTGTAAGGAGGCGTCTGTAAGTGTAAGGAGGCGTCTCTGTAAGTATAAGGAGGCTTCTCTGTAAGTGTAAGGAGGCGTCTCTGTAAGTGTAAGGAGGCTTCTCTGTAAGTGTAAGGAGGCTTCTCTGTAAGTGTAAGGAGGCATGTCTGTAAGTAGGAGGAGTCTCTTTAAGTATAAGGAGGCGTCTCTGTAAGTAGGAGGAGTCTCTGTATGTATAAGGAGGCGTCTGTAAGTGTAAGGAGGCGTCTCTGTAAGTATAAGGAGGCGTCTCTGTAAGTGTAAGGAGGCGTCTCTGTAAGTATAAGGAGGCGTCTCTGCAAGTGTAAGGAGGTGTCTCTGCAAGTGTAAGGAGGCGTCTCTGTAAGTGTAAGGAGACGTCACTGTAAGTGTAAGGAGGCGTCTCTGTAAGTGTAAGGAGGCATCTCTGTAAGTAGGAGGAGTGTCTTTAAGTATAAGGAGGTGTCTCTGTAAGTAGGAGGAGTCTCTGTATGTATAAGGAGGCGTCTGTAAGTGTAAGGAGGCGTCTCTGTAAGTATAAGGAGGCTTCTCTGTAAGTGTAAGGAGGCGTCTCTGTAAGTGTAAGGAGGCGTCTCTGTAAGTGTAAGGAGGCGTCTCTGTAAGTGTAAGGAGGCGTCTCTGTAAGTGTAAGGAGGCTTCTCTGTAAGTAGGAGGAGTCTCTTTAAGTATAAGGAGGCATCTCTGTAAGTAGGAGGAGTCTCTGTATGTATAAGGAGGCGTCTGTATTTGTAAGGAGGCATCTCTGTAAGTGTAAGGAGGCGTCTGTAAGTATAAGGAGGCTTCTCTGTAAGTATAAGGAGGCTTCTCTGTAAGTGTAAGGAGGCGTCTCTGTAAGTGTAAGGAGGCTTCTCTGTAAGTGTAAGGAGGCGTCTCTGTAAGTGTAAGGAGGCGTCTCTGTAAGTGTAAGGAGGCTTCTCTGTAAGTGTAAGGAGGCATCTCTGTAAGTAGGAGGAGTCTCTTTAAGTATAAGGAGGCATCTCTGTAAGTAGGAGGAGTCTCTGTATGTATAAGGAGGCGTCTGTAAGTGTAAGGAGGCGTCTGTAAGTGTAAGGAGGCGTCTCTGTAAGTATAAGGAGGCTTCTCTGTAAGTATAAGGAGGCTTCTCTGTAAGTGTAAGGAGGCATCTCTGTAAGTGTAAGGAGGCGTCTCTGTAAGTGTAAGGAGGCTTCTCTGTAAGTGTAAGGAGGCGTCTCTGTAAGTATAAGGAGGCTTCTCTGTAAGTGTAAGGAGGCGTCTCTGTAAGTGTAAGGAGGCGTCTCTGTAAGTGTAAGGAGGCTTCTCTGTAAGTGTAAGGAGGCGTCTCTGTAAGTGTAAGGAGGCTTCTCTGTAAATGTAAGGAGGCATCTCTGTAAGTAGGAGGAGTCTCTTTAAGTATAAGGAGGCGTCTCTGTAAGTAGGAGTCTCTGTATGTATAAGGAGGCGTCTGTAAGTGTAAGGAGGCGTCTCTGTAAGTATAAGGAGGCGTCTCTGTAAGTGTAAGGAGGCGTCTCTGTAAGTATAAGGAGGCGTCTCTGCAAGTGTAAGGAGGTGTCTCTGCAAGTGTAAGGAGGCGTCTCTGTAAGTGTAAGGAGGCGTCTCTAAGTGTAAGGAGGCATCTCTGTAAGTGTAAGGAGGCTTCTCTGTAAGTGTAAGGAGGCATCTCTGTAAGTAGGAGGAGTCTCTTTAAGTATAAGGAGGTGTCTCTGTAAGTAGGAGGAGTCTCTGTATGTATAAGGAGGCGTCTGTAAGTGTAAGGAGGCGTCTCTGTAAGTATAAGGAGGCTTCTCTGTAAGTGTAAGGAGGCGTCTCTGTAAGTGTAAGGAGGCGTCTCTGTAAGTGTAAGGAGGCTTCTCTGTAAGTGTAAGGAGGCGTCTCTGTAAGTGTAAGGAGGCATCTCTGTAAGTGTAAGGAGGCTTCTCTGTAAGTGTAAGGAGGCATCTCTGTAAGTAGGAGGAGTCTCTTTAAGTATAAGGAGGCGTCTCTGTAAGTAGGAGGAGTCTCTGTATGTATAAGGAGGCATCTGTAAGTGTAAGGAGGCGTCTGTAAGTGTAAGGAGGCGTCTCTGTAAGTGTAAGGAGGCGTCTCTGTAAGTGTAAGGAGGCGTCTCTGCAAGTGTAAGGAGGCGTCTCTGTAAGTGTAAGGAGGCGTCTCTGTAAGTGTAAGGAGGCATCTCTGTAAGTGTAAGGAGGCTTCTCTAAGTATAAGGAGGCTTCTCTGTAAGTGTAAGGAGGCGTCTCTGTAAGTGTAAGGAGGCGTCTCTGTAAGTGTAAGGAGGCGTCGCTGTAAGTGTAAGGAGGATTCTCTGTAAGTGTAAGGAGGCGTCTCTGTAAGTGTAAGGAGGCTTCTTTGTAAGTGTAAAGAGGCATCTCTGTAAGTAGGAGGAGTCTCTGTAAGTATAAGGAGGCGTCTCTGTAAGTAGGAGGAGTCTCTGTAAGTATAAGGAGGCGTCTGTAAGTGTAAGGAGGCGTCTGTAAGTGTAAGGAGGCGTCTCTGTAAGTATAAGGAGGCGTCTCTGTAAGTATAAGGAGGCGTCTCTGTAAATATAAGGAGGCGTCTGTAAGTGTAAGGAGGCGTCTGTAAGTGTAAGGAGGCGTCTCTGTAAGTATAAGGAGGCGTCTCTGTAAGTATAAGGAGGCGTCTCTGTAAGTGTAAGGAGGCATCTCTGTAAGTAGGAGGAGTCTCTGTAAGTATAAGGAGGCGTCTCTGTAAGTGTAAAGAGGCATCTCTGTAAGTAGGAGGAGTCTCTGTAAGTATAAGGAGGCGTCTCTGTAAGTAGGAGTAGTCTCTGTAAGTATAAGGAGGCGTCTGTAAGTGTAAGGAGGCGTCTGTAAGTGTAAGGAGGCGTCTCTGTAAGTATAAGGAGGCGTCTCTGTAAGTATAAGGAGGCGTCTCTGTAAATATAAGGAGGCGTCTGTAAGTGTAAGGAGGCGTCTGTAAGTGTAAGGAGGCATCTCTGTAAGTATAAGGAGGCGTCTCTGTAAGTGTAAGGAGGCATCTCTGTAAGTAGGAGGAGTCTCTGTAAGTATAAGGAGGCGTCTCTGTAAGTGTAAGGAGGCGTCTGTAAGTGTAAGGAGACGTCTGTAAGTGTAAGGAGGTGTCTCTGTAAGTGTAAGGAGGCGTCTCTGTAAGTGTAAGGAGGCGTCTCTGTAAGTATAAGGAGGCGTCTCTGTAAGTGTAAGGAGGCGTCTCTGTAAGTGTAAGGAGGCGTCTCTGTAAGTGTAAGGAGGCTTCTCTGTAAGTATAAGGAGGCTTCTCTGTAAGTGTAAGGAGGCGTCTCTGTAAGTATAAGGAGGCGTCTCTGTAAGTGTAAGGAGGCGTCTCTGTAAGTGTAAGGAGGCATCTCTGTAAGTATAAGGAGGCGTCTCTGTAAGTGTAAGGAGGCGTCTGTAAGTGTAAGGAGGCGTCTGTAAGTGTAAGGAGGCGTCTGTAAGTGTAAGGAGGTGTCTCTGTAAGTGTAAGGAGGCATCTCTGTAAGTGTAACGAGGCGTCTCTGTAAGTATAAGGAGGCGTCTCTGTAAGTGTAAGGAGGCGTCTCTGTAAGTGTAAGGAGGCGTCTCTGTAAGTGTAAGGAGGCTTCTCTGTAAGTGTAAAGAGGCTTCTCTGTAAGTGTAAGGAGGCGTCTCATAGAATCATAGAATCGTAGAGTTGGAAGGGACCTCCTGGGCCATCTGGTCCAACCCCCTGCTCAAAGCAGGATTCGCTAAATCATCCCAGTCAGATGTCTGTCCAGCCTCTGTTTGAAGACTTCCATTGAAGGAGAACTCACCACTTCTCGTGGCAGCCTGTTCCACTCATTGATCACTCTAACTGTCAAAAAGTTTTTTCTAATATCTAATCTGTGTCTCTTCCCATTCAGTTTCATCCCATTGCTTCTAGTCTTTCCTTGTGCAAATGAGAATAAAGTTGATCCTTCTACAATGTGACAGCCCTTTAGATATTTGTAGACAGCTATTAAGTCTCCTCTCAGTCTTCTCTTTTGCAAACTAAACATTCCCAAATCCTGCAACCTTTCCTCATAAGACAGGGTTTGCAGACCTGTCACCATTCTGGTCGCTCTTTTCTGAACTTGCTCCAGTTTGTTGATGTCTTTTTTAAAATGTGGTGCCCAAAACTGGACACAATATTCCAGATGAGGTCTGACCAAAGAGGAGTAGAGGGAAATAATGACTTCACGTGATCTAGACTGTATGCTTCTGTTAATACATCCTAGAATTGCATTTGCCTTTTTTGCTGCTGCATCACACTGTTGACTCATATTCAGTCTGTGATCTATTAGTATACCCAAGTCTTTTTCACATGTGCTGTCACTTAGCCCTATTCCTCCCATTCTATATATGCTTTTTTCATTTTTATTGCCCAGATGTAGTACTTTGCATTTCTCCCTGTTAAAAACCATTCTGTTAGTTGCTGCCCACTTCTCCAGTTTATTTAAATCTTTTTGAATCCTCTCTCTCTCTTCTCTAGTATTAGCTATCCCTCCTAGCTTTGTGTCATCAGCAAATTTAATCAGTTTACCCTCAATTCCTTCATCTAAATCGTTGATAAAGATGTTGAACAATACAGGGCCCAGGACAGAGCCCTGTGGTACCCCACTTGAGACATTCTTCCAACTGGATGTGCAGCCATTTACGACCACTCTTTGGGTCCGATCACTAAGCCAGTTATGAATCCACCTAACAGTTGCCTTGTCCATTCCATACTTAGACATTTTTTCAATAAGGATTGTATGAGAGACTTTGTCAAATGCTTTGCTGAAGTCAAGATATACTATATCTACAGCATTTCCTTGATCCACCCAATCAGTGATACCGTCATAGAAGGAAATTAAGTTAGTCTGACATGACTTATTAGTTAGAAACCCATGCTGACTCTGTTTAATCACTTCATTCTTATCCAGGTATTGACATACATGTTGTTTAATAATTTGTTCAAAGATCTTTCCTGGTATAGAAGTCAGACTCACCGGCTTATAGTTGCCTGGGTCCACCTTCTTCCCCTTTTTGAAGATAGGAACAACATTTGCTCTTCTCCAGTCTTCTGGCACTTCTCCTGTTCTCCAAGAATTTTCAAAGATTATGGAGAGGGGTTCAAAAATTTCTTCTGCTATCTCCTTCAGTACTCTGGGGTGTAATTCATCTGGACCTGGAGACTTGAATTCATTTAGGTTAGCTAAGTGTTTCCTCACTATCTTTCTGTTTATAGATATCCTGGATTCTTCTATTCCCTTAATAGGACAGTGAATAACAGTTGATGTTGCATTTCCTTTCTGAGAGAAAACAGATGCAAAATAGGAATTTAAAAGTTCAGCCTTCTCAACATCCTGTCTTACCATTTCATCATTTTCATCCTGTAAAAATCCTATAGCATCTTTGACTTTTCTTTTACTTTTGACATATCCCCAAAATCCTTTATTATTGCTTTTGACATCTCTTGCAAGCCTCAGTTCATTTTCAGCTTTAGCTAATCTGATTTGTGCCCTGCAGGTTCTGCAGACAGCATTATATTCTTCTTTAGATATGCCTCCCTCTTTCCATTTTATAAACATTTTTTTCTTCCTTTTTAGCATGTGCTTAAGTTCTGTGTTCATCCATCCTGGTTTCCTTAGATGCTTCCTATTCTTCCCTCTTTTCGGAATTGTTAACAACTGTGCTTTGAGAATTTCATTTTTCAAGATTTCCCATCCTTCCTGGACATTTTTGTCTTTAAGGATATCCAGCCATTGGATCCCTCCAATTCTCTTTCTGAATCCCTTAAAATCTGCCTTTCTGAAATCTAACCTTGACGTCTGAGTCTTCACAGGTCTTCCACCTCTAGTAATCCAAAATTCTAAAATTCCAAAATTCTAAAATTCCAAAATTCCAAAATTCTGTAAGTATAAGGAGGCGTCTCTGTAAATATAAGGAGGCGTCTGTAAGTGTAAGGAGGCGTCTCTGTAAGTATAAGGAGGCGTCTCTGTAAGTATAAGGAGGCGTCTCTGTAAGTGTAAGGAGGCATCTCTGTAAGTAGGAGGAGTCTCTGTAAGTATAAGGAGGCGTCTCTGTAAGTGTAAGGAGGCGTCTCTGTAAGTGTAAAGAGGCATCTCTGTAAGTAGGAGGAGTCTCTGTAAGTATAAGGAGGCGTCTCTGTAAGTAGGAGGAGTCTCTGTAAGTATAAGGAGGCGTCTGTAAGTGTAAGGAGGCGTCTGTAAGTGTAAGGAGGCGTCTCTGTAAGTATAAGGAGGCGTCTCTGTAAGTATAAGGAGGCGTCTCTGTAAATATAAGGAGGCGTCTGTAAGTGTAAGGAGGCGTCTGTAAGTGTAAGGAGGCGTCTCTGTAAGTATAAGGAGGCGTCTCTGTAAGTATAAGGAGGCGTCTCTGTAAGTGTAAGGAGGCATCTCTGTAAGTAGGAGGAGTCTCTGTAAGTATAAGGAGGCGTCTCTGTAAGTGTAAGGAGGCGTCTCTGTAAGTGTAAGGAGATGTCTGTAAGTGTAAGGAGGTGTCTCTGTAAGTGTAAGGAGGCGTCTCTGTAAGTGTAAGGAGGCGTCTCTGTAAGTATAAGGAGGCGTCTCTGTAAGTGTAAGGAGGCGTCTCTGTAAGTGTAAGGAGGCTTCTCTGTAAGTATAAGGAGGCTTCTCTGTAAGTGTAAGGAGGCGTCTCTGTAAGTATAAGGAGGCGTCTCTGTAAGTGTAAGGAGGCGTCTCTGTAAGTGTAAGGAGGCATCTCTGTAAGTATAAGGAGGCGTCTCTGTAAGTGTAAGGAGGCGTCTGTAAGTGTAAGGAGGCGTCTGTAAGTGTAAGGAGGCGTCTCTGTAAGTGTAACGAGGCGTCTCTGTAAGTATAAGGAGGCGTCTCTGTAAGTGTAAGGAGGCGTCTCTGTAAGTGTAAGGAGGCGTCTCTGTAAGTGTAAGGAGGCTTCTCTGTAAGTGTAAAGAGGCTTCTCTGTAAGTGTAAGGAGGCGTCTCTGTAAGTATAAGGAGGCGTCTCTGTAAATATAAGGAGGCGTCTGTAAGTGTAAGGAGGCGTCTCTGTAAGTATAAGGAGGCGTCTCTGTAAGTATAAGGAGGCGTCTCTGTAAGTGTAAGGAGGCATCTCTGTAAGTAGGAGGAGTCTCTGTAAGTATAAGGAGGCGTCTCTGTAAGTGTAAGGAGGCGTCTGTAAGTGTAAGGAGGCGTCTGTAAGTGTAAGGAGGTGTCTCTGTAAGTGTAAGGAGGCGTCTCTGTAAGTGTAAGGAGGCGTCTCTGTAAGTATAAGGAGGCTTCTCTGTAAGTGTAAAGAGGCTTCTCTGTAAGTGTAAAGAGGCTTCTCTGTAAGTGTAAGGAGGCTTCTCTGTAAGTGTAAAGAGGCTTCTCTGTAAGTATATGGAGGCGTCTCTGTAAGTGTAAGGAGGCATCTCTGTAAGTAGAAGGAGGTGTCTCTGTAAGTAGGAGGAGTCTCTGTAAGTATAAGGAGGCTTCTCTGTAAGTGTAAGGAGGCGTCTCTGTAAGTAGAAGGAGGTGTCTCTGTAAGTAGGAGGAGTCTCTGTAAGTAGAAGGAAGCGTCTCTGTAAGTGTAAGGAGGCATCTCTGTAAGTGTAAGGAGGCGTCTCTGTAAGTGTAAGGAGGCTTCTCTGTAAGTATAAGGAGGCTTCTCTGTAAGTGTAAAGAGGCTTCTCTGTAAGTGTAAGGAGGCATCTCTGTAAGTGTAAGGAGGCGTCTCTGTAAGTGTAAGGAGGCGTCTCTGTAAGTGTAAGGAGGCGTCTCTGTAAGTGTAAGGAGGCTTCTCTGTAAGTATAAGGAGGCTTCTCTGTAAGTGTAAAGAGGCTTCTCTGTAAGTGTAAGGAGGCGTCTCTGTAAGTGTAAGGAGGCGTCTCTGTAAGTGTAAGGAGGCTTCTCTGTAAGTATAAGGAGGCTTCTCTGTAAGTGTAAAGAGGCTTCTCTGTAAGTGTAAAGAGGCTTCTCTGTAAGTATAAGGAGGCGTCTCTGTAAGTGTAAGGAGGCATCTCTGTAAGTAGAAGGAGGTGTCTCTGTAAGTAGGAGTCTCTGTAAGTATAAGGAGGCTTCTCTGTAAGTGTAAGGAGGCGTCTCTGTAAGTGTAAGGAGGCATCTCTGTAAGTAGAAGGAGGCTTCTCTGTAAGTGTAAAGAGGCTTCTCTGTAAGTGTAAGGAGGCTTCTCTGTAAGTATAAGGAGGCTTCTCTGTAAGTGTAAAGAGGCTTCTCTGTAAGTGTAAAGAGGCTTCTCTGTAAGTATAAGGAGGCGTCTCTGTAAGTGTAAGGAGGCATCTCTGTAAGTAGAAGGAGGTGTCTCTGTAAGTATAAGGAGGCTTCTCTGTAAGTGTAAGGAGGCGTCTCTGTAAGTGTAAGGAGGCGTCTCTGTAAGTAGAAGGAGGTGTCTCTGTAAGTAGGAGGAGTCTCTGTAAGTAGAAGGAAGCGTCTCTGTAAGTGTAAGGAGGTGTCTCTGTAAGTATAAGGAGGCGTCTCTGTAAGTAGAAGGAGGCGTCTCTGTAAGTAGAAGGAGGCATCTCTGTAAGTATAAGGAGGCGTCTCTGTAAGTATAATGGGGCGCCTGTTGATCTCAATGGGAGTTGTCACGGAAGCTGTGACCCGGTCCGTGGCCCTGGGGCTCCATGGCAAAAAGGGGGTGAAAGAACAATGAAATAGAATTGATGAATAGTTCATGACGCCACCTGTGGTGTTCGGCAAGGGAGATGTTAAGCCGACGCTGCATGCAGATCCGCTGGGACTGGTAGTGTGTTGCAGCCAAGATGGTGAAGCTCCCCACAGGTGGAGCTGTATCCCCAGGGCAGTGTGGATGTAGGGGTAGCTGAGAGGCGCGGGCAGTGTAGAAGCTGGTACCCAGATGTAGCGGTACCAGGTGTGTTGGTGCGGGAATGAATGGAGGACACCGAGGCTTGTAGTTCCGAAGCTTTACTCACAGTCTGTAGTACACACCGGTGCCCACCTCCGTGCCGTGTCCTCCGGGTCAGGGACTCAATCAACCTCCAGGCAAGATGGAATGCTCCCTTCCAACACTCCGCCAATATGTGCCTTCTCTTATAGCGCCTTTAAGTGTGAAGATCTCCTAGTACTGAGTTACACTGGAGTGCCTCCTGACAGATGTTCCCAAGAACTCTACTTGTACGGCAGACAGCTGTAGCCTGCTTCGGGGACTCCTTTCTCCTGAGTCCCGACTCACTATCCAAGTTGCTGTTGTGCCCCCAAGTCTTAGATGGGAGTAGTGCATTTACAGCCCACTACTCCACCGGTGTCTGCTGCAGGACCATTAGCATCCATACAACCTCGGGGGCCTTGCGCTTAGAACTTCTAGGCAGGGATCTCCTCTAACCCACGTCCTCTGTTCCCTCTTACTCCTTCGTTCCGTACTAATCTCTCCTTCTCATGGAAGATCAGGTTTCAGTTCAGTGTCTTTCTCCTTCTTTCCTTTCCCGTGCCAGCTGGCTCAGATCACTGAGGCAGCTGCAGCACTCCTTCCTCCATCCATCTCCTAGAGATCTTTTTTCCTCACTCCTCTCTGAGTGACTCTCCAACTCACTGACTGACTGACTGACTGACTGACTGAAATTTTAAACCTTCCCTGTTGTGAGTTCATTGAGTTCTCCTTCCAGGCTCCCTCTGGTGGTAACAGGAGGTAGTGAGGCTGATTTAATCAGTAGAGATCTGCCACCTGATAATGAGGATGATGATTGGACCTCAGGAATCTCAGATTGGATTTAAGACAGCCGACGCCCTACTCTGGTGCTGGTCATTCCTTCTGCTTGTCAGGTCTTGGTTCTCAGCTCTGTTCTTGTCAGCTCAAGCTAAGTTTTTCTGCTAATGTTCACACTTGATTTTGTTGTTCTATTCAGTTTTTTGTGTGGTCAGCCAGCCCCGGCTGGGCCTGTGCTGAATTTCCACTCTTATTTATCTGTATTTGCCAATTTGCTTTTTGTCCTTTATTAGATTGGCCTCTTTTTGCTCTGTCTCAGAATATTTCAGAGTGCTGATATAGTGGGAGAAGTCTAGTGACTTCAGGGTTAATTTTGTTATCAGAAGTGTTGGACATTATTTTGTAGGGTTTTTGGCAGATTGCAGACAGTGTCTTTTCTTTCCTCTCCTTTCTAGTTAGTTTGGGCCCCATTGTTTGCTCAGCCCATTTTCCTGCCTGTGTTTGTGTTTTCATCTTGTGTCACCATCAATACATGTGTGGGGGCTGTCTATTCCTTTGGGGTCTGCTCTGGGGCAGTTAGTTTTCCCCTTTTCTTGCTTTAGGCTTATTTAGTCCTCCGGCCATGATGAGGCGTCTAGGTTCATCGTAGGTACGCTCCACGGCTGCTGCTAGTTGTGTGGTAGGATCAGGGATCTGCAATCTGCATAGTTACCAACCTCTCTGGTTTTTCTGGGCTTAGCATGTTTAGGTTTTTTCCTCCTCGGTGACCCATTCATAACACTTCCCACTCTTTTATGTATTCTAAACTCCACCCGCTTCCCAGCACGTTTCGTGTTCCACGCAGGGAGCCACCAAAGGTGCTCTGCTGCACTCCAAGCAGGGAGCCGCAATGTGGCTTTGCTGAACTACCGTGTTGTGTGGGATGCGAGTGTTGGAGCATGGTTAGGAGCCTCCAACTCACCTGGATGGTGGGGTATCACACCTCAGGAGGAGGTGCTGTACCTCTGTGGCAACGGAACCCTCAGGGGCGCCACATTCCCCCGTTAAACACAGCACGTCCGCGGGCTGCAAGTTAAGCAGAGTTAACAATACAGGAACATACAAAATTTTGTAATGCTGTATAAACATGTCTTATACTAAATTTCCTAGTATAGGAGGCACGGTTTCTTGAACGTTACAAACAGATTAACTGTCTAAATCTTAAATTATGCTACCTAATTTAAAGTGCTATATAAGCAAACTCAATATCAATTCACATCTGCTAGCAACACATCTCCTTTCCACTATCACATTTTCCTCTTTCTACTGTCTCTTCTAGACGTAGGATGACAACTGTGGATGCCTGGTTCGGCACCTGTACTTTTCGATTCTATATTCACATCCTCAACATCTTTATTCAAAGTTCTGTAAACGTTCACTATGTCTTTTTCTTAAGATACTTCCATAAAATCTGTCATCAGGATTTTCATCATATACTAATACTTTCTAGTTTCTATTCAGGAAATAACATTAAGCATTATCATTAAGTGCAAACATAGGCGCTGGTCCGGCCATCATGTCTGGAAATGTCCCTATAATGAGGTAGGTCTTCTTTTACGAAGAGAGTCCTATGTAAAACCAAGAGAGAGCACCTAAAGAGGTGCAAACTATGTACAATAACAGTTCTGGACCATTCAGCGTTCATGATCTCCACAGTTCAAATGTGAAGGCTGCCAATACACCTGGGCAACACTGGAAAAACAGAACTAAAGCATGATAGCCAAAAAATAGAAAACTGGTACAAAAATAGGGAACAAAGCACAACTGTGCAAATACCCTCCTGGGTAACGAGAGTTAAAGTGAAGAGGCATCTTGAATAGTGATTGTCCCCTCCTGGGGTTTCTGGATTGGAACTGCTTCCAGGGGTGAAGCTTTGGGTGTCTTCATCTTGTTGCTGGTTGCTTGCCATAGGGCATGGTTGTGGCAGCTGGTGTGATTGCCACCTAGGGTCTGGTAGCTGTGGTAAAGGGAACCCATGATGCATATCGATACCCATCAACTGTTTCTCATGGGTGGGTAGCTCTGTTGCTCTGGTGTGTGGCCTAGCACCGAGGGATGCTGCAGCTTGTTGGCGCTGATAGGCGACTACATGGGGACTTGGCAGACAAGGGATCCCGAGGTCACTATCCCAAAGGGGCCTCGACTCCTCCAATCCCCGAAGATGACGAATCGTGCGCGACTTTTCCAGCCATACCCTTCTCAGTAAGGACCTCTTCCACCTCCCCATTTCTGTCAGTCTAGTGCCCCCAGCTGACTCTTCCAACTGCCCCATTTCAAGTTCCCGCAAGCCAGCCTCTGATAACGTGAATTCGGGGGGCAACCCGTTAGGAGGGCCGGGGTATATACCTGGTGCCTCCCGGCGGTGTGGGTTCTGCTCCGGTGCCGGTGGGAGCTGGCCGGTGGCAGCAGGCCGCGGTGGAGCGGATGGTGGCTCCGGGCCCACGGGGGCCTCTGGTGGGACCTGCGCAGCCGCGTCAGTTCCGGGCGGGAGCTCCTCTTTCTCCGCTTCGGCTCCCGGGGCCTCATACAATTCCTCCTGTGGCGGCAGCGAAGGGGCTCTGGATGCTGCCGGTGGTGTGATGGCGGCTGCAGACTCCATGGAATCTGCCTGGGGAAGTTCCGGTGCAGCAGCGGTGGCTACCGCATGTGTAGGCCCCTCCCGGGCGTGCTGCCATTTCAGCCTCCACAAGGCCTCCTGCCTCAGCCGCAAACATTGGGTCAGCCGGGCAATCTCCTCCTCCAGCTGCCGTCGATTCATCCTAGAAGCAGGGTCCGAGCCTTCAGCCATGGCGCCGGGGAGATCCAGCTCAAACTCACCGCGCACCACAGGCCTCCTTCCCTCTTCTTCCATCATGGCGTTCTGGCGTTCTTCTTCCTGTCTTGGCTCTTTTCCCGCCACTGGCTTCTGCTCCTCCTTCTTGGGGTGGCGTCTTCTTCCAGCTCCTCCATATCAAGCCAGTATACGAACCCGTCGGGGTGTGGGTCATGTTGCCGTTGCATAGTAATTCAGGCAGGGGAGGCCCAGGACAGTTCGCGGTCTTTTCTTAGGACCACCTATATGATCACGCCCTTCTTCTCCAGGCTGTCAGACATTTTTAGTATTCATTTCACAGTCTATCAAATTGGGTCTTCTGCACATTCTCAAAAGTTTTAAGTTCAACAAATCTTAGGCACACAGAACCCATTGGCATCGGGTCTCGTCATCCTGTTCGTGAAGCCAGAATGGGGCGCCCGGCCAGGGCTATCGGGGTACTCTGCACCGGGCCCGTTGATCTCAATGGGAGTTGTCACGGAAGCTGTGACCCGGCCCGTGGCCCTGGCGCTCCATGGCAAAAAGGGGGTGAAAGAACAATGAAATAGAATTGATGAATAGTTCATGACGCCACCTGTGGTATTCGGCAAGGGAGATGTTAAGCCGATGCTGCATGCAGATCCTCTGGGACTGGTGGTGTGTTGCAGCCAAGATGGTGAAGCTCCCCACAGGTGGAGCTGTAGTCCCGGGGCAGTGTGGATGTAGGGGTAGCTGAGAGGCGCGGGCCGTGTAGAAGCTGGTACCCAGATGTAGCGGTACCTGGTGTGTTGGCGCGGGAATGAATGGAGGACACCGCTTGTAGTTCCGAAGCTTTACTCACAGTCTGTAGTACACACCGGTGCCCGCCTCCGTGCCGCATCCTCCTGTCAGGGCCTCAATCAACCTCCAGGCCAGATGGAATGCTCCCTGTTATGAATGAGTCACCGTAGGAGGCAAAAACAGAAATACTATCAACAGAAAACCAGAGAAGTTGGCAGCTATCGGATTGCAGACCCCTGAACCTATCAACAACAACTAGCAGTAGCCGTGGGGGGTTCCTACGGTGCCCTAGACCCCTCGATCACAGTCGGAGAACTACATAGCCTAAAGACAGAAAGGGAAATCTAAACTGCCCCAGAGCAGACCCCAAAGCAATAGGCAGCCCCCAACATATAATGACGGTGAAGCAAGATGAAAAAACACTCACACAGATAGAAAGATAGGCTGAGCAAATGATGGGGCCCAAGCTAACTAGATAGGACAGGATGGAAAAGCTGCTGTCTGTAATCCACCAAAGCCCTATCAAAACAAGAGCCAACAGCTGATAGGGAAAAAATCCCTGAAGACGCTAGGCTTCAAAAAGACTATATCAGTACTCAGGTATTTTCTGAAGACAGAGCAAAAAGGAATTCAGCTCACCCCAGCAGGGAATGGCAGAAATCAAGGAAAAACAATGCAAAACAAAACCAAAACACAAATGCAAAAAGTAGAACAGAAAACTTAGCTTTTGAGGAGCAGGAATCAGACTGGACTCCTAGAATCCCTCAGAGAGATCACCAGCAAGGCAGAAGGGCGTCGGCTGCCTTATATCCAGTCAGTAATTCCCGTCACCCAGTCATCATCATCCTGCCCAGGTGCTTGGTAATCAGCCTCACTACCTTCCTTCACCAGAAGAGGGAGTTCATCAGACCTCAATGGTGAAGGGGAAAATGAACTCACAACAGTACCTCCCCCTTGAGGAGGGGTCACCGAACCTTCATCCATGCCACCAGGGCGATCAGGGTGAGCCCGATGAAAGGCACGCACCAATCTTTGGGCATGAATATCAGAGGCAGAGAGCCAGGAATAATCCTCCTGACCATAACCCTTCCACTTAACCAAATACTGGAGTCTCCGTCTAGCCAGACGGGAATCCAGTATCTTCTCTACCTCATATTCCATGTTACCTTCAACCAATACAGGGTCTGGAGGTGCCACCCCAGGAACAACAGGTTCAACAAACCTCTTCAACAAGGACTTATGGAACACATTATGGATTTTAAATGTAACAGGAAGAGCCAAACGAAAAGAGACCGGATTAATAATCTCCAAAATCTTGTAAGGTCCAATAAATCTAGGCTTAAACTTAGGAGAAGCCACCTTCATAGCGATATTTTTTGATGATAACCAAACCATATCACCAACCTTAAACTGGGGACCAATGGTCCTATGTCGGTTGGAAAACCGCTGGGCCTTTTCCTGGGAGAGAGATAACTTATCCACCACTTGGTCCCAGATCTGGTGCATTCTCTCCATCACAGTGTCAACACCTGGGCAGGCAGAAGGCTCCACCTGCCCTGAAGAAAATCGAGGATGAAACCCAAAGTTACAAAAAAAAGGTCACATCAAAGTGGCAGAACTAGCTCTATTATTTAAAGCAAATTCGGCCAAGGGCAAAAATGAAACCCAATCATCCTGATCAGCGGAAATAAAACATCTCAAATACGACTCCAAGATCTGGTTTGTTCTCTCCGTCTGCCCATTGGTCTGAGGGTGAAAAGCAGAGGAGAAGGACAACTGAATTCCGGGGGGTGGAGGTGGGAGCTTCCGCCATGGCCCAAGGGGGGAGGTGGCAGTGGCCGCCGTGGCGCGGGGGGTGGAGGTGGGAGCAGCCGGAGTGGCCCAGGGGGGGGGAGGTGGCAGTGGCCGCCGAGGGTGGAGGTGGCAGCGGCGGAGCACCCTGCGCGGCGGCCCGTCACTCCACGCTCTCGGGGATCTCCCGCTCGTCCACGATCAGAGTGTGGATGATGCCTTCTCGGCGTTTGCCGCTGCTCACCGCCATTATGCAGCAGTCGTGGTCGCCCAGAGTGAAATGCGTCTCAGTGCCGTCATCCACAAACTCGCCCGCGGTCTCCAGCTTCCTCCCGTTGCACCAGACGTCCATTGTGTCCTTCTCTAGTACAACCCGGCAGTCCTCCCCGTCCACGTGCAGCACCCAGGTTTTGGTGGTCTTGGACCGATTCTCCATGTACTTCTTCAGGCTCTTCTCGTTCACCTCTAGCGTGTACTCGTAGGCGAAACCGCTCACCGCGTCGATGTTAATGGTCGCCTTCGTCTGCGCAGCGCCAACCGCAAACGTCTCCTTCCCGACCAACTTAAACATCCAGTCCTTCCGGATAAGGGGCAGCACGGTGGCTCAGTGGTTAGAGTCCTGGGTTCGAATCCCACCAAGGACAACATCTGCAAGGAGTTTGTATGTTCTCCCCGTGTTTGCGTGGGTTTCCTCCGGGCACTCCGGTTTCCTCCCACACTCCGAAGACATACTGATAGGGAATATAGATTGTGAGCCCCATCGGGGACAGTGATGAAAATGTGTGCAAACTGTAAAGCGCTGCGGAATATGTTAGCGCTATATAAAAATAAAGATTATTATTATTAAGATTATTAAAATCTAGACACAAACTGAACTCCTCTGTCAGATACAATGTTCTCAGGAATCCCGTGCAAGCGAACCACCTGTTGCAAAAACGGGCACCAACTCAGAGGAAGATGGCAACTTAGGGAGTGGTACAAGATGAACCATCTTAGAGAACCTATCACAAATCACCCAAATAACAGTCATTCTCTGAGAGACAGGCATATCAGAGATGAAATCCATTGAAATATGGGTCCATGGCCTCCTGGGAACCAGCAAAGGCATCAACAACCCACTAGAGCGAGAACAAGGTTTAGACCGGGAGCAAGTCCCACAGGACTGCACAAAATTCCTGACATCACGAGACAAGGCAGGCCACCAAAAAGACCGACTCACCAGATCTCTAGTACCAAAAATACCTGGATGACCAGCCAAGGCAGAGCAATGAACTTCAGACATCACTCTCTTCTTCCACTGGTCAGGAACATACAACTTTCCACTCGGACAACGCTCAGGTTTGTCCTCCTGGAACTCTTCCAGAGCACGTCTCAAATTGGGCGAGATGGCAGAAAGAACTACCCCTTCACCTAAGATGGTAGCAGGCTTGGTCACCACAGGAGAATCAGCCAAGAAGCTCCAAGAAAGAGCGTCAGCCTTGACATTCTTAGTGCCAGGAAGAAAAGAGACCACAAAATCAAAACGTGTAAAAAACAAGGCCCACCTAGCCTGTCTAGGGTTCAAGCGTTTGGCGGACTCCAGGTAAATCAAATTCTTGTGGTCAGTGAGGACCACGACTTGATGTTTAGCTCCCTCCAACCAATGTCTCCACTCCTCAAATGCCCATTTCATGGCTAACAGTTCCCGATTCCCCACATCATAGTTACGTTCAGATGGAGAGAACTTTCAGGAAAAGAAAGCACAGGGATTCATTTTAGATGGTACAGGATCCTTTTGGGACAAAACAGCTCCTGCACCAATCTCAGAAGCGTCCACCTCTACCTGGAACGGGAGTGAGACATCAGATTGCCACAAAACCGGGGCAGAAGTGAATCTTCGCTTCAGCTCCTGAAAGGAAGAAAAAGCCTCCGGAGACCAATTCAACACATCAGCACCCTTCTTAGTCAGATCAGTCAATGGATTGGCAATACTAGAAAATTTTGCTATAAATTTCCGATAAAAATTAGCAAAACCCAAAAACTTCTGGAGGGCCTTCAAAGAAGTGGGCTGAACCCAATCATAAATGGCCTGTACCTTGGCCGGGTCCATTTCAATAGTTGACGGAGACAAAATAAATCCCAAAAAAGAAATCCTCTGTACCCCAAAAAGGCATTTTGATTCTTTGACATACAGGGAATTCTCCCTCAAGATCCGGAACACAGTCCGAACATGTTCCACATGAGAATCCCAATCCTTGGAGAAGATCAAAATATCATCCAGATAGATAATCAAAAATTTATCCACAAAGTCTCGGAAAATATCGTTCATGAAGCACTGGAAGACAGAAGGGGCATTAGTGAGCCCAAAAGGCATCACCAGGTACTCAAAATGTCCCTCCGGAGTATTAAACGCCGTCTTCCATTCATCCCCATGCTTAATGCGAATAAGATTATACGCCCCCCTGAGGTCAAGCTTGGTAAACCAGCAAGCACCTCTAACTCTAGAGAATAGATCCGAAATCAGGGGTAACGGATACTGATATTTAACAGTAATTTTGTTGAGGGCACGATAATCAATACAAGGCCTTAATGAACCATCCTTTTTGGCCACGAAAAAAACCCCAGCACCTAAGGGTGAAGAGGATGGTCTAATATGACCCTTCTCCAACGCCTCCTTAATATAGGATCGCATAGCCTCGTGCTCGGGTACAGATAAATTGAAGAGCCGACCCTTGGGAAATTTACACCCCGGGCTCAGTTCAATTGCACAGTCATAACTCCTATGAGGAGGCAAAGACGCAGACTCATTCTCACTAAATACATAATAAAAGTCCGCCAAATAGTCAGGAACATCATGCGACTGAGGAGAGGTGGAAAAAACCGGAGCCTCACTAAGGGCACACCGACAACCCCAACTCACCACAGACAAAGATTTCCAATCCAAAACTGGATTATGAATTTGCAACCAGGGAAACCCCAGAACAATGGTATCATGCAAATTATGCAACACCAAAAATCTGCAATATTCTTGATGGTCTGGGGCGACCCGCATTACCACCTAGGTCCAAAACTGAGGTTTATTTTTCGCCAAAGGAGTAGCATCAATCCCCCTCAAAGGGATAGGCGTCCGCAGAGGTGTCATCAGAAATCCACAGCGTTTAGCAAAATCCAAGTCCATCAGGTTAAGAGCTGCTCCTGAATCCACAAAAGCCTTGGCGGAAAATGTGGACAGGGAGCAGATCAAAGTAATTGCCAGAAGAAACTTAGGTTGAACCCCACCCACAGAAAACGTGTGTGCAAAACATTTCTCTCGTTTAGGATAGACAGAAATAATATGCGAGGCATCTCCACAAAAAAAACACAGCTTATTACGCCTTCTGAACTCCTGACGTTGCTCCCTGGACAAAACTCTATCACATTGCATAGGTTCAGACATTTGTTCAACAGGTGGCAACACCTCTCGTGCAGTCCTGCGTTCACGTAAACGCCGATCAACCTGAATGGCTAATGACATAGAATCGTCAAGACCAGAGGGAACAGGAAATCCCACCATAGTATCTTTTATGGCTTCTGACAAACCCTTCCGAAAGAGAGCTCCCAAGGCATTATCATTCCAGGTAGTAAGGACCGCCTACTTTCAGAATTTTTGACAGTACAATTCTGCAGAATCTCGACCCTGGCTCAATGCCAACAGGGTCTTTTCAGCCTGATCAATAGCATAAGGTTCGTCATACAACAACCCCAAGGCTTGAAAAAATGCGTTCACATTAGTCAGAACAGGATCATCTGGTTTCAAAGAAAACGCCCAATCCTGGGGATCGCCATGCAGCAAAGAGATGACAATTTTAACCTGCTGCGCGGAGCTCCCTGACGAGTTAGGCTTCAAGGCAAAAAATAATTTACAATTATTTTTGAAAATCAAAAATTTAGACCGATCCCCAAAAAACACATCAGGAGTAGGGATCTTTGTTCAGCAGCATGTGAATGAGCAAGGTAGGCGGAAATTCCCCGCACTTCCGCCACGAGCTGCTCCACACGATCGGACAATTGCTTTATCTCCATTGAGAGAAAAAAAAAATCCCCCTACGGCCTCAGAGATATAGAGGAAAAAATATACACACTTTTTTTTTTTTTTTTACAATTCTTTCCTGCTATTGAGTACCCTAGGATCTGCGGTATGGCTGGTGATTCTGTTATGAATGAGTCACCGTAGGAGGCAAAAACAGAAATACTAGCTAAGTCCAGAAAACCAGAGAAGTTGGCAGCTATCGGATTGCAGACCCCTGAACCTATCAACAACAACTAGCAGTAGCCGTGGGGGGTTCCTATGGTGCCCTAGACCCCTCGATCACAGCCGGAGAACTACATAGCCTAAAGACAGAAAGGGAAATCTAAACTGCCCCAGAGCAGACCCCAAAGCAATAGGCAGCCCCCAACATATAATGACGGTGAAGCAAGATGAAAAAACACTCACACAGATAGAAAGATAGGCTGAGCAAATGATGGGGCCCAAGCTAACTAGATAGGACAGGATAGAAAAGCTGCTGTCTGTAATCCGCCAAAACCCTATCAAAACAAGAGCCAACAGCTGATAGGGAAAAAAGCCCTGAAGACGCTAGGCTTCAAAAAGACTATATCAGTACTCAGGTATTTTCTGAAGACAGAGCAAAAAGGAATTCAGCTCACCCCAGCAGGGAATGGCAGAAATCAAGGAAAAACAATGCAAAACAAAACCAAAACACAAATGCAAAAAGTAGAGCAGAAAACTTAGCTTTTGAGGAGCAGGAATCAGACTGGACTCCTAGAATCCCTCAGAGAGATCACCAGCAAGGCAGAAGGGCGTCGCCTGCCTTATATCCAGTCAGTAATTACCGTCACCCAGTCATCATCATCCTGCCCAGGTGCTTGGTAATCAGCCTCACTACCTTCCTTCACCAGAAGAGGGAGTTCATCAGACCTCAATGGTGAAAGGGAAAATGAACTCACAACAGCTCCCTTCCAACACTCCACCAACATGTGCCTTTCTGAACGTCTCCTCTATAGCGCCTTTAAGTGTGAAGATCTCCTAGTACTGAGTTACACTGGAGTGCCTCCTGACAGATGTTACCAAGAACTCTAC
Organism: Dendrobates tinctorius; assembly: GCF_039654945.1. Lineage (NCBI taxonomy): Eukaryota > Metazoa > Chordata > Amphibia > Anura > Dendrobatidae > Dendrobates > Dendrobates tinctorius. The sequence goes on from NW_027361819.1 coordinate 3,738,247, forward strand.
TTATACGGCAGACAGCTGTAGCCTGCTTCGGGGACTCCTTACTCCTGAGTCCCGGCTCACTATCCAAGTTGCTGTTGTGCCCCCAAGTCTTAGATGGGAGTAGTGCATTTACAGCCCACTACTCCATCGGTGTCTGCTGCAGGACCATTAGCATCCATACAACCTCGGGGACCGTGCCCCGGCCTTGCGCTTAGAACTTCTAGGTAGGGTTCTCTTCTAACCCACGTCCTCTGTTCCCTTTTACTCCTTCGGTCTGTACTAATCTCTCTCTTATGGAAGATCAGGTTTCAGTTCAATGTCTTTCTCCTTTCCTTTCCCGTACCAGCAGACCCAGATCACTGAGGCAGCTGCAGCACTCCTTCCTCCATCCCTCTCCCAAGGATCTTTTCTCCTCACTCCTCTGAGTGACTCTCCGACTCACTGACTGACTGACTGAAATCCTACACCTTCCCACTCTTTTATGTATTCTAAACTCCACCCGCCTCCCAGCACGTTTCGTGTTCCAAGCAGGGAGCCACCAAAGGTGCTCTGCTACACTCCAAGCAGGGAGCCGCAATGTGGCTTTGCTGAACTACCGTGTTGTGTGAGATGTGAGTGTTGGAGCGTGGTTAGGAGCCTCCAACTCACCTGGATGGTGGGGCACCACACCTCAGGAGGAGGTGCAGTACCTCTGTGGCAACTGAACCCTCAGGGGCACCACTGTGAAGGGTTAATACTAAAATCAGAGCTGTAGTTTCACTTCTCCATTTTTCCTGACGGTTTCATTTCTCCGTTTTTGTTGCTATAAGATAAATTTTGTAATTAGGTAAAAGTTCAAACTGTCATGAAACCAGACTGTTCCCATCAGGTGCAAGATAAGGGAGGCGGGGGTGTAGAACTCTGAAGAATATGCCATTTGGATACGGACATATATGTAGTTTTCAGTTTTCTTGCAATATTATTGGCTTATAAAGTGAAGTATTACCATGATGCTATAGGTAGTTGAGAACTTTGCATAATTGAGCAAAAGATTATGAAAGAAGTGACTAAAATAAAGGGGACTGGTGATCTGTCTCGATCCTCCAGTACAGAGACCCTCGTCTCCGTGTGGTCATTTGAGTTGCTAGCAACACTCTGTGGAATAATTTGGACATCACTGGCTCAACCGTGAAGGGTTAATTTAGCCCTCCCTCAATAGCTGTCCCGACACCACAATAAGGAGGCGTCTCTGTAAGTGGAAGGAGGCATCTCTGTAAGTGGAAGGAGGCGTCTCTGTAAGGGGAAGGAGGCGTCTCTGCAAGTGTAAGGAGGCGTCTCTGCAAGTGTAAGGAGGCGTCTCTGTAAGTGGAAGGAGGCGTCTCTGTAAGTGGAAGGAGGTGTCTCTGTAAGTGGAAGGAGGCGTCTCTGTAAGTGGAAGGAGGCGTCTCTGTATGAGGAAGGAGGCGTCTCTGTAAGCGGAAGGAGGCGCCTCTGGAAGTAGAAGGAGGCATCTCTGTAAGTGGAAGGAGGCGTCTCTGTAAGTAGAAGGAGGCGTCTCTGTAAGTAGAAGGAGGCGTCTCTAAGTATAAAGTGATGGAAAAAAAGAGGAAAGGCTAATGAGGCTGCAACCTGAGAGCGAGGCAGATGATGATGTCCAACAGAAAGATCTGCCTGGCGGGGAGCGACAATAACCGCGAGCGTTGTGGAACAATCTTTCTGCGAGACAAGTGACAGTAAATCTACAGACAAAAAGCAAACAAGGACTGCGGTCACACACCGGAGATCATCTGATCGAATAACTGTATAAAGTGATGAGGTTGTACCTCGTGTACAACAGCCAGGAGGGCAAGATGCTCAGGAAACGGCCGATGTTCGTGTACTGCAATGGATTATAGCTGCAATCAGAGTAAAATTGGTTTACAGTTAAACAACTATCTATTGTAGTGTTTTTTGGTAAACGATGCTTCTGGTTTTACCTTCAGGTGCATATATGAAAAGATTTTTGGGGTTACGTACTCTAGAGCAAGCAACGTACAACTGTCCATGTGAAAATCACGGGCTCCTAGTTGCCCATAGAAACCAATCAGAGCTCAGCTTTCTCTTTACCTCAGCAGCTTCAGTGATGAAAGCTCCCTGTATAGTAAGCAATAATGACAATCTTACTATGAGGCATTTTTCGCCTGACCATTATTGCTGCTCAGTAATGTTCATCCGTTTACGTAGGGTGCATCCATCTGAGTGTGTTTGCACGCGTGTGTGGTCCTTGCGTGCGAGTGTGTCATTTATGTTGTGGTGTTGTGGTATTTATGGGGTGGTGTTTGTGTTGTGTGAGTCTAGAGTGGTCGGTGTGCTGTGTTGTGGCATTTGTGTGGTGTTGTGCTTGTGGGTTGGTGTATGTGTGCTGCTTGGGAAATGTTTGTGTGGTGGTGCGGCCCCGTTAGCAGGGACTCTTTGGCGCCGTCGTCCCTGTCAGTCACAACTGTTGTTTTCCCCTCAGCACTTTCACATTTCTCCATTATATGTATAGGGCCTAACTTCAAGGGCCCAATCTCATGACGAGGGGAAACAATTCCTTAATTACTGATTTTTTTTTTTTTTCATTCTGTCTCCCAAAAATCAGAATAGAAAATGACCAATAAAATTATATCACCGAAAATGTTACCAATAAAAACGTCAACTTGTCCCGCAAAAAAACAAGACGTCACATGACTCTGTGGGCCAAAATATGGAAAAATTATAGCTCTCAAAAAATGATGGGCGGATTTCATTACCACAAAACTGAAAATAAAGATTCCACAACAACCACAAGACGGATTTCATCACCAGGTATCATTGTAATCAGTATAACGGCGCCGACCTGACACTGCCTGTAGGTTACTGTCCACAATCCTGCTGACAGGTTCCCTTTAACAGTCGGGTTAACAAGTCTACTGGAACCTCACCGTATTTTTGTAATTATGCTTTTCATCCTCATTTTGGTGAATACTCGAGGATGGGTTCTGGTTCTTCAGGAGAAGAGGTTGCTATAAAAAAACTGGGGGACGTCTGGACAGAGGTCCAGAGGAATATTGAGGAGATCTAGTGTTGCCAGAAACTGAAGGCCGATAGGAGACATTCAGGGGGTCCCATATTCAAGGTTGGTGATAAGGTCTGGGTTTTTTCCAAAAATATTAAATTGAAAGTGCCATCAGCCAAGTTTGGCCCTAAGTTTATTGGTCCTTATGAGATTATGGAGGTAGTTAACCCAGTGGCTTTCAGATTAAAACTCCTTCCATCTCTTCGCATATTCCAAATGTATTTCATAAATCACTGCTAAGAGTTTGTCCCTTCCGTTTTGTCTCCTTCGTCGCCACCGCCACCGGTTTCTGTTTAGAGTTTGAAGTACAAAATACTGTTGATTCCCAGAAAGTCTGTAATTCCCTCCAGTACCTCATTCATTGGAGAGGTTATGGCCCGGAAGAGAGATCTTGGGTCCATGCTTGAGCTATCCATACCGATCATTTGGTCAAAGCCTTCCATTGCAGGTTTCTGGGGAAACCTGAGGGTCCGGTGGCTTCCCCGAGAAGAGGGGGCACTGTCACGATTCCTCCGCTCAGTGAATGATTGCTATGCTGTTCTATGGAAACTGTCTTGCTGAGCTGTCTTTGTCTTGATTGGACAGTCACAGATTGGACAGCAGAGCTGTCAATTAAAGCACCAACAGCTCAGCAAGCTCATCACAGTATTGGACAGCCAAGCTGTTAAAGGGAATCTGTCACCTACCCTTTGGCGGGCGATGAAAACGAGGTCGGTCCGGTCCGATGGGCGGTGTTCCCGATATGTGCCGCCTCCCCATCCTTGCCCGTCGTCCGCAGGTTATTGCTGAATTGCGGGTTGTTGATGGTTTGACTGTCAGGTCTCCCAGGAACCCCACATTTTATCTTTTACCCAAAGTCCACAAGGACGCCCTCAACCCCCCAGGGCGCCCTATCGTATCGGGTATTGGTGGCATGTGTGAACCCATATGTCAATTTATTGACTTTTATTTGAAATCACTTGTTGAATCACTGCCTTCCTATATCAGAGATACGACGGACGTCCTGGCAGGGGTTGACGGCGTCCTTGTGGAACCATCCACTCTTCTAGTGACTGCTGACGTGGAAAGCCTCTATACTTGTATCGACCATACTGTGGGATTAGATGCGGTTCGCTGGTTTTTGGGGACCTCCGACCTGGATGGCCCTCTATGTGGACTAATCCTCGAGCTCGTCGACTTTATCCTTACCCACAACTTCTTTGTCTTCAAAGATCAGTTTTATTTGCAGAAGCGGGGCACAGCCATGGGCGCGGCTTGTGCGCCTTCGTACGCCAATCTCTTCCTTGGCGCTTGGGAGAGGGAGGTCTTTGGCGACGGGGGCCCACGTGGCGCGTCCCATGTGCTGTGCTGGTATCGCTATATAGATGATGTACTGTTTTTGTGGGATGGGACGGTCGATCAGCTCGGGGATTTCATGAGGACATTAAATGATAATACTAAAAATATTCGTCTTACATATTCATTTGTTGAGGCATGCTTGGACTTCCTGGACGTCCGTCTGGAGGTCGATGCTGGCCGGCGCATCCAGACGGACGTATTCAGGAAGCCCACATCCGTGAATTCTTTATTGCATGCTACGTCAGCTCATGATTATGCCACGGTGAGGGCCATCCCGGTCGGACAGTTTCTCCGTATGCGACGCATCTGTTCCACCGATGACCGATTTGAAAGACAAGCCCACGATCTGACGAATCGTTTTCTCAATAGAGGATATAGCCGGAGATGTATCAAAGCCGGCTATAATAGGGCTAGATACACCCCACGCAGTAGTCTTTTACATTCAGCTCAGAGGGGTGGAGGTAATGTTGGTGATGGGCCCGTTAGGTTCATCTCAACATATAATCATGAGTGGCAAAATATGTGCAATATTTTGCGCAAACATTGGTCCATTTTAGAGACAGATCCTTCCTTGGGGGCTGCTCTGGGGAATTTTCCTTCTATGACACCTCGCCGATCTAAAAATCTTAATGATATCCTGGTGCGGAGCCATTATGTTCCCACCCTTAAGAATTTTTTCGGCTCCAGCGGCCCGACCACTGGATCTTTTTCCTGTGGACATTGTATTTCCTGCGCCAATGTCCTGCGCTGCTCTGCCTTTTCCTCCTCTAGTGGTACTAGACAGTTTAAAATCAAAAATCGGATTTCATGTGGCACATCCAACGTGATATATTACGCCACATGTCCGTGCCCAAAAATTTATGTTGGTCTGACCACTAGGGAATTGAGGATACGGGTTCGGGAGCATGTGCGGGACATTGGCGCGGCTAATTTGGCATCTGATCCGGCTGACTTGAAAACTATCCCCCGACACTTTCGATTACATCATAACAGCGATCCTGGTATGTTGAAGGTGAGGGGGATTGACGTATTGCATATGGGCATCAGGGGCGGTGACAACAAGAGAATACTCGCACAAATGGAAGCAAGGTGGATTGTGGCACTAGATACCATGACCCCAAAGGGACTTAATGAACACCTTAGCTTTGCCTCTTTTTTATAAAATTTGTAATATATTAATTTCTCTTGCTGCCTCCCTCCACTGTTTGTCCATATAGCATTGGCAATTGTCTTGTTTTATTATTGCGGTAGATCTCCTCCCTTTTTCCTTTTTTGTTGTTTACACATCCCACATCCTCTTATGGTTTTTGTGGCTGTTTTTTCTTGTTTTAACTTTGCTTTTAATATTTTGTTTTTAAATTCTTTTTTTCTTTCATATAGATTCACTTTTCAGCATATAATATTTCCCCTGTCTGTGGATCTGTGACGTGACCATTTGCATTACTGGATTTTCATCTCCAAGTGCCTGCAGTGTTTACATTGCAATATTGGATGCCTCTTTTTGACAACGTTTAATGTATATTTATTCCTACTTGTGACATGACTTTGTACTTTTATATACTATATCATGTATATTTTTTTGCATGTATGTTATATTTATATCGTGTACATGTTTTTGGTTGTATTTTTGATATACACATTCATGTGGCGTTTTGTATTGCAATGTATGTACCGTCAGAGATGGATCTTATAATTAGTTACTTATATTTAGTGGCTGGAATAATAGGATCCGTGCATATATATATATATATCTTTTGCATGTAAGCCCCTATATTATTGTTTTGCCCCACTGAATTTTTCCATCTGTGCACTGGCCCTATGGTATTTGGCTGTGCGCATCGCTTTCAGTGCTCCGCGGCCCCGCTCTGCGCTCGGCATCTCCATGTGCGGTGCACACATTCCCGGGGTTTCCTCCGGTTTTGTGTGCGCTGACGCATGATGCCTGTGGCGCTCTGCGGGAGTTGCGGTGACTGGGGCGCATGCGCCGAATGTGCCGTTACTATTGGCCTGCTGAAGATCACATGACTGAGGTCAGGGGCTACGCTAAGGTCCTATTTTGGATTTTGTATCACTGCGGGCGCATGCGCTGGTTGCGCTTTTTCTATTGGCCAGTTTTGGTCACATGACCGAGGTCAGGGGCTATATTAAGGTCCTAATTGGACCTCTTACCATATCCCTCTTGAGAAAGCGGCTTGAGACGCCGCGAAACGCGCGTCGGGGGTGGTACAGCTTTTCCCCTCTCCTCCACTCCTGGTAAGTGCCCCTTGGATTCTGCTTTTCCCCCCCTTTTTTCGCCGCTTTTCCATTGCGGTTTGCTTCATTATAATGATGCCCCTTAACAATGTCTAGTTTGACATATATATAGGCCACTGTGCTTGGGGGCTACAATTTTTGTGTTATACTGTGGGAATTTTTGCACTTCCCTGGGACATGGCCTGGGAATTTTTTCCATCTATCTGGAGGCTTGGGGTACTGTATGTGGATACTATCTGTTTTTGTCCATAATTGCACATTACTATATATACATGTTTTTTGTAGTACTTTACTTGAATAAAATCGAATATAATTTTTATATTGCATGCTCTGTGTTTTCTCCTGGTATTCATTCTATTGTTTGAGTTTATGCATCTTTTTGGCGTTGGAGGTTAGTTTTTTTCTTCCCTCCATACGCCACATAATGATTAAAGGGTTTCTGATTTTATTGCTGAATTAGAGTAGGTGTACGCCATTTTTTGCGTGTGCGCTAAGCATTCATAGCTAGCGCACGCGCAGTATGCTTTGCCCAACTGCAAGCAAAGCCAAAAAGCCGGACTGCGCATGCACCGGTTAACTAAGCCCCGTAAGTATTTTGCTGTGTTCCGGGGCTTAGTTAACTGGCGCATGCGCAGTCCGGCTTTGCCCGCAGTTGGGCAAAGCATACTGCACGTGCGCTAGCTATGAATGCTTAGCGCACGCGCAAAAAATGGCGTGCACCTACTCCAATTCAGCAATAACCTGCGGACGGCGGGCAAGGATGGGGAGGCGGCACACATCGGGAACACCACCCATCGGACCGGACCGACCTCGTTTTCATCGCCCGCCAAAGGGTAGGTGACAGATTCCCTTTAACAGCTTGGCTGTCCAATACTGTGATGAGCTTGCTGAGCTGTTGGTGCTTTGATTGACAGCTCTGCTGTCCAATCTGTGACTGGGAGGTGCAGGACCTTCTCCAGGTATTCAGTGTTATGGTGATTACCCAGCTACTTAACTGAACTGTCTGCTCCTGATCCCTGCGAGACGTAGTTCGTGCTTCTTGGTGAGTGTTAGCCTGATTCTGTTGCTCTGAGTTCTGATCTTCTGCTGCCTGACCTTTTGGACCATGTTCTGACTGTTCATTAGTCATGTCCTTTGGCTTTTTATCCGCTATCTCTTGTTATTGACCCTGGACTGTGACCTGACTTACTCCTTCGTATTTTCCCTTGGCTATCTACATACTCTCTTGGTATTGACCACGTAACATCTGACTCTTCTCCCTCTTGGTCTGTCCGTGAGTAATGACTAGCATCACACCTGTCTCTGGTCTACCTGCCTCTGCTCTAGCTGACTCTGCTCTGCCTGCTTCTGCTTTGCCTGCCTCTGCTCTACCTATGTTCTGCCTGCCTCTGGTTTTCATGGCTCTGACTCTGCTTTACCTGCCTCCTCCTCCTCCTCTTTCTGTATTGTCTCTCACTAACTCCTCTGTTCTTTCTAAATTCTCCTTACTCTCTGACATCTCCTCTTTCAGACTTCTCCTCTCTTTGACTCCACCTCTCATTATAAATCTTCCGCTGACTCCTCATTCACTGAATAATCCCTCTCAGACACCCTCTCACTGACTTCACCTGTCTATCAGACTCCTCACTCAGTGACTCCTCCTCCCTCTATAACACTTCTTCTGATCCTCACTTGCTGACTCCTCCTTTCTTTGACTCCTCACTATAGCTATTCCTCAGATTCCTCATTTGCTGACTCCTCCTTTCTCCTTGACTCCTACTCTCTTTCTGACTTTTCATCACTTGCTGTGACGGTCTTCAGTAAAGAAGGGGGCCTCAAACTGTCCCTAGAGTAACTCTACTCCAACTTTAGCACAAAGCACAGGAAGACGAATCTTTCACCAGCAGGGACAAGAAGGTCTGACCAGTTTATATAGGAAGAGGTAATGACTGGGTCGCCCTCCCAGAGCTATGGGGTACTGGGCCGGTGTCGGCGGGATGTGTCACAGCAGCAGGGACCAGGTCCGTGGCCCTGGGCCCCAATGTAAAAAGGGGAGATTGGAAATGATGGAATGTAAATGAATAGTTCGTGACGCCACCTGTGGTGTTCGGCAAGTGAGAGGTTGAGCCGACGCTGCATGCAGATCCTCTGGGGCCGGTGGTGTGTTGCAGCCAAGATGGTGAAGCTCCCCACAGGTGGAGCTGTAGCCACAGGGCAGTGTAGATGTAGGGGGAGAGGAGAGGCACAAGCGGTGTAGAAGCTGGTACCCAGATGTAGCAGTGCTGGGTGTGTTGGCACGGGAATGAATGGAGGACACCAGGGCATGTAGTTCCAAAGCTTTACTCACAGTCTGTAGTACACACAGGTGCCTGCCTCCTTGCCGTGTCCTCCGGGTCAGGGACTCAGTCAACCTCCAGGTCAGATGGAATGCTTCCTTCCAACACTCCGTCAACATGTGCCTTTCGGAACGTCTCCTCTATAGCGCCTTTAAGTGTGAAGATCTCCTAGTACTGAGTTACACTGGAGTGCCTCCTGACAGATGTTCCCAAGAACTCTACTTGTACGGCAGACAGCTGTAGACTGCTTCGGGGACTCCTTACTCCTGAGTCCCGGCTCTCTATCCGTGTTACTGTTGTGCCCCAAAGTCTTAGATGGGAGTAGTGCATTTACAGCCCACTACACCACCAGTGTCTGCTGCAGAACCATTAGCATCCATACAACCTCGGGGACCGGGCCCCGGCCTTGCGCTTAGAACTTCTAGGCAGGGTTCTTCCTCTAACCCACGACCTCGCTGTTCCCTCTTACTCCTTCGTTCCGTTCTAATCTCTCTCTCTTATGGAAGATCAGGATTCAGTTCAATGTCTTTCTCCTTCTTTCCTTTCCTGTGCCAGCTGGCTCAGATCACTGAGGCAGCTGCAGCACTCCTTCCTCCATCCCTCTCCCAGGGATCTTTTCTCCTCACTCCTCTCTGAGTGACTGACTGACCTCTAATCCTAAACCCTCCCGCTCTTTTATGTATTCTAAACTCCACCCACCTCCCAGCACAGGACCCGTTGAAGCGCAGTTTGCGTGAAGCGGCCGTTGTCCACAGTTCAGACCTCTCTCCCGAGCCTATGCTTTTTATCTGAAAATAAATTCACTTCTTCAGAACAGTGAGTGCCATCCCCTTTGTTCTTTCTCATACAGCGCAGCTATTTCAGCATTAGATGACAGGTATACTAGCAATATATGGCGACACTATTTATTCATTGCTGAAAGCTCACTATATAGGGGGTTATTTTAGCACCTGGAAGCGATAGATTAGCACTATATGGTGACATCGCAGAGCTCTATGGCACGGTATCACATACAATAGGATTAGATACACAGATCAGCAGATAGTATCACACAGGATAGGATTAGATACACGGCTCAGCAGTCAGTATCACACAGGATAGGATTAGATGCACGGCTCAGCAGACGGTATCACACAGGAGAGGATTAGATACACGGCTCAGCAGTCAGTATCACACATAAGAGGATTAGATACATGGCTCAGCAGTCAGTATCACACAGGAGAGGATTAGATACACAACTCAGCAGTCAGTATCACACAGGAGAGGATTAGATACATGGCTCAGCAGTCAGTATCACACAGGAGAGGATTACACGGCTCAGCAGTCAGTATCAGACAGGATAGGATTAGATACACGGCTCAGCAGTCAGTATCAGACAGGATAGGATTAGATACACGGCTCAGCAGTCAGTATCACACAGGGGAGGATTAGATACACGGTTCAGCAGTCAGTATCACACAGGAGAGGATTAGATAAACGACTCAGCAGTCAGTATCACACAGGAGAGGATTAGATATACGGCTCAGCAGTCAGTATCACACTGGAGAGGATTAGATACACGGCTCAGCAGACAGTATCACACAGGATAGGATTAGATACACGGCACAGCAGTCAGTATCACACAGGAGAGGATTAGATACACGGTTCAGCAGTCAGTATCACACAGGAGAGGATTAGATACACGGCTCAGCAGTCAGTATCACACAGGAGAGGATTAGATACACGGCTCAGCAGTCAGTATCACACAGGGGAGGATTAGATACACGGCTCAGCAGTCAGTATCACACGGGAGAGGATTAGATACACGGCTCAGCAGTCAGTATCACACTGGAGAGGATTAGATACACGGCTCAGCAGACAGTATCACACAGGATAGGATTAGATACACGGCTCAGCAGTCAGTATCACACTGGAGAGGATTAGATACACGGCTCAGCAGACAGTATCACACAGGATAGGATTAGATACACGGCTCAGCAGTCAGTATCACACAGGATAGGATTAGATACACGGCTCAGTAGTCAGTATCACACTGGATAGGATTAGATACACGGCTCAGCAGTCAGTATCACACTGGAGAGGATTAGATACACGGCTCAGCAGACAGTATCACACTGGATAGGATTAGATACACGGCTCAGCAGTCAGTATCACACAGGGGAGGATTAGATACACGGCTCAGCAGTCAGTATCACACGGGAGAGGATTAGATACACGGCTCAGCAGTCAGTATCACACTGGAGAGGATTAGATACACGACTCAGCAGTCAGTATCACACGGGAGAGGATTAGATACACGGCACAGCAGTCAGTATCACACAGGAGAGGATTAGATACACGGCTCAGCAGTCAGTATCACACAGGAGAGGATTAGATACACGGCTCAGCAGTCAGTATCACACTGGAGAGGATTAGATACACGGCTCAGCAGACAGTATCACACTGGATAGGATTAGATACAAGGCTCAGCAGTCAGTATCACGCAGGATAGGATTAGATACACGGCTCAGCAGTCAGTATCACACAGGATAGGATTAGATACACAGCTCAGCAGTCAGTATCACACAGGATAGGATTAGATACACAGCTCAGCAGTCAGTATCACACAGGATAGGATTAGATACACGGCTCAGCAGTCAGTATCACACAGGATAGGATTAGATACACAGCTCAGCAGTCAGTATCACACTGGAGAGGATTAGATACACAGCTCAGCAGTCAGTATCACACTGGAGAGGATTAGATACACGGCTCAGCAGTCAGTATCACACAGGAGAGGATTAGATACACGGCTCAGCAGACAGTATCACACAGGATAGGATTAGATACACGGCACAGCAGTCAGTATCACACAGGAGAGGATTAGATACATGGCTCAGCAGTCAGTATCACACAGGAGAGGATTAGATACACGGCTCAGCAGTCAGTATCACATGGGAGAGGATTAGACACACGGTTGTGTCCACACTATCAGTACCCAGCTGTGCGGTTCCCGTGTCTCTGGTCCAGTGTGCGGCCTCTGAGCTGGGATAATGTTATAGATAAGCTGTGATTACATTGCTGGGGGGGGGGGAGAGTTAATGCTGCTTATAAATACAGTGATGTCTACCCCTCAGACTCAGTGCCGGCCCCTCACGGACCCTCGCACTCTTAGGTACAGGAGGCTGTATAGGTCTATACATGATGGGAACTCTAGATTGTGAGCCCCATTAGGGACAGTGATGATGATGTGTGTAAAGCTGCGAAATGAGAGGAAATATAAATACATAGGGATCAAAAGAGCCGGAAATCACTGAAAGCAGCTGAATGAGGCCATCTAGTGGACACACACTGAACTGCGCATATGTGCAATGTACAGGGTGGGCCAATTATATGAATACACCTGAATAAAATGGGAATGGTTGGTGATATCAACTCCCTGTTTGTGGCACATTAGTATATGGGAGGGGGGAAACTTTTCAAGATGGAGGGTGACCATGGCGGCCATCTTGAAGTCAGCCATTTTGGATCTAACTTTATTTTTTACCAGTGGGAAGAGGGTCATGTGACACATCAAACTTATCATAGAATCGTAGAGTTGGAAGGAACCTCCTGGGCCATCTGGTCCAACCCCCTGCTCAAAGCAGGATTCGCTAAATCATCCCAGTCAGATGTCTGTCCAGCCTCTGTTTGAAGACTTCCATTGAAGGAGAACTCACCACTTCTCGTGGCAGCTTGTTCCACTCATTGATCACTCTAACTGTCAAAAAGTGTTTTCTAATATCTAATCTGTGTCTCCTCCCATTCAGTTTCATCCCATTGCTTCTAGTCTTTCCTTGTGCAAATGAGAATAAAGTTGATCCTTCTACAATGTGACAGCCCTTTAGATATTTGTAGACAGCTATTAAGTCTCCTCTCAGTCTTCTCTTTTGCAAACTAAACATTCCCAAATCCTGCAACCTTTCCTCATAAGACAGGGTTTGCAGACCGGTCACCATTCTGGTCGCTCTTTTCTGAACTTGCTCCAGTTTGTTGACGTCTTTTTTAAAATGTGGTGCCCAAAACTGGACACAATATTCCAGATGAGGTCTGACCAAAGAGGAGTAGAGGGAAATAATGACTTCACGTGATCTAGACTGTATGCTTCTGTTAATACATCCTAGAATTGCATTTGCCTTTTTTGCTGCTGCATCACACTGTTGACTCATATTCGGTCTGTGATCTATTAGTATACCCAAGTCTTTTTCACATGTGCTGTCACTTAGCCCTGTTCCTCCCATTCTGTATATGCTTTTTTCATTTTTATTGCCCAGATGTAGTACTTTGCATTTCTCCCTGTTAAAAACCATTCTGTTAGTTGCTGCCCACTTCTCCAGTTTATTTAAATCTTTTTGAATCCTCTCTCTCTCTTCTCTAGTATTAGCTATCCCTCCTAGCTTTGTGTCATCAGCAAATTTAATCAGTTTACCCTCAATTCCTTCATCTAAATCGTTGATAAAGATGTTGAACAATACAGGGCCCAGGACAGAGCCCTGTGGTACCCCACTTGAGACATTCTTCCAACTGGATGTGCAGCCATTTACGACCACTCTTTGGGTCCGATCACTAAGCCAGTTATGAATCCACCTAACAGTTGCCTTGTCCATTCCATACTTAGTCATTTTTTCAATAAGGATTGTATGAGAGACTTTGTAAAATGCTTTGCTGAAGTCAAGATATACTGTATCTACAGCATTTCCTTGATCCACCCAATCAGTGATTCCGTCATAGAAGGAAATTAAGTTAGTCTGACATGACTTATTAGTTACAAACCCATGCTGACTCTGTTTAATCACTTCATTCTTATCTAGGTACTGACATACATGTTGTTTAGTAATTTGTTCAAAGATCTTTCCTGGTATAGAAGTCAGACTCACCGGCCTATAGTTGCCTGGGTCCACCTTCTTCCCCTTTTTGAAGATAGGAACAACATTTGCTCTTCTCCAGTCTTCTGGCACTTCTCCTGTTCTCCAAGAATTTTCAAAGATTATGGAGAGGGGTTCAAAAATTTCTTCTGCTATCTCCTTCAGTACTCTGGGGTGTAATTCATCTGGACCTGGAGACTTGAATTCATTTAGGTTAGCTAAGTGTTTCCTCACTATCTTTCTGTTTATAGATATCCTGGATTCTTCTATTCCCTTAATAGGACAGTGAATAACAGTTGATGTTGCATTTCCTTTCTGAGAGAAAACAGATGCAAAATAGGAATTTAAAAGTTCGGCCTTCTCAACATCCTGACTTACCATTTCATCATTTTCATCCTGTAAAAATCCTATAGCATCTTTGACTTTTCTTTTACTTTTGACATATCCCCAAAATCCTTTATTATTGCTTTTGACATCTCTTGCAAGCCTCAATTCATTTTCAGCTTTAGCTAATCTGATTTGTGCCCTGCAGGTTCTGCAGACAGCATTATATTCTTCTTTAGATATGCCTCCCTCTTTCCATTTTATAAACATTTTTTTCTTCCTTTTTAGCATGTGCTTAAGTTCTGTGTTCATCCATCCTGGTTTCCTTAAATGCTTCCTATTCTTCCCTCTTTTCGGAATTGTTAACAACTGTGCTTTGAGAATTTCATTTTTCAAGATTTCCCACCCTTCCTGGACATTTTTGTCTTTAAGGATATCCAGCCATTGGATCCCTCCAATTCTCTTTCTGAATCCCTTAAAATCTGCCTTTCTGAAATCTAACCTTGACGTCTGAGTCTTCACAGGTCTTCCGCCTCTAGTTATCCAAAATTCTAAAATAGCATGGTCGCTACCTCCTAGGGTCCCAGCCACTTTTACCTCCTCAACCATTTCCTCCCTGTTTATAAGGATTAGATCCAAGGTAGCAGTTCCCCTTGTTTTCTCCCTTACCTTTTGGAGGATAAAGTTGTCAGCAAGAGAGGATAAGAATTTCCTTGACCTGTTAGTTTTGCCTGAGAGAGATTCCCAACAAATGTCTGGATAGTTGAAATCTCCCATGATAACTGTCATATTTTTTGGAGAACTTGGCCATCTGATGCATAAAGAGTTCATCCATATCTTCAGCTTGCACAGGCGGCCTGTAGTAAATGCCTACAATGGTGTCCTTTCCATTGTTCTGTCCTTGTATTCTTACCCAAACAGTTTCCACAGAACTCCCAGTCTCTGAAGCTTCAATCTCTGTGCAGATATACGCGTTTCTAACACACAATGTGACACCTCCTCCTCCTCGTTTATCAAGTCTGTTTCTCACAAATAAGTTGTATCCTTCTAGTCTTGTATTCCAATCATGTGTATTGTCCCACCAAGTTTCAGTGATTCCAATGACATCATATTTCTTTTCCTGTGTTAGTAGTTCCAATTCTCCTTGTTTGTTGCCCATGCTTTGTGCATTAGTATTATTATTGAGAATTTCACAAGAGAAACAATGCTGTGCTTGATTTTACAGTAGCTTTATTCCTTCATGAGTTATTTACAAGTTTATGACCACTTATAAAACGTGTTCATAGTGCTGCCCCTTGTGTTGGATTGTCAGTGCAGCGCTCTCCTCCCGCTCTGGACACACTGATACCGACACCGCAGAAGAAATGCCGGCACAGGCTTCCAGTATCTGTTGTTTCAGACGCTGCACATCTCGTATTTTCACAGCATAGACCATTGCCTTCAGATGACCCCAAAGATAAAAGTCTAAGGGGGTCAGAGCAGGAGACCTTGGCGGCCATTCACTTGGCCCGCGACGACCAATCCACTGTCCAGGAAACTGTTCCTGTAGGAACGCTCGGACCTGACCCCCATAATTGATGGTATGGTGCGGTATATGGGGTGCAAAGACAGTGGGGCCATTCTCCATCAATGGAAACCTCAATGCCACCGGATCTCTGACATTGCTCCATGATGACGTGTCGCCCTCCTTATGCGCTGGACACGGCACGTTCCGAGCTTCTCCCCCACATTATGGGTGTCAGGTCCGAGCATTCCTACAGGGAGTCTGACCCCTTAGACCAGCATCTCTTCTGCGGTGTTGCCGTCAGTGTGTCCAGAGCGGGAGGAGAGCGCTGCACTGACAATCCAACACAAGGGGCAGCACTATGAACACGTTTTATAAGTGGTCATAAACTTGTAAATTACTCATAAAACAATAAAGTTACATTAAAACCAAGCACACCATTGTTTCTCTTGTGAAATTCTCAATAAGTTTGATGTGTCACATGACCCTCTTCCCACTGGAAAAAATAAAGTTGGATCCAAAATGTCCGACTTCAAAATGGCCGCCATGGTCACCCTCCATGTACTAATGTGCCACCAACAGGACGTGGATATCACCAACCATTCCCATTAGGTGTATCCATATAAATAGCATTACACAATACACTGAGCCGTGTATCTAATCCCATCCTGTGTGATACTGACTGCTGAGCCGTGTATCTAATCCTCTACTGTGTGATACTGACTGCTGAGCCGTGTGTCTAATCCTATCCTGTGTGATACTGACTGCTGAGCCGTGTATCTAATCCTCTCCTGTGTGATACTGACTGCTGAGCCGTGTATCTAATCCTCTCCTGTGTGATACTGACTGCTGAGCCGTGTATCTAATCCTCTCCTGTGTGATACTGACTGCTAAGCCGTGTATCTAATTCTCTCCTGTGTGATACTGACTGCTGAGCCGTGTATCTAATCCCATCCTGTGTAATACTGACTGCTGAGCCATGTATCTAATTCTCTTCTGTGTGATACTGACTGCTGAGCCGTGTATCTAATCCTCTCCTGTGTGATACTGACTGCTGAGCCGTGTATCTAATCCTCTCCTGTGGGATACTGACTGCTGAGCCGTGTATCTAATCCTCTCCTGTGCGATACTGACAGCTGAGCCGTGTATCTAATCCTATCCTGTGTGATACTGACTGCTGAGCCATGTATCTAATCCTCTCCTGTGTGATACTGACTGCTGAGCCGTGTATCTAATCCCATCCTGTGTGATACTGACTGCTGAGCCGTGTATCTAATCCTCTCCTGTGTGATACTGACTGCTGAGCCGTGTATCTAATCCTCTCCTGTGTGATACCGACTGCTGAGCCGTGTATCTAATCCTCTCCTGTGTGATACTGACTGCTGAGCCGTGTATCTAATCCCATCCTGTGTGATACTGACTGCTGAGCCATGTATCTAATCCTCTACTGTGTGATACTGACTGCTGAGCCGTGTATCTAATCCTATCCTGTGTGATACTGACTGCTGAGCCGTGTATCTAATCCTCTCCTGTGTGATACTGACTGCTGAGCCGTGTGTCTAATCCTATCCTGTGTGATACTGACTGCTGAGCCGTGTATCTAATCCTCTCCTGTGTGATACTGACTGCTGAGCCGTGTATCTAATCCTCTCCTGTGTGATACTGACTGCTGAGCCGTGTATCTAATCCTCTCCTGTGTGATACTGACTGCTGAGCCGTCTATCTAATCCTCTCCTGTGTGATACTGACTGCTGAGCCGTGTATCTAATCCCATCCTGTGTAATACTGACTGCTGAGCCATGTATCTAATCCTCTCCTGTGTGATACTGACTGCTGAGCCGTGTATCTAATCCTCTCCTGTGTGATACTGACTGCTGAGCCGTGTATCTAATCCTCTCCTGTGGGATACTGACTGCTGAGCCGTGTATCTAATCCTCTCCTGTGCGATACTGACTGCTGAGCCGTGTATCTAATCCTATCCTGTGTGATACTGACTGCTGAGCCATGTATCTAATCCTCTCCTGTGTGATACTGACTGCTGAGCCATGTATCTAATCCCATCCTGTGTGATACTGACTGCTGAGCCATGTATCTAATCCTCTCCTGTGTGATACTGACTGCTGAGCCGTGTATCTAATCCTCTCCTGTGTGATACCGACTGCTGAGCCGTGTATCTAATCCTCTCCTGTGTGATACCGACTGCTGAGCCGTGTATCTAATCCTCTCCTGTGTGATACTGACTGCTGAGCCGTGTATCTAATCCCATCCTGTGTGATACTGACTGCTGAGCAGTGTATCTAATCCTCTCCTGTGCGATACTGACTGCTGAGCCGTGTATCTAATCCTCTCCTGTGGGATACTGACTGCTGAGCCGTGTATCTAATCCTCTCCTGTGCGATACTGACTGCTGAGCCGTGTATCCAATCCTATCCTGTGCGATACTGACTGCTGAGCCATGTATCTAATCCTCTCCTGTGCGATACTGACTGCTGAGCCGTGTATCTAATTCTCTCCTGTGCGATACTGACTGCTGAGCCGTGTATCTAATCCTCTCCTGTGCGATACTGACTGCTGAGCCGTGTATCTAATCCTCTCCTGTGGGATACTGACTGCTGAGCCGTGTATCTAATCCTCTCCTGTGCGATACTGACTGCTGAGCCGTGTATCTAATCCTATCCTGTGTGATACTGACTGCTGAGCCGTGTATATAATCCTCTCCTGTGTGATACTGACTGCTGAGCCGTGTATCTAATCCCATCCTGTGTGATACTGACCGCTGAGCCGTGTATCTAATCCTCTCCTGTGTGATACTGACTGCTAAGCCGTGTATCTAATTCTTTCCTGTGTGATACTGACTGCTGAGCCGTGTATCTAATCCCATCCTGTGTAATACTGACTGCTGAGCCATGTATCTAATTCTCTTCTGTGTGATACTGACTGCTGAGCCGTGTATCTAATCCTCTCCTGTGTGATACTGACTGCTGAGCCGTGTATCTAATCCTCTCCTGTGGGATACTGACTGCTGAGCCGTGTATCTAATCCTCTCCTGTGCGATACTGACAGCTGAGCCGTGTATCTAATCCTATCCTGTGTGATACTGACTGCTGAGCCATGTATCTAATCCTCTACTGTGTGATACTGACTGCTGAGCCGTGTGTCTAATCCTATCCTGTGTGATACTGACTGCTGAGCCGTGTATCTAATCCTCTCCTGTGTGATACTGACTGCTGAGCCGTGTATCTAATCCTCTCCTGTGTGATACTGACTGCTGAGCCGTGTATCTAATCCTCTCCTGTGTGATACTGACTGCTAAGCCGTGTATCTAATTCTCTCCTGTGTGATACTGACTGCTGAGCCGTGTATCTAATCCCATCCTGTGTAATACTGACTGCTGAGCCATGTATCTAATTCTCTTCTGTGTGATACTGACTGCTGAGCCGTGTATCTAATCCTCTCCTGTGTGATACTGACTGCTGAGCCGTGTATCTAATCCTCTCCTGTGGGATACTGACTGCTGAGCCGTGTATCTAATCCTCTCCTGTGCGATACTGACAGCTGAGCCGTGTATCTAATCCTATCCTGTGTGATACTGACTGCTGAGCCATGTATCTAATCCTCTCCTGTGTGATACTGACTGCTGAGCCGTGTATCTAATCCCATCCTGTGTGATACTGACTGCTGAGCCGTGTATCTAATCCTCTCCTGTGTGATACTGACTGCTGAGCCGTGTATCTAATCCTCTCCTGTGTGATACCGACTGCTGAGCCGTGTATCTAATCCTCTCCTGTGTGATACTGACTGCTGAGCCGTGTATCTAATCCCATCCTGTGTGATACTGACTGCTGAGCCATGTATCTAATCCTCTACTGTGTGATACTGACTGCTGAGCCGTGTATCTAATCCTATCCTGTGTGATACTGACTGCTGAGCCGTGTATCTAATCCTCTCCTGTGTGATACTGACTGCTGAGCCGTGTGTCTAATCCTATCCTGTGTGATACTGACTGCTGAGCCGTGTATCTAATCCTCTCCTGTGTGATACTGACTGCTGAGCCGTGTATCTAATCCTCTCCTGTGTGATACTGACTGCTGAGCCGTGTATCTAATCCTCTCCTGTGTGATACTGACTGCTGAGCCGTGTATCTAATCCTATCCTGTGTGATACTGACTGCTGAGCCGTGTATCTAATCCTATCCTGTGTGATACTGACTGCTGAGCCATGTATCTAATCCTCTCCTGTGGGATACTGACTGCTGAGCTGTGTATCTAATCCTCTCCTGTGTAATACTGACTGCTGAGCCATGTATCTAATCCTATCCTGTGTGATACTGACTGCTGAGCCGTGTATCTAATCCTATGTGATACTCTCCGCTGAGCCGTGTATCTAATCCTATGTGATACTCTCCGCTGAGCGCCGTGCCGCAGTTAGTTATTACGTAGGGGATGAGGAGTGGCGTTACACTTAGGTCTGCTCCTCCTGTGCTGCGCGTTATCAGTAGAGGAGACATCAGACAGTTTCAGCTTCATGTTTTATTTCAGGGGTGATTCACATTGATGGCGGGTGACGTCTCGGGGCCGCTCTGCCCGATCAGAGTGAAGTATGTGATTTACAGGAGAGAGGGGCAGATAAAGCACAGATCTCCAGCCGGAGTGCGGTGACTTGGTGCGGTGCTCCGCCGCATTACTTGGCACAGTGGACACAGTTACTGCTGGCATAGTCCCAGTGGAAGCCAATGGCGTCGATGACGGAGCCGGAGCTGCCGCTGACGAACCTCAAGACGGTGTTGGGGTACAGGGGGAGGCCATTGAAACTGGTGCCGTAATCTTTACCGATGGTGAACTGGCGCCCTTTATTTGTGATAAACACCAACTTCCTGAGATAATTGGAATATTTCCCAGATACCTGGATGACATTCTCCCCGGGGTGCAAGAAGATCTCCTCCAAGTCTCCCGAGTGGCCCCCTTTATAGTCTGACCAGGTGGTCCCATAACGGACCTGCACCCTGAGGGAAAAAACACATATGAAAACCTCCCATAGGGGGCAGTATTATAGTAGTTATATTCTTGTACATAGGAGCAGTATTACAGTAGTTATATTCTTGTACATAGGGAGCAGTATTATAGTAGTTATATTCTTGTACATAGGGAGCAGTATTATAGTAGTTATATTCTTGTACATAGGAGCAGTATTATAGTAGTTATATTCTTGTACATAGGGAGCAGTATTATAGTAGTTATATTCTTGTACATAGGAGCAGTATTATAGTAGTTATATTCTTGTACATAGGGAGCAGTATTATAGCAGTTATATTCTTGTACATAGGGGGCAGTATTATAGTAGTTATATTCTTGTACATAGGGAGCAGTATTATAGTAGTTATATTCCTGTACATAGGAGCAGTATTATAGTAGTTATATTCCTGTACATAGGGAGCAGTATTATAGTAGTTATATTCTTGTATATAGGGGACAGTATTATAGTAGTTATATTCCTGTACATAGGGAGCAGTATTATAGTAGTTATATTCCTGTACATAGGGAGCAGTATTATAGTAGTTATATTCTTGTACATAGGGAGCAGTATTATAGTAGTTATATTCTTGTACATAGGGAGCAGTATTATAGTAGTTATATTCTTGTACATAGGGGGCAGTATTATAGTAGTTATATTCTTGTACATAGGAGGCAGTATTATAGTAGTTATATTCTTGTACATAGGAGCAGTATTATAGTAGTTATATTCTTGTACATAGGGAGCAGTATTATAGCAGTTATATTCTTGTACATAGGGGGCAGTATTATAGTAGTTATATTCTTGTACATAGGAGCAGTATTATAGTAGTTATATTATTGTACATAGGAGCAGTATTATAGTAGTTATATTCTTGTACATAGGGAGCAGTATTATAGCAGTTATATTCTTGTACATAGGGGGCAGTATTATAGTAGTTATATTCTTGTACATAGGGAGCAGTATTATAGTAGTTATATTCCTGTACATAGGGGACAGTATTATAGTAGTTATATTCTTGTACATAGGGAGCAGTATTATAGTAGTTATATTCCTGTACATAGGGAGCAGTATTATAGTAGTTATATTCCTGTACATAGGGAGCAGTATTATAGTAGTTATATTCTTGTACATAGGGAGCAGTATTATAGTAGTTATATTCTTGTACATAGGGGGCAGTATTATAGTAGTTATATTATTGTACATAGGGGACAGTATTATAGTAGTTATATTCCTGTACATAGGGTGCAGTATTATAGTAGTTATATTCTTGTACATAGGGAGCAGTATTATAGTAGTTATATTCTTGTACATAGGGGGCAGTATTATAGTAGTTATATTCTTGTACATAGGGAGCAGTATTATAGTAGTTATATTCTTGTACATAGGGGGCAGTATTATAGTAGTTATATTCTTGTACATAGGGGGCAGTATTATAGTAGTTATATTCTTGTACATAGGACGCAGTATTATAGTAGTTATATTCTTGTACAGAGGAGCAGTATTATAGTAGTTATATTCTTGTACATAGGGAGCAGTATTATAGTAGTTATATTCTTGTACATAGGGGGCAGTATTATAGTAGTTATATTCTTGTACATAGGGGGCAGTATTATAGTAGTTATATTCTTGTACATAGGGGGCAGTATTATAGTAGTTATATTCTTGTACATAGGGGGCAGTATTATAGTAGTTATATTCTTGTACATAGGGGGCAGTATTATAGTAGTTATATTCTTGTACATAGGGAGCAGTATTATAGTAGTTATATTCCTGTACATAGGAGCAGTATTATAGTAGTTATATTCCTGTACATAGGGAGCAGTATTATAGTAGTTATATTCTTGTATATAGGGGACAGTATTATAGTAGTTATATTCCTGTACATAGGGAGCAGTATTATAGTAGTTATATTCCTGTACATAGGGAGCAGTATTATAGTAGTTATATTCTTGTACATAGGGAGCAGTATTATAGTAGTTATATTCTTGTACATAGGGAGCAGTATTATAGTAGTTATATTCTTGTACATAGGGGGCAGTATTATAGTAGTTATATTCTTGTACATAGGAGGCAGTATTATAGTAGTTATATTCTTGTACATAGGAGCAGTATTATAGTAGTTATATTCTTGTACATAGGGAGCAGTATTATAGCAGTTATATTCTTGTACATAGGGGGCAGTATTATAGTAGTTATATTCTTGTACATAGGAGCAGTATTATAGTAGTTATATTATTGTACATAGGAGCAGTATTATAGTAGTTATATTCTTGTACATAGGGAGCAGTATTATAGCAGTTATATTCTTGTACATAGGGGGCAGTATTATAGTAGTTATATTCTTGTACATAGGGAGCAGTATTATAGTAGTTATATTCCTGTACATAGGGGACAGTATTATAGTAGTTATATTCTTGTACATAGGGAGCAGTATTATAGTAGTTATATTCCTGTACATAGGGAGCAGTATTATAGTAGTTATATTCCTGTACATAGGGAGCAGTATTATAGTAGTTATATTCTTGTACATAGGGAGCAGTATTATAGTAGTTATATTCTTGTACATAGGGAGCAGTATTATAGTAGTTATATTCTTGTACATAGGGGGCAGTATTATAGTAGTTATATTATTGTACATAGGGGACAGTATTATAGTAGTTATATTCCTGTACATAGGGTGCAGTATTATAGTAGTTATATTCTTGTACATAGGGAGCAGTATTATAGTAGTTATATTCTTGTACATAGGGGGCAGTATTATAGTAGTTATATTCTTGTACATAGGGAGCAGTATTATAGTAGTTATATTCTTGTACATAGGGGGCAGTATTATAGTAGTTATATTCTTGTACATAGGGGGCAGTATTATAGTAGTTATATTCTTGTACATAGGACGCAGTATTATAGTAGTTATATTCTTGTACAGAGGAGCAGTATTATAGTAGTTATATTCTTGTACATAGGGAGCAGTATTATAGTAGTTATATTCTTGTACATAGGGGGCAGTATTATAGTAGTTATATTCTTGTACATAGGGGGCAGTATTATAGTAGTTATATTCTTGTACATAGGGGGCAGTATTATAGTAGTTATATTCTTGTACATAGGGGGCAGTATTATAGTAGTTATATTCTTGTACATAGGGGGCAGTATTATAGTAGTTATATTCTTGTACATAGGGGGCAGTATTATAGTAGTTATATTCTTGTACATAGGGGCAATATTATAGTAGTTATATTCTTGTACATAGGGGGCAGTGTTACAGTAGTTATATTCTTGTACATAGGAGCAGTATTATAGTAGTTATATTCTTGTACATAGGGAGCAGTATTATAGTAGTTATATTCTTGTACATAGGGGGCAGTATTATAGTAGTTATATTCTTGTACATAGGGGGCAGTATTATAGTAGTTATATTCTTGTACATAGGGGGCAGTATTATAATAGTTATATTCTTGTACATAGGAGCAGTATTATAGTAGTTATATTCTTGTACATAGGGGGCAGTATTATAGTAGTTATATTCTTGTACATAGGGGGCAGTATTATAGTAGTTATATTCTTGTACATAGGGGGCAGTATTATAGTAGTTATATTCTTGTACATAGGGGGCAGTATTATAGTAGTTATATTCTTGTACATAGGGGGCAGTATTATAGTAGTTATATTTTTGTACATAGGAGCAGTATTATAGTAGTTATATTCTTGTACATAGGGAGCAGTATTATAGTAGTTATATTCTTGTACATAGGGGGCAGTATTATAGTAGTTATATTCTTGTACATAGGGGGCAGTATTATAGTAGTTATATTCTTGTACATAGGGAGCAGTATTATAGTAGTTATATTCTTGTACATAGGGGCAGTATTATAGTAGTTATATTCTTGTACATAGGGAGCAGTATTATAGTAGTTATATTCTTGTACATAGGGAGCAGTATTATAGTAGTTATATTCCTGTATATAGGGGGCAGTATTATAGTAGTTATATTCTTGTACATAGGGGATAGTATTATAGTAGTTATATTCTTGTACATAGGGGGCAGTATTATAGTAGTTATATTCTTGTACATAGGAGCAGTATTATAGTAGTTATATTCTTGTACATAGGGAGCAGTATTATAGTAGTTATATTCTTGTACATAGGGGGCAGTATTATAGTAGTTATATTCTTGTACATAGGGGGCAGTATTATAGTAGTTATATTCTTGTACATAGGAGCAGTATTATAGTAGTTATATTCTTGTACATAGGGAGCAGTATTATAGTAGTTATATTCTTGTACATAGGGGGCAGTATTATAGTAGTTATATTCTTGTACATAGGGGGCAGTATTATAGTAGTTATATTCTTGTACATAGGGGGGAATATTATAGTAGTTATATTCTTGTACATAGGAGCAGTATTATAGAAGTTATATTCTTGTACATAGGGTGCAGTATTATAGTAGTTATATTCTTGTACATAGGGGGCAGTATTATAGTAGTTATATTCTTGTACATAGGGGGCAGTATTATAGTAGTTATATTCTTGTACATAGGAGCAGTATTATAGTAGTTATATTCTTGTACATAGGGAGCAGTATTATAGTAGTTATATTCTTGTACATAGGGGGCAGTATTATAGTAGTTATATTCTTGTACATAGGGGGCAGTATTATAGTAGTTATATTCTTGTACATAGGAGCAGTATTATAGTAGTTATATTCTTGTACATAGGGTGCAGTATTATAGTAGTTATATTCTTGTACATAGGGAGCAGTATTATAGTAGTTATATTCTTGTACATAGGGGGCAGTATTATAGTAGTTATATTCTTGTACATAGGGGGGAATATTATAGTAGTTATATTCTTGTACATAGGAGCAGTATTATAGAAGTTATATTCTTGTACATAGGGTGCAGTATTATAGTAGTTATATTCTTGTACATAGGGAGCAGTATTATAGTAGTTATATTCTTGTACATAGGGAGCAGTATTATAGTAGTTATATTCTTGTACATAGGGGGCAGTATTATAGTAGTTATATTCTTGTACATAGGGGGCAGTATTATAGTAGTTATATTCTTGTACATAGGGGGCAGTATTATAGTAGTTATATTCTTGTACAGAGGAGCAGTATTATAGTAGTTATATTCTTGTACATAGGGAGCAGTATTATAGTAGTTATATTCTTGTACATAGGGGGCAGTATTATAGTAGTTATATTCTTTTACATAGGGGGCAGTATTATAGTAGTTATATTCTTGTACATAGGGGGCAGTATTATAGTAGTTATATTCTTGTACATAGGGGGCAGTATTATAGTAGTTATATTCTTGTACATAGGGGGCAGTATTATAGTAGTTATATTCTTGTACATAGGGGGCAGTATTATAGTAGTTATATTCTTGTACATAGGGGCAATATTATAGTAGTTATATTCTTGTACATAGGGGGCAGTGTTACAGTAGTTATATTCTTGTACATAGGAGCAGTATTATAGTAGTTATATTCTTGTACATAGGGAGCAGTATTATAGTAGTTATATTCTTGTACATAGGGGGCAGTATTATAGTAGTTATATTCTTGTACATAGGGGGCAGTATTATAGTAGTTATATTCTTGTACATAGGGGGCAGTATTATAGTAGTTATATTCTTGTACATAGGGGGCAGTATTATAATAGTTATATTCTTGTACATAGGAGCAGTATTATAGTAGTTATATTCTTGTACATAGGGAACAGTATTATAGTAGTTATATTCTTGTACATAGGGGGCAGTATTATAGTAGTTATATTCTTGTACATAGGGGGCAGTATTATAGTAGTTATATTCTTGTACATAGGGGGCAGTATTATAGTAGTTATATTCTTGTACATAGGGGGCAGCATTATAGTAGTTATATTCTTGTACATAGGGGGCAGTATTATAGTAGTTATATTCTTGTACATAGGAGCAGTATTATAGTAGTTATATTCTTGTACATAGGGAGCAGTATTATAGTAGTTATATTCTTGTACATAGGGGGCAGTATTATAGTAGTTATATTCTTGTACATAGGGGGCAGTATTATAGTAGTTATATTCTTGTACATAGGGAGCAGAATTATAGTAGTTATATTCTTGTACATAGGGGCAGTATTATAGTAGTTATATTCTTGTACATAGGGAGCAGTATTATAGTAGTTATATTCTTGTACATAGGGAGCAGTATTATAGTAGTTATATTCCTGTATATAGGGGGCAGTATTATAGTAGTTATATTCTTGTACATAGGGGATAGTATTATAGTAGTTATATTCTTGTACATAGGGGGCAGTATTATAGTAGTTATATTCTTGTACATAGGAGCAGTATTATAGTAGTTATATTCTTGTACATAGGGAGCAGTATTATAGTAGTTATATTCTTGTACATAGGGGCAGTATTATAGTAGTTATATTCTTGTACATAGGGGGCAGTATTATAGTAGTTATATTCTTGTACATAGGAGCAGTATTATAGTAGTTATATTCTTGTACATAGGGAGCAGTATTATAGTAGTTATATTCTTGTACATAGGGGGCAGTATTATAGTAGTTATATTCTTGTACATAGGGGGCAGTATTATAGTAGTTATATTCTTGTACATAGGGGCAGTATTATAGTAGTTATATTCTTGTACATAGGGAGCAGTATTATAGTAGTTATATTCTTGTACATAGGGAACAGTATTATAGTAGTTATATTCCTGTATATAGGGGGCAGTATTATAGTAGTTATATTCTTGTACATAGGGGGCAGTATTATAGTAGTTATATTCTTGTACATAGGGGGCAGTATTCTACTAGTTATATTCTTGTACATAGGAGCAGTATTATAGTAGTTATATTCTTGTACATAGGGAGCAGTATTATAGTAGTTATATTCTTGTACATAGGGGAAGTATTATAGTAGTTATATTCTTGTACATAGGGGCAGTATTATAGTAGTTATATTCTTGTACATAGGAGCAGTATTATAGTAGTTATATTCTTGTATATAGGGGGCAGTATTATAGTAGTTATATTCTTGTACATAGGGGCAGTATTATAGTAGTTATATTCTTGTACATAGGAGCAGTATTATAGTAGTTATATTCTTGTACATAGGGGCAGTATTATAGTAGTTATATTCTTGTACATAGGAGCAGTATTATAGTAGTTATATTCTTGTACATAGGGGCAGCATTATAGTAGTTATATTATTGTACATAGGGGCAGTATTATAGTAGTTATATTCTTGTACATAGGAGCAGTATTATAGTAGTTATATTCTTGTACATAGGGGCAGCATTATAGTAGTTATATTCTTGTACATAGGGGGCAGTATTATAGTAGTTATATTATTGTACATAGGAGCAGTATTATAGTAGTTATATTCTTGTACATAGGGGAAGCATTATAGTAATTATATTCTTGTACATAGCAGCAGTATTATAGTAGTTATATTCTTGCACATAGGGGGCAGTATTACAGTAGTTATATTCTTGTACATAGGGAGCAGAATTATAGTAGTTATATTCTTGTACATAGGGGGCAGAATTATAGTAGTTATATTCTTGTACATAGGGGGCAGAATTATAGTAGTTATATTCTTGTACATAGGGGGCAGTATTATAGTAGCTATATTCTTGTACATAGGGGGCAGTATTATGTAGTTATATTCTTGTACATAGGGGGCAGAATTATAGTAGTTATATTCTTGTACATAGGGGGCAGTATTATAGTAGTTATATTCTTGTACATAGGGGGCAGTATTATAGTAGTTATATTCTTGTACATAGGGGCAATATTATAGTAGTTATATTCTTGTACATAGGGGGCAGTGTTACAGTAGTTATATTCTTGTACATAGGAGCAGTATTATAGTAGTTATATTCTTGTACATAGGGAGCAGTATTATAGTAGTTATATTCTTGTACATAGGGGGCAGTATTATAGTAGTTATATTCTTGTACATAGGGGGCAGTATTATAGTAGTTATATTCTTGTACATAGGGGGCAGTATTATAGTAGTTATATTCTTGTACATAGGGGGCAGTATTATAATAGTTATATTCTTGTACATAGGAGCAGTATTATAGTAGTTATATTCTTGTACATAGGGAACAGTATTATAGTAGTTATATTCTTGTACATAGGGGGCAGTATTATAGTAGTTATATTCTTGTACATAGGGGGCAGTATTATAGTAGTTATATTCTTGTACATAGGGGGCAGTATTATAGTAGTTATATTCTTGTACATAGGGGGCAGTATTATAGTAGTTATATTCTTGTACATAGGGGGCAGTATTATAGTAGTTATATTCTTGTACATAGGAGCAGTATTATAGTAGTTATATTCTTGTACATAGGGAACAGTATTATAGTAGTTATATTCTTGTACATAGGGGGCAGTATTATAGTAGTTATATTCTTGTACATAGGGGGCAGTATTATAGTAGTTATATTCTTGTACATAGGGAGCAGTATTATAGTAGTTATATTCTTGTACATAGGGGCAGTATTATAGTAGTTATATTCTTGTACATAGGGAGCAGTATTATAGTAGTTATATTCTTATACATAGGGAGCAGTATTATAGTAGTTATATTCCTGTATATAGGGGGCAGTATTATAGTAGTTATATTCTTGTACATAGGGGATAGTATTATAGTAGTTATATTCTTGTACATAGGGGGCAGTATTATAGTAGTTATATTCTTGTACATAGGAGCAGTATTATAGTAGTTATATTCTTGTACATAGGGAGCAGTATTATAGTAGTTATATTCTTGTACATAGGGGGCAGTATTATAGTAGTTATATTCTTGTACATAGGGGGCAGTATTATAGTAGTTATATTCTTGTACATAGGAGCAGTATTATAGTAGTTATATTCTTGTACATAGGGAGCAGTATTATAGTAGTTATATTCTTGTACATAGGGGGCAGTATTATAGTAGTTATATTCTTGTACATAGGGGGCAGTATTATAGTAGTTATATTCTTGTACATAGGAGCAGTATTATAGTAGTTATATTCTTGTACATAGGGAGCAGTATTATAGTAGTTATATTCTTGTACATAGGGAACAGTATTATAGTAGTTATATTCCTGTATATAGGGGGCAGTATTATAGTAGTTATATTCTTGTACATAGGGGGCAGTATTATAGTAGTTATATTCTTGTACATAGGGGGCAGTATTATAGTAGTTATATTCTTGTACATAGGAGCAGTATTATAGTAGTTATATTCTTGTACATAGGGAGCAGTATTATAGTAGTTATATTCTTGTACATAGGGGAAGTATTATAGTAGTTATATTCTTGTACATAGGGGCAGTATTATAGTAGTTATATTCTTGTACATAGGAGCAGTATTATAGTAGTTATATTCTTGTATATAGGGGGCAGTATTATAGTAGTTATATTCTTGTACATAGGGGCAGTATTATAGTAGTTATATTCTTGTACATAGGAGCAGTATTATAGTAGTAATATTCTTGTACATAGGGGCAGTATTATAGTAGTTATATTCTTGTACATAGGAGCAGTATTATAGTAGTTACATTCTTGTACATAGGGGCAGCATTATAGTAGTTATATTATTGTACATAGGGGCAGTATTATAGTAGTTATATTCTTGTACATAGGAGCAGTATTATAGTAGTTATATTCTTGTACATAGGGGCAGCATTATAGTAGTTATATTCTTGTACATAGGGGGCAGTATTATAGTAGTTATATTATTGTACATAGGAGCAGTATTATAGTAGTTATATTCTTGTACATAGGGGAAGCATTATAGTAATTATATTCTTGTACATAGCAGCAGTATTATAGTAGTTATATTCTTGCACATAGGGGGCAGTATTACAGTAGTTATATTCTTGTACATAGGGAGCAGAATTATAGTAGTTATATTCTTGTACATAGGGGGCAGAATTATAGTAGTTATATTCTTGTACATAGGGGGCAGAATTATAGTAGTTATATTCTTGTACATAGGGGGCAGTATTATAGTAGCTATATTCTTGTACATAGGGGGCAGTATTATGTAGTTATATTCTTGTACATAGGGGGCAGAATTATAGTAGTTATATTCTTGTACATAGGGGGCAGTATTATAGTAGCTATATTCTTGTACATAGGGGGCAGTATTATGTAGTTATATTCTTGTACATGGGGGCAGTATTATAGTAGTTATATTCTTGTACATAGGAGCAGTATTATAGCAGTTATATTCTTGTACATAGGGGGCAAAATTATAGTAGTTATATTCTTGTACATAGGGGGCAGTATTATAGTAGTTATATTCTTGTACATGGGTGCAGTATTATAGTAGTTATATTCTTGTACATAGGGGCAGTATTATAGTAGTTATATTCTTGTACATAGGGGCAGTATTATAGTAGTTATATTCTTGTACATAGGGGCAGTATTATAGTAGTTATATTCTTGTATATAGGGGCAGTATTATAGTAGTTATATTCTTGTACATAGGGGCAGTATTATAGTAGTTATATTCTTGCACATAGGGAGCAGTATTATAGTAGGTATATTCTTGTACATAGGGGCAGTATTATAGTAGTTATATTCCTGTACATAGGGGCAGTATTATAGTAGTTATATTCTTGTACATAGGGGCAGTATTATAGTAGTTATATTCTTGTACATAGGGGGCAGTATTATAGTAGTTATATTCTTGTACATAGGGGGCAGTATTATAGTAGTTATATTCTTGTACATAGGAGCAGTATTATAGTAGTTATATTCTTGTACATAGGAGGCAATATTATAGTAGTTATATTCTTGTACATAGGGGCAATATTATAGTAATTATATTCTTGTACATAGGGAGCAGTATTATAGTAGTTATATTCTTGTGCATAGGAGCAGTATTATAGTAGTTATATTCTTGTACATAGGAGGCAGTATTATAGTAGTTATATTCTTGTACATAGGGGGCAGTATTAAAGTAGTTATATTCTTGTACATAGGGGGCAGAATTATAGTAGTTATATTCTTGTACATAGGGGGCAGAATTATAGTAGTAATATTCTTGTACATAGGGGGCAGTATTATAGTAGTTATATTCTTGTACATAGGGAGCAGTATTATAGTAGTTATATTCTTGTACATAGGGGGCAGTATTATAGTAGCTATATTCTTGTACATGGGTGCAGTATTATAGTAGTTATATTCTTGTACATAGGGGCAGTATTATAGTAGTTATATTCTTGTACATAGGGGGCAGTATTATAGTAGTTATATTCTTGTACATAGGGGGCAGAATTATAGTAGTTATATTCTTGTACATAGGGGGCAGTATTATAGTAATTATATTCTTGTACATAGGAGCAGTATTATAGTAGTTATATTCTTGTACATAGGGGGCAGAATTATAGTAGTTATATTCTTGTACATAGGGGGCAGTATTATAGTAGTTATATTCTTGTACATAGGGAGCAGTATTATAGTAGTTATATTCTTGTACATAGGGGGCAGAATTATAGTAGTTATATTCTTGTACATAGGGGGCAGTATTATAGTAGCTATATTCTTGTACATGGGTGCAGTATTATAGTAGTTATATTCTTGTACATAGTGGGCAGATTTATAGTAGTTATATTCTTGTACATAGGGGGCAGTATTATAGAAGC
The DNA here is from genome assembly GCF_039654945.1 of Dendrobates tinctorius. Classification (NCBI taxonomy): domain Eukaryota; kingdom Metazoa; phylum Chordata; class Amphibia; order Anura; family Dendrobatidae; genus Dendrobates; species Dendrobates tinctorius. The sequence goes on from NW_027361819.1 coordinate 3,770,561, forward strand.
TATATTCTTGTACATGGATGCAGTATTATAATAGTTATATTCTTGTACATAGGGGCAGTATTATAGTAGTTATATTCTTGTACATAGGGGGCAGTAATATAGTAGCTATATTCTTGTACATGGGTGCAGTATTGTAGTAGTTATATTCTTGTACATAGTGGGCAGATTTATAGTAGTTATATTCTTGTACATAGGGGGCAGTATTATAGTAGCTATATTCTTGTACATGGGTGCAGTATTATAGTAGTTATATTCTTGTACATAGGGGCAGTATTATAGTAGTTATATTCTTGTACATAGGGAGCAGTATTATAGTAGCTATATTCTTGTACATGGGTGCAGTATTATAGTAGTTATATTCTTGTACATAGGGGCAGTATTATAGTAGTTATATTCTTGTACATAGGGGCAGTATTATAGTAGTTATATTCTTGTACATAGGGTGCAGTATTATAGTAGTTATATTCTTGTACATAGGAGCAGTATTATAGTAGTTATATTCTTGTACATAGGGGGCAGTATTATAGTAGCTATATTCTTGTACATGGGTGCAGTATTATAGTAGTTATATTCTTGTACATAGGGGCAGTATTATAGTAGTTATATTCTTGTACATAGGGGCAGTATTATAGTAGTTATATTCTTGTACATAGGGGGCAGAATTATAGTAGTTATATTCTTGTACATAGGGGGCAGTATTATAGTAATTATATTCTTGTACATAGGAGCAGTATTATAGTAGTTATATTCTTGTACATAGGGGGCAGAATTATAGTAGTTATATTCTTGTACATAGGGGGCAGTATTATAGTAGTTATATTCTTGTACATAGGGAGCAGTATTATAGTAGTTATATTCTTGTACATAGGGGGCAGAATTATAGTAGTTATATTCTTGTACATAGGGGGCAGTATTATAGTAGCTATATTCTTGTACATGGGTGCAGTATTATAGTAGTTATATTCTTGTACATAGGGGCAGTATTATAGTAGTTATATTCTTGTACATAGGGGCAGTATTATAGTAGTTATATTCTTGTATATAGGGGCAGTATTATAGTAGTTATATTCTTGTACATAGGAGCAGTATTATAGTAGTTATATTCTTGTATATAGGGGCAGTATTATAGTAGTTATATTCTTGTACATAGGGGGCAGAATTATAGTAGTTATATTCTTGTACATAGGGGGCAGTATTATAGTAGTTATATTCTTGTACATAGGGAGCAGTATTATAGTAGTTATATTCTTGTACATAGGGGGCAGTAATATAGTAGTTATATTCTTGTACATAGGGAGCAGTATTATAGTAGCTATATTCTTGTACATGGGTGCAGTATTATAGTAGTTATATTCTTGTACATAGGGGCAGTATTATAGTAGTTATATTCTTGTACATAGGGGCAGTATTATAGTAGTTATATTCTTGTACATAGGGGCAGTATTATAGTAGTTATATTCTTGTACATAGGAGCAGTATTATAGTAGTTATATTCTTGTATATAGGGGCAGTATTATAGTAGTTATATTCTTGTACATAGGGGCAGTATTATAGTAGTTATATTCTTGCACATAGGGAGCAATATTATAGTAGGTATATTCTTGTACATAGGGGCAGTATTATAGTAGTTATATTCTTGTACATAGGGGCAGTATTATAGTAGTTATATTCTTGTACATAGGGGCAGTATTATAGTAGTTATATTCTTGTACATAGGGGGCAGTATTATAGTAGTTATATTCTTGTACATAGGGGGCAGTATTATAGTAGTTATATTGTTATACATAGGAGCAGTATTATAGTAGTTATATTCTTGTACATAGGAGGCAATATTATAGTAGTTATATTCTTGTACATAGGAGCAGTATTATAGTAGTTATATTCTTGTACATAGGAGCAGTATTATAGTAGTTATATTCTTGTACATAGGAGCAGTATTATAGTAGTTATATTCTTGTACATAGGGGTAGTATTATAGTAGTTATATTCTTGTACATAGGAGCAGTATTATAGTAGTTATATTCTTGTACATAGGGGCAGTATTATAGTAGTTATATTCTTGTACATAGGGGCAGTATTATAGTAGTTATATTCTTGTATATAGGGGCAGTATTATAGTAGTTATATTCTTGTACATAGGAGGCAGTATTATAGTAGTTATATTCTTGTACATAGGAGCAGTATTATAGTAGTTATATTCTTGTATATAGGGGCAGTATTATAGTAGTTATATTCTTGTATATAGGGGCAGTATTATAGTAGTTATATTCTTGTACATAGGGGCAGTATTATAGTAGTTATATTCTTGTACATAGGGGCAGTATTATAGTAGTTATATTCTTGTACATAGGAGGCAGTATTATAGTAGTTATATTCTTGTACATAGAGCAGTATTATAGTAGTTATATTCTTGTATATAGGGGCAGTATTATAGTAGTTATATTCTTGTACATAGGGGCAGTATTATAGTAGTTATATTCTTGTGCATAGGAGCAGTATTATAGTAGTTATATTCTTGTACATAGGAGCAGTATTATAGTAGTTATATTCTTGTACATAGGGGTAGTATTATAGTAGTTATATTCTTGTACATAGGAGCAGTATTATAGTAGTTATATTCTTGTATATAGGGGCAGTATTATAGTAGTTATATTCTTGTACATAGGGGCAGTATTATAGTAGTTATATTCTTGTACATAGGGGTAGTATTATAGTAGTTATATTCTTGAACATAGGAGGCAGTATTATAGTAGTTATATTCTTGTACATAGGAGCAGTATTATAGTAGTTATATTCTTGTATATAGGGGCAGTATTATAGTAGTTATATTCTTGTATATAGGGGCAGTATTATAGTAGTTATATTCTTGTACATAGGGGGCAGTATTATAGTAGTTATATTCTTGTACATAGGGAGCAGTATTATAGTAGTTATATTCTTGTACATAGGGGGCAGAATTATAGTAGTTATATTCTTGTACATAGGGGGCAGTATTATAGTAGCTATATTCTTGTACATGGGTGCAGTATTATAGTAGTTATATTCTTGTACATAGGGGCAGTATTATAGTAGTTATATTCTTGTACATAGGGAGCAGTATTATAGTAGCTATATTCTTGTACATGGGTGCAGTATTATAGTAGTTATATTCTTGTACATAGGGGCAGTATTATAGTAGTTATATTCTTGTACATAGGGGCAGTATTATAGTAGTTATATTCTTGTACATAGGGGGCAGTATTATAGTAGTTATATTCTTGTACATAGGAGCAGTATTATAGTAGTTATATTCTTGCATATAGGGGCAGTATTATAGTAGTTATATTCTTGTACATAGGGGCAGTATTATAGTAGTTATATTCTTGCACATAGGGAGCAGTATTATAGTAGGTATATTCTTGTACATAGGGGCAGTATTATAGTAGTTATATTCTTGTACATAGGGGCAGTATTATAGTAGTTATATTCTTGTACATAGGGGCAGTATTATAGTAGTTATATTCTTGTACATAGGGGGCAGTATTATAGTAGTTATATTCTTGTACATAGGGGGCAGTATTATAGTAGTTATATTCTTATACATAGGAGCAGTATTATAGTAGTTATATTCTTGTACATAGGAGGCAATATTATAGTAGTTATATTCTTGTACATAGGAGCAGTATTATAGTAGTTATATTCTTGTACATAGGAGCAGTATTATAGTAGTTATATTCTTGTACATAGGAGCAGTATTATAGTAGTTATATTCTTGTACATAGGGGTAGTATTATAGTAGTTATATTCTTGTACATAGGAGCAGTATTATAGTAGTTATATTCTTGTATATAGGGGCAGTATTATAGTAGTTATATTCTTGTACATAGGAGCAGTATTATAGTAGTTATATTCTTGTACATAGGGGTAGTATTATAGTAGTTATATTCTTGTACATAGGAGCAGTATTATAGTAGTTATATTCTTGTACATAGGGGCAGTATTATAGTAGTTATATTCTTGTACATAGGGGCAGTATTATAGTAGTTATATTCTTGTACATAGGGGTAGTATTATAGTAGTTATATTCTTGTACATAGGAGGCAGTATTATAGTAGTTATATTCTTGTACATAGGAGCAGTATTATAGTAGTTATATTCTTGTATATAGGGGCAGTATTATAGTAGTTATATTCTTGTATATAGGGGCAGTATTATAGTAGTTATATTCTTGTACATAGGGGCAGTATTATAGTAGTTATATTCTTGTACATAGGGGCAGTATTATAGTAGTTATATTCTTGTACATAGGAGGCAGTATTATAGTAGTTATATTCTTGTACATAGAGCAGTATTATAGTAGTTATATTCTTGTATATAGGGGCAGTATTATAGTAGTTATATTCTTGTACATAGGGGCAGTATTATAGTAGTTATATTCTTGTGCATAGGAGCAGTATTATAGTAGTTATATTCTTGTACATAGGAGCAGTATTATAGTAGTTATATTCTTGTACATAGGGGTAGTATTATAGTAGTTATATTCTTGTACATAGGAGCAGTATTATAGTAGTTATATTCTTGTATATAGGGGCAGTATTATAGTAGTTATATTCTTGTACATAGGGGCAGTATTATAGTAGTTATATTCTTGTACATAGGGGTAGTATTATAGTAGTTATATTCTTGTACATAGGAGGCAGTATTATAGTAGTTATATTCTTGTACATAGGAGCAGTATTATAGTAGTTATATTCTTGTATATAGGGGCAGTATTATAGTAGTTATATTCTTGTATATAGGGGCAGTATTATAGTAGTTATATTCTTGTACATAGGAGCAGTATTATATTAGTTATATTCTTGTATATAGGGGCAGTATTATAGTAGTTATATTCTTGTATATAGGGGCAGTATTATAGTAGTTATATTCTTGTACATAGGGGCAGTATTATAGTAGTTATATTCTTGTACATAGGGGCAGTATTATAGTAGTTATATTCTTGTACATAGGAGGCAGTATTATAGTAGTTATATTCTTGTACATAGAGCAGTATTATAGTAGTTATATTCTTGTATATAGGGGCAGTATTATAGTAGTTATATTCTTGTACATAGGGGCAGTATTATAGTAGTTATATTCTTTTGCATAGGAGCAGTATTATAGTAGTTATATTCTTGTACATAGGAGCAGTATTATAGTAGTTATATTCTTGTACATAGGGGTAGTATTATAGTAGTTATATTCTTGTACATAGGAGTAGTATTATAGTAGTTATATTCTTGTATATAGGGGCAGTATTATAGTAGTTATATTCTTGTACATAGGGGCAGTATTATAGTAGTTATATTCTTGTACATAGGGGTAGTATTATAGTAGTTATATTCTTGTACATAGGAGGCAGTATTATAGTAGTTATATTCTTGTACATAGGAGCAGTATTATAGTAGTTATATTCTTGTATATAGGGGCAGTATTATAGTAGTTATATTCTTGTATATAGGGGCAGTATTATAGTAGTTATATTCTTGTACATAGGGGCAGTATTATAGTAGTTATATTCTTGTACATAGGGGTAATATTATAGTAGTTATATTCTTGTACATAGGAGGCAGTATTATAGTAGTTATATTCTTGTACATAGAGCAGTATTATAGTAGTTATATTCTTGTATATAGGGGCAGTATTATAGTAGTTATATTCTTGTACATGGGGGCAGTATTATAGTAGTTATATTCTTGTACATAGGGGTAGTATTATAGTAGTTATATTCTTGTACATAGGAGGCAGTATTATAGTAGTTATATTCTTGTACATAGGAGCAGTATTATAGTAGTTATATTCTTGTATATAGGGGCAGTATTATAGCAGTTATATTCTTGTACATAGGGGCAGTATTATAGTAGTTATATTCTTGTACATAGGGGCAGTATTATAGTAGTTATATTCTTGTACATAGGAGCAGTATTATAGTAGTTATATTCTTGTACATAGGGGTAGTATTATAGTAGTTATATTCTTGTACATAGGAGCAGTATTATAGTAGTTATATTCTTGTATATAGGGGCAGTGTTATAGTAGTTATATTCTTGTACATAGGGGTAGTATTATAGTAGTTATATTCTTGTACATAGTAGCAGTATTATAGTAGTTATATTCTTGTATATAGGGGCAGTATTATAGTAGTTATATTCTTGTACATAGGGGCAGTATTATAGTAGTTATATTCTTGTACATAGGGGTAGTATTATAGTAGTTATATTCTTGTACATAGGAGCAGTATTATAGTAGTTATATTCTTGTATATAGGGGCAGTATTATAGTAGTTATATTCTTGTATATAGGGGCAGTATTATAGTAGTTATATTCTTGTACATAGGGGCAGTATTATAGTAGGGGCAGTATTATAGTAGTTATATTCTTGTACATAGGAGGCAGTATTATAGTAGTTATATTCTTGTACATAGGAGCAGTATTATAGTAGTTATATTCTTGTATATAGGGGCAGTATTATAGTAGTTATATTCTTGTACATAGGGGTAGTATTATAGTAGTTATATTCTTGTATATAGGGGCAGTATTATAGTAGTTATATTCTTGTACATAGGGGTAGTATTATAGTAGTTATATTCTTGTACATAGGAGCAGTATTATAGTAGTTATATTCTTGTATATAGGGGCAGTATTATAGTAGTTATATTCTTGTATATAGGGGCAGTATTATAGTAGTTATATTCTTGTACATAGGGGCAGTATTATAGTAGGGGCAGTATTATAGTAGTTATATTCTTGTACATAGGAGGCAGTATTATAGTAGTTATATTCTTGTACATAGGAGCAGTATTATAGTAGTTATATTCTTGTATATAGGGGCAGTATTATAGTAGTTATATTCTTGTACATAGGAGCAGTATTATAGTAGTTATATTCTTGTATATAGGGGCAGTATTATAGTAGTTATATTCTTGTATATATTGGCAGTATTATAGTAGTTATATTCTTGTATATAGGGGCAGTATTATAGTAGTTATATTCTTGTACATAGGGGCAGTATTATAGTAGGGGCAGTATTATAGTAGTTATATTCTTGTACATAGGAGGCAGTATTATAGTAGTTATATTCTTGTACATAGGAGCAGTATTATAGTAGTTATATTCTTGTACATAGGGGCAGTATTATAGTAGTTATATTCTTGTACATAGGGGTAGTATTATAGTAGTTATATTCTTGTACATAGGAGGCAGTATTATAGTAGTTATATTCTTGTACATAGGAGCAGTATTATAGTAGTTATACTCTTGTATATAGGGGCAGTATTATAGTAGTTATATTCTTGTACATAGGGGGCAGTATTATAGTAGTTATATTCTTGTAGATAGGGGCAGTATTATAGTAGTTATATTCTTGTACATAGGAGCAGTATTATAGTAGTTATATTCTTGTACATAGGGGGCGGTATTATAGTAGTCATATTCTTGTACATAGGGGCAGTATTATAGTAGTTATATTCTTGTACATAGGAGCAGTATTAGAGTAGTTATTTTCTTGTACATAGGAGCAATATTATAGTAGCTATATTCTTGTACATACAGTCATGGCCAAAAGTATTGACACCCCTGCAATTCTGTCAGATAATACTCAGTTTCTTCCTGAAAATGATTGCAAACACAAATTCTTTGTTATTATTATCTTCATTTAATTTGTCTTAAATGAAAAAACACAAAAAGAATTGTCCTAAAGCCAAATTGGATATAATTTCATACCAAACATAACAAAGAGGGTGGACAAAAGTATTGGCACTGTTGGAAAAATCATGTGATGCTTCTCTAATTGTGTAAGTAACAGCACCTGTAACTTCCCTGTGGCACCGAACAGGTGTTGGCAATAACTAAATCACACTTGCAGCCAGTTGACATGGATTAAAGTTGACTCAACCTCTGTCCTGTGTCCTTGTGTGTACCACATTGAGCATGGAGAAAAGAAAGAAGACCAAAGAACTGTCTGAGGACTTGAGAAATCAAATTGTGAGGAAGCATGAGCAATCTCAAGGCTACAAGTCCATCTCCAAAGACCTGAATGTTCCTGTGTCTACCGTGCGCAGTGTCATCAAGAAGTGTAAAGCCCATGGCACTGTGGCTAACCTCCCTAGATGTGGGCGGAAAAGAAAAATTGACGAGATTTCAACGCAAGATTGTGCGGATGTTGGATAAAGAACCTCGACTAACATCCAAACAAGTTCAAGCTGCCCTGCAGTCCGAGGGTACAACAGTGTCAACCCGTACTATCCGTCGGCATCTGAATGAAAAGGGACTGTATGGTAGGAGACCCAGGAAGACCCCACTTCTTGCCCCGAGACATAAAAAAGCCAGGCTGGAGTTTGCCAAAACTTACCTGAAAAAGCCTAAAACATTTTGGAAGAATGTTCTCTGGCCAGATGAGACAAAAGTAGAGCTTTTAGGGCAAAAGCATCAACATAGAGTTTACAGGAGAAAAAAGAGGCATTCAAAGAAAAGTACACGGTCCCTACAGTCAAACATGGCGGAGGTTCCCTGATGTTTTGGGGTTGCTTTGCTGCCTCTGGCACTGGACTGCTTGACCGTGTGCATGGCATTATGAAGTCTGAAGACTACCAACAAATTTTGCAGCATAATGTAGGGCCCAGTGTGAGAAAGCTGGATCTTCCTCAGAGGTCATGGGTCTTCCAGCAGGACAATGACCCAAAACACAGTTCAAAAAGCACTAGAAGATGGTTTGAGAGAAAGCACTGGAGACTTCTAAGGTGGCCAGCAATGAGTCCAGACCTGAATCCCATAGAACACCTGTGGAGAGATCTAAAAATGGCAGTTTGGAGAAGGCACCCTTCTAATATCAGGGACCTGGAGCAGTTTGCCAAAGAAGAATGGTCTAAAATTCCAGCAGAGCATTGTAAGAAACTCATTGATGGTTACCGGAAGCGGTTGGTCGCAGTTATTTTGGCTAAAGGTTGTGCAATCAAGTATTAGGCTGAGGGTGCCAATACTTTTGTCCGGCCCATTTTTGGAGTTTTGTGTGAAATGCTCAATGTTTTGCTTTTTGCTTCATTCTCTTTTGTGTTTTTTCATTTAAGACAAATTAAATGAAGAAAATAATACCAAAGAATTTGTGATTGCAATCATTTTCAGGAAGAAACTGAATATTAGCTGACAGAATTGCAGGGGTGTCAATACTTTTGGCCATGACTGTAGGGCCAGTATTATAGTAGTTATATTCTTGTACATAGGATCAGTATTATAGTAGTTATATTCTTGTACATAGGAGCAGTATTATAGTAGTTATATTCTTGTACATAGGAGCAGTATTATAGTAGTTATATTCTTGTACATAGGGGGCAGTATTATAGTAGTTATATTCTTGTACATAGCGGCAGTATTATAGTAGTTATATTCTTGTACATAGCGGCAGTATTATAGTAGTTATATTCTTGTACATAGGGGCAGTATTATAGTAGTTATATTCTTGTACATAGGAGCAGTATTATAGTAGTTATATTCTTGTACATAGGAGCAGTATTATAGTAGTTATATTCTTGTACATAGGAGCAGTATTATAGTAGTTATATTCTTGTACATAGGAGCAGTATTATAGTAGTTATATTCTTGTACATAGCGGCAGTATTATAGTAGTTATATTCTTGTACATAGGGGGCAGTATTATAGTAGTTATATTCTTGTACATAGCGGCAGTATTATAGTAGTTATATTCTTGTACATAGCGGCAGTATTATAGTAGTTATATTCTTGTACATAGGGGCAGTATTATAGTAGTTATATTCTTGTACATAGGGGCAGTATTATAGTAGTTATATTCTTGTACATAGGGGCAGTATTATAGTAGTTATATTCTTGTACATAGGGGCAGTATTATAGTAGTTATATTCTTGTACATAGGGGCAGTATTATAGTAGTTATATTCTTGTACATAGGAGCAGTATTATAGTAGTTATATTCTTGTACATAGGAGCAGTATTATAGTAGTTATATTCTTGTACATAGGGACAGTATTATAGTAGTTATATTCTTGTACATAGGAGCAGTATTATAGTAGTTATATTCGTGTACATAGGGGGCAGTATTATAGTAGTTATATTCTTGTACATAGGAGCAGTATTATAGTAGTTATATTCTTGTACATAGGGGCAGTATTATAGTAGTTATATTCGTGTACATAGGGGCAGTATTATAGTAGTTATATTGCTGTACATAGGGGGCAGTATTATAGTAGTTATATTGCTGTACATAGGGGGCAGTATTATAGTAGTTATATTCTTGTACATAGGGGGCAGTATTATAGTAGTTATATTCGTGTACATAGGGGCAGTATTATAGTAGTTATATTCTTGTACATAGGGGGCAGTATTATAGTAGTTATATTCTTGTACATAGGGAGGAGTAGTATAGTAGTTATATTCGTGTACATCGGGGCAGTATTATAGTAGTTATATTGCTGTACATAGGGGGCAGTGTTTTAGTAGGTGTGTAATGGATTTCTCACCCTGTAATGTAGTTGCGGTTTGTGCGAATCCTCAGGGCTGTAATTGGTCCATCCAGTTGGTTTCCAGAGTGTGAGAAGCGTTTGCCGCCACCACCGCCATATTCTCCAGAGTAAGAGGAGCTACGGGGCTGCGCTGCTGTGAGAAGAATAGGATTAGATATATGGGTTTGTGAATTGTAGGGACGTATGGTCACTTATATGATGTGGGGGTCCCATCCTACCTGCAGCGATACAGCAAATACCGAGGAGGATCCAGAGCAACATTCTGCAATGGAAATGAGATAAATACATGTCGCGTCTTTCTGATAAGATGACACCACAATACGAGTGATAGAAAACCACAGAAAATAACAGATAACTCATCAGCCCCCAGTAAAGATGACATAAATGTTACTTTGAATATCCTTAGAATTTCCATCAGATTGGACATTAGTAACCCTGCACCTGGAATCAGCACTCACCTGTCGGAGTATTGGGTCTCTGGGATGAGCACAGCGTTGCGGGTGATATTTATATGGCAGAGTTTGGGTTTATGGTAAGGAATCCACCTCCTGAGCAAACAGCAGAAATGGGTCCGGACAGCTGGGGGGCAGGAGGGTGGGGTAGATAGCGGGATCTCCTGGGGTCATGGCCGATTCTCTCCATCTCACAGCTCAGCTCCATATCTGTGTTTACTCCCTAATTATGGAAAGGAACCTACAGAGCGTTAGCTCAGCTGCCAAGAGATAACGAGCGAGCGCGGCTGCATCATCATGGCTGACGACGTTGGGCACCAAGGACGACGAGTGCAATATCTACGGTATTAGTGGAAAAAGGAGAGAAAACTACACATTCCTTGTATAAAATAATCCACAATTTCTTCCATTTTGATTGATAGAACAACATGTCGTATTATTGCGTCTATTCCAGAGAAAACGTCTGACACGTTTCTGGTATGGAGTCGTCCTCAGTCATAGCAAATAATAACAATCAAAAACCTGACCAAAACCACCGAAGTGTGAACAGAGCTCATCAGTGACACTATTAATAATAATCTTTATTTTTATATAGCGCTAACATATTCCGCAGCGCTTTACAGTTTGCACACATTATCATCACTGTCCCCGATGGGGCTCACAATCTAAATTCCCTATCAGTATGTCCTTAGAAAGTGGGAGGAAACCAGAGACACCGGAGGAAACCCACAGAAAGACGGGGAGAACATACAAACTCCTGACAGATGTTGTCCTTGGTGAGATTCAAACCCAGGACCCCAGCACTGCAAGGCTGCAGTGCTAACCACTGAGCCACTATGCTGCCCTCTGCTGGTGCAGTCACTGTGTACATACATTACATTACTGATCCTGAGTTACCTCCTGTATTATACTCCAGAGCTGAACTCACTATTCTGCTGGTGCAGTCACTGTGTACATACATTACTGATCCTGAGTTACATCCTGTATTATACTCCAGAGCTGCACTCACTATTCTGCTGGTGCAGTCACTGTGTACATACATTACATTACTTATCCTGAGTTACATCCTGTATTATACTCCAGAGCTGCACTCACTATTCTGCTGGTGCAGTCACTGTGTAAATACATTACATTACTGATCCTGAGTTACATCCTGTATTATACTCCAGAGCTGCACTCACTATTCTGCTGGTGCAGGCACTGTGTACATACATTACATTACTGATCCTGAGTTACTTCCTGTATTATACTCCAGAGCTGCACTCACTATTCTGCTGGTGCAGTCACTGTGTACATACATTACATTACTGATCCTGAGTTACATCCTGTATTATACTCCAGAGCTGCACTCACAGGGGTATAACAGTTGGTATACGGGACAAGGTTAAGAATATAATAAAGGTAGCAACAGTTCTAAAAGGTTAACTTATCAGTCCGACGACTTCCTGACTGGAGAGTCGACAGTGGGAATAGTGGCGCCAACAGGGTCAGCGTGCGGTAGATCCGGTGTCGTCCTGAAGGCATCGTTGAGCCGAATTCCGACGTCGAAGATTTGCCCTCAATGTCTTTAACGGGTTCCTTGGTCCAGGGTTTGCTGTGCGTGGCGCAGAGCAGTCCACAACACTATCAGAGCCTAATGTGCCCCGACAGATATACACCGGGGAGTCAGAGCACAGTTCACGTTACATCACCCAGTCCTTCTTAAGTGGTGCGTGTGGGTTACTCACGGGCCCGGAGCGTCTGGAACCTCGCATTGCAGGAGCCAGCGGGCACACAACAAGATAATGGTCACAGTCTAGTCTGACTGCTCACGCGCGTGCTGTGGCTTCCTTACTTTAGCCACGTCCCCTGCTGTGTAGTGCAAAGGTCGGTCTGGGTCTCTAAGCTTTCCCTCGGACAACAGTGGAGACAGCCCTGACAGTTCTGGACCCAGCGCAAGACATGTACCCCCGGTCCTTCTTCCTACACTCCCCCTTTTTTTGCTCACCATTCCACGGGTGAGATTTCTTATAGTAAGCGTTGACATTTCCCTATTTCTCGGACAATTCGTTGCCAAATAAATTGGTGTTGGTTGTATCTGTTGGGAGGTATTCCGTCTGTTGTTCATTCGGTGCGCCGTAAGTCAGAAGGAGTAGTCGAATCAAGTTGAATAGGCGAGAGCGGGGACACGCCCGAATTCAATGGAGCAACTTCTTCAGGAACTTCAGGCACCTGCCCCCTCTTCTGGGACTACATGTGTTAGATCAGGTAATTCTTCTTCACAATCAACAGCTGCGAGAGGAAGTACTTCGGGAACACTTTGGACCTCTTCCACTTGATCAGGATCTCTTGTTAAGCAAGGACGCAGCATATTCCGATGGCCCACTCGGGTAGGAGCGTCTTTCTCCCCCTCAGGTTGAACTTCATAGATGGGACCTTCAGGGCCGATTCTGCGTTTCACTCTTTACGGAGTTTTTTCCCAACCGTACTCCAGCTTGTCCCTAGGGCGCTTGTCTCGGACCAACACATGGTCCCCGACTTGAAGAGCTGTCCCTCGCAGGGGAGATGTCTCTGGATGCGCAAGTCCCGAAATTTAGCCTTCACCAGGCGGTGTAGTTTGTAGCCGGTGATGATGTTTTCGAACCCAGGTGGACACCCCTGACGGCAGGTAGTCGTCCTCTGGATCCAATCCCAGCTCAGTAATCTCTCTTCCCAGTCGGCCGAATAGCAGGATATATAGCGTGTACCCGGTGGTGTGATATACTTGGTTATTGTACACTCAAACTAATTCAGCTATGAATTCGGGCCAACGGACGTTTCTGTCTTCCTCTAGCGTTCTCAACATCTGAATCAGAGTTCGAGTTCACAGGCTCAATTTCCCTGAGGATGATAGGGCGTCGTCTGAGATTTTTCAAGCTGGTATATGCGTTGCAATTCTTCCATTACTCGCCCCTGGAAACAGGCGCCTTGATCAGAGTGGCTCCTCTTCGGTCAGCCGTACACTTGAATAAAATTCCTGCAAATGGCTTGTGCTGCTGATTCAGCAGTTTGATCCCGATTTGGAGTCACAATAGCAAATTTAGTGAAGTGGTCAGTCATCACCAGGCAATGTTCATACCCGAGGTGGGCTGGACCTATCGTCAGATAATCTATCAACACTTCCAGGGGGGAAAAGTCACGATTGTCTTTGTGGGAGCTCGATATTTCGTAGGTTTATCTAACTCACAGCTTCTACATTGCCGACATGCCTCTTCCACTACAGCTTTTCGTCGAGGATGGTAGACTAGCTTCTGCAGAATCTGAAAGGTTTTTTCTTGACCGAAATGAGCTCCTCTTTCATTTGCCTCCATGGCCACCTTATGAAGCAGCGTCTCGGAGATCACCACTTGCCAGGTAACACCCAGTTCTCATTGCAGCTGGATCTTCCAGTACAACAGTCCATCTTTGAGGTGGAGCCTTTCCCACTGTTGAAGGATCTGCAGAGTACCCGGAGACAGGGTGTATATCTCTCTGTCTCTGACTGGGCAGTTGTTTTAGAGTTACCCACTGTCTCCTTTGAGCGAGTTCCCCATCTTCCTGTTGTAATCGAACCCACTCGTCACGGTGGTCGGCCTAGAATGCATTCTCTGGACATTGTCTGAATCTGTTCCTGCCTAGCCACCAAAGTTCTTGCAGAATCACAGAACTCAGGGATTTCTTCGGCCTCCAGTTCTTCGTCCCAGTTGGGTCCAGGTCTCTCATGTGTCACTCTGGATAAGGCGTCTGCGTGAGGGTTCTCGGCTTCCCCCTTGTAGGCAATTCTATATCGATATTTTGCCATCCGAACCACCCAGCGCTGCTCCAGGGCCCCAAGCCTCACGTTTTCCAAGTGAGCTAAAGGGTTGTTCTTGGTGCATACTAGGACTTCGGACCCAGACAGGTATTCCGCAAACTTCTCAGTCATGGCCCACACTAATGCCAGCAGCTCCAGCTTGAATGAACTGTAGTTGTCCAGATTTCGCTCACTGTCGTGGAGGGACCAGCTCGCATAGGCGATCACCCGCTCTTTTCCGCCATGAATCAAACGACAACACAGCACTGAGCCCATGCAGACTTTCATCAGTGTGTAGAATAAATGGTAGGGAGAAATCTGCGTAGGCCAGCACCGATGCTTCAGTCAGAGCCATCTTCAACGCTCGAAAAACCTCCTCCTGGAGATCTCCCCACGGAATAGTCCTGTTCTTTGCGCTAGATGGCACCCCTTTCAGCAGCTCCAGCGGTGGGTTCACAATGCGAGTGAAGTTCCTTACAAATCGCTGATAGCACCCGGTAAGCCCCAGGAAAGCCTGGACATCTTTCACAGTCTTCGGGGTGGGCCAATCCTGTACCGCTGCGACTTTTTCACGGGACGGTCTCACCCCTTCAGCAGAGACAACGTGTCCCAGATACTCAATCTGAGTGCGGAACAGATGACACTCCAGAGGCTTCACTTTCAGGCCATGTTTCTGAAGATGACCTGTTCCAGCCTTTGCAGATGTTCCTCAAACGTGGCGGCGTATACAATGATATCGTCCAAATAGATGAGAGTGGTTGCAAAACTTAAAATGCCTAGACACCTCTCCATGAGTTGTTGAAAGGTACTGGGGCATTAGCAAGGCCAAATGGCATCCGGTTGAATTCATACAACTCCATAGGAGGTATGAAGGCTGTCTTCGCTCGATCGTGCTCGGACATGGGTACTTGCCAATAGCCACTGGCTAAATCCAACGACGAGAAGTACTTTGCGCTTCCCAGGGCAGTCAATAATTCCTCAATCCTTGGTACTGGATACGAAACCCGCACAGTGCAGGCATTCAATTTCCGATAGTCCACACAAATGCAGAGTCCCATCTTTCTTCCGCACCAGCACAATGGGAGCCGCCCAAGGGCTCTGGCTTTCTCGAATAACACCACTCTGTAGCCTTTCTGTCAGCATCCCCTTCACCTCTAGGTACATCTGCAGTGGGATTTGTCGGTATTGTTCTCTAATGGACGTTGCATTTCCAGTCGGAACTTCATGGGTAATTGCTGTAGTGCAGCCGAAATCATCATCATGACGGGCAAATACATCTTGATATCGCCCCAGTAGAGCTTCCACCCGTTGCACCTGTTGAGGTGAAAGTTACGTTTGTTCAGCACGCATTTGCTCCAGAATTCGGCACCCCTCCTGTAGATGCTGGGGTACCGATGCAGTAGACATGTCTACAGTCGCTGTCCAAGGATCTTCCTGTTTCACTGTCAGTTGAACAGCCTATGTTGGTATCAGCTCTTCTGGCATGCCCAGAATTTGCGCCACTTCACTTCGGGGTGGTAGCGTGTGGTTACCTTCCCCCAGGTTAACACACCACGCTGGTACTGTTCCGTCATGCACAGTAGCTAACATTCGCGCAACAAGGAGCCCTGGAGGTAGCTGCTCCATTAAAGCTAGCTTTATCTGAATCTCGACTCCTTCCAGAGCGGTGCAAGCTCGGATGGGCAGAGTGATCACGGTTTGGCCCGGTGGTAGAACAAGGTTGGGTGAGTGATTAGCAGCCGTCAACTATATCACCGGGCCCCATTCAGGCTGCATCGCTTCAGGGAAATGTCGTCTGAAGTATGTCTCAGGCATCGTGGTCACTTGAGAGCTGGTGTCAACCAATGAACGGCCCGGCCATCCATTTCGGCCCAAACGAGAGGACACATGGAAACTAGACTTGTGGGACTTCTGGATCTTCTTCTTAACTGTTCAGGGTCCGGGTGGCGTCCCACAGCCACGGAGCCTCCTAGTTTAATGGACAGCATTGAAGGGGTCACCACCATCGTATACAACCTCAAGCCAAATGTCCAGTCTCACCGCAGTTGTAGCATGTAGGCAGTTCTTCTCTGCGGGACGTTCTCATTTCCCGACGAGACTCAGGTCCAGTCCTAACCCCGGACAAGTTTGATGATGCTGTGGGTTTATCTTTGACTTAGACAACTCTTCTCATATATCCTGGATCTCTTTCCGCAACTCTTCCACCCATCCTGGGTCGGTGACCATGGTCACAGATACCTCCCCGCTCTGGACCTTTCCCATCGGGACTGTCAACCCCTGCTCCTGTTCGCGCGCGAGCTTCACTCCCAACCTCTCTCGCAAGGCCTGTTTCAGTAGCGCATCTCTCAAGCCTGTCACTAGCTGATCCCGCAGTACTGTCAGTAGACCCTACGCCTACACTGCCTTTCTTAATAATGGCAGTATGAATCTCCTGTAGCACTTTCATGTACTGGGACACAAGTCTCCCCCTCCCTTTGAACACGGCTAAATAAACACATGCGTAATTCCCCTACGTCTGTGGGGTCTCCGTGCGTTTCCTCCAGTATCTGAAGCATCTTTTCAAAAGTGTCCCTCTCTTGAGGAGGTCTAAGCATGACAGAATTCCTCGCCTCTCCATCCAGAGCCAACATGATGGCCACCTCTGCCTCTAACGCGGGGGTCATGGGGTGCATCCTCATCATTCCCCTGACCCACTCAGTCCAGTCCCACAGCAGAGTGTGGCTTCCAGAAAATTTCAGGCTACTTAACATTGCCCCCGGGGATATGCTGCACCTGGGGCTCACCCAACTGCTTGCTCTGCTGCCTCCGTGCTGTTGGACTGCATCCTGCCGACTACGCCAAGTGTGAGCAGGTTGCGGGATGCAGTAACGGACAGGAGACAGAGCAAGAGTTAATGTGATTTTACTTGAACTGGGGTATACTCCACCCAGGGAGGAGATAGGTTCCTTGGTCCAGGGTTTGCTGTGCGGGGTGCACAGCAGTCCACAACACTATCAGAGCCTAACGTGCCCTGACAGATATACACCTAGGAGTCAGAGCACAGTTCACGTTACATGCTATGTGCAGAGGTAGGAAGTCTTTGTGGAAAGCTGAGTGACATACCTGTAGGGAGAATAGACATGCAGGTTAGAGTGCGATGGAGGCAGATGAGAGGGCACACTCTGTATGCATCATTCTGGATTAATTCATATTTTCATATCAACTCACACTTTTAAGATACACACTTCTAGGATACACACTGTATTATACCCCAGAGCTGCACTCACTATTCTGCTGGTGCATTCACTGTGTACATACATTACATTACTGATCCTGAGTTACATTCTGTATTATACCCCAGAGCTGCACTCACTATTCTGCAGGTGCAGTCACTGTGTACATACATTACTGATCCTGAGTTACATCCTGTATTATACCCCAGAGCTGCACTCACTATTCTGCTGGTGCAGTCACTGTGTACATACATTACTGATCCTGAGTTACATCCTGTATTATTATTATTTATTATAGCGCCATTTATTCCATGGCGCTTTACATGTAAGGAGGGGTATACATAATACATACAAGTACAGTAATATTAAACAATACAAGTCACGACTGGTACAGGAGGAGAGAGGACCCTGCCCGCGAGGGCTCACAGTCTACAACGGGATGGGTGAGGATACAGTAGGCGAGGGTAGAGCTGTTCGTGCAGCGGTTTGGTGGATCGGTGGTTACTGCAGGTTGTAGCCTTGTCGGAAGAGGTGGGTCTTCAAGTTCTTTATGAAGGTTTCCATTGTAGGCGAGAGTCTGATATGTTGTGGTAGAGAGTTCCAGAGTAGGGGGGATGCACGGGAGAAATCTTGTATGCGATTGTGGGAAGAGGAGATAAGAGGGGAGTACAGAAGGAGATCTTGTGAGGATCGGAGGTTTCGTGCAGGTAAGTACCGGGAGACGAGGTCACAGATATATGGAGGACACAGGTTGTGGATGGCTTTGTATGTCATGGTTAGGGTTTTGAACTGGAGTCTTTGGGTAATGGGGAGCCAGTGCAGGGATTGACAGAGGGGAGAGGCCGGGGAATAGCGGGGGGACACGAGGATTAGTCGGGCAGCAGAGTTAAGAATAGATTGGAGGGGTGCGAGAGTGTTAGAGGGGAGGCCACAGAGCAGGAGGTTGCAGTAGTCAAGGCGGGAGATGATGAGGGCATGGATTAGGGTTTTTGCAGATTCTTGGTTGAGGAATGTACGGATCCGTGAAATATTTTTGAGTTGAAGTCGGCAGGAAGCGGAAAGGGCTTGGATATGTGGTTTGAAAGAGAGATCAGTGTCAAGGATAACCCCGAGGCAGCGAGCTTGTGGGACTGGAGAGAGTTGGCAGCCGTTTACTTTAATGGATAGGTCTGTTGGGGGGGTCACGTGAGATGGGGGAAAGATGATGAATTCTGTTTTGTCCATATTAAGTTTTAGAAATCTAGCGGAGAAGAAGGATGAAATAGCGGACAGACATTGAGGGATTCTGTTCAGTAGGGAGGTGATATCTGGTCCAGAGATGTAGATCTGTGTGTCATCAGCATAGAGGTGATACTGAAAGCCATGAGATTCTGTGAGCTGTCCGAGGCTGAAGGTGTAAATGGAGAAGAGCAGGGGCCCTAGGACTGAACCTTGTGGGACTCCGACAGATAGGGGGCGCGGTGAGGAGGTGGTGTGTGAGTGGGAAACGCTGAATGTCCGGTCTGTTAGGTATGACGCAGTCCAAGATAGGGCCCAGTCTGTGATACCAAGAGATGAGAGGGTCTGTAGTAATAGGGAATGGTCCACTGTGTCAAAGGCAGAGGACAGGTCCAGGAGGAGGAGGACAGAGTAGTGTCGCTTGCTCTTGGCGGTTAAGAGGTCATTGGTGACCTTAGTTAGGGCAGTTTCAGTGGAGTGGTGTGACCGGAAGCCGGATTGCAAGTGGTCAAGGAGGGAGCAAGAAGAGAGGTGGGAGGATAGTTCAAGATGGACGTGTTGTTCCAGTAGTTTTGAGGCATAGGAGAGAAGTGATATAGGGCGATAGCTAGATACAGAGGATGGGTCAAGAGAGGGCTTTTTGAGGATAGGTGTGATTGAGGCATGTTTAAAGCTTGAGGGGAAAACACCAGTTGTTAGTGATAGGTTGAAGAGATGGGTTAGGGTTGGGATGAAGACTGTGGTGAGGTTTGGGATGAAATGGGATGGGATCGGGTCAAGTGCACAGGTAGTGAGATGTGATCTTGAGAGTAGATTGGAGAGTCGATCTTCTGTAATGGTGGAGAAGTTGGTTTTGGGGGAGGAGGGCAGGGCAGGTAGGAGGAAGGGCACTGGGGGTTGTTGACCAAAACTGTCTCTGATGTTATCAATCTTCTGCTTGAAAAATGAGGCAAAGTCTTTAGCTGAGATGAGTGGAGAGGGAGGAGGTGCTGGGGGGCGGAGGAGAGAATTGAAGGTGCTGAATAACTGTTTAGGGTTGTGAGACAGGGAGGATATGAGAGATGAGAAGTAGGTTTGTTTTGCTGCAGCGAGTGTGGCCTTGAAAGTAGTGAGGGACTGTTTGAATGTGATGAAGTCCTCATTGGAGTGGGATTTTTTCCATCTCCGCTCAGCAGCCCTGGAAGCCCGCCTCAGTTCTTTGGTCAGACTGGTGTGCCAGGGCTGACTGTTGATTTTGCGAGTTTTGGTATGTTTGAGAGGGGCAACTGATTCCAAAGCTACAGCTATTGTGGTGTTATATAGAGCGGCAGCGGCATCCGCATTGTGTAGGGAAATTATGTCTGTAAGAGGGAGGAGGGATTCAGACAGTGAGTGTAGATCGAGGTGTTGAAGATTTCTGCGAGGGTGTGCGAGTTTTTGAGGTGGGGATTGTGGACCTGAGGAGGAGAGGGAAGAGAATGTAAGTACGTTGTGGTCAGAGAGAGGAAGAGGTGAGTTAGAGAGGCTAGATAGGGAGCAGAGGCGGGTGAAGATGAGGTCTAGTGTGTGGCCATCTTTGTGAGTGGCTGAAGAAGACCATTGAGTGAGGCCGAAGGAGGAAGTGAGAGATAGAAGTTTAGTGGCAGCTGAGAGGGAAGTGTCAATGGGGATGCTGAAGTCACCCAAGATGATAGTGGGGATATCAGTGGAAAGGATATGGAGTAGCCAGGTGGTGAAGTGGTCAAAGAAGGTGGTGGCTGACCCTGGAGGGCGGTATATGACAGCTAGTTGGAGGGGGAGTAGATGCGCACAGAGTGCACCTCGAAGGAAGGGAGGGTAACAGAGGGCGGCAGTGGGATTGGGGTGAAGGAGCAGTTATCTGACAGGAGAAAGCCAACTCCTCCACCATGCTTGCAGCTGGGGCGGGGGGTGTGAGAAAGGTGGAATCCACCATATGAGAGTGCAGCAGGAGAGGCTGTGTCAGAAGGGGTGAGCCAGGTTTCGGTGATGGCGAGGAAGGAAAGTTTGTTAGTAATAAAAAGATCATGGATGAAAGAAAGTTTGTTGCAGACAGAGCGAGCGTTCCACAGAGCTCCTGTTAGTGGGACTGGGGAAGCTGGGGCAGGGCGAATGTGTATAAGGTTGGAGTGGTTACGGAAAGTTGTGATTGGGTGTGGGTGGGAGGTAGAGATGACTGTGGGAATGTGGTGAGGAGGACCAGGATTTGGAGAGATATCACCAGCCGTGAGAAGGAGCAGAGAAAGTGTTAGCAGGTGGGAGCAGGAGAGGGCATGAGGGGGCTGTCTGTGTTGGAGACAGAGGATTGTATGTTGAAGAACAGATCTGAGGAAGAGGCGAGATGGATTGGAAGGATTGAAGAAGAGATGAACAGTTCCTTGCATGGTGTAGGGATTAGTGGGGCTATCAGAAAGTGAAGGATTATAGGGGTTAGAGTGGAAACAAACAGAAACATTGTTTACAGTGACTCTTTCCAGTTACCTTCTGTTCCCTTCTGGTTCAATTCTGGATTAATTCATATTTTCATATCATCTCACACTTTTAAGATACACACTGCAGACTAAAGTCTTGGCAGACTTGTGCTATGCAATATATGTGCTACAAAGTGCATTCAGGTGTGAAGCTGAGAGGAGTGCTCTGTGCTCCTCTTGGTCAGATAATTAAGAGTGGACCAGATGCATATGATCAAGCCAGAGTAAACAAGGACATAAATAATACTGGGGTAAAGCAGGGGGTTAGTTGAGAGACATACCAAGTGAATGCTATGTGCAGAGGTAAGAAGTCTTTGTGGAAAGCTGAGTGACGTACCTGTAGGGAGAACAGATAGACATGCTGGTTAGAGTGTGATGGTGGCAGATGAGAGGGCACAGTCTGTATGCATCATTCTGGATTAATTTATATTTTCATATCATCTCACACTTTTAAGATACACACTGTATTATATCCCAGAGCTGCACTCACTATTCTGCTGGTGCCGTCACTGTGTACATACATTACTGATCCTGAGTTACCTCCTGTATTATACCCCAGAGCTGCACTCACTATTCTGCTGGTGCAGTCACTGTGTACATACATTACAGATCCTGAGTTACATCCTGTATTATAACCAGAGCTGCGCTCACTATTCTGCTCGTGCAGTCACTGTGTACATACATTACATTACTGATCCTGAGTTACATCCTGTATTATACCCCAGAGCTGCACTCACTATTCTGCTGGTGCAGTCACTGTGTACATTCATTACAGATCCTGAGCTACATCCTGTATTATACTCCAGAGCTGCGCTCACTATTCTGCTGGTGCAGTCACTGTGTACACACATTACATTACTGATCCTGAGTTACCTCCTGTATTATACCCCAGAGCTGCACTCACTATTCCGCTGGTGCAGTCACAGTGTACATACATTACATTACTGATCCTGAGTTACATCCTGTATTATACTCCAGAGCTGCACTCACTATTCTGCTGGTGCAGTCACTGTGTACATACATTACATTACTGATCCTGAGTTACATCCTGTATTATACCCCAGAGCTGCACTCACTATTCTGCTGGTGCAATCACTGTGTACATACATTACTGATCCTGAGTTACCTCCTGTATTATACTCCAGAGCTGCTCTCACTATTCTGCTGGTGCAGTCACTGTGTAGATACATTACATTACTGATCCTGAGTTACATCCTGTATTATACTCCAGAGCTGCACTCACTATTCTGCTGGTGCAGTCACTGTGTACATACATTACATTACTGATCCTGAGTTACATCCCGTATTATACCCCAGAGCTGCACTCACTATTCTGCTGGTGCAGTCACTGTGTACATACATTACATTACTGATCCTGAGTTACATCCTGTATTATACTCCAGAGCTGCACTCACTATTCTGCTGGTGCAGTCACTGTGTACATACATTACATTACTGATCCTGAGTTACCTCCTGTATTATACTCCAGAGCTGCACTCACTATTCTGCTGGTGCAGTCACTGTGTACATACATTACATTACTGATCCTGAGTTACCTCCTGTATTATACTCCAGAGCTGCACTCACTTTTCTGCTGGTGCAGTCACTGTGTACATACATTACATTACTGATCCTGAGTTACCTCCTGTATTATACTCCACAGCTGCACTCACTTTTCTGCTGGTGCAGTCACTGTGTACATACATTACATTACTGATCCTGAGTTACACCCTGTATTATACCCCAGAGCTGCACTCACTATTCTGCTGGTGCAGTCACTGTGCACATACATTACATTACTGATCCGGAGTTACATCCTGTATTATACCCCAGAGCTGCACTCACTATTCTGCTGGTGCAGTCACTGTGTACATACATTACATTACGGATCCTGAGTTACATCCTGTATTATACTCCAGAGCTGCACTCACTATTCTGCTGGTGCAGTCACTGTGTACATACAGTACATTACTGATCCTGAGTTACATCCTGTATTATACCCCAGAGCTGCACTCACTATTCTGCTGGTGCAGTCACTGTGTACATACAGAACATTACTGATCCTGAGTTACATCCTGTATTATACCCCAGAGCTGCACTCACTATTCTCCTGGTGCAGTCACTGTGTACATACAGTACATTACTGATCCTGAGTTACATCCTGTATTATACCCCAGAGCTGCACTCACTATTCTGCTGGTGCAGTCACTGTGTACATACATTACATTACTGATCCTGAGTTACCTCCTGTATTATACCCCAGAGCTGCACTCACTATTCTGCTGGTGCAGTCACTGTGTACATACATTACTCATGTACTACTTGTATTCTTGCTGCTGGTTTCATTCTGTTGGACACATTTAGGAAGATGTTCTAAAAATGGTATACAGGAAAGCTGTGA
The DNA here is from genome assembly GCF_039654945.1 of Dendrobates tinctorius. Lineage (NCBI taxonomy): Eukaryota > Metazoa > Chordata > Amphibia > Anura > Dendrobatidae > Dendrobates > Dendrobates tinctorius. The sequence goes on from NW_027361819.1 coordinate 3,794,612, forward strand.
TAATCCTCATAAAAACCAATCAGACACTTGATTATATTTTCCCATCGGCCTTTGGTAAATGAGAGCTGGACGACGATTTGTCACTTTTCCTCTGATCAGTATATGGCGGTACAGCACACACACACCCATATGTTTTAACCGTTCCAGATCCAGTGGATCAATCACAGATTTAGGAAGCTAAATAGAAGTAAAGATCAGCGTCCAATCCCAGGTGATGAATTCCGAAGAACAAGGTTTTATTCCGCCATCATTGGACGCCGTGTTTTACTTCTATATTGTTGATGCTCCTTGGAATTTGAACGAGCGTCCAAACTTAGTGAGCGCTATCAGCGCTCTGTAGATTTGGGAAGCTGTCCTGCTCCGCATATTCAATGGGAATGGCATCGGCACCGTCAGGACGCATACGTCCGTACAGCAGGATACACCGAGTCATCGTGCTGCCATATAATGATGACACGACATATAGGACATGATCCGGCCGGCCAGCTGTGCGTGCCACAGGGCGGAGCAGTCATCAGATCCTGCACCGATCACAGGCTGCACACGGGTCACTATTATCTATGGATCTTCACTCCCGATGGTCACCGCCAAACTTTACAACCCAGTGATAAATACAGAGACAGAGGCGACACTGAGGGAGACAGACAGCAGGGAGGGACACCGTGCAGTGCTCTGCAGCTGTTGTGTGATTACAACTCCCAGCATCCTGTGGCAGCAGCAGATGTACACCAACGTCAGCACAGGGGCAGGAGGCAACGTCACCAAACTGTCCCCGATGTCTGAAGGGCAAAATATTACAGAGCCATGAAGTGACCTGCAGTACCTCAGCTACCCACAAGGAGGCGCAGTGCACCTGACATTCAGCTCCGTGACCCCAGCGGTTGATACCTTTTAATGGCTAACTGAAAGTATGGTGACGCATTGCAGCTTTCGAGACTCCTCAGGTCTCTTCACCAGCCATAGACTATACAACATCTGAAGAATCACATATTATACACAAAGCAGCACAGAAATAACGCAATAGAAAAGACAAGTGACATGAAGCAGAATTGTCATTATGGGGGAGGGATAAACATAAATATTGGAACAGTTCAGAGATAAGGAGTGTGAACGTTCTATTGTCCCCTGATTGTTTCCATTAATTAAGGAATTTGCTCTTCAGACCTTCTGGGGGCATCACACAACCCCAATCAGAGGACAATAAAACATTCAGGCTTCTTATCTATGAACTGTTCCAATATTTATATTTATCCCTCTCCCATAATGACAATTCTGCAGCGCGTCACTTGTCTTATCCATTGCGTTATTTCTGTGCTGTGTATAATATGTGATTCTTCGGATGTTGTATTAGTCTGTGACTGATGAAGAGACCTGAGGAGTCTCGAAAGCTGCAATGTGTTACCATCTTTTCAGTTCGCCATTAAAAGGTATCAACCACTGAGGACTCTCAATTCTAAATATTCTTCTATCTACTGGCTAACACGGTACAAAGATATATATCTTTCCTGTATCCACTCCGTGACCTATCATTTGTGCTTGCCACAAGGAAGGATTCCGTATACCAATGTGACTCTAAACATGTTACAAAACTACAAATACCAGCATGCCCCAACAGCTGCAGAATGCTGGAAGCTGGACTATTCAATTTGAGACCTCTGCCCTAGACAGAAAGTGCTCGAGAACTCACATCCTGTATTATACTCCAGAGCTGCACTCACTATTCTGCTGGTGCAGTCACTGTGTACATACAGTACATTACTGATCCTGAGTTACATCCTGTATTATACCCCAGAGCTGCACTCACTATTCTGCTGGTGCAGTCACTGTGTACATACATTACATTACTGATCCTGAGTTACATCCTGTATTATACTCCAGAGCTGCACTCACTATTCTGCTGGTGCAGTCACTGTGTACATACATTACATTACGGATCCTGAGTTACATCCTGTATTATACTCCAGAGCTGCACTCACTATTCTGCTGGTGCAGTCACTGTGTACATACAGTACATTACTGATCCTGAGTTACATCCTGTATTATACCCCAGAGCTGCACTCACTATTCTGCTGGTGCAGTCACTGTGTGCATACAGTACATTACTGATCCTGAGTTACATCCTGTATTATACCCCAGAGCTGCACTCACTATTCTGCTGGTGCAGTCACTGTGTACATACAGTACATTACTGATCCTGAGTTACATCCTGTATTATACCCCAGAGCTACACTCACTATTCTGCTGGTGCAGTCACTGTGTACATACATTACTGATCCTGAGTTACATCCTGTATTATACCCCAGAGCTGCACTCACTATTCTGCTGGTGCAGTCACTGTACATACATTACTGATCCTGAGTTACATCCTGTATTATACCCCAGAGCTGCACTCACTATTCTGCTGGTGCAGTCACTGTGTACATACATTACATTACTGATCCTGAGTTACATCCTGTATTATACCCCAGAGCTGCACTCACTATTCTGCTGGTGCAGTCACTGTGTACATACATTACATTACTGATCCTGAGTTACATCCTGTATTATACCCCAGAGCTGCACTCACTATTCTGCTGGTGCAGTCACTGTGTACATACATTACTCATGTACTACTTGTATTCTTGCTGCTGGTTTCATTCTGTTGGACACATTTAGGAAGATGTTCTAAAAATGGTATACAGGAAAGCTGTGATAATCCTCATAAAAACCAATCAGACACTTGATTATATTTTCCCATCGGCCTTTGGTAAATGAGAGCTGGACGACGATTTGTCACTTTTCCTCTGATCAGTATATGGCGGTACAGCACACACACACCCATATGTTTTAACCGTTCCAGATCCAGTGGATCAATCACAGATTTAGGAAGCTAAATAGAAGTAAAGATCAGCGTCCAATCCCAGGTGATGAATTCCGAAGAACAAGGTTTTATTCCGCCATCATTGGACGCCGTGTTTTACTTCTATATTGTTGATGCTCCTTGGAATTTGAACGAGCGTCCAAACTTAGTGAGCGCTATCAGCGCTCTGTAGATTTGGGAAGCTGTCCTGCTCCGCATATTCAATGGGAATGGCATCGGCACCGTCAGGACGCATACGTCCGTACAGCAGGATACACCGAGTCATCGTGCTGCCATATAATGATGACACGACATATAGGACATGATCCGGCCGGCCAGCTGTGCGTGCCACAGGGCGGAGCAGTCATCAGATCCTGCACCGATCACAGGCTGCACACGGGTCACTATTATCTATGGATCTTCACTCCCGATGGTCACCGCCAAACTTTACAACCCAGTGATAAATACAGAGACAGAGGCGACACTGAGGGAGACACACAGCAGGGAGGGACACCGTGCAGTGCTCTGCAGCTGTTGTGTGATTACAACTCCCAGCATCCTGTGGCAGCAGCAGATGTACACCAACGTCAGCACAGGGGCAGGAGGCAACGTCACCAAACTGTCCCCGATGTCTGAAGGGCAAAATATTACAGAGCCATGAAGTGACCTGCAGTACCTCAGCTACCCACAAGGAGGCGCAGTGCACCTGACATTCAGCTCCGTGACCCCAGCGGTTGATACCTTTTAATGGCTAACTGAAAGTATGGTGACGCATTGCAGCTTTCGAGACTCCTCAGGTCTCTTCACCTGCCATAGACTATACAACATCTGAAGAATCACATATTATACACAAAGCAGCACAGAAATAACGCAATAGAAAAGACAAGTGACATGAAGCAGAATTGTCATTATGGGGGAGGGATAAACATAAATATTGGAACAGTTCAGAGATAAGGAGGGTGAACGTTCTATTGTCCCCTGATTGTTTCCATTAATTAAGGATTTTGCTCTTCAGACCTTCTGGGGGCATCACACAACCCCAATCAGAGGACAATAAAACATTCAGGCTTCTTATCTATGAACTGTTCCAATATTTATATTTATCCCTCTCCCATAATGACAATTCTGCAGCGCGTCACTTGTCTTATCCATTGCGTTATTTCTGTGCTGTGTATAATATGTGATTCTTCGGATGTTGTATTAGTCTGTGACTGATGAGGAGACCTGAGGAGTCTCGAAAGCTGCAATGTGTTACCATCTTTTCAGTTCGCCATTAAAAGGTATCAACCACTGAGGACTCTCAATTCTAAATATTCTTCTATCTACTGGCTAACACGGTACAAAGATATATATCTTTCCTGTATCCACTCCGTGACCTATCATTTGTGCTTGCCACAAGGAAGGATTCCGTATACCAATGTGACTCTAAACATGTTACAAAACTACAAATACCAGCATGCCCCAACAGCTGCAGAATGCTGGAAGCTGGACTATTCAATTTGAGACCTCTGCCCTAGACAGAAAGTGCTCGAGAACTCACATCCTGTATTATACCCCAGAGCTGCAATCACTATTCTGCTGGTGCAGTCACTGTGTACATACACTACATTACTGATCCTGAGTTACCTCCTGTATTATACCCCAGAGCTGCACTCACTATTCTGCTGGTGCAGTCACTGTGTACATACATTACATTACTGATCCTGAGTTACATCCTGTATTATACCCCAGAGCTGCAATCACTATTCTGCTGGTGCAGTCACTGTGTACATACATTACATTACTGATCCTGAGTTACCTCCTGTATTATACCCCAGAGCTGCAATCACTATTCTGCTGGTGCAGTCACTGTGTACATACATTACATTACTGATCCTGAGTTACATCCTGTATTATACCCCAGAGCTGCAATCACTATTCTGCTGGTGCAGTCACTGTGTACATACATTACATTACTGATCCTGAATTACATCCTGTATTATACTCCAGAGCTGCACTCACTATTCTGCTGATGCAGTCACTGTGTACATACATTACATTACTGATCCTGAATTACATCCTGTATTATACTCCAGAGCTGCACTCACTATTCTGCTGGTGCAGTCACTGTGTACATACATTACATTACTGATCCTGAGTTATATCCTTTATTATACTCCAGAGCTGCACTCACTATTCTGCTGGTGCAGTCACTGTGTACATACATTACATTACTGATCCTGAGTTATATCCTTTATTATACTCCAGAGCTGCACTCACTATTCTGCTGGTGCAGTCACTGTGTACATACATTACATTACTGATCCTGAGTTACATCCTGTATTTATACCCCAGAGCTGCACTCACTATTTTGCTTTCAGTCAATAAAGAGTCCATGACAAGGAGATGTACATCAATGCAGGAATCGCGGAGGAGAGCATGATACATATTTAATCCTGGTAGCCAGATATAGCAACACAGATAAAAAATGGATAGAGGTGAGCTGGAAGAGGCACTAAAATATGTAAGGTATAATGCACAGAAAAGTACTCAAACACCGCCACCTAATGGTGATATATAGAACTGTGAAGAGACAACACCAGTTACTGATGTCTCAGCAGAGCATTGCGCCTCTACCTCTCGAGTACTGACATACTGTACATAGTGATAGATCCTGCAGATTATTACACTGCGGACCTCTCTTGTAGTCTTTCAAAATATCTCTTCTCTTGGTTGCCGTAGGTTACAGTGCACCATTGTGCTATCTAATCTCGCAGCCGCAATGTCAATACTTGCTTCATTACTTTTGCTTTATATCACATTTAAGCCTTTAAAACTAAACAAAACTACTTTTCCTATCTTTTTCAATTCAAAAACTTCTATGGCAACTAAACACACAGGAAAACATAACTACTATAATACTGCCCCTATGTACAAGAATAAACTACTATAATACTGCTCCTATGTACAAGAATATAACTACTATAATACTGCCCCTATGTACAGGAATATAACTACTATAATACTGCCCCCTATGTACAAGAATATAACTACTATAATACTGCCCCCTATGTACAAGAATATAACTACTATAATACTGTCCCCTATGTACAAGAATATAACTACTATAATACTGCTCCCTATGTACAAGAATATAACTACTACAATACTGCCCCCTATGTACAAGAATATAACTACTATAATACTGCCCCCTATGTACAAGAATATAACTACTATAATACTGCCCCCTATGTACAAGAATATAACTACTATAACACTGCCCCCTATGTACAAGAATATAACTACTATAATACTGCCCCTATGTACAAGAATAAACTACTATAATACTGCCCCTATGTACAAGAATAAACTACTATAATACTGCTCCTATGTACAAGAATATAACTACTATAATACTGCCCCAATGTACAAGAATATAACTACTATAATACTGCTCCCTATGTACAAGAATATAACTACTACAATACTGCCCCCTATGTACAAGAATATAACTACTATAACACTGCCCCCTATGTACAAGAATATAACTACTATAATACTGCCCCTATGTACAAGAATATAACTACTATAATACTGCCCCCCATGTACAAGAATATAACTACTATAATAATGCCCCTATGTACAAGAATAAACTACTATAATACTGCTCCTATGTACAAGAATATAACTACTATAATACTGCCCCTATGTACAAGAATATAACTACTATAATACTGCTCCCTATGTACAAGAATATAACTACTATAACACTGCCCCATGTACAAGAATATAACTACTATAATACAACCCCTATGTACAAGAATATAACTACTATAATACAACCCCTATGTACAAGAATAAACTACTATAATACTGCTCCTATGTACCAGAATATAAGTACTATAATACCGCCCCTATATACAAGAATATAACTACTATAACACAGCCCCCTATGTACAAGAATAAACTACTATAATACTGCTCCCTATGTACAAGAATATAACTACTATAATACTGCCCCCTATGTACAAGAATATAACTACTATAATACTGCCCCCTATGTACAAGAATATAACTACTATAATACTGCCTCCTATGTACAAGAATAAACTACTATAATACTGCTCCTATGTACAAGAATATAACTACTATAATACTGCTCCTATGTACAAGAATATAAGTACTATAATACTGCCCTTATATACAAGAATATAACTACTATAATACTGCTCCTATGTACAAGAATAAACTACTATAATACTGCTCCTATGTACAAGAATATAACTACTATAATACTGCCCCCTATGTACAAGAATATAAGTACTATAATACTGCCCCTATGTACAAGAATATAACTACTATAATACTGCCCCCTATGTACAAGAATAAACTATTATAATACTGCTCGACTGTACAAGAATATAACTACTATAATACCGCCTCCTATGTACAAGAATATAACTACTATAATAATGCCCCTATGTACAAGAATAAACTACTATAATACTGCTCCTATGTACAAGAATATAACTACTATAATACTGCCCCCTATGTACAAGAATATAACTACTATAATACTGCTCCTATGTACAAGAATATAACTACTATAATACTGCCCCTATGTACAAGAATATAACTACTATAATACTGCCCCTATGTACAAGAATATAACTACTATAATACTGCCCCCTATGTACAAGAATATAACTACTAAGAATAAACTACTATAATACTGCTCCTATGTACAAGAATATAACTACTATAATACTGCCTCCTATGTACAAGAATTTAACTACTATAACACAGCCCCCTATGTACAAGAATAAACTACTATAATACTGCTCCTATGTACAAGAATATAACTACTATAATACTGCCCCTATGTACAAGAATATAACTACTATAATACTGCCCCTATGTACAAGAATATAACTACTATAATACTGCCCCCTATGTACAAGAATAAACTACTAGAATACTGCTCCTATGTACAAGAATATAACTACTATAATACCGCCTCCTATGTACAAGAATATAACTACTATAATAATGCCCCTATGTACAAGAATAAACTACTATTATACTGCTCCTATGTACAAGAATATAATTACTATAATACTGCTATATACAAGAATAAACTACTATAACACTGCTCCTATGTACAAGAATATAACTACTACTATAATACTACCCCTATGTACAAGAATATAACTACTATAATACTGCCCCTAGGTACAGGAATATAACTGCTATAATACTGCTCCCTATGTACAAGAATATAACTACTATAATACTGCTCCTATGTACAAGAATATAACTACTATAATACTGCCCCTATGTACAGGAATATAACTGCTATAATACTGCTCCTATGTACAAGAACATAACTGCTATAATACTGCTCCTATGTACAAGAATATAACTACTATAATACTGCCCCTATGTACAGGAATATAACTGCTATAATACTGCTCCTATGTACAAGAATATAACTACTATAATACTGCCCCCTATGTACAAGAATATAACTACTATAATACTGCCCCCCATGTACAAGAATATAACTACTATAATACTGCCTCTATATACAAGAATATAACTACTATAATACTGCCTCCTATGTACAAGAATATAACTACTATAATACTACCCCTATGTACAAGAATATAACTACTATAATACTGCCCCTATGTACAAGAATATAACTACTATAATACTGCCCCCCATGTACAAGAATATAACTACTATAATACTGCCTCCTAGCTGTGAGGTTGTGTGTCAGTGGTTCTCCTGATGTCTGGAGCAAGCCCAGGGAGGGGCCACCCTGGGCGGGGAAGCTCCCCTGGCAAGGCCCAGGCTTCCAGGCCTACACTGGGACAAGCCTCCCAGGCTTCTACTAATGGGAATGTTAATCCCAAAGCCGCTGTGAGACCAGTGAATGCAGCGAGTCAAAGCTGCAGCAGTTCGGTGAAGGAGGAAAAGGTTGTGACTAAAGTTTTGGGAGGAAAACCTCCAGTTCCAGGAAAGAAGCAAGAAGGAAAAGTGTCAGTGAGTGATGGAAACCAGCAGAACATGAAGTCTTGTAGCTCCCCAGTCAGTAAGCAGCTCCTGCCAGGTGCACAGGTGAGATCGGCCCCAGCTGTGCAGATCACCTCTCCTGCTTCCAGGCAGAGACGGACGTCTTTGGAAAGGCAGACAATGCAGGAGAACCTACAGCAGCATGGCAGTATGGCGCGGTCAGGACGCACACGGTCACAGTCAGGCGGCAGCAATAAACCTGCTGCGGAGCCTGCATCCAGCCAAGGGGCCACAAAACCATCCGTGGTGGACCCGCACAAGACTGTCTTCAAAACCCCTGTACCCGTGGTCAAAACTAAACCTGTGGGGCCGGCGCGTGCACCCGAGCTGCAGCTAGCGGATGAGATACCGGGACGTGTCCGAAAACTGGGTGAGTTACAGCAGCAAAAAAAAGCGCTGCAAATGGAGGTAGACTTTATCTATAGCCTAAAGACCACTAATCCTGCCAGTAATGACGCCTATGACCTGAGACTGAACACACTGGGTGTACAGCTGGCGAGTGTTGTGCAGGACACTGAATCTGTGCTGGAGAGCATGGGGCCCCTGGCAGAGACCTACAGGAACCGCGAGCGGTTCACCTCCAATAAGCAGGGCTGTGCTGTAGAGGCCAGGACCCCTGATGTTCAGGATGGGACCCCCCAGCAACTGACACGGCCAATGTTACAGGCTGCCCGCTTACGCTTCCAGGACGGGAAACAGCTGCAGCAGCAGGCAGCTCAGTGTGAACAGGAGCATACACTTCAGACTCCAGCAGAGGCACCACAGGTCCCAGAGTGCCCCACACAGGAGCAGGACAGTGTATGTGAGACTGTTTGTGCTGATGAGGCTGAGGCAGCCGAGTGTGAACAGGAGCACACACTGCAGACTGCAGCAGAGGCACCACAGGTCCCAGAATGCCCCACACAGGAGCAGGACAGTGTATGTGAGACTGTTTGTGCTGATGAGGCTAAGGCAGCCGAGTGTGAACAGGAGCATGCACTTCAGACTGCAGCAGAGGCACCACAGGTCCCAGAATGCCCCACAGGAGCAGGCCAGTATATGTGAGACTGTTTGTGCTGATGAGGCTGAGGCAGCAGAGTGTGAACAGGAGCACACACTGCAGACTCCAGCAGAGGCACCACAGGTCCCAGAATGCCCCACACAGGAGCAGGACAGTGTATGTGAGACTGTTTGTGCTGATGAGGCCGAGGCAGCTGAGTGTGAACAGGAGCACACACTGCAGACTCCAGCAGAGGCACCACAGGTCCCAGAATGCCCCACACAGGAGCAGGACAGTATTTGTGAGACTGTTTGTGCTGATGAGGCCGAGGCTGAGGCACAGACTGTGGCTGGGGATACTGTGCCCATGGGGTCGGGGGTTGGAGGGGTTTCACATTCTGTAATGGACGTCGCACTGTCTGATAATGATGCTGCTCATGATAATGTGCATGATATGTGTGACTATCCCCCTTTGCCATCCAGTCCACAAGGTGTGACAGCCCCCCCTGCTGCAGGCCCTCTCCCTGTCAGTCAGCCCAGTGTGACCCGCAGGTGCCCCCCAGGAATGCCTGGAGCCGCGGCGCCCCATCCTTCACTTCCAGCGCCAGGTATACCGGCCAGACATTCAAACGCATTAATGTGGTGCGGTTTAAATACATAGGTGCCAAGGAGGATCTGCCACAACGCAGGTATGTGGTGAGAGAGCTGCTCTGCGGCCAGATGGGGTTTGTGGCAAATGAGATACTGGCAGTGTCTAATCTTCAGGACAGGCAGGGCTACGAGGTCAGCTTCAAGCTCATGTCTGACCTGGATAGATTCTGGGCCAATTACCCCAAGTTCAGAGATGCTGAGGGCTGGAATAAGTTTGTGTTGGTTCCTATCTCCAGGCCGGACACTGTCACAGTGAATATCACGTTCTGGAATGAGGCCGTTCCTCCACAGGACATCGAGGTGTGGCTCCGGAGACACTGTGACCTCGTCTCTGGACTCACCAAGGTCAGAGATGAGGATGGTATCTGGACAATGGGGTGGAGGGTCTTGGTAAAATTGCGGCAGTGTGATAACATCACTGCCCACTTACCCAACTCCTTCTTCATTGGGAGGGAGAAGGGAAGGTGTTATTATCCAGGGCAACCCCGAAAGTATTTCAAATGTGGTGGGAAAGGTCATCTGGCTAACGCCTGTACTGTGGTGAAGTGCAGTCTGTGTGGGGCAATCGGCCATGTCGCTGCAGACTGCCGGGACGTCAGGTGCAACCTCTGTGGTAGGATGGGCCACCCTCACAGGGACTGTCCAGACGCCTGGCACAACATCTGCAGAGTCTCCCCTGATGAGTTAGTGATGGCAGGGGCAGAGGCTCAGGAGGATGAGGATGTGGTGGCAGGGACACGTGAGGAGGAGTGTTTAATGTCAGGAGAGATGTTGACCAGCTCAGATGCCCACCAGGAGTCCACTCAGGCAGCACCAGAGAAGCAGGGTGCAGAGGGGAACATGGAGGTCGTCCATCAGGTCCAGCAGCCTCAGATAGCCCCCCTTCAGCATCGCTGTCTGTATCTGATGACTGGAGCATTAATAATAATAAAAGGAAGAAAAAGAACACATCCTCCCGTAAACCTGAGGCAGAATATGACACTGGTCAGACTGCTAGTAAGAAGGTTCAGAATTCTGCAGGAGTGATGGTCGTGTCCAACAAGTATGGAGTTTTATCTGACTCCAATGGTGACGATTATGAGGAAGAGTTGAGAAAAGTTGATGCTGAGTGTGACAGGGACATAGAGGACCATCCCCCGCCAAAGCGGAAGCCCTTATCTGTGGACCCTCAGGTAGAGTCAGACATGGACACCAGTGGTGGACAGAACATCTCTGACTCATGATGATGGCTGTTACTCTGCTCCTTCTATATTGTGTTGTGATGGCGGGGTTCTCATTGACAGTGACCTCGAGTAATGTGAATAGCATTAAGCTGAGAACTAGACACACGGTGTATGAGCATCTCAAATATCTGGACACAGATGTCATCTTCCTGCAGGAGACACGACTGACGTCTCTGGGGCTTACGAGAGAGGCTGAGCGGGAATGGCGGTCCGGTCCTTCTTTCTGGTCACTGGCTGTGGAGCCTTACGCCGGGGTCGCTGTCCTGTTTAACACCAATGATGTGACTGTGCATAGGATGACGGAGGTGGTCATGGGAAGATGTCTGGTCCTGGAAGTCACTGTCCATGGGAGGCGACTCCGGCTTATTAACATCTATGGGTCACAGACAGTGACTGACAGGATCCAGCTGTTTAATGACGTCAAGCCTTACCTCTTCACTTCTCTTCCAGTGGTGATGGCGGGGGACTTTAATGCCATAATGACATCAGGTGACAGCTCCTCAGGCAGGGCAGTGACCAGGGACGGTAAGGTCCTGCATAACGTCATAATGCAGGCAGGACTGATTGACGTTTTCACACAGGGTGGGCGACAGCCAAAATTCACATATTCATGTTCCAACAGGAGCAGTAGAATAGATATTGCTTTTGTCAGTCCTACTGAGGCTGTCGGCGCCCTGGGCGAGAAGGTCGTCCCTTACTCTGATCACCTCGCCTTGTGCTTCTCTTTGGGTTCCTCTAACCGTCCGGACATTGGTAGAGGGTTGTGGAAGCTTAATTCCAGTCTCCTGGATGATGCCTATGTTCAGAGCCGTGTTCACTCCCTTATCCAGCTTCATCTAGACAGGGTTGACTTCTATGACAACATGACCGACTGGTGGGAGGACGTCAAGGAGGATATCAGATCCCTCTTAAAGAGACTGTCAGTTAATAAAGGGAGGAATAAGTACAGCCAGTACCTAAAGCTGCGCAAAGAATTGGAGTCACTGTATTTGGCGGGCGGGGATGACAAAGTGAAGATCGACCGGCTGAAATCTGAGATAAAGCAGTATCAGTATAGCAGGTATAGCTCCCTGGTTCTTGAACGGGATTATGGGTCCTTAGGGGCCCCTGATCCCTTTGAGAATTGCAGGGAGAGGGTGGCCAAAAAAATGGTCGCGGGTCTCACCGACTCCCAGGGTGTATTGCAGGATTCACGGGAGGGTATCCTGGAGGTGGTGAGATCTTACTATGCTGACTTGTTTCAGAGGAAAGTTTTGGATAAAGATAAGATGCAAATTGCCTCTTCAGAAAGAAAGAGGACTTTTACTCTACAGCGCCACCTATTGGTAGTAGCGATCCTACAAGTCACAATCAACCCTTTAACGAGTCTTGTAGTATGACTTAGGATACAAGCCAAATAAGATGACTCAATTCTTGGAGGCAACTCCAGTGCCTGATACTAATGATCTGGACTTTTCTCCTTTGACGGCAGAATTAACGGTGGAGGAAGTTAAGGAGGCCATTGATAAGTTATATCTGAAGAAGGCACCAGGTCCAGATGGTATAACAGCAGAATTTTATAAGAGATTCAGAGACCTCCTGGCTCCAATTCTCGTGGATGTGTATAGAAATTGTCTAGAAAATCACCTGATGCCTCCATCCATGAGAGTGTCCTCGTTAATTCTGCTGTCTAAAGGTAAAGAGCCGAGCGACATCAAGAACTGGAGGCCGATTGCCCTCTTGAATGTGGACAGGAAGATTCTAGCAAAGATCCTATTTTCTAGATTGGTCTGTTTGTCCCCGGCACTGTTGGCAGGCTGTCAGTTTGGCACAGTAAAAGGGCGGAACATCTCTGGAGCAGTCATCTCGATACGAGAGATGTTTGAGAGATGTAAAGCTCTGCGGTGTGGGAGATATGTTGTTAGTCTGGACCAGGCTAAAGCCTTTGACAGGGTTGATCATGACTATCTGTGGGCCACTTTGTCAAAGTACGGTATTCCGGGACAATTTGTGGATTGGCTGAAGACGTTGTACAGAGAGGCGGTGAGCTTTCCTCTGATTAATGGTTGGCAGGGTGACACTTTTGGAGTTGAGGCGGGGGTGAGGCAGGGCTGCCCAATGAGTCCGCTCCTGTATGTTTTTGCCCTAGACCCGTTTCTGAGGTCACTGCAGCAGTGCGATTTTCAGGGGGTGCCGGTCCCCCACTGCCCGCCTCTGAATGTTGTTGCCTATGCGGATGATGTGACGCTGGTGATCTCCAATCCTTGTGAGGTGCAGATGTTATCTGCGTCCATCAGAAGCTACTCAGAGGCCTCCGGGTCTCTTGTCAACCTTGAAAAGAGTCAAGCTCTGTGGACATTAGATACTGAGCCCAGCTTTGATCTGCCGCAGTTTTCCAAAGCCTCCACCCATATTAAGATCCTAGGGGTTAAATTTGGGAGGGATGATAATGCTACGCTAAATTGGAAGGAGAAATTGGAAACCGGAAATGCAAAGGTTCAGCGATGGAAGAACTGGAGGCTGACCTACAGAGAAAGGGTCACAATGTTGAAGACGTACCTGGTCCCCGTTTTCTTGTATGTCTCTGTCATTTTCCCTTTGCCAGAATCTTTCTCAGCGAGGCTCTTCAGCCTGTTCTTCCAGCTCTTGTGGGGGAATAGGTTGAATCTAATAAAGAGGGGAATAACGTACCTACGGCGGAGAGAGGGTGGGCTGGATATGTTGAATCCAAGGGTTTTCTTTGACTCGTTTCTAAAGGTGAATTTTGGGAACATGGACTCAAACAGTAGCTCCCTGTGGGTAAATAGTATCAGGTATTGGATATTGCCTTTTGCAGAATCTTGGGTGCGAGGCGGCAGTCTCAAGAGGAGGAGGTGGACAGGTGACCACCTCCCCCAGTATCTGGACTATGGACTGAAGTGTGTTAGGAGGTGGGGACTGGAGAAGTCTTACATTGAGAGCAATACCAGAAGAGACCTGTATGCTCGTGTATGTAGGACTTTCTTCTACTCTCCACTGGCCCTGAGAGATTGTGTCACCACCACCCTGCAGGAAAGCCTTAGGTTCCTAAATGGAAAACGGCTACCTCCTAAACTGTTTGATGTCACTTGGCTTTCACTGCATAGTCGGCTCTTTGTCAGAGGGAACCTGAAACATCTGTGTGTCTCTGATCGGAATTGTCCCCTTGGTTGTCAGCAGGAGGAGACTATAGGCCCTTTTACATTTAGCGATGCACCAGCGATCCAACCAGCGATCCGACCCGGTCAGGATCGCTGGTGCATCGCTAAATGATCGCTAGTGAGCTTTCATACAGAAAGATCTCACAGCGATTCAGCAGCGACGCAGCGCACGATACTTACCATTCACACGCAGCGATCCAGACGTCCTCCCGCCCGCCTCCACGCGTCGCTCGTCGTCACAGCAGGAAGTCTCAGCAGGAAGTGCCCGACGAGAAATGGAGCCGGACATTCTCGCGCGATCAGCGATGGACAGCGGGGGAGCCGGTCGCTGGTAAGTATCACACATAGCGATATCGCTAGCAATATCGCTATAACGTCACAAAACCAGTGACGTTTTAGCGATATTGCTAGCGATATCGCTTAGTGTAAAACCCCCTTATGGAGCACTTTATATGTGATTGCTGGGGAGGGAGGAAGATTTGGGAGGAAGTGTCAGATAATTTAAAAATCCCCAGACTGCGGACCCTAAAGTATCCCGACATAATCTATGGTGTCCCCTACACTGTTAGTAACATCAACAGAGAGACGATGTACATTATAATCAGTGTCATCAAATATTATCACTGGCACATGAGAACCCGGGTGTCACTGCACAATGAGCTGTTCGATCACACCGCTGCCGCCAATCAGGTTATGTCAGAACTCCGGTGGATAAAATCACTGGAAGTTGGAAGGAATCCAGGAAACATAACGTTATGGAGAAACGTAAAATTCAGTTAGAAAATATGATAATTTTTTTTTTTTTTTTTCTTCTAACTTTCTTTTTCCATCCCCAGGTGGACACTTTAATTTATTTATGAATATGATCTGATTATGTAGTGCTGTGTATATATTACCTAAGTGGTTTGTGTTTTGTAATACTGGATGATTTTTGTTTTATTATAATTGTATTTATGTTTGGTTTATAATAAAAATTGCCCCCAATGTACAGGAATATAACTACTATAATACTGCTCCTATGTACAAGAATATAACTACTATAATACTGCCCCCTATGTACAAGAATATAACTACTATAATACTGCCCCCTATGTACAAGAATATAACTACTATAATACTGCCTCCTATGTACAAGAATATAACTACTATAATACTGCCCCTATGTACAGGAATATAACTACTATAATACTGCCCCTATGTACAGGAATATAACTACTATAATACTGCCCTATATACTGGAATATAACTACTATAATACTGCTCCTATGTACAAGAATATAACTACTATAATACTGCTCCTATGTACAAGAATATAACTACTATAATACTGCCTCCTATGTACAAGAATATAACTACTATAATACTGCCCCTATGTACAGGAATATAACTACTATAATACTGCTCCTATGTACAAGAATATAACTACTATAATACTGCTCCTATGTACAAGAATATAACTACTATAATACTGCCTCCTATGTACAAGAATATAACTACTATAATACTGCCCCTATGTACAGGAATATAACTACTATAATACTGCTCCTATGTACAAGAATATAACTACTATAATACTGCTCCTATGTACAAGAATATAACTACTATAATACAGCTCCTATGTACAAGAATATAACTACTATAATACTGCCTCTATATACTGGAATATAACTACTATAATACTGCCTCCTATGTACAAGAATATAACTACTATAATACTGCCCCTATGTACAGGAATATAACTACTATAATACTGCCCCTATGTACAAGAATATAACTACTATAATACTGCCCCTATGTACAGGAATATAACTACTATAATACTGCTCCCTATGTACAGGAATATAACTACTATAATACTGCCTCTATATACTGGAATATAACTACTATAATACTGCTCCTATGTACAAGAATATAACTACTATAATACTGCTCCTATGTACAAGAATATAACTACTATAATACTGCCCCTATGTACAGGAATATAACTACTATAATACTGCCTCTATATACTGGAATATAACTACTATAATACTGCTCCTATGTACAAGAATATAACTACTATAATACTGCCCCTATGTACAGGAATATAACTACTATAATACTGCCTCTATATACTGGAATATAACTACTATAATACTGCCCCCTATGTACAAGAATATAACTACTATAATACTGCTCCTATGTACAAGAATATAACTACTATAATACTGCCCCTATGTACAGGAATATAACTACTATAATACTGCCCCCTATGTACAAGAATATAACTACTATAATACTGCTCCCTATGTACAGGAATATAACTACTATAATACTGCTCTTATGTACAAGAATATAACTACTATAATACTGTTCCTATGTACAAGAATATAACTACCATAATACTGCCCCTATGTACAAGAATATAACTACTATAATACTGCCCCTATGTACAGGAATATAACTACTATAATACTGCCTCTATATACTGGAATATAACTACTATAATACTGCTCCTATGTACAAGAATATAACTACTATAATACTGCCCCTATGTACAGGAATATAACTACTATAATACTGCCTCTATATACTGGAATATAACTACTATAATACTGCCCCTATGTACAGGAATATAACTACTATAATACTGCTCCTATGTACAAGAATATAACTACTATAATACTGCCCCTATGTACAGGAATATAACTACTATAATACTGCCCCCTATGTACAAGAATATAACTACTATAATACTGCTCCTATGTACAAGAATATAACTACTATAATACTGCCCCTATGTACAGGAATATAACTACTATAATACTGCCCCTATGTACAAGAATATAACTACTATAATACTGCTCCTATGTACAAGAATATAACTACTATAATACTGCGCCTATGTACAAGAATATAACTACTATAATACTGCTCCTATGTACAAGAATATAACTACTATAATACTGCCCCTATGTACAGGAATATAACTACTATAATACTGCCCCCTATGTACAAGAATATAACTACTATAATACTGCTCCCTATGTACAGGAATATAACTACTATAATACTGCTCTTATGTACAAGAATATAACTACTATAATACTGCCCCTATGTACAAGAATATAACTACCATAATACTGCCCCTATGTACAAGAATATAACTACTATATTAAAAAAGATGTTCCCTTTGTCTTACATGACTGCCTTTCAGATTCTGAAGGAAGGTATGTTATACTGAAGGGCCTTATTGCTAATACCAAAGTTACCTTATGTAACCTCTATGCCCCAAACAAGGGTCAGGTTGGTTGGTTGTGCAGGACGATGGATACTTTAAAACTATTTACTGAAGGTTTAATGCTGATGGGGGGAGACTTTAATGTCCCACTCAATCCATCTTTAGATACTTCCACGGGTAAGTCTGCCCTTTCCCAAAAGGCACTGAGAAAATTACACCTTTCTTTCCAGAAGTTGCATTTGATAGACCCCTGGAGGACACTCTCTCCTTCGGACAGAGACTACACTTTTTATTCCCATCCGTGTGGTAGCTACCATAAAATTGATTATATATTGACACAGACAACCAACCTCTCATTAGTCAAAAACGCGACCATAGACGTCATCACACTATCGGACCATGCTCCTATTTTCCTCGATATGGGCATAAAAACCCTTCCGCGACCAGCCAGGTCTTGGTCACTTAATGAGACATTATTAGATTCAGATTCCCATATTACGAGACTGACTGACACTCTAGACGAATTTGCACTCTGGCCCACCTACTCCTGTGGTGTGGGAATCACATAAAGCGGTTATGAGAGGAGAGTTTATAGCTTTGAGTTCCTATCTCAAAAAAGAGAGGACAAAACAGGTTGTGTCTATTTTACATCAAATTAGTTCTTTGGAAAGATTACATAAGAGATCTCAAGTAACTAAGACACTAGCTGAACTAACGGACCTAAGAAATTCGCTAAAAAATCTTTTGAATATCCAATCGGCCAAAACCTACATGAGATGTAAACAGAGGTTCTATCTTCATGGCAATAAAAGTAGCAAGCTTATGTCTTCATTGCTTAAAAAGCAGCAAGAAAGGACGTTTGTTAGACAACTCAGGTCTCTGGATGGCTCCTCAATTTTCGAGACTGCTGATATTGCCGAGGAGTTTAGATCCTTTTATGATAACTTATATAATCTAAATGTACCAGATAGCATGCGAGACCCAATAATAGCTATAGAAAAAATTAGAGAATTCCTGACTCCACTGGGTTTACCTAAAATAACCCCGGAGGGCCAGGCTTTGTTGACCGCTCCAGTTACCCCTAAAGAAATTTTGGATACTCTTTCCACCATTCCAAATGGAAAGGCTCCGGGCCCGGATGGTCTCCCCATTATATATTACAAAAAGTTTATAAAATCACTCTTACCTCAATTGGTGACCTTGTTTAACTCCTATTTGAAAGGCCAGCTTCCCCCTAAGCAATCATTGGAGGCATATATTACGGTTCTCCCGAAGGAGGGTAAGGACCCAAACCTGTGCGCCAGCTATAGACCAATTTCATTACTTAATGCGGACATAAAACTGTGGGCTAAAATACTAGCGGGCAGAATAGGTAATTTTTTACCCAAATTAATTCATGCGGATCAGGCGGGCTTTGTGAGGGGGAGGGAAAGTAAAGATAACTCCACCAGGGTCATACAGTCCATAATGTTTGCTAAAACCCGACAGGTCCCTTTGGTACTCTTGTCAACTGATGCCGAGAAGGCCTTTGACAGAGTGTGCTGGAGATTTATGGAGCAGGTGTTGATTAAGTTTGGCTTTCCTCCTCAGTATATAGCAGCAGTCCTTTCTCTCTACTCCCAACCGACGGCCAGGGTCAGGATAAACGGCACTTTATCTAAAAGTTTGGAGATTCACAACGGGACTAGGCAGGGATGCCCTTTGTCCCCTTCTCTGTTCATTTTGGTTATAGAAACTTTGATACAACGTATCCGACAAGAACAACATATAGAGGGGTTGACGGTGGGCGCGGGGACGTTTAAAACGCTAGCTTTCGCAGATGATTTGCTTTTCCTCATATCCAATCCACCTCAGGCATTCCCGATCATCCTTCAAATTTTTCAACAATTTGGCTCCCTCTCCAATTTTAAAATTAATCTAGCTAAATCTGAAGCGTTAAATATCACTTTCCCGTATCCCCAACTTTCCACTCTTCGTACTCACACTCCCTTCTCTTGGGCTAAAGATTCTATCAAATACTTAGGAATATTTATAACTAGGGATCCTACTAACTTATTTCAAAGTAATTTCGTTCCCTTATTGAAGAAAGTTACTAACCTGATGCATAAATATAACCTACCTACTCTATCTTGGTTGGGTCGCATAAATGTATTTAAGGCATATATTATGCCCATCATTTTGTATACCATGAATATGGTGCCGATTCAGATACCCCTGACCTTTTTTGGGTCATTAAAGTCACTGATAGGAAAATTCATCTGGAAATCTAAACCGGCTAGGTTGCCTTATAGGCTTCTTACTTACACAGTCTCTTCTGGTGGATTGGGAGTTCCAGACCCCTTGGTATATTATAAAGCAATTCACCTTGGCAGATGGTTAAAGGTAGTGTCTTGCTCTGAAGGAGGGGAGGGAGCGTGTGTCGATCGGACTTTGTTGGGTCCGAGGGGCTTGCCTTATTTATGGACTAGGGCTAAACCGCCGGCTGCCCTTAGACTGGATGAGAAAACATCTACTACATTACGTACCAGGAGATTGATGTTGGGGGAGTTACCGGAGGGCACTTTCCCTTCGACATTTACGTCGATTAGCTCGATACCGTTTTTATTGGATTCTGATTTTCAGGATCCCTATAATCTGTGGTTTACCCTCCCTAGAGATACATTGAATAGCTTTTACGGTAATAAAATATTACAGGGAGGATCTTGTCCATCAAATGCAACGAGTCAACCAACTAACTTTCTCCAGTGCCAGCATATTCGACGCACGCTCATGCAGTTTAGGAAGAAATTCCCGATCAAATCGAACTGGTCCTGGTTAGATATTATGATTAAACTCCCGCTTCCACGGCTAAAAATCTTGTCTCGTATTTACTCACATCTGATCTCTCCAGGGGTACATTTTAAGCCCTCATTTATTTACTCCTGGGAGATGGAACTTAATGTTGCGTTTACAGGGGAACAAGTATCTAGGATGCTATCTAGTGCACGGGGATTCTCCAGGTGTGTTCTTTTGCAAGAAAACTCTTATAAAATTTTGACCAGGTGGCATTGGACTCCCGCGAAGCTCTTTCAGAGGGGTCTTGCTGATAATGATGCTTGTTGGAGATGCCTTAATCCTGGAGGGCATCATACACACATATTTTGGGATTGTCCCAAATTGAGAAATTTCTGGGATGGTGTCGAGCTGGTTCTCAAGAATTTACAGCTAATTAAGACCAGTCTCGGGGCGGCGGAGGTTCTTCTTTCGTGCCCATCAAAGGATTTTTTACCAAAAAAACATGGCCTACTCCCCTTGATGTTAAGCGCTGCAAAACAACTGATAGCTGTTCATTGGAAAGATGTCGCTCCCCCCACATTGGAGGAGTGGCGTGACAAAATAAATCAGATTTCTCGTCTGGAGGAGCTGTCTAGATGGGAGGTCTTTAGTCATAAATCTTATGAGTTGACTTGGGCCCCGTGGACTGGATATTTGAGGGACAACCCTCGAGGAGAGGGATCAGATACTATTTGAACCTCGCTTAGATTTGATGGCCTTGATTTTTGGGGTGGTTGGTTCCAGGGTTACGTATAAAACTGTTCACCTGATCTAATTTTATACTACATGCACTTATTGCTAGTGTCGATGCCGACGATTACTTTGTTTTGATGTTATTGTTATTATTTGTTATTATATATCCCTCCTTTCCCTTCCCCTCTTCTTTTTCCTTTTTCCCGTCCACTTTCCCCTCCCCTTCTTGCTTTTTCCCCATTTATTATTTTTTACACCTTGGATGGACGCCTAAACAATCTTTAACCATATGCATTTGTAAAGTGTTGATCTGTCTTATGGTGTAATTGAAACTTGAAAATAAAGAATTTTAAAAAAAAAAGAATATAACTACTATAATACTGCTCTTATGTACAAGAATATAACTACTATAATACTGCCCCTATGTACAAGAATATAACTACTATAATACTGCTCTTATGTACAAGAATATAACTACTATAATACTGCTCCTATGTACAAGAATATAACTGCTATAATACTGCTCTTATGTACAAGAATATAACTACTATAATACTGCCCCCTATGTACAAGAATATAACTACTATAATACTGCTCCTATGTACAAGAATATAAGTACTATAATACTGCTCCTATGTACAAGAATATAACTACTATAATACTGCTCCTATGTACAAGAATATAACTACTATAATACTGCCCCCTATGTACAAGAATATAACTACTATAATACTGCCCCTATGTACAAGAATATAACTACTATAATACTTTTCCTATATACAAGAATATAATTACTATAATACTGCCCCTATGTACAAGAATATAAATACTATAATACTGCTCCTATGTACAAGAATATAACTACTATAATACTGTCCCTATGTGCAAGAATATAACTACTATAATACTGCTCCCTATGTACAAGAATATAACTACTATAATACTGCCCCTATGTACAAGAATATAACTACTATAATACTGCCCCTATGTACAAGAATATAACTACTATAATACTGCTCCTATGTACAAGAATATAACTACTATAATACTGCCCCTATGTACAAGAATATAACTACTATAATACTGCCCCTATGTACAAGAATATAACTACTATAATACTGCCCCTATGTACAAGAATATAACTACTATAATACTGCCCCTATGTACAAGAATATAACTACTATAATACTGCCCCCTACGTACAATATGACTACTATAATACTGCCTCCTATGTACAAGAATATAACTACTATAATACTGCCCCTATGTACAAGAATATAACTACTATAATACTGTTCCTATATACAAGAATATAACTACTATAATACTGCTCCTCTATACAAGAATATAACTATAATACTGCCCCCTATGTACAAGAATATAACTACTATAATACTGCCCCTATGTACAAGAATATAACTACTATAATACTGCCCCTATGTACAAGAATATAACTACTATAATACTGCCCCCTATGTACAAGAATATAACTATAATACTGCTCCTATGTACAAGAATATACTATAATACTGTCCCTATGTACAAGAATATAACTACTATAATACTGCCCCTATGTACAAGAATATAACTACTATAATACTGCCCCTATATACAAGAATATAACTACTATAATACTGCTCCCTATGTACAAGAATATAACTACTATAATACTGCTCCCTGTTGTGAGTTCATTTTCCCCTTCACCGTCGATGTCTGATGAACTCCCTCTTCTGGTGAAGGAAGGTAGTGAGGCTGATTACCAAACATCTGATCTGGTAGATGATAACTGGGTAACAGGAAATTCTGACTGGATATAAGGCAGCCGACGCCCTTCTGAGTCGCTGGTGATTTCTCTGCTGGATTCTTGGAGACCAGTCTGATTCCTGCTTCCCAAAGATAAGTTTTTGCTCTGCTATTGAACTTATTAGTTTTGTTTACCTTGTTTTCGGAGTTCAGCCATCCCCGGTTGGGGGTGTGCTGAGTTCCATTTTTTGTCTCTGATCAGTTTGTCTCTTTGCTCTGTCTTCAGAATCTACCTGAGTGCTGATATAGTCATTTTGAAGTCCTAGTGACTTCAGGGCCTGTTTTTCCTATCATTCGGTTGGGACATTTTTTGATAGGGTTGTTTACGGATTGGAGACAGCAGCTTTTCTATCCTGTCCTTTTTAGTTAGCTTGGGCCCCATCATTTGCTCAGCCTATCTTTCTGTTTGTGTTAGTGTTTTCATCTTGCTTCACCGTCATTATATGTTGGGGGCTGCCTATTGCTTTGGGGCAGTTTAGATTTCCCCTTTCTTTCTTTAGGCCTATTTAGTTCTCCGGCTGTGATCGAGGGGTCTAGGGCATCGTAGGAACCCCCCACGGCTACTGTTAGTTGTTGTGGATAGGATCAGGGGTCTGCAATCCGATAGTTACCAACCACTCCGGTTTTCTGGACTTAGCTTGTATTTTTGTTTTTTCCTCCTTCGGTGACTCATTCATAACAGAATCACCAGCCATACCGCAGATCCTAGGGTACTCTATAGCAGGAAAGAATTGTGTAAAAAAAAAAAAAAAAAAAGTTTGTCAGAATTTTTTTTTTTGTGTATATTTTTTCCTCTATATCTCTGAGGCTGTAGGGGGAATTTTTTTTTATTTCTCAATGGAGATAAAGCAAATGTCTGATCGTGTGGAGCAGCTTGCTGCTGAAGTGGGAATTTCCGCCTATCTTGCTCATTCACATGCTGCTGAACCAAAGATCCCTACTCCTGATGTGTTTTTTGGGGATTGGTCTAAATTTTTGAATTTTAAGAATAATTGTAAATTATTTTTTGCCTTGAAGCCTAACTCGTCGGGGAGCTCCGCGCAGCAGGTTAAAATTGTCATCTCTTTGCTGCGCGGCGATCCCCAGGATTGGGCGTTTTCTTTGAAACCTGATGATCCTATTCTTACTAATGTGAACGCATTTTTTCAAGCCTTGGGGTTGTTGTATGATGAACCTAATGCTATTGATCAGGCTGAAAAACCCTGTTGGCATTGAGCCAGGGTCGGGATTCTGCAGAGTTGTACTGTCAAAAATTCCGAAAGTGGGCGGTCCTTACTACCTGGAGTGATGGTGCCTTGGCAGCTCTCTTTCGGAAGGGCTTGTCAGAAACCGTAAAAGATACTATGGTGGGATTTCCTGTTCCCTCTGGTCTTGACGATTCTATGTCATTAGCCATTCAGGTTGATCGGCGTTTGCGTGAACGCAAAACCGCACCAGAGGTGTTGCCACCTGTTGAAGAAATGTCTGAACCTATGCAATGTGATAGAGTTTTGTCTAGGGCGCAACGTCAGGAGTTCAGAAGGCTTAATAAGCTGTGTTTCTTCTGTGGTGATGCCTTGCATATTAATTCTGTCTGCCCTAAACGAGAGAAACGTTTTGCACACACATTTGCTGTGGGTGGTGTTTAACCTAAGTTTCTTCTGGCAATTACTCTGATCTGCTCCCTGTCCACATTTTCCGCTAAGGCTTTTGTGGATTCGGGAGCAGCTCTGAACCTGATGGACTTGGATTTTGCTAAATGTTGTGGATTTCCTATGACACCTCTGCGGACGCCTATCCCTTTGAGGGGTATTGATGCTACTCCTTTGGTGAAGAATAAACCTCAGTTTTGGACCCAGGTGGTAATGCGGGTCGCCCCAGACCATCAAGTGAATTGCAGATTTTTGGTGTTGCATAATTTGCATGATACCATTGTTCTGGGGTTTCCCTGGTTGCAAATCCATAATCCAGTTTTGGATTGGAAATCTGTGTCTGTGGTGAGTTGGGGTTGTCGGTGTGCCCTTAGTGATGCTCCTGTTTTCTCCACCTCTCCCCAGTCGCATGATGTTCCTATTTGGCTGATTATTATGATGTATTTAGTGAGAATGAGTCTGCGTCTTTGCCTCCTCATAGGAGTTATGACTGTGCAATTGAGCTGAGCCCTGGGTGTAAATTTCCCAAGGGATGACTTTTCAATTTATCTGTACCCGAGCACGAGGCTATGCGATCCTATATTAAGGAGGCGTTGGAGAAGGGTCATATTAGACCATCCTCTTCACCCTTAGGTGCTGGGTTTTTTTTGTGGCTAAGAAAGATGGGTCATTAAGGCCTTGTATTGACTATCGTTCCCTCAACAAAATTACTGTTAAATATCAGTATCCGTTACCCTTGATTTCTGATCTATTCTCCAGAGTTAAAGGTGCTTGCTGGTTTACCAAGCTTGACCTCAGGGGGGCGTATAATCTTATTTGCATTAAGCATGGGGATGAATGGAAGACGGCGTTTAATACTCCGGAGGGACATTTTGAGTACCTGGTGATGCCTTTTGGGCTCACTAATGCCCCTTCTGTCTTCCAGTGCATCATGAATGATATTTTCCGAGACTTGGTGGATAAATTTTTGATAATCTATCTGGATGATATTTTGATCTTTTCCAAGGATTGGGATTCTCATGTGGAACATGTTCGGACTGTGTTCCGGATTTTGAGGGAGAATTCCCTGTAAGTCAAGGGATCGAAATGCCTTTTTGGT
This sequence comes from Dendrobates tinctorius, assembly GCF_039654945.1. Classification (NCBI taxonomy): domain Eukaryota; kingdom Metazoa; phylum Chordata; class Amphibia; order Anura; family Dendrobatidae; genus Dendrobates; species Dendrobates tinctorius. The sequence goes on from NW_027361819.1 coordinate 3,820,778, forward strand.
GTACAGAGGATTTCATTTTTGGGATTCATTTTGTCTCCGTCAACTATTGAAATGGACCCGGCCAAGGTACAGGCCATTTATGATTGGGTTCAGCCCACTTCTTTGAAGGCCCTCCTGAAGTTTTTGGGTTTTGCTAATTTTTATCGTAAATTTATAGCTAATTTTTCTGGTATTGCCAAGCCATTGACTGATTTGACTAAGAAGGGTGCTGATGTGCTGAATTGGTCTCCGGAGGCTGTTTCTTCCTTTCAGGAGCTGAAGCGAAGGTTCACTTCTGCTCCGGTTTTGCGGCAACCTGATGTCTCACTCCCGTTTCAGGTAGAGGTGGACGCTTCTGAGATTGGTGCAGGAGCTGTTTTGTCCCAAAAAGATCCTGTAACATCTAAAATGAATCCCTGTGCTTTCTTTTCCCAAAAGTTCTCCCCATCCGAACGTAACTATGATGTGGGGAATCGGGAACTGTTAGCCATGAAATGGGCATTTGAGGAGTGGAGACATTGGTTGGAGGGAGCTAAACATCAAGTCGTGGTCCTTACTGACCACAAGAATTTGATTTACCTGGAGTCGGCCAAACGCTTGAATCCTAGACAGGCTAGGTGGGCCTTGTTTTTCACACGTTTTGATATTGTGGTCTCTTTTCTTCCGGACACTAAGAATGTCAAGGCAGACGCCCTCTCTAGGAGTTTCTTTGCTGATTCTCCTGTTGTGACCAAGCCTGCTACCATCTTAGGTGAGGGGGTAGTTCTTTCTGCCATATCGCCCGATTTGAGACGTGCTCTGGAAGAGTTTCAGGAGGACAAACCTGAGCGTTGTCCCATTGGAAAATTGTATGTTCCTGACCAGTGGAGGAAGAGAGTGATGCCTGAAGTTCATTGCTCCGCATTGGCTGGTCATCCAGGTATTTTTGGTACTAGAGATTTGGGGAGTCGGTCCTTTTGGTGGCCCGCCGTGTCTCGTGATGTCAGGAATTTTGTGCAGTCCTGTGGGACTTGCTCTCGGTCTAAACCTTGTTCTCGCTCTAGTGGGTTGTTGATGCCTTTGCCGGTGCCCAGGAGGCCATGGACCCATATTTCAATGGATTTTATCTCTGATATGCCTGTCTCTCAGAGAATGACTGTTATTTGGGTGATTTGTGATAGATTCTCTAAGATGGTCCATCTTGTACCACTCCCTAAGTTGCCATCTTCCTCAGAGTTGGTGCCCTTGTTTTTGCAACAGGTGGTTCGCTTGCACGGGATTCCTGAGAACATTGTATCTGACAGAGGAGTTCAGTTTGTGTCTAGATTTTGGAGGACTTTCTGTTCCAAGCTGGGAATTCAGTTGTCCTTCTCCTCTGCGTTTCACCCTCAGACCAATGGGCAGACGGAGAGAACAAACCAGACTTTGGAGTCGTATTTGAGATGTTTTATTTCTGCTGATCAGGATGATTGGGTTTCATTTTTGCCATTGGCCGAATTTGCTTTAAATAATAGAGCTAGTTCTGCCACTTTGATGTCGTCTTTTTTTTGTAACTTTGGGTTTCATCCTCGATTCTCTTCAGGGCAGGTGGAGCCTTCTGCCTGCCCAGGTGTTGACACTGTGGGGGAGAGAATGCACCAGATCTGGGACCAAGTGGTGGATAAGTTGTCTCTCTCCAAGGAAAAGGCCCAGCGGTTTTCCAACCGGCATAGGACCATTGGTCCCCAGTTTAAGGTGGGTGATATGGTTTGGTTGTCATCAAAGAATATCGCTATGAAGGTGGCTTCTCCAAAGTTTAAACCTAGATTTATTGGACCTTACAAGATTTTGGAGATTCTTAATCCATTCTCTTTTCGATTGGCTCTTCCTGTTACATTTAAGATCCATAACATGTTTCATAAGTCTCTGTTAAAGAGGTTTGTTGAGCCAGTAGTTCCTGTGGTGGCACTTCCTGACCTGGTATTGGTTGAAGGTAATGTGGAAAATGAGGTTGAGAAGATACTGGATTCTCGCCTGGCTAGACGGAGACTCCAGTATTTGGTTAAATGGAAGGGTTATGGCCAGAAGGATAATTCTTGGGTCCCTGCATCCGATATTCATGCCGAAAGATTGGTTCGTGCCTTTCATCGGGCCCATCCTGATCGCCCTGGTGGCGTGGATGAGGGTTCGGTGACCCCTCCTCAAGGGGGAGGTACTGTTGTGAGTTCATTTTCCCCTTCACCGTCGAAGGTAGTGAGGCTGATTACCAAACACCTGATCTTGTAGATGATGACAGGGTAACAGGAACTTCTGACTGGATATAAGGCAGCCGACGCCCTTCTGAGTCGCTGATTTCTCTGCTGGATTCTTGGAGACCAGTCTGATTCCTATTTCCCAAAGATAAGTTTTTGCTCTGCTATTGAACTTAGTTTTGTTTACCTTGATTTTTGGAGTTCAGCCATCGCCGGTCGGGGGTGTGCTGAGTTCCATTTTTGTCTCTGATCAGTTTGTCTCTTTGCTCTGTCTTCAGAATTTACCTGAGTGCTGATATAGTCTTTTTGAAGTCCTAGCGACTTCAGGGCCTGTTTTTCCTATCAGACGGTTGGCACATTTTTTTGGTAGGGTTTTTTACGGATTGCAGACAGCAGCTTTTCTGTCCTGTCCTTTTTAGTTAGCTTGGGCCCCATCGTTTGCTCAACCTATCTTTCTGTTAGTGCTTTCATCTTGCTTCACCGTCATTATATGTTGGGGGCTGCCTATTGCTTTGGGGTCTGCTCTGGGGCAGTTTAGATTTCCCCTTTCTTTCTTTAGGCCTATTTAGTTCTCCGGCTGTGATCGAGGGGTCTAGGGCATCGTAGGAACCCAACAAGGCTACTGTTAGTTGTTGTGGATAGGATCAGGGGTCTGCAATCCAATAGCTACCAACCTCTCCGGTTTTCTGGACTTAGCTTGTATTTTTGTTTTTTCCTCCTTCGGTGACTCATTCATAACATCGGATGTTTCCTGTAGTTCTTGACCAAATGTGCACACACTGCAGCAGGGATTTTGGCCCGCTCCTCCATACAGATCTTTCAGGTTTCGGGGCTGATTTTCTATTGGGTTCAGGTCTGTAGACTGGCTAGGCAACTACAGGACCATTGCAAAGTACATAAACGGAAGGCCAGCAGTCAAAATGTCTTAAAATTCAATATTTTATTAGTAATTAAATAATATAGTAAGACATAGGTACATGGAAAAGGGGAGGGGAACAAAGACCCGCAAATGGCTGAAAAGAGGCCTAGTATGGCATCCCCATCTCCCAGGAATACAATCCCATGTGGTCGTACCAAAAACAACAATTATAGTAGTCATAAAATTAAGTAATTGTAGTATATCTGCATATCAAGCCGAGATTCAAAGAAATTACTATAAACAGAGGTATCTGGAAACGATATACATAATAACTAGACCTGCAAGGGATCTGTGGTATTACCTGGACAGAGTGGGGTTAAACCATGCAGCGGCCGGACCCCGACGCGCGTTTCGGAGCGTGCTGCTCCTTCCTCAGGGGGCGTGACCGGCAGCGTCAATGTATGACGTTTATATCATGCCAGAACGAAGACTATTGGATGCGCCGCCCAGCTGACATGTCCGAGGTAGCGCCCCCTCCCGGCGAACCGGAAACACGCGGGCCCCACGTGATCCGGGACGTCAGAGAGAGGGAGCAACCATCGGGCCGACCAGTAGGCAACTGCGCATGACAGGAAGTGCCAAATCCGCCATTTTGGAAAAGGGGTTATGGAAGGGAATAAGAACGGATGACTATACAAACATAAAATAGAACATAATTACGAAACAAAACCAAAATCAAAAGACACATGTATAAAAAAGTTCATAATCAAAACTCAGATTGGTCCCCATAACGTTGAGAGAAAAACACATAACATCTAGGTCGGTGTATGACAATGAGAAGGACCATGCAGCAACCACATGAAACACTATATAACAGTGCCAGTAAGACAATTAAGACGTAATAATGCCCAAAATGTGTACCAACTATAGTGTACCTAATTATTTAGTAATATATATGTATATAATAGATCGACATAGATCAAAGGGCACCATAAGGTAAAAAATTATTATTATATGTGGGACCCTATTTGAAGGATATATAGAGAAAATAAGGGCATACCGCAATAAACTCACATGTGGCACAATATTGTCCCAAGCGAGCATGTCCACACTGGCACATATATAGTATAACACGCACGCCGCCACATGCACATGCATGGGATATACACATCTGGACATAATAGATGTCCCAAAGGGACCCAACTGGAAAAGGCAATAGTTATATATGAACACAAATATAACCACGCCAAATTAACCAAAAAATATAACATAAAAAATTCCAATATAAATGTCCATGTGACAAAGTGCGTCAGCCACCAGGATGAACAAGTGTCTTCTCACGAAAGAATCTTCATCAGTTCTACTCCATCCATTTAGACATCTTGCTATTGAAGACTTCCTCCAAAAGTAGCATAGTGGACAATCCAATAGTAAATGAAATATGTCTAAATATTAAAGAAAAAAAGTTAAAACCAATAAAATAGGAAAGTAGGGAAGCTAAAAAGCCACAGTGACAAATCAAATGTTCAGCAGGCGGGAACTATAGAAATGGGGCGAAGGATATGTTCTCATTCAAACCGTTTGGTTGCATAGTGCCCAATCTCCATATCCACCGAGTTTCAAGTTGAGCTAGGCGACCTGATAATTTACCACCCCTTATGTTTATTTTAAGAGAATCAATACCCCTAACTCTAAGTGATGCAGAGTTACACCGATGAAACTCTTTAAAATGTCTAGGCAATGTTTTTAAAAGAGAGTCATCGGTGCAAGACAAAGCAGCCTGTATACCTAATACATGTTCCCTTGTACGGACTTTCAGCTGTCTTGTGGTCATACCCACATAAATTAGTCCACAGGGACACGTAGCATGGTATATCACGTATCGAGAGGTGCATGATATCCGACACTTAATCTTAAATGTTTTTGTACCATCATGGTTAACAAACGAATTACACTGTTCAATGTTTGGACAAGCCACACACCTCCCACATGGCGAACAACCATGCCCAGTTGAAAACGCATCCAAGAAGGTGGGCATCGGACGATGGACATAGTGACTAGTCACAAGTTTGTCTCGTAAATTGCTGGCCCGCCTAAATGTAATGGAAGGAAACTTGGGAATAATTTTAGCCAAGATAGGATCAGCCTGTAAAATCGGCCACGCCTTCCTCAATGCCGTGCGGACCATCTCATGAGACGGATGGAACGAGGTAATAAACCTCACAGTATTCTCATTTTTGCGTGTCTTAACTGATGTATTCCTGTAGAGAAGGTCATTTCGAGTCGAGTATCTCGCGCGTTGGTAGGCTTTCTTGACACAGCGTTTACTATATCCGCGTGACAAGCACGTTTCTTGTCACGCGGATATAGTAAACGCTGTGTCAAGAAAGCCTACCAACGCGCGAGATACTCGACTCGAAATGACCTTCTCTACAGGAATACATCAGTTAAGACACGCAAAAATGAGAATACTGTGAGGTTTATTACCTCGTTCCATCCGTCTCATGAGATGGTCCGCACGGCATTGAGGAAGGCGTGGCCGATTTTACAGGCTGATCCTATCTTGGCTAAAATTATTCCCAAGTTTCCTTCCATTACATTTAGGCGGGCCAGCAATTTACGAGACAAACTTGTGACTAGTCATTATGTCCATCGTCCGATGCTCACCTTCTTGGATGCGTTTTCAACTGGGCATGGTTGTTCGCCATGTGGGAGGTGTGTGGCTTGTCCAAACATTGAACAGTGTAATTCGTTTGTTAACCATGATGGTACAAAAACATTTAAGATTAAGTGTCGGATATCATGCACCTCTCGATACGTGATATACCATGCTACGTGTCCCTGTGGACTAATTTATGTGGGTATGACCACAAGACAGCTGAAAGTCCGTACAAGGGAACATGTATTAGGTATACAGGCTGCTTTGTCTTGCACCGATGACTCTCTTTTAAAAACATTGCCTAGACATTTTAAAGAGTTTCATCGGTGTAACTCTGCATCACTTAGAGTTAGGGGTATTGATTCTCTTAAAATAAACATAAGGGGTGGTAAATTATCAGGTCGCCTAGCTCAACTTGAAACTCGGTGGATATGGAGATTGGGCACTATGCAACCAAACGGTTTGAATGAGAACATATCCTTCGCCCCATTTCTATAGTTCCCGCCTGCTGAACATTTGATTTGTCACTGTGGCTTTTTAGCTTCCCTACTTTCCTATTTTATTGGTTTTAACTTTTTTTCTTTAATATTTAGACATATTTCATTTACTATTGGATTGTCCACTATGCTACTTTTGGAGGAAGTCTTCAATAGCAAGATGTCTAAATGGATGGAGTAGAACTGATGAAGATTCTTTCGTGAGAAGACACTTGTTCATCCTGGTGGCTGACGCAGTTTGTCACATGGACATTTATATTGGAATTTTTTATGTTATATTTTTTGGTTAATTTGGCGTGGTTATATTTGTGTTCATATATAACTATTGCCTTTTCCAGTTGGGTCCCTTTGGGACATCTATTATGTCCAGATGTGTATATCCCATGCATGTGCATGTGGCGGCGTGCGTGTTATACTATATATGTGCCAGTGTGGACATGCTCGCTTGGGACAATATTGTGCCACATGTGAGTTTATTGCGGTATGCCCTTATTTTCTCTATATATCCTTCAAATAGGGTCCCACATATAATAATAATTTTTTACCTTATGGTGCCCTTTGATCTATGTCGATCTATTATATACATATATATTACTAAATAATTACTTAGGTACACTATAGTTGGTACACATTTTGGGCATTATTACGTCTTAATTGTCTTACTGGCACTGTTATATAGTGTTTCATGTGGTTGCTGCATGGTCCTTCTCATTGTCATACACCGACCTAGATGTTATGTGTTTTTCTCTCAACGTTATGGGGACCAATCTGAGTTTTGATTATGAACTTTTTTATACATGTGTCTTTTGATTTTGGTTTTGTTTCGTAATTATGTTCTATTTTATGTTTGTATAGTCATCCGTTCTTATTCCCTTCCATAACCCCTTTTCCAAAATGGCGGATTTGGCACTTCCTGTCATGCGCAGTTGCCTACTGGTCGGCCCGATGGTTGCTCCCTCTCTCTGACGTCCCGGATCACGTGGGGCCCGCGTGTTTCCGGTTCGCCGGGAGGGGGCGCTACCTCGGACATGTCAGCTGGGCGGCGCATCCAATAGTCTTCGTTCTGGCATGATATAAACGTCATACATTGACGCTGCCGGTCACGCCCCCTGAGGAAGGAGCAGCACGCTCCGAAACGCGCGTCAGGGTCCGGCCGCTGCATGGTTTAACCTCACTCTGTCCAGGTAATACCACAGATCCCTTGCAGGTCTAGTTATTATGTATATCGTTTCCAGATACCTCTGTTTATAGTAATTTCTTTGAATCTCGGCTTGATATGCAGATATACTACAATTACTTAATTTTATGACTACTATAATTGTTGTTTTTGGTACGACCACATGGGATTGTATTCCTGGGAGATGGGGATGCCATACTAGGCCTCTTTTCAGCCATTTGCGGGTCTTTGTTCCCCTCCCCTTTTCCATGTACCTATGTCTTACTATATTATTTAATTACTAATAAAATATTGAATTTTAAGACATTTTGACTGCTGGCCTTCCGTTTATGTACTTTGCATTTGTGATTGCAGTTGTCTTTATCAATTGTCCTTTATGTATATGTGTATTGGCGTATTCCATCCGCCATGTGATCTATTGTGGCTTTTTCTGGCCCCATACACATTATGTATACCACAATTCTTATTTAACTACAGGACCATGAAATGCTTCTTATGTAGCTGCTCCTCAGTTGGCCTGGCAGTGTGTATCGGGGCAGTGTCATGCTGGAAGACCCAGCCATGACCCATCTTCAATGCTCTTACCGAGGGACGGAGGTTGTAGGCCAAAATCTCACAATACATGACCTTACCCATCCTCCCTTCAATACGGTGCAGTTTTCCTGTCCCCTTTGCAAAAAAGCATCCCCAAAGTATATTTCCCCCACCATGCTTCACAGTTTGGACACGTTGTTCTTGGACTAGTACTCATCCTTCTTCTTCCTCAAACACGGTGAGTGGATACCAAAAAGCTCTATTTGGTTTCATCTGACCACGTGACCTTCTCCCATGACTCCTTTGAATCATCCAGATGTTCACTGACAAACTTAAAATAGGCCTGGACATGTGCTGGTATGAGCAGAGGGACCTTGTGTGCCCTGCAGGATTTTAATTCATGACGGCGTAGTGTGTTACTAATGTTTTAGAGACTGTGGTCCCAGCTCTTTTCAGGTCAGTGACCAGGTCCTCCTGTGTAGTTCCGGGCTGATTCCTGGCCTTTCTCAGAATCATTCTTACCCCACGAGGGAAGATCTTGCATGGTGCCCCCGAATGAGAAAGACTGACAGCCATTGTCAAGATTCCTCTGCTCAGAGTGTCTGGGACTCAGTGATGGAAATCTCTGTCATTCTATCCTGTGCTGGGGCATGCTGAGCTGTCGGTGCTTTGACTGACAGCTCAGTTGACCTATCTGAGACTGGAAGGTGCAGAGATTTCCACAGTTGCTCCCTATTCTTGGTAATTGCCCTGCTATTTAGGTGAGCTGTCTGGCCCAGATCACTGCCAGTCAAAAGCTTTCGACCGTGTTCTGACTACCCGTTTGTTATGGCCCCTTTGCTCATCCACTAGTTCTCGGGTAATCTGACCCTGGCACGTAACCCGACTTACGACTTCATATTTTCCCTTGGTACTACGTGCTATTTTGGTATTGACCCTGGAACGTCCGACTTTGCCGACTCGTGGCCAGTCCTTGGGTTGCGACTAGCGTCAGTCATCTTGTGTTTCTTCCGTTTTCTAGTAATTTTGCCAACAGTTGTTGCCTTCTCGCCAAGCTACTTGTCGGTTGCTGTATAATGGGTTGGGGCTCAGTTTATATAGTGGGGGGGTCAGTATACTGTATATGCGAGGGGCGTTCAATAATTTATGTACCTGAATATGAAAAAGTTTTCTGAGAAAATGTAACTTACTACTTTACTGTGCAATTCCACGTTACCTCCAGTGATCGGATGCTCTCAGAATAGAACGAGTCTTCTTGCTCTTGCACCCCGTTACTGCATTATCATTGGGAAGTCTTTCCCCAAGAAAAAAATTCTTTAGATTTCGAAATAGAAAGTCATCACTAGCAGCCAGGTCCTGTCTGTGGCATGGATGGCTAAGCTTTGATTTTCGGTTACTTTAGATTTGAGTTACTGTAGGGTTTATGGTTAAAGGGAACCTGTCACCCCCCCCCCCCAGGCGTTTTTAAGTGACAGAGCCACCTTGTGCAGCACTAACGCTGCATTCTGTGAAGGTGGCTCTTCCACCGCATAAATAAGTGTTTTTAAAATTTGTCCGTCATACCTATAGTTTGTCCAGGGTGCAGGTCTTTCCCTCCCCCCGGACACAGACGCCTCACATCCATCAGTCATTTCCTCCTCCTTTGTTGGTGCTGCCTCCTCAGCGGTCATTTCTTTTCCTGGCGCCTGCGCTGTAATATTTCTTCTTGGGCATGCGCAGTTAGCGCTGCCCGTCCTATGACATCACATGTCTTGCTTATCGCGCATGCGTGGATCTCATGCCCAAGAAAAAATATTACAGCGCAGGCGCCAAGAAAAGAAATGACCGCTGAGGAGGCGGCGCCAACAAAGGAGGAGGAAATGACTGATGGATGTGAGGTGTCTGTGTCCGGGGGGGGGGGGGGGAGACCTGCACCCCGGACAAACTATATGTATGACGAACAAATTTTAAAAACGCTTATTTATGCGGTGGAAGAGCCACCTTCACAGAATGCAGCATTAGCGCTGCACAAGGTGGCTTTCACTTAAAAACGCCTGGGGGGGGGGGGGGGGTGACAGGTTCCCTTTAAGCTCCATGAAGTCGCAGTCCCTGATTTGCGAATCTTGTGAGCTGATGCATTATTGTGAAGCAGCAGTACAACTGTCCTACATCCTCTCCTCACACTGGGGGCGCACGGTCCCCGTCCTCTCCTCACACAGCGGGCGCACGGTCCCCGTCCTCTCCTCACACAGCGGGCGCACGGTCCCCGTCCTCTCCTCACACAGCGGGCGCACAGTCCCCATCCTCTCCTCACACTGGGGGCACACAGTCCCCATCCTCTCCTAATATTGGGGACGCACAGTCCCCGTCCTCTCCTCACACAGCGGGCGCACAGTCCCCATCCTCTCCTCACACTGGGGGCGCACGGTCCCCATCCTCTCCTAATATTGGGGACGCACAGTCCCCGTCCTCTCCCCACACTGGGGGGGCGCACGGTCCCCGTCCTCTCCCCACACTGGGGGGGCGCACGGTCCCCGTCCTCTCCCCACACTGGGGGGCGCACGGTCCCCGTCCTCTCCCCACACTGGGGGGCGCACGGTCCCCGTCCTCTCCCCACACTGGGGGGCGCACGGTCCCCGTCCTCTCCCCACACTGGGGGGCGCACGGTCCCCGTCCTCTCCCCACACTGGGGGGCGCACGGTCCCCGTCCTCTCCCCACACTGGGGGGCGCACGGTCCCCGTCCTCTCCCCACACTGGGGGGCGCACGGTCCCCGTCCTCTCCCCACACTGGGGGGCGCACGGTCCCCGTCCTCTCCCCACACTGGGGGGCGCACGGTCCCCGTCCTCTCCCCACACTGGGGGGGCGCACGGTCCCCGTCCTCTCCTCACACTGGGGGGGCGCACGGTCCCCGTCCTCTCCTCACACTGGGGGGGCGCACGGTCCCCGTCCTCTTCTCACACTGGGGGGGCGCACGGTCCCTGTCCTCTCCTAATATTGGGGACGCACAGTCCCCGTCCTCTCCTCACACTGGGGGCACAGTCCCCGTCCTCTCCTCACATTGGGGGCACAGTCCCCGTCCTCTCCTCACACTGGGGGCGCACGGTCCCCGTCCTCTCCTCACACTGGGGGCGCACGGTCCCCATCCTCTCCTCACACTGGGGGCGCACGGTCCCCATCCTCTCCCCACACTGGGGGCGCACGGTCCCCGTCCTCTCCTCACACTGGGGGCGCACGGTCCCCGTCCTCTCCTCACACTGGGGGGCGCACGGTCCCCGTCCTCTCCTCACACTGGGGGGCGCACGGTCCCCGTCCTCTCCTCACACTGGGGGGCGCACGGTCCCCGTCCTCTCCTCACACTGGGGGCGCACGGTCCCCGTCCTCTCCTCACACTGGGGGCGCACGGTCCCCGTCCTCTCCTCACACTGGGGGCGCACGGTCCCCGTCCTCTCCCCACACTGGGGGGCGCACGGTCCCCGTCCTCTCCTCACACTGGGGGCGCACGGTCCCCGTCCTCTCCTCACACTGGGGGGCGCACGGTCCCCGTCCTCTCCTCACACTGGGGGGCGCACGGTCCCCGTCCTCTCCTCACACTGGGGGGCGCACGGTCCCCGTCCTCTCCTCACACTGGGGGCGCACGGTCCCCGTCCTCTCCTCACACTGGGGGCGCACGGTCCCCGTCCTCTCCTCACACTGGGGGCGCACGGTCCCCGTCCTCTCCTCACACTGGGGGGCGCACGGTCCCCGTCCTCTCCTCACACTGGGGGCGCACGGTCCCCGTCCTCTCCTCACACTGGGGGGCGCACGGTCCCCGTCCTCTCCTCACTCTGGGGGGCGCACGGTCCCCGTCCTCTCCTCACACTGGGGGGCGCACGGTCACCGTCCTCTCCTCACACTGGGGGCGCACGGTCCCCGTCCTCTCCTCACACTGGGGGCGCACGGTCCCCGTCCTCTCCTCACACTGGGGGCGCACGGTCCCCGTCCTCTCCTCACACTGGGGGCGCACGGTCCCCGTCCTCTCCTCACACACTCCGCCATCCTGCCTCCTCCCCGGCTCCGGCCGCACTGACTGAGCTGAGGGGCGGTCGCTCGTTCCCCTCAGCCGCGGTGCACGCCGGGAGGCCGCATTGTTCCAGCTGATGCCGCACGGGGTCTCCGGAGCAGCAGGCGCAGGGAGCAGCGGCGCCGCCGCCGTGTGTCCGGGGGGGAGATGCTGCTGTGAAGGCGGCTGCGGAGATGTCATTCCCGGGGCCCGGGCGGCCGGTGCCCGCTCCGCTGTGCTCCGGGGTGTTCGGGGGGATTCTGCCGCCGCCCCTCGGCCACAAGTTCTACTGTCACAACGGCGCCGCCAGCGGGGGAGGAGCAGTGACATCCGGGGCCCAACACCCGGGGGCCACACACTGCGCCGGGGAGCCCGAGCCTGACCGGCCCATCGGATACGGAGCATTCGGGGTCGTGTGGTGAGTGAGGGGCAAAGTGCACGAACACAGGGGGCAGAGTATACAGGAGAAGTATATATGTGTATATAGGGGCAGAGTATACAGGAGAGGTATATATGTGTATATAGGGGGCAGTGTATACAGGAGGGGTATATATGTGTATATAGGGGGCAGAGTATACAGGAGAAGTATATATGTGTATATAGGGGGCAGTGTATACAGGAGGGGTATATATGTGTATATAGGGGGCAGTGTATACAGGAGAAGTATATATGTGTATATAGGGGGCAGTGTATACAGGAGAAGTATATATGTGTATATAGGGGCAGAGTATACAGGAGGGGTATATATGTGTATATAGGGGGCAGTGTATACAGGAGGGGTATATATGTGTGTATATAGGGGGCAGAGTATACAGGAGAGGTATATATGTGTGTATATAGGGGGCAGTGTATACAGGAGAAGTATATATGTGTGTATATAGGGGCAGAGTATACAGGAGAAGTATATATGTGTGTATAGGGGGCAGTGTATACAGGAGGGGTATATATGTGTGTATATAGGGGGCAGTGTATACAGGAGAAGTATATATGTGTGTATATAGGGGCAGTGTATACAGGAGGGGTATATATGTGTGTATATAGGGGGCAGTGTATACAGGAGAAGTATATATGTGTGTATATAGGGGGCAGTGTATACAGGAGGGGTATATATGTGTGTATATAGGGGGCAGAGTATACAGGAGAGGTATATATGTGTGTATATAGGGGGCAGTGTATACAGAAGGGGTATATATGTGTATATAGGGGGCAGTGTATACAGGAGGGGTATATATGTGTATATAGGGGGCAGTGTATACAGGAGGGGTATATATGTGTGTATATAGGGGGCAGAGTATACAGGAGAAGTATATATGTGTGTATATAGGGGGCAGTGTATACAGGAGGGGTATATATGTGTGTATATAGGGGGCAGAGTATACAGGAGAGGTATATATGTGTGTATATAGGGGGCAGTGTATACAGGAGGGGTATATATGTGTATATAGGGGGCAGTGTATACAGGAGGGGTATATATGTGTATATAGGGGGCAGTGTATACAGGAGGGGTATATATGTGTGTATATAGGGGGCAGAGTATACAGGAGAGGTATATATGTGTGTATATAGGGGCAGTGTATACAGGAGGGGTATATATGTGTGTATATAGGGGGCAGTGTATACAGGAGGGGTATATATGTGTGTATATAGGGGGCAGTGTATACAGGAGGGGTATATATGTGTGTATATAGGGGGCAGTGTATACAGGAGGGGTATATATGTGTGTATATAGGGGGCAGTGTATACAGGAGGGGTATATATGTGTGTATATAGGGGCAGTGTATACAGGAGGGGTATATATGTGTATATAGGGGCAGTGTATACAGGAGGGGTATATATGTGTGTATATAGGGGGCAGAGTATACAGGAGAGGTATATATGTGTGTATATAGGGGGCAGTGTATACAGGAGGGGTATATATGTGTGTATATAGGGGGCAGTGTATACGGGAGGGGTATATGTGTGTATATAGGGGGCAGTGTATACAGGAGGGGTATATATGTGTGTGTATATAGGAGGCAGTGTATACGGGAGGGGTATATATGTGTATATAGGAGGCAGTGTATACAGGAGGGGTATATATGTGTGTGTATATAGGAGGCAGTGTATACAGGAGGGGTATATATGTGTGTATATAGGAGGCAGTGTATACAGGAGGGGTATATATGTGTATATAGGAGGCAGTGTATACAGGAGGGGTATATATGTGTGTATATAGGAGGCAGAGTATACAGGAGGGGTATATGTGTGTATATAGGGGCAGTGTATACAGGAGGGGTATATATGTGTATATAGGAGGCAGTGTATACAGGAGGGGTATATATGTGTGTATATAGGGGGCAGTGTATACAGGAGGGGTATATATGTGTATATAGGAGGCAGTGTATACAGGAGGGGTATATATGTGTGTATATAGGGGGCAGTGTATACAGGAGGGGTATATATGTGTATATAGGGGGCAGTGTATACAGGAGGGGTATATATGTGTATATAGGGGGCAGTGTATACAGGAGGGGTATATATGTGTATATAGGGGGCAGAGTATACAGGAGGGGTATATATGTGTATATAGGGGGCAGAGTATACAGGAGGGTTATATGTGTGTATATAGGGGGCAGTGTATACAGGAGGGGTATATATGTGTGTGTATATAGGAGGCAGTGTATACAGGAGGGGTATATATGTGTGTATATAGGAGGCAGTGTATACAGGAGGGGTATATATGTGTATATAGGGGGCAGTGTATACAGGAGGGGTATATATATGTGTATATAGGAGGCAGTGTATACAGGAGGGGTATATATGTGTGTATATAGGGGGCAGTGTATACAGGAGGGGTATATATGTGTATATAGGAGGCAGTGTATACAGGAGGGGTATATATATGTGTATATAGGGGGCAGTGTATACAGGAGGGGTATATGTGTGTATATAGGAGGCAGTGTATACAGGAGGGGTATATATGTGTGTATATAGGGGGCAGTGTATACAGGAGGGGTATATGTGTGTATATAGGGGGCAGTGTATACAGGAGGGGTATATATGTGTGTATAGGGGGCAGTGTATACAGGAGGGGTATATATGTGTGTATATAGGGGGCAGTGTATACAGGAGGGGTATGTGTGTGTGTGTATATAGGGGGCAGTGTATACAGGAGGGGTATATATGTGTATATAGGGGCAGTGTATACAGGAGGGGTATATGTGTGTGTATATAGGGGGCAGTGTATACAGGAGGGGTATATATGTGTGTATATAGGGGGCAGTGTATACAGGAGGGGTATATATGTGTATATAGGGGCGGTGTATACAGGAGGGGTATATATGTGTATATAGGGGCAGTGTATACAGGAGGGGTATATGTGTGTGTGTATATAGGGGGCAGTGTATACAGGGGGGTATATATGTGTATATAGGGGCAGTGTATATAGGGGCAGTGTATACGGGAGGGGTATATATGTGTATATAGGGGGAAGATTATATAGGAGGGGTATATATGTGTGTGTATATAGGAGGCAGAGTATACAGGAGGGGTATATGTGTGTATATAGGGGCAGTGTATACAGGAGGGGTATATATGTGTGTATATAGGGCGCAGTGTATACAGGAGGTGTATATGTGTGTATATAGGAGGCAGTGTATACAGGAGGGGTATATGTGTGTATATATAGGGGCAGTGTATACAGGAGGGGTATATATGTGTATATAGGGGGCAGATTATATAGGAGGGGTATGTATGTGTGTATATAGGGGCAGTGTATACAAGAGGAGTATATGTGTGTATATAGGGGCAGTGTATACAGGAGGGGTATGTATATGTATATAGGGGGCAGTGTATACAGGAGGGGTATATATGTGTGTATATAGGGGGCAGTGTATACAGGAGGGGTATGTATGTGTGTATATAGGGGGCAGTGTATACAGGAGGGGTATGTATGTGTGTATATAGGGGGCAGTGTATACAGGAGGGGTATATATGTATGTATATAGGGGGCAGAGTATACAGGAGGGGTATATGTGTGTATATAGGGGCAGTGTATACAGGAGGGGTATATGTGTGCATATAGGAGGCAGTGTATACAGGAGGGGTATATGTGTGTGTATATAGGGGGCAGTGTATACAGGAGGGGTATGTATGTGTGTGTATATAGGGGGCAGTGTATACAGGAGGGGTATGTATGTGTATATAGGGGGCAGTGTATACAGGAGGGGTATATGTGTGTATATAGGGGGCAGTGTATACAGGAGGGGTATATATGTGTGTATATAGGGGGCAGTGTATACAGGAGGGGTATATATGTGTGTATATATAGGGGCAGTGTATACAGGAGGGGTATGTATGTGTATATAGGGGGCAGTGTATACAGGAGGGGTATGTATGTGTATATAGAGGGCAGTGTATACAGGAGGGGTATATGTGTGTATATAGGGGGCAGTGTATACAGGAGGGGTATATATGTGTGTATATATAGCAGGGCTGTGGAGTCGGTAAGCCAAACCTGCGACTCCGACTCCTCAATTTCCCTTACTCCGACTCCGACTCCCACACATATTGCTTATATTTAAGTGAAAAATTTATTGTAGTACAATGTGAACCTCAGACATTTATTCATTTTTATGATCCAATAATCAAGATATTTAGATAGAACAGAATATATATTGGTGTACTACCCGGTTTTCATTCTTTTTGGTACAGATACGATATGGATAGACAGATATGGATAAATAGATAGATAGAGCAGATTTCTAATCTGCTTTTGCTATTGAAAACATTATCTATGAGCTCAAAAACCTTTCAGGTGATGCAGTTTTTTAAAAAGATGATCAGCTTTTGCATCTGAAAAACGTATCCTCAAAAAACACAGGAAAAACGCTGTGCGTGAATGTAGCCTTAGATCAGGAATAGAACAGCCATTTATAGGACATTTCATAACTTTCCCAAACTCCTATAAAAAAATATTCAGCACATCCTGCATTGAATTACTGTACCCAATTTATTATATATTTTAGGAGTCGGAGTCGGTCCATTTTATACCGACTCCAACTCCGACTCCGACTCCACCAAAATGAGCACCGACTCCGACTCCACAGCCCTGATATATAGGGGCAGTGTATACAGGAGGGGTATGTGTATATAGGGGGCAGTGTATACAGGAGGGGTATATATGTGTGTGTATATAGGGGGCAGCGTATACAGGAGGGGTATATATGTGTGTATATAGGGGCAGATTATACAGGAGGGGTATATATGTGTGTATATAGGGGCAGTGTATACAGGAGGGGTATATGTGTGTGTATATAGGGGGCAGTGTATACAGGAGGGGTATATATGTGTGTGTATATAGGGGGCAGTGTATACAGGAGGGGTATATATGTGTGTGTATATAGGGGGCAGTGTATACAGGAGGGGTATATACGTGTGTGTATATAGGGGCAGATTATACAGGAGGGGTATATATGTGTGTATATAGGGGCAGTGTATACAGGAGGGGTATATATGTGTATATAGGGGCAGAGTATACAGGAGGGGTATATATGTGTATATAGGGGGCAGTGTATACAGGAGGGGTATATATGTGTATATAGGGGCAGCGTATACAGGAGGGGTATATATGTGTGTATATAGGGGGCAGAGTATACAGGAGGGGTATATGTGTGTATATAGGGGCATTGTATACAGGAGGGGTATATGTGTGTGTATATAGGGGCAGAGTATACAGGAGGGGTATATGTGTGTGTATATAGGGGCAGAGTATACAGGAGGGGTATATATGTGTATATAGGGGCAGTGTATACAGGAGGGGTATATATGTGTATATAGGGGGCAGTGTATACAGGAGGGGTATATGTGTGTGTATATAGGGGCAGTGTATACAGGAGGGGTATATGTGTGTGTATATAGGGGGCAGTGTATACAGGAGGGGTATATATATATGTGTATATAGGGGCAGTGTATACAGGAGGGGTATATATGTGTGCATATAGGGGCAGAGTATACAGGAGGGGTATATATGTGTGTATATAGGGGCAGAGTATACAGGAGGGGTATATATGTGTGTATATAGGGGGCAGTGTATACAGGAGGGATATATATGTGTGTGTATATAGGGGCAGAGTATACAGGAGGGGTATATATGTGTGTATATAAGGGGTAGTGTATACAGAAGGGGTATATATGTGTGTATATAGGGGCAGAGTATACAGGAGGGGTATATATGTGTGTATATAGGGGCATTGTATACAGGAGGGGTATATGTGTGTATATAGGGGGCAGAGTATACAGGAGGGGTATATATGTGTGTATATAGGGGGCAGTGTATACAGGAGGGGTGTATATATATATATGTGTATATAGGGGCAGTGTATACAGGAGGGGTATATGTGTATATATAGGGGCAGTGTATACAGGAGGGGTATATATGTGTATATAGGGGGCAGATTATATAGGAGGGGTATGTATGTGTGTATATAGGGGAAGTGTATACAGGAGGGGTATATGTGTGCATATAGGAGGCAGTGTATACAGGAGGGGTATATGTGTGTGTATATAGGGGGCAGTGTATACAGGAGGGGTATGTATGTGTGTGTATATAGGGGGCAGTGTATACAGGAGGGGTATGTATGTGTATATAGGGGGCAGTGTATACAGGAGGGGTATATGTGTGTATATAGGGGGCAGTGTATACAGGAGGGGTATATATGTGTGTATATAGGGGGCAGTGTATACAGGAGGGGTATATATGTGTGTATATATAGGGGCAGTGTATACAGGAGGGGTATGTATGTGTATATAGTGGGCAGTGTATACAGGAGGGGTATGTATGTGTATATAGAGGGCAGTGTATACAGGAGGGGTATGTATGTGTATATAGGGGGCAGTGTATACAGGAGGGGTATATGTGTGTATATAGGGGGCAGTGTATACAGGAGGTGTATATGTGTGTATATAGGAGGCAGTGTATACAGGAGGGGTATATGTGTGTGTATATAGGGGCAGTGTATACAGGAGGGGTATATGTGTGTGTATATAGGGGGCAGTGTATACAGGAGGGGTATATATGTGTGTGTATATAGGGGGCAGTGTATACAGGAGGGGTATATATGTGTGTGTATATAGGGGGCAGTGTATACAGGAGGGGTATATACGTGTGTGTATATAGGGGCAGATTATACAGGAGGGGTATATATGTGTGTATATAGGGGCAGTGTATACAGGAGGGGTATATATGTGTATATAGGGGCAGAGTATACAGGAGGGGTATATATGTGTATATAGGGGGCAGTGTATACAGGAGGGGTATATATGTGTATATAGGGGCAGCGTATACAGGAGGGGTATATATGTGTGTATATAGGGGGCAGAGTATACAGGAGGGGTATATGTGTGTATATAGGGGCATTGTATACAGGAGGGGTATATGTGTGTGTATATAGGGGCAGAGTATACAGGAGGGGTATATGTGTGTGTATATAGGGGCAGAGTATACAGGAGGGGTATATATGTGTATATAGGGGCAGTGTATACAGGAGGGGTATATATGTGTATATAGGGGGCAGTGTATACAGGAGGGGTATATGTGTGTATATAGGGGCAGTGTATACAGGAGGGGTATATATGTGTATATAGGGGCAGTGTATACAGGAGGGGTACATATGTGTGTATATAGTGGCAGTGTATACAGGAGGGGTATATGTGTGTGTATATAGGGGGCAGTGTATACAGGAGGGGTATATATATGTGTATATAGGGGCAGTGTATACAGGAGGGGTATATATGTGTGCATATAGGGGCAGAGTATACAGGAGGGGTATATATGTGTGTATATAGGGGCAGAGTATACAGGAGGGGTATATATGTGTGTATATAGGGGGCAGTGTATACAGGAGGGGTATATATATGTGTGTGTATATAGGGGCAGAGTATACAGGAGGGGTATATATGTGTGTATATAAGGGGTAGTGTATACAGGAGGGGTATATGTGTGTATATAGGGGCAGAGTATACAGGAGGGGTATATATGTGTATAGGGGCAGTGTATACAGGAGGGGTATATATGTGTGTATATAGGGGGCAGTGTATACAGGAGGGGTATATATGTGTGTATATAGGGGCAGTGTATACAGGAGGGGTATATATATATATGTGTATATAGGGGCAGTGTATACAGGAGGGGTATATATGTGTGTATATAGGGGGCAGTGTATACAGGAGGGGTATATATATGTGTATTTAGGGGCAGAGTATACAGGAGGGGTGTGTGTGTGTATAGGGGCAGTGTATACAGGAGGGGTATATATGTGTGTATATAGGGGCAGTGTATACAGGAGGGTTATATGTGTGTGTGTATATAGGGAGCAGTGTATACAGGAGGGGTACATATGTGTGTATATAGGGGCAGTGTATACAGGAGGGGTATATGTGTGTATATAGGGGGCAGAGTATACAGGAGGGGTATATGTGTGTATATAGGGGCAGTGTATACAGGAGGGGTAAAGATGTAGAAAAGCCGGTGGCCTGGATGGAATCCTACCAGAAATGCTGAAGTACAGCCCACCAGAAATACAGGCCGCAATGGTTAAACTCTTCAATATTGTGCTAAGTGCCGGCTACTTCCCTCCTACCTGGAATCAAGGCCTCATCACACCCATCCACAAGAATGGGGACAGGTATGACCCAGCCAACTACAGAGGAATATGTGTCAGCAGCAACCTGGGAAAACTGTTCAACAGCATCCTGAACAAGAGGATCCTCAGTTTCCTCACCGAGCACAACGTCCTCAGCAAGAGCCAAGCAGGGTTCATGCCAAACCACCGCACCACTGACCACATCTACACCCTGCACAGCCTCATTCAGAGCCGCGTCCACAATACAAAGAACGGGAAGATATACGCCTGTTTCGTGGACTTTAAAAAGGCCTTTGATTCGGTGTGGCTCCCAGGCTTATTCCTGAAACTGCTGGAGAGCGGAATAGGAGGAAAGACCTATGATAGCTCCTACACCGAGAACCTCTGCAGTGTGAGTGTGAACAGTAGAAGAATGGCTTATTTCCAGCAGAGCCGGGGAGTCAGACAAGGCTGCAGCCTAAGCCCAACGCTCTTCAACATTTACATCAATGAGCTGGCTACCGCTCTGAGATCTTCCACAGCACCAGGTCTCACCCTCCACGACGTGCAGGTGAAATTCCTGCTGTACGCAGATGACTTGCTGCTTCTGTCACCAACCGAGAAAGGCCTCCAAGACAACCTGAAAATCTTAGAGAAATTCAGCTCCACCTGGGCTCTACCGGTCAACCTAAAGAAAACCAACATCATGGTGTTCCAGAAGAGAAAGAGAAAATCAGACCAGCACCCTTCATTTATCCTCAACAACTGCGCCCTTACAGGAACGGACAAATATACCTATCTGGGCCTAGAGATTCACCGATCAGGGAGCTTCAAACAAGCCATAGAGACCCTGAAAGACAAGGCATGCAAAACCTTCTATGCCATCCGAAGGAAACTCTACCATCTAAAGCCACCAGTGAGGGTCTGGTTAAAAATCTTCGATTCTATCATCGCCCCAATCCTCCTGTATGGCAGCGAAGTCTGGGGTCCTCACACCTACCCAGACTGGTCAAGGTGGGATTCAAGCCCAACAGAAATATTCCACCTGGAATTCTGCAAGCACCTTCTCCAAGTCCATCGGAGCACCTCCAACAGTGCTTGCCGGGCCGAGCTGGGCAGATTCCCTCTACACCTATCGGTTCTAAAGAGGGCACTGTCATTCCGGGCTCACCTACGTAGGAGCAATCCAAGCTCCCATCACCATAAAGCCCTGACACATGTAGGGGAAACAGAAAAACCAGGACCCTCGGAACAGCTCACCCAAACCCAACCTGACCAGAAAACCAATCACAACAACCTGACAAAAGCCGGAATCAGGAAGATGATAGATGAAGGCCAGGAGAGGTACGTAAGTGACTGGAAGAACGACATCATCAGCTCACAGAAACTGACCATGTACCAGAGTCTACAGAGAGACTACAGACTGGCTCCATACCTGGAGAAACTCCAGGACTCCAAAGACCGCAAGATCCTGAGCCGGTATAGACTCAGTGCCCACAGTCTGGCCATCGAATCCGGCCGACACAGGCAGAGCTACAAGTCCAGGGAGGAAAGACTGTGCCAACACTGTGACCAGGAGGCCCTGGAGGATGAGACCCACTTCCTGCTACACTGCTCCAAGTACTCAGCAGCGAGGGACACTCACTTCAGGAGACTCTCACATCTCTTCCTGGATTTCACCACCATGAAGGAGGAAGAGAAAACATACATCCTGCTGGGGGAAGAAGAGAGAGCAGTGGAGATAGCAGCGCAATATGTGAACGAATGCCATAGACTGCGAGAAAGAGAACTCTGATATGCCATGGACTTCTATGGCACCCACCCTGGATATGCCCCAATCCCCCATCCACCTTCCCTATGCCATGGACTTCTATAGCCTCATCCTGGATCTGCCCCCATGCCGCCATCCACCTTCCCTATGCCATGGACTTCTATAGCCCCAACCTGGATCTGCCCCATCCACCTTTCCTACAGCCCCTTCCCAACATCCCTACAGTCCCTATCCCTATTCCCTTCTGTACACCTGCTTTGGCAAAACTAATGTGTATTTAGTCCTGCCAATAAAGCTTCTTTGAATCTTGAATCTATGTGTGTATATAGGGGCAGTGTATACAGGAGGGGTATATATGTGTGTATATAGGGGCAGAGTATGCAGGAGGGGTATATATGTGTGTATATAGGGGCAGTGTATACAGGAGGGGTATATATGTGTGTATATAGGGGCAGTGTATACAGGAGGGGTATATATGTGTGTGTATAGGGGGCAGTGTATACAGGAGGGGTATATATGTGTATATATAGGGGCAGTGTATACAGGAGGGGTATATATGTGTGTATATAGGGGCAGTGTATACTTGAGGGGTATATATGTGTATATAGGGGGCAGTGTATACAGGAGGGGCATATATGTGTGTATATAGGGGCAGAGTATACAGGAGGGGTATATATGTGTGTGTATAGGGGGCAGTATATACAGGAGGGGTATATATGTGTGTATATAGGGGCAGTGTATACAGGAGGGGTATATATGTGTGTATATAGGGGCGGAGTATACAGGAGGGGTATATATGTGTGTATATAGGGGCAGTGTATACAGGAGGGGTATATATGTGTGTATATAGGGGGCAGAGTATACAGGAGGGGTATATATGTGTATATATAGGGGCAGAGTATACAGGAGGGGTATATATGTGTGTGTATATAGGGGGCAGTGTATACAGGAGGGGTATATATGTGTGTATATAGGGGGCAGAGTATACAGGAGGGGTATATATGTGTGTATATAGGGGGCAGTGTATACAGGAGGGGTATATATGTGTGTATATAGGGGCAGTGTATACAGGAGGGGTATATATGTGTGTATACAGGAGGGGTATATATGTGTGTATATAGGGGCAGAGTATACAGGAGGGGTATATATGTGTGTATATAGGGGGCAGTGTATACAGGAGGGGTATATATGTGTGTATATAGGGGCAGAGTATACAGGAGGGGTATATATGTGTGTATATAGGGGGCAGTGTATACAGGAGGGGTATATATGTGTGTATATAGGGGCAGAGTATACAGGAGGGGTATATATGTGTGTATATAGGGGCAGTGTATACAGGAGGGGTATATATGTGTGTATACAAGAGGGGTATATATGTGTGTATATAGGGGCAGAGTATACAGGAGGGGTATATATGTGTGTATATAGGGGCAGAGTATACAGGAGGGGTATATATGTGTGTATATAGGGGGCAGTGTATACAGGAGGGGTATATATGTGTGTATATAGGGGCAGAGTATACAGGAGGGGTATATATGTGTGTATATAGGGGCAGAGTATACAGGAGGGGTATATATGTGTGTATATAGGGGCGGAGTATACAGGAGGGGTATATATGTGTGTATATAGGGGGCAGAGTATACAGGAGGGGTATATATGTGTGTATATAGGGGCAGAGTATACAGGAGGGATATATATGTGTATATAGGGGCAGAGTATACAGGAGGGGTTTATATGTGTGTATATAGGGCGCAGTGTATACAGGAGGTGTATATGTGTGTATATAGGGCGCAGTGTATACAGGAGGGGTATATGTGTGTATATAGGGGCAGTGTATACAGGAGGGGTATATATGTGTGTGTATAGGGGCAGTGTATACAGGAGGGGTATATATGTGTGTATATAGGGGCAGAGTATACAGGAGGGGTATATATGTGTGTATATAGGGGGAAGTGTATACAGGAGGGGTATATGTGTGTATATAGGGGGCAGTGTATACAGGAGGGGTATATGTGTGTATATAGGGGCAGTGTATACAGGAGGGGTATATACAGTGGGGGAAAAAAGTATTTAGTCAGCAATAGTGCAAGTTCCACCACTTAAAAAGATGAGAGGCGTCTGTAATTTACATCATAGGTAGACCTCAACTATGGGAGACAAACTGAGAAAAAAAAAATCAAGAAAATCACATTGTCTGTTTTTTTTTTTTCATTTTATTTGCATATTATGGTGGAAAATAAGTATTTGGTCAGAAACAAAATTTCATCTCAATACTTTGTGATATATCCTTTGTTGGCAATGACAGAGGTCAAACGTTTTCTGTAAGTCTTCACAAGGTTGCCACACACTGTTGTTGGTATGTTGGCCCATTCCTCCATGCAGATCTCCTCTAGAGCAGTGATGTTTTTGGCTTTTCGCTTGGCAACACGGACTTTCAACTCCCTCCAAAGGTTTTCTATAGGGTTGAGATCTGGAGACTGGCTAGGCCACTCCAGGACCTTGAAATGCTTCTTACGAAGCCACTCCTTCGTTGCCCTGGCGGTGTGCTTTGGATCATTGTCATGTTGAAAGACCCAGCCACGTTTCATCTTCAATGCCCTTGCTGATGGAAGGAGGTTTGCACTCAAAATCTCACGATACATGGCCCCATTCATTCTTTCATGTACCCGGATCAGTCGTCCTGGCCCCTTTGCAGAGAAACAGCCCCAAAGCATGATGTTTCCACCACCATGCTTTACAGTAGGTATGGTGTTTGATGGATGCAACTCAGTATTCTTTTTCCTCCAAACACGACAAGTTGTGTTTCTACCAAACAGTTCCAGTTTGGTTTCATCAGACCATAGGACATTCTCCCAAAACTCCTCTGGATCATCCAAATGCTCTCTAGCAAACTTCAGACGGGCCCGGACATGTACAGGCTTAAGCAGTGGGACACGTCTGGCACTGCAGGATCTGAGTCCATGGTGGCGTAGTGTGTTACTTATGGTAGGCCTTGTTACATTGGTCCCAGCTCTCTGCAGTTCATTCACTAGGTCCCCCCGCGTGGTTCTGGGATTTTTGCTCACCGTTCTTGTGATCATTCTGACCCCACGGGGTTGGATTTTGCGTGAAGCACCAGATCGAGGGAGATTATCAGTGGTCTTGTATGTCTTCCATTTTCTAATTATTGCTCCCACAGTTGATTTCTTCACTCCAAGCTGGTTGGCTATTGCAGATTCAGTCTTCCCAGCCTGGTGCAGGGCTACAATTTTGTTTCTGGTGTCCTTTGACAGCTCTTTGGTCTTCACCATAGTGGAGTTTGGAGTCAGACTGTTTGAGGGTGTGCACAGGTGTCTTTTTATACTGATAACAAGTTTAAACAGGTGCCATTACTACAGGTAATGAGTGGAGGAAAGAGGAGACTCTTAAAGAAGAAGTTACAGGTCTGTGAGAGCCAGAAATCTTGATTGCTTGTTTCTGACCAAATACTTATTTTCCACCATAATATGCAAATAAAATGAAAAAAAAACAGACAATGTGATTTTCTGGATTTTTTTTTCTCAGTTTGTTTCCCATAGTTGAGGTCTACCTATGATGTAAATTACAGACGCCTCTCATCTTTTTAAGTGGTGGAACTTGCA
Organism: Dendrobates tinctorius; assembly: GCF_039654945.1. Lineage (NCBI taxonomy): Eukaryota > Metazoa > Chordata > Amphibia > Anura > Dendrobatidae > Dendrobates > Dendrobates tinctorius. The sequence goes on from NW_027361819.1 coordinate 3,846,704, forward strand.
CTATTGCTGACTGACTAAATACTTTTTTCCCCACTGTATATATGTGTATATAGGGGCAGTGTATACAGGAGGGGTATATATGTGTGTATATAGGGGGCAGTGCATACAGGAGGGGTATATATGTGTGTATATAGGGGCAGTGTATACAGGAGGGGTATATATGTGTATATAGGGGGCAGTGTATACAGGAGGGGTATATATGTGTGTATATAGGGGCAGAGTATACAGGAGGGGTATATATGTGTATATAGGGGCATTGTATACAGGAGGGGTATATGTGTGTATATAGGGGCAGTGTATGCAGGAGGGGTATATGTGTGTATATAGGGGCAGAATATACAGGAGGGGTATATATGTGTATATAGGGGCAGAATATACAGGAGGGGTATATATGTGTATATAGGGGCAGTGTATACAGGAGGGGTATGTGTGTATATAGGGGCAGTGTATACAGGAGGGGTATGTGTATATAGGGGCAGTGTATACAGGAGGGGTATGTGTGTATATAGGGGCAGTGTATACAGGAGGGGTATGTGTGTATATAGGGGCAGTGTATACAGGAGGGGTATATGTGTGTATATAGGGGCAGTGTATACAGGAGGGGTATATATGTGTGTATATTGGGGCAGTGTATACAGGAGGGGTATATATGTGTGTATATAGGGGCAGAGTATATAGGAGGGGTATATATGTGTATATAGGGGCAGTGTATACAGGAGGGGTATATATATGTGTATATAGGGGGCAGTGTATACAGGAGGGGTATGTATGGACTTCTATGGCCCCCACCCTGGATATGCCCCAATCCCCCATCCACCTTCCCTATGCCATGGACTTCTATAGCCCCATCCTGGATCTGCCCCATCCACCTTTCCTACAGCCCCTTCCCAACATCCCTACAGTCCCTATCCCTATTCCCTTCTGTACACTTGCTTTGGCAAAACTAATGTGTATTTAGTCCTGCCAATAAAGCTTTTTTGAATCTTGAATCTATATGTGTGTATATAGGGGCAGAGTATACAGGAGGGGTATATATGTGTATACAGGAGGGGTATATGTGTGTATATAGGGGCAGAGTATACAGGAGGGGTATATATGTGTATACAGGAGGGGTATATGTGTGTATATAGGGGCAGAGTATACAGAAGGGGTATATATCTGCCCCCATGCCGCCATCCACCTTCCCTATACCATGGACTTCTATAGCCCCATCCTGGATCTGCCCCATCCACCTTTCCTACAGCCCCTTCCCAACATCCCTACAGTCCCTATCCCTATTCCCTTCTGTACACTTGCTTTGGCAAAACAAATGTGTATTTAGTCCTGCCAAAAAAGCTTCTTTGAATCTTGAATCTATATGTGTATATAGGGGCAGTGTATATATGTGTATATAGGGGGCAGTGTATACAGGAGGGGTATATATGTGTATATAGGGGCAGCGTATACAGGAGGGGTATATATATGTGTGTATATAGGGGGCAGTGTATACAGGAGGGGTATATATGTATGTATATAGGGGGCAGTGTATACAGGAGGGGTATATATGTGTGTATATAGGGGTCAGCGTATACAGGAGGGGTATATATATGTGTGTGTATATAGGGGCAGAGTATACAGGAGGGGTATATATGTGTGTATATAGGGGGCAGTGTATACAAGAGGGGTATATATGTGTGTATATAGGGGGCAGTGTATACAGGAGGGGTATATATGTGTGTATATAGGGGGCAGTGTATACCGGAGGGGTATATATATGTGTGTGTATATAGGGGCAGTGTATACAGGAGGGGTATATATGTGTGTATATAGGGGCAGTGTATACAGGAGGGGTATATGTGTGTATATAGGGGGCAGTGTATACAGGAGGGGTATATATGTGTGTATATAGGGGGTAGAGTATACAGGGGGTATATATGTGTGTATATAGGGGGCAGTGTATACCGGAGGGGTATATATATGTGTGTGTATATAGGGGCAGTGTATACAGGAGGGGTATATATATGTGTATATAGGGGCAGTGTATACAGGAGGGGTATATATGTGTGTATATAGGGGGCAGTGTATACAGGAGGGGTATATATGTGTGTGTATATAGGGGGCAGTATATACAGGAGGGGTATATATGTGTGTATATAGGGGGCAGTGTATACAGGAGGGGTGTATATGTGTGTATATAGGGGGCAGTGTATACAGGAGGGGTATATATGTGTGTATATAGGGGCAGTGTATACAGGATGGGTATATGTGTGTATATAGGGGCTGTGTATATAGGGGCGGGGTATATATGTGTGTATATAGGGGCAGAGTATACAGGAGGGGTATATATGTGTATATAGGGGCAGTGTATACAGGAGGGGTATATATGTGTGTATATAGGGGGCAGTGTATACAGGAGGGGTATATATGGACTTCTATGGCCCCCACCCTGGATATGCCCCAATCCCCCATCCACCTTCCCTATGCCATGGACTTATATAGCCTCATCCTGGATCTGCCCCCATGCCCCCATCCACCTTCCCTGTGCCATGGACTTCTATAGCCCCATCCTGGATCTGCCCCATCCACCTTTCCTACAGCCCCTTCCCAACATCCCTACAGTCCCTATCCCTATTCCCTTTTGTACACTTGCTTTGGCAAAACTAATGTGTATTTAGTCCTGCCAATAAAGCTTCTTTGAATCTTGAATCTATATGTGTGTATATAGGGGCAGAGTATACAGGAGGGGTATATATGTGTATATAGGGGGCAGTGTATACAGGAAGGGTATATGTGTGTATATAGGGGGCAGTGTATGCAGGAGGGGTATATATGTGTATATATAGGGGGCAGTGTATACAGGAGGGGTATATATGTTTGTATATAGGGGGTAGAGTATACAGGAGGGGTATATATGTGTGTATATAGGGGGCAGTGTATACAGGAGTGGTGTATATATAGGGGGCAGTGTATACAGGAGGGGTGTATATATAGGGGGCAGTGTATCAGGAGGGGTATATATGTCTGTATATAGGGGGCAGTGTATACAGGAGGGGTGCATATAGGGGCAGTGTATACAGGAGGGGTATATATGTGTGTATATGGGGGCAGTGTATACAGGAAGGGTATATGTGTGTAAATAGGGGGCAGTGCATACAGGAGGGGTATATATGTGTATATAGGGGCAGTGTATACAGGAGGGGTATATATGTGTATATAGGGGCAGATTATATAGGAGGGGTATATATGTCTGTATATAGGAGGCAGTGTATACAGGAGGGGTATATGTGTGTGTATATAGGGGGCAGTGTATACAGGAGGGGTATATATGTGTGTATATAGTGGGCAGTGTATACAGGAGGGGTATATGTGTGTATATAGGGGGCAGTGTATACAGGAGGGGTATATGTGTGTATATAGGGGGCAGTGTATACATGAGGGGTATATGTGTGTGTATATAAGGGGCAGTGTATACAGGAGGGGTATATGTGTGTGTATATAAGGAGCAGTGTATACAGGAGGGGTATATATGTGTGTATATAGGGGGCAGTGTATACAGGAGAGGTATATATGTGTATATAGGGGGCAGTGCATACAGGAGGGGTATATATGTGTGTATATAGGGGCAGAGTATACAGGAGGGGTATATGTGTGTGTATATAGGGGGCAGTGTATACAGGAGGGGCGTATGTGTGTGTATATAGGGAACAGTGTATACAGGAGGGGTATCCACCATGAAGGAGGAAGAGAAAACATATATCCTGCTGGGGGAAGAAGAGAAAGCAGTGGAGATAGCAGCGCAATATGTGAGCGAATGCCATAGACTGCGAGAAAGAGAACTATGATATGCCATGGACTTCTATGGCACCCACCCTGGATATGCCCCAATCCCCCATCCACCTTCCCTATGCCATGGACTTCTATAGCCCCATCCTGGATCTGCCCCATCCACCTTTCCTACAGCCCCTTCCCAACATCCCTACAGTCCCTATCCCAATTCCCTTCTGTACACCTGCTTTGGCAAAACTAATGTGTATTTAGTCCTGCCAATAAAGCTTCTTTGAATCTTGAATCTATAGGGGGCAGTGTATACAGGAGGGGTATATATGTGTATACAGGGGGCAGTGTATACAGGAGGGGTATATATGGGTGTGTATATATGGGGCAGTTTATATAGGAGGGGTATATGTGTGTGCATAAAGGGGGCAGTGTATACAGGAGAGGTATATATATGTGTATAAAGGGGGCAGTGTATGCAGGAGGGGTATATATGTGTGTGTATATAGGGGGCAGTGTATACAGGAGGGGTATATATGTGTGTATATAGGGGTAGAGTATACAGGAGGGGTATATATGTATGTATATAGGGGGCAGTGTATACAGGAGTGGTGTATATATAGGGGGCAGTGTATACAGGAGGGGTATATATGTGTGTATATAGGGGGCAGTGTATACAGGAGGGGTATATATGTGTGTGTATATAGGGGGCAGTGTATACAGGAGGGGTATATATGTGTGTGTATAGGGGGCAGTGTATACAGGAGGGGTGTATATATAGGGGGCAGTGTATCAGGAGGGGTATATATGTATATAGGGGGAAGTGTATACAGGAGGGGTATATATAGGGGGCAGTGTATACAGGAGGGGTATATATGTGTATATAGGGGGCAGGGTATACAGGAGGGCTATATGTGCGTATATAGTGGGCAGTGTATACAGGAGGGGTATATATGTGTATATAGGGGGCAGTGTATACAGGAGGGGTATATATGTGTGTATATAGGGGCAGTGTATACAGGAGGGGTATATATGTGTATATAGACGGTAGTGTATACAGGAGGGGTATATATGTGTGTATATAGGGGGTAGTGTATACAGGAGGGGTATATATGTGTGTATATAGGGCGCAGTGTATACAGGAGGGGTATATATGTGTGTATATAGGGGCAGTGTATACAGGAGGGGTATATATGTGTGTATATAGGGGCAGTGTATACAGGAGGGGTATATGTGTGTGTGTATATAGGGAGCAGTGTATACAGGAGGGGTATATATGTGTGTATATAGGGGCAGTGTATACAGGAGAAGTATATATGTGTATATAGGGGCAGTGTATACAGGAAGGGTATATATGTGTGTATATAGGGGGCAGTGTATACAGGAGGGGTATATATGTGTATATAGGGGGCAGTGTATACAGGAGGGGTATATCGGGGGCAGATTATATAGGAGGGGTATATATGTCTGTATATAGGAGGCAGTGTATACAGGAGGGGTATATGTGTGTGTATATAGGGGGCAGTGTATACAGGAGAGGTATATATGTGTATATAGGGGCAGTGTATACAGGAGGGGTATATATGTGTTTATAGGGGGCAGATTATATAGGAGGGGTATATATGTCTGTATATAGGAGGCAGTGTATACAGGAGGGGTATATGTGTGTGTATATAGGGGGCAGTGTATACAGGAGGGGTATATATGTGTGTATATAGGGGGCAGTGTATACAGGAGGGGTATATGTGTGTATATAGGGGGCAGTGTATACAGGAGGGGTATATGTGTGTATATAGGGGGCAGTGTATACAGGAGGGGTATATATATATGTGTATATAGGGGGCAGTGTAAACAGGAGAGGTATATATGTGTGTATATAGGGGCAGTGTATTCAGGAAGGTTATATACAGTGCCTACAAGTAGTATTCAACCCCCTGCAGATTTAGCAGGTTTACACATTCGGAATTAACTTGGCATTGTGACATTTGGACTGTAGATCAGCCTGGAAGTGTGAAATGCACTGCAGCAAAAAAGAATGTTATTTCTGTGTTTAATTTTTTTTTAAATTGTGAAAAGTTTATTCAGAGGGTCATTTATTATTCAACCCCTCAAACCACCAGAATTCTGTTTGGTTCCCCTAAAGTATTAAGAAGTATTTCAGGCACAAAGAACAATGAGCTTCACATGTTTGGATTAATTATCTCTTTTTCCAGCCTTTTCTGACTATTTAAGACCCTCCCCAAACTTGTGAACAGCACTCATACATGGTCAACATGGGAAAGACAAAGGAGCATTCCAAGGCCATCAGCGACAACATCGTGGAGGGTCACAAGGCTGGCAAGGGGTACAAAACCCTTTCCAAGGAGTTGGGTCTACCTGTCTCCACTGTTGGGAGCATCATCCGGAAGTGGAAGGCTTATGGAACTACTGTTAGCCTTCCACGGCCTGGACAGCCTTTGAAAGTTTCCTCCCGTGCCGAGGCCAGGCTTGTCCGAAGAGTCAAGGCTAACCCAAGGACAACAAGGAAGGAGCTCCGGGAAGATCTCATGGCAGTGGGGACATTGGTTTCAGTCAATACCATAAGTAACGTACTCCACCGCAATGGTCTCCGTTCCAGACGAGCCCGTAAGGTACCTTTACTTTCAAAGCGTCATGTCAAGGCTCGTCTACAGTTTGCTCATGATCACTTGGAGGACTCTGAGACAGACTGGTTCAAGGTTCTCTGGTCTGATGAGACCAAGATCGAGATCTTTGGTGCCAACCACACACGTGACGTTTGGAGACTGGATGGCACTGCATACGACCCCAAGAATACCATCCCTACAGTCAAGCATGGTGGTGGCAGCATCATGCTGTGGGGCTGTTTCTCGGCCAAGGGGCCTGGCCATCTGGTCCGCATCCATGGGAAGATGGAAAGCACGGCCTACCTGGAGATTTTGGCCAAGAACCTCCGCTCCTCCATCAAGGATCTTAAGATGGGTCGTCATTTCATCTTCCAACAAGACAACGACCCAAAGCACACAGCCAAGAAAACCAAGGCCTGGTTCAAGAGGCAAAAAATCAAGGTGTTGGAGTGGCCTAGTCAGTCTCCTGACCTTAACCCAATTGAAAACTTGTGGAAGGAGCTCAAGATTAAAGTCCCCCTGCAGATTTAGCAGGTTTGATAAGATGCAAATAAGTTAGAGCCTTCAAACTTCACACAAGAGCAGGATTTATTAACAGATGCATAAATCTTACAAACCAAAAAGTTATGCTGCTCTGTTAAATTTTAATAAATTTTAAACATACAAGTGTGGGTCAATTATTATTCAACCCCTAGGTTTAATATTTTGTGGAATAACCCTTGTTTGCAATTACAGCTAATAATCGTCTTTTATAAGACCTGATCAGGCCGGCACAGGGCTCTGGAGTTATCTTGGCCCACTCCTCCATGCAGATCTTCTCCAAGTTATCTAGGTTCTTTGGGTGTCTCATGTGGACTTTAATCTTGAGCTCCTTCCACAAGTTTTCAATTGGGTTAAGGTCAGGAGACTGACTAGGCCACTCCAACACCTTGATTTTTTGCCTCTTGAACCAGGTCTTGGTTTTCTTGGCTGTGTGCTTTGGGTCGTTGTCTTGTTGAAAGATGAAATGACGACCCATCTTAAGATCCTTGATGGAGGAGCGGAGGTTCTTGGCCAAAATCTCCAGGTAGGCCGTGCTATCCATCTTCCCATGGATGCGGACCAGATGGCCAGGCCCCTTGGCTGAGAAACAGCCCCACAGCATGATGCTGCCACCACCATGCTTGACTGTAGGGATGGTATTCTTGGGGTCGTATGCAGTGCCATCCAGTCTCCAAACGTCACGTGTGTGGTTGGCACCAAAGATCTCGATCTTGGTTTCATCAGACCAGAGAACCTTGAACCAGTCTGTCTCAGAGCCCTCCAAGTGATCATGAGCAAACTGTAGACGAGCCTTGACATGACGCTTTGAAAGTAAAGGTACCTTACAGGCTCGTCTGGAACGGAGACCATTGTGGTGGAGTACGTTACTTATGGTATTGACTGAAACCAATGTCCCCACTGCCATGAGATCTTCCCGGAGCTCCTTCCTTGTTGTCCTTGGGTTAGCCTTGACTCTTCGGACAAGCCTGGCCTCGGCACGGGAGGAAACTTTCAAAGGCTGTCCAGGCCGTGGAAGGCTAACAGTAGTTCCATAAGCCTTCCACTTCCGGATGATGCTCCCAACAGTGGAGACAGGTAGGCCCAACTCCTTGGAAAGGGTTTTGTACCCCTTGCCAGCCTTGTGACCCTCCACGATCTTGTCACTGATGGCATTGGAATGCTCCTTTGTCTTTCCCATGTTGACCATGTATGAGTGCTGTTCACAAGTTTGGGGAGGGTCTTAAATAGTCAGAAAAGGCTGGAAAAAGAGATAATTAATCCAAACATGTGAAGCTCATTGTTCTTTGTGCCTGAAATACTTCTTAATACTTTAGGGGAACCAAACAGAATTCTGGTGGTTTGAGGGGTTGAATAATAAATGACCCTCTGAATAAACTTTTCACAATTTAAAAAAAAATTAAACACAGAAATAACATTCTTTTTTGCTGCAGTGCATTTCACACTTCCAGGCTGATCTACAGTCCAAATGTCACAATGCCAAGTTAATTCCGAATGTGTAAACCTGCTAAATCTGCAGGGGGTTGAATACTACTTGTAGGCACTGTATATATATGTGTGTATATAGGGGGCAGGGTATACAGGAGGGGTATATGTGTGTATATAGGGGCAAAGTATGCGGGAGGGGTATATATATGTCTGTATATAGGGGCAGTGTATACAGGAGGGGTATATATATATGTGTGTGTATATAGGGGGCAGTGTATACAGGAGGGGTATATGTGTGTATATAGGGGGCAGTGTATACAGGAGGGGTATATATATGTGTGTATATAGGGGGCAGTGTATACAGGAGGGGTATATATATGTGTGTGTATATAGGGGGCAGGGTATACAGGAGGGGTATATGTGTGTATATAGGGGCAAAGTTTGCGGGAGGGGTATATATGTGTATATAGGGGCAGTGTATACAGGAGGGGTATATATGTGTGTATATAGGGGCAGTGTATACAGGAGGGGTATATATGTGTATATAGGGGCAAAGTATGCGGGATGGGTATATATGTGTATATAGGGGCAGTGTATACAGGAGGGGTATATATGTGTGTATATAGGGGCAGTGTATACAGGAGGGGTATATATATGTGTATAGGGGCAGTGTATACAGGAGGGGTATATAATAATAAATTTTATTTCTATAGCGCCAACATATTCCGCAGCACTTTACATTTCGGAGGGGACTTGTACAGACAATAGACATTACAGCATAACAATAATCACATACAGTAGATTATAACAGATACCAAGAGGAATGAGGGCCCTGCTCGCAAGCTTACAGTCTATGAGGAAAGAGGGAGACACGAGAGGTGGGTGGTAACAGTTGCCCTGATTGTATGGAACAGCCATAATGTTAGGTGTGTAACAGTACAGACACAGAGGGCTAATGGATGCATAAAGCATGTGGGAACATGATGCGGGGAACCTGGTTATGGTAAAACTTTTGGCTGTGCCACACAGGGATAGATTAGGTTAATGTGTTGGGGTGGTAGGCCAGTCTGAATAAATGCGTTTTCAGGGCACGCTTAAAATTGTGGGGATTGGGGACTAATCGTATTGACCTGGGAAGTGCATTCCAAAGAATTGGCGCAGCACGTGTAAAGTCTTGGAGACGGGAGTGGGAGGTTCTGATTATTGAGGATGCTAACCTCAGGTCATCAGCAGAACGGAGGGCGCGGGTAGGATGGTATACTGAAACAAGGGAGGAGATGTAGAGTGGTGCTGAGCCATGGAGGGCTTTGTGGGTGAGGGTAATAAGTTTATGCTGAATTCTGGAGTGGATGGGTAGCCAGTGTAAGGACTGGCACAAGGTAGAGGCATCGGTGTAACGATTGGTGAGGAATATGATCCTGGCTGCGGCATTCAAGACAGATTGGAGAGGGGAGAGTTTGGTAAGAGGGAGACCGATTAGAGGAGAGTCACAATAGTCCAGACGAGAATGAATAAGAGAAACAGTAAGAGTTTTTGCAGAGTCAAAAGTAAGAAAAGGTGGAATTCTAGAAATGTTTTTGAGGTGTAGATGACAAGAGCGAGCCAGTGATCGAATGTGGGGGGGCAAAGGAAAGCTCGGAGTCAAGTATGACCCCAAGACAGCGGGCCTGTTGCTGGGGAGTAATAGTGGAACCACACACAGAAATGGCAATGTCGGGTATAGGTACATTAGTAGCGGGAGGAAACACAAGGAGTTCAGTCTTTGACAGGTTCAGTTTCAGATATAGTGAGGACATGATGTTAGACACAGTGTTTAGACAATCGCCAGTGTTTTCTAGAAAGGCTGGCGTGATGTCAGGAGAAGAAGCGTATAATTGGGTGTCATCAGCATAGAGATGGTACTGGAAACCAAATCTACTGATTGTTTGACCAATAGGGGCAGTGTACAAGGAGAAGAGGAGGGGGCCTAGAACCGATCCTTGAGGAACCCCAACAGTAAGGGGAAGGTGAGAGGAGGAGGAACCGGCAAAAGAAACAGTAAAGGAGCGGTCAGAGAGATAGGAGGAGAACCAGGAGAGAACGGTGTCCTTGATGCCGATGGAACGGAGCATAGTGAGGAGGAGCTGATGATCTACAGTGTCGAATGCTGCAGAGAGACCCAAGAGAATTAGCATGGAGTAATGACCATTTGATTTAGCTGTTAGTAGATCATTAGAGACTTTAGTGAGGGCAGTTTCAGTAGAGTGTAAAGAGCGGAAACCAGATTGGAGCGGGCCGAGGAGAGAGTTATCAGAGAGATAGCGGATCAGACAGGAGTGGACCAGGCGTTCCAGGAGTTTAGAGATGAAGGGAAGATTAGAGACAGGTCTATAGTTAGCGGCACAGTTTTGGTCGAGGGATGGTTTTTTAAGTAGTGGATGTATGATGGCATGCTTAAATGAGGAGGGAAAAGATACCAGAAGAGAGAGAGAGGTTAAATATTTTAGTTAGATGAGGGGTGACAGCATGGGAAAGGGACTGGAGGAGATGTGACGGAAATGGGTCACTGGTGCAAGTGTTTGGGCGAGAAGATGCAAGGAGCCTGCTTACTACTTCTTCTGTGACTGGTTCAAATGTATATATATGTGTATATAGGGGTAGTGTATACAGGAGGAGTATATGTGTGTAAAAGTATAAGGAAAGTCAGCTCACCACTAGTAGTCCATCTAGATGTCCAGCTTGCTTCATAGTGCTCCGCACGGACAAGGGAGAAGCAACCACAGCAGAATATAATAAACAAGAATGATGTCCAGAGGATAATATAAGTAAAATTTAACTATTAATGCAAAAAAATGGTTTAAATTCCATATAGATGTTGTCCAGCACAATACACACACTGGCTCAATGCCGCTAATGATCAACACGTTTCGGCTTTTTGAGTCTTAGTCGTGATCTAATGCTCTCGCAATCTGGCCATAAATTTAGTTTCCTGTGGAGCTTTCTTTTGGTGCTCTATTTGCATGCTATCAGCTGCACTGGTTATAGCTAACAAGGACATCTATATATATTACTAAATCAAAAATACAAAAGAAAAAGAAAAATTATTTACAAAATTTATAAGACCGCGGGGAGATCAATGTGTTTGGCCCTGCGGATCCGCAGTAGTTTCTGCTGTGTTGTACAGTACCATTATATTCTATGAAAAACAAAAAACGCTGTGCACATGTTGCGGTTTTTTCCGCGGGTTACAATCCGCAGCATGTCAATTCTTTGTGTGGAATCTGCTGCGGTTTCACACCTTCTCCATGGTAGAGGTGTGAAACCGCAGGGCTAATCCGCAGGTCTATTTACCTGCGGATTTTACCAAATCCGCACTGAAAAATCCGCAGACCCATCTGCAGCGTGTGCACATAGCCTAAGACGCACCTGTGGCCCCTGAACTGCCTGATCCTGATGATAGTTTAAAAATTATTTTTTCTTATTTTCCTCTTCTAAACTTTGGGTGCGTGTTATGGTCCAGTGTGTCGTCTTGTCTGAAAAATACTGTAATCTCCATGGACGTGATGAAAGGTTGCAGGTCAGGATAGTCCGGATTGTGGATTATCAGCCCCGATCAAGTTCCAAAGAAGTTCAAGCTATCCTGCAGGCTCAGGGTGCGTCAGTGTCAGTGCAAAATATTCGTCCACATGTGAATGGAATTAAGTGCTATGGCAGGAGAACCCAGAGTACCCCACTGCTGACACAGAAACATAAAAAAATCTGGACAGCAGACCAAGATAGAACTTTTTGGTAAAGCACATCATTCTACACACACAGCACCTACAGTCAAGTGTGGTGGAGGTTTGAGTTTGTTTTGCTGCCTCTGGCACTGTGAGAGAATGAGAGAACGTTTAAGGCATTTTTATTACTTACTGCAAAGTCAAACATTTCATTAGTATTTGGTACCATTGTCCATAAACTGAATGACTTGGGTCAAATGTTTGGGATCTCCTTCCACGAGCTTCTCACAATACTAGTTGGTCGGAATTTGGGCCCATTCCTCCTGACAAAACTGATGTAACTGATCCAGGTTTGTAGGTCGCCTTGCTCTCACTGGCTTTTTCAGCTTTGCCCATACATTTTCCATAGGAATGAGATCAGGGCTTTGTGATGGCCGATAAAAAATGTTGCCCTTGTTATCCTTAAGCCACTTTGTTACCATTTTGGCAGTATGCTTTGGGTCATTGTCCATTTGGAAGATCCATTTACTCCCAAGCTTTAACTTCCTGGCTGATGTCTTGAGATGTTGGTTCAGTATTGCCACATAATCTTCTTTTCTGATGATGCCATCTATTTTGTGACGTGCACCATTCCCTCCTGCAGGAAACAACCCCACAACTTGATGCCGCCTCCGCCATGTTTCACAGTGGGGATGGTGTTCTAAGGCTTCCAAGCTTCTCCCTTTTTCTTTCAAACGTAAAATGATCATTATACCAAAAAAGTTCTATTTCTCTTTCCCCCATGACTGCACCCATATATCCCCGTGGTGCCGTCATGGGCTTAGAGAAATACCGTTAATGGTAAGTAACTACGATTTTCTCTTTCCCCCATGACAGCACCACGGGGATATATGGGTGCTGTCATGGGCTTAGAGAAATTCCGTTAATGGTAAGTAACTACGATTTTTAGTTTCATCAGACCACAGAACGTGTCTCCAAAAATTAAGGTTTTTGTTCCTGTGTGCATTTCCAAACATTAATCTGGCTTTTTATGTTTCTTTTGGAGTAATGTCTTCTTCCTGGCAGAGTGGCCTTTCAACCCATGTTGATACAGTATTCGTTTCACTGTGGATACTGACACAATCTTACCAGCTTCCGCCATCATCTTCACAAGGTCTTTTGCTTTTGTCCTTGTGTTGATATGCACATGTCAGACCAAAGCACGATCATCTCTGGGACACAGAACCCATCTCCTTCCTGAGCAGTATGTTGGCTGGACATTCCCTTCTTGTTTGTTCTTGCGTATAATTGTTTGTACAGATGAACGAGGCGCCTTCAGGTATCCTGAAATTGTACCCAAGGATGAGCCAGACTTGTGCAAGTCCACGTTTCTCTTCCTGATATCTTGGCTGATTTCTTGAGACTTTCCCATGATGCTACACAAAGAAGCAGTGTGTTTCAGGTGTGCATTAAAATACATCCACAGGTGTGTCTCTGATTAACTCAGATGTTGCCAGAAAACCTATCAAGTTTCCAAACACCTGACCTCATCATATGGGCAGTCCAGAATTGTTTTTACAGGCATAGTAATCTTAGTGTATGGAAACTTCTGACTTTGCAGTAATAAAAATGCCTTAAAACATTCTCTCTCATTATTCTGGAATTTGGCAATTATTAATAATTCTGGTAATCGTAATTGTCCTAAAACGGGAAAGGTTTATTCTGATTTCATGTCGGACGTTAAGAAGAACCTGCAGATGTGTCTTTATATATAGTGGATGGAAACTTCTGGTTTCATCTGTATGTCCAGTTTGCCTTTTTATCCTGTTTTTTTTTGTGTTGTTCCAATACATACAAAGGAAATAAACCTGTGTAATTGTAATAATCCGGGAGAAATACTTCATTTTCTGGAACAATTTCAAGGAAGCCATCCAGGGCTGTGGAGTCAGTCAGAGGTTTGGCTTACCGACTCCACAGCCCTGATGCCAACACTGTCAGCCATGACTGTATAAAGGTGCAAACCCGGGGATGGGGAGAATGCCGGGTCCTACGTGTCGCTCTGCTGCTGCTGCGCCTCTTTCCCAGTTTTGTATTTTCCATCGTTTCCTTCATTACAATCTACAACTTCCAAGGACGATTCCCCAGACTTCTGGTGCCGGCAGTGCCCTTGCTTTGCGCCCTCTGTGCCAGTCTCGCCAGTCTTATCTATTATATCATCGTTATGAACAGGGGCAGAGGTTTCTTAATGAGGGCACCACACCCCACTGGTATCTGTCCGAGGGAGACGCTGGGCACCCCTGTGTTCCAGCTACTGAACACCTTTCTTGTCCTGCAGGTCGGTGACTGACCCCCGAGATGGAAAACGTGTCGCACTTAAGAAGATGCCAAATGTCTTCCAGAACCTGGTGTCCTGCAAGCGAGTGTTCAGGGAGCTGAAAATGCTCTGCTTCTTCAAGCATGACAACGTAAGGCGGGGGTGACGGGCATCGCGGGTGGGCACACGTGGGATAAGGCAGTATATAGTCCGCCATCTTTGATTTATACCCTCTGCCCGAGATTGATGGAACAAATTTGAGCCCACGCATTGCATGCCTGTATCACAGACGCTGGGCAGGTGGCACTAGTTCTGGCCTTATAAATCTGGTGGGGTGAGAAATAAGTGCCCGGCTCTGCTCACAGCCCACAGGGATCCAGCATCCGTGCTGGTGGGTGTGAGGAACGCTGGGGCCAGACACACAGATCTTAGCAGGTTTTTGTGCTGGGCTTTGGCAGTGGGCACCGTCTCGTGGCACTGTCAGGGGGAAGATGGGCACTTATTTAGTCGTATATGTCTGACCACTCTTGTAATCTGCTGTTTTGTCACAGGTCCTGTCCGCCCTCGATATCCTGCAGCCACCACAGATCGACTGCTTTGAAGAGATGTATCCTGAGTCAGCCGGGGTGTGTGTGTTGGGTACAGGGTGATTGGCATTGACTGGGGGGTAGATGGAGCTCCCCATTAGGTGGCACTGTGGTAGCTGGACATCTGGGGGCACTGTACCGCTCTGCCTGTTGGGTCTGTCACAGTGTATCCAGGGCTCCAGACTGATACATTGTAACCATCAAGTGCAGAGACGTTCCGGCCCCCGATGCTCTGGATACATTGTAACCATCAGGCACAGAGATGTTCCGGCCCCCGATGCTCTGGATACATTGTAACCATCAGGCACAGAGACGTTCCGGCCCCCGATGCTCTGGATACATTGTAACCATCAGGCACAGAGACGTTCCGGCCTCCGATACTCTGGATACATTGTAACCATCAGGCGCAGAGACGTTCCGGCCCCCATACTCTGGATACATTGTAACCATCAGGCGCAGAGACGTTCCGGCCCCCATACTCTCGATACATTGTAACCATCAGGCACAGAAGATGTTCCGGCCCCCGATGTTCTGGATACATTGTAACCATCAGGCGCAGAGACGTTCCGTCCCCGATGTTCTGGATACATTGTAACCATCAGGCGCAGAGACGTTCCGGCCCCCGATGCTCTGGATACATTGTAACCATCAGGCGCAGAGACGTTCCGGCCCCCGATGCTCTGGATACATTGTAACAATCAGGCGCAGAGACGTTCCGGCTCACGATGTTCTGGATACATTGTAACCATCAGGCGCAGAGACATTCCGGCCACCGATGTTCTGGATACATTGTAACCATCAGGCGCAGAGACGTTCCGGCCTTCGATGCTCTGGATACATTGTAACCATCAGGCGCAGAGACGTTCCGTCCCCGATACTCTGGATACATTGTAACCATCAGGCACAGAAGATGTTCCGGCCCCCGATGTTCTGGATACATTGTAACCACCAGGCGCAGAGACGTTCCGGCCCCGATGCTCTGGATACATTGTAACCATCAGGCGCAGAGACGTTCCGGCCCCCATACTCTGGATACATTGTAACCATCAGGCACAGAAGATGTTCCGGCCCCCGATGTTCTGGATACATTGTAACCATCAGGCGCAGAGACATTCCGGCCACCGATGTTCTGGATACATTGTAACCATCAGGCGCAGAGACGTTCCGGCCCCCGATGCTCTGGATACATCGTAACCATCAGGCGCAGAGACGTTCCGGCCCCCGATACTCTGGATACATTGTAACCATCAGGCGCAGAGACGTTCCGTCCCCGATGTTCTGGATACATTGTAACCATCAGGCGCAGAGACGTTCCGGCCCCCGATGCTCTGGATACATTGTAACCATCAGGCGCAGAGACGTTCCGGCCCCCGATGCTCTGGATACATTGTAACAATCAGGCGCAGAGACGTTCCGGCTCACGATGTTCTGGATACATTGTAACCATCAGGCGCAGAGACATTCCGGCCACCGATGTTCTGGATACATTGTAACCATCAGGCGCAGAGACGTTCCGGCCTTCGATGCTCTGGATACATCGTAACCATCAGGCGCAGAGACGTTCCGTCCCCGATACTCTGGATACATTGTAACCATCAGGCACAGAAGATGTTCCGGCCCCCGATGTTCTGGATACATTGTAACCATCAGGCGCAGAGACGTTCCGGCCCCGATGCTCTGGATACATTGTAACCATCAGGCGCAGAGACGTTCCGGCCCCCATACTCTCGATACATTGTAACCATCAGGCACAGAAGATGTTCCGGCCCCCGATGTTCTGGATACATTGTAACCATCAGGCGCAGAGACGTTCCGGCCCCCGATGCTCTGGATACATCGTAACCATCAGGCGCAGAGACGTTCCGGCCCCCGATACTCTGGATACATTGTAACCATCAGGCGCAGAGACGTTCCGGCCCCCGATACTCTGGATACATTGTAACAAACCCTACAGCTGCAATCCTCATAATGTCTCCGATCTGCAGCGTTTGTTTCATTTGTCCTCAGTGTATGGTTAGCTGGACAGCGGGGTTACCAGGTCGTGGTGCGTCCATTCGGATACTGTCCAATCCCCTTTGACACATAAAGTTCCATCAGGAGAAACAGGAACGGTACAGCAGAGTTCTGAGAAATATTGACTCCACCGGACAGGTCAGCAGAGGTGACGGGGCCATTGTAAATCAAATTGTTCCATTCCTGACAGCAAGCAGAGATCTTGACAATGTAATGAAGTAATCTTGAGCCTTACGTAGAGGTATACATATATATACTATGACCTTGACTGTGACCTCTGGCAGATACGTCATCACCGAGCTCATGCAGACCGACCTCCACAAAGTCATCGTGTCTCCGCAGCCGCTCAGCGCAGACCACATCAAGGTCTTCCTCTACCAGATATTGCGGGGTGGGTGAGATGGTGGCCGGTGCCCCTGCCCCGGAGGATCTGGGGGGGCATCTGCTGGTATTAACCCTTGTGTTCCTTGCAGGACTGAAGTATCTGCACTCGGCTGGGATCCTGCACAGAGACATCAAACCGGGGAACCTGCTGGTGAACAGTAACTGCGTGCTGAAGGTCGCGTCCCGCTCGCTCGGCGGCTGTCTCTGCTTTTCCTTATATCTTTTTTTTGCTCCTATTATTTCTATTACCCGTGTATTCCACAACTTCACTGTCTGATTATATTATGTTCTGTCCTCCAGTCACATCCAAAGCTGTATTCTCGATCCCTTCCCGCCTTGAATTAGCCCTGCGCCGACAGACGGGTTGGATTAGTGGACCGTGCCGCAATCACATATCCCACAGGTGGGAGATCCTGCAGAGCTAGCGGGAAATTGGTGCAGCTCTGGATGTAACTGGAGTAGAAGCCCCAGCGTAAGTAGCAGGATTGGCTGCAGCTTTGGTCATGCTGTCTCTCTCCTCAGATCTGCGACTTTGGTTTGGCGCGGGTGGAGGAGCCGGATGAGTCGCAGCACATGACCCAGGAGGTGGTGACTCAGTATTACCGCGCTCCGGAGATCCTCATGGGCAGCCGCCACTACCAAAACGCCATCGACATCTGGTCTGTGGGCTGCATCTTTGCAGAACTTCTGGGGAGGCGAATCCTGTTCCAGGCGCAGAGTCCGATCCAGCAGGTATGTATAGCGCCTCCCGGTGTGCAAAGCGCAGTCTTTACCCTCCAATTCTACTAAATCACTAGACAGATCTATGGAGGGCCTGCTCTGCAGACACCGAACCAGCAGGTACAACCAGGTGATAGGAGGTAGAGCTGAGCTCACACTTTCTTGCTGCTTCCTACTTGTTCAGGGTCTGTTCTATGGCTGTGAACATGCGGGTATAACCAAGCAGTGTGAGATGGAGCAGAATCCACACTTCCTTGTTGCATCTGCTCTTTTTTAGTGTCTGCACAGTTCACAGCCTTAAAACAGACACTGAACAAGTAGGGGGCAGTAGGGAAACGTGAGCTCTCCTCTACTTCACCTCATTAGGCTGTGCCTCCTTGTTCAGGGCCTGCACAGAGCGTGAGTTGCAGCCCTAGAAAAGACCATGAACAAGCAGGAGGCAGCAAGAAAATGTCAAGTGTGCTGTGCCTTATATCACCGGCTGTACCTGTCCCATGATCTGTCCCGAAAGCCTCTCATGCTCCTGTATGTGGGCTCCGCTTCCCACTCGCTCGTCCACTCACCTTGCACAATAAGCTGACCGTTAGCTCCTTGCTCCCTACAGACAGTTTTCATCCCACATTTTTTCGCTGTTACAACTCACTGTTTGGATAGTCCAACGAGACGCCTTCACAGGGTCACCCCGTAGCACATGCCACCAAGCTTTCCCGAGCACCTGATCGGTCCTCTTCTTGCACCCTGGCGTACACAGGGTAACACAACTCGGCCATTCTCGCCCCCATCACTTTACATTTAGATTAACGAGGAAAAAAGAGCAACATAAAGGGATAAATCAGAGATACGTCTGCTGGATCCATGAGAGCTTCTGGTGGAGGAGAACGCTGCGGGAAATGTGGACAGATCTGCATCACTCCGGGCTTCTCCTGGGGTCTGACACGGATATGTGGTAGAGGAGATGTTATAAAGGGTCTCACCGGACCCCTCACTCCTCCACTGAGGTTAGAATAGGAGGACGAGAGGTCAGATCCTAATCCAGGTTTAGTCCTCGTTTCTGCTGTGGGTCATATTTTTCCCCCAGGAACTTCCTAGAGAAGCAGTATGGCTGTCATCCCACCGGACCCCCAGCGCTCTATACAGACCACACAGGAGTGTGATAGACCCATAATTCGGGGAGATATCGCGCTCCTGGGGGCATCAGCTACCAACACTTTTACGATTTTGGCTGCATACTTCCCATCCATTGCTTTACCTTGTCCTGTCGGTGGAGTACAGATGGGCTGCACAAGTGAAACCATTTATACCCCTGTGTTTACCACCTGTGTGCCAGTGGCGTCAGACAAGGACATCTGCTGGCCCAAATACTTCTTGAGCTATTTTTTTTAATTCTGTGTACACCGTCCATAGAATGGTAGAGTTGGAAGGAACCTCCTGGGCCATCTGGTCCAACCCCCTGCTCAAAGCAGGATTCGCTAAATCATCCCAGTCAGATGTCTGTCCAGCCTCTGTGTGAAGACTTCCATTGAAGGAGAACTCGCCACCTCTCGTGGCAGCCTGTTCCACTCATTGATCACTCCAACTGTCAAAAAGTTGTTTCTAATATCTAATCTGTGTCTCCTCCCATTCAGTTCCATCCCATTGCTTCTAGTCTTTCCTTGTGCTAATGAGAATAAAGTTGATCCTTCTACAATGTGACAGCCCTTTAGATATTTGTAGACAGCTATTAAGTCTCCTCTCAGTCTTCTCTTCTGCAGCTAAACATTCCCAAATCTTGCAACCTTTCCTCATAAGACAGGGTTTGCAGACCGGTCACCATTCTGGTCGCCCTTTTCTGAACTTGCTCCAGTTTGTTGATGTCTTTTTTAAAATGTGGCGCCCAAAACTGGACACAATATTCCAGATGAGGTCTGACCAAAGAGGAGTAGAGGCAAATAATGACTTCACGTGATCTAGTCTGTATGCTTCTGTTAATACATCCTAGAATTGCATTTGCCTTTTTTTGCTGCTGCATCACACTGTTGACTCATATTTAGTCTGTGATCTATTAGTATACCCAAGTCTTTTTCACATGTGCTGTTGCTTAGCCCTACTCCTCCCATTCTGTATATGCTTTTTTTCATTTTTATTGCCCAGATGCAGTACTTTGCATTTCTCCCTGTTAAAAACCATTCTGTTAGTTGCTGCCCACTGCTCCAGTTTATTTAAATATTTTTAAATCCGCTCTCTCTTCTCTAGTATTTGCTATCCCTCCTATGTCTGCTCTCCACCAGATAACCTACTTCAGTCATCCATTCACAGTGGGGGGGTGCAGGCTGTGATTCATCGCCCTGAGTCTGTGATCTGTATAACTACATTTATGACACCTGCGATTTTTGAGAGATGGCGTGGGAGCCCAGTTTACAGGGCGTCTCTCTGTAGCGCCTCCATGGATCCCAGAATGCCTTTTCCTTGATCTGTACCTCCTCGAAACTGACATCAGAGTGTGAAAGAGCCAAGAAGTCTTGGCAGCAAGGGAGGAAAATTTCCCACCGCTACTGCTGACGTCAGAAAGGTGAATTGATTTCATTGGCTGTGAACTCCTGGGACATGTCTGATGGCATCGCAAGCAGGAGAACTTTCTCACGCTCGTGGTGCCCTCAGACAGGGAATAGGAGTTCACAGAGAGACACTGAGCACGCGCTGCTCGGTGTCTACTGGATGACAGGCGGTATGGTCGCATCATGCAGCCTGCCATCTAGATGTAGCAAAGCTAGACCTGTCATGGGACAAATAGATTATCATCATCTTAGCGGAAAGGTGAGGAATATTGTTGTTTGTTTGTTTTTTTTTTAACTCTTCCAGATGACGAGGGCATCGGGGGAATGGGCGAGGTTGTAAGTATGGTTTAATTAAGATTATTAAAGGAGTCTGTGTCATTCGCTCAATTAAAGGACTTTATTTTGAGTGTCTGTTTTCATACAATGTTACCATGGGGTTAGTAATGGGGGCCTCTTGTTGGTGCCTCTCCATTACTAACGTCGGGGCTTGATGTCATCCGACAATGCAAAGGTAACATCAACCCCCCCCCCCCCAACTATCACCCTACTTGCCACCGCTACACGGCAAGTTGGAAGAACGAGGCTAAGTGCCAGAATTGGCGCATCTTAGAGATGCGCCTTTTCAGGTGCGGCTGAGAGCTGATGTTTTTAGCCTGGGGGGAGCCAGTATCCATGGCCCTTTCTTAGGCTATTAATATCAGCCCCCAGCTGTCTGCATAGCCTTTGCTGGTTATTAATTATAGGGGGACCCAACGTCATTTTTTTTTTCTTTTAAGGTCCCCCGTTTTAATAGCCAGTAAAGGTTAAGTATACAGCTGTGAGCTGATGTTAATAGCCTTGGAAGCTCCATGGGTATTAACCCCTTCCCAGGCCATAAACATCAGTCCCCAGCCGTCGGCTTTCCCTCTGCTGGTTCTGAAAATTACACGGGAGCCCGCGCCATCCTTTTCCAAAAAATCTTTTAAATCCATGTACAGTAAGCTGCACATACACTGTACTAATTGTATTTGTCTTCTATTGCGGGATTAGAATTGCAGCATGCTGCAAGTTTTTCCCTGTCCGATCGTGATCTGATCCGAGGTGGAAAAAAAAACCGCAGATGAACACACAATGATAGAATAATATTGGTCCGAATTCAATCAGATTTTTTTTATCCGATTGCATTCGTCCGATTTCATCGCAAGTTGGAATGAGCCCTAACACAACTCAGCCGTTCTCGCCCCATCACTTACGTTTGGAGCAGCGAGGAATAAACTTACTACATTTTATATTTAATGTAGAAAAAGGAATTCAGATCGTAAATAGGATGAAATAATAAAGACACAAAAACAGCAACACAAAGGGATAAAGCAGAGATACGTCTGCTGGATCCATGAGAGCTGGTGGAGGAGAATGCCGCGGGAGATGTGGACAGATCGGCATCACTCGGGGCGTCTCATGGGGTCTGACACGGATATGTGGTAGAGGCGATGTTATAAAGGGTCTCACCGGACCCCTCACTCCTCCACTGAGGTCAGAAGAGGAGGACGACAGATCAGATGCTAATCCAGGTTTAGTCCTCATTTCTGCTGTGGGTCATATTTTCCCCCTGGAACCTCCTAGAGAAGCAGTATGGCCGTCATCCCACCGGACCCCCAGCGCTCTATACAGACCACACAGGAGTGTGATAGACCCATAATTCAGGGAGATATCGCGCTCCTGGGGGCATCAGCTACCAACACTTTTGCGATTTTGGCTGCAGACTTCCCATCCATGGATTCTGTAAAACTAAAATTATAATTTAGTAAATCTTAAAATATTGCTTTAACTTGTCCTGTCTCCGCAGTTACAGACCGATCGGCTGCACAAGGTGAAAGCATTGACGCCCCCTGCGTTTGAGCATCCGTCAGCAGGTTTTTGCTATTAAATCTGAGAGCAGCATAATATAGTAGAGACCCTGATTCCAGGGATGTATCACTTATAAGGCTACATGTCGTAGTTTCAATACAATCAGTGTTTTATCAGCAGGAGATTATCACTACTGGACTACATGTCTCGTGCCTCCTGGTCCAGCCCCGCCCCCACCACTGATTGGCAGCTTGCTGACAATGCACCGTATACACAGGAATCTGCCAATCAGTGGTGTGGGTGGAGTTATTCAGACAAGATACCAATCATCGGTGTAGGCAGGGTTATACACGGCTCGGCATTCTGTCCACTGCTGCATCTACAGCAGAGAAAGCAGGGATTCTATCAAAACTGCACCGAGCAGCCCAGTGACACATCATTGGAATCAGGTTCTCTGTCCCTACATCATCATGTTCTCAGACCAAAATCCCGCTTGTTAATTTCTCCGTTTACACTCCGTGTCTGCTCTCCATCAGATAACCTGCTTCACAGTGCAGGCAGTGATCCAGAACACCCGGACTTTGATCTGTATAACTTCTGACAACCTGCTTTGAGTGTCTGCGGACGTCCCAGACCATGGAGCAGCATGTCTGTGGTAGCGATACTAAGCATGCCCTGTGCAGACTCTGAACCAGCAGGTGATTGTAGGTAGAGCAGACGTCGTGTTTCCCTGCTGCCCCTTCTTGTTCAGGGTCAGGTTTAGGGCTGTGAGCCTCGCTCTGTGCAGACACTGATCCACCAGGAACGACCATGTAATGAGGTGGAGATGATGCCGTGTTTTCCTGCTCCCTGCTTGTTCAGTGTCTGTTGTGCTGCATTGTAAGAGATGTAGTTTTCCTCTCGCTACGAGCTTTGTCTTCGGGCCCTGTGTACATGGAGTAAATGTCCTGTGTATTTTGCAGCTGGACCTGATCACCGATCTCTTGGGGACCCCTCCTCTGACTGCCATGCGCTCCGCCTGCGAGGGAGCGAGAGCCCACATACTGCGTGGCCCGCACAAGCCGGTAATAATCAGCTCTTGTGTTACCATTAAAGGGCCGGCATCCTGTATATAAAGCTTAATAATCAGTGTTATTTCTCCCCAATGCCTCTGCTTGCTGTCACTGAAAGAGGTTGAATACCCGTCCTCACCTAACCTTTTTCTGTCGGCAGCCATCCCTCTCTGTCTTGTACATGCTGTCTGGTGAAGCCACCCACGAGGCCGTTCACCTACTGTGCCGGATGCTGCTGTTTGATCCGGTGAGTCATGCACCTGCTCCTCAGGGGAGGGGCTTGTTGCCATCTGTGGGCGGCGGCTTCACATCCGAATCGAGGCCTCCCAGTCTAATAATGGCTCCTGTGTCTACAGATGAAGAGGATCTCTGCTAAGGACGCCCTGGCCCACCCGTACCTGGAGGAGGGGCGCCTCCGCTATCACACGTGTATGTGTCACTGCTGCTATTCCGTGTCCTCTGGACGCGTCTACACTGCAGATTTTGAGCCCACGGCCGGCGACCGGTTTGATGACTCGTATGAGAAAAGCCTCACATCTGTCTGGCAGGTTAAAGGTCAGTGAGCCGAGCGTGGGTCCGGGGGTCTTCTCTCGTAGTCAGTGACTAATACTTCTGTTTCGGCGCAGAGCTGGTTCATCGCTTCATCACAGACCAACAACAGGGCAAACGGCCTCCTCTGTGTATAAACCCGCACTCGGCCGCGTTCAAGACCTTCATCAGGTGGGCGACCATCGCACATACAAGGTGTAGCCTGCACCCCATAGTCAAAAGTCTCTGCCTCACAATTTATTGTAATGAAGCGTAGGGTCACCCCGTGTGGACCTGTCCTCTCCTGAGGCCCAGGAAACTGTCCCACTACCCCCGGCCCATCTTCCCTGCACCTCTGCCTTGTGGACTGGTCTCCTGAACCCCACGCCATTACCCCTGGCCCATCTCCCCTGAGCCTCTGCCCTGTGGACTGGTCTCCTGAACCCGCCATTACCCTCGGCCCATCTCCCCTGCGCCTCTGCCTTGTGGACTGGTCTCCTGAACCCCACGCCATTACCCCTGGCCCATCTCCCCTGAGCCTCTGCCCTGTGGACTGGTCTCCTGAACCCCACGCCATTACCCCTGGCCCATCTCCCCTGCGCCTCTGCCCTGTGGACTGGTCTCCTGAACCCGCAATTACCCTCGGCCCATCTCCCCTGCGCCTCTGCCTTGTGGACTGGTCTCCTGAACCCCACGCCATTACCCCTGGCCCATCTCCCCTGCGCCTCTGCCCTGTGGACTGGTCTGAACCCCACGCCATTACCCCTGGCCCATCTCCCCTGCGCCTCTGCCCTGTGGACTGGTCTGAACCCCACGCCATTACCCCTGGCCCATCTCCCCTGCGCCTCTGCCCTGTGGACTGGTCTCCTGAACCCCACGCCATTACCCCTGGCCCATCTCCCCTGCGCCTCTGCCCTGTGGACTGGTCTCCTGAACCCGCAATTACCCTCGGCCCATCTCCCCTGCGCCTCTGCCTTGTGGACTGGTCTCCTGAACCCCACGCCATTACCCCTGGCCCATCTCCCCTGCGCCTCTGCCTTGTGGACTGGTCTGAACCCCACGCCATTACCCCTGGCCCATCTCCCCTGCGCCTCTGCCCTGTGGACTGGTCTCCTGAACCCCACGCCATTACCCCTGGCCCATCTCCCCTGCGCCTCTGCCCTGTGGACTGGTCTCCTGAACCCGCCATTACCCTCGGCCCATCTCCCCTGCGCCTCTGCCTTGTGGACTGGTCTCCTGAACCCCCCGCCATTACGCCTGGCCCATCTCCCCTGCACCTCTGCCCTGTGGACTGGTCTGAACTCCCCGCCATTACCCTCGGCCCATCTCCCCTGAGCCTCTTCCCTGTGGACTGGTCTCCTGAACCACCCTCTCTCCTGTCTCTTACTTTTAAGCTCGGCCTCCCCCTGCCTTGGTGTTCTTCTGCAGCGTTGTCACCCCTGCATTGTATGTCCTATCTCATACTGTTGCGTCCCCTGCTGACATTTCTCTGATATCTCCTAGCCACGTGATCTTCTCATTCTCTGTCTCTAAATCTGTCCCGGACCCTGCTGCCCCCCCCCGCCTCTCTTACCCTGCTGCCCCCTGCCTCTCTTTCTTACCCTGCTGCCCCCTGCCTCTCTTTCTTACCCTGCTGCCCCCGCCTCTCTTTCTTACCCTGCTGCCCCCGCCTCTCTTTCTTACCCTGCCGCCCCCCCGCCTCTCTTACCCTGCCGCCCCCCGCCTCTCTTACCCTGCCGCCCCCCGCCTCTCTTACCCTGCCGCCCCCCCGCCTCTCTTACCCTGCCGCCCCTCGCATCTCTTACCCTGCCGCCCCTCGCATCTCTTACCCTGCCGCCCCTCGCATCTCTTACCCTGCCGCCCCTCGCATCTCTTACCCTGCCGCCCCTCGCCTCTTACCCTGCCGCCCCCCCCCGCCTCTCTTACCCTGCCGCCCCCCCCGCCTCTCTTACCCTGCCGCCCCCCCCGCCTCTCTTACCCTGCCTCCCCCCCGCCTCTCTTACCCTGCCTCCCCCCGCCTCTCTTACCCTGCCGCCCCCCGCCTCTCTTACCCTGCCGCCCCCCGCCTCTCTTACCCTGCCGCTCCCCCGCCTCTCTTACCCTGCCGCCCCCCACTTTTCCTTAAAATGTTGCCTCCCCTTCTTCATTAGACATGTTCCCATGTTTCCGATATCTTATTGTCAAGTAAGCTTCTGATCCTCTGTTTCTAAAGCTCTGCCTCCCCCCCCCCCCCCCGCCTCTCTTACCCTTCTGCCTCCCCGGACTTACTGATTCGCTGGTCTCCTACTTCCCGCCCTCCTCACCATAAACTTTTACCTCCACTGCTATATAAATTATTAATCTTCCTCCTGTGAACCCCGGGTCCTCCCCATCACTTCCTGCCGCCCCCTAATGGCGCCGCTCTTCCTCTTCTTAGGTCCACAGCCTGGCATTCCTCAAAGGTTTCCAAGAAGGAGGAGAGATGAGCTGCTCATCGCCGGAGTTCCTGTAGTCACCGTTCACAGCATGAAGTATCCGACTGTCCTTCCACGGCTGTCCGTCACACTCGCCTCCGATCTCCCGCTCGCTCCCGTTATCTATTATTTCCTGCTTCGTTATAACCCCGCCCCTGAGGAACTGTTCCTATTTTTCCAGAATCCTGTGGGAGATGGCAGTGATTGGCTGAGGGATCTCTATACGGATAAAGGACGCTGTAAATATTTTCTATACGGAGAATCCTCTGCCGTCCCCCATCACTGCCTTTTGGGGGGGGGGGAGACCCCTGAACTGGGGGGGTTGCGCTTCTGACATTGTCAGCACTGGTGTGAAGCGTCACCGCCGCCCGATTCTCCCACAGAACTGCGCAAAATGTTTTATTTATTCTACTGATTTCAAGGAGAGAAAGAGTAGTAAAACAAAGTGCCCCCCATCCCCCCGCTCTACTGTAGGCGGCCATGTTGTGGGCGTGGCCAACGGGCAAGGCGTCACTGGATCATTCCTCAAAGTCGCGCTGCTTCTCTACGTATTGCCTGCAGTACGGCCGCTTCCATTGGATGTGGAGGGGGGATGGGCTGCTCTGGAACAGGGCCTGCTGGGAAATATCGGGTAAATTGCTGCTTTTATATAGAGGGAGCAACAGGGACATCTTAAGGCCAAAGCGGGTGCTGCAGGTAGATACATTTCAATGTTGCTGTAGCTTTTGGATCTCCTGACCTGACAGATGCTTTTGGCAGACGGTAGTCGCCCGTTGCAAAAAGATCTCCGGTCCAGGCTGGTAATTTTGGGGCGACGCTGATCTCTGGTATTTCGCCGCTGATGGCTGCAGATTGCACAGAGCACAGGCAGCCCTCTGCTGACATCTTGTGGCCACTGTCTGGTACTGCAGCGGCTGAGTATAATGCACTACAGGGGGCGCGGTGGCCCCTTATAAGGGATCGTCGTGCATTTGACTGTTTTTCTCTCCCGTTTTCCCGTTGTTTTTTTTTGTTTTATAACTTATAACTTGTGTACAGATGTGTATCACGTTGTGTTAGGGCGAATGACGCTGTCACTGTACCTATGGTTTGAAACCCATTCAATAATCTACCTCTTCCAGTAAGTGTTTATTTTTTTATGATTTTTTTTTTTTCCGTTGGTGATGTTTTCCGTGTTTTTTTTTTTTTTTGTTCATTCTTTAATTTCCTAAATGTGAAAAAAGACCCAGAATCCCTGAAAACTTGAATTTAGCGTCTTCAGGTTTTATTTAATGATTGTTGGTCTGAGCCGACATCTTAAATAAATTCTGTCCTGCCTTTTACACCTGTCGTGTATTGTGATTTTTACCTTCCTAGTGGTTGAGGGTCCTCAGTAACTCCTTCTGTCCAATACTGTCCTCTGCATGGGCCGCATGGTCGATCTGTGGTCGGACACATCACAACTTCCGGTACTGATGGCGTCTTAAGTAGCAGCTGAGTCCTGTGACCCATAAGTACAAAGGCAGAACTAGCAACAGAACACTGAATGCAGCTCTGGGAGCAACTAGAGTGTGAAACAGCGATACAGCAGAATAATGAGTGCAGCTATTGGGGCAACTGGAGTATAACCAGAAGTAGTAGCAGAATAGTGAGTGCAGCTCTGGAAGTAACTGGAGTATAATACCAGAATACAACAAAATAGTGAGTGCAGCTATTGGGGCATCTGGATCGTAAGAAGATGAAGCAGCAGAATAGTGAGTGCAGCTATTGGGGCATCTGGATCGTAAGAGGATGAAGCAGCAGAATAGTGAGTGCAGCCATTGGGGCAACTGGATCGTAAGAGGATGAAGCAGCAGAATAGTGAGTGCAGCCATTGGGGCAACTGGATCGTAAGAGGATGAAGCAGCAGAATAGTGACTGCAGCCATTGGGGCAACTGGATCGTAAGAGGATGAAGCAGCAGAATAGTGAGTGCAGCCATTGGGGCAACTGGATCGTAAGAGGATGAAGCAGCAGAATAGTCTGTCCGTGTAGCGGTTCGTGCCGCATTAATTGCGGAAAATCAACTGAATAATAATAAGAGGTTAGCAGCATTCGGATTGCAAAATAGTGCTTTCTTCAAAGCACTATAATGATTACAGACAACAGATGCCAAGAGGAGTGAGGGTCCTGCTACTCGCAAGTTACAATCTATGAGGAAATAGAGTGGGGGGGGGGGGGGACACGAGAGGTGGATGGTAATAATTGCTTGTATTCTACGGTCCGGCCATCAATGTAATAGGGTGTTCATGTAATGCTGCATGAACCGGTCACCAACCAGAATGTGTAAGAGTACAGACACAGGGCTGGTAACTGCATATAGGGTGTGTGAACAGATGATACGGGGGTCCTGGTTTTGACCAAAATTTTATAAGGGCAACACAGGGATAGTTAGATAAATGCGTTGAGGCGGTAGGCCTGTCTGAAGAAATGTGTGTTTAGGTCACACCTAAAACTGTGGGGATTGTGGATTAATCGAATTATCCTGGGAAGTGCATTCCAAAGAATTGGCGCAGCACGTGTAAAGTCTTGGAGACGGGAGTGGGAGGTTCTGATTATTGAGGATGCTAACCTTAGGTCATTAGCAGAACAGAGGGCGCGGGTAGAGTGGTATACTGAGACGAGGGAGGAGATGTAGGGTGGTGCTGAGCTATGGAGGGCTTTGTGGGTGAGGGTAATAAGTTTGTACTGGATTCTGGAGTGGATGGGTAACCAGTGTAAGGACTGGCACAGGCGTCTATAAGTGTTTTCGAGGTGCAGATAACAAGAGCGAGCCAGTGATCGGATGTAGGGGGCGAATGAAAGCTCGGAATCAAGTATGACCCCAAGACAGCGGGCATGTTGCTGGGGAGTAATAGTGGAACCACACACGGAAATGGCAATGTCGGGTATAGGTACATTAGTAGCGGGAGGAAACACAAGGAGTTCAGTCTTTGACAGGTTCAGTTTCCGATATAGTGAGGACATGATGTTAGACACAGCGTTTAGACAATCGCCGGTGATTTCTAGAAAGGCTGGCGTGATGTCAGGAGAAGAAGCGTATAATTGGGTGTCGTCAGCATAGAGATGGTACTGGAAACCAAGTCTACTGATTGACCAATAGGGGCAGTGGAGAAGAGGAGGGGGCCTAGAACCGATCCTTGGGGGACCCCAACAGTAAGGGGAACGTGAGAGGAGGAGGAGCCGGCAAAAGATACAGTAAAGGAGCGGTCAGAGAGATAGGAGGAGAACCAGGAGAGAACGGTGTCCTTGAGGCCAATGGAACGGAGCATAGTGAGGAGGAGCTGATGATCCACAGTGTCGAATGCTGCAGAGAGATCCAAGAGAATTAGCATGGAGTAATGACCATTTGATTTAGCTGTTAGCAGATCATTAGAGACTTTAGTGAGGGCAGTTTCAGTAGAGTGTAAGGAGCGGAAACCGGATTGGAGAGGGTCGAGAAGAGAGTTATCAGAGATAGCGGATAATACGGGAGTGGACCAGGCGTTCCAGGAGTTTAGAGATGAAGGAAAGATTAGAGACAGGTCTATAGTTAGCACAGGTCTGGTCAATGGATTTTTAAGTAATGGATGTATGATGGCATGCTTAAATGAGGAGGGAAAGATACCAGAAGAGAGAGAGAGGTTGAATATTTTTGTTAGGTGAGTGGTGACCGGGGAAATTGACTGGAGGAGATGTGAGGGAATAAGGTCACTGGTGCAAGTAGTAGGGCAAGAAGATGCAAGGAGCCTGATCTCTTGATTTGAGTAGGGAATGAAAAGTGTCAAAGGGACGTTTCGGGTTATTGGACAGTGAGGTAATGAGGGTGTTGAAATAGGTTTGTTTGGAGAGGTGAAGGGCAGTGTTGTATGTTCTAAGCATAAACTTATAATGGATGAAATCTTCGGGTAGACAGGATTTTCTCCACAGACGTTCGGCCCACCTGGAGCACCGCTGTAGGAAGCGTGTTTGCAGCGTGTGCCAGGGTTGCAGTTTCATCCAGGGCACTTTGCAGGGTTTCAGTGCAGAATCAGGACATGAGAGGGAGGAGATAGCGGCCAACGATGACTGCAAGTCCTTCATAAGTTTCTGGGTGTTAATGGCCTGTATGTTTCTAGAAGTGCGGAAAATGAGGGTGTCCTGGGCGGGATGACAGTTTTTGATAATGAAAGAAGGTTGTGGTCAGAGAGCGGGAGAGGGGAGTTTGTGAAATCATCCACTGAGCAAAGTCTGGAGAAGACCAGTTCCAGAGTATTCCCATCTTCATGTGTAGGAGAATTAGTAAGCTGCGAAAGGCCGAAGGAGGAGGTTAGAGATAAAAGGTGAGCGGCAGATGGGGAGAGGGAAAGAGCAATGGGGATGTTACAGTCTCCCATGATGAGGGTGGGGATGTCACAGGAGAGATAGTGTGGAAGCCAGGTGACAAAATGATCAAGGAACTGACAGGTGGGACTCCGATACACCACCGCCACTCGCATGGAGAAGGGGACGTAGAGTCTGACAGCATGGACCTCGAAAGAAGGGAAGACTAGTGACGGTTCTTGGGGGATAACCTGAAAGGTACATGTGGGTGATAGGAGCAGACCAACGCCTCCACCTGCTCTGTTGTCTGACCTCAGGGTATGAGATAAGTGTAGTCCCCCGTATGAGAGCACAGCGGCGGTGGTGTTTGACTGCTGGATCCAGGTTGCCGTAAGTGCCAGAAGGCCAAGAGAATCAGAAAGGAAGAAGTCATGGATGAAGGGAGAGTTTATTACAGAGTATATGATGGTGTGAGGAATCAGAACAGAGAATTCAGCTCTGGGAGTAAATGGTGTAGAAGACAAGATGTAGCAATATAATAGTGAGTGAGGGCTTGGGGGTGACTGGAGTATACGGCACATAGAAATGTAGAAGCAGCTTTGGTGATGACTAGAGTATAACAGGATATAGCAACAGAACATGGATTTCGGCTCTGGGGTAACAGGAGTAGGACAGCTGCACTCGGTGACACAGGATGCGTCTGTATTGGGCTCTGCGATCTCGCGGTGCGCAGGTTGAGTGGTACAGGGCGCAGGGCTCGTCACACTTCCTCTCACGTGATGACTTGCAGAGGGCTGAAGGCAGAAATACGTTAGAGTTTTGTGGTTTCATAAACTGCTGCAATTTCCGCCTTTCTACCCCCCAAAACAAGACTGTACGAGGCTGGAACCAAGACTGAACGGGGCGAAAACTAAGGTATGATAAAAGGGTGGGAAAAATTACAGGGGTCCTGGTCAGACGCTGCTACACGGCACCACTGTATGAGCACTGCTACATCAGGCCCTCAGATCTGGTGTATACACTGCTATACCGCTACACGTACAGGGTGCAATCAGGTATTCACCCCGTTATCAGCAGCTTTTGTACTTAATGGAGCCCTTCTGGCTGTTATAACTTGCTGCATCGCCAGACACCAGCTTATGGCAGTGTTCCTGAGGATTCTTAACCCCGTCATCTTGGGAGATCCAATAGTCTAATGCTGTCCAAGCTAGCTCCCGCGCGCTTTACTGTAGACGTTGCCGAGCTCCCGCGCGCTTCACTATAGATGTCGCCTAGCCCCCGCCGCGCTTCACTGTAGACGTCGCTGAGCTCCCGCGCGCTTTACTGTAAACGTCGCCTAGCCCCCGCCGCGCTTCACTGTAGACGTCGCTGAGCTCCCCCGCGCTTCACTGTAGACGTCGCCTAGCCCCCGCTGCACTTCACTGTAGACGTCGCTGAGCTCCCCTGCACCTCACTGTAGACGTCGCTGAACTCCCCCGCGCTTCACTGTAGACGTCGCCTAGCCCCCGCTGCACTTCACTGTAGACGTTGCTGATCTCCCCTGCACCTCACTGTAGACGTCGCTGAGCTCCCCCGCGCTTCACTGTAAACGTCGCCTAGCCCCCGCCGCGCTTCACTGTAGACGTCGCCGAGCTCCCCTGCACCTCACTGTAGACGTCACCGAGCTCCTCCGTGCTTCACTGTAGACGTCGCCTAGCCCCCGCTGCACTTCACTGTAGACGTTGCTGATCTCCCCTGCACCTCACTGTAGACGTCGCTGAGCTCCCCCGCGCTTCACTGTAAACGTCGCCTAGCCCCCGCCGCGCTTCACTGTAGACGTCGCCGAGCTCCCCTGCACCTCACTGTAGACGTCACCGAGCTCCTCCGTGCTTCACTGTAGACGTCGCCTAGCCCCCGCCGCGCTGCACTGTAGACGTCGCCGAGCCCCCGCCGCGCTTCACTGTAGACGTCGCTGAGGTCCCCTGCACCTCACTGTAGACGTCACTGAGCCCCCGCCGCGCTTCACTGTAGACGTCGCTGAGCTCCCCTGCACCTCACTGTAGACGTCACTGAGCTCCCCCGTGCTTCACTGTAGACGTCGCTGAGGTCCCCTGCACCTCACTGTAGACGTCGCTGAGCTCCCCCGCGCTTCACTGTAGACGTCACTGAGCTCCCCCGTGCTTCACTGTAGACGTCGCCTAGCCCCCGCTGCGCTTCACTGTAGATGTTGCCTATCCCCCGCCGCGCTTCACTGTAGACGTCGCTGAGGTCCCCTGCACCTCACTGTAGATGTCACTGAGCCCCCGCCGCGCTTCACTGTAGACATCACTGAGCTCCCCTGCACCTCACTGTAGACGTCACTGAGCTCCCCGGTGCTTCACTGTAGACGTCTCTGAGCTCCCCTGCACCTCACTGTAGATGTCACTGAGCCCCCGCCGCGCTTCACTGTAGACGTCACTGAGCTCCCCTGCACCTCACTGTAGACGTCACTGAGCTCCCCGGTGCTTCACTGTAGACGTCGCTGAGGTCCCCTGCACCTCACTGTAGATGTCACTGAGCCCCCGCCGCGCTTCACTGTAGACGTCACTGAGCTCCCCTGCACCTCACTGTAGACGTCACTGAGCTCCCCGGTGCTTCACTGTAGACGTCTCTGAGCTCCCCTGCACCTCACTGTAGACGTCGCTGAGCTCCCCCGCGCTTCACTGTAGACGTCGCTGAGCTCCCCTGCACCTCACTGTAGACGTCACTGAGCTCCCCCGTGCTTCACTGTAGACGTCGCCTATCCCCCGCCGCGCTTCACTGTAGACGTTGCCGAGCCCCCGCCGCGCTTCACTGTAGACGTCGCCTATCCCCCGCCGCGCTTCACTGTAGACGTCGCCGAGCCCCCTCCACTGTAGATGTCGTCGAGCCCCCTCTACGCTCCACTGTAGATGTAGTCGAGCCCCCGCCACGCTCCACTGTAGATGTCGTCGAGCCCCCGCCACGCTCCACTGTAGATGTCGTCGAGCCCCCGCCACGCTCCACTGTAGATGTCGTCGAGCCCCCGCCACGCTCCACTGTAGATGTCGTCGAGCCCCCGCCACGCTCCACTGTAGATGTCGTCGAGCCCCCGCCACGCTCCACTGTAGATGTCGTCGAGCCCCCGCCACGCTCCACTGTAGATGTCGTCGAGCCCCCGCCACGCTCCACTGTAGATGTCGTCGAGCCCCCGCCACGCTCCACTGTAGATGTCGTCGAGCCCCCGCCACGCTCCACTGTAGATGTCGTCGAGCCCCCGCCACGCTCCACTGTAGATGTCGTCGAGCCCCCGCCACGCTCCACTGTAGATGTCGTCGAGCCCCCGCCACGCTCCACTGTAGATGTCGTCGAGCCCCCGCCACGCTCCACTGTAGATGTCGTCGAGCCCCCGCCACGCTCCACTTTAGATGTCGTCGATCCCCCGCCACGCTCCACTGTAGATGTCGTCGATCCCCCGCCACGCTCCACTGTAGATGTCGTCGATCCCCCGCCACGCTCCACTGTAGATGTCGTCGAGCCCCCGCCACGCTCCACTGTAGATGTCGTCGAGCCCCCGCCACGCTCCACTGTAGATGTCTTCGAGCCCCCGCCACGCTCCACTGTAGATGTCATTGAGCCCCCACCACGCTTCACTGCAGGCGTCACTGAGCCTCCTAAACCTGATCTGTAACGGGGTGAATAATTTTGGATGTACGGTAAATCCTCCATGACAGCAGGTATCGGGTGGGTGCCTACATTATTACATGGAACTGTTCACACATCGCGCTTGTTCTGACCGGACCTGATATAACTGTAGGTGTCGGCAGCAGAACATTAACCCCTTCATGATTTTGGCTTCTCCCTTTCTGTCACAGGTTGTCCGACTCCCTTGATATGGCGGCACCTCCAGCGATCTCTGCCGACCTCCCCACGGCCAATGCTCTCCTGCCTCCTTCCTGCGGCCAGTGTCTGGTGGCCATACTGGTGCTCGGCGCTCTCACGGCGCTCTTCATGGTCGTCTGCCTGTCGCTGTCATTTAAGCTGTCGCTGAGGTCCAGGCAGTCTCGCCGGAGTAGAGACGTGGTTGCTTCTGTGCCCCTGGAGTTATGGGCAACGCCGCCAACCTCACAAAGCCAGACCAACCTCCTGTGGCCCTCAGAACCAGTGATGACACCTCGTCCCCCGCCCAACACTGACTGGGCCGAGGCCTTGTTTCGGCAGCCGCGGGTGACAGTGCAGGACATCGATGAGTTCTGGTGGAGGAACTACAGAGACCTGTGACCTCCTCCCACACCCGCCAACCAGGATCACGGGGCGATCGGCTGGCAGAACCAATAGAAGAACTGTATGCAAATGAAGAGCCCTCAGCCAATCAGAATCCTAGAAACACTCTCAGACTCATAAACTGCTGCTCCTCGAGTCCAAGGGGCGGAGCAAGATCCTCATCTTTTCTTTGGATTGGTCAGTTGAGCTGATTGGGGGGAATGGTTTACCCTCCTAATTGGGGTATCTTATAGGTGCAGACACCCGGCATATTTTAAGAGTTGTCTGTTTTTACGTCTCGTACATAGATGTCCAATATGGAGGCGATTATGAACCCCTAAACCGGGTGGTGAGAGGTCTGTAAATACCAATATATATGAGGGGGGCCGCTCCGGCAGACTGATCGCCGTGCAATTCATCCCTCCACATTTACATTAGAAGGGTGTGGATACTTCTGCAAGCACTTTATTGTTTTAGTATTTGACTACAGGATCTGATTACACAGGATCTGTTTGTAGTCTGTAACCATGGAGACACCTAGCAACGCAGAGGCACTATATACACAATCAAGGTTGCGGGGGTTTTTTTGTTATTTAAAGGGCATTAGAAAATGGCTGCAAAAGTCTCCACACCCTCCAAGTGTCCCCTGTACAGCCCATACCACGCCGGTGACTTATACGTGGTGCGGTCACATGACGCAGCAGACGGCGCTGATTTTTGCCTGCTTCCGGGGTTTTATGTTGTAGATTTCGTCTTCTTTTTCCATTAATAAAGATGAAGGTAAGAGCGGAGGATTCGGCGGCAGCGTCATTACTCCAGGGGTCACATGAAGGGAGGCGGTGATGATCCCCAACAATTACTGGGACTCCATGATATCAAGTATGCCCCCAAAATGCCTGGGTGACCCCATAACAACCACCATGCTGGTGACCCTATAAAGCCAACTCTGCCCCCATGGATGCCCCAGTAACCCCAGAGCTGCAGCTGTGCCCCCCTGTAGAAGGCTTAGAGCCCCCATAGTGGCCACCTTATAGCAGCCACTGCCCCCATGACAGCTCTTCTGTCCCGAAAGCAGCCATTATGCCCAGTTCCTCTGGGCGCCCCTCGCTGTGGTCCAGAGGTGACATTTGGGGCAGGAGAAGGCCCCAATGCAGCAATGAGGGGGTCCATGCAAAGTGCGTTACGGGGTCCACTTTCTTGATTGATACCCCTGATGCCATCTGTCTCAGGTCACCATTACTGCCCCCTTCTGGTCCCTTTAAGGGCCGATTATCACCCCGGGCCGCATACGGGAAGTGCCGACTCATCGACTTCTGCTTTACACGGACGGCGGGTGCTGCGTAATCTGCACGCAGACCGAGATACTGGGAAACGGAGCAATCAGCCATAGCCAAATAAAAGGGGAAGGAAGGTGAAATAAGACCGAGTGATGTGATAATGCCCCGGAGAGCATTCGTAGAAGTGTCGTCCCTCCACCTGACGATTCATCCTGAGCTTCCTGGTTCATGAATAGAATGTGAACGCTGCAGTATGGACTGACACAAAATTATCAAAATGTATCTCAGGATCAGTCTGTCTTACACTGGAGCCCCATCACCATTTTTTTTTTTTTTACCTCCCTGGGCCCCATCTGTCCCCCCTTCCTCGTAAGAGTTGTACCCCCATTTGTGAGCACCTATTTGCTCCGGATGACTCTATTGGGGTACGTTCACACCAAGGCTTTGACCTGAGAATCCACATAAAAAACTGCTGGATCCAAAAAGTGGATTTGGTGCAGATTTTGCCCCTTTTTTTATTATAATGAAGATTGTATCCACCAGATGTGGAATTTGTTTCCATCTCAAGAACCGTGAAAAATTTAAAAATTTTGCCTCCGTTTCGCCTTGGAAAACGAGTCAAAAAATTTTTACCGTTTTTTAACACAAGGAAAAAAGTGCTCCGTGCGCCCCGTGGACGCAGTCTCTCGTTCTAATCAAGCAGAAGTTTGTTGTTCGCAGATTTATAACTATGTGGATTTTTGTGGGGAATCGGAGCTGAAGATTTTAGCAGTAACGGGTTTGGAGGGTCCCTCTGCTCAGTCCAGGAGAGGTCACGATTGACACATTTTCGTCCCCCCGAGCCATAACCATCGTACTGGACTCCATTTTTTAGAAAAGTTATATTTTTGTGCATGTTGCAAAGTAACGGTTGGTGGAGCAGCGTGGGCAGGCGAGGCGGGCCAAGGACGACCACGCTCAGCTTTGATTTACTGTAGACCCTCCCATCGTTATGAGAAGGAAGTTACACTCAGAGATAGAAGAATGAGCAAAGCCGCATGACGCCACCATACACCACGGCTGGAGGAAATGAAGAGGCGCACACTGTGAGAGCGGGGCGCTGGGACACAAGCTCCGGACCACCCTCGGGGACCAGATCTAGGTAAGGAGCTCGCGTCCAGCCGTTTACCTCTAGAATATTTGGTGGTTTCTCATATCCCAAAAACCCTATAGGAGCAGTAAGTGCCCGTCCCTTGTGTGCGACCACGACTCCGTGGGGTGCGGCTGGAGACCTAAAATGACCCCAGCACAATCATAACGGAAAAAAACAAAAAGTTTGCCAGGCTCCATTGTTTTAGTAACTTTGGGCAGGGGGATAATTGTGAAGTAGACCCTCTATACTACAGAGTCCATAGGGGCGACGGGACCGATGTATCATATCTGGAGGGGTTAGGGTGGACATGTTCAGTGCCGGAGTTTTTGGCAACAGCGGATGGAGTGATCGTAGACCAAACAAGTCCAAGAATCCACGTTCTTAGATCTGTAACATCTTAGATACTTCTCTTTTCACATCTTATCTCCTCCATCAACGTGTTTCTAAATTATTTCTTCTCGTTTACTGCTCCAACCACAGGAAATTACTAAATCTTGTGGCACAGGAGCGGCCAGCACCCTTCCGGTATCATACCTCAGGTTCTTAAGAGGAAAGAGAGACAAGGTCCTGAGGATGCTAGCTGAGCACAAGTATAGAACATCCTCTGGTGGCCACAGTGGTGGTCCTCACCAGCATAGACTGACTGATGGGGTTAGGCAGGGAACGGCATGTCCATCACTACCATTCATTGCTGGTTGGACAACCCTGTTAAGATGTTTTTTGGTGACATTTTTGTTTGGTATTTTATTTTTTAGGTTTCCCAAAGAAGCAGAAGAGAATTGAACACATTGGGAAGCCCATGATGGAAGGTGTACTTGTAAAGATAATGTTGCTCCTCCTGTCAGGGAGGTGTTCTCAATGCCAGGACCCAACGGACAACATGATTGAGAAGAATAATGAAAAATATTTCACCACCACTGGTTTAGTATCTGATGGCTCCAGAGATGATGCAACCAGAAATAAGGTCTCTGGAGAGATCGAAATGTCAACTGCAGAACTTCCGATGTTACGTGCAATTACCAAAGGGTCAGGAGTAACCCTGGAGCAAGAGATGAGGTCAACTGGTGGGACAACTGTAGAAGAAGCATCCAACTCCAACAGCAGTGAGCCATCATCTACAACCTTCAGACTTATACCCGTTATTGGCATCGTCAGCAATCCTACAGATGTCTCAGTCACAAGCCATGAACATAATAAGACAGATGGACATGAGACGACTCCTTCACACCCAAATTATTGGACAATGGGAACTTCTAAACCTGTAGACTCAAAAAGAACCTCAAATCCTACGTCACCGCCATCCAAAGGGAAACGAATGGACGAGATGACAGTCATCCTGATCGCGGTCTGCATCTTCATCCTAATCTTAATCCTGATCTCTGTCATTGTTGTGTTGGTGAGGAACAAGAGAAGGAGTGGCTCTCAGAGCTTCCATACCCAGAGCAGAAGCTCCAAACGGGAGAACGTCTGGGCGGGACAGGTCCCGGACCTCGGAGATGGGAAGATAACAGAGCGTCCAGGAGGGACAGAAAATGGGGCTGCCGGAAACAAACCGGAAAAGGAACAAGAGATGATCACGTTCATCAGTAACGAGAAGAACGATTCCGTGGAGGAGTTGAACGAGATGAATAATGGAACCGCCCAGGAGGAGCAGAAGCCACTGCTGGAGAACGGTCCGGAGGAGAAGGATGAAACGGCCGCGACTCTGAATGTGGAGCAGGAGCTGGTGTGAGATGGACAGACGGTGGGTCAGCGTCCAGCAGTATAAAGTACAGTGTATTACGTACAGCCGGCAGCATATAACCGTACAGGACTTTATCACTGAAGGGTTAATCCAACGCGTCCGCGGCGCACACAGCGGACATTGCTTATTATGGGATTTTCTCACACTGGACTCAGAGCGTAAAGCTCGGAGGATGGACCCCGGACGAGAACCTGTACAGGGGCGACTGGGATCCACTAACTTAACCCTTTATAGCACATCTATCCATAGAAAATATCTCCTTTCTATCCATGTATCATGTCTGCATCTCTAGGACTTTCTATAAGGCCGGGGTCAGACTTGCGAGAAACTCGCACGAGTCTCGCGTCTCAATACCCGGCACTGCCGCCGGCACTCGGACCGGAGCGCTCAGCTGCATAGAAATACAGCCGCACGTTCCATCCCGCGTGCCGGCGGCAGTGCCGGGTATTGAGGTGCGAGTTTCTCGCAAGTCTGACCCCGGCCTTTTACTATATTTTCTGCATTAGTTGAATAGTTGATATATATATATATACACATTATACAGGTGGCAGCCATGTTGGGGCCCCGGGGACATTTCTGGGGTGATGGTGCCGTCACCTTCATGTCCTCGCGGTGCGGCTGCTTTTGCTCGGCCATTACTTCTGTAATTAGTTGATGAATATATTTTCTCATTAAATATTTTTTTTCTATCTCCTGATCTCCGAGTTGTTACTTCTTGAGCCGCTGAAATCCTCTGTGCTGCTGTAACTAGGGGAGTAGAAAAATGACAAAGAGCAAAGAAACCATAATAAAAGATGTAAGAAGTGAGAGAACTGTGGGCGGCCACACCACACCGGCCCCCCGACTACTGCTCTCTGTTATCAGCCACATCCGGCTTCAAGCTGGGGTTGTAGAAATGGTGACGGGAGGGTGGGGGTAGTAGTTCTAATAATGGTAGTAGTAATGACGATACTAGTGGCACGTGTAGGAATGAGAGTACTGATAGCGGTGATGATGATGGTGATAGTAGTGATACTTATAGTAATAGTGTTGGCTGTACTGATAGTATTAATGGTGATGTTTGTAGTAACAATAGTGGCCATAATGATACTAGTATTAGCATGTATAATACCCCCGCAGTACTCCCAGTGGCCAGCACGGGCTGCTCTTACCCATGATGCTTTGTGTCTGATCATCACTTGCTCTCATCCCATCCAGGTGTCTACGGGGAGTGGGGTACACGAGGCGCCGTACATGGGGGTCTCACAGTGTCGCCGCAAGCTGCTATGTAAATTAAGTACTGCGATAAAGGGAAAAATATTCCATGCCTGTGGATGTAGAAAGCTCATCACCCGACAAACTGGGAACTATAGGAAAAGATCGGGGCAACTGTCTCTTTAAACCAATGACATCATTTCCATGACATCACAATATCTAGTGTCACACACAAAGGATTGTGCGATACCTGAGACCGCGCCTGAATGGTCAAACAGAACGGGCCACACCCCAAAAGGACAAAGCTAAACCTGGCAAACAAGACAGAAACGACTGCTGCAACCGGAGACCACAGACAACTGATACCACAAGAAAGGGACAGACATCATATGCATACATCCAAGAATAGAAATCATCATCCCATAAACAGTAGAACGCCGTGCTCCTGACACCATAAATATCCCTACATACGTCAAAAATGTATAATACCACACACATGTATATAACTACTATAATACTGCTCCTATGTACAAGAATATAACTACTATAATACTACTCCCTATGTACAAGAATATAACTACTATAATACTGCTCCCTATGTACAAGAATATAACTACTATAATACTGCTCCCTATATACAAGAATATAACTACTATAATACTGCCCCCTATGTACAAGAATATAACTACTATAATACTGCCCCTATATACAAGAATATAACTACTATAATACTGCTCCTATGTACAAGAATATAACTACTATAATACTGCTCCTATGTAAAAGAATATAACTACTATAATACTGCCCCTATGTACAAGAATATAACTACTATAATACTGCCCCCTATGTACAAGAATATAACTACTATAATACTGCCCCTATGTACAAGAATATAACTACTATAATACTGCCCCCTATGTACAAGAATATAACTACTATAATACTGCCCCTATATACAAGAATATAACTACTATAATACTGCTCCTATGTACAAGAATATAACTACTATAATACTGCTCCTATGTACAAGAATATAACTACTATAATACTGCCCCCTATGTACAAGAATATAACTACTATAATACTGCCCCTATGTACAAGAATATAACTACTATAATACTGCACCAATGTACAAGAATATAACTACTATAATACTGCCCCTATGTACAGGAATATAACTACTATAATACTGCCCCCTATATACAAGAATATAACTACTATAATACTGCCCCCTATGTACAAGAATGTAACTACTATAATACTGCCCCTATGTACAACATTATAACTACTATAATACTGCTCCTATATACAAGAATATAACTACTATAATACTGCCTCTATGTACAAGAATATAACTACTATAATACTGCTCCTATATACAAGAATATAACTACTATAATACTGCACCAATGTACAGGAATATAACTACTATAATACTGCCCCCTATATACAAGAATATAACTACTATAATACTGCCTCTATGTACAACATTATAACTACTATAATACTGCCCCTATGTACAAGAATATAACTACTATAATACTGCCCCTATGTACAAGAATATAACTACTATAATACTGCCCCTATGTACAAGAATATAACTACTATAATACTGCTCCCTATGTACAAGAATATAACTACTATAATACTGCCCCTATGTACAGGAATATAACTACTATAATACTACCCCCTATATACAAGAATATAACTACTATAATACTGCCTCTATGTACAACATTATAACTACTATAATACTGCCCCTATGTACAAGAATATAACTACTATAATACTGCCCCTATGTACAAGAATATAACTACTATAATACTGCTCCTATATACAAGAATATAACTACTATAATACTGCCCCTATGTACAACATTATAACTACTATAATACTGCCCCTATGTACAAGAATATAACTACTATAATACTGCTCCTATATACAAGAATATAACTACTATAATACTGCCTCTATGTACAACATTATAACTACTATAATACTGCCCCTATATACAAGAATATAACTACTATAATACTGCCCCTATGTACAGGAATATAACTACTATAATACTGCCCCTATGTACAAGAATATAACTACTATAATACTGCCTCTATGTACAACATTATAACTACTATAATACTGCCCCTATGTACAAGAATATAACTACTATAATACTGCTCCTATATACAAGAATATAACTACTATAATACTGCACCAATGTACAAGAATATAACTACTATAATACTGCCCCTATGTATAGGAATATAACTACTATAATACTGCCCCCTATATACAAGAATATAACTACTATAATACTGCCTCTATGTACAACATTATAACTACTATAATACTGCCCCCTATGTACAAGAATATAACTACTATAATACTGCTCCTATATACAAGAATATAACTACTATAATACTGCCCCCTATGTACAAGAATATAACTACTATAATACTGCCCCCTATATACAAGAATATAACTACTATAATACTGCCCCTATGTACAAGAAAATAACTACTATAATACTGCCTCTATGTACAACAATATAACTACTATAATACTGCCCCCCATGTACAAGAATATAACTACTATAATACTGCTCCTATGTACAAGAATATAACTACTATAATACTGCCTCTATGTACAAGAATATAACTACTATAATACTGCCTCTATGTACAAGAATATAACTACTATAATACTGCTCCTATATACAAGAATATAACTACTATAATACTGCCCCCTATGTACAAGAATATAACTATAATACTGCTCCTATATACAAGAATATAACTACTATAATACTGCCCCTATGTACAAGAATATAACTACTATAATACTGCCCCCTATGTACAAGAATATAACTATAATACTGCTCCTATATACAAGAATATAACTACTATAATACTGCTCCTATGTACAAGAATATAACTACTATAATACTGCCCTCTATGTACAAGAATATAACTACTATAATACTGCTCCCTATGT
The DNA here is from genome assembly GCF_039654945.1 of Dendrobates tinctorius. Classification (NCBI taxonomy): domain Eukaryota; kingdom Metazoa; phylum Chordata; class Amphibia; order Anura; family Dendrobatidae; genus Dendrobates; species Dendrobates tinctorius. Next base: position 3,890,016 of record NW_027361819.1, read on the forward strand.
ACAAGAATATAACTACTATAATACTGCCCCTATGTACAAGAATATAACTACTATAATACTGCCCCTATATACAAGAATATAACTATTATAATACTGCCCCTATGTACAAGAATATAACTACTATAATACTGCTCCTATGTACAAGAATATAACTACTATAACACTGCCCCCTATGTACAAGAATATAACTACTATAACACTGCCCCTATGTACAAGAATATAACTACTATAATACTGCCCCTATGTACAAGAATATAACTACTATAATACTGCCCCTATGTACAAGAATATAACTACTATAATTCTGCCCCCTATGTACAAGAATATAACTACTATAATACTGCCCCTATATACAAGAATATAACTATTATAATACTGCCCCCTATATACAAGAATATATCTACTATAATACTGCTCCTATGTACAAGAATATAACTACTATAATACTGCCCCCTATGTACAAGAATATAACTACTATAACACTGCCCCTATGTACAAGAATATAACTACTATAATACTGCCCCCTATGTACAAGAATATAACTACTATAACACTTCCCCTATGTACAAGAATATAACTACTATAATACTGCCCCCTATGTACAAGAATATAACTACTATAATACTGCTCCTATGTACAAGAATATAACTACTATAATACTGCCCCCTGTGTACAAGAATATAACTACTATAATACTGCCCCTATATACAAGAATATAACTACTATAATACTGCTCTTTTGTCACTGTCTCTGGATTTGCTTGGTGTTTTTCTGGTGCTTTTATTGCTTAGTGACTGATAATTGTGTTTTGTCGCCTTCAGTCATCATTATGGAGAAGCCTCGTTATTTCCGGGACACAGCAGCTGTATCTGTAGCGGCTGAGATACGGCTGAGATACAGTAGCAATGACAGACGATACATTGTTTCCATCGAGATTTTATGCCAAAGGGGGGTTTTTTTGTTTTTTTTTTGCTATTTGGGGATTTGTGTTTCGGTCATGGTCCTCACAGTTTTCTGCCTGCACAGGGCCGGTAGTGCACAACTCTCTCCCATGGAAGTCAATGCCTAACCCTAGGCTATGGTTTCCTAGGATCCGTGGCCCCGGGCGCTGCCGCCTGTCGTCTCCAGAGTGACACAGACCCGAACTCCGGCTGAGGCACACGGAGTTTTTAGAGCGATGTTTGGATCAGATGCTCTCCAGCTCCTCCAAAACTTTGAATTTCTGATCAGTTTCCGCTCCAAAAACTGCGCAAAAAACGCAGTGTGAATGAAGGCTAAGGGTCCATTGAGACGTCGTAGTATCGACACATCCGTGATCCCAGTCTTACAGGCACGACCAGTCAGACGATAGACAGGCGTCTGACAGCTACACGGACACAGGTGGGTGTGGGGACAGCGCCTTCTCCAGACCACACGGGGTTAATCAGAGGAACTGGAAAAACTGCATTTTCTGCGTTTATAATGTATGAGGAGGACGCCCGGCGGCCGTTTATCCCACCCCCGACATGAGCGCCGCTGGGCTGGGACTGACCCACAGAGCTCACGCTCCATCCACCCGGAGCAAAGTCACACCATCGAGGAAACAACACCAGACCACCGAGACCCAAGAGCTAACGCTCAGTGACAGAGCCCGGAGCGACCACACAGAGGAGCAGACAGACGGAGGGGCAGCGAAGATCCCAACCCCAAAGCTAACACTAATCAGAGGGCGAGGAGAGGAAACCCCAGCAAAAAGGTACAAGACATGATGGGGAGGTAGTACTGAGTATCACACAGGAGAGGATTAGATACACGGCTCAGCAGTCAGTGTCACACAGGAGAGAATTAGATACACGGCTCAGCAGTCAGTGTCACACAGGATAGGATTAGATACACAGCTCAGCAGTCAGCGTCACACAGGATAGGATTAGATACACAGCTCAGCAGTCAGCATCACACAGGATAGGATTAGATACACGGCTCAGCAGACAGTATCACACAGGATAGTAATAGATACACGGCTCAGCAGTCAGTATCACACAGGAGAGGATTAGATACACGGCTCAGCAGTCAGTATCACACAGGAGAGGATTAGATACACGGCTCAGCAAACAGTATCACACAGGATAGGTTTAGATACATGGCTCAGCAGTCAGTATCACACAGTATAGGATTAGATACATGGCTGAGCAGTCAGTATCACACAGGATAGGATTAGATACACGGCTCAGCAGTCAGTATCACACAGTATAGGATTAGATACACGGCTCAGCAGTCAGTATCACACAGGATAGGATTAGATACACGGCTCAGCAGTCAGTATCACACAGGATAGGATTAGATACACGGCTGAGCAGTCAGTATCACACAGGAGAGGATTAGATACACGGCTCAGCAGTCAGTATCACACAGGAGAGGATTGGATACACGGCTCAGCAGTCAGGTAAAAAAAGAAAATTTTTTCAGCTCACCCCAAAGAAGACAGCTATAAGTCCGATCGGTACACGGAATGTGGAAACAGGATCCCTCTGCAGCAAAGCGTAATATGGAAAAAAATTCCAGCATCCAGATCAGTAATTAGATTAAAAAAAATTTTATTCCTTTATTCCAAAATTTAAAAAAATCATAAGATTCTCCATCATGATAAGAGACGCATCAGGACGTGTAGTTGGACGCGTTTCGGACAAAAAACAGTTCTTATTCTAAGACAACACATAATACATCTGAACACATGCTTATAAAGGGAAACAAAGGAAGTCAAGGAACAATCAAGACTAAACATAGCCAGCTGATTAATAGGAGGTAGTAAGTCACAATCACACTTACAAAACACTCAAAATCTCACTCCTAATATTCATACCCGTTGGAACTCTGAATACTCTAATTACTGATCTGGATGCTGGAATTTTTTTCCATATTACGGCTCAGCAGTCAGTATCACACAGGAGAGGATTAGATACACGGCTCAGCAGTCAGTATCACACAGGAGAGGATTAGATACACGGCTCAGCAGTCAGTATCACACAGGAGAGGATTGGATACACGCCTCACCAGTCAGTATCACACAGGACAGGATTGGATACACGGCTCAGCAGTCAGTATCACACAGGAGAGGATTAGATACACGGCTCAGCAGTCAGTATCACACAGTATAGGATTAGATACACGGCTCAGCAGTCAGTATCACACAGGAGAAGATTAGATACACGGCTCAGCAGTCAGTATCACACAGGAGAAGATTAGATACACGGCTCAGCAGTCAGTATCACACAGGAGAAGATTAGATACACGGCTCAGCAGACAGTATCACACAGGATAGGATTAGATACACGGCTCAGCAGTCAGTATCACAGTATAGGATTAGATACACGGCTGAGCAGTCAGTATCACACAGGATAGGATTAGATACACGGCTCAGCAGTCAGTATCACACAGGAGAGGATTAGATACACGGCTCAGCAGTCAGTATCTCACAGGATAGGATTAGATACACGGCTCAGCAGTCAGTATCACACAGGAGAGGATTGGATACACGCCTCACCAGTCAGTATCACACAGGACAGGATTGGATACACGGCTCAGCAGTCAGTATCACACAGGAGAGGATTAGATACACGGCTCAGCAGTCAGTATCACACAGGAGAGGATTAGATACACGGCTCAGCAGTCAGTATCACACAGGAGAGGATTGGATACACGCCTCACCAGTCAGTATCACACAGGACAGGATTGGATACACGGCTCAGCAGTCAGTATCACACAGGAGAGGATTAGATACACGGCTCAGCAGTCAGTATCACACAGTATAGGATTAGATACACGGCTCAGCAGTCAGTATCACACAGGAGAAGATTAGATACACGGCTCAGCAGTCAGTATCACACAGGAGAAGATTAGATACACGGCTCAGCAGTCAGTATCACACAGGAGAAGATTAGATACACGGCTCAGCAGACAGTATCACACAGGATAGGATTAGATACACGGCTCAGCAGTCAGTATCACAGTATAGGATTAGATACACGGCTGAGCAGTCAGTATCACACAGGATAGGATTAGATACACGGCTCAGCAGTCAGTATCACACAGGAGAGGATTAGATACACGGCTCAGCAGTCAGTATCACACAGGATAGGATTAGATACACGGCTCAGCAGTCAGTATCACACAGGAGAGGATTGGATACACGCCTCACCAGTCAGTATCACACAGGAGAGGATTGGATACACGGCTCAGCAGTCAGTATCACACAGGAGAGGATTAGATACACGGCTCAGCAGTCAGTATCACACAGGAGAGGATTAGATACACGGCTCAGCAGTCAGTATCACACAGGAGAGGATTGGATACACGCCTCACCAGTCAGTATCACACAGGACAGGATTGGATACACGGCTCAGCAGTCAGTATCACACAGGAGAGGATTAGATACACGGCTCAGCAGTCAGTATCACACAGTATAGGATTAGATACACGGCTCAGCAGTCAGTATCACACAGGAGAAGATTAGATACACGGCTCAGCAGTCAGTATCACACAGGAGAAGATTAGATACACGGCTCAGCAGTCAGTATCACACAGGAGAAGATTAGATACACGGCTCAGCAGACAGTATCACACAGGATAGGATTAGATACACGGCTCAGCAGTCAGTATCACAGTATAGGATTAGATACACGGCTGAGCAGTCAGTATCACACAGGATAGGATTAGATACACGGCTCAGCAGTCAGTATCACACAGGAGAGGATTAGATACACGGCTCAGCAGTCAGTATCACACAGGATAGGATTAGATACACGGCTCAGCAGTCAGTATCACACAGGAGAGGATTGGATACACGGCTCAGCAGTCAGTATCACACAGGACAGGATTGGATACACGGCTCAGCAGTCAGTATCACACAGGATAGGATTAGATACACGGCTCAGCAGTCAGTATCACACAGGATAGGATTAGATACACGGCTCAGCAGTCAGTATCACAGGATAGGATTAGATACACGGCTAAGCAGTCAGTATCACACAGGAGAGGATTAGATACACGGTTCAGCAGACAGTATCACACAGGATAGGATTAGATACACGGCTGAGCAGTCAGTATCACACAGGATAGGATTAGATACACGGCTGAGCAGTCAGTATCACACAGGAGAGGATTATATACACGGCTCAGCAGTCAGTATCACACAGGATAGGATTAGATACACGGCTGAGCAGTCAGTATCACACAGGATAGGATTAGATACACGGCTCAGCAGTCAGTATCACACAGGATAGGATTAGATACACGGCTCAGCAGACAGTATCACACAGGATAGGATTAGATACACGGCTCAGCAGTCAATATCACACAGGATAGGATTAGATACACGGCTGAGCAGAGAGTATCACACAGGATAGGATTAGATACACGGCTGAGCAGTCAGTATCACACAGGATAGGATTAGATACACGGCTCAGCAGTCAGTATCACACAGGATAGGATTAGATACACGGCTCAGCAGTCAGTATCACACAGGATAGGATAAGATACACGGCTCAGCAGTCAGTATCACAGAGGAGAGGATTAGATACACGGCTCAGCAGTCAGTATCACACAGGAGAGGATTAGATACACGGCTCAGCAGACAGTATCACACAGAAGAGGATTAGATACACGGCTCAGCAGTCAGTATCACACAGAAGAGGATTAAATACACGGCTCAGCAGTCAGTATCACACAGGAGAAGATTAGATACACGGCTCAGCAGACAGTATCACACAGGATAGGATTAGATACACGGCTCAGCAGTCAGTATCACACAGTATAGGATTAGATACACGGCTGAGCAGTCAGTATCACACAGGATAGGATTAGATACACGGCTGAGCAGTCAGTATCACACAGGAGAGGATTGGATACACGGCTCAGCAGTCAGTATCACACAGGATAGGATTAGATACACGGCTCAGCAGTCAGTATCACACAGGAGAGGATTGGATACACGGCTCAGCAGTCAGTATCACACAGGACAGGATTGGATACACGGCTCAGCAGTCAGTATCACACAGGAGAGGATTAGATACACGGCTCAGCAGTCAGTATCACACAGGATAGGATTAGATACACGGCTCAGCAGTCAGTATCACACAGGAGAGGATTGGATACACGGCTCAGCAGTCAGTATCACACAGGACAGGATTGGATACACAGCTCAGCAGTCAGTATCACACGGGAGAGGATTAGATACACGGCTCAGCAGTCAGTATCACACGGGAGAGGATTAGATACACGGCTCAGCAGTCAGTATCACACAGGAGAGGATTAGATACACGGCTCAGCAGTCAGTATCACACAGGATAGGATTAGATACACGGCTCAGCAGTCAGTATCACACAGGATAGGATTAGATACACGGCTGAGCAGTCAGTATCACACAGGAGAGGATTAGATACACAGCTCAGCAGTCAGTATCACACAGGATAGGATTAGATACACGGCTCAGCAGTCAGTATCACACAGGAGAGGATTAGATACACGGCTCAGCAGTCAGTATCACACAGGAGAAGATTAGATACACGGCTCAGCAGACAGTATCACACAGGATAGGATTAGATACACGGCTCAGCAGTCAGTATCACACAGTATAGGATTAGATACACGGCTGAGCAGTCAGTATCACACAGGATAGGATTAGATACACGGCTGAGCAGTCAGTATCACACAGGAGAGGATTGGATACACGGCTCAGCAGTCAGTATCACACAGGATAGGATTAGATACACGGCTCAGCAGTCAGTATCACACAGGAGAGGATTGGATACACGGCTCAGCAGTCAGTATCACACAGGACAGGATTGGATACACGGCTCAGCAGTCAGTATCACACAGGAGAGGATTAGATACACGGCTCAGCAGTCAGTATCACACAGGATAGGATTAGATACACGGCTCAGCAGTCAGTATCACACAGGAGAGGATTGGATACACGGCTCAGCAGTCAGTATCACACAGGACAGGATTGGATACACAGCTCAGCAGTCAGTATCACACAGGAGAGGATTAGATACACGGCTCAGCAGTCAGTATCACACAGGATAGGATTAGATACACGGCTCAGCAGTCAGTATCACACAGGATAGGATTAGATACACGGCTGAGCAGTCAGTATCACACAGGAGAGGATTAGATACACAGCTCAGCAGTCAGTATCACACAGGATAGGATTAGATACACGGCTCAGCAGTCAGTATCACACAGGAGAGGATTAGATACACGGCTCAGCAGTCAGTATCACACAGGAGAAGATTAGATACACGGCTCAGCAGACAGTATCACACAGGATAGGATTAGATACACGGCTCAGCAGTCAGTATCACACAGTATAGGATTAGATACACGGCTGAGCAGTCAGTATCACACAGGAGAAGATTAGATACACGGCTCAGCAGTCAGTATCACACAGGAGAAGATTAGATACACGGCTCAGCAGTCAGTATCACACAGGAGAAGATTAGATACACGGCTCAGCAGACAGTATCACACAGGATAGGATTAGATACACGGCTCAGCAGTCAGTATCACAGTATAGGATTAGATACACGGCTGAGCAGTCAGTATCACACAGGAGAGGATTAGATACACGGCTCAGCAGTCAGTATCACACAGTATAGGATTAGATACACGGCTCAGCAGTCAGTATCACACAGGAGAAGATTAGATACACGGCTCAGCAGTCAGTATCACACAGGAGAAGATTAGATACACGGCTCAGCAGTCAGTATCACACAGGAGAAGATTAGATACACGGCTCAGCAGACAGTATCACACAGGATAGGATTAGATACACGGCTCAGCAGTCAGTATCACAGTATAGGATTAGATACACGGCTGAGCAGTCAGTATCACACAGGATAGGATTAGATACACGGCTCAGCAGTCAGTATCACACAGGAGAGGATTAGATACACGGCTCAGCAGTCAGTATCACACAGGATAGGATTAGATACACGGCTCAGCAGTCAGTATCACACAGGAGAGGATTGGATACACGCCTCACCAGTCAGTATCACACAGGACAGGATTGGATACACGGCTCAGCAGTCAGTATCACACAGGAGAGGATTAGATACACGGCTCAGCAGTCAGTATCACACAGGAGAGGATTAGATACACGGCTCAGCAGTCAGTATCACACAGGAGAGGATTGGATACACGCCTCACCAGTCAGTATCACACAGGACAGGATTGGATACACGGCTCAGCAGTCAGTATCACACAGGAGAGGATTAGATACACGGCTCAGCAGTCAGTATCACACAGTATAGGATTAGATACACGGCTCAGCAGTCAGTATCACACAGGAGAAGATTAGATACACGGCTCAGCAGTCAGTATCACACAGGAGAAGATTAGATACACGGCTCAGCAGTCAGTATCACACAGGAGAAGATTAGATACACGGCTCAGCAGACAGTATCACACAGGATAGGATTAGATACACGGCTCAGCAGTCAGTATCACAGTATAGGATTAGATACACGGCTGAGCAGTCAGTATCACACAGGATAGGATTAGATACACGGCTCAGCAGTCAGTATCACACAGGAGAGGATTAGATACACGGCTCAGCAGTCAGTATCACACAGGATAGGATTAGATACACGGCTCAGCAGTCAGTATCACACAGGAGAGGATTGGATACACGGCTCAGCAGTCAGTATCACACAGGACAGGATTGGATACACGGCTCAGCAGTCAGTATCACACAGGATAGGATTAGATACACGGCTCAGCAGTCAGTATCACACAGGATAGGATTAGATACACGGCTCAGCAGTCAGTATCACAGGATAGGATTAGATACACGGCTAAGCAGTCAGTATCACACAGGAGAGGATTAGATACACGGTTCAGCAGACAGTATCACACAGGATAGGATTAGATACACGGCTGAGCAGTCAGTATCACACAGGATAGGATTAGATACACGGCTGAGCAGTCAGTATCACACAGGAGAGGATTATATACACGGCTCAGCAGTCAGTATCACACAGGATAGGATTAGATACACGGCTGAGCAGTCAGTATCACACAGGATAGGATTAGATACACGGCTCAGCAGTCAGTATCACACAGGATAGGATTAGATACACGGCTCAGCAGACAGTATCACACAGGATAGGATTAGATACACGGCTCAGCAGTCAATATCACACAGGATAGGATTAGATACACGGCTGAGCAGAGAGTATCACACAGGATAGGATTAGATACACGGCTGAGCAGTCAGTATCACACAGGATAGGATTAGATACACGGCTCAGCAGTCAGTATCACACAGGATAGGATTAGATACACGGCTCAGCAGTCAGTATCACACAGGATAGGATAAGATACACGGCTCAGCAGTCAGTATCACAGAGGAGAGGATTAGATACACGGCTCAGCAGTCAGTATCACACAGGAGAGGATTAGATACACGGCTCAGCAGACAGTATCACACAGAAGAGGATTAGATACACGGCTCAGCAGTCAGTATCACACAGAAGAGGATTAAATACACGGCTCAGCAGTCAGTATCACACAGGAGAAGATTAGATACACGGCTCAGCAGACAGTATCACACAGGATAGGATTAGATACACGGCTCAGCAGTCAGTATCACACAGTATAGGATTAGATACACGGCTGAGCAGTCAGTATCACACAGGATAGGATTAGATACACGGCTGAGCAGTCAGTATCACACAGGAGAGGATTGGATACACGGCTCAGCAGTCAGTATCACACAGGATAGGATTAGATACACGGCTCAGCAGTCAGTATCACACAGGAGAGGATTGGATACACGGCTCAGCAGTCAGTATCACACAGGACAGGATTGGATACACGGCTCAGCAGTCAGTATCACACAGGAGAGGATTAGATACACGGCTCAGCAGTCAGTATCACACAGGATAGGATTAGATACACGGCTCAGCAGTCAGTATCACACAGGAGAGGATTGGATACACGGCTCAGCAGTCAGTATCACACAGGACAGGATTGGATACACAGCTCAGCAGTCAGTATCACACGGGAGAGGATTAGATACACGGCTCAGCAGTCAGTATCACACGGGAGAGGATTAGATACACGGCTCAGCAGTCAGTATCACACAGGAGAGGATTAGATACACGGCTCAGCAGTCAGTATCACACAGGATAGGATTAGATACACGGCTCAGCAGTCAGTATCACACAGGATAGGATTAGATACACGGCTGAGCAGTCAGTATCACACAGGAGAGGATTAGATACACAGCTCAGCAGTCAGTATCACACAGGATAGGATTAGATACACGGCTCAGCAGTCAGTATCACACAGGAGAGGATTAGATACACGGCTCAGCAGTCAGTATCACACAGGAGAAGATTAGATACACGGCTCAGCAGACAGTATCACACAGGATAGGATTAGATACACGGCTCAGCAGTCAGTATCACACAGTATAGGATTAGATACACGGCTGAGCAGTCAGTATCACACAGGATAGGATTAGATACACGGCTGAGCAGTCAGTATCACACAGGAGAGGATTGGATACACGGCTCAGCAGTCAGTATCACACAGGATAGGATTAGATACACGGCTCAGCAGTCAGTATCACACAGGAGAGGATTGGATACACGGCTCAGCAGTCAGTATCACACAGGACAGGATTGGATACACGGCTCAGCAGTCAGTATCACACAGGAGAGGATTAGATACACGGCTCAGCAGTCAGTATCACACAGGATAGGATTAGATACACGGCTCAGCAGTCAGTATCACACAGGAGAGGATTGGATACACGGCTCAGCAGTCAGTATCACACAGGACAGGATTGGATACACAGCTCAGCAGTCAGTATCACACAGGAGAGGATTAGATACACGGCTCAGCAGTCAGTATCACACAGGATAGGATTAGATACACGGCTCAGCAGTCAGTATCACACAGGATAGGATTAGATACACGGCTGAGCAGTCAGTATCACACAGGAGAGGATTAGATACACAGCTCAGCAGTCAGTATCACACAGGATAGGATTAGATACACGGCTCAGCAGTCAGTATCACACAGGAGAGGATTAGATACACGGCTCAGCAGTCAGTATCACACAGGAGAAGATTAGATACACGGCTCAGCAGACAGTATCACACAGGATAGGATTAGATACACGGCTCAGCAGTCAGTATCACACAGTATAGGATTAGATACACGGCTGAGCAGTCAGTATCACACAGGAGAAGATTAGATACACGGCTCAGCAGTCAGTATCACACAGGAGAAGATTAGATACACGGCTCAGCAGTCAGTATCACACAGGAGAAGATTAGATACACGGCTCAGCAGACAGTATCACACAGGATAGGATTAGATACACGGCTCAGCAGTCAGTATCACAGTATAGGATTAGATACACGGCTGAGCAGTCAGTATCACACAGGACAGGATTAGATACACGGCTCAGCAGTCAGTATCACACAGGAGAGGATTAGATACACGGCTCAGCAGTCAGTATCACACAGGATAGGATTAGATACACGGCTCAGCAGTCAGTATCACACAGGAGAGGATTGGATACACGGCTCAGCAGACAGTATCACACAGGATAGGATTGGATACACGGCTCAGCAGTCAGTATCACACAGGATAGGATTAGATACACGGCTGAGCAGTCAGTATCACACAGGATAGGATTAGATACACGGCTGAGCAGTCAGTATCACACAGGATAGGATTAGATACACGGCTGAGCAGTCAGTATCACACAGGATAGGATTAGATACACGGCTCAGCAGTCAGTATCACACAGGATAGGATAAGATACACGGCTCAGCAGTCAGTATCACACAGGATAGGATTAGATACACGGCTCAGCAGTCAGTATCACACAGGAGAGGATTAGATACACGGCTCAGCAGACAGTATCACACAGGAGAGGATTAGATACACGGCTCAGCAGTCAGTATCACACAGGAGAAGATTAGATACACGGCTCAGCAGACAGTATCACACAGGATAGGATTAGATACACGGCTCAGCAGTCAGTATCACACAGTATAGGATTAGATACACGGCTGAGCAGTCAGTATCACACAGGAGAAAATTAGATACACGGCTCAGCAGTCAGTATCACACAGGATACTGCTCAGCCGTGTATCTAATCCTATACTGTGTGATACTGACTGCTGAGCCGTGTATCTAATCCTCTCCTGTGTGATACTGACTGCTGAGCCGTGTATCTAATCCTCTCCTGTGTGATACTGACTGCTGAGCCGTGTATCTAATCCTATCCTGTGTGATACTGACTGCTGAGCCGTGTATCTAATCCTCTCCTGTGTGATACTGACTGCTGAGCCGCGTATCTAATCCTCTCCTGTGTGATACTGACTGCTGAGCCGTGTATCTGATCCTCTCCTGTGTGATACTGACTGCTGAGCCGTGTATCTAATCCTCTCCTGTGTGATACTGACTGCTGAGCCGTGTATCTAATCCTATCCTGTGTGATACTGACTGCTGAGCCGTGTATCTAATCCTATCCTGTGTGATACTGACTGCTGAGCCGCGTATCTAATCCTATCCTGTGTGATACTGACTGCTGAGCCGCGTATCTAATCCTCTCCTGTGTGATACTGACTGCTGAGCCGTGTATCTAATCCTCTCCTGTGTGATACTGACTGCTGAGCCGTGTATCTAATCCTCTCCTGTGTGATACTGACTGCTGAGCCGTGTATCTAATCCTATCCTGTGTGATACTGACTGCTGAGCCGTGTATCTAATCCTATCCTGTGTGATACTGACTGCTGAGCCGCGTATCTAATCCTATCCTGTGTGATACTGACTGCTGAGCCGCGTATCTAATCCTCTCCTGTGTGATACTGACTGCTGAGCCGCGTATCTAATCCTATCCTGTGTGATACTGACTGCTGAGCCGCGTATCTAATCCTCTCCTGTGTGATACTGACTGCTGAGCCGTGTATCTAATCCTCTCCTGTGTGATACTGACTGCTGAGCCGTGTATCTAATCCTCTCCTGTGTGATACTGACTGCTGAGCCGCGTATCTAATCCTCTCCTGTGTGATACTGACTGCTGAGCCGCGTATCTAATCCTATCCTGTGTGATACTGACTGCTGAGCCGTGTATCTAATCCTCTCCTGTGTGATACTGACTGCTGAGCCGCGTATCTAATCCTCTCCTGTGTGATACTGACTGCTGAGCCGCGTATCTAATCCTCTCCTGTGTGATACTGACTGCTGAGCCGTGTATCTAATCCTCTCCTGTGTGATACTGACTGCTGAGCCGTGTATCTAATCCTCTCCTGTGTGATACTGACTGCTGAGCCGTGTATCTAATCCTCTCCTGTGTGATACTGACTGCTGAGCCGTGTATCTAATCCTATCCTGTGTGATACTGACTGCTGAGCCGTGTATCTAATCCTCTCCTGTGTGATACAGACTGCTGAGCCGCGTATCTAATCCTCTCCTGTGTGATACTGACTGCTGAGCCGCGTATCTAATCCTATCCTGTGTGATACTGACTGCTGAGCCGTGTATCTAATCCTCTCCTGTGTGATACTGTCTGCTGAGCCGTGTATCTAGTCCTCTCCTGTGTGATACTGACTGCTGGGCCGTGTATCTAATCCTATCCTGTGTGATACTGACTGCTGAGCCGTGTATCTAATCCTCTCCTGTGTGATACTGACTGCTGAGCCGTGTATCTAATCCTCTCCTGTGTGATACTGACTACAGGTGGTACTGCATCTCAGCAGACAGTATCTTACATGGTATGATTAGATACACCGGGTCAGCTTAGATACCCTGCCTTCCTTGTCACCTTCCTCTCCCTTGTCTCCCGTAGATGGCAATGGTCACCGGTCTCATCCCCATCCTCCGCACCGCTCTGGAGGCCACTACGGATTACTCGGGGAGGACAATGTGGTTCGGCTTCGCGGTGGTACGCCTCCTCGCCCTCTATGTATCCGAGCTTCCTTGGAGTAAGCTGGATCTGGACTTTGATTGCCGCGGTAACGAGACCTCGGAGTTCTGCCGTAAAGCGTGCTTCAGTGACCACTTCCAGGTGCCGGTGGTCTCCACATGGAACAGCGCCTACGTCTTCTTCGTGGCCTCTGTCCTCCTCATGGAACTCTTCACCTCCCAGCTCCGCCATAACCTGACCAAGGCGACCATGAGGAAGAAGATGGTCCAGCATGAGGGGCCCCTGGTGGGGGCCTGGTCCTCAGATTTGGCCCACAAGGACCTGGTTCTGGACTTCCACCAGCAGAGGACGCTGCTGCTCCTGTACCTGCTGTGCATCCTCCTGCGCCTGCTGGGTGAGGTCTACTTCTTGTATGTCCTCTTCTGGTGGCATCTACCTCTGGTTTCTGGTGACCCCATTGAGTGCTCCACCCTGTTGTGTCCCGGGCCCTTCACGTGTTTGGTGCGGTTCCCCGCAGACAAGCGCATGTCCCTCTACCTCCTCGGCTCGTTGTCCGCCGTCTTGGCTCTGGTCTGTGTCATTTTCGCACTCTATAGCGTCTGCCATTACTTGGCCAAGTGTCGGGCCCACCAGGAGCATTGTGTGTGAGCAGCCATGATGGGTCGGAGGTGCCGCTCCGGTCATGGGGGGCCGAGAAAGGGAAACCCAAAGAACAATACAGAGGACAGAACTGCACAGCTGACACTGACGCCATAGGGTGACATGGACCCCGTAACCAGAGCCGCGCTGAACAAGGGGATGGGGGCACAATGTGACACCGACTGCACCACTGCCGGCAAGTAACAGGACTCGGATGGGGTTTTGCCAACTTGCTTGTCGTGTATACGGTTGTGTAGGTGTCACAATGCGACCCAACCTCTTCCTGCAGCGCCACGATGGAGCAGAGTCACCAAGCGAACCTCGGTCACACGACGACCATCACCGTCTGATTTGCCAGGTAGCCTCAGACTAAGGCCGGGATCACGCAGGCGAGGAATATGGCCGAATCTCACACGTAAATACCTGGCACTGCCACCGGCACTCGGGAGCGGAGCGTGCTGCCGCATAGCAATACCGGTGTATTGACATGAGAGACTCGGCCATATTCCTCCCTCGTGTGATCCCGGCCGAAACCTAATGCACGAACCACACAACATCAATTAGTCCGTATGGTACCGGAGCCCAGGACCGAACTGCATTACACAGATGAATGATAAAATTCTGCTTAAAAGCCGCCAACAAGGGGAGATCACGACATGTAGATCTATACTGTCACCACTAGGGGGAGCTCACTACATAGAGAGTTATACAGCCACCACTAGGGGGAGCTCACTTCATACAGATTTATACAGCCACCACTAGGGGGGTGCTCACTACATACAGATTTATACAGCCACCACTAGGGGGAGCTCACTACATACAGATTTATACAGCCACCACTAGGGGGAGCTCACTACATACAGATTTATACAGCCACCACTAGGGGGTGCTCACTACATACAGATTTATACAGCCACCACTTGGAGGAGCTCACTACATACAGATTTATACAGCCACCACTAGGGGGAGCTCACTACATACAGATTATACAGCCACCACTAGGGGGTGCTCACTACATACAGATTTATACAGCCACCACTTGGAGGAGCTCACTACATACAAATTTATACAGCCACCACTAGGGGGAGCTCACAGAATACAGATTCATACAACTATCACTAGGGGGAGCTCACTACATACAGATTTATACAGTCACCACTAGGGGAGCTCACAGAATACAGATTCATACAACTATCACTAGGGGGAGCTCACTACATACAGATTTATACAGCCACCACTAGGGGGAGCTCACAGAATACAGATTCATACAACTATCACTAGGGGGAGCTCACTACATACAGATTTATACAGTCACCACTAGGGGAGCTCACAGAATACAGATTTATACAACTATCACTAGGGGGAGCTCACTACATACAGATTTATACAGCCACCACTAGGGGGAGCTCACAGAATACAGATTCATACAACTATCACTAGGGGGAGCTCACTACATACAGATTTATACAGTCACCACTAGGGGAGCTCACTACATACTGATTTATACAGCCACCACTAGGGGGAGCTCACTACATACAGATTTAAGCTGCCACCACTAGGGGGAGCTCACTATGTACTGATTTATACAGCCACCACTAGAGGGAGCTCACTACATACAGATTTAAGCTGCCACCACTAGGGGGAGCTCACTATGTACTGATTTATACAGCCACCACTAGAGGGAGCTCACTACATAGAGATTTATACAGCCACCTCTAGGGGGAGCTCACTACATGCAGATTTATACAGCCACCACTAGGAGGAGCTCACTACATACAGATTTATACAGCCACCACTAGGGGGAGCTCACTACATACAGATTTAAGCTGCCACCACTAGGGGGAGCTCACAATGTACTGATTTATACAGCCACCACTAGAGGGAGCTCACTACATAGAGATTTATACAGCCACCACTAGGGGGAGCTCACTACATACAGATCTATACAGTCACCACTAGGGGGAGCTCACTACATACAGATTTATACAGTCACCACTAGGGGGAGCTCACTACATACAGATTTATACAGTCACCACTAGGGGGAGCTCACTACATACAGATTTAAGCAGCCACCACTAGGGGGAGCTCACTGCATGCAGATTTATACAGCCACCACAAGAGGGAGCTCACTGCATGCAGATTTATACAGCCACCACTAGAGGGAGCTCACTACATACAGATTTATACAGCCACCACAAGAGGGAGCTCACTGCATACAGATTTAAACAGCCACCACTACGGGTGCTTACTACATACAGATTTATACAGCCACCACTTGGAGGAGCTCACTACATACAGATTTATACAGCCACCACTAGAGGGAGCTCACTACATACAGGGTTATACAGTCACCACTAGAGGGAGCTCACTACATGCAGGTTTATTCAGCCACCACTAGGGGGAGCTCACTACATACAGGTTATACAGTCACCACTAGGGGGAGCTCACTGCATACAGATTTATTCAGCCACCACTAGGGGGAGCTCACTACATACAGATTATACAGTCACCACTAGAGGGAGCTCACTACATACAGATTTATACAGCCACCACTAGGGGGTGCTCACTACATACAGATTTATACAGCCACCACTAGAGGGAGCTCACTACATACAGATTTATACAGCCACCACTAGAGGGAGCTCACTACATACAGATTTATACAGCCACCACTAGGGGGAGCTAGCTGCATACTTTTGTATACATGTAAATATATCTACATAATTTTACCATATATACAGTATTAGTCTGGACATTTCTTTCTCCTTCAGTATTTGTACAGTGCGTCTGACCGTTGGTCCAAGCCTTTCTCATTCTGCAATGTTCTGGCTTCATCTATCTGCAAAGAAATCCATTCTAAACAACCTCCAGGATATTAGTGAGCGCAGCTCTTGATGTGACTAGAGTATGTTGTAACTGCAGGATAGTGACTGCAGCTTTGGATGTGACTCATTATCAGTATAATATGCAATTTCTGGACATTACCTGTAGATTTAATCTTTTCTCCAAAAAGTGTTCAACTGAGTTACACATGAACGGAGTTACACATGAACATTTGTCATGTTTTTTTCCGCCTTATTTATGCCGTGTATGATGATGCTTTGGTTTAAAATCTAATAATAAAATAAAAAGCTAGATAGACAGATCTGTGCTGGCTGTAATGAATGACTCTGACCACTAGGTGGCTCCATTAGGACACTGAACTATTCTCTGAGCCAATACATTGTGCTGCCACCTAGTGTCTCTAAGTTGAAAGTGGACTTTGTTTTTCTTCCATGGGAGATTATTTGAAGCTCCTCACTTCTGTCTATGTATAGTAGTAATTAATGAATTATTCTTTTTCACTATCGGCTTAGTTACTTATGATATAATTTTATACTTATTCCATGTTATCTGTGCTGCCAAGCCGCTCTCTATTTAAAGATTTTCTGCTTAGTTGGTGCAAATACACATCAGCCGATCTGAGCAAGTAGAGCTGCAGTGTAAAGCATGGGGGGAGATACAAAGCAACTGCTTGTGACGACTAAGAAACAGGAGATTGATTTTTTTTTTTTTTAATTATCTCTCATTGCAAATAAAAAATGCAGCTGCATCTCCTGATCGAAGGTGTGTGCAAATAATGCACGTGATTAAAGGACTGAGCAGGTAGGAATTTGTCAGAGGAAAGGACTGATATAATCTCATGTACAAATATATTAGAATGTCCAAGCAAATATATTAGAATGTCCAAGAACAAGTCTGCACTTGATTTTTCTGGTGTACAGCTCCAATTCTCCACTAGGGGGAGCTGCCATCACTGTGAATGATGTAGTGAGCCTTGTTCTCCACTAGGGGGAGCTGCCATCACTGTGAGTGATGAAGTGACCTTGGTTGTTCACTAGGGGGAGCTCTCCGCACACGGTTTCTATTCATCTCTCAGGCCGCAGGGTGATGCACTTACACTGCTTCTCCACCAGATGTCGCTACAATACATGGAAGCAATAGGAGAGGTCTCGGCCGCCCCACAGCTGTGACCACTGGTCCACAGACGCCGTCACGTGACCCCGTTACTATTTGGGGTCTTTCTTCCCCCCAGATGTCGTTTCCATGATAAATATTCTCATAATATAATAAACTGCAGATTTTAGTTAGGGAATCCCAAAAATCTGCAAACTATAAGAAGCCTTGTGACTGAGAATAGAGGGGGTCAGAGATGTGGGGGTCTCACCTCAGACTCCGCAGTCACCGAGCGAAAGCGACAGCAGGGTCTCAGAATAATGTCACGCCGTGTCAGAGTTGTGCCTCAAACACGAGGAGAACGTCGTCCCACCCAAACCGCACGACTGACCCCAGGAAAGTCGCCGTCAGATCACTGGGACGGGGCGTCTGATGTTACTGATGGATTTCCATAGAAAGCTGATCGTGGCTGCCCTCTGACGCTGATCGTGGCTGCCCTCTGACGCTGATCGTGGCTGCGCTCCGACGCTGATCGTGGCTGCCCTCTGACGCTGATCGTGGCTGCGCTCTGACGCTGATCGTGGCTGCCCTCTGACGCTGATCGCGGCTGCCCTCTGACGCTGATCGCGGCTGCGCTCTGACGCTGATCGTGGCTGCGCTCCGACGCTGATCGCGGCTGCGCTCCGACGCTGATCGTGGCTGCCCTCTGGCCCTGATCGTGGCTGCCCTCTGACGCTGATCGCGGCTGCCCTCTGACGCTGATCGCGGCTGCACTCTGACGCTGATCGTGGCTGCGCTCCGACGCTGATCGTGGCTGCGCTCTGACGCTGATCGTGGCTGCGCTCCGACGCTGATCGTGGCTGCGCTCCGACGCTGATCGTGGCTGCGCTCCGACGCTGATCGTGGCTGCCCTCTGGCCCTGATCGTGGCTGCGCTCTGACGCTGATCGTGGCTGCCCTCTGGCCCTGATCGTGGCTGCGCTCTGACGCTGATCGTGGCTGCTCTCCGACGCTGATCGTGACTGCGCTCTGGCCCTGATCGTGGCTGCGCTCTGACGCTGATCGCGGCTGCCCTCTGACGCTGATCGTGGCTGCGCTCTGATGCTGATCGTGGCTGCGCTCTGACGCTGATCGTGGCTGCGCTCTGACGCTGATCGTGGCTGCGCTCTGACGCTGATCGTGGCTGCGCTCTGATGCTGATCGTGGCTGCGCTCTGACGCTGATCGTGGCTGCGCTCTGACGCTGTCTATGGGAGAACTCTGGCTTTGTTTATTGGAGCACTATGACAATATTGATGGAGACCCAGACACTTGTTATGGGGGTCCTCTGGTCCTCTATGTATGACAATCTCGGTCTATAGAAAGATCCTGGCACTGTTTATGGGGGAGCTGTGGCACTGTTTATGGGGGAGCTGTGGCACTGTTTATGGGGGAGCTGTGGCACTGTTTATGGGGGAGCTGTGGCACTGTTTATGGGGGAGCTGTGGCACTGTTTATGGGGGAGCTGTGGCACTGGATATAGGTGGTCTATGACGGTTTCAGAACCTCTTCCATATGGGGTTTCGCTCGCAGTGACAGCGCGTCCTGTATGTTGGCGGTGGGATACAGAGGAGGGGTCTCCGCGCACTGAGTCTCTGCTGGGAGTGAGACGAGGACAGGCTGAGGGGTGAAGTGGTGACTCCGCGCTCGGTGACTACATTGCTATTTTGGACCTTAGAACCTGTGACTGCTGGACATCCCGGCCATATAAGCCGCTCTCCCAGGAGACCCCCAGGTGCAGCTCTGATATCCGGGGTCCAGACCAGGACAGGCCGAAAGGAGTGATGCCAAGAGATCTAGCATGGGCAGCACGGTGGCTCAGTGGTTGGCACTGTACGGTGGCTCAGTGGTTGGCACTGCAGCCTGGCAGCGCTGGGGTCCTGGGTTCTAATCCCACCAAGGACAACATCTGCAAGCAGTTTGTATGTTCTCCCCGTGGGTTTCCTCTGCGTTCTCCAGTTTCCTCCCACATTCCAAAGACATACTGACAGGGAGTATAGATAGTGACCCCCACTGGGGGATATATAAAGCATAATCAGAGAGGAATTTTGTGGCCCAGTGTAAATTCTTTAAAATCCAGACACACCCATCATGTTGGCAGAGAAGATGTGGAGGAGCCGCAGGCAAGGTGCACACACCTGACATGACACTGACACACTGCGCCTGCTCCTACACTGCTGTCACTCCATTATCTTTTTTCTCTAGACCCTCTAAGGTCTGCTTACCATAGAGGCCAGGCTGGGGCACTAGAGTGCCCAAGATGGAAGGGGCCTCGCACAAAATTACTTACTCTGCTTGTCATAGATGCTACCTGAAGCCCCCACTAGGGGGAGCTCACTGTGTATAGACATACAGACACCACTAGGGGGAGCTCACTACATGCAGGTTTATACAGCCACCACTAGAGGGAACTCACTACATACAGATTTAAACAGTTGCCACTAGGGGGGAGCCCACTACATGCAGGTTTGTACAGCCACCGCTAGAGGGAACTCACTACATACAGATTTATACAGCCACCACTAGGGACAACTCACTACATACAGGTTTACACAGTCACCACTAGGGGGAGCTCACTACATGCAGGTTTATAAAGTCACCACTAGAGGGAACTCACTACATACAGGTTTATACAGTCGCCACTAGAGGGAACTCACTACATACAGGTTTATACAGTCGCCACTAGGGGGAGCCCACTACATGCAGGTTTATACCAACGCCACTAGAGGGAGCTCACTACATACAGATTTATACAGCCACCACTAGGGGGAACTCACAACATACAGATTTATACAGTCACCACTAGGGAGAACTCACTACATACAGGTTTATACAGCCACCACTAGGGGGAGCCCACTACATGCAGGTTTATACAGCCACCACTAGAGGGAACTCACTACATACAGATTTATACAGCCACCACTAGGGGGAACTCACTACATACAGTTTTATACAGTCACCACTAGGGAGAACTCACTACATACAGGTTTATACAGTCACCACTAGGGGGAGCTCACTACATACAGATTTATACAGCCACCACTAGGGGGAGCTCACTACATACGGGTTTATACAGTCACCACTAGGGGGGAGCTCACTACATACAGATTTATACAGCCACCACTAGGGGGAGCTCACTACATACAGGTTTATACAGTCACCACTAGGGGGAGCTCACTACATACAGATTTATACAGCCATCACAAGGGGGATCTCACTACTTACAGATTTATACAGTCACCACTAGGGGGAGCTCACTCCATACCGATTTAAACAGCCACCACAACGGGGAGCTCACTACATACAGATTTATACAGCCACCACTAGGGGGCTCACTACATACAAATTTATACAGCCACCACTAGGGGGAGCTCACTGCATACAGATTTATACAGCCACCACTAGGGGGCACTCACTACATACAGATTTATACAGTCACCACTAAGGGGAGCTCACTACATAGAGATTTATACAGTCACCACTAGAGGGAGCTCACTACATACAGATTTATACAGCCACCACTTGGGGGAGCTCACTACATACAGATTTATACAGCCACCACTAGGGGGAGCTCACTACATACAGATTTATACAGCTACCACTAGGGGGAGCTCACTACATACAGATTTATACAGTCACCACTAGAAGGAGCTCACTACATACAGATTTATACAGCCACCACTAGGGGGAACTCACTACATACAGGTTTATACAGTCACCACTAGGGGGAGCTCACTACATGCAGGTTTATGCAGCCACCACTAGAGGGAACTCACTACATACAGATTTATACAGTCGCCACTAGGGGGAGCCCACTACATGCAGGTTTATACAGCCACCACTAGAGGGAACTCACTACATACAGATTTATACAGCCACCATTAGGGGGAGCTCACTACATACAGATTTATACAGTCACCACTAGGGAGAACTCACTACATACAGATTTATACAGTCACCACTAGGGGGAGCTCCCTACATACAGATTTATACAGTCACCACTAGGGGGAGCTCCCTACATACAGATTTATACAGCCACCACTAGAGGGAGCTCACTACATACAGATTTATACAGCCACCACTAGAGGGAGCTCACTACATACAGATTTATACAGCCACCACTAGAGGGAGCTCACTACATACAGGTTTATACAGTCACCACTAGGGGGAGCTCACTACATACAGATTTATACAGCCATCACAAGGGGGATCTCACTACTTACAGATTTATACAGTCACCACTAGGGGGAGCTCACTCCATACCGATTTAAACAGCCACCACAACGGGGAGCTCACTACATACAGATTTATACAGCCACCACTAGGGGGCTCACTACATACAGATTTATACAGTCACCACTAGGGGGAGCTCACTACATACAGATTTATACAGCCACCACTAGGGGGCACTCACTACATACAGATTTATACAGTCACCACTAAGGGGAGCTCACTACATAGAGATTTATACATCCACCACTAGAGGGAGCTCACTACATACAGATTTATACATTCACCAATAGGGGGAGCTCACTACATACAGATTTATACAGCCACCACTAGGGGGAGCTCACTACATACAGATTTATACAGCTACCACTAGGGGGAGCTCACTACATACAGATTTATACAGCTACCACTAGAGGGAACTCACTACATACAGATTTATACAGTCGCCACTAGGGGGAGCCCACTACATGCAGGTTTATACAGCCACCACTAGAGGGAACTCACTACATACAGATTTATACAGCCACCATTAGGGGGAACTCACTACATACAGATTTATACAGTCACCACTAGGGAGAACTCACTACATACAGATTTATACAGTCACCACTAGGGGGAGCTCCCTACATACAGATTTATACAGTCACCACTAGGGGGAGCTCCCTACATACAGATTTATACAGCCACCACTAGAGGGAGCTCACTACATACAGATTTATACAGCCACCACTAGAGGGAGCTCACTACATACAGATTTATACAGCCACCACTAGAGGGAGCTCACTACATACAGATTTATACAGTCACCACTAGGGGGAGCTCCCTACATACAGATTTATACAGTCACCACTAGGGGGAGCTCCTTACATACAGATTTATACAGCCACCACTAGAGGGAGCTCACTACATACAGATTTATACAGCCACCACTAGAGGGAGCTCACTACATACAGATTTATACAGTCACCACTAGGGGGAGCTCACTACATACAGATTTATACAGTCACCACTAGAGGGAGTTCACTACATACAGATTTATACAGTCACCACTAGAGGGAGCTCACTACATACAGATTTATACATCCACCACTAGAGGGAGCTCACTACATACAGATTTATACATTCACCACTAGAGGGAGCTCACTACATACAGATTTATACAGTCACCACTAAGGGGAGCTCACTACATACAGATTTATACAGCCACCACTAGGGGGGGCTCACTACATACAGATTTATACAGCTACCACTAGGGGGAGCTCACTACATACAGATTTATACAGTCACCACTAGAGGGAGCTCACTACATACAGATTTATACAGTCACCACTAGAGGGAGCTCACTACATACAGATTTATACATTCACCAATAGGGGGAGCTCACTACATACAGATTTATACAGTCACCACTAAGGGGAGCTCACTACATACAGATTTATACAGCCACCACTAGGGGGGGCTCACTACATACAGATTTATACAGCTACCACTAGAGGGAACTCACTACATACAGATTTATACAGTCGCCACTAGGGGGAGCCCACTACATGCAGGTTTATACAGCCACCACTAGAGGGAACTCACTACATACAGATTTATACAGCCACCATTAGGGGGAGCTCACTACATACAGATTTATACAGTCACCACTAGGGAGAACTCACTACATACAGATTTATACAGTCACCACTAGGGGGAGCTCCCTACATACAGATTTATACAGTCACCACTAGGGGGAGCTCCCTACATACAGATTTATACAGCCACCACTAGAGGGAGCTCACTACATACAGATTTATACAGCCACCACTAGAGGGAGCTCACTACATACAGATTTATACAGCCACCACTAGAGGGAGCTCACTACATACAGATTTATACAGTCACCACTAGGGGGAGCTCCCTACATACAGATTTATACAGTCACCACTAGGGGGAGCTCCTTACATACAGATTTATACAGCCACCACTAGAGGGAGCTCACTACATACAGATTTATACAGCCACCACTAGAGGGAGCTCACTACATACAGATTTATACAGTCACCACTAGGGGGAGCTCACTACATACAGATTTATACAGTCACCACTAGAGGGAGTTCACTACATACAGATTTATACAGTCACCACTAGAGGGAGCTCACTACATACAGATTTATACATCCACCACTAGAGGGAGCTCACTACATACAGATTTATACATTCACCAATAGGGGGAGCTCACTACATACAGATTTATACAGTCACCACTAAGGGGAGCTCACTACATACAGATTTATACAGCCACCACTAGGGGGGGCTCACTACATACAGATTTATACAGCTACCACTAGGGGGAGCTCACTACATACAGATTTATACAGTCACAACTAGAGGGAGCTCACTACATACAGATTTATACAGTCACCACTAGAGCGAGCTCACTACATACAGATTTATACAGCCACCACTAGAGGGAGCTCACTGCATACAGATTTATACAGCCACCACTAAAGGGAGCTCACTACATGCAGATTTATACAGTCACCACTAGGGGGAGCTCACTACATACAGGTTTATACAGTCACCACTAGAGGAAGCTCACTACATACAGATTTATACAGCCACCACTAGAGGGAGCTCACTACATACAGATTTATACATCCACCACTAGAGGGAGCTCACTACATACAGATTAATACAGTCACCACTAGGGAGAACTCACTACATACAGATTTATACAGCCACCACTAGGGGGAGCTCACTACATACAGATTTATACAGTCACCACTAAGGGGAGCTCACAACATGCAGATTTATACAGCCACAACTAGGGGGAGCTCACTACATACAGATTTATACAGTCACCACTAAGGGGAGCTCACTACATACAGATTTATACAGTCACCACTAGGGGGAGCTCACTACATACAGATTTATACAGTCACCACTAAGGGGAGCTCACAACATACAGATTTATACAGTCACCACTAAGGGGAGCTCACTACATACAGATTTATACAGCCACCACTAGGGGGGGCTCACTACATGCAGATTTATACAGCTACCACTAGGGGGAGCTCACTACATACAGATTTATACAGCCACCACTAGAGAGAGCTCACTACATACAGATTTATACAGCCACCACTAGAGGGAGCTCACTACATACAGATTTATACAGCCACCACTAGAGGGAGCTCACTACATACAGATTTATACAGTCACCACTAGGGGGAGCTCACTACATACAGATTTATACAGTCACCACTAGAGGGAGCTCACTACATACAGATTTATACAGTCACCACTAGAGGGAGCTCACTACATACAGATTTATACAGCCACCACTAGAGGGAGCTCACTACATACAGATTTATACATCCATCACTAGAGGGAGCTCACTACATACAGATTTATACAGTCACCACTAGGGGGAGCTCACTACATACAGATTTATACAGTCACCACTAAGGGGAGCTCACAACATACAGATTTATACAGTCGCCACTAGGGAGAACTCACTACATACAGATTTATACAGCAACCACTAGGGGGAGCTCACTACATACAGATTTATACAGTCACCACTAGAGGGAGCTCACTACATACAGATTTATCCAGTCACCACTAGAGGGAGCTCACTACATACAGATTTATACAGTCACCACTAGAGGGAGCTCACTACATACAGATTTATACAGCCACCACTAGAGGGAGCTCACTGCATACAGATTTATACAGCCACCACTAGAGGGAGCTCACTACATGCAGATTTATACAGTCACCACTAGGGGGAGCTCACTACATGCAGATTTATACAGTCACCACTAGGGGGAGCTCACTACATACAGATTTATACAGTCACCACTAGAGGGAGCTCACTACATACAGATTTATACAGTCACCACTAGAGGGAGCTCACTACATACAGATTTATACAGCCACCACTAGAGGGAGCTCACTATATACAGATTTATACAGTCACCACTAGGGGGAGCTCACTACATACAGATTTATACAGTCACCACTAAGGGGAGCTCACAACATACAGATTTATACAGCCGCCACTAGGGAGAACTCACTACATACAGATTTATACAGCCACCACTAGGGGGAGCTCACTACATACAGATTTATACAGTCACCACTAAGGGGAGCTCACAACATACAGATTTATACAGTCGCCACTAGGGAGAACTCACTACATACAGATTTATACAGCCACAACTAGGGGGAGCTCACTGCATACAGATTTATACAGTCACCACTAAGGGGAGCTCACTACATACAGATTTATACAGCCACCACTAGGGGGGGCTCACTACATACAGATTTATACAGCTACCACTAGGGGGAGCTCACTATATACAGATTTATACAGTCACCACTAAGGGGAGCTCACTACATACAGATTTATACAGCCACCACTGGGGGAGGTCACTACATACAGATTTATACAGTCACCAGTAGGGGGAGATCACTACATACAGATTTATACAATCACCACTAGGGGGAGCTCGCTACATATAGATTTATACAGCCACCACAAGGGGGAGATCACTACATACAGATTTATACAGCCACCACAAGCGGGAGCTCACTCCATACAGATTTATACAGGCACAAGGGGGAGCTCACTACATACAGATTTATACAGCCACCTCTAGAGGGAGCTCACTACATACAGATTTATA
This sequence comes from Dendrobates tinctorius, assembly GCF_039654945.1. NCBI lineage: Eukaryota > Metazoa > Chordata > Amphibia > Anura > Dendrobatidae > Dendrobates > Dendrobates tinctorius. The sequence goes on from NW_027361819.1 coordinate 3,917,461, forward strand.
CAGCCACCTCTAGAGGGAGCTCACTATTATTATTAATATTTATTTATATAGCACCATTGGTTCCATGGTGCTGTACATGAGAAGGGGTTACATACAAATTACAGATATCACTTACATTAAACAAACAATCACAGACTGATATAGAGGGGAGAGAGGACCCTGCCCTTTCGGGCTTACATTCCACAGGATGGTGGGGAAGGAGACAGTAAGTTGGTGGGTTGCAGCAGCTCCAGTGATGGTGAGGCAGTAGCTCCAGTAGTGGTGAGGAGGCAGTGGGGATCATTGCAGGCTGTAGGCTTTCCTGAAGAGGTGGGTTTTCAGGTTCCGTCTGAAGGATCCAAGTGTGGTTGATAGTCGGATTTGTTGGGGCAAAGAATTCCAGAGAATGGGGGCTATTTGGGAGAAGTCTTGGAGGCGGTTGGGTGAGGAGCGAATAAGTGTGGAGGAGAGAAGGAGGTCTTGGGAGGACCGGAGATTACGTGAGGGAAGGTATCGGGAGATTAGTGAACCACAGCATGACCTGCTCTACCCTCTCCTACTGTATCCTCACCCATCCCTGTAGACTGTGAACCCTCGTGGGCAGGGTCCCCTTTTCCTCATGTACTTGTGTGTCCCTTGTCTTACACATGTTTACTATACTTGTCTATAGTTCCCCTTTTCACATGTAAAGCGCCATGGAATAAATGGCGCTATATAAATGCATAATAATAATAATAATAATTAGTTCAGAGACATATGGGGGAGACAGGTTATAGATGGCCTTGTAGGTCAGTATTAGTAATTTGAACTGGATACGCTGAGGGAATGGGAACCAGTGAAGAGATTTGCAGAGGGGAGAAGCGGAGGAGTAGCCAGGAGAGAGATCAATTAGTCGGGCAGCAGAGTTAAGGGTGGACTGGAGAGGTGCGAGGGTGTTAGCAGGGAGGCCACAGAAAAGGATGTTGCAGTAGTCCAGGCGGGAGATGATGAGGGCATGCACAAGCATTTTAGTAGATTGAGGGTTGAGGAAAGGACAGATTCTGGAAATATTTTTGAGTTGGAGGCGACAGGAGGTTGAAAGAGCTTGGATGTGCGGTTTGAAGGACAGGGCAGAGTCAAGGGTTACTCCGAGGCAGTGGACCTCCGGTACAGGGGAAAGCATGATGTCATCAATTGTTATAGAAAGGTTAGGTAAAGAAGATCTGTGAGATGGAGGAAAGATGATCAGTTCAGATTTGTCTACATTGAGCTTGAGGAAGCGAGAGGAGAAGAAGGAGGATATGGCTGATAGACACTCTGGGATTCTGGACAGCAGAGAGGTGACGTCTGGTCCAGAGAGGTAGATCTGAGTGTCATCGGCATAAAGGTGATACTGGAATCCGTGGGACTTTGAGTTGCCCCAGACCAAGTGTATAGATTGAGAAGAGTAGGGGTCCAAGAACAGAGCCTTGGGGGACTCCAACAGAGAGAGGGTGGGATGAGGAGGAAGTACAGTCATGGCCAAAAGTTTAGAGAATGACACAAATATTATATTTTCACATGATCTGCTGGCCTCTGGTTTTTATGTGTGTTTGTCAGATGTTTTTATCACATACAGAAATATAATTGCAATCATATTATGAGTAACAAAACAAAAGGTTATATTGACAGTTAGAATGAGTTAATGCAGCAAGTCAATATTTGCAGTGTTGACCCTTCTTCTTCAGGACCTCAGCAATTCTCCCTGGCATGCTCTCAATCAACTTCTGGATCAAATCCTGACTGATAGCAGTCCATTCTTGCAAAATCAATGCTTTTATTTTGTCTGAATTTGAAGGTTTTTGTTTGTCCACCCGTCTCTTGATGATTGACCACAAGTTCTCAATGGGATTAAGATCTGGGGAGTTTCCAGGCCATGGTCCCAAAATCTCTATGTTTTGTTCCCTGAGCCATTTAGTTATCACCTTTGCTTTATGGCAAGGTGCTCCATCATGTTGAAAAAGGCATTGTTGATCGCCAAACTGCTCTTGGACGGTTGGGAGAAGTTGCTCTTGGAGGACATTCTGGTACCATTCTTTATTCATGGCTGTGTTTTTAGGCAAGACTGAGAGAGAGCCCATTCCCTTGGCTGAGAAGCCACCCCACACATGAATGGTTTCAGGATGCTTGACAGTTGGCATGAGACAAGACTGGTGGTAGCGCTCACCTGGTCTTCTCCGAATAAGCCGTTTTCCAGATGTCCCAAACAATTGAAAAGGGGATTCATCAGAGAAAATGACTTTACCCCAGTCCTCAGCAGTCCACTCCCTGTACCTCTTGCAGAATATCAGTCTGTCCATGATGTTTTTCCTGGAGAGAAGTGGCTTCTTTGCTGCCCTCCTTGAGACCAGGCCTTGCTCCAAGAGTCTCCGCCTCACAGTGCGTGCAGATGCACTCACACCTGCCTGCTGCCATTCCTGAGCAAGCTCTGCACTGCTGGTAGCACGATCCCGCAGCTGAAACACTTTTAAGAGACGGTCCTGGCGCTTGCTGGTCTTTCTTGGGCGCCCTGGAGCCTTTTGGGCAACAAGGGAACCTCTCTCCTTGAAGTTCTTGATGATGCGATAGATTGTTGACTGCGGTGCAATCTTTCTAGCTGCGATACTCTTCCCTGTTAGGCCATTTTTGTGCAGTGCAATGATGACTGCACGTGTTTCTTTAGAGATAACCATGGTTAACTGAAGAGAAACAATGATGCCAAGCACCAGCCTCCTTTTAAAGTGTCCAGTGGTGTCATTCTTACTTAATCATGACAGATTGATCTCCAGCCCTGTCCTCATCAACACCCACACCTGTGTTAATGGAGCAATCACTGAAACGATGTTAGCTGGTCCTTTTAAGGCAGGGCTGCAATGATGTTGAAATGTGTTTTGGGGGATAAAGTTCATTTTCTAGGCAAATATTGACTTTGCAAGTAATTGCTGTTAAGCTGATCACTCTTTATAACATTCTGGAGTATATGCAAATTGCCATTAGAAAAAATGAAGCAGTAGACTTTGTAAAAATTAATATTTGTGTCATTCTCAAAACTTTTGGCCATGACTGTAGTGCAGGAGTGGGAGTCGCTGAATGTGCGGTTGGAGAGGGATGAGGAGATCCAGGATAGGGCGAGGTCTTTGATGCCAAAGGAGGAGAGGATCTCTAGTAGGAGGCAGTGCTCAACTGTGTCGAATGCAGAGGACAGGTCTAGAAGGAAGAGTATAGAGTATTGTCTGTTCACTTTGGCTGTAAGTAGGTCGTTAGTAATTTTGGTCAGGGCTGTCTCAGTGGAGTAATGGGGGCGGAAACCAGATTGTAGATTGTCAAAGAGAAGGTTAGATGATAGGTGGGAGGAAAGTTCAGCGTGGATTTATGCAGCCACCACAAGGGGGGCTCACTACATTCAGATTTAAATAGTCACCACTAGGGGGAGCTCACTACATACAGATTTATGCAGCCACCACAAGGGGGGGCTCACTACAGATTTATACAGTCACCACGAGGGGGAGCTCACTACATGCAGATCTATACAGCCACCACTAGAGGGAGCGCACTATACACAGATTTATACAGCCACCACTAGAGGGAGCTCACTATACACAGATTTATACAGTCACCACTAGGGGAAGATCACAACATACTCCCTCCTGTCCTTACTAGCACTTCTCTGACCTTTTTACTTCCACAGCAGTCACTATAGTTTCCACCTACGTTCATTATACTCTCTTCTGCCTTTTTCATACTTGCTTTTGCCCTTAGTCAATCTCTTTCCTGTATTTTGGGTCAGAGAAAAGTTAAAATCCTTACAGACACCTCCAGAGAGGGGGACACATCACCCTCACATTGAACATATGGGGAAGTGAGAAAAACTAATTATAGCAGGGAAAGAGAGCTAACACCTCTATCTCCATCAAAGTAGCAGCCCCCTGAAGTGGCCAGGTAATTACAGCAGGGAGATTTGCTTGGTAAGAGACAACCAGCCTGAGATTCATTTATGCAGAGAAGGAAAACTGCCTTCCCTACCCCTCCAACTTAAAAACAGTCTGATAGATGATGCTATCCAGGCCATGTTTGATCCCTATGTAATGGGTAAATTGCGTTAAGAAATATGATGACAATATCTACCGCCTGGGACATCCAGGGGAGAAGATATCCTGTAAATTGGGGATCTCATAACATTCTAACAGGCCTGGCACATTCCACAATCAACCCCCACATGGGGTCATCAAGGAGAGGTATGTGGGCGTAATCTGGAACTAATGATATAATGATATAACTAATGATACTAATATTTGGGTTTCGGTCATTGTTCTTTTTGGAAGTCATAGTTTGCTGTGAGGCGGTCCATTTTCCCAGTCAAATTGCTTCCCTCCACTAAGCTCTGAGCCATTTCCATGATATCAGGTTTAGTCATTTTCTTTTATTTTTCCTTTCAGTTTATCTAATTGTATATACTATATTGTTAGAATCCCATTTTGTATCATCTTTGTATATTTTTATAAACACTGCCTACCTTTCCTGATGAAATATATAAAATTTAATAGCCTTGTTCCTCTTGCTCTGTATACCGCTCTCTGAAGCCATACGCTACCTGTAACGGGCGTCCAATTAAAATATAAACGATTGGTGGTGGCAGCAAGAAGTTCCGGGGTATGTATAGATATATTCCATGTGTTGGAATCGGAGGTGTATATACCATACGCTCACTGTACTTCCCCAGTAACCGGCCTAGTAGTGGAAGCTGCCGCGGCCTCGTCCGTCACTCGTTAGTCAATGGTGTAATTGTCCTGATGATTGAAGGCAGTGGAGTTGTGTTTCCTCGACAAACTGGTGACAGGTGTGATCTACGAGCCCCCCTGCTGTTATTCTTTGACACTTTGTATTCCATCTCCTGTTCTTTTTCATACCTGCTCTGGCTACATCACATAATAATAATAATAATAATAATAATAATAATAATAATAATAATACAAAATAATAAATTTTATTTCTATAGCGCCGACATATTCCGCAGCACTTTACATTTCAGAGGGGATTTGTACAGATGTAGACATTACAGCATAACAATAATCACATAGATCATAACAGATACCAAGAGGAATGAGGGCCCTGCTCGCAAGCTTACAGTCTATGAGGAAAGAGGGAGACACGAAAGGTGGGTGGTAACAGTTGCCCTGATTGTATGGACCAGCCATAATGTTAAGTGTGTAACAGTACAGACACAGACGGCTAATGGAGGCATAAAGCATGTGGGAACATGATGCGGGGAACCTGGTTATGGTAAAACTTTTGGCTGTGCCACACAGGGATAGATTAGGTTCATGTGTTGAGGCGATAGGCCAGTCTGAATAAATGAGTTTTCAGGGCACGCTTAAAACTGTGGGGATTGGGGACTAATCGTATTGACCTGGGAAGTGCATTCCAAAGAATTGGCGCAGCACGTGTAAAGTCTTGGAGACGGGAGTGGGAGGTTCTGATTATTGAGGATGCTAACCTCAGGTCATCAGCAGAACGGAGGGCGCGGGTAGGGTGGTATACTGAAACAAGGGAGGAGATGTAGGGTGGTGCTGAGCCATGGAGGGCTTTGTGGGTGAGGGTAATAAGTTTATACTGAATCCTGGAGTGGATGGGTAGCCAGTGTAATGACTGGCACAAGGTAGAGGCATCGGTGTAACGATTGGTGAGGAATATGATCCTGGCTGCAGCATTCAAGACAGATTGGAGAGGGGAGAGTTTGGTAAGAGGGAGACCGATTAGAAGAGAGTTACAATAGTCGAGACGAGAATGAATAAGAGAAACAGTAAGAGTTTTTGCAGAGTCAAAAGTACTCAAACCCTCTCCTGCCCTTCCTCGCACTCTCTCCTGTGTGCTCTCACACTCTCTCTTGCCCTTCCTCACACTCTCTCCGCCTCTTCCTCACACTCTCTCCGGCTCTTCCTCACACTTTCTCTTGCCCTTCCTCACACTCTCTCCGGCTCTTCCTCACACTCTCTCCGGCTCTTCCTCACACTCTCTCCTGCCCTTCCTCACACTTCCTCCTGCCCTCATTCATGTTTTTCCTTGCTCTTCCTCCCATTCTCTTCATACTCCCTTTTACTTTCCCCTTACACCTTTCCTCATCCCTCACATTTTCTTGCTCTTCTTCACACTCTGTCTGCCCTTCCTCTCCTCTGCCATCCCTGACACTTTTTACCGCTGTCCCCCATTACTCTCTCCAGCCCTTCCTCACACTCTCTCCTGCCCTTCCTCACACTCTCTCCTGCCCTTCCTCACACTCTCTCCTGCCCTTCCTCACACTCTCTCCTGCCCTTCCTCACCCTCTCTCCTGCCCTTCCTCACCCTCTCTCCGGCCCTTCCTCACCCTCTCTCCGGCTCTTCCTCACACTCTCTCCGGCCTTTCCTCACCCTCTCTCCTGCCCTTCCTCACCCTCTCTCCTGCCCTTCCTCACACTCTCTCCTGCCCTTCCTCACACTCCCTCCTGCTCTTCCTCACCCTCTCTCCTGCCCTTCCTCACACTCTCTCCTGCCCTTCCTCACACTCTCTCTTGCCCTTCCTCACACTCTCTCCGGCCCTTCCTCACCCTCTCCCCGGCCCTTCCTCACCCTCTCTCCGGCCCTTCCTCACCCTCTCTCCGGCCCTTCCTCACCCTCTCCCCGGCCCTTCCTCACCCTCTCCTGTCCTTCCTCACCCTCTCCCCGGCCCTTCCTCACTCTCTCCTGCCCTTCCTCACACTCTCTCCTGCCCTTCCTCACCCTCTTTCCTGCCCTTCCTACACACTCTCTCCTGCCCTTCCTCACCCTCTCTCCTGCCCTTCCTCACCCTCTCTCCTGCCCTTCCTCTCCCTCTCTCCGGCCCTTCCTCACCCTCTCTCCGGCCCTTCCTCACCCTCTCTCCTCCCCTTCCTCACACTCTCTCCTGCCCTTCCTCACCCTCTCTCCTGCCCTTCCTCACCCTCTCCTGCCCTTCCTCACCCTCTCTCTTGCCCTTCCTCACCCTCTCTCTTGCCCTTCCTCACCCTCTCTCCGACCCTTCCTCACGCTCTCTCCTGCCCTTCCTCACACTCTCTCCTGCCCTTCCTCACCCTCTTTCCTGCCCTTCCTACACACTCTCTCCTGCCCTTCCTCACCCTCTCTCCTGCCCTTCCTCACCCTCTCTCCTGCCCTTCCTCTCCCTCTCTCCGGCCCTTCCTCACCCTCTCTCCGGCCCTTCCTCACCCTCTCTCCTCCCCTTCCTCACACTCTCTCCTGCCCTTCCTCACCCTCTCTCCTGCCCTTCCTCACCCTCTCCTGCCCTTCCTCACCCTCTCTCTTGCCCTTCCTCACCCTCTCTCTTGCCCTTCCTCACCCTCTCTCTTGCCCTTCCTCACCCTCTCTCCGACCCTTCCTCACGCTCTCTCCTGCCCTTCCTCACGCTCTCTCCTGCCCTTCCTCACGCTCTCTCCAGCCCTTCCTCACACTCTCTCCGGCTCTTCCTCACACTCCCTCCTGCCCTTCCTCACACTCTCTCCTGCCCTTCCTCACACTCTCTCCTGCTCTTCCTCACACTTTCTCTTGCCCTTCCTCACACTCTCTTCGGCCCTTCCTCACCCTCTCTCCAGCCCTTCCTCACACTCTCTCCGGCCCTTCCTCACATTCTCTCCTGCCCTTCCTCACACTCTCTCCGGCCCTTCCTCACCCTCTCTCCTGCCCTTCCTCACACTCTCTTCGGCCCTTCCTCACCCTCTCTACGGCTCTTCCTCACACTCTCTCCGGCCCTTCCTCACATTCTCTCCGGCCCTTCCTCACACTCTCTCCTGCCCTTCCTCACACTCCCTCCTGCTCTTCCTCACCCTCTCTCCTGCCCTTCCTCACACTCTCTCCTGCCCTTCCTCACACTCTCTCCTGCCCTTCCTCACACTCTCTCTTGCCCTTCCTCACCCTCTCTACGGCTCTTCCTCACACTTTCTCTGGCCCTTCCTCACACTCTCTCTGGCCCTTCCTCATACTCTCTCCAGCTCTTCCTCACACTCTCTCTGGCCCTTCCTCACCCTCTCTACGGCTCTTCCTCACACTCTCTCCGGCCCTTCCTCACATTCTCTCCGGCCCTTCCTCACACTCTCTCCTGCCCTTCCTCACACTCCCTCCTGCTCTTCCTCACCCTCTCTCCTGCCCTTCCTCACACTCTCTCCTGCCCTTCCTCACACTCCCTCCTGCTCTTCCTCACCCTCTCTCCTGCCCTTCCTCACACTCTCTCCTGCCCTTCCTCACACTCTCTCTTGCCCTTCCTCACCCTCTCTCCGGCCCTTCCTCACCCTCTCCCCGGCCCTTCCTCACCCTCTCTCCGGCCCTTCCTCACCCTCTCTCCGGCCCTTCCTCACCCTCTCCCCGGCCCTTCCTCACCCTCTCCTGTCCTTCCTCACCCTCTCCCCGGCCCTTCCTCACTCTCTCCTGCCCTTCCTCACACTCTCTCCTGCCCTTCCTCACCCTCTTTCCTGCCCTTCCTACACACTCTCTCCTGCCCTTCCTCACCCTCTCTCCTGCCCTTCCTCACCCTCTCTCCTGCCCTTCCTCTCCCTCTCTCCGGCCCTTCCTCACCCTCTCTCCGGCCCTTCCTCACCCTCTCTCCTCCCCTTCCTCACACTCTCTCCTGCCCTTCCTCACCCTCTCTCCTGACCTTCCTCACCCTCTCCTGCCCTTCCTCACCCTCTCTCTTGCCCTTCCTCACCCTCTCTCTTGCCCTTCCTCACCCTCTCTCCGACCCTTCCTCACGCTCTCTCCTGCCCTTCCTCACACTCTCTCCTGCCCTTCCTCACGCTCTCTCCGGCCCTTCCTCACCCTCTCTACGGCTCTTCCTCACACTCTCTCCAGCCCTTCCTCACACTCTCTCCGGCTCTTCCTCACACTCCCTCCTGCCCTTCCTCACACTCTCTCCTGCCCTTCCTCACACTCTCTCCTGCTCTTCCTCACACTTTCTCTTGCCCTTCCTCACACTCTCTTCGGCCCTTCCTCACCCTCTCTCCAGCCCTTCCTCACACTCTCTCCGGCCCTTCCTCACATTCTCTCCTGCCCTTCCTCACACTCTCTCCGGCCCTTCCTCACCCTCTCTCCTGCCCTTCCTCACACTCTCTTCGGCCCTTCCTCACCCTCTCTACGGCTCTTCCTCACACTCTCTCCGGCCCTTCCTCACATTCTCTCCGGCCCTTCCTCACACTCTCTCCTGCCCTTCCTCACACTCCCTCCTGCTCTTCCTCACCCTCTCTCCTGCCCTTCCTCACACTCTCTCCTGCCCTTCCTCACACTCTCTCCTGCCCTTCCTCACACTCTCTCTTGCCCTTCCTCACCCTCTCTACGGCTCTTCCTCACACTTTCTCTGGCCCTTCCTCACACTCTCTCTGGCCCTTCCTCATACTCTCTCCAGCTTTTCCTCACACTCTCTCTGGCCCTTCCTCACCCTCTCTACGGCTCTTCCTCACACTCTCTCCGGCCCTTCCTCACATTCTCTCCGGCCCTTCCTCACACTCTCTCCTGCCCTTCCTCACACTCCCTCCTGCTCTTCCTCACCCTCTCTCCTGCCCTTCCTCACACTCTCTCCTGCCCTTCCTCACACTCTCTCCTGCCCTTCCTCACACTCTCTCTTGCCCTTCCTCACCCTCTCTACGGCTCTTCCTCACACTTTCTCTGGCCCTTCCTCATACTCTCTCCAGCTCTTCCTCACACTCTCTCCTGCTCTTACTCTGCTCAGTAAGTTGCTGTTGCTGGATCTACTTTTAGAATGTTTCCATTCGCACTGCTGGATCCTTCCCTTCTCCTTTTCCTGTTCTCTTTCTTCACCTCTCACTTTTTCTCTCTTTCTCTGTACTTTCCCAATTCTTTCATTCTGCTTCCCTCCTCCTCTGTCCTCCGCCCTCTCTGCTCGTCACTATTCTGGGGGTGGATGAAGGAAATGGGACAGACCTGAAGCTTCTGGACTCAGGATATCAAGACTGAGTCATTCATTCCTGTACAGAGGGAGGAAAGGGAGAGAGCAGAGACCAGGGCAGGGGCAGAGACTGCAGAGAAGAAGAAGAGAGAGAGAGGGAGAGAGCAGAGACCAGGGCAGTGGAAGAGACTGCAGAGAAGAAGAAGAGAGAGAGGGAGAGAGCAGAGACCAGGGCAGGGGAAGAGACTGCAGAGAAGAGGAGAGAGAGGGAGAGAGCAGAGACCAGGGCAGGGGAAGAGACTGCAGAGAAGAAGAAGAGAGAGAGGGTGAGAGCAGAGACCAGGGCAGGGGAAGAGACTGCAGAGGAGAAGAAGAGAGAACGTGAGAGGGAGAGAGAAAGCCAGAGAGACCGAAGGATAAAGAGACAGGGAGATAAAGAGAGAGGGACTGAGAGACAGAGGACTAAAGAGACAGGGGGAGGTCTCGCAGTGACTCACTCGTTCTTCCAGACAGCTAGAGACAGGCAGACAGAGAGGTTTGTGCCAGGACTTAGGAAAGTGACTCATTCATTCCTAAGAAGAAAGTGAGGGAATGAGGAGAGGGACTGATCGCTGGCAGCGGTGAGAGGTCGCCCATCTCTACACGTGGCAGCAGCAGAGTGAGGACCCCCAGGCCGAGAAGAAGTCACAGAGGCCATGAGCCGAGCTCTCCTCCCGCTGCAGCCTCTGCTTGTTCTGCTTCTGGTGAAGATCAGCAATGGAGAATCCACAGGTGAGGAGGAGGTGCGGAGCCATGGGGGTAATGGCACCAACATGGTCTGGAGCGACAATGATGACTGCGACTATTGATGAGAGTCAGAATCCGCAGGGCTGACAATCTACGAGGAAAGCGCAGGGACGTAATGTGTCCTAATAATGAGGGAAAGGGCAGAATGTCGCAACACAAGCGGGGGGGCACATAGTAACTGGGGGCAGGGTGCTAGTCGAGATAGGGGGGTACAAAGTAATTCTATATCCTGAAGGGAGAAACCTGATCATAATTATAGAGAGAATTCACATGCAGTCCTATGTAACATCACATAAAATGTAGTAGATGTCACCAGCAGTCCTATGTAACACCGCAGATAACACAGTGATAACTCTCTGAGTATAGATAATGTAGTAGATGTCACCTGCAGTCCTATGTAACACCGCAGATAACAGTGATAACTCTCTCAGTACTGATAATGTAGTAGATATCACCTGCAGTCCTATGTAACACCACAGATAACACAGTGATAACTCTCTGAGTACAGATAATGGAGTAGATGTCACCTGCAGTCCTATGTAACACCGCAGATAACAGTGATAACTCTCCGAGTACAGATAATGGAGTAGATGTCACCTGCAGTCCTATGTAACACCGCAGATAACAGTGATAACTCTCCGAGTACAGATAATGGAGTAGATGTCACCTGCAGTCCTATGTAACACCGCAGATAACAGTGATAAGTCTCTGAGTACAGATAATGGAGTAGATGTCACCTGCAGTCCTATGTAACACCGCAGATAACAGTGATAAGTCTCTGAGTACAGATAATGGAGTAGATGTCACCTGCAGTCCTATGTAACACCGCAGATAACACAGTGATAACTCTCTGAGTACAGATAATGGAGTAGATGTCACCTGCAGTCCTATGTAACACCACAGATAACACAGTGATAACTCTCTGAGTACAGATAATGGAGTAGATGTCACCTGCAGTCCTATGTAACACCGCAGATAACAGTGATAACTCTCCGAGTACAGATAATGGAGTAGATGTCACCTGCAGTCCTATGTAACACCACAGATAACACAGTGATAACTCTCTGAGTACAGATAATGGAGTAGATGTCACCTGCAGTCCTATGTAACACCGCAGATAACAGTGATAACTCTCTGAGTACAGATAATGGAGTAGATGTCACCTGCAGTCCTATGTAACACCACAGATAACACAGTGATAACTCTCTGAGTACAGATAATATAGTAGATGTCACCTGCAGTCCTATGTAAACTCTTTTATCATCTTTGTCTGATTTACCTGTGAAGGGAATGTGAGATGTGCTGCAGGGGAAAGTACAGGGGAGAGATTATCTGCAGCATTTTTTTATGAATGGACACACATGCCTGTGGGAGTCCCGCCCCCGGTCTTTCCTGATTGGCCGGGAAGGTATGATGTTATACCCAAAGGAATGTTGCTGTTAATAGATTCTTAAAGGCACAGGCGCCTCTGTACTTTCCTGACCGGTCACGTGATCTCCGGCTTTTTATAGTTGTGTTTAGCGCAGTAATGGAATCCGCTCCGTTATTTCCTCGTCTGCCCCGTGCACACACAGCGGTAATCGCCGGCTCCGGGGTGCAGCTCCGCGTGTGACCGCAGTATTGTGTCCTGGGGTCCCGCTACAAGTGAGGTCTCCTGGACTCACCACCCACTACAGGTCCTGACTGCAGCTGTGAGTCACCGGTGAGTGTGAGAGCCGGAGCCCTGGGGGGCCACACTGCGCCCCTCACCCCCCAGAGAGCAGAGGTCACAGGAGGGGTCACCCCCCAGAGTGCAGAGGTCATAGGAGGGGTCACCCCCCCAGAGTGCAGAGGTCACAGGAGGGGTCACCCCCCAGAGAGCAGAGGTCACAGGAGGGGTCACCCCCCAGAGTGCAGAGGTCACAGGAGGGGTCACCCCCAGAGAGCAGAGGTCACAGGAGGGGTCACCCCCAGAGAGCAGAGGTCACAGGAGGGGTCACCCCCCAGAGTGCAGAGGTCACAGGAGGGGTCACCCCCCAGAGTGCAGAGGTCACAGGAGGGGTCACCCCCAGAGAGCAGAGGTCACAGGAGGGGTCACCCCCCAGAGTGCAGAGGTCACAGGAGGGGTCACCCGCCAGAGAGCAGAGGTCACAGGAGGGGTCACCCCCCAGAGAGCAGAGGTCACAGGAGGGGTCACCCCCCAGAGTGCACAGGTCACAGGAGGGGTCACTCCCCAGAGTGCAGAGGTCACAGGAGGGGTCACCCCCCAGAGAGCAGAGGTCACAGGAGGGGTCACCCCCAGAGAGCAGAGGTCACAGGAGGGGTCACCCCCCAGAGTGCAGAGGTCACAGGAGGGGTCACCCCCCAGAGTGCAGAGGTCACAGGAGGGGTCACCCCCCAGAGAGCAGAGGTCACAGGAGGGGTCACCCCCCAGAGTGCAGAGGTCACAGGAGGGGTCACCCCCCAGAGTGCAGAGGTCACAGGAGGGGTCACCCCCCAGAGTGCAGAGGTCACAGGAGGGGTCACTCCCCAGAGTGCAGAGGTTACAGGAGGGGTCACACCCCAGAGTGAGGAGGTTACAGGAGGGGTCACCCCCCAGAGTGAGGAGGTCACAGGAGGGGGTCACCCCCCAGAGTGCAGAGGTCACAGGAGGGGTCACCCCCCAGAGTGCAGAGATCACAGGAGGGGTCACCCCCCCAGTGCAGAGGTCACAGGAGGGGTCACCCCCCAGAGTGCAGAGGTCACAGGAGGGGTCACCCCCCAGAGTGCAGAGATCACAGGAGGGGTCACCCCCCAGAGTGCAGAGGTCACAGGAGGGGTCACTCCCCAGAGTGCAGAGGTCACAGGAGGGGTCACCCCCCAGAGTGCAGAGATCACAGGAGGGGTCACCCCCCAGAGTGCAGAGGTTACAGGAGGGGTCACCCCCCAGAGTGCAGAGGTCACAGGAGGGGTCACCCCCCAGAGTGCAGAGATCACAGGAGGGGTCACCCCCCAGAGTGCAGAGGTCACAGGAGGGGTCACCCCCCCAGAGTGCAGAGGTCACAGGAGGGGTCACCCCCCAGAGTGCAGAGATCACAGGAGGGGTCACCCCCCAGAGTGCAGAGGTCACAGGAGGGGTCACCCCCCCAGAGTGCAGAGGTCACAGGAGGGGTCACCCCCCAGAGTGCAGAGATCACAGGAGGGGTCACCCCCCAGAGTGCAGAGGTCACAGGAGGGGTCACCCCCCAGAGTGCAGAGGTCACAGGAGGGGTCACCCCCCCAGAGTGCAGAGGTCACAGGAGGGGTCACCCCCCCAGAGTGCAGAGGTCACAGGAGGGGTCACCCCCCCAGAGTGCAGAGGTCACAGGAGGGGTCACCCCCCCAGAGTGCAGAGGCCACAGGAGGGGTCACCCCCCCAGAGTGCAGAGGCCACAGGAGGGGTCACCTCAAGATCGCACACTTATTTATAACCTAAGAAAAAAACTAAATGAGCATAACCTGCAGTAAGTGATGAATAGTAATAATACCGGTGCGAGTGACACTGATGTACTGACTCTGGGGACAGAGAGAACATTGTTCTGATCAATAATCTGTGGCCAGATTCACCTGGATGTCCTGACAATTGTAGTTCTCCTCACTATGAGTCAGTGGCTGTAACACTGGATGGGGGCAGAGCAGGACCCCGGTATATGCAGGAGACATACAGGGGCTGCTCACAGAATATCAGCTAAAAGTGAATTTATTTCAGTTCTTCAATACAGACAGTGACTCTCCTGTATTCTATAGAGTCATTACACCCAGAGTGATCTATGTCACGGGTTTATTTCTGGTAATGTTGATGATTATGGCTTACAGCCAATGAGAACCCAAAAGTCATTATCTCAGGAAATTAGAATACTTTATAACACCAGCCTGAAAAGTGATTGTAAAATCTGAAATGTCGTCCTACTGAAATGTATGATCAGTAAATGCACTCAGTACTTGGTCGGGCTCCTTCTGCATCAATTACTGCATCAATGCAGCGTGGCATGGAGGCGATCAGCCTGTGGCACTGCTGAGGGGTTATGGAAGCCCAGGTCGCTTTGATAGCAGCCTTCAGCTCGTCTGCATTGTTGGGTCTGGTGTCTCTCATCTTCCTCTTGACAATACTCCATAGATTCTCTATGGGGTTAAGGTCAGGCGAGTTTGCTGCCAATCAAGCCCAGTGATACTGTTGTCTTTACATCAGGTATTGGTACTTTTGGCAGTGTGGACAGGGGCCAAGTCCTGCTGGAGAATGACATTTCCATCTCCATAAAGCTTGTTGGCAGAGGGAAGCATGAAGAGCTCTAACATGTCCTGGTAGACGGCTGCACTGACTTTGGTCTTGATAGAACACAGTGGACCTACACCCGCAGATGACATGGCTCCCCAAACCATCACTGATGGGGGAGGCTTCACACTAGACCTCCAGCAGCTTGGATTGTGGCCTCTCCACTCTTCCTCCAGAGTCTGGGACCACTGACAACAGTCCGGTTCTTCTTCTCCTTGGCCCCGGTAAGACGCTTCTGGTGTTGTCTATTGGTCATGAGTGGCTGACACAAGGAATGTGACACTTGTAGCCCATGTCCTGGAGACGTCTGTGTGTGGTGTGAAGCAATGACTCCAGCAGCAGTCCGCTCCTCGTTAATCTCCCCCACATTACTGAATGGCCTTTTCCTAACAATCCTTTCCAGGCTGCGGTTTTCCCGGTGACTTGTGCACCTTTTTCTACCACACTTTTTCCTTCCACTCCACTTTCCATTAATATTCTTGGATCCAGCGCTCTGTGAACAGCCGGCTTCTTTACCAATGACCTTTTGTGGCTTCCCCTCCTTGTGGAGGGTGTCAGTGACTGCCTTCTGGACATCGGTCAGGTCAGCAGTCTTCCCCATGATTGTGGAGCTACTGAAACAGACTAAGGGACCTTTATAAACACTTAGGAGTCTTTACAGGGGTTTATTGTTAATTATTATAATTTCCTGAGATAATGACTTCTGGGTTTTCATTGGCTGTAAGCCATAATCATCAACATTACCAGAAATAAACATGTAAAATACACTGCTCAAAAAAATAAAGGGAACACAAACAACAGAATATAACTTCAAGTAAACCAAACTTCAGTGAAATCAAACTGTCCACTTATGAAGCAACACTGATTGACCATCAATGTCACATGCTGTTGTGCAAATGGAATAGAAACACATGGTAATTATTGGCAATTATCAAGACACCCTCAATAAAGGAGTGGTTCTGCAGGTGGGGACCACAGACCACATCTCAGTACCAATGCTTTCTGGCTGATGTTTTGGGCACTTCTGAATGTTGGTTGTGCTTTCACACTCGTGGTAGCATGAGACGGACTCTACAACCCACACAAGTGGCTCAGGTAGTGCAGCTCATCCAGGATGGCACATCAATGCGAGCTGTGGCAAGAAGGTTTGCTTGTGCCTGTCAGTGTAGTGTCCAGAGGCTGGAGGCACTACAAGGAGACAAGCCAGGACACCAGGAGATGTGGAGGGCCCGTAGGAGGGCAACAACCCAGCAGCAGGACCGCTACCTCCGCCTTTGTCTCTCTCTGTTCTCTTTCTTTCTCTCTGTTCTTTCTCTCTCTCTGTTCTTTCTTTCCCATCTCTCTTTCCCATCTTTCTTTCTCTTCCCTTTCTCTGTTCTTTCTTTACCCTTTCTTTCTCTCTCTGTTCCTTCCCCTCTTTTGCTCTACCACTCTCTTCTTTCTCCTCTTTCTTTTTTCTCTCTGTTGTTTTTCTGTCCACTCTTTCTTTCTCTCTCTGTTCTTTCTTTCTCTGTTCTTTATTTATTTATTTCCCCTCTTTCTTTCTCTCTCCCTCTGTTCTTTTTTCCCCTCTTTCTTTCTTTTTCTTTCTTTCTCTGTTCGTTTTTTCTGTCCACTCTTTCTTTCTCTCTGTTCTTTCTTTCTTTCTTTCTTTCTTTCCCTTCTCTTTCTCTCTCTGTTCTTTCTTTCTTTCCCCTCTTTCTTTCTTTCTTTCTCTCTCTCTCTCTGTTCTTTCCTTCTTTCCCCTTTCTTTCTCTTTCTCTCTGTTCTTTCTTTTGCTCTGTTCTTTTTTTTCTTTCTGTCTCTTTCTTTCCCCTCTTTCTTTCTCTCTGTTCTCTCTCTCTCAGTTCTTTCCTGTCTTTCTCTCTCTCCGTTCTTTCTTTCCCCTCTTTCTTTCTCTCTTTCTGTTCTTTATTTCCCCTCTCTCTTTCTCTCTGTTCTTTCTTTCGTTCTGTTCTTTCTTTCTCTCTGTTCTTTCTCTGTCTCTGTCATTTTTTCTGTCCGCTCTTTCTTTCTCTCTCTGTTCTTTCTTTCTTTCCCCCTCTTTCTTTTTCTCTCTCTCTGTTCTTTTTTTCTGTCCACTCTTTCTTTCGCTCTGTTCTTTCTTTCTTTCCCTTCTCTTTCTCTCTCTGTTCTTTCTTTCTTTCCCTTCTCTTTCTCTCTCTGTTCTTTCTTTCTTTACCCTCTTTCTTTCTCTGTTCTTTCCTTCTTTCCCCTCTTTCTTTCTCTTTCTCTCTGCTCTATCTTTCGCTCTGTTCTTTTTTTCTCTTTCTTTCTGTTCCTTCTCTCAGTTCTTTCCTCTCTTTCTCTCTCTCTGTTCTTTCCCCTCTTTCTTTCTCTCTGTTCTTTCTTTCCCCTTTTTCTCTTTCTCTCTGTTCTTTCTTTTGCTCTGTTCTTTCTTTCCTCTCTGTTCTTTTTCTCTCTATTCTTTCTTTCCTCTCTTTCTCTCTCTGTTCTTTCTTTCTCTTTGTTCTTTCTTTCCCATCTTTCTCTCTCTGTGTGTTCTTTCTTTCTTTCCCTTCTTTCTTTCTTTCTTTCTCTCTCTGTTCTTTCTTTCTCTGTTCCTTCCCCTCTTTCTTTCTCTCTACCTCTCTGTTCTTTCTTTCTTTCTTTCCCCTTTCTTTTTCCCTCTTTTTCTCTGTTTTTTTTCTGTCCACTCTCTCTCTGTTCTTTCTTTCTTTCCCCTCTTTCTTTCTGTTTCTCTCTGTTCTTTCTTTCCCTTTCTTTCCCCTTTTTTCTCTCTCTAAGTTCTTCCTTTCTTTCTCTCTGTTCTTTCATTCTTTCTCTGTTCTTTCTTTCTCTCTTTTCTTTCTTTCTTTCTTTCTTTCTGTTCTCTCTCTCTGTTCTTTCTTTCTTTATCTCTCTCTCTGTTCTTTCTTTGTCATCTTTCTTTCATATGTACTCTACTAATCAATAGCCTCCTTCACATGAACGTGTTTTGCCACAGAGAGTGTGTCCGTGTGGATCACACACATGTCTGTGTGATCCACATGGAGACAAGTCCGTTTTTGGCCGGCACCACGGATGCCACATGGCATGAATCGTGGTATGTGTTAAAGGGGTGCCCACTGAGACTCTTTCGCCCGGGGCCCTCAAGAACCTGGAGCCGGCCCTGTCACTTTGTGTGTAATGACTCTATAGAATATAGGAGATTCACTTTCTGATGATATTCGGATGTTGTGAGCTGCTCCTGTATAGACTCCTCCATTATATCTGTGTACAGACTGAGACCGGGTCCACGTGACCATGAGATCAGCACCGGCTCCGGACGGCTATATATATCACCCGGCTACTATTACAGCAACCGCCGGGACATCATCACATATACACAGAGGCTGCAGAGCATCGCACAGTGTTTATGATACAACAGCTCCTATGGCTGCGTGGCCCCTGAACTTTGGGCCCCATCTCTCCCCCGTGTTCGGTGTCGGGCACTGCTGATGTCTCCGCTCTCTCTCTCCAGGGTCCGGCTGTGCCCCCGGGATGCAGTGGAGCAGCGACCTCGGAAAATGCAAAGACTGCAAAATCTGCGACACGTCCAGCAAGGACGACTTCTGCCAGAAATGTGAGTACCGGCTGAGATACACGAGAGCGCTGACCGTGATACTGAGACGGCTGAGATACACGAGAGCGCTGACCGTGATACTGAGAGATGGCTGAGATACACGAGAGCGCTGACCGTGATACTGGGAGATGACTGAGGTACGTGAGAGCGCTGACCGTGATACTGAGACTGCTGAGATACGCGAGAGCGCTGACTGTGATACTGAGAGATGGCTGAGATACACGAGAGCGCTGACCGTGATACTGAGAGATGGCTGAGATACGCGAGAGCGCTGACTGTGATACTGAGACGGCTGAGATACGCGAGAGCGCTGACCATGATACTGAGAGATGGCTGAGATACGCGAGAGCGCTGACCGTGATACTGAGAGATGGCTGAGATACACGAGAGCGCTGACCGTGATACTGGGAGATGACTGAGGTACGTGAGAGCGCTGACCGTGATACTGAGACGGCTGAGATACACGAGAGCGCTGACCGTGATACTGAGAGATGGCTGAGATACACGAGAGCGCTGACCGTGATACTGGGAGATGACTGAGGTACGTGAGAGCGCTGACCGTGATACTGAGACGGCTGAGATACGCAAGAGCGCTGACTGTGATACTGAGAGATGGCTGAGATACGCGAGAGCGCTGACTGTGATACTGAGACGGCTGAGATACGCGAGAGCGCTGACCATGATACTGAGAGATGGCTGAGATACGCGAGAGCGCTGACCGTGATACTGGGAGATGACTGAGATACGCGAGAGCGCTGACTGTGATACTGAGACGGCTGAGATACGCGAGAGCGCTGACCGTGATACTGAGGGATGGCTGAGATACGCGAGAGCGCTGACTGTGATACTGAGACGGCTGAGATACGCGAGAGCGCTGACCATGATACTGAGAGATGGCTGAGATACGCGAGAGCGCTGACCGTGATACTGGGAGATGACTGAGATACGCGAGAGCGCTGACTGTGATACTGAGACGGCTGAGATACGCGAGAGCGCTGACCGTGATACTGAGAGATGGTTGAGATACGCGAGAGCGCTGACTGTGATACTGAGACGGCTGAGATACGCAAGAGCGCTGACCGTGATACTGAGAGATGGCTGAGATACGCGAGAGCGCTGACCGTGATACTGAGAGATGGCTGAGATACACGAGAGCGCTGACCGTGATACTGGGAGATGACTGAGGTACGTGAGAGCGCTGACCGTGATACTGAGACTGCTGAGATACGCGAGAGCGCTGACTGTGATACTGAGAGATGGCTGAGATACACGAGAGCGCTGACCGTGATACTGAGAGATGGCTGAGATACGCGAGAGCGCTGACTGTGATACTGAGACGGCTGAGATACGCGAGAGCGCTGACCATGATACTGAGAGATGGCTGAGATACGCGAGAGCGCTGACCGTGATACTGAGAGATGGCTGAGATACACGAGAGCGCTGACCGTGATACTGGGAGATGACTGAGGTACGTGAGAGCGCTGACCGTGATACTGAGACGGCTGAGATACACGAGAGCGCTGACCGTGATACTGAGAGATGGCTGAGATACACGAGAGCGCTGACCGTGATACTGGGAGATGACTGAGGTACGTGAGAGCGCTGACCGTGATACTGAGACGGCTGAGATACGCAAGAGCGCTGACTGTGATACTGAGAGATGGCTGAGATACGCGAGAGCGCTGACTGTGATACTGAGACGGCTGAGATACGCGAGAGCGCTGACCATGATACTGAGAGATGGCTGAGATACGCGAGAGCGCTGACCGTGATACTGGGAGATGACTGAGATACGCGAGAGCGCTGACTGTGATACTGAGACGGCTGAGATACGCGAGAGCGCTGACCGTGATACTGAGGGATGGCTGAGATACGCGAGAGCGCTGACTGTGATACTGAGACGGCTGAGATACGCGAGAGCGCTGACCATGATACTGAGAGATGGCTGAGATACGCGAGAGCGCTGACCGTGATACTGGGAGATGACTGAGATACGCGAGAGCGCTGACTGTGATACTGAGACGGCTGAGATACGCGAGAGCGCTGACCGTGATACTGAGAGATGGTTGAGATACGCGAGAGCGCTGACTGTGATACTGAGACGGCTGAGATACGCAAGAGCGCTGACCGTGATACTGAGAGATGGCTGAGATACGCGAGAGCGCTGACTGTGATACTGAGAGATGGCTGAGATACGCGAGAGCGCTGACCGTGATACTGAGAGATGGCTGAGATACGCGAGAGCGCTGACTGTGATACTGAGAGATGACTGAGATACGCGAGAGCGCTGACTGTGATACTGAGACGGCTAAGATACGCAAGAGCGCTGACCGTGATACTGAGAGATGGCTGAGATACGCGAGAGCGCTGACCATGATACTGGGAGAGGACTGAGATACGCGAGAGCGCTGACCGTGATACTGTGAGATGACTGAGATACGCGAGAGCGCTGACCGTGATACTGAGAGATGGCTGAGATACGCGAGAGCGCTGACTGTGATACTAAGACGGCTGAGATACGCAAGAGCGCTGACCGTGATACTGAGAGATGGCTGAGATACGCGAGAGCGCTGACTGTGATACTGAGACGGCTGAGATACGCGAGAGCGCTGACCGTGATACTGAGAGATGGCTGAGATACGCGAGAGCGCTGACCGTGATACTGGGAGATGACTGAGATACGCGAGAGCGCTGACAGTGATACTGAGATGGCTGAGATACGCGAGAGCGCTGACCGTGATACTGAGGGATGGCTGAGATACGCGAGAGCGCTGACTGTGATACTGAGACGGCTGAGATACGCAAGAGCGCTGACCGTGATACTGAGAGATGGCTGAGATACGCGAGAGCGCTGACCGTGATACTGAGATGGCTGAGATACGCGAGAGCGTTGACCGTGATACTGAGAGATGGCTGAGATACGCGAGAGCGCTGACTGTGATACTGAGACAGCTGAGATACACGAGAGCGCTGACCGTGATACTGAGACGGCTGAGATACGCGAGAGCGCTGACCGTGATACTGGGAGATGACTGAGATACGCGAGAGCGCTGACCGTGATACTGAGAGATGGCTGAGATACGCGAGAGCGCTGACTGTGATACTGAGACGGCTGAGATACGCGAGAGCGCTGACCGTGATACTGGGAGATGACTGAGATACGCGAGAGCGCTGACTGTGATACTGGGAGATGACTGAGATACGCGAGAGCGCTGACCGTGATACTGAGAGATGGCTGAGATACGCGAGAGCGCTGACTGTGATACTGAGACGGCTGAGATACGCGAGAGCGCTGACCGTGATACAGGGAGATGACTGAGATACGCGAGAGCGCTGACTGTGATACTGAGACGGCTGAGATACGCAAGAGCGCTGACCGTGATACTGAGACGGCTGAGATACGCGAGAGCGCTGACCGTGATACTGAGAAATGGCTGAGATACGCGAGAGCGCTGACCGTGATACTGGGAGATGACTGAGATATGCGAGAGCGCTGACTGTGATACTAAGACGGCTGAGAAACGCAAGAGCGCTGACCGTGATACTGAGAGATGGCTGAGATACGCGAGAGCGCTGACTGTGATACTGAGACGGCTGAGATACGCGAGAGCGCTGACCGTGATACTGAGAGATGGCTGAGATACGCGAGAGCGCTGACCGTGATACTGGGAGATGACTGAGATAAGCGAGAGCGCTGACTGTGATACTGAGACGGCTGAGATACGCGAGAGCGCTGACCGTGATACTGAGAGATGGCTGAGATACGCGAGAGCGCTGACTGTGATACTGAGACGGCTGAGATACGCAAGAGCGCAGACTGTGATACTAAGACGGCTGAGATACGCAAGAGCGCTGACCGTGATACTGAGAGATGGCTGAGATACGCGAGAGCGCTGACTGTGATACTGAGACGGCTGAGATACGCGAGAGCGCTGACCGTGATACTGAGAGATGGCTGAGATACGCGAGAGCGCTGACCGTGATACTGGGAGATGACTGAGATGCGCGAGAGCGCTGACTGTGATACTGAGACGGCTGAGATACGCGAGAGCGCTGACCGTGATACTGAGAGATGGCTGAGATACGCGAGAGCGCTGACCGTGATACTGGGAGATGACTGAGATACCTGAGAGAGCTGACTGTGATACTGAGACGGCTGAGATACGCGAGAGCGCTGACTGTGATACTGAGACGGCTGAGATACGCGAGAGCGATGACCGTGATACTGAGAGATGGCTGAGATACGCGAGAGCGCTGACCGTGATACTGGGAGATGACTGAGATACACGAGAGCGCTGACTGTGATACTGAGACGGCTGAGATACGCAAGAGCGCTGACCGTGATACTGAGAGATGGCTGAGATACGCGAGAGCGCTGACTGTGATACTGAGACAGCTGAGATACGCAAGAGCGCTGACCGTGATACTGAGAGATGGCTGAGATACGCGAGAGCGCTGACCGTGATACTGGGAGATGACTGAGATACGCGAGAGCGCTGACTGTGATACTGAGAGATGGCTGAGATACGCGAGAGCGCTGACCGTGATACTGAGAGACGGCTGAGATACGCGAGAGCGCTGACTGTGATACTGAGAGATGGCTGAGATACACGAGAGCGCTGACTGTGATACTGAGACGGCTGAGATACGCAAGAGCACTGACTGTGATACTGAGACGGCTGAGATACGCGAGAGCGCTGACCGTGATACTGGGAGATGACTGAGATACGCGAGAGCGCTGACCGTGATACTGGGAGATGACTGAGATACGCGAGAGCGCTGACCGTGATACTGAGAGATGGCTGAGATACGCGAGAGCGCTGACTGTGATACTAAGACGGCTGAGATACGCAAGAACGCTGACCGTGATACTGAGAGATGGCTGAGATACGCAAGAGCGCTGACTGTGATACTGAGATGGCTGAGATACGCGAGAGCGCTGACCGTGATACTGGGAGATGACTGAGATACGCGAGAGCGCTGACTGTGATACTGAGACGGCTGAGATACGCGAGAGCGCTGACCGTGATACTGAGGGATGGCTGAGATACGCGAGAGCGCTGACTGTGATACTGAGACGGCTGAGATACGCAAGAGCACTGACCGTGATACTGAGAGATGGCTGAGATACGCGAGAGCGCTGACCGTGATACTGAGAGATGGCTGAGATACGCGAGAGCGCTGACCGTGATACTGAGAGATGGCTGAGATACGCGAGAGCGCTGACTGTGATACTGAGACGGCTGAGATACACGAGAGCGCTGACCGTGATGCTGAGACGGCTGAGATACGCGAGAGCGCTGACCGTGATACTGAGAGATGGCTGAGATACGCGAGAGCGCTGAATGTGATACTGAGACGGCTGAGATACGCGAGAGCGCTGACCGTGATACTGGGAGATGACTGAGATACGCGAGAGCGCTGACTGTGATACTGGGAGATGACTAAGATACGCGAGAGCGCTGACCGTGATACTGAGAGATGGCTGAGATACGCGAGAGCGCTGACTGTGATACTGAGACGGCTGAGATACGCGAGAGCGCTGACCGTGATACTGGGAGATGACTGAGATACGCGAGAGCGCTGACTGTGATACTGGGAGATGACTGAGATACGCGAGAGCGCTGACCGTGATACTGAGAGATGGCTGAGATACGCGAGAGCGCTGACTGTGATACTGAGACGGCTGAGATACGCGAGAGCGCTGACCGTGATACTGGGAGATAACTGAGATACGCGAGAGCGCTGACTGTGATACTGGGAGATGACTGAGATACACGAGAGCGCTGACCGTGATACTGAGACGGCTGAGATACGCGAGAGCGCTGACCGTGATACTGAGAGATGACTGAGATACGCGAGAGCGCTGACTGTGATACTAAGACGGCTGAGATACGCGAGAGCGCTGACTGTGATACTAAGACGGCTGAGATACGCGAGAGCGCTGACCGTGCTACTGAGAGATGGCTGAGATACGCGAGAGCGCTGACTGTGATACTGAGACGGCTGAGATACGCGAGAGTGCTGACCGTGATACTGGGAGATAACTGAGATACGCGAGAGCGCTGACTGTGATACTGAGAAGGCTGAGATACGCGAGAGCGCTGACTGTGATACTGAGAGATGGCTGAGATACGCGAGAGCGCTCACCGTGATACTGAGACGGCTGAGATACGCGAGAGCGCTGACCGTGATACTGAGAGATGGCTGAGATACGCGAGAGCGCTGACCGTGATACTGAGAGATGGCTGAGATACGCGAGAGCGCTAACCGTGATACTGAGAGACGGCTGAGATACGCGAGAGCGCTGACTGTAATACTGAGAGATGGCTGAGATACGCGAGAGCGCTGACCGTGATACTGAGACGGCTGAGATACGCGAGAGCGCTGACCGTGATACTGAGAGATGGCTGAGATATGCGAGAGCGCTGACCGTGATACTGAGAGATGGCTGAGATACGCGAGAGCGCTGACCGTGATAATGAGAGATGGCTGAGATACGCGAGAGCGCTGACTGTGATACTGGGAGATGACTGAGATACGCGAGAGCGCTGACTGTGATACTGGGAGATGACTGAGATACACGAGAGCGCTGACCGTGATACTGAGACGGCTGAGATACGCGAGAGCGCTGACCGTGATACTGAGAGATGGCTGAGATACGCGAGAGCGCTGACTGTGACACTGGGAGATGGCTGAGATACGCGAGAGCGCTGACCGTGATACTGAGAGATGACTGAGATACGCGAGAGCGCTGACTGTGATACTGGGAGATGACTGAGATACACGAGAGCGCTGACCGTGATACTGAGACGGCTGAGATACGCGAGAGCGCTGACCGTGATACTGAGAGATGGCTGAGATACGCGAGAGCGCTGACTGTGATACTAAGACGGCTGAGATACAAGAGTTCGCTGACCGTGATACTGAGAGATGACTGAGATACACGAGAGCGCTGACTGTGATACTAAGACGGCTGAGATACGCGAGAGCGCTGACTGTGATACTAAGACGGCTGAGATACACGAGAGCGCTGACCGTGATACTGAGAGATGACTGAGATACGCAAGAGCGCTGACTGTGATACTAAGACGGCTGAGATACGCGAGAGCGCTGACTGTGATACTAAGATGGCTGAGATACGCGAGAGCGCTGACCGTGCTACTGAGAGATGGCTGAGATACGCGAGAGCGCTGACCGTGATACTGGGAGATGGCTGAGATACGCGAGAGCGCTGACCGTGATACTGGGAGATGACTGAGATACACGAGAGCGCTGACCGTGATACTGAGAGATGGCTGAGGTACGCGAGAGCGCTGACTGTGATACTAAGACGGCTGAGATACGCGAGAGCGCTGACCGTGATACTGAGAGATGGCTGAGATACGCGAGAGCGCTGACTGTGATACTAAGACGGCTGAGATACACGAGAGCGCTGACCGTGATACTGAGAGATGAATGAGATACGCGAGAGCGCTGACTGTGATACTAAGACGGCTGAGATACGCGAGAGCGCTGACTGTGATACTAAGACGGCTGAGATACACGAGAGCGCTGACCGTGATACTGAGAGATGACTGAGATACGCAAGAGCGCTGACTGTGATACTAAGACGGCTGAGATACGCGACAGCGCTGACTGTGATACTAAGACGGCTGAGATACGCGAGAGCGCTGACCGTGCTACTGAGAGATGGCTGAGATACGCGAGAGCGCTGACCGTGATACTGGGTGATGGCTGAGATACGCGAGAGCGCTGACCGTGATACTGGGAGATGACTGAGATACACGAGAGCGCTGACCGTGATACTGAGAGATGTCTGAGATACGCGAGAGCGCTGACTGTGATACTAAGACGGCTGAGATACGCGAGAGCGCTGACTGTGATACTGAGAGATGGCTGAGATATTGCGAGAGCGCTTGCCATGATACTGAGATGGCTGAGATACGCGAGAGCGCTGACCGTGATCCTGAGATACAGCTGATATATTTATATCATTTCCATCAGGTGAAGACTCCGATAAGTTGGATTTCCCGTGGCTGATGGTTATTAGTGTCACCGCCGTCTCGGTCTTTTTCGTTACCCTGGTTCTCGGTCTTGCTATTTACCTGGTGCGATGTCGGCCGAAAAAGAAATTCACCAGTGAGTATCAGAAAGTCAGAATTCTCAAGTTAGGTGAAAATATCACACATAATAATCCTAGATACATGGAACAGAGGTGTAATATCCCTGCGAAGCTTCACTATGGAAAGATCCAGCAATCTGCACTGATCTGTTTCATGATATATCACACAGAGCGCCAAACCTCCTGCAGCCACCAGGGGGAGCTCCCTGTATACAGAAATACATGATAAGATCCTGTCTGCTGCCACAACTAGGGGGAGCTCGCTGTAAACAGAGATACATGATAAGAACCTGTCTGCAGCCACCACTAGGGGGAGCTCCCTGTATACAGAGATACATGATAAGATCCTGTCTGCAGTCACCACTAGGGGGAGCTCCCTGTATACAGACATTCATGATAAGATCCTGTCTGCAGTCACCACTAGGGGGAGCTCCCTGTATACAGAGATACATGATAAGATCCTGTCTGCAGCCACCACTAGGGGGAGCTCCCTGTAAACAGATACATGATAAGATCCTGTCTGCAGCCACCACTAGGGGGAGCTCCATGTATACAGAGATACATGATAAGATCCTGTCTGCAGTCACCACTAGGGGGAGCTCCCTGTATACAGAGCTACATGATAAGATCCTGTCTGCAGCCACCACTAGGGGTAGCTCCCTGTATAAAGAGATACATGATAAGATTTTGTCTGCAGATACCACTAGCTGGAGCTCCCTGTATATAGACATAGAATCATAGAATCATAGAATCGTAGAGTTGGAAGGGACCTCCTGGGCCATCTGGTCCAACCCCCTGCTCAAAGCAGGATTCGCTAAATCATCCCAGTTAGATGTCTGTCCAGCCTCTGTTTGAAGACTTCCATTGAAGGAGAACTCACCACTTCTCGTGGCAGCCTGTTCCACTCATTGATCACTCTAACTGTCAAAAAGTTTTTTCTAATATCTAATCTGTGTCTCCTCCTGATCCTGTCTGCAGCCACCACTAGGGGGAGCTCCCTGTATACAGAGATACATGATAAGATCCTGTCTGCAGCCACCACTAGGGGGAGCTCCCTGTATACAGAGATACATGATAAGATCCTTTCTGCAGCCACCACTAGGGGGAGTTCCCTGTATAAAGAGATACATGATAAGATCCTGTCTGCAGCCACCACTAGGTGGAGCTCCCTGTATACAGAGAGACATGATAAGATCCTGTCTGCAGCCACCACTAGGGGGAGCTCCCTGTATACAGAGATACATGATAAGGTCCTGTCTGCAGATACCACTAGATGGAGCTCCCTGTATACAGAGATACATGATAAGATCCTGTCTGCAGCCACCACTGGGGGGAGCTCCCTGTATACAGAGATACATGATAAGATCCTGTCTGCAGCCACCACTTGGCGGAGTTCCCTGTATAAAGAGATACATGATAAGATCCTGTCTGCAGATACCACTAGGTGGAGCTCCCTGTATACAGAGATACATGATAAGATCCTGTATGCAGTCACCACTAGGGGGAGCTCCCTGTATACAGAGATACATGAAAAGATCCTGTCTGCAGTCACCACTAGGGGGAGCTCCCTGTTTACAGAGATACATGAAAAGATCCTGTCTGCAGTCACCACTATGGGGAGCTCCCTGTATACAGAGCTACATGATAAGATCCTGTCTGCAGCCACCACCAGGAGGAGCTCCCTGTATACAGAGATACATGATAAGATTCTGTCTGCGGCCACCACTAGGGGGAGCTCCCTGTAAACAGAGATACATGATAAGATCCTGTCTGCGGTCACCACTAGGGGGAGCTCCTTGTATACAGAAATACATGATAAGATCCTGTCTGCAGCCACCACTAGGGGGAGCTTTCTGTATAGAGAGATACATGATAAGATCCTGTCTGCGGCCACCACTAGGGGAAGCTCCCTGTATAGAGAGATACATGATAAGATCCTGTCAGCAGCCACCACTAGGGGGATCTCCCTGTATACAGAGATACATGATAAGATCCTGTCTGCAGTCACCACTAGGGTGAGCTTCCTGTATACAGAGATACATGATAAGATCCTGTCTGTAGCCACCGCTAGGGGGAGCTCCCTA
Organism: Dendrobates tinctorius; assembly: GCF_039654945.1. Lineage (NCBI taxonomy): Eukaryota > Metazoa > Chordata > Amphibia > Anura > Dendrobatidae > Dendrobates > Dendrobates tinctorius. The sequence goes on from NW_027361819.1 coordinate 3,946,165, forward strand.
TATACAGAGATACATAAGATCCTGTCTGCAGCCACCACTAGGGGGAGCTCCCTGTAAACAGAGATACATGATAAGATCCCATCTGCAGCCACCACTAGGGGGAGCTCCCTGGCTGCAGACAGCATCTTATTATGTATCTCTGTATACAGGGAGGTCCCCCTAGTGGTGACTGCAGACAGGATCTTATCATGCATCTCTGTATATAGGGAGCTCCCCCTAGTGGTGGCTGCTGACAGGATCTTATCATGTATCTCTGTATACAGGGAGCTCCCCCTAGTGGTGGCTGTAGACAGGATCTTATCATGTATCTCTGTATACAGGGAGCTCCCCCTAGTGGTGGCTGCAGACAGGATCTTATCATGTATCTCTGTATACATTGAGCTCCCCTTAGTGGTGGCTGCAGGCAGGATCTTATCATGTATCTCTGTATATATTGAACTCCCCCTAGTGGTGACTGCAGACAGGATCTTATCTTGTATCTCTGTATACAGGGAGCTGCCCCTAGTGGTGGCTGCCGACAGGATTTTATCATGTAACTCTGTATAAAGGAAGCTCCCCCCAGTGGTGACTGCAGACAGGATCTTATCATGTATCTCTGTATACAGGGAGCGCCCCCTAGTGGTGGCTGCAGACAGGATCCTATCTTGTGTCTCTGTGTACATGGATCTCCCCCTAGTGGTGGCTGCAGAAAGGATCCTATCATGTATTTCTGTGTACAGGGAATTCCCTCTAGTGGTGGCTGCAGACAGGATCTTATCAGGTATCTCTGTATACAGGGAGCTCCCCCTAGTGGTGACTGCAGACAGGATCTTATCATGTATCTCTGTATACAGGGAGCTCCCCCTAGTGGTGGCTGCAGACAAGATCTTATCATGTATCTCTGTATACAGGGAGCTCCCCCTAGTGGTGACTGCAGGCAGGATCTTATCATGTATCTCTGTATACAGGGAGCTTCCCCTAGTGGTGGCTGCAGACAGGATCTTATCATGTATCTCTGTATACAGGGAGCTCCCCCCAGTGGTGGCTGCAGACAGGATCTTATCATGTATCTCTGTATACCGGGAGCTCCCCCTAGTGGTGACTACAGACAGGATCTTATCATGTATCTCTGTATACAGGGAGCTCCCCCTAGTGGTGACTGCAGACAGGATCTTATTATGTATCTCTGTATACAGGATCCTATCATGTATCTCTGTATATAGGGAGCTCCCCCTAGTGGTGGCTGCAGACAGGATCCTATCATGTATCTCTGTATATAGGGAGCTCCCCCTAGTGGTGGCTGCAGACAGGATCTTATCATGTATCGATGTATACAGGGAGCTCCCCCTAGTGGTGGCTGTAGACAGGATCTTATCATGTATCTCAGTATACAGGGATCTCCCCTTATTTGTGACTGCAGACAGGATGTTATCATGTATCTTTGTATACAGGGAGCTCCCCCTAGTGGTGACTGCAGACAGGATCTTATCATGTATCTCTGTATACAGGGAGCTCCCCCTAGTGGTGACTGCAGACAGGATCTTATAATGTCTCTCTGTATACAGCGAGCGCCCCCTAGTGGTGACTGCTGACAGGATCCTATAATGTATCTCTGTATACAGGGTGCTCCCCCTAGTGGTGGCTGCAGACAGAATCTTATCATGTATCTCTGTATACAGGGAGCTTCCCCTAGTGGTGGCTGCAGACAGGATCTTATCATGTATCTCTGTTTACAGGGAGGTCCCCCTAGTGGTGGCTGCAGACAGGATCTTATCATGTAGCTCTGTGTACATGGAGCTCCCTCTAGTGGTGGCTGCAGACAGGATCTTATCATGTATCTCTGCGTACAGGGAGCTCCCCCTAGAGGTGGCTTCAAACAGGATCTTATCATGTATCTCTGTATACAGGGAGCTCCCCCTAGTGGTGGCTGCAGACAGAATCTTATCATGTATCTCTGTGTACAGGGAGCTTCCCCTAGTGGTGGCTGCAGACAGGATCTTATCATGTATCTCTGTATACAGGGAGGTCCCCCTAGTGGTGGCTGCAGACAGGATCTTATCATGTATCTCTGTATACATGGAGCTCCCTCTAGTGGTGGCTGCAGACAGGATCTTATCATGTATCTCTGTATACAGGGAGCTCCCCCTAGTGGTGGCTGCAGACAGGATCTTATCATGTATCTCTGTATACAGGGAGCTCCCCCTAGTGGTGGCTGCAGACAGGATCCTGTAATGCATCTCTGTATACAGGGAGCTCCCCCTAGTGGTGGCTGCAGACAGGATCCTATAATGTATCTCTGTATACAGGGTGCTCCCCCTAGTGGTGGCTGCAGACAGAATCTTATCATGTATCTCTGTATGCAGGGAGCTAACCCTAGTGGTGGCTGCAGACAGGATCTTATCATGTATCTCTGTATACAGGGAGGTCCCCCTAGCGGTGGCTGCAGACAGGATCTTATCATGTATCTCTGTATACATGGAGCTCCCTCTAGTGGTGGCTGCAGACAGGATCTTATCATGTATCTCTGTATACAGGGAGCTCCCCCTAGTGTTGGCTACAGACAGGATCCTGTAATGTATCTCTGTATACAGGGAGCTCCCCCTAGTGGTGGCTGCAGACAGGATCCTATAATGTATCTCTGTATACAGGGAGCTTCCCCTAGTGGTGGCTGCAGACTGGATCTTATCTTGTATCTCTGTATACAGGGAGCTCCCCCTAGTGGTGACTGCAGACAGGATCCTATCATGTATCTCTGTATACAGGGAGCTACCCCTAGTGGTGGCTGCAGACAGGATCTTATGTATCTCTGTATACAGGGAGCTCCCCCTAGTGGTGACTGCAGACAGGATCTTATCATGTATCTCTGTATACAGGGAGCGCCTCCTAGTGGTGACTGCAGAAAGGATTCTATCATGTATCTCTGTATACAGGGTGCTCCCCCTAGTGGTGGCTGCAGACAGAATCTTATCATGTATCTCTGTATACAGGGAGCTCCCCCTAGTGGTGACTGCAGACAGGATCCTATCATGTATCTCTGTATACAGGGTGCTCCCCCTAGTGGTGGCTGTAGACAGGATGTTATCATGTATCTCTGTATACAGGGAGCTCCCCCTAGTGGTGGCTGCAGACAGGATCTTATCATGTATCTCTGTATACCGGGAGCTCCCCCTAGTGGTGGATGCAGACAGGATCTTATCATGTATCTCTGTATACAGGGAGCTCCCCCTAGTGGTGACTGCAGCCAGGATCTTATCATGTATCTCTGTATACAGGGTGCTCCCCCTAGTGGTGGCTGTAGACAGGATGTTATCATGTATCTCTGTATACAGGGAGCTCCCCCTAGTGGTGGATGCAGACAGGATCTTATCATGTATCTCTGTATACAGGGAGCTCCCCCTAGTGGTGACTGCAGCCAGGATGTTATCATGTATCTCTGTATATAGGGTGCTCCCCCTAGTGGTGGCTGTAGACAGGATGTTATCATGTATCTCTGTTTACAGGGAGCTCCCCCTAGTGGTGGCTGCAGACAGGATCTTATCATGTATCTCTGTATACAGGGAGTTCCCCCTAGTGGTGGATGCAGGCATTATCTTATCATGTATCTCTGTATACAGGGAGCTCCCCCTAGTGGTAACTGTAGACAGATTATTGTGTAATAGATTTTCTATGCAGATGGTTTGGAGCTTTGTGTCAGGAGAATGAAGTTCTTAGTATTTTTTCAGTGCTGAATTTTGATATTAGACACAACATGATAATTGTGGAGCTGAGAAGATCCAGGATCCTTTTTTATGATATCAGATGCTGTGCTCTCATGTTTTGCTCTTTTTCCTTCTCAGCCCCCATAGAGGAGACCGGAGCCCACTCTGCTGAAGAACTTCTCATACACTGAAGGTGAGATGCTCTGCACATGACATTACTGTAATGACGTACAGTGTGTGACGCTCTGCACAGACTCCGTGAACCACATTGCGGTATTTTATGGATACTCTGCAGATGATGGGGGGGTCACTTACTTCTCCTTTCTCTTGATTTTCCAGGTCCCCGCAGCCGTCTGTTCCTCCTCCTGCAGAGGATGCTGCTGCGCACTGTGTATATATACATATATGTATAGCGGGTGTATATACTGTATCTATATGTATATATATATATTTCCTGCGCTGGACGCAGAGCGTTACGCTATTTTTAACCCTCGCTCGCAGGAAGAGATTTGGAGGGCTAATTGCAGAGCAGCGTCTTTCGTCCTCCCCCCTCCTGCGTCCAGCACCCCTCTATGTGCAGAAACAAGCCCCAGATCATGGTCCGCCGCCACCTACAACACATTCCACCTGGAGCAGTGGTTAAGAGCCCCGAGGATCAGGAGACGCCCCCACCTGGAGGACTCGTGTGCCCGGTCAGGGCCGCAGGGGAACCAAATAAAATGTGGAGTTTTTGTTTTGCAGCCTCTGAGTGATCTGTGTGATAAAGCTTCATGGATAACGTCCCCCTCCCCATTAGAACAACCCCCAGGGACAGGTTTATTATCTCGTCACTAGATGTCAGTAACCCCCCATGGTAAAGCAGCAGCCCCTCTATACCAGCCTCAGCCATTACCTGCATGTTCACACTGCTGCCGGGCCTAGATAAGCAGGTACGCACAGAGCATGTCAGACTAACCCCTCTCCAGGGGGCTTCTATAATACCCGTCAGTATGTCCGGTGGTCCGGGAACAGCTCGGTCTGCAGCTGCCATGAAGGTGGCATTATGTGTTATTATTGTTGATGTGATCGGTTTGTAAAGCTGCTTGAGTCAAGAAAAGCAAATACAGGAAGGGGCACAGCGACGCACCCTCTGCAACCAGGCCCAGGGGCACAGCGACGCACCCTCTGCAACCAGGCCCAGGGGCACAGCGACGCACCCTCTGCAACCAGGCCCAGGGGCACAGCGACGCACCCTCTGCAACCAGGCCCGGGGGCACAGCGACGCACCCTCTGCAACCAGGCCCGGGGGCACAGCGACGCACCCTCTGCAACCAGGCACGGGGGCACAGCGACGCACCCTCTGCAACCAGGCACGGGGGCACAGCGACGCACCCTCTGCAACCAGACACGGGGGCACAGCGACGCACCCTCTGCAACCAGGCACAGCGACACACCCTCTGCAACCATGACCAGGTACGGGGGCACAGAGACGCACCCTCAGCAACCATGACCAGGTACGGGGGCACAGCGACACACCCTCTGCAACCATGACCAGGCACGGGGGCACAGCGACACACCCTCTGCAACCAGGCCCAGGGGCACAGCGACGCACCCTCTGCAACCAGGCACAGGGGCAAGGCGTCACACTCTCTGCAACCAGGCCCAGGGGCACAGTGACGCACCCTCTGCAACCAGGCACGGGGGCACAGCGACGCACCCTCTGCAACCAGGCACAGCGACACACCCTCTGCAACCATGACCAGGTACGGGGGCACAGAGACGCACCCTCTGCAACCAGGCACAGGGGCACAGAGATGCACCCTCTGCAACCATGACCAGGCACGGGGGCACAGCGACACACCCTCTACAACCAGGCACAGCGACACACCCTCTGCAAACATGACCAGGCCTGGGGGCACAGAGACGTACCCTCTGCAACCAGGCACAGCGACACACCCTCTGCAAACATGACCAGGCCCGGGGGCACAGTAGCGCACCCTCTGCAACCATGACCAGGCCCGGGGGCACAGCGACGTACCCTCCGTGACCAGGCACGGGGGCACAGCGACGAACCCTCTGCAACCAGGCTCGGGGGCACAACGACGCACCCTCTGCAACCATGACCAGGCCCGGGGGCACAGCGACGCACCCTCTGCGACCAGGCACGGGGGCACAGCGACGCATCCTCTGCAACCAGGTTCGGGGGGCACAACGACGCACCCTCTGCAACCATGACCAGGCCCGGGGGCACAGCGACGCACCCTCTGCGACCAGGCACGGGGGCACAGCGACGCACCCTTTGCGGCCATGACCAGGCACAGGGGCACAACGACGTATATATATATACCAGGATAGGAAAACCTTCAAAAAGAACTTGAAGGCCGACCTCTTCCGACAAGCCTACAACTTGCAGTAACCATCGATCGACCAAACCGCTGCACGACCAGCTCTACCCTCGCCTACTGTATCCTCACCCATCCCGTTGTAGACTGTGAGCCCTCGCGGGCAGGGTCCTCTCTCCTCCTGGACCAGTCGTGACTTGTATTGTTTAATATTACTGTACTTGTATGTATTATGTACACCCCTCCTCACATGGAAAGCGCCATGGAATAAATGGCGTTATAATAATAATAGAGGACATACATATATACCAGGATAAGACATATCAGGATGGGGGATATACAGCTCTGGCAAAAATTAACCACTTTCAAACGTTCAGTTTGTCAGATTTTTTGGGCCGGGGTCAGGCTTGCGAGCAACTCGGACGAGTCTTGCACGTCAACACCCGGCACTGCCACCGGCACTCGGATCGGAGCGTTCAGCTGCAGGTATTCTATATATATTCTATGCAGCTGAACGCCCCGGTCCGAGTACCGGGTATTGACGTGCAAGACTCGTCCGAGTTGCTCGCATGCCTGACCCCGGCCTTATAGTTATATTTCTGAGTAAAATGTAAATTGTTCTTTTATTCTATAAACTACTGACAACGTGTCTCCGAATTTCCAAGCAATAAGTTTTGTGGGTTTTTTTCTGACAAAGAAAAATGGTCGAAATTTAAAAAAAAATGCGGAGCTCAAATAATGCTGAGAAAACAAGGTCATATTGATTTAGAAACAACAATCCTAATGTTTTACCTCAGGAAGAGTTCAGAGATCAGAATTCTGTGGAATCCCCATGATTGTTATTCCCAGCTTTCCTGCGTCTTGGCCGCTTTCCTCCCGTCTCTCACACGGCTTCTGAGTGACCTTATGCCGCTCCTGGGACACACGTGTCAGCAGATCTTCTTTGTGTGATGGCTTGTGACTCTCCATCTTCCTCCTGATTACATTCCAGAGGTTCTCAGTGGGGTTCAGGTCTGGAGATTGGGCGGCCATGGCAGGGATTGGATGTGGTGGTCTCTTGCTGTATATGCCAGGATGAGGACATATATTTACCAGAATAGGGGCATATATACCAGGGTGGGGACGTATACAGCTGTGTGAAAAAGTGTTAGCGCCTTCCTGATTTCCTCTTCTTTTGCAGGTTTGTCACACTTTCTGATCGCCAAACAAATGTAAATATTACACAAATATAACACACGTAATCACAAAATGCAGATTATGAATGAAAGTCTATATTATTAAGGGGAAAAAGAAATCCAAACCTACAGGGCCCTGCGTGAGAAAGTGTTTGTTCCACTCCCGTCCTTAAAACATGAATTAACTCTGGTTTATTACATCTGTGGGAATCTGCGTTCACATTCCCTAATCTTCTGATTACTTGTGTTATTCTTCTGTAATATATAAAGGGAATCTGTCCCCCCCCGGGGACGTTTATATCCTATTAATATGGGCATACAGGTAATCGAAATGTTACACCAGTCCGACCTGTATGTCTCATATTAATGGATTTTTATGGTAACGATTTGTTCCAGGCTCCTGGGCGTGCAGTGTTGTAAGAAATCCCTGCCCTCATTATAATACTACCCCCTCCCATCAGCTATGGACCCGGAATCCCGCGCCTGCACCCTGCACTCCCTCAGAAATACGTACCTCCTCCTCCCGTCTGTGGGCGCTGCGTCCAGGGATCTTCCGCGCAGGCGCCGGCGAGTCACTGTGACCTCCGGTGTGCGCGCTTATAATATGCTCTCCCCACTTCCTCCCTGCACAGTCATCACCATGTACACATGGTTCCTAGCGAAGACTGTGCCGGGAGGAAGTGGGGAGAGCATATTATAAGCGCGCACACTGGAGATAAGGATTTTTGAGGGCGTGCAGGGCGCAGGATTCCGCAAACATTCAAAAGAATAAAATCAGGAAGGGGCAAACAATTTTTCACACAACTGTATATATAAATATGTATAACAGGACAAGAGATGTATATTTCTGCATGGACCCAGGATAATGGACATCCGATAAGTCACAAAAGTGAGTACACCCCTGCCATTTTTGTAAATGTCCTCTCTTTTCCTGGGAGCGCACCGAGGATCTGACTGTGATCCAATGTACAGTGCTCATTGCTCGGCCTGTGTAACAGGGTAAATGTGCTGCCTCTACATAACTCGACACAGCCATTAATGGCTAAACCGCTGGCAACAAAAGTGAGTACACCCCTAGGTGAAAATGACCAAAGTGTGAATATTCTGTATGGCCGCCATTATTTTCTGCCTGCCATCCTGTGGAATGAGTCGCAGCAGTGCAGTAAAGTGGCATCGCCTGCTCTACGTGCCCTGAGCTGTAGAGGGCGCTGGTTATGTTTCCCAATAAGGCGGCACAATAATAATATATATAACTAGCTGAAGAGCCCGGCGCTGCCCGGGCATAGTAACTAACTGTGATTAGTCATAACAAATTATAATTATCCTCCATCCCATAGTCCAGTGCCCATATACCCATCATACAGTCATGGCCAAAAGTATTGACACCCCTGCAATTCTGTCAGATAATACTCAGTTTCTTCCTGAAGATGATTGCAAACACAAATTCTTTGGTATTGTTATCTTCATTTAATTTGTCTTAAATGAAAAAACACAAAAGAGAATGAAGCAAAAAGGAAAACATTGATCATTTCACACAAAACTCCAAAAATGGGCCGGACAAAAGTATTGGCACCCTCAGCCTAATACTTGGTTGCACAACCTTTAGCCAAAATAACTGCGACCAGCCGCTTCCGGTAACCATCAATGAGTTTCTTACAATGCTCTGCTGGAATTTTAGACCATTCTTCTTTGGCAAATTGCTCCAGGTCCCTGATATTTGAAGGGTGCCTTCTCCAAACTGCCATTTTTAGATCTCTCCACAGGTGTTCTATGGGATTCAGGTCTGGACTCATTGCTGGCCACCTTAGAAGTCTCCAGTGCTTTCTCTCAAACCATTTTCTAGTGCTTTTTGAAGTGTGTTTTGGGTCATTGTCCTGCTGGAAGACCCATGACCTCTGAGGAAGATCCAGCTTTCTCACACTGGGCCCTACATTATGCTGCAAAATTTGTTCGTATTCTTCAGACTTCATAATGCCATGCACACGGTCAAGCAGTCCAGTGCCAGAGGCAGCAAAGCAACCCCAAAACATCAGGGAACCTCCGCCATGTTTGACTGTAGGGACCATGTACTTTTCTTTGAATGCCTCTTTTTTTCTCCTGTAAACTCTATGTTGATGCTTTTGCCCTAAAAGCTCTACTTTTGTCTCATCTGACCAAAGAACATTCTTCCAAAACGTTTTAGGCTTTCTCAGGTAAGTTTTGGCAAACTCCAGCCTGGCTTTTTTATGTCTCGGGGTAAGAAGTGGGGTCTTCCTGGGTCTCCTACCATACAGTCCCTTTTCATTCAGATGCCGACGGATAGTACGGGTTGACACTGTTGTACCCTCGAACTGCAGGGCAGCTTGAACTTGTTTGGATGTTAGTCGAGGTTCTTTATCCAACATCCGCACAATCTTGTGTTGAAATCTCTTGTCAATTTTTCTTTTCCGTCCACATCTAGGGAGGTTAGCCACAGTGCCATGGGCTTTACACTTCTTGATGACACTGTGCACGGTAGACACAGGAACATTCAGGTCTTTGGAGATGGACTTGTAGCCTTGAGATTGCTCATGCTTCCTCACAATTTGGTTTCTCAAGTCCTCAGACAGTTCTTTGGTCTTCTTTCTTTTCTCCATGCTCAATGTGGTACACACAAGGACACAGGACAGAGGTGGAGTCAACTTTAATCCATGTCAGCTGGCTGCAAGTGTGATTTAGTTATTGCCAACACCTGTTAGGTGCCACAGGTAAGTTACAGGTGCTGCTAATTACACAAATTAGAGAAGCATCACAGGATTTTTCTAACAGTGCCAATACTTTTGTCCACCCTCTTTTTTGTTTGGTGTGGAATTATATCCAATTTGGCTTTAGGACAATTCTTTTTGTGTTTTTTCCATTTAAGACAAATTAAATGAAGATAATAACAAAGAATTTGTGTTTGCAATCATTTTCAGGAAGAAACTGAGTATTATCTGACAGAATTGCAGGGGTGTCAATACTTTTGGCCATGACTGTACATCCTCCATCCCATAGGCCCGTGCCCATATACCCATCACACATATCCTCCATCCCATAGTCCCATGCCCATATACCCATTATACATATCCTCCATCCCATAGTCCCATGCCCATATACCCATCATACATATCCTCCATCCCAGTCAAGGGCCCATATACCCATCACACATCCTCCATCCCATAGTCCCATGCCCATATACCCATCATACATATCCTCCATCCCAGTCGAGGGCCCATATACCCATCACATATCCTCCATCCCATAGTCCCGTGCCCATATACCCATCATACACATCCTCCATCCCATAGTCCCGTGCCCATATACCCATCATACATATCCTCCATCCCATAGTCCCGTGCCCATATACCCATCATACACATCCTCCATCCCATAGTCCCGTGCCCATATACCCGTCATACATATCCTCCATCCCATAGTCCCGTGCCCATATACCCATCATACATATCCGCCATCCCATAGTCGAGTGCCCATATGCCCATCACACATCCTCCATCCCATAGTCCCGTGCCCATATACCCATCATACATATCCGCCATCCCATAGTCGAGGGCCCATATACCCATCACATATCCTCCATCCCATAGTCCCATGCCCATATACCCGTCATACATATCCTCCATCCCATAGTCCCGTGCCCATATACCCGTCATACATATCCTCCATCCCATAGTCCCGTGCCCATATACCCATTATACATATCCTCCATCCCATAGTCCCGTGCCCATATACCCATCATACATATCCTCCATCCCATAGTCCCGTGCCCATATACCCATCATACATATCCTCCATCCCATAGGCCCGTGCCCATATACCCATCACACATATCCTCCATCCCATAGTCCTGTGCCCACATACCCATTATACATATCCTCCATCCCATAGTCCCGTGCCCATATACCCATCACATATCCTCCATCCCATAGTCCCATGCCCATATACCCATCATACACATCCTCCATCCCATAGTCCCGTGCCCATATACCCGTCATACATATCCTCCATCCCATAGTCCCGTGCCCATATACCCATCATACATATCCGCCATCCCATAGTCGAGTGCCCATATACCCATCACACATCCTCCATCCCATAGTCCCATGCCCATATACCCATCACACATCCTCCATCCCATAGTCCCGTGCCCATATACCCATCACACATCCTCCATCCCATAGTCCCATGCCCATATACCCATCATACATATCCTCCATCCCATAGTCCCGTGCCCATATACCCATCATACATATCCTCCATCCCATAGTCGAGTTCCCATATACCCATCACACATCCTCCATCCCATAGTCCCATGCCCATATACCCATCACACATCCTCCATCCCATAGTCCCGTGCCCATATACCCATCACACATCCTCCATCCCATAGTCCCATGCCCATATACCCATCATACATATCCTCCATCCCATAGTCCCATGCCCATATACCCATCATACATATCCTCCATCCCAGTCGAGGGCCCATATACCCATCACACATCCTCCATCCCATAGTCCCATGCCCATATACCCATCATACATATCCTCCATCCCAGTCGAGGGCCCATATACCCATCACATATCCTCCATCCCATAGTCCCGTGCCCATATACCCATCATACACATCCTCCATCCCATAGTCCCGTGCCCATATACCCGTCATACATATCCTCCATCCCATAGTCCCGTGCCCATATACCCATCATACATATCCGCCATCCCATAGTCGAGGGCCCATATACCCATCACATATCCTCCATCCCATAGTCCCATGCCCATATACCCATCATACACATCCTCCATCCCATAGTCCCGTGCCCAAATACCCGTCATACATATCCTCCATCCCATAGTCCCGTGCCCATATACCCATCATACATATCCGCCATCCCATAGTCGAGTGCCCATATACCCATCACACATCCTCCATCCCATAGTCGAGTGCCCATATACCCATCACACATCCTCCATCCCATAGTCCCATGCCCATATACCCATCACACATCCTCCATCCCATAGTCCCATGCCCATATACCCATCATACATATCCTCCATCCCAGTCGAGGGCCCATATACCCATCACACATCCTCCATCCCATAGTCCCGTGCCCATATACCCATCATACATATCCTCCATCCCAGTCGAGGGCCCATATACCCATCACACATCCTCCATCCCATAGTCCCGTGCCCATATACCCATCATACATATCCTCCATCCCAGTCGAGGGCCCATATACCCATCACATATCCTCCATCCCATAGTCCCGTGCCCATATACCCATCATACACATCCTCCATCCCATAGTCCCGTGCCCATATACCCATCATACATATCCACCATCCCATAGTCCCGTGCCCACCAAACGCTGTCAAGTAAGATAAAGCTTTCCCTACCCTCCCCAGGTCCAGCACTGGCTCCACCAGTCCTGTGGACGGCTCACATCACCGCTGCAGTCAATCACTTAACTCTGTGGCTCTGATATAGATGGCACAAGCCGCTTAGTGATTGGCGGCAGCGGTGATGTGATCTGTACACAGAAGCGGGAAGGAGGTGCTGGGCCCGGCCTCATCTGACTTTATTTTATGTGACTCTGTTTTGGATTCACTTTCCTGGAGTCAGTAAATCCCTTTAAAAAAACGCAGTGGAAATGGCAGCCAGGCCGAAAAGTAGCGCCCCCTGTCTGCATCTGGTGTGTCCAGTAATTTATCGCTTCTGACTGTGATTTCTACAAAGCAGATGAGATTATTACTGCTGATTATTTTCCATTTTTGCCAACCCAAGAACAAGAAACTAAAAGCTTAATGTCATACCACCATTCTTCCACCAGATGGGGCTAGTGATTTTATATTCTGCAAATATATTCTATATTTTTCCCCTTGGCCACTAGATGTCAGCACAGGAACACTCACCCCTGACTGGGAAGGATGACAAAAGATACAAAAAAGTCATCAACACTGAGAATCCAGAGATGGAAACCTGAAATGAGAAACAGCAGCTCCCAGAATCCTCCGCAGGTAGAAGGCAAAACCTCTCCTCATGGAGGGTGACAACATGGTGTAGGGCGACTAACAGGCCATGCAAAGTGTCTCTTCATAAAAGACAAAACCTCTAGTGCCACCTATGCTAAAATTATGAATCTCGACCCTTTACTCCTCCTCAGTGCAAAGCAAGAGGTCCGATTTGGCTGTATGAAAAACCTATGAGACCAGAAGGAGAGACGTCGCCCCTTAGACCGCCTGTCAGAAGCCTCTCACTCAGCCAATCAGACCTCCTGCTTTGCACTGATGAGGGGAAAACACCCCGAAACCTGTGTCAGTACATAGACGGGCTTGGCTTCTTATTCCAAGCCATGTGACAAGGCTCCACGGATCTCAGTGGAGGGCATCCCTGCCTCGGGCCTTGTCGGGGTGTCAGCGCCCTCTCCAGTCCGGTGTGATTCTGCAACCTCCCCCTCAGATTTTGTGCCCCCCAGTCCCTGATGAGGCGATTTTCATCACAATGGATTTTTATGGACATTTCTATGGCCCGATACCCTCCCATCATCCACCTCTGGGCATGTGAGCAGAAAGAGGCATCCACCTCAGCACGAGCAGAACTGTGAGCGCAGCTCTGGAGGTGACTGGAGAGGGGCGCAGCTCCGGAAGTGACTGGAGAGGGGGGCAGCTCCGGAAGTGACTGGAGAGGGGGGCAGCTCTGGCGGTGACTGGAGAGCGGCGCAGATCCGGCGGTGACTGGAGAGCGGCGCAGATCCGGCGGTGACTGGAGAGCAACGAAGCTCATCAGGGACCGGCCGCCGCCCACAAGGGTATAAATTACAGGCATCAGACTATAAACACACAGAAATGGTCATCTCCGGAGACGAGCGGCCGGGGCGTTCACAGCGTCACCCTGGGCGGCCGAGTCCTGACATGCGGGTAATGACACAAGGTAACAAAGAAACCAGACGAGTGACGGGGGTCATGAGAAAACTTTATTAGTATAAAATGTCTGCATGCACCGGAGACACTGGCCCCGCCCACACCACAGGGATCGGCCGCTGCGCGCCATTCTTTGCGCGGTTTCTCTCTCGGTTGGATCCCATCATGTGTGATCCCAGCAGTGTCCTCCGGGAGGCGCTGACCCTCCGCACACACAGTGCAGGGCCGCTCAGTAACACTTTCCTGCCCCGGTGCAAACAGAGGAGAGAACAGGAAAATCTGATCTTATGATTCAGAGATCGTATAAAAGAGAAGAAATCAGAAACTTATCACACGACACCGAGAGAGGACAGGGCCTGCAGTCCCATGTAAAGCCACACAGAAAGCACACGGGCCGGTTGCATCATTTGTGCGGTATTTTTTTAGTCCGTTTTCTTTTTTAATTTGTTGCAAATAGCAACAAATTAAAAAAGAAAACGGACTAAAAAAATACTTTTTAAGCACAAAATCAAATTAATTCTTTAATTTTTTTAGCAAAATTTTAGAACAAACAGCGACGCGACCCGTCAGGACATCGCAGGCAGCGAAAACAAGCGCGAGAGTCGCCATTTACAAAAGGCCGCGGACGGCTAGAGAACAAAATCCACAAAGCAAAAGAGGAAACGGACTAAAAAAAAGGCTCCAAACACCGGAGCAAAGGCAAAAATGACAGACTCGGCTCTGCTACATCGGGCTCTGCGAGGATCAGCGGGGGGGAGAGGTCACATGACTGCGGCCGGGGATTAAATATAACAATAAAAAGAAAACTTCTTTAAAACTTTCAGGCGAAAGGCCGAAGCGCAGGGAGGCCAGGATTAACCCATTGATAGCTGCATCTCATGGAGCAGGTGTAATCAGCTGATTGGCAGAGGGTGGGGAGGCGCGGACAGAGGAAGACAGAAGACAACACTTCACCTCCAAGCTGCAAATAAAAGGAGAGAGGAAACAAAGTGATCATCAGTGAGCTCAGGAGACAAAGGGGAACCCCGAGCACAATACTGGGGATCCCCGCTGCCGCAGGTGACAGACAGGAGTCTCTACAGTTCAGGACTCTGCCCTTGGATGCTGGCGGACATTTTTCTAACAATCAAATTTTTTTATTTTTTATTTTGGGTGCAAATGATAAAATCTTCACTCACCTTTTAAACAAATCAGAAAATTTCTGAAAAAGAAAATACAAAATAGTCAGTGATCGGCTCCTGGCGCTCATCTCTGTACAAGAACGACAAACAAAACATTCACCCGAGAGCAGGCAGTGTTATCATGGGGACATTGTGGGGAAATAAGTCAGTGCAGGCAGTGTTATCATGGGGACATTGTGGGGAAATAAGTCAGTGCAGGCAGTGTTATCATGGGGACATTGTGGGGAAATAAGTCAGTGCAGGCAGTGTTATCATGGGGACATTGTGGGGAAATAAGTCAGTGCAGGCAGTGTTATCATGGGGACATTGTGGGGAAATAAGTCAGTGCAGGCAGTGTTATCATGGGGACGGAGACGTACGGAGACGTACCGAGCCGGTAGGTCTGAGCTTTCCCCTCGTCGTGCTTGACCTCGCACTCCCAGTTGTCTTCTTTCCCGGGGGTGAACTCGGCGTGCGTGGTGATGACGTACGTCCAGTCTCGGCCGAAGGTCAGGTCAGACTGTTTGCAGCCCTCAATCGGCACCCCGTTCTTCTTCAGCAACATATCGATACGCGGGGGGTGGAATCCGCTGGCATGACAGATCAGAGTGTTCTTATTCCCGAACTCCACTGGGGTCTGACTGTAGATGTTCACTGTGGGGGACTCTGCGGAGAAACACAGGGGCGTGAGAAAAGAGACAGTGCAGGGGTCCGCAGCCCCCCGAAAATATCACTCGCTGCTCTATGTATCTGTGACCTCCCTATGTGATCAGCGTCCTCCTCTGCTGACATCCTCTGTGCTGCTGAGGACCCTGCACCTTCCTCTATGTATCTGTGACCCCCCTATGTGATCAGCCCCCTCCTCTGCTGACATCCTCTGTGCTGCTGAGGACCCTGCACCTTCCTCTATGTATCTGTGACCCCCCTATGTGATCAGCCCCCTCCTCTGCTGACATCCTCTGTGCTGCTGAGGACCCTGCACCTTCCTCTATGTATCTGTGACCCCCTATGTGATCAGCCCCCTCCTCTGCTGACATCCTCTGTGCTGCTGAGGACCCTGCACCTTCCTCTATGTATCTGTGACCCCCCTATGTGATCAGCCCCCTCCTCTGCTGACATCCTCTGTGCTGCTGAGGACCCTGCACCTTCCTCTATGTATCTGTGACCCCCCTATGTGATCAGCATCCTCCTCTGCTGACATCCTCTGTGCTGCTGAGGACCCTGCTCCTTCCTCTATGTATCTGTGACCCCCCCTATGTGATCAGCCCCCTCCTCTGCTGACATCCTCTGTGCTGCTGAGGACTCTGCACCTTCCTCTATGTATCTGTGACCTCCCTATGTGATCAGCCCCCTCCTCTGCTGACATCCTCTGTGCTGCTGAGGACCCTGCTCCTTCCTCTATGTATCTGTGACCCCCCCTATGTGATCAGCCCCCTCCTCTGCTGACATCCTCTGTGCTGCTGAGGACTCTGCACCTTCCTCTATGTATCTGTGACCTCCCTATGTGATCAGCCCCCTCCTCTGCTGACATCCTCTGTGCTGCTGAGGACCCTGCTCCTTCCTCTATGTATCTGTGACCCCCTATGTGATCAGCGCCCTCCTCTGCTGACATCCTCTGTGCTGCTGAGGACCCTTCTCCTTCCTCTATGTATCTGTGACCCCCCTATGTGATCAGCGTCCTCCTCTGCTGACATCCTCTGTGCTGCTGAGGACTCTGCACCTTCCTCTATGTATCTGTGACCCCCCCTATGTGATCAGCCCCCTCCTCTGCTGACATCCTCTGTGCTGCTGAGGACCCTGCTCCTTTCTCTATGTATCTGTGACCCCCCTATGTGATCAGCCCCCTCCTCTGCTGACATCCTCTGTGCTGCTGAGGACCCTGCTCCTTCCTCTATGTATCTGTGACCCCCCTATGTGATCAGCCCCCTCCTCTGCTGACATCCTCTGTGCTGCTGAGGACCCTGCTCCTTTCTCTATGTATCTGTGACCCCCCTATGTGATCAGCCCCCTCCTCTGCTGACATCCTCTGTGCTGCTGAGGACCCTGCTCCTTCCTCTATGTATATGTGACCCCCTATGTGATCAGCCCCCTCCTCTGCTGACATCCTCTGTGCTGCTGAGGACCCCGCACCTTCCTCTATGTATCTGTGACCCCCCTATGTGATCAGCCCCCTCCTCTGCTGACATCCTCTGTGCTGCTGAGGACCCTGCTCCTTCCTCTATGTATCTGTGACCCCCCTATGTGATCAGCCCCCTCCTCTGCTGACATCCTCTGTGCTGCTGAGGACCCTTCTCCTTCCTCTATGTATCTGTGACCCCCCTATGTGATCAGCCCCCTCCTCTGCTGACATCCTCTGTGCTGCTGAGGACCCTTCTCCTTCCTCTATGTATCTGTGACCCCCCTATGTGATCAGCCCCCTCCTCTGCTGACATCCTCTGTGCTGCTGAGGACCCCGCACCTTCCTCTATGTATCTGTGACCCCCCTATGTGATCAGCCCCCTCCTCTGCTGACATCCTCTGTGCTGCTGAGGACCCTTCTCCTTCCTCTATGTATCTGTGACCCCCCTATGTGATCAGCCCCCTCCTCTGCTGACATCCTCTGTGCTGCTGAGGACCCTTCTCCTTCCTCTATGTATCTGTGACCCCCCTATGTGATCAGCGTCCTCCTCTGCTGACATCCTCTGTGCTGCTGAGGACCCTTCTCCTTCCTCTATGTATCTGTGACCCCCCTATGTGATCAGCCCCCTCCTCTGCTGACATCCTCTGTGCTGCTGAGGACTCTGCACCTTCCTCTATGTATCTGTGAACCCCCTATGTGATCAGCACCCTCCTCTGCTGACATCCTCTGTGCTGCTGAGGACCCTGCACCTTCCTCTATGTATCTGTGACCCCCCTATGTGATCAGCCCCCTCCTCTGCTGACATCCTCTGTGCTGCTGAGGACCCTTCTCCTTCCTCTATGTATCTGTGACCCCCCTATGTGATCAGCGTCCTCCTCTGCTGACATCCTCTGTGCTGCTGAGGACCCTGCACCTTCCTCTATGTATCTGTGACCCCCCTATGTGATCAGCCCCCTCCTCTGCTGACATCCTCTGTGCTGCTGAGGACTCTGCTCCTTCCTCTATGTATCTGTGACCCCCCTATGTGATCAGCCCCCTCCTCTGCTGACATCCTCTGTGCTGCTGAGGACCCTGCACCTTCCTCTATGTATCTGTGACCTCCCTATGTGATCAGCGCCCTCCTCTGCTGACATCCTCTGTGCTGCTGAGGACCCTGCTCCTTCCTCTATGTATCTGTGACCCCCCTATGTGATCAGCCCCCTTCTCAGCTGACATCCTCTGTGCTGCTGAGGACCCTGCTCCTTCCTCTATGTATCTGTGACCTCCCTATGTGATCAGCGCCCTCCTCTGCTGACATCCTCTGTGCTGCTGAGGACCCTGCTCCTTCCTCTATGTATCTGTGACCCACCCTATGTGATCAGCCCCCTTCTCAGCTGACATCCTCTGTGCTGCTGAGGACCCTGCTCCTTCCTCTATGTATCTGTGACCCCCCTATGTGATCAGCCCCCTCCCCTGCTGACATCCTCTGTGCTGCTGAGGACCCTGCACCTTCCTCTATGTATCTGTGACCCCCTATGTGATCAGCGCCCTCCTATGCTGACATCCTCTGTGCTGCTGAGGACCCTGCTCCTTCCTCTATGTATCTGTGACCCCCCCTATGTGATCAGCGCCCTCCTCTGCTGACATCCTCTGTGCTGCTGAGGACCCTGCACCTTCCTCTATGCATCTGTGACCCCCCTATGTGATCAGCGCCCTCCTCTGCTGACATCCTCTGTGCTGCTGAGGATCCTGCACCTTCCTCTATGTATCTGTGACCCCCCTATGTGATCAGCCCCCTCCTCTGCTGACATCCTCTGTGCTGCTGAGGACCCTGCTCCTTCCTCTATGTATCTGTGACCCCCCTATGTGATCAGCGCCCTCCTCTGCTGACATCCTCTGTGCTGCTGAGGACCCTGCTCCTTCCTCTATGTATCTGTGACCCCCCTATGTGATCAGCGCCCTCCTCTGCTGACATCCTCTGTGCTGCTGAGGATCCTGCACCTTCCTCTATGTATCTGTGACCCCCCTATGTGATCAGCGCCCTCCTCTGCTGACATCCTCTGTGCTGCTGAGGACCCTGCTCCTTCCTCTATGTATCTGTGACCCCCCTATGTGATCAGCCCCCTCCTCTGCTGACATCCTCTGTGCTGCTGAGGACCCTGCTCCTTCCTCTATGTATCTGTGACCCCCCTATGTGATCAGCGCCCTCCTCTGCTGACATCCTCTGTGCTGCTGAGGATCCTGCACCTTCCTCTATGTATCTGTGACCCCCCTATGTGATCAGCGCCCTCCTCTGCTGACATCCTCTGTGCTGCTGAGGACCCTGCTCCTTCCTCTATGTATCTGTGACCCCCCCTATGTGATCAGCCCCCTCCTCTGCTGACATCCTCTGTGCTGCTGAGGACCCTGCACCTTCCTCTATGTATCTGTGACCCCCCTATGTGATCAGCCCCCTCCTCTGCTGACATCCTCTGTGCTGCTGAGGACCCTGCACCTTCCTCTATGTATCTGTGATCCCCTATGTAATCAGCGCCCTCCTCTGCTGACATCCTCTGTGCTGCTGAGGATCCTGCACCTTCCTCTATGTATCTGTGACCCCCCTATGTGATCAGCGCCCTCCTCTGCTGACATCCTCTGTGCTGCTTAGGACCCTGCTCCTTCCTCTATGTATCTGTGACCCCCCTATGTGATCAGCCCCCTCCTCTGCTGACATCCTCTGTGCTGCTGAGGACTCTGCACCTTCCTCTATGTATCTGTGACCCCCCTATGTGATCAGCGCCCTCCTCTGCTGACATCCTCTGTGCTGCTGAGGACCCTGCTCCTTCCTCTATGTATCTGTGACCCCCCTATGTGATCAGCCCCCTCCTCTGCTGACATCCTCTGTGCTGCTTAGGACCCTGCTCCTTCCTCTATGTATCTGTGACCCCCCTATGTGATCAGCCCCCTCCTCTGCTGACATCCTCTGTGCTGCTGAGGACTCTGCACCTTCCTCTATGTATCTGTGACCCCCCTATGTGATCAGCCCCCTCCTCTGCTGACATCCTCTGTGCTGCTGAGGACCCTGCACCTTCCTCTATGTATCTGTGATCCCCTATGTAATCAGCGCCCTCCTCTGCTGACATCCTCTGTGCTGCTGAGGATCCTGCACCTTCCTCTATGTATCTGTGACCCCCCTATGTGATCAGCCCCCTCCTCTGCTGACATCCTCTGTGCTGCTTAGGACCCTGCTCCTTCCTCTATGTATCTGTGACCCCCCTATGTGATCAGCCCCCTCCTCTGCTGACATCCTCTGTGCTGCTGAGGACTCTGCACCTTCCTCTATGTATCTGTGACCCCCCTATGTGATCAGCGCCCTCCTCTGCTGACATCCTCTGTGCTGCTGAGGACCCTGCTCCTTCCTCTATGTATCTGTGACCCCCCTATGTGATCAGCCCCCTCCTCTGCTGACATCCTCTGTGCTGCTTAGGACCCTGCTCCTTCCTCTATGTATCTGTGACCCCCCTATGTGATCAGCCCCCTCCTCTGCTGACATCCTCTGTGCTGCTGAGGACTCTGCACCTTCCTCTATGTATCTGTGACCCCCCTATGTGATCAGCGCCCTCCTCTGCTGACATCCTCTGTGCTGCTGAGGACCCTGCTCCTTCCTCTATGTATCTGTGATCCCCTATGTGATCAGCGCCCTCCTCTGCTGACATCCTCTGTGCTGCTGAGGATCCTGCACCTTCCTCTATGTATCTGTGACCCCCCTATGTGATCAGCCCCCTCCTCTGCTGACATCCTCTGTGCTGCTTAGGACCCTGCTCCTTCCTCTATGTATCTGTGACCCCCCTATGTGATCAGCCCCCTCCTCTGCTGACATCCTCTGTGCTGCTGAGGACTCTGCACCTTCCTCTATGTATCTGTGACCCCCCTATGTGATCAGCGTCCTCCTCTGCTGACATCCTCTGTGCTGCTGAGGACCCTGCACCTTCCTCTATGTATCTGTGACCCCCCTATGTGATCAGCCCCCTCCTCTGCTGACATCCTCTGTGCTGCTGAGGACCCTGCACCTTCCTCTATGTATCTGTGACCCCCCTATGTGATCAGCCCCCTCCTCTGCTGACATCCTCTGTGCTGCTTAGGACCCTGCTCCTTCCTCTACAGTGGTGAAATAAGTATTTGATCCTCTACCGATTTTGTTAATTTTCCCCCTACACAGAATGGAGAGGGCTGTAATTGTTATCGTAGGTCACTTTATCTGTGAGAGACGGAATCTAAGAATAAAATCCAGATAATCACATTGTAGGATTGTTACATAATTTGCATTTTATTGCATGAACTAAGTATTTGATAGAATAGAACAGCACTTAACATTTGGTGCAGAAACCTTTGTTTGCAGTCACAGAGGTCGGGCGTTTCCTGTGGTTCTTGACCAGGTTTGCACACACTGCAGCAGGGATTTTGGCCCCCTCCTCCATACAGATCTTCCAGTTTTTGGGGCGGTCGCTGGGCAACATGGAGTTTCAGCTCCCTCCAAAGATTTTCTAGTGGGTTCATGTCTGGAGACTGGCTAGGCCACTCCAGGACCGTGCAATGCTTCTTATGAAGCCACTCCTTAGATGCCCTGGCTGTGTGTTTTGGGTCATTGTCAAGGAAGGCACTGCCACGACCCATCTTCAGTGCTTTTACGGAAGGAGGTTATTGGAAAAAAATCTCACAATACATGACCCCCATCCACCCTCTCTGCAATATAGTGCAGTCATCCTGCCCCTTTGCAGAAAAGCAACTCCAAAGTATAATGTTTCCCCCCACCATGCTTCATGGTTGGGATGGTATTCTTGGGGTTGTACTCCTTCTTCCTCCAAACACAGTGAGTGGAGTTGATACCAAAAAGTTCTATTTTGGTCTCCTCTGACCTCCCATGCCTCCTCCAGATCATCCATATGGTCATTGGTGAACTTCAGACTGGTCTGGACATGTGGTGGTGTGAGCATGGGGACCTTGCTGACCCTGCAGGATTGTAATCCATGACAGCGTAGTGTGTTACTAACGTTAATGTTTGTGACTGTGGTATTAACTCTCTTCAGGCCATTGACCAGGTCCTCCTGTGAAGTTCTGAGCTGATTTCTGACCTCTCGGAATCATCCTTACCCCCTTGAGGTGAGATCCTGCATGGAGCCCCAGACCGAGGAAAGATTGACAGTCATCTTATGTTTCTTCCATTTTCTAATAATTGTGCCACTAGTTGTTACCTTTTCAACAAGCTGCTGCCTATTGTCCTGTAGCGCATCCCAGCCTTGAACAATTTTGTCCCTGGTGTCATTAGTCAGCTCTTTGGTGTTGGCCATGGTGGAGAGGTTGGGGTGTGATTGATTGTGGACAGGTGTCTTTTATGCAGATAGCGAGATCAGACAATCCAAGTAATTAGTGCGGAGTAGGAGGCGTCTTACGGAAAAATTAACAGGTCTGTGAGAGCCAGAATTCTTGCTGGTTGGTCGGTGATCAAATACTTACAGTGTCAGGATCCAGACCCGGGTTTTGAGTCCTGTTTTCCCATTTTCCCGGTCTGGTCATGTCAGACCTGTCTCAGCCTCAGTCTGGGTTCAGGTTTGCTATTTATCGCCGCTGTTTCCTGCAGGTGATGTCAGTTATAGTGCTGCCTATGGCGTGAGTGGATGACTGACTTGTCCTGCTGTTATTCCTGACTTGACCCGTGTCCCCTTCTCCCCGTCCCAACTCTGTGTTTCCCTTTAGTGTGCTGACTCCCTGGTTTTGACTTAGAAGCAAGTCCGGGTCCATCTCTTGTCTTTGGCTTATCTGCTCCTGACGGTAACTGATCTTTTTGAGTTGTCTCTGACTGAGTTTAATTTATTCCTTTTGGTACTGCGCTACAGATTGTTACCTGACCCGGCTTGTTTGACTATTCTGCTGCCATCTGGTGGTGGCCTCGCTGCTGCACGACAGGTCTGCATTGCCTAGGTGCAGCCCACCTTCCACTCCATTGCCATCTAGTGGAGCTTGCATGTTCCTACATTGCAGCACCATATAAACAGCTCTGGCAAAAGTTAAGAGACCACTGCAAAGTTTTCGGTTTGTCTGATTTTGGTCTCCAAGAACTAAATTTTGTATTTATTTTCAGAAAGTGAGATGCCTCACCCAATCATCACCGATCCTCCACCAAATGTCACAGTGGGTGCAGGACACTGTGGCTTGTACGCCTCTCCAGGTCTCCGTCTAACCATTAGACGACCAGGTGTTGGGCAAAGCTGAAAATTAGACTCCTCAGAGAAGATTACCTTACTCCAGTCCTCTATGGTCCAATCCTTATGGTCTTTGGCAAACTTCAGCCTGGCTCTCCTTTGCTTCTCATTGATGAAAGGCTTTTTTCTAGCTTTACATGACTTGAGCCCTGCCTCTAGGAGCCTGTTATGAACTGTTCTTGCTGTGCACTTCACCCCAGCTGCCATTTGCCATTCCTTTTGTAGGTCACTTGATGTCATCCTGCGGTTGCTGAGTGATATTCGAATGATGACGGTCATCCCGGTCAGTGGAGAGTAGTTTTCACCCTCTGACGGTCTGTAGCTTTGTTGTCCCCAGTGTCTGCTGCTTGACCTCGTTGTAATGGACTGCCGTCGTAGAAATTTTATGGATGGAGGCAACATAACGCTCTCTGTATCCCTCTGCTAGTAAAGCCAGAAGCGAGCCCTTCTTTTTGGGCTCTTCATTTTTACCAGAGCTGCATTTCATGTAATAAAATGTAAATTATGTAACAATCCTACAATGTGATTTTCTGGATTTTATCTTAGATTCCGTCTCTCCCAGGTGAAGTGACCTATGATAACAATGACAGATCTCTTCATTCTGTGTAGGGGGGGGGGAAGAGTAGCAAAATCAGCAGAGAACCAAATACTTGTGGAATAACAAATGGATAAAATGTGAACAAAATAATGATAACAACAACAGCAACATCAGGACTGGAGACAATGATACAGATAGATCTACAGGACACAGGAGGAGCCCACGGTGCTGCTGCCTCTGTTGCTCCCTGGTATCAGCCATCTCTGGGGATCAGCTCTGGATTTTCCCTCATACATGAAAGTGAAAGTAGCTGCTGGGACTACTCCCAGGAAGGTGGGGGATCTCCCGGGGATGGTGGAGGATGGTGGGGGTGCTCCCGGATGATGGAGAATGATGGGGGTGCTCCCGGGGATGATGGAGAATGATGGGGGTGCTCCCGGGGGACGGTGGAGGTGCTCCGGGGACGGTGAGGGGAGCTCCCGGGGATGGTGGGGGGGTGCTCCCGGGGACGGTGTGGGGGTGCTCCCGGGGACGGTGTGGGGGTGCTCCCGGGGTCGGTGTGGGGGAGCTCCCGGGGACGGCGGGGGGGGCTCCCGGGGACGGTGGGGGGGTGCTCCCGGGGACGGTGGGGGGTGCTCCCGGGGACGGTGGGGATGATGGTGGGGGTGCTCCCGGGGACGGTGGGGATGATGGGGGGGAGCTCCCGGGGACGGCGGGGGGGGCTCCCGGGGACGGTGTGGGGGTGCTCCCGGGTACGGTGGGGATGATGGGGGGTGCTCCCGGGGACGGTGGGGATGATGGGGGGAGCTCCCGGGGACGGTGGGGATGATGGTGGGGGTGCTCCCGGGGACGGTGGGGATGATGGGGGGGAGCTCCCGGGGACGGTGGGGATGATGGGGGGGAGCTCCCGGGGATGGTGGGGGGGAGCTCCCGGGGACGGTGGGGATGCTCCCGGGATGATGGTCGGGGTGCTCCCGGGGACGGTGGGGAAGGTGGGGTGCTCCCGGGGACGGTGGGGATGCTCCCGGGATGATGGTCGGGGTGCTCCCGGGGACGGTGGGGAAGGTGGGGTGCTCCCGGGGACGGTGGGGGTGCTCCCGGGATGATGGTCGGGGTGCTCCCGGGGACGGTGGGGAAGGTGGGGGGCTCCCGGGATGATGGTCGGGGTGCTCCCGGGGACGGTGGGGAAGGTGGGGTGCTCCCGGGGACGGTGGGGGTGCTCCCGGGATGATGGTCGGGGTGCTCCCGGGGACGGTGGGGAAGGTGGGGTGCTCCCGGGGACGGTGGGGGTGCTCCCGGGATGATGGTCGGGGTGCTCCCGGGGACGGTGGGGAAGGTGGGGTGCTCCCGGGGACGGTGGGGGTGCTCCCGGGATGATGGTCGGGGTGCTCCCGGGGACGGTGGGGAAGGTGGGGTGCTCCCGGGGACGGTGGGGGTGCTCCCGGGATGATGGTCGGGGTGCTCCCGGGGACGGTGGGGAAGGTGGGGTGCTCCCGGGGACGGTGGGGGTGCTCCCGGGATGATGGTCGGGGTGCTCCCGGGGATGGTGGAGGATGGTGGGGGTGCTCCCGGATGATGGAGAATGATGGGGGTGCTCCCGGGGATGATGGGGGTGCTCCCGGATGATGGAGAATGATGGGGGTGCTCCCGGGGATGATGGAGAATGATGGGGGTGCTCCCGGGGGACGGTGGAGGTGCTCCGGGGACGGTGAGGGGAGCTCCCGGGGATGGTGGGGGGGGGCTCCCGGGGACGGTGTGGGGGTGCTCCCGGGGACGGCGGGGGGGGGCTCCCGGGGACGGTGTGGGGGTGCTCCCGGGGTCGGTGTGGGGGAGCTCCCGGGGACGGCGGGGGGGGCTCCCGGGGACGGTGGGGATGATGGGGGGTGCTCCCGGGGACGGTGGGGATGATGGTGGGGGTGCTCCCGGGGACGGTGGGGATGATGGTGGGGGTGCTCCCGGGGACGGTGGGGATGATGGGGGGGAGCTCCCGGGGACGGCGGGGGGGGCTCCCGGGGACGGTGTGGGGGTGCTCCCGGGTACGGTGGGGATGATGGGGGGTGCTCCCGGGGACGGTGGGGATGATGGGGGGAGCTCCCGGGGACGGTGGGGATGATGGTGGGGGTGCTCCCGGGGACGGTGGGGATGATGGGGGGGAGCTCCCGGGGACGGTGGGGATGATGGGGGGGAGCTCCCGGGGACGGTGGGGGGGAGCTCCCGGGGACGGTGGGGATGCTCCCGGGATGATGGTCGGGGTGCTCCCGGGGACGGTGGGGAAGGTGGGGTGCTCCCGGGGACGGTGGGGGTGCTCCCGGGATGATGGTCGGGGTGCTCCCGGGGACGGTGGGGAAGGTGGGGGGCTCCCGGGATGATGGTCGGGGTGCTCCCGGGGACGGTGGGGAAGGTGGGGTGCTCCCGGGGACGGTGGGGGTGCTCCCGGGATGATGGTCGGGGTGCTCCCGGGGACGGTGGGGAAGGTGGGGTGCTCCCGGGGACGGTGGGGGTGCTCCCGGGATGATGGTCGGGGTGCTCCCGGGGACGGTGGGGAAGGTGGGGTGCTCCCGGGGACGGTGGGGGTGCTCCCGGGATGATGGTCGGGGTGCTCCCGGGGACGGTGGGGAAGGTGGGGTGCTCCCGGGGACGGTGGGGGTGCTCCCGGGATGATGGGGGGGTGCTCCCGGGATGATGGGGGTGCTCCCGGGATGATGGGGGGGGGGCTCCCGGGGACGGTGGGGGTGCTCCCGGGATGATGGGGGGGGGCTCCCGGGGACGGTGGGGGTGCTCCCGGGATGATGGGGGGGGGCTCCCGGGGACGGTGGGGGGGGGGGCTCCTGGGATGATGGGGGGGGGGCTCCCGGGATGATGGGGGGGTGCTCCCGGGATGATGGGGGGGGGGGCTCCCGGGATGATGGGGGGGGGGGGCTCCCGGGATGATGGGGGGGTGCTCCCGGGATGATGGGGGGGTGCTCCCGGGATGATGGGGGGGGGGGCTCCCGGGATGATGGGGGGGGGGGCTCCCGGGATGATGGGGGGGTGCTCCCGGGATGATGGGGGGGTGCTCGGCCTCCTGTGCTGTTATCTCCCTATTCTTTGCTCTCTGGTGAGAATGTCGCAGTCTGTCGCAGGGAGGATCAGTGACTTCTTATATCGCGACTGCCCCCCCCACCTTTACCCCAAAGGAACAATGCAGTAAACCCCCCATATAACTCGATATATAAGAGATGTAGCAGCTCAGTGTCAGCGACACTTCTAAGCGACATCTCACACTCCGCACAATGTCGCCCGTCAGTAGTGACCCCTCCACATGCTGAGCAGTGGCAGCGCCTAGTACTCACTGATCTCCGCCGCGGCCAGGGTCAGGCACAGGGCCAGCAGGGCCCCGCTCACACTCACTGCGCTCCTCATCGCTGCGGTTATTTCGCTTCTGTGCTCGGGCTGAGAGCTACGCTCATTATAAAGCCCGCGCCATCAGCCAATCACATTACTAGACTCCTGCCGCGTCACCTGTTGTCAGGAGAAGGAGCCTCTCCAGGCGTACAGAAGGGTGCAGTGCGCATGCGCGGGCCATTGAGCGCCGACCACATCGTGCTCTGCTGTGTACACACTGCGCGGATTGTCGCTGCGTTTATACTGCGACTGGTGCAAGAATGTCTTGGAAATGAGTGGAGATTATGCCTCTCCTATGTATGTATCTATATAAAATAGCAAAGGCATGTTCATAGTTATTTTTTATGTAAAGCGGCTCCTCAGTTATGTATTTTTTTTTGTCTATTAGTAAAAAAAACAACCAAAAAAATCCCCTAAATCTCCGCACATTTATCAGTAACAGCAGAAATTAGCGGTCGATGAGAATCCCCCGATTTACGTAAAGTCGCGGCTGACGCTCTGGAGTCTCAGGATCCGTTTATATGGCCCCCATAACCAGTGCCGGCCTGGGCCCTACTGTCAGTGCCGCGGAGTTGGTTGTTATTGGGATGCAGGCAGCATCTTCCTTTCACTTTCACCTCTGATGCCTCATGAGTCACTGGGTAATGATGGCCGCCATGGAAATCCCCGGCCCAGTGAGTAAGGGCAAGGGTGCCGGGTGGATACTGTATATAGGGGCGAGGGGTGCCGGGTGGATACTGTATATAGGGGCGAGGGGTGCCGGGTGGATACTGTATATAGGGGCGAGGGGTGCCGGGTGGATACTGTATATAGGGGCCTGCAGCAGATACTGTATATAGGGGCGAGGGTGCCGGGTGGATACTGTATATAGGGGCGAGGGGTGCCGGGTGGATACTGTATATAGGGGCGAGGGGTGCCGGGTGGATACTGTATATAGGGGCGAGGGGTGCCGGGTGGATACTGTATATAGGGGCGAGGGGTGCCGGGTGGATACTGTATATAGGGGCGAGGGGTGCCGGGTGGATACTGTATATAGGGGCCTGCAGCAGATACTGTATATAGGGGCGAGGGGTGCCGGGTGGATACTGTATATAGGGGCCTGCAGCAGATACTGTATATAGGGGCGAGGGGTGCCGGGTGGATACTGTATATAGGGGCCTGCAGCAGATACTGTATATAGGGGCCTGCAGCAGATACTGTATATAGGGGCGAGGGGTGCCGGGTGGATACTGTATATAGGGGCGAGGGGTGCCGGGTGGATACTGTATATAGGGGCGAGGGGTGCCGGGTGGATACTGTATATAGGGGCCTGCAGCAGATACTGTATATAGGGGCAAGGGTGCCGGGTGGATACTGTATATAGGGGCCTGCAGCAGATACTGTATATAGGGGCGAGGGTGCCGGGTGGATACTGTATATAGGGGCCTGCAGCAGATACTGTATATAGGGGCGAGGGGTGCCGGGTGGATACTGTATATAGGGGCCTGCAGCAGATACTGTATATAGGGGCGAGGGGTGCCGGGTGGATACTGTATATAGGGGCCTGCAGCAGATACTGTATATAGGGGCGAGGGGTGCCGGGTGGATACTGTATATAGGGGCGAGGGGTGCCGGGTGGATACTGTATATAGGGGCGAGGGGTGCCGGGTGGATACTGTATATAGGGGCGAGGGGTGCCGGGTGGATACTGTATATAGGGGCCTGCAGCAGATACTGTATATAGGGGCGAGGGGTGCCGGGTGGATACTGTATATAGGGGCCTGCAGCAGATACTGTATATAGGGGCGAGGGGTGCCGGGTGGATACTGTATATAGGGGTGCCGGGTGGATACTGTATATAGGGGCGAGGGGTGCCGGGTGGATACTGTATATAGGGGCGAGGGGTGCCGGGTGGATACTGTATATAGGGGCGAGGGGTGCCGGGTGGATACTGTATATAGGGGCGAGGGGTGCCGGGTGGATACTGTATATAGGGGCGAGGGGTGCCGGGTGGATACTGTATATAGGGGCGAGGGGTGCCGGGTGGATACTGTATATAGGGGCGAGGGGTGCCGGGTGGATACTGTATATAGGGGCGAGGGGTGCCGGGTGGATACTGTATATAGGGGCGAGGGGTGCCGGGTGGATACTGTATATAGGGGCCCGCAGCAGATACTGTATATAGGGGCGAGGGTGCCGGGTGGATACTGTATATAGGGGCCTGCAGCAGATACTGTATATAGGGGCGAGGGGTGCCGGGTGGATACTGTATATAGGGGCCTGCAGCAGATACTGTATATAGGGGCGAGGGGTGCCGGGTGGATACTGTATATAGGGGCGAGGGGTGCCGGGTGGATACTGTATATAGGGGCGAGGGGTGCCGGGTGGATACTGTATATAGGGGCGAGGGGTGCCGGGTGGATACTGTATATAGGGGCGAGGGGTGCCGGGTGGATACTGTATATAGGGGCGAGGGGTGCCGGGTGGATACTGTATATAGGGGCGAGGGGTGCCGGGTGGATACTGTATATAGGGGCGAGGGGTGCCGGGTGGATACTGTATATAGGGGCGAGGGGTGCCGGGTGGATACTGTATATAGGGGCGAGGGGTGCCGGGTGGATACTGTATATAGGGGCCCGCAGCAGATACTGTATATAGGGGCGAGGGTGCCGGGTGGATACTGTATATAGGGGCCTGCAGCAGATACTGTATATAGGGGCGAGGGTGCCGGGTGGATACTGTATATAGGGGCCTGCAGCAGATACTGTATATAGGGGCGAGGGGTGCCGGGTGGATACTGTATATAGGGGCGAGGGGTGCCGGGTGGATACTGTATATAGGGGCGAGGGGTGCCGGGTGGATACTGTATATAGGGGCGAGGGGTGCCGGGTGGATACTGTATATAGGGGCGAGGGGTGCCGGGTGGATACTGTATATAGGGGCGAGGGGTGCCGGGTGGATACTGTATATAGGGGCGAGGGGTGCCGGGTGGATACTGTATATAGGGGCGAGGGGTGCCGGGTGGATACTGTATATAGGGGCGAGGGGTGCCGGGTGGATACTGTATATAGGGGCGAGGGGTGCCGGGTGGATACTGTATATAGGGGCGAGGGGTGCCGGGTGGATACTGTATATAGGGGCCTGCAGCAGATACTGTATATAGGGGCCTGCAGCAGATACTGTATATAGGGGCGAGGGGTGCCGGGTGGATACTGTATATAGGGGCCTGCAGCAGATACTGTATATAGGGGCGAGGGGTGCCGGGTGGATACTGTATATAGGGGCCTGCAGCAGATACTGTATATAGGGGCCTGCAGCAGATACTGTATATAGGGGCGAGGGGTGCCGGGTGGATACTGTATATAGGGGCCTGCAGCAGATACTGTATATAGGGGCGAGGGGTGCCGGGTGGATACTGTATATAGGGGCGAGGGGTGCCGGGTGGATACTGTATATAGGGGCGAGGGGTGCCGGGTGGATACTGTATATAGGGGCCTGCAGCAGATACTGTATATAGGGGCAAGGGTGCCGGGTGGATACTGTATATAGGGGCCTGCAGCAGATACTGTATATAGGGGCGAGGGGTGCCGGGTGGATACTGTATATAGGGGCCTGCAGCAGATACTGTATATAGGGGCGAGGGGTGCCGGGTGGATACTGTATATAGGGGCCTGCAGCAGATACTGTATATAGGGGCCTGCAGCAGATACTGTATATAGGGGCGAGGGGTGCCGGGTGGATACTGTATATAGGGGCCCGCAGCAGATACTGTATATAGGGGCGAGGGTGCCGGGTGGATACTGTATATAGGGGCCTGCAGCAGATACTGTATATAGGGGCGAGGGGTGCCGGGTGGATACTGTATATAGGGGCCTGCAGCATATACTGTATATAGGGGTGAGGGGTGCCGGGTGGATACTGTATATAGGGGCCTGCAGCATATACTGTATATAGGGGCGAGGGGTGCCGGGTGGATACTGTATATAGGGGCCTGCAGCAGATACTGTATATAGGGGCGAGGGGTGCCGGGTGGATACTGTATATAGGGGCCTGCAGCAGATACTGTATATAGGGGCGAGGGTGCCGGGTGGATACTGTATATAGGGGCCTGCAGCAGATACTGTATATAGGGGCGAGGGGTGCCGGGTGGATACTGTATATAGGGGCCTGCAGCAGATACTGTATATAGGGGCGAGGGGTGCCGGGTGGATACTGTATATAGGGGCCTGCAGCAGATACTGTATATAGGGGCGAGGGGTGCCGGGTGGATACTGTATATAGGGGCGAGGGGTGCCGGGTGGATACTGTATATAGGGGCGAGGGGTGCCGGGTGGATACTGTATATAGGGGCGAGGGGTGCCGGGTGGATACTGTATATAGGGGCGAGGGGTGCCGGGTGGATACTGTATATAGGGGCGAGGGGTGCCGGGTGGATACTGTATATAGGGGCGAGGGGTGCCGGGTGGATACTGTATATAGGGGCGAGGGGTGCCGGGTGGATACTGTATATAGGGGCGAGGGGTGCCGGGTGGATACTGTATATAGGGGCGAGGGGTGCCGGGTGGATACTGTATATAGGGGCGAGGGGTGCCGGGTGGATACTGTATATAGGGGCGAGGGGTGCCGGGTGGATACTGTATATAGGGGCGAGGGGTGCCGGGTGGATACTGTATATAGGGGCGAGGGGTGCCGGGTGGATACTGTATATAGGGGCCTGCAGCAGATACTGTATATAGGGGCCTGCAGCAGATACTGTATATAGGGGCGAGGGGTGCCGGGTGGATACTGTATATAGGGGCCTGCAGCAGATACTGTATATAGGGGCGAGGGGTGCCGGGTGGATACTGTATATAGGGGCCTGCAGCAGATACTGTATATAGGGGCCTGCAGCAGATACTGTATATAGGGGCGAGGGGTGCCGGGTGGATACTGTATATAGGGGCCTGCAGCAGATACTGTATATAGGGGCGAGGGGTGCCGGGTGGATACTGTATATAGGGGCGAGGGGTGCCGGGTGGATACTGTATATAGGGGCGAGGGGTGCCGGGTGGATACTGTATATAGGGGCCTGCAGCAGATACTGTATATAGGGGCAAGGGTGCCGGGTGGATACTGTATATAGGGGCCTGCAGCAGATACTGTATATAGGGGCGAGGGGTGCCGGGTGGATACTGTATATAGGGGCCTGCAGCAGATACTGTATATAGGGGCGAGGGGTGCCGGGTGGATACTGTATATAGGGGCCTGCAGCAGATACTGTATATAGGGGCCTGCAGCAGATACTGTATATAGGGGCGAGGGGTGCCGGGTGGATACTGTATATAGGGGCCCGCAGCAGATACTGTATATAGGGGCGAGGGTGCCGGGTGGATACTGTATATAGGGGCCTGCAGCAGATACTGTATATAGGGGCGAGGGGTGCCGGGTGGATACTGTATATAGGGGCCTGCAGCATATACTGTATATAGGGGCGAGGGGTGCCGGGTGGATACTGTATATAGGGGCCTGCAGCATATACTGTATATAGGGGCGAGGGGTGCCGGGTGGATACTGTATATAGGGGCCTGCAGCAGATACTGTATATAGGGGCGAGGGGTGCCGGGTGGATACTGTATATAGGGGCCTGCAGCAGATACTGTATATAGGGGCGAGGGTGCCGGGTGAATACTGTATATAGGGGCCTGCAGCAGATACTGTATATAGGGGCGAGGGGTGCCGGGTGGATACTGTATATAGGGGCCTGCAGCAGATACTGTATATAGGGGCGAGGGGTGCCGGGTGGATACTGTATATAGGGGCCTGCAGCAGATACTGTATATAGGGGCGAGGGGTGCCGGGTGGATACTGTATATAGGGGCGAGGGGTGCCGGGTGGATACTGTATATAGGGGCGAGGGGTGCCGGGTGGATACTGTATATAGGGGCGAGGGGTGCCGGGTGGATACTGTATATAGGGGCGAGGGGTGCCGGGTGGATACTGTATATAGGGGCGAGGGGTGCCGGGTGGATACTGTATATAGGGGCCTGCAGCAGATACTGTATATAGGGGAGAGGGTGCCGGGTGGATACTGTATATAGGGGCCTGCAGCAGATACTGTATATAGGGGCGAGGGGTGCCGGGTGGATACTGTATATAGGGGCCTGCAGCAGATACTGTATATAGGGGCGAGGGGTGCCGGGTGGATACTGTATATAGGGGCCTGCAGCAGATACTGTATATAGGGGCGAGGGGTGCCGGGTGGATACTGTATATAGGGGTGCCGGGTGGATACTGTATATAGGGGCGAGGGGTGCCGGGTGGATACTGTATATAGGGGCGAGGGGTGCCGGGTGGATACTGTATATAGGGGCGAGGGGTGCCGGGTGGATACTGTATATAGGGGCGAGGGGTGCCGGGTGGATACTGTATATAGGGGCGAGGGGTGCCGGGTGGATACTGTATATAGGGGCAAGGGTGCCGGGTGGATACTGTATATAGGGGCCTGCAGCAGATACTGTATATAGGGGCAAGGGTGCCGGGTGGATACTGTATATAGGGGCCTGCAGCAGATACTGTATATAGGGGCGAGGGGTGCCGGGTGGATACTGTATATAGGGGCCTGCAGCAGATACTGTATATAGGGGCGAGGGGTGCCGGGTGGATACTGTATATAGGGGCCTGCAGCAGATACTGTATATGGGGGCGAGGGGTGCCGGGTGGATACTGTATATAGGGGCGAGGGGTGCCGGGTGGATACTGTATATAGGGGCGAGGGGTGCCGGGTGGATACTGTATATAGGGGCCTGCAGCAGATACTGTATATAGGGGCGAGGGGTGCCGGGTGGATACTGTATATAGGGGCCTGCAGCAGATACTGTATATAGGGGCGAGGGGTGCCGGGTGGATACTGTATATAGGGGCGAGGGGTGCCGGGTGGATACTGTATATAGGGGTGAGGGGTGCCGGGTGGATACTGTATATAGGGGCGAGGGGTGCCGGGTGGATACTGTATATAGGGGCCTGCAGCAGATACTGTATATAGGGGCGAGGGTGCCGGGTGGATACTGTATATAGGGGCCTGCAGCAGATACTGTATATAGGGGCGAGGGGTGCCGGGTGGATACTGTATATAGGGGCCTGCAGCAGATACTGTATATAGGGGCGAGGGGTGCCGGGTGGATACTGTATATAGGGGCCTGCAGCAGATACTGTATATAGGGGCGAGGGGTGCCGGGTGGATACTGTATATAGGGGCGAGGGGTGCCGGGTGGATACTGTATATAGGGGTGAGGGGTGCCGGGTGGATACTGTATATAGGGGCCTGCAGCAGATACTGTATATAGGGGCGAGGGGTGCCGGGTGGATACTGTATATAGGGGCCTGCAGCAGATACTGTATATAGGGGCGAGGGGTGCAGGGTGGATACTGTATATAGGGGCCTGCAGCAGATACTGTATATAGGGGCGAGGGGTGCCGGGTGGATACTGTATATAGGGGCCTGCAGCAGATACTGTATATAGGGGCGAGGGGTGCCGGTGGATACTGTATATAGGGGCCTGCAGCAGATACTGTATATAGGGGCGAGGGGTGCCGGGTGGATACTGTATATAGGGGCCTGCAGCAGATACTGTATATAGGGGCGAGGGGTGCCGGGTGGATACTGTATATAGGGGCCTGCAGCAGATACTGTATATAGGGGCGAGGGGTGCCAGGTGGATACTGTATATAGGGGTCTGCAGCAGATACTGTATATAGGGGCAAGGGTGCCGGGTGGATACTGTATATAGGTGCCTGCAGCAGATACTGTATATACTGTTATATCTGGTAACCAGCTTTTCCAATCTCTTCTCTGAATCCACTCCTGTGTCTCCATTCAATGTCAGCAAGCAGTTAATCCTGAATGCTATCTATGTGTTTTCAACTCTGCAAACTTATATCTGGTATATAGTTATTTCAACTTACTCTGCTTGTCCCCTTATGTTGTGAGGTCAAGAAACTTTTCAAAGTGCTTTATGATCCATGTAGTGCTGGACATGTGTTTATTTGACCACAACATTTTATTGGGTCCTGGTGTCTCAATTTAGTGTGATTGATTAACGAGAAGAGAGAGCCAAAAAAAAAAAAAAAAAAACAACTTAGCCTTAACCTCCTATATATTCAGACATAGCTAGGGGGAGCATTTATGCAGGGGTGGCATTTATGCACATGTAATCGAAATACATGTATCAAAGTACTTCTGGCAGTTATAACATGGCAGTTAGACAGGGCAGGAGACAGGTAAGACATTTATATACATCTACTCTCTGTACATTTGGAGTACAACAAATATATACCATATGCATTTGTGTAATTTATATCCTGGCCGCTGCATTCACACACATCCACTGCCCTGGCATTAACTCTCTACACTCCATCCACATTGGCCCCTCGCTTCTTTCCTCTCCTATGTATAGCACTCACGCTCTTTTCACATTGTTAAATTGCACAGATCCAGCCAGTCCCACCATTCAACACCAGAGACGCTCTCACAAATCACTTAACCATCTGCTCACTCTTTCTATCCTCCTTCTCCTAGTTGCAGGAGACATTGCTCCCAACCCTGGTCCCCCATGTTATAGAAAGTCAAACCCCCCCACTGCTACACTCAGAAACCCCTCTAATCTTATTAATATTCCCTGTATGCCATCTGTCTCTCTTAATTGTGCACTTTGGAATTCTCGCTCAGTGTGTAACAAACTCTCCTTCATTCATGACTTTTTCCTTTCTAATTCTCTTAACCTCCTGGCTCTTACTGAAACCTGGATCCAGCAGTCAGACACTACCGCTGCTGCTGCTCTTTAATACGGGGGGCTACACTTCTCTCATACCCCAAGATCAGACAATAGAGCTGGTGGAGGCGTTGGTCTGCTCCTATCACCAAAATGTACCTTTCAGGTTATCCCTCAACTACCCTCACTTGTCTTCCCTTCTTTTGAGGTCCATGCCGTCAGACTCTACACCCCCTTCTCCATGCGAGTGGCGGTGGTGTATCGTCCTCCCGGCCCCTCCCATCAGTTCCTGGATCATTTTGCCACTTGGCTTCCACATTTTCTCTCCTGTGACATCCCTACCCTCATCATGGGAGATTTCAACATCCCCATTGCTCTTCCCCTCTCCCCATCTGCTACTCACCTTTTATCTCTAACCTCCTCATTTGGCCTTTCGCAGCTTACTAATTCTCCAACGCATGAAGACGGAAACTCCCTCGACTTGGTCTTCTCTCGGCTTTGTGCAGTGGATGATTTTGCAAACTCCCCTCTCCCGCTCTCTGACCACAATCTTCTTTCATTCTCTATCAAGAACTGCCAGGCTGCTCAGGTCACCCCCACTGTCCAGACTTATAGAAACACACAGGCCATTAACACCCAGAAACTTCTGAAGAACTTGCAGTCTTCATTGGCCCCTATCTCCTCCCTCTCATGTCCTGATTCTGCATTGAAGCATTACAATGAAACACTTCAAACTGCCCTGGATGAATTTGCACCCCCTATAAATAGAACACCACAACGCAGACGGCGACAACCCTGGCACACGGTGCAAACACGTTTCCTGCAGCGGTGCTCCAGGTGCGCCGAACGTCTGTGGAGAAAATCCAATCTACACGAAGATTTCATCCATTTTAAGTTTATGCTTAGAACATACAACACTGCCCTTCACCTCTCCAAACAAACCTATTTCAACACCCTCATCACCTCACTGTCAAATAACCCAAAACGTCTCTTTGACACTTTTCATTCTCTACTCAATCCAAGAGTACAGGCCCCAACCACTGAGCTCCGAGCTGACGATCTGGCCAATTACTCCAAAGAAAAAATTGACCAGATCCGACAGGAAATTATCTCCAAATCCCCTCATACCATGCACTGTCCTCCCTCCCCACTGCATCTAACTCACTCTCTGATTTTGAACCAGTCACAGAAGAAGAAGTAAGCAGGCTCCTTGCATCTTCTCGCCCAACTACTTGCACCAGTGACCCATTTCCGTCACATCTCCTCCAGTCCCTTTCCCCTGCTGTCACCCCTCACCTAACTAAAATATTTAACCTCTCTCTCTCTTCTGGTATTTTTCCCTCCTCATTTAAGCATGCCATCATACATCCACTACTTAAAAAACCATCCCTCGACCAAAATTGTGCCGCTAACTATAGACCTGTCTCTAATCTTCCCTTCATCTCTAAACTCCTGGAACGCCTGGTCCACTCCCGTCTTATCCGCTATCTCTCAGAAAACTCTGTTCTCGACCCTCTCCAATCCGGTTTCCGCTCTTTACACTCCACTGAAACTGCCCTCACTAAAGTCTCTAATGATCTGCTAACAGCTAAATCAAATGGTCATTACTCCATGCTAATTCTCTTGGATCTCTCTGCAGCATTCGACACTGTGGATCATCAGCTCCTCCTCACTATGCTCCGTTCCATTGGCCTCAAGGACACCGTTCTCTCCTGGTTCTCCTCCTATCTCTCCGACCGCTCCTTTACTGTTTCTTTTGCCGGTTCCTCCTCCTCTCACCTTCCCCTTACTGTTGGGGTCCCTCAAGGATCGGTTCTAGGCCCCCTCCTCTTCTCCTTGTACACTGCCCCTATTGGTCAAACAATCAGTAGATTTGGTTTCCAGTACCATCTCTATGCTGATGACACCCAATTATACGCTTCTTCTCCTGACATCACGCCAGCCTTTCTAGAAAACACTGGCGATTGTCTAAACGCTGTGTCTAATATCATGTCCTCACTATATCTGAAACTGAACCTCTCAAAGACTGAACTCCTGGTGTTTCCTCCCGCTACTAATGTACCTATACCCGACATTGCCATTTCTGTGTGTGGTTCCACTATTACTCCCCAGCAACATGCCCGCTGTCTTGGGGTCATACTTGATTCCGAGCTTTCCTTTGCCCCCCACATTCGATCACTGGCTCGCTCTTGTCATCTGCACCTCAAAAACATTTCTAGAATTCGACCTTTTCTTACTTTTGACTCTGCAAAAACTCTTACTGTTTCTCTTATTCATTCTCGTCTCGACTATTGTAACTCTCTTCTAATCGGTCTCCCTCTTACCAAACTCTCCCCTCTCCAATCTGTCTTGAATGCTGCAGCCAGGATCATATTCCTCACCAATCGTTACACCGATGCCTCTACCTTGTGCCAGTCATTACACTGGCTACCCATCCACTCCAGAATTCAGTATAAACTTATTACCCTCACCCACAAAGCCCTCCATGGCTCAGCACCACCCTACATCTCCTCCCTTGTTTCAGTATACCACCCTACCCGCGCCCTCCGTTCTGCTGATGACCTGAGGTTAGTATCCTCAATAGTCAGAACCTCCCACTCCCGTCTCCAAGACTTTACACGTGCTGCGCCAATTCTTTGGAATGCACTTCCCAGGTCAATACGATTAGTCCCCAGTCCCCACAATTTTAAGCGTGTCCTGAAAACGCATTTATTCAGACTGGCCTATCGCCTCAACACATTAACCTAACCTATCCCTGTGTGGCACAGCCAAAAATTTTACCATAACCAGGTTCCCAGCATCATGTTCCCACATGCTTTATGCATCCATTAGCCGTCTGTGTCTGTACTGTTACACACTTAACATTATGGCTGGTCCATACAATCAGGGCAACTGTTACCACCCACCTTTCGTGTCTCCCTCTTTCCTCATAGACTGTAAGCTTGCGAGCAGGGCCCTCACTCCTCTTGGTATCTGTTATGGTCTATGTGATTATTGTTATGCTGTAATGTCTATTGTCTGTACAAATCCCCTCTGAAATGTAAAGTGCTGCGGAATATGTCGGCGCTATAAAAATAAAATTTATTATTATTATTATATAGGGGCGAGGGGTGCCGGGTGGATAATGTATATAGGGGCCTGCAGCAGATACTGTATATAGGGGCGAGGGGTGCCGGGTGGATAATGTATATAGGGGCCTGCAGCAGATACTGTATATAGGGGCGAGGGGTGCCGGGTGGATACTGTATATAGGGGCCTGCAGCAGATACTGTATATAGGAGTGCCGGGTGGATACTGTATATAGGGGCCTGCAGCAGATACTGTATATAGGGGTGAGGGTTGCCGGGTGGATACTGTATATAGGGGCCTGCAGCAGATACTGTATATAGGGGCGAGGGGTGTCGGGTGGATACTGTATATAGGGGCCTGCAGCAGATACTGTATATAGGGGCGAGGGGTGCCGGGTGGATACTGTATATAGGGGCCTGCAGCAGATACTGTATATAGGGGCAAGGGTGCCGGGTGGATAATGTATATAGGGGCCTGCAGCAGATACTGTATATAGGGGCGAGGGGTGCCGGGTGGATACTGTATATAGGGGCCTGCAGCAGATACTGTATATAGGGGTGAGGGGTGGATACTGTATATAGGGGCCTGCAGCAGATACTGTATATAGGGGTGCCGGGTGGATACTGTATATAGGGGCCTGCAGCAGATACTGTATATAGGGGCAATGGGTGGATACTGTATATAGGGGCCTGCAGCAGATACTGTATATAGGGGCAAGGGGTTCCGGGTGGATACTGTATATAGGGGCCTGCAGCAGATACTGTATATAGGGGCGAGGGGTGCCGGGTGGATACTGTATATAGGGGCCTGCAGCAGATACTGTATATAGGGGCGAGGGGTGGATACTGTATATAGGGGCCTGCAGCAGATACTGTATATAGGGGTGCCGGGTGGATACTGTATATAGGGGCCTGCAGCAGATACTGCATATAGGGGCAATGGGTGGATACTGTATATAGGGGCCTGCAGCAGATACTGTATATAGGGGCGAGGGGTGCCGGGTGGATACTGTATATAGGGGCCTGCAGCAGATACTGTATATAGGGGCGAGGGGTGCCGGGTGTACACTGTATATAGGGGCCTGCAGCAGATACTGTATATAGGGGCGAGGGGTGCCGGGTGGATACTGTATATAGGGGCCTGCAGCAGATACTGTATATAGGGGCGAGGGGTGTCGGGTGGATACTGTATATAGGGGCCTGCAGCAGATACTGTATATAGGGGCGAGGGGTGCCGGGTGGATACTGTATATAGGGGCCTGCAGCAGATACTGTATATAGGGGCAAGGGTGCCGGGTGGATAATGTATATAGGGGCCTGCAGCAGATACTGTATATAGGGGCGAGGGGTGCCGGGTGGATACTGTATATAGGGGCCTGCAGCAGATACTGTATATAGGGGTGCCGGGTGGATACTGTATATAGGGGCCTGCAGCAGATACTGTATATAGGGGTGCCGGGTGGATACTGTATATAGGGGCCTGCAGCAGATACTGTATATAGGGGCGAGGGGTGCTGGGTGGATACTGTATATAGGGGCCTGCAGCAGATACTGTATATAGGGACGAGGGGTGGATACTGTATATAGGGGCCTGTAGCAGATACTGTATATAGGGGTGCCGGGTGGATACAGTATATAGGGGCCTGCAGCAGATACTGTATATAGGGGCAATGGGTGCCGGGTGGATACTGTATATAGGGGCCTGCAGCAGATACTGTATATAGGGGCGAGGGGTGCCGGGTGGATACTGTATATAGGGGCCTGCAGCAGATACTGTATATAGGGGAGAGGGGTGGATACTGTATATAGGGGCCTGCAGCAGATACTGTATATAGGGGTGCCGGGTGGATACTGTATATAGGGGCCTGCAGCAGATACTGTATATAGGGGCGAGGGGTGCCGGGTGGATACTGTATATAGGGGCCTGCAGCGGATACTGTATATAGGGGCGAGGGGTGCTGGGCGGATACTGTATATAGGGGCCTGCAGCAGATACTGTATATAGGGGCAAGGGTGTCGGGTGGATACTGTATATAGGTGCCTGCAGCAGATACTGTATATAGGGGCGAGGGGTGCCGGGTGGATACTGTATATAGGGGCCTGCAGCAGATACTGTATATAGGGACGAGGGGTGGATACTGTATATAGGTGCCTGCAGCAGATACTGTATATGGGGGTGCCGGGTGGATACTGTATATAGGTGCCTGCAGCAGATACTGTATATAGGGGCGAGGGGTGCCGGGTGGATACTGTATATAGGGGCCTGCAGCAGATACTGTATATAGGGGCAATGGGTGGATACTGTATATAGGGGCCTGCAGCAGATACTGTATATAGGGGCAAGGGGTTCCGGGTGGATACTGTATATAGGGGCCTGCAGCAGATACTGTATATAGGGGTGCCGGGTGGATGCTGTATATAGGGGCCTGCAGCAGATACTGTATATAGGGGCGAGGGGTGCTGGGTGGATACTGTATATAGGGGCCTGCAGCAGATACTGTATATAGGGGCAAGGGTGCTGGGTGTATACTGTATATAGGGGCCTGCAGCAGATACTGTATATAGGGGCGAGGGGTGCCGGGTGGATACTGTATATAGGGGCCTGCAGCAGATACTGTATATAGGGGCGAGGGGTGCTGGGTGTATACTGTATATAGGGGCCTGCAGCAGATACTGTATATAGGGGCGAGGGGTGCCGGGTGGATACTGTATATAGGGGCCTGCAGCAGATACTGTATGTAGGGGCGAGGGGTTCCGGGTGGATACTGTATATAGGGGCCTGCAGCAGATACTGTATATAGGGGCGAGGGGTGCCGGGTGGATACTGTATATAGGGGCCTGC
Source organism: Dendrobates tinctorius (assembly GCF_039654945.1). Classification (NCBI taxonomy): domain Eukaryota; kingdom Metazoa; phylum Chordata; class Amphibia; order Anura; family Dendrobatidae; genus Dendrobates; species Dendrobates tinctorius. The sequence continues at coordinate 3,988,329 of NW_027361819.1, forward strand.
AGCAGATACTGTATATAGGGGCGAGGGGTGCTGGGTGGATACTGTATAGAGGGGCCTGCAGCAGATACTGTATATAGGGGCGAGGGGTGCCGGGTGGATACTGTATATAGGGGCCTGCAGCGGATACTGTATATAGGGGCGAGGGGTGCCGGGTGGATACTGTATATAGGGGCGAGGGGTGCCGGGTGGATACTGTATATAGGGGCGAGGGGTGCCAGGTGGATACTGTATATAGGGGCGAGGGGTGCCGGGTGGATACTGTATATAGGGGCCTGCAGCAGATACTGTATATAGGGGCGAGGGGTTCCGGGTGGATACTGTATATAGGGGCCTGCAGCAGATACTGTATATAGGGGCGAGGGGTGCCGGGTGGATACTGTATATAGGGGCCTGCAGCAGATACTGTATATAGGGGCGAGGGGTGCTGGGTGGATACTGTATATAGGGGCCTGCAGCAGATACTGTTTATAGGGGAGAGGGGTGCCGGGTGGATACTGTATATAGGGGCCTGCAGCGGATACTGTATATAGGGGAGAGGGGTGCCGGGTGGATACTGTATATAGGGGCCTGCAGCGGACACTGTATATAGGGGCGAGGGGTGCCGGGTGGATACTGTATATAGGGGCCTGCAGCGGACACTGTATATAGGGGCGAGGGGTGCCGGGTGGATACTGTATATAGGGGCCTGCAGCTGATACTGTATATAGGGGCGAGGGGTGCAGGGTGGATACTGTTTATAGGGGCGAGGGGTGCCGGGTGGATACTGTATATAGGGGCGAGGGGTGCCGGGTGGATACTGTATATAGGGGCGAGGGGTGCTGGGTGGATACTGTATATAGGGGCGAGGGGTGCCGGGTGGATACTGTATAAAGGGGCCTGCAGCAGATACTGTATATAGGGGCGAGGGGTGCCGGGTGGATACTGTATATAGGGGCCTGCAGCAGACACTGTATATAGGGGCGAGGGGTGCCGGGTGGATACTGTATACAGGGGCCTGCAGCGGACACTGTATATAGGGGCGGACACTGTATATAGGGGCGAGGTGTGCGGAGCACCCCGTCAGGGACTGCATAGGTCGGTGCTCTATAGCAGGGGTCATTTCTGTATCTGGAGGTGATCAGCGCTGCGATCAGTCACTATAATCACTGCGGGGGCTAATGGTCCCACATCAGGCGGAGCGCTAGACAACCCCTTTAAGAGGCTCCGGCCTGCGCAGGACTTGTGCCTGCTATTAAAACTCCATTGGAGTGAATGGGACAGAGTTGCAATACCAGACATGACCTGGGCATGAGGGGGGCGTTGTTTTAGCGATCACTTCTGCTTTGAGGCCGGAGACGTCACGTGCACTGATAGCTGTCGGGACCCTCGCACAATCAGCATGGATGTATTGAGTAACTACAAGTCCCAGCATGCTCAGCACCATTATGGATCATGTACAAATCAGCGGTTGTGGTGGGAAACATTTTATTGCTGTAAAAGTCTTCACACCCCAATATAGAGGGGATCAGGGTCTGCAGCCTCGCGTAGAGTGGATCCCGAGGAGCTGGGTAGATCTGTGCGGGATCCGTCACGTCCATGAGATCGGTATGGGCCTCTCTGGCGCCATCACTGGCCCGCTGGCGGCACGTAGAACTTCAGGGGTTGGCTGTTCTTCCCTTTGTCGTGCCAGCAGACATCGAAGAAGGGGTGGAGGCGGCCGGAGAATCGCTCGTGGAAGGTGTACAGGAGCTTCACGTTGTCCTCGTCGCCGGAATCAAAGAAGGACACGACGCCATCGGAGAAGCTCAGGTAGACCCCGATCTTCTCCGGACGCCCGTCCACGCGGAGGAGACGCGGCTCTTTGGCCTCGGCGTGGGCCTCATACACCTTCCCTTCCTTACAGCCCATGATCCAGAAGCCGTTGGAGGGACTGGCGTGAAGTTTGCCCTTGCGGTTGGCGGTCTCGGAGATGACACCCAGCGCCCACCTGGGCTTGTCCTCCACCAGCACCTCCCAGTAGTGCTCGCCTTCCGTGAAGCTTTGCTTGGTCACCAGACAGTTGCCTTTGTCAAAGCGTCCGGGATCGTCGGACACCGGCTGCTTGTGGTCGGAACACTCCACGGATTTACCGTCTCCTGACACCACCAGGTTCTGCTGAGCTGAGTCCGGGTCAAACGTCAGGTTCTCCAGAGCTTGGAAGAAAGAAATTCATGAAAAAAAAATTGTGTTCACACAAACTTTGTGCAAAAAAAAAAAGTAAAAACCTCAAAACCCTTTTTTGACCACAACTGGAGGCAGAGAGGATTGTGGTGGAGCATAATGGACAGGACTGTGCTGCCGCCTGGTGGTCGTGGCTGGTAATGTATCTTTTGTATTTCTCAGTACTTACTCCACATTCCAGCCCTGTTCTCACCTGGCATCAGCGCACGGAACATCTTCCTCCACACCTGGAACTTGAACTCATCGGAGATGATGGGCAGCTGGATGTCCAGGCGTCCGGGGAGTGGAGACTCTGATAAGATCTTCCCAAGCCTGTACATAGGAGGCGACAATAAGAAATCCGGTGCATCACCCCAGAGGGACCGGCGGCGGCTCATCCCGGGAGGGTGAAATATATAGTAACAAGGGAACTTACCTGGCCGTCACCACACAGAATTTCTGGAAAGGAAAAAACAATATCAGAGAGGCCATAATCTGTGGCATCGGCCTTAGGACCGTCTACCACACGGCGACCGCTCCTCTGCGCTACCGGATCTCTCATCACCGGCACCCAAATCCAGGAGCCCAACAGCTACACCCATCCTAATCCCATCACTCACCCCAACACTACCCCTCCCCGAATTATAGCCCGATACCCTGATCCCTACACCTGTCACCAACATTAAGTGGACCTCCAACCTCTACACGTCTCGGTGGGTCTGCCTCCAATAGGGAATAGAGGGGTCTGGAGGTCATATAGGGGTCTACAGAGGACAGAGTGGTGTATGGAGAATAGAGGGGTCTGGAGGTCATATAGGGGTCTACAGAGGACAGAGTGGTGTATGGAGAATAGAGGGGTCTGGAGGTCATATAGGGGTCTGCAGAGGACAGAGTGGTGTATGGAGAATAGAGGAGTCTGGAGGTCATATAGGGGTCTACAGAGGATAGAGTGGTGTATGGAGAATAGAGGGGTCTGGAGGTCATATAGGGGTCTACAGAGGATAGAGTGGTGTATGGAGAATAGAGGGGTCTGGAGGTCATATAGGGGTCTACAGAGGATAGAGTGGTGTATGGGGAATAGAGGAGTCTGGAGGTCATATAGGGGTCTACAGAGGACAGAGTGGTGTATGGGGAATAGAAGGGTCTGGAGGTCATATAGGGGTCTGCAGAGGACAGAGTGGTGTATGGAGAATAGAGGGGTCTGGAGGTCATATAGGGGTCTACAGAGGACAGAGTGGTGTATGGAGAATAGAGGGGTCTGGAGGTCATATAGGGGTCTACAGAGGACAGAGTGGTGTATGGAGAATAGAGGGGTCTGGAGGTCATATAGGGGTCTACAGAGGACAGAGTGGTGTATGGGGAATAGAGGAGTCTGGAGGTCATATAGGGGTCTACAGAGGACAGAGTGGTGTATGGGGAATAGAAGGGTCTGGAGGTCATATAGGGGTCTACAGAGGACAGAGTGGTGTATGGGGAATAGAGGGGTCTGGAGGTCATATAGGGGTCTACAGAGGACAGAGTGGTGTATGGAGAATAGAAGGGTCTGGAGGTCATATAGGGGTCTACAGAGGACAGAGTGGTGTATGGAGAATAGAAGGGTCTGGAGGTCATATAGGGGTCTACAGAGGACAGAGTGGTGTATGGGGAATAGAGGAGTCTGGAGGTCATATAGGGGTCTACAGAGGACAGAGTGGTGTATGGAGAATAGAGGGGTCTGGAGGTCATATAGGGGTCTACAGAGGACAGAGTGGTGTATGGAGAATAGAGGGGTCTGGAGGTCATATAGGGGTCTACAGAGGATAGAGTGGTGTATGGGGAATAGAGGGGTCTGGAGGTCATATAGGGGTCTGCAGAGGACAGAGTGGTGTATGGAGAATAGAGGGGTCTGGAGGTCATATAGGGGTCTGCAGAGGATAGAGTGGTGTATGGGGAATAGAGAGGTCTGGAGGTCATATAGGGGTCTACAGAGGACAGAGTGGTGTATGGAGAATAGAGGGGTCTGGAGGTCATATAGGGGTCTGCAGAGGATAGAGTGGTGTATGGGGAATAGAGGGGTCTGGAGGTCATATAGGGGTCTGCAGAGGACAGAGTGGTGTATGGAGAATAGAGGGGTCTGGAGGTCATATAGGGGTCTGCAGAGGATAGAGTGGTGTATGGGGAATAGAGGGGTCTGGAGGTCATATAGGGGTCTGCAGAGGATAGAGTGGTGTATGGGGAATAGAGGGGTCTGGAGGTCATATAGGGGTCTGCAGAGGACAGAGTGGTGTATGGAGAATAGAGGGGTCTGGAGGTCATATAGGGGTCTGCAGAGGATAGAGTGGTGTATGGGGAATAGAGGGGTCTGGAGGTCATATAGGGGTCTGCAGAGGATAGAGTGGTGTATGGGGAATAGAGGGGTCTGGAGGTCATATAGGGGTCTACAGAGGACAGAGTGGTGTATGGAGAATAGAGGGGTCTGGAGGTCATATAGGGGTCTGCAGAGGATAGAGTGGTGTATGGGGAATAGAGGGGTCTGGAGGTCATATAGGGGTCTGCAGAGGATAGAGTGGTGTATGGGGAATAGAGGGGTCTGGAGGTCATATAGGGGTCTGCAGAGGATAGAGTGGTGTATGGGGAATAGAGGGGTCTGGAGGTCATATAGGGGTCTGCAGAGGATAGAGTGGTGTATGGGGAATAGAGGGGTCTGGAGGTCATATAGGGGTCTGCAGAGGATAGAGTGGTGTATGGGGAATAGAGGGGTCTGGAGGTCATATAGGGGTCTGCAGAGGATAGAGTGGTGTATGGAGAATAGAGGGGTCTGGAGGTCATATAGGGGTCTGCAGAGGATAGAGTGGTGTATGGAGAATAGAGGGGTCTGGAGGTCATATAGGGGTCTACAGAGGACAGAGTGGTGTATGGAGAATAGAGGGGTCTGGAGGTCATATAGGGGTCTACAGAGGATAGAGTGGTGTATGGGGAATAGAGGGGTCTGGAGGTCATATAGGGGTCTGCAGAGGATAGAGTGGTGTATGGGGAATAGAGGGGTCTGGAGGTCATATAGGGGTCTGCAGAGGATAGAGTGGTGTATGGGGAATAGAGGGGTCTGGAGGTCATATAGGGGTCTGCAGAGGATAGAGTGGTGTATGGAGAATAGAGGGGTCTGGAGGTCATATAGGGGTCTACAGAGGACAGAGTGGTGTATGGAGAATAGAGGGGTCTGGAGGTCATATAGGGGTCTACAGAGGATAGAGTGGTGTATGGGGAATAGAGGGGTCTGGAGGTCATATAGGGGTCTGCAGAGGACAGAGTGGTGTATGGAGAATAGAGGGGTCTGGAGGTCATATAGGGGTCTGCAGAGGATAGAGTGGTGTATGGGGAATAGAGGGGTCTGGAGGTCATATAGGGGTCTGCAGAGGATAGAGTGGTGTATGGGGAATAGAGGGGTCTGGAGGTCATATAGGGGTCTGCAGAGGACAGAGTGGTGTATGGAGAATAGAGGGGTCTGGAGGTCATATAGGGGTCTGCAGAGGATAGAGTGGTGTATGGGGAATAGAGGGGTCTGGAGGTCATATAGGGGTCTGCAGAGGATAGAGTGGTGTATGGGGAATAGAGGGGTCTGGAGGTCATATAGGGGTCTACAGAGGACAGAGTGGTGTATGGAGAATAGAGGGGTCTGGAGGTCATATAGGGGTCTGCAGAGGATAGAGTGGTGTATGGGGAATAGAGGGGTCTGGAGGTCATATAGGGGTCTGCAGAGGACAGAGTGGTGTATGGAGAATAGAGGGGTCTGGAGGTCATATAGGGGTCTGCAGAGGATAGAGTGGTGTATGGGGAATAGAGGGGTCTGGAGGTCATATAGGGGTCTGCAGAGGATAGAGTGGTGTATGGAGAATAGAGGGGTCTGGAGGTCATATAGGGGTCTGCAGAGGATAGAGTGGTGTATGGAGAATAGAGGGGACTGGAGGTCATATAGGGGTCTACAGAGGATAGAGTGGTGTATGGGGAATAGAGGGGTCTGGAGGTCATATAGGGGTCTGCAGAGGATAGAGTGGTGTATGGGGAATAGAGGGGTCTGGAGGTCATATAGGGGTCTGCAGAGGACAGAGTGGTGTATGGAGAATAGAGGGGTCTGGAGGTCATATAGGGGTCTGCAGAGGATAGAGTGGTGTATGGAGAATAGAGGGGTCTGGAGGTCATATAGGGGTCTGCAGAGGATAGAGTGGTGTATGGGGAATAGAGGGGTCTGGAGGTCATATAGGGGTCTGCAGAGGATAGAGTGGTGTATGGGGAATAGAGGGGTCTGGAGGTCATATAGGGGTCTACAGAGGATAGAGTGGTGTATGGAGAATAGAGGGGTCTGGAGGTCATATAGGGGTCTACAGAGGACAGAGTGGTGTATGGGGAATAGAGGGGTCTGGAGGTCATATAGGGGTCTACAGAGGACAGAGTGGTGTATGGAGAATAGAGGGGTCTGGAGGTCATATAGGGGTCTGCAGAGGATAGAGTGGTGTATGGGGAATAGAGGGGTCTGGAGGTCATATAGGGGTCTACAGAGGACAGAGTGGTGTATGGGGAATAGAGGGGTCTGGAGGTCATATAGGGGTCTGCAGAGGACAGAGTGGTGTATGGAGAATAGAGGGGTCTGGAGGTCATATAGGGGTCTACAGAGGATAGAGTGGTGTATGGGGAATAGAGGGGTCTGGAGGTCATATAGGGGTCTACAGAGGATAGAGTGGTGTATGGAGAATAGAGGGGTCTGGAGGTCATATAGGGGTCTGCAGAGGACAGAGTGGTGTATGGAGAATAGAGGGGTCTGGAGGTCATATAGGGGTCTACAGAGGATAGAGTGGTGTATGGGGAATAGAGGGGTCTGGAGGTCATATAGGGGTCTACAGAGGACAGAGTGGTGTATGGAGAATAGAGGGGTCTGGAGGTCATATAGGGGTCTGCAGAGGACAGAGTGGTGTATGGAGAATAGAGGGGTCTGGAGGTCATATAGGGGTCTACAGAGGATAGAGTGGTGTATGGGGAATAGAGGGGTCTGGAGGTCATATAGGGGTCTACAGAGGATAGAGTGGTGTATGGAGAATAGAGGGGTCTGGAGGTCATATAGGGGTCTGCAGAGGACAGAGTGGTGTATGGAGAATAGAGGGGTCTGGAGGTCATATAGGGGTCTACAGAGGATAGAGTGGTGTATGGGGAATAGAGGGGTCTGGAGGTCATATAGGGGTCTACAGAGGACAGAGTGGTGTATGGAGAATAGAGGGGTCTGGAGGTCATATAGGGGTCTACAGAGGACAGAGTGGTGTATGGGGAATAGAGGGGTCTGGAGGTCATATAGGGGTCTACAGAGGACAGAGTGGTGTATGGAGAATAGAGGGGTCTGGAGGTCATATAGGGGTCTACAGAGGACAGAGTGGTGTATGGAGAATAGAGGGGTCTGGAGGTCATATAGGGGTCTACAGCGGATAGAGTGGTGTATGGAGAATAGAGGGGTCTGGAGGTCATATAGGGGTCTACAGAGGATAGAGTGGTGTATGGGGAATAGAGGGGTCTGGAGGTCATATAGGGGTCTACAGAGGATAGAGTGGTGTATGGGGAATAGAAGGGTCTGGAGGTCATATAGGGGTCTACAGAGGACAGAGTGGTGTATGGGGAATAGAGGGGTCTGGAGGTCATATAGGGGTCTACAGAGGACAGAGTGGTGTATGGAGAATAGAGGGGTCTGGAGGTCATATAGGAGTCTACAGAGGACAGAGTAGTGTATGGGGAATAGAGGAGTCTGGAGGTCATATAGGGGTCTACAGAGGACAGAGTGGTGTATGGAGAATAGAGGGGTCTGGAGGTCATATAGGGGTCTGCAGAGGATAGAGTGGTGTATGGAGAATAGAAGGGTCTGGAGGTCATATAGGAGTCTACAGAGGACAGAGTAGTGTATGGGGAATAGAGTAGTCTGGAGGTCATATAGGGGTCTACAGAGGACAGAGTGGTGTATGGAGAATAGAGGGGTCTGGAGGTCATATAGGGGTCTGCAGAGGATAGAGTGGTGTATGGGGAATAGGGGGGTCTGGAGGTCATATAGGGGTCTGCAGAGGACAGAGTGGTGTATGGAGAATAGAGGGGTCTGGAGGTCATATAGGAGTCTACAGAGGATAGAGTGGTGTATGGGGAATAGAGGGGTCTGGATGTCATATAGGGGTCTGCAGAGGACAGAGTGGTGTATGGAGAATAGAGGGGTCTGGAGGTCATATAGGGGTCTACAGAGGATAGAGTGGTGTATGGAGAATAGAGGGGTCTGGAGGTCATATAGGGGTCAACAGAGGATAGAGTGTTGTATGGGGAATAGAGGGGTCTGGAGGTCAAATAGGGGTCTACAGAGGACAGAGTGGTGTATGGGGAATAGAGGGGTCTGGAGGTCATATAGGGGTCTACAGAGGATAGAGTGGTGTATGGAGAATAGAGGGGTCTGGAGGTCATATAGGGGTCTGCAGAGGACAGAGTGGTGTATGGAGAATAGAGGGGTCTGGAGGTCATATAGGGGTCTACAGAGGATAGAGTGGTGTATGGAGAATAGAGGGGTCTGGAGGTCATATAGGGGTCTGCAGAGGACAGAGTGGTGTATGGAGAATAGAGGGGTCTGGAGGTCATATAGGGGTCTGCAGAGGACAGAGTGGTGTATGGGGAATAGAGGGGTCTGGAGGTCAAATAGGGGTCTACAGAGGATAGAGTGGTATATGGGGAATAGAGGGGTCTGGAGGTCATATAGGGGTCTACAGAGGATAGAGTGGTGTATAGAGAATAGAGGGGTCTGGAGGTCATATAAGGGTCTGCAGAGGACAGAGTGGTGTATGGAGAATAGAGGGGTCTGGAGGTCATATAGGGGTCTGCAGAGGATAGAGTGGTGTATGGGGAATAGAGGGGTCTGGAGGTCATATAGGGGTCTGCAGAGGACAGAGTGGTGTATGGAGAATAGAGGGGTCTGGAGGTCATATAGGGGTCTGCAGAGGATAGAGTGGTGTATGGGGAATAGAGGGGTCTGGAGGTCATATAGGGGTCTGCAGAGGACAGAGTGGTGTATGGAAAATAGAGGGGTCTGGAGGTCATATAGGGGTCTACAGAGGATAGAGTGGTGTATGGGGAATAGAGGGGTCTGGATGTCGTATAGGGGTCTGCAGAGGACAGAGTGGTGTATGGAGAATAGAGGGGTCTGGAGGTCATATAGGGGTCTACAGAGGATAGAGTGGTGTATGGAGAATAGAGGGGTCTGGAGGTCATATAGGGGTCTACAGAGGATAGAGTGTTGTATGGGGAATAGAGGGGTCTGGAGGTCAAATAGGGGTCTACAGAGGACAGAGTGGTGTATGGGGAATAGAGGGGTCTGGAGGTCATATAGGGGTCTACAGAGGATAGAGTGGTGTATGGAGAATAGAGGGGTCTGGAGGTCATATAGGGGTCTGCAGAGGACAGAGTGGTGTATGGAGAATAGAGGGGTCTGGAGGTCATATAGGGGTCTACAGAGGACAGAGTGGTGTATGGAGAATAGAGGGGTCTGGAGGTCATATAGGGGTCTGCAGAGGACAGAGTGGTGTATGGGGAATAGAGGGGTCTGGAGGTCATATAGGGGTCTGCAGAGGACAGAGTGGTGTATGGGGAATAGAGGGGTCTGGAGGTCAAATAGGGGTCTACAGAGGATAGAGTGGTATATGGGGAATAGAGGGGTCTGGAGGTCATATAGGGGTCTACAGAGGATAGAGTGGTGTATAGAGAATAGAGGGGTCTGGAGGTCATATAAGGGTCTGCAGAGGACAGAGTGGTGTATGGAGAATAGAGGGGTCTGGAGGTCATATAGGGGTCTGCAGAGGATAGAGTGGTGTATGGAGAATAGAGGGGTCTGGAGGTCATATAGGGGTCTACAGAGGACAGAGTGGTGTATGGGGAATAGAGGGGTCAGGAGGTCATATAGGGGTCTACAGAGGACAGAGTGGTGTATGGGGAATAGAGGGGTCTGGAGGTCAAATAGGGGTCTACAGAGGACAGAGTGGTGTATGGGGAATAGAGGGGTCTGGAGGTCAAATAGGGGTCTACAGAGGGCAGAGTGGTGTATGGAGAATAGAGGGGTCTGGAGGTCATATAGGGGTCTGCAGAGGATAGAGTGGTGTATGGAGAATAGAGGGGTCTGGAGGTCATATAGGGGTCTACAGAGGACAGAGTGGTGTATGGGGAATAGAGGGGTCTGGAGGTCATATAGGGGTCTGCAGAGGATAGAGTGGTGTATGGAGAATAGAGGGGTCTGGAGGTCATATAGGGGTCTACAGAGGACAGAGTGGTGTATGGAGAATAGAGGGGTCTGGAGGTCATATAGGGGTCTGCAGAGGATAGAGTGGTGTATGGAGAATAGAGGGGTCTGGAGGTCATATAGGGGTCTGCAGAGGACAGAGTGGTGTATGGAGAATAGAGGGGTCTGGAGGTCATATAGGGGTCTACAGAGGATAGAGTGGTGTATGGAGAATAGAGGGGTCTGGAGGTCATATAGGGGTCTGCAGAGGATAGAGTGGTGTATGGAGAATAGAGGGGTCTGGAGGTCATATAGGGGTCTACAGAGGACAGAGTGGTGTATGGAGAATAGAGGGGTCTGGAGGTCATATAGGGGTCTGCAGAGGATAGAGTGGTGTATGGAGAATAGAGGGGTCTGGAGGTCATATAGGGGTCTGCAGAGGACAGAGTGGTGTATAGAGAATAGAGGGGTCTGGAGGTCATATAAAGGTCTGCAGAGGACAGAGTGGTGTATGGAGAATAGAGGGGTCTGGAGGTCATATAGGGGTCTACAGAGGATAGAGTGGTGTATGGAGAATAGAGGGGTCTGGAGGTCATATACGGGTCTACAGAGGATAGAGTGGTGTATGGAGAATAGAGGGGTCTGGAGGTCATATAGGGGTCTGCAGAGGATAGAGTGGTGTATGGAGAATAGAGGGGTCTGGAGGTCATATAGGGGTCTGCAGAGGATAGAGTGGTGTATGGGGAATAGAGGGGTCTGGAGGTCAAATAGGGGTCTGCAGAGGACAGAGTGGTGTATGGGGAATAGAGGGGTCTGGAGGTCAAATAGGGGTCTACATAGGACAGAGTGGTGTATGGGGAATAGAGGGGTCTGGAGGTCAAATATGGGTCTGCAGAGGACAGAGTGGTGTATGGGGAATAGAGGGGTCTGGAGGTCAAATAGGGGTCTGCAGAGGACAGAGTGGTGTATGGGGAATAGAGGGGTCTGGAGGTCAAATAGGGGTCTACAGAGGATAGAGTGGTGTATGGGGAATAGAGGGGTCTGGAGGTCAAATAGGGGTCTGCAGAGGACAGAGTGGTGTATGGGGAATAGAGGGGTCTGGAGGTCAAATAGGGGTCTACAGAGGACAGAGTGGTGTATGGGGAATAGAGGGGTCTGGAGGTCATATAGGGGTCTGCAGAGGATAGAGTGGTGTATGGAGAATAGAGGGGTCTGGAGGTCATATAGGGGTATACAGAGGATAGAGTGGTGTATGGAGAATAGAGGGGTCTGGAGGTCATATAGGGGTCTGCAGAGGATAGAGTGGTGTATGGGGAATAGAGGGGTCTGGAGGTCATATAGGGGTCTGCAGAGGACAGAGTGGTGTATGGGGAATAGAGGGGTCTGGAGGTCAAATAGGGGTCTACAGAGGATAGAGTGGTGTATGGGGAATAGAGGGGTCTGGAGGTCATATAGGGGTCTACAGAGGATAGAGTGGTGTATGGAGAATAGAGGGGTCTGGAGGTCATATAGGGGTCTACAGAGGATAGAGTGGTGTATGGAGAATAGAGGGGTCTGGAGGTCATATAGGGGTCTGCAGAGGATAGAGTGGTGTATGGAGAATAGAGGGGTCTGGAGGTCATATAGGGGTCTGCAGAGGATAGAGTGGTGTATGGAGAATAGAGGGGTCTGGAGGTCATATAGGGGTCTGCAGAGGATAGAGTGGTGTATGGAGAATAGAGGGGTCTGGAGGTCATATAGGGGTCTACAGAGGACAGAGTGGTGTATGGGGAATAGAGGGGTCTGGAGGTCAAATAGGGGTCTACAGAGGACAGAGTGGTGTATGGGGAATAGAGGGGTCTGGAGGTCAAATAGGGGTCTACAGAGGACAGAGTGGTGTATGGAGAATAGAGGGGTCTGGAGGTCATATAGGGGTCTGCAGAGGACAGAGTGGTGTATGGAGAATAGAGAGGTCTGGAGGTCATATAGGGGTCTGCAGAGGACAGAGTGGTGTATGGGGAATAGAGGGGTCTGGAGGTCAAATAGGGGTCTACAGAAGACAGAGTGGTGTATGGGGAATAGAGGGGTCTGGAGGTCATATAGGGGTCTACAGAGGATAGAGTGGTGTATGGAGAATAGAGGGGTCAGGAGGTCATATAGGGGTCTACAGAGGATAGAGTGGTGTATGGAGAATAGAGGGGTCTGGAGGTCATATAGGGGTCTGCAGAGGATAGAGTGGTGTATGGGGAATAGAGGGGTCTGGAGGTCAAATAGGGGTCTACAGAGGACAGAGTGGTGTATGGGGAATAGAGGGGTCTGGAGGTCAAATAGGGGTCTACAGAGGACAGAGTGGTGTATGGAGAATAGAGGGGTCTGGAGGTCATATAGGAGTCTACAGAGGACAGTGGTGTATGGCGAATAGAGGGGTCTGGAGGTCATATAGGGGTCTGCAGAGGATAGAGTGGTGTATGGAGAATAGAGGGGTCTGGAGGTCATATAGGGGTCTGCAGAGGACAGAGTGGTGTATGGAGAATAGAGGGGTCTGGAGGTCATATAGGGGTCTGCAGAGGACAGAGTGGTGTATGGAGAATAGAGGGGTCTGGAGGTCATATAGGGGTCTGCAGAGGATAGAGTGGTATATGTAGAATAGAGGGCTCTGGAGGTCATATAGGGGTCTGCAGAGGACAGAGTGGTGTATGGGGAATAGAGGGGTCTGGAGGTCAAATGGGGGTCTACAGAGGACAGAGTGGTGTATGGAGAATAGAGGGGTCTGGAGGTCATATAGGGGTCTGCAGAGGACAGAGTGGTGTATGGAGAATAGAGGGGTCTGGAGGTCATATAGGGGTCTGCAGAGGACAGAGTGGTGTATGGGGAATAGAGGGGTCTGGAGGTCAAATAGGGGTCTACAGAGGATAGAGTGGTGTATGGAGAATAGAGGGGTCTGGAGGTCATATAGGGGTCTACAGAGGATAGAGTGGTGTATGGAGAATAGAGGGGTCTGGAGGTCATATAGGGGTCTGCAGAGGATAGAGTGGTGTATGGGGAATAGAGGGGTCTGGAGGTCAAATAGGGGTCTACAGAGGACAGAGTGGTGTATGGGGAATAGAGGGGTCTGGAGGTCAAATAGGGGTCTACAGAGGACAGAGTGGTGTATGGAGAATAGAGGGGTCTGGAGGTCATATAGGGGTCTACAGAGGACAGTGGTGTATGGCGAATAGAGGGGTCTGGAGGTCATATAGGGGTCTGCAGAGGATAGAGTGGTGTATGGAGAATAGAGGGGTCTGGAGGTCATATAGGGGTCTGCAGAGGACAGAGTGGTGTATGGAGAATAGAGGGGTCTGGAGGTCATATAGGGGTCTGCAGAGGATAGAGTGGTATATGTAGAATAGAGGGCTCTGGAGGTCATATAGGGGTCTGCAGAGGACAGAGTGGTGTATGGGGAATAGAGGGGTCTGGAGGTCAAATAGGGGTCTACAGAGGATAGAGTGGTGTATGGGGAATAGAGGGGTCTGGAGGTCATATAGGGGTCTACAGAGGATAGAGTGGTGTATGGAGAATAGAGGGGTCTGGAGGTCATATAGGGGTCTACAGAGGATAGAGTGGTGTATGGAGAATAGAGGGGTCTGGAGGTCATATAGGGGTCTGCAGAGGACAGAGTGGTGTATGGAGAATAGAGGGGTCTGGAGGTCATATAGGGGTCTACAGAGGATAGAGTGGTGTATGGAGAATAGAGGGGTCTGGAGGTCATATAGGGGTCTACAGAGGATAGAGTGGTGTATGGAGAATAGAGGGGTCTGGAGGTCATATAGGGGTCTACAGAGGATAGAGTGGTGTATGGAGAATAGAGGGGTCTGGAGGTCATATAGGGGTCTACAGAGGATAGAGTGGTGTATGGAGAATAGAGGGGTCTGGAGGTCATATAGGGGTCTACAGAGGATAGAGTGGTGTATGGAGAATAGAGGGGTCTGGAGGTCATATAGGGGTCTGCAGAGGATAGAGTGGTGTAAGGGGAATAGAGGGGTCTGGAGGTCATATAGGGGTCTGCAGAGGACAGAGTGGTGTATGGGGAATAGAGGGGTCTGGAGGTCAAATAGGGGTCTACAGAGGATAGAGTGGTGTATGGGGAATAGAGGGGTCTGGAGGTCATATAGGGGTCTACAGAGGATAGAGTGGTGTATAGAGAATAGAGGGGTCTGGAGGTCATATAAGGGTCTGCAGAGGACAGAGTGGTGTATGGAGAATAGAGGGGTCTGGAGGCCATATAGGGGTCTACAGAGGATAGAGTGGTGTATGGAGAATAGAGGGGTCTGGAGGTCATATAGGGGTCTGCAGAGGACAGAGTGGTGTATGGGGAATAGAGGGGTCTGGAGGTCAAATAGCGGTCTACAGAGGACAGAGTGGTGTATGGGGAATAGAGGGGTCTGGAGGTCATATAGGGGTCTGCAGAGGATAGAGTGGTGTATGGAGAATAGAGGGGTCTGGAGGTCATATAGGGGTCTACAGAGGATAGAGTGGTGTATGGAGAATAGAGGGGTCTGGAGGTCATATAGGGGTCTGCAGAGGATAGAGTGGTGTATGGAGAATAGAGGGGTCTGGAGGTCATATAGGGGTCTGCAGAGGACAGAGTGGTGTATGGGGAATAGAGGGGTCTGGAGGTCAAATAGGGGTCTACAGAGGACAGAGTGGTGTATGGGGAATAGAGGGGTCTGGAGGTCATATAGGGGTCTACAGAGGATAGAGTGGTGTATGGAGAATAGAGGGGTCTGGAGGTCATATAGGGGTCTACAGAGGATAGAGTGGTGTATGGAGAATAGAGGGATCTGGAGGTCATATAGGGGTCTGCAGAGGATAGAGTGGTGTATGGAGAATAGAGGGGTCTGGAGGTCATATAGGGGTCTACAGAGGACAGAGTGGTGTATGGGGAATAGAGGGGTCAGGAGGTCATATAGGGGTCTACAGAGGACAGAGTGGTGTATGGGGAATAGAGGGGTCTGTAGGTCAAATAGGGGTCTACAGAGGACAGAGTGGTGTATGGGGAATAGAGGGGTCTGGAGGTCAAATAGGGGTCTACAGAGGGCAGAGTGGTGTATGGAGAATAGAGGGGTCTGGAGGTCATATAGGGGTCTACAGAGGACAGAGTGGTGTATGGGGAATAGAGGGGTCTGGAGGTCATATAGGGGTCTACAGAGGATAGAGTGGTGTATGGAGAATAGAGGGGTCTGGAGGTCATATAGGGGTCTACAGAGGATAGAGTGGTGTATGGGGAATAGAGGGGTCTGGAGGTCATATAGGGGTCTACAGAGGATAGAGTGGTGTATGGGGAATAGAGGGGTCTGGAGGTCATATAGGGGTCTACAGAGGATAGAGTGGTGTATGGAGAATAGAGGGGTCTGGAGGTCATATAGGGGTCTGCAGAGGACAGAGTGGTCTATGGAGAATAGAGGGGTCTGGAGGTCATATAGGGGTCTACAGAGGACAGAGTGGTGTATGGAGAATAGAGGGGTCTGGAGGTCATATAGGGGTCTGCAGAGGACAGAGTGGTGTATGGAGAATAGAGGGGTCTGGAGGTCATATAGGGGTCTACAGAGGATAGAGTGGTGTATGGAGAATAGAGGGGTCTGGAGGTCATATAGGGGTCTACAGAGGACAGAGTGGAGTATGGAGAATAGAGGGGCCTGGAGGTCATATAGGGGTCTGCAGAGGACAGAGTGGTGTATGGAGAATAGAGGGGTCTGGATGTCATATAGGGGTCTACAGAGGATAGAGTGGTGTATGGAGAATAGAGGGGTCTGGAGGTCATATAGGGGTCTGCAGAGGACAGAGTGGTGTATGGAGAATAGAGGGGTCTGGAGGTCATATAGGGGTCTACAGAGGATAGAGTGGTGTATGGGGAATAGAGGGGCCTGGAGGTCATATAGGGGTCTGCAGAGGACAGAGTGGTGTATGGAGAATAGAGGGGTCTGGAGGTCATATAGGGGTCTACAGAGGATAGAGTGGTGTATGGGGAATAGAGGGGTCTGGAGGTCATATAGGGGTCTGCAGAGGATAGAGTGGTGTATGGAGAATAGAGGGGTCTGGAGGTCATATAGGGGTCTACAGAGGATAGAGTGGTATATGGAGAATAGAGGGGTCTGGAGGTCATATAGGGGTCTACAGAGGATAGAGTGGTGTATGGAGAATAGAGGGGTCTGGAGGTCATATAGGGGTCTACAGAGGATAGAGTGTTGTATTGGGAATAGAGGGGTCTGGAGGTCATATAGGGGTCTACAGAGGATAGAGTGCTGTATGGGGAATAGAGGGGTCTGGAGGTCATATAGGGGTCTACAGAGGATAGAGTGGTGTATGGAGAATAGAGGGGTCTGGAGGTCATATAGGGGTCTGCAGAGGACAGAGTGGTGTATGGGGAATAGAGGGGTCTGGAGGTCAAATAGGGGTCTACAGAGGATAGAGTGGTGTATGGGGAATAGAGGGGTCTGTAGGTCATATAGGGGTCTACAGAGGATAGAGTGGTGTATGGAGAATAGAGGGGTCTGGAGGTCATATAGGGGTCTACAGAGGATAGAGTGGTGTATGGAGAATAGAGGGGTCTGGAGGTCATATAAGGGTCTGCAGAGGACAGAGTGGTGTATGGAGAATAGAGGGGTTTGGAGGTCATATAGGGGTCTACAGAGGATAGAGTGGTGTATGGAGAATAGAGGGGTCTGGAGGTCATATAGGGGTCTGCAGAGGATAGAGTGGTGTATGGGGAATAGAGGGGTCTGGAGGTCATATAGGGGTCTGCAGAGGATAGAGTGGTGTATGGAGAATAGAGGGGTCTGGAGGTCAAATAGGGGTCTGCAGAGGACAGAGTGGTGTATGGAGAATAGAGGGGTCTGGAGGTCATATAGGGGTCTGCAGAGGATAGAGTGGTGTATGGGGAATAGAGGGGTCTGGAGGTCATATAGGGGTCTGCAGAGGATAGAGTGGTGTATGGGGAATAGAGGGGTCTGGAGGTCATATAGGGGTCTGCAGAGGATAGAGTGGTGTATGGGGAATAGAGGGGTCTGGAGATCATATAGGGGTCTGCAGAGGACAGAGTGGTGTATGGAGAATAGAGGGGTCTGGAGGTCATATAGGGGTCTACAGAGGACAGAGTGGTGTATGGGGAATAGAGGGGTCTGGAGGTCAAATAGGGGTCTACAGAGGATAGAGTGGTGTATGGGGAATAGAGGGGTCTGGAGGTCATATAGGGGTCTACAGAGGATAGAGTGGTGTATGGAGAATAGAGGGGTCTGGAGGTCATATAAGGGTCTGCAGAGGACAGAGTGGTGTATGGAGAATAGAGGGGTCTGGAGGTCATATAGGGGTCTACAGAGGATAGAGTGGTGTATGGAGAATAGAGGGGTTTGGAGGTCATATAGGGGTCTGCAGAGGATAGAGTGGTGTATGGGGAATAGAGGGGTCTGGAGGTCAAATAGGGGTCTACAGAGGACAGAGTGGTGTATGGGGAATAGAGGGGTCTGGAGGTCAAATAGGGGTCTACAGAGGACAGAGTGGTGTATGGAGAATAGAGGGGTCTGGAGGTCATATAGGGGTCTACAGAGGATAGAGTGGTGTATGGAGAATAGAGGGGTCTGGAGGTCATATAGGGGTCTGCAGAGGATAGAGTGGTGTATGGGGAATAGAGGGGTCTGGAGGTCAAATAGGGGTCTGCAGAGGACAGAGTGGTGTATGGGGAATAGAGGGGTCTGGAGGTCAAATAGGGGTCTACAGAGGACAGAGTGGTGTATGGGGAATAGAGGGGTCTGGAGGTCAAATAGGGGTCTGCAGAGGACAGAGTGGTGTATGGGGAATAGAGGGGTCTGGAGGTCAAATAGGGGTCTGCAGAGGACAGAGTGGTGTATGGGGAATAGAGGGGTCTGGAGGTCAAATAGGGGTCTACAGAGGACAGAGTGGTGTATGGGGAATAGAGGGGTCTGGAGGTCATATAGGGGTCTGCAGAGGATAGAGTGGTGTATGGAGAATAGAGGGGTCTGGAGGTCATATAGGGGTCTACAGAGGACAGAGTGGTGTATGGAGAATAGAGGGGTCTGGAGGTCATATAGGGGTCTGCAGAGGATAGAGTGGTGTATGGGGAATAGAGGGGTCTGGAGGTCATATAGGGGTCTGCAGAGGACAGAGTGGTGTATGGGGAATAGAGGGGTCTGGAGGTCAAATAGGGGTCTACAGAGGATAGAGTGGTGTATGGGGAATAGAGGGGTCTGGAGGTCATATAGGGGTCTACAGAGGATAGAGTGGTGTATGGAGAATAGAGGGGTCTGGAGGTCATATAGGGGTCTGCAGAGGATAGAGTGGTGTATGGAGAATAGAGGGGTCTGGAGGTCATATAGGGGTCTGCAGAGGATAGAGTGGTGTATGGAGAATAGAGGGGTCTGGAGGTCATATAGGGGTCTGCAGAGGATAGAGTGGTGTATGGAGAATAGAGGGGTCTGGAGGTCATATAGGGGTCTAAAGAGGACAGAGTGGTGTATGGGGAATAGAGGGGTCAGGAGGTCATATAGGGGTCTACAGAGGACAGAGTGGTGTATGGGGAATAGAGGGGTCTGGAGGTCAAATAGGGGTCTACAGAGGACAGAGTGGTGTATGGGGAATAGAGGGGTCTGGAGGTCAAATAGGGGTCTACAGAGGGCAGAGTGGTGTATGGAGAATAGAGGGGTCTGGAGGTCATATAGGGGTCTGCAGAGGATAGAGTGGTGTATGGAGAATAGAGGGGTCTGGAGGTCATATAGGGGTCTGCAGAGGACAGAGTGGTGTATGGGGAATAGAGGGGTCTGGAGGTCAAATAGGGGTCTGCAGAGGACAGAGTGGTGTATGGGGAATAGAGGGGTCTGGAGGTCATATAGGGGTCTACAGATGATAGAGTGGTGTATGGAGAATAGAGGGGTCTGGAGGTCATATAGGGGTCCACAGAGGATAGAGTGGTGTATGGAGAATAGAGGGGTCTGGAGGTCATATAGGGGTCTGCAGAGGACAGAGTGGTGTATGGAGAATAGAGGGATCTGGAGGTCATATAGGGGTCTACAGAGGATAGAGTGGTGTATGGAGAATAGAGGGGTCTGGAGGTCATATAGGGGTCTGCAGAGGATAGAGTGGTGTATGGGGAATAGAGGGGTCTGGAGGTCATATAGGGGTCTGCAGAGGACAGAATGGTGTATGGGGAATAGAGGGGTCTGGAGGTCAAATAGGGGTCTACAGAGGATAGAGTGGTGTATGGGGAATAGAGGGGTCTGGAGGTCATATAGGGGTCTACAGAGGATAGAGTGGTGTATGGAGAATAGAGGGGTCTGGAGGTCATATAGGGGTCTGCAGAGGACAGAGTGGTGTATGGGGAATAGAGGGGTCTGGAGGTCAAATAGGGGTCTACAGAGGATAGAGTGGTGTATGGGGAATAGAGGGGTCTGGAGGTCATATAGGGGTCTACAGAGGATAGAGTGGTGTATGGGGAATAGAGGGGTCTGGAGGTCATATAGGGGTCTACAGAGGATAGAGTGGTGTATGGGGAATAGAGGGGTCTGGAGGTCATATAGGGGTCTACAGAGGATACAGTGGTGTATGGAGAATAGAGGGGTCTGGAGGTCATATAGGGGTCTGCAGAGGACAGAGTGGTGTATGGGGAATAGAGGGGTCTGGAGGTCAAATAGGGGTCTACAGAGGAGAGAGTGGTGTATGGGGAATAGAGGGGTCTGGAGGTCATATAGGGGTCTACAGAGGACAGAGTGGTGTATGGAGAATAGAGGGGTCTGGAGGTCATATAGGGGTCTGCAGAGGACAGAGTGGTGTATGGGGAATAGAGGGGTCTGGAGGTCATATAGGGGTCTACAG
The DNA here is from genome assembly GCF_039654945.1 of Dendrobates tinctorius. Lineage (NCBI taxonomy): Eukaryota > Metazoa > Chordata > Amphibia > Anura > Dendrobatidae > Dendrobates > Dendrobates tinctorius. Next base: position 4,008,601 of record NW_027361819.1, read on the forward strand.
AGGACAGAGTGGTGTATGGAGAATAGAGGGGTCTGGAGGTCATATAGGGGTCTACAGAGGATAGAGTGGTGTATGGAGAATAGAGGGGTCTGGAGGTCATATAGGGGTCTACAGAGGACAGAGTGGTGTATGGGGAATAGAGGGGTCTGGAGGTCATATAGGTGTCTACAGAGGACAGAGTGGTGTATGGGGAATAGAGGGGTCTGGAGGTCATATTGGGGTCTGCAGAGGATAGAGTGGTGTATGGGGAATAGAGGGGTCTGGAGGTCATATAGGGGTCTGTAGAGGATAGAGTGGTGTATGGAGAATAGAGGGGTCTGGAGGTCATATAGGGGTCTGCAGAGGATAGAGTGGTGTATGGGGAATAGAGGGGTCTGGAGGTCATATAGGGGTCTGCAGAGGATAGAGTGGTGTATGGGGAATAGAGGGGTCTGGAGGTCATATAGGGGTCTACAGAGGATAGAGTGGTGTATGGAGAATAGAGGGGTCTGGAGGTCATATAGAGGTCTACAGAGGACAGAGTGGTGTATGGGGAATAGAGGGGTCTGGAGGTCATATAGGGGTCTGCAGAGGATAGAGTGGTGTATGGGGAATAGAGGGGTCTGGAGGTCATATAGGGGTCTGTAGTGGACAGAGTGGTGTATGGAGAATAGAGGGGTCTGGAGGTCATGTAGGGGTCTACAGAGGACAGAGTGGTGTATGGGGAATAGAGGGGTCTGGAGGTCATATAGGGGTCTACAGCGGATAGAGTGGTGTATGGGGAATAGAGGGGTCTGGAGGTCATATAGGGGTCTACAGAGGACAGAGTGGTGTATGGAGAATAGAGGGGTCTGGAGGTCATATAGGGGTCTACAGAGGACAGAGTGGTGTATGGAGAATAGAGGGGTCTAGAGGTCATATAGGGGTCTACAGAGGACAGAGTGGTGTATGGAGAATAGAGGGGTCTGGAGGTCATATAGGGGTCTACAGAGGACAGAGTGGTGTATGGGGAATAGAGGGGTCTGGAGGTCATATAGGGGTCTACAGAGGACAGAGTGGTGTATGGGGAATAGAGGGGTCTGGAGGTCATATAGGGGTCTACAGAGGACAGAGTGGTGTATGGGGAATAGAGGTGTCTGGAGGTCATATAGGGGTCTACAGAGGATAGAGTGGTGTATGGAGAATAGAGGGGTCTGGAGGTCATATAGGGGTCTGCAGAGGATAGAGTGGTGTATGGGGAATAGAGGGGTCTGGAGGTCATATAGGGGTCTACAGAGGATTGAGTGGTGTATGGGGAATAGAGGGGTCTGGAGGTCATATAGGGGTCTACAGAGGATAGAGTGGTGTATGGGGAATAGAGGGGTCTGGAGGTCATATAGGGGTCTACAGAGGATAGAGTGGTGTATGGAGAATAGAGGGGTCTGGAGGTCATATAGGGGTCTACAGGGGACAGAGTGGTGTATGGAGAATAGAGGGGTCTGGAGGTCATATAGGGGTCTACAGGGAACAGAGTGGTGTATGGAGAATAGAGGGGTCTGGAGGTCATATAGGGGTCTACAGGGGACAGAGTGGTGTATGGAGAATAGAGGGGTCTGGAGGTCATATAGGGGTCTACAGCGGATAGAGTGGTGTATGGAGAATAGAGGGGTCTGGAGGTCATATAGTGGTCTACAGAGGACAGAGTGGTATATGGAGAATAGAGGGGTCTGGAGGTCATATAGGGGTCTACAGCGGATAGAGTGGTGTATGGAGAATAGAGGGGTCTGGAGGTCATATAGGGGTCTACAGCGGATAGAGTGGTGTATGGAGAATAGAGGGGTCTGGAGGTCATATAGGGGTCTACAGAGGATAGAGTGGTGCATGGAGAATGGAGGGGTCTGGAGGTCATATAGGGGTCTACAGAGGACAGAGTGGTATATGGAGAATAGAGGGGTCTGGAGGTCATATAGGGGTCTACAGGGGACAGAGTGGTGTATGGAGAATAGAGGGGTCTGGAGGTCATATAGGGGTCTACAGCGGATAGAGTGGTGTATGGAGAATAGAGGGGTCTGGAGGTCATATAGTGGTCTACAGAGGACAGAGTGGTGTATGGAGAATAGAGGGGTCTGGAGGTCATATAGGGGTCTACAGAGGACAGAGTGGTGTATGGAGAATAGAGGGGTCTGGAGGTCATATAGGGGTCTACAGAGGACAGAGTGGTGTATGGAGAATAGAGGGGTCTGGAGGTCATATAGGGGTCTACAGAGGATAGAGTGGTGCATGGAGAATGGAGGGGTCTGGAGGTCATATAGGGGTCTGCAGAGGATAGAGTGGTGTATGGGAAATAGAGGAGTCTGGAGGTCATATAGGGGTCTACAGGGGACAGAGTGGTGTATGGAGAATAGAGGGGTCTGGAGGTCATATAGGGGTCTACAGCGGATAGAGAGGTGTATGGAGAATAGAGGGGTCTGGAGGTCATATAGGGGTCTACAGGGGACAGAGTGGTGTATGGAGAATAGAGGGGTCTGGAGGTCATATAGGGGTCTATAGCAGATAGAGTGGTGTATGGAGAATAGAGGGGTCTGGAGGTCATATAGGGGTCTACAGAGGATAGAGTGGTGCATGGAGAATGGAGGGGTCTGGAGGTCATATAGGGGTCTGCAGAGGATAGAGTGGTGTATGGGGAATAGAGGGGTCTGGAGGTCATATAGGGGTCTGCAGAGGACAGAGTGGTGTATGGGGAATAGAGGGGTCTGGAGGTCATATAGGGGTCTACAGAGGACAGAGTGGTGTATGGGGAATAGAGGGGTCTGGAGGTCATATAGGGGTCTACAGAGGACAGAGTGGTGTATGGAGAATAGAGGGGTCAGGAGGTCATATAGGGGTCTACAGAGGATAGAGTGGTGTATGGGGAATAGAGGGGTCTGGAGGTCATATAGGGGTCTGCAGAGGACAGAGTGGTGTATGGGGAATAGAGGGGTCTGGAGGTCATATAGGGGTCTGCAGAGGACAGAGTGGTTTATGGGGAATAGAGGGGTCTGGAGGTCATATAGGGGATCTACAGAGGACAGAGTGGTATATGGGGAATAGAGGGGTCTGGAGGTAATATAGGGGTCTACAGAGGACAGAATGGTGTATGGGGAATAGAGGGGTCTGGAGGTCATATAGGGGTCTGCAGAGGACAGAGTGGTGTATGGGGAATAGAGGGGTCTGGAGGTCATATAGGGGTCTACAGGGGACAGAGTGGTGTATGGAGAATAGAGGGGTCTGGAGGTCATATAGGGGTCTACAGAGGACAGAGTGGTGTATGGAGAATAGAGGGGTCTGGAGGTCATATAGGGGTCTGCAGAGGACAGAGTGGTGTATGGAGAATAGAGGGGTCTGGAGGTCATATAGGGGTCTGCAGAGGACAGAGTGGTGTATGGGGAATAGAGGGGTCTGGAGGTCAAATAGGGGTCTACAGGGGACAGAGTGGTGTATGGAGAATAGAGGGGTCTGGAGGTCATATAGGGGTCTGCAGAGGACAGAGTGGTGTATGGGGAATAGAGGGGTCTGGAGGTCATATAGGGGTCTGCAGAGGACAGAGTGGTGTATGGGGAATGGAGGGGTCTGGATGTCATATAGGGGTCTACAGAGGACAGAGTGGTGTATGGGGAATAGAGGGGTCTGGAGGTCATATAGGGGTCTACAGAGGACAGAGTGGTGTATGGGGAATAGAGGGGTCTGGATGTCATATAGGGGTCTACAGAGGACAGAGTGGTGCATGGAGAATGGAGGGGTCTGGATGTCATATAGGGGTCTACAGAGGACAGAGTGGTGTATGGGGAATAGAGGGGTCTGGATGTCATATAGGGGTCTACAGAGGACAGAGTGGTGTATGGGGAATAGAGGGGTCTGGAGGTCATATAGGGGTCTACAGAGGACAGAGTGGTCTATGGGGAATAGAGGGGTCTGGAGGACATATAGGGGTCTACAGGGGACAGAGTGGTGTATGGGGAATAGAGGGGTCTGGAGGTCATATAGGGGTCTACAGAGGACAGAGTGGTGTATGGGGAATAGAGGGGTCTGGAGGACATATAGGGGTCTACAGGGGACAGAGTGGTGTATGGGGAATAGAGGGGTCTGGAGGTCATATAGGGGTCTACAGAGGACAGAGTGGTCTATGGGGAATAGAGGGGTCTGGAGGACATATAGGGGTCTACAGGGGACAGAGTGGTGTATGGGGAATAGAGGGGTCTGGAGGTCATATAGGGGTCTGCAGAGGACAGAGTGGTGTATGGGGAATAGAGGGGTCAGGAGGTCATATAGGGGTCTACAGAGGATAGAGTGGTGTATGGGGAATAGAGGGGTCTGGAGGTCATATAGGGGTCTACAGAGGACAGAGTGGTGTATGGAGAATAGAGGGGTCAGGAGGTCATATAGGGGTCTACAGAGGATAGAGTGGTGTATGGGGAATAGAGGGGTCTGGAGGTCATATAGGGGTCTGCAGAGGACAGAGTGGTGTATGGGGAATAGAGGGGTCTGGAGGTCATATAGGGGTCTGCAGAGGACAGAGTGGTGTATGGGGAATAGAGGGGTCTGGAGGTCATATAGGGGATCTACAGAGGACAGAGTGGTATATGGGGAATAGAGGGGTCTGGAGGTAATATAGGGGTCTACAGAGGACAGAATGGTGTATGGGGAATAGAGGGGTCTGGAGGTCATATAGGGGTCTGCAGAGGACAGAGTGGTGTATGGGGAATAGAGGGGTCTGGAGGTCATATAGGGGTCTACAGGGGACAGAGTGGTGTATGGAGAATAGAGGGGTCTGGAGGTCATATAGGGGTCTACAGAGGACAGAGTGGTGTATGGAGAATAGAGGGGTCTGGAGGTCATATAGGGGTCTGCAGAGGACAGAGTGGTGTATGGAGAATAGAGGGGTCTGGAGGTCATATAGGGGTCTGCAGAGGACAGAGTGGTGTATGGGGAATAGAGGGGTCTGGAGGTCAAATAGGGGTCTACAGGGGACAGAGTGGTGTATGGAGAATAGAGGGGTCTGGAGGTCATATAGGGGTCTGCAGAGGACAGAGTGGTGTATGGGGAATAGAGGGGTCTGGAGGTCATATAGGGGTCTGCAGAGGACAGAGTGGTGTATGGGGAATGGAGGGGTCTGGATGTCATATAGGGGTCTACAGAGGACAGAGTGGTGTATGGGGAATAGAGGGGTCTGGAGGTCATATAGGGGTCTACAGAGGAAAGAGTGGTGTATGGGGAATAGAGGGGTCTGGATGTCATATAGGGGTCTACAGAGGACAGAGTGGTGCATGGAGAATGGAGGGGTCTGGATGTCATACAGGGGTCTACAGAGGACAGAGTGGTGTATGGGGAATAGAGGGGTCTGGATGTCATATAGGGGTCTACAGAGGACAGAGTGGTGTATGGGGAATAGAGGGGTCTGGAGGTCATATAGGGGTCTACAGAGGACAGAGTGGTCTATGGGGAATAGAGGGGTCTGGAGGACATATAGGGGTCTACAGGGGACAGAGTGGTGTATGGGGAATAGAGGGGTCTGGAGGTCAAATAGGGGTCTACAGAGGACAGAGTGGTGTATGGGGAATAGACGGGTCTGGAGGACATATAGGGGTCTACAGAGGACAGAGTGGTGTATGGGGAATAGAGGGGTCTGGAGGACATATAGGGGTCTACAGGGGACAGAGTGGTGTATGTGGAATAGAGGGGTCTGGAGGTCATATAGGGGTCTACAGAGGACAGAGTGGTGTATGGGGAATAGAGGGGTCTGGAGGACATATAGGGGTCTACAGAGGACAGAGTGGTGTATGGGGAATAGAGGGGTCTGGAGGTCATATAGGGGTCTACAGAGGACAGAGTGGTGTATGGGGAATAAAGGGGTATGGAGGTCATATAGGGGTCTACAGAGGACAGAGTGGTGTATGGGGAATAGAGGGGTCTGGAGGACATATAGGGGTCTACAGGGGACAGAGTGGTGTATGGGGAATAGAGGGGTCTGGAGGTCATATAGGGGTCTACAGAGGACAGAGTGGTGTATGGGGAATAGTGGGGTCTGGAGGACATATAGGGTTCTACAGGGGACAGAGTGGTGTATGGAGAATAGAGGGGTCTGGAGGTCATATAGGGGTCTACAGAGGACAGAGTGGTGTATGGAGAATAGAGGGGTCTGGAGGTCATATAGGGGTCTACAGAGGACAGATTGGTGTATGGAGAATAGAGGGGTCTGGAGGTCATATAGGGGTCTACAGAGGACAGAGTGTTGTATGGGGAATAGAGGGGTCTGGAGGTCATATAGGGGTCTACAGAGGACAGAGTGGTGTATGGGGAATAGAGGGGTCTGGAGGTCATATAGGGGTCTACAGAGGACAAAGTGGTGTATGGGGAATAGAGGGGTCTGGAGGTCAAATAGGGGTCTGTAGAGGACAGAGTGGTGTATGGGGAATAGAGGGGTCTGGAGGTCATATAGGGGTCTACAGAGGACAGAGTGGTGTATGGAGAATAGAGGGGTCTGGAGGTCAAATAGGGGTCTACAGAGGACAGAGTGGTGTATGGGGAATAGAGGGGTCTGGAGGTCATATAGGGGTCTACAGAGGACAGAGTGGTGTATTGGGAATAGAGGGGTCTGGAGGTCATATAGGGGTCTGCAGAGGACAGAGTGGTGTATGGAGAATAGAGGGGTCTGGAGGTCATATAGGGGTCTACAGAGGACAGAGTGGTGTATGGAGAATAGAGGGGTCTGGAGGTCATATAGGGGTCTGCAGAGGACAGAGTGGTGTATGGAGAATAGAGGGGTCTGGAGGTCATATAGGGGTCTACAGAGGACAGAGTGGTGTATGGAGAATAGAGGGGTCTGGAGGTCATATAGGGGTCTACAGAGGACAGAGTGGTGTATGGAGAATAGAAGGGTCTGGAGGTCATATAGGGGTCTACAGAGGACAGAGTGGTGTATGGAGAATAGAGGGGTCTGGAGGTCATATAGGGGTCTACAGAGGACAGAGTGGTGTATGGAGAATAGAGGGGTCTGGAGGTCATATAGGGGTCTACAGAGGACAGAGTGGTGTATGGAGAATAGAGGGGTCTGGAGGTCATATAGGGGTCTACAGAGGATAGAGTGGTGTATGGAGAATAGAAGGGTCTGGAGGTCAAATAGGGGTCTACAGAGGACAGAGTGGTGTATGGGGAATAGAGGGGTCTGGAGGTCATATAGGGTTCTGCAGAGGACAGAGTGGTGTATGGGGAATAGAGGGGTCAGGAGGTCATATAGGGGTCTACAGAGGATAGAGTGGTGTATGGGGAATAGAAGGGTCTGGAGGTCATATAGGGGTCTGCAGAGGACAGAGTGGTGTATGGGGAATAGAGGGGTCTGGAGGTCATATAGGGGTCTACAGAGGACAGAGTGGTGTATGGGGAATAGAGGGGTCTGGAGGTCATATAGGGGTCTACAGAGGACAGAGTGGTGTATGGGGAATAGAGGGGTCTGGAGGTCATATAGGGGTCTACAGAGGATAGAGTGGTGTATGGGGAATAGAGGGGTCTGGAGGTCATATAGGGGTCTGCAGAGGACAGAGTGGTGTATGGGGAATAGAGGGGTCTGGAGGTCATATAGGGGTCTGCAGAGGACAGAGTGGTGTATGGGGAATAGAGGGGTCTGGAGGTCATATAGGGGTCTACAGAGGACAGAGTGGTGTATGGGGAATAGAGGGGTCTGGAGGTCATATAGGGGTCTGCAGAGGACAGAGTGGTGTATGGAGAATAGAGGGGTCTGGAGGTCATATAGGGGTCTGCAGAGGATAGAGTGGTGTATGGGGAATAGAGGGGTCTGGAGGTCATATAGGGGTCTACAGAGGACAGAGTGGTGTATGGAGAATAGAGGGGTCTGGAGGTCATATAGGGGTCTGCAGAGGACAGAGTGGTGTATGGAGAATAGAGGGGTCTGGAGGTCATATAGGGTCTACAGAGGACAGAGTGGTGTATGGAGAATAGAGGGGTCTGGAGGTCATATAGGGGTCTACAGAGGACAGAGTGGTGTATGGGGAATAGAGGGGTCTGGAGGTCAAATAGGGGTCTACAGAGGACAGAGTGGTGTATGGGGAATAGAGGGGTCTGGAGGTCATATAGGGGTCTACAGAGGACAGAGTGGTGTATGGAGAATAGAGGGGTCAGGAGGTCATATAGGGGCCTACAGAGGAGAGAGTGGTGTATGGGGAATAGAGGGGTCTGGAGGTCATATAGGGGTCTACAGAGGATAGAGTGGTGTATGGGGAATAGAGGGGTCTGGAGGTCATATAGGGGTCTGCAGAGGACAGAGTGGTGTATGGAGAATAGAGGGGTCTGGAGGTCATATAGGGGTCTACAGAGGATAGAGTGGTGTATGGGGAATAGAGGGGTCTGGAGGTCATATAGGGGCCTGCAGAGGACAGAGTGGTGTATGGGGAATAGAGGGGTCTGGAGGTCATATAGGGGTCTGCAGAGGACAGAGTGGTGTATGGGGAATAGAGGGGTCTGGAGGTCATATAGGGGTCTGCAGAGGACAGAGTGGTGTATGGGGAATAGAGGGGTCTGGAGGTCATATAGGGGTCTACAGAGGACAGAGTGGTGTATGGAGAATAGAGGGGTCAGGAGGTCATATAGGGGTCTACAGAGGATAGAGTGGTGTATGGGGAATAGAGGGGTCTGGAGGTCATATAGGGGTCTGCAGAGGACAGAGTGGTGTATGGGGAATAGAGGGGTCTGGAGGTCATATAGGGGTCTGCAGAGGACAGAGTGGTGTATGGGGAATAGAGGGGTCTGGAGGTCATATAGGGGTCTACAGAGGACAGAGTGGTATATGGGGAATAGAGGGGTCTGGAGGTCATATAGGGGTCTACAGAGGACAGAATGGTGTATGGGGAATAGAGGGGTCTGGAGGTCATATAGGGGTCTGCAGAGGACAGAGTGGTGTATGGAGAATAGAGGGGTCTGGAGGTCATATCGGGGTCTGCAGAGAATAGAGTGGTGTATGGGGAATAGAAGGGTCTGGAGGTCATATAGGGGTCTACAGAGGACAGAGTGGTGTATGGAGAATAGAGGGGTCTGGAGGTCATATAGGGGTCTACAGAGGACAGAGTGGTGTATGGGGAATAGAGGGGTCTGGAGGTCATATAGGGGTCTACAGAGGACAGAGGGGTGTATGGGGAATAGAGGGGTCTGGAGGTCATATAGGGGTCTACAGAGGACAGAGTGGTGTATGGGGAATAGAGGGGTCTGGAGGTCATATAGGGGTCTACAGAGGAAAGAGTGGTATATGGAGAATAGAGGGGTCTGGAGGTCATATAGGGGTCTGCAGAGGATAGAGTGGTGTATGGGGAATAGAGGGGTCTGGAGGTCATATAGGGGTCTACAGAGGACAGAGTGGTGTATGGAGAATAGAGGGGTCTGGAGGTCATATAAGGGTCTACAGAGGACAGAGTGGTGTATGGAGAATAGAGGGGTCTGGAGGTCATATAGGGGTCTACAGAGGACAGAGTGGTGTATGGGGAATAGAGGGGTCTGGAGGTCATATAGGGGTCTACAGAGGACAGAGTGGTGTATGGAGAATAGAGGGGTCTGGAGGTCATATAGGGGTCTACAGAGGACAGAGTGGTGTATGGGGAATAGAGGGGTCTGGAGGTCATATAGGGGTCTACAGAGGATAGAGTGGTGTATGGAGAATAGAGGGGTCTGGAGGTCATATAGGCGTCTGCAGAGGATAGAGTGGTGTATGGGGAATAGAGGGGTCTGGAGGTCATATAGGGGTCTGTAGAGGACAGAGTGGTGTATGGAGAATAGAGGGGTCTGGAGGTCATATAGGGGTCTACAGAGGATAGAGTGGTGTATGGGGAATAGAGGGGTCTGGAGGTCATATAGGGGTCTACAGAGGACAGAGTGGTGTATGGGGAATAGAGGGGTCTGGAGGTCATATAGGGGACTGCAGAGGACAGAGTGGTGTATGGGGAATAGAGGGGTCTGGAGGTCATATAGGGGTCTGCAGAGGACAGCGTGGTGCATGGAGAATGGAGGGGTCTGGATGTTATATAGGGGTCTACAGAGGACAGAGTGGTGCATGGAGAAGAGAGGGGTCTGGAGGTCATATAGGGGTCTACAGAGGATAGAGTGGTGTATGGGGAATAGAGGGGTCTGGAGGTCATATAGGGGTCTGCAGAGGACAGAGTGGTGTATGGAGAATAGAGGGGTCTGGAGGTCATATAGGGGTCTACAGAGGACAGAGTGGTGTATGGGGAATAGAGGGGTCTGGAGGTCATATAGGGGTCTACAGAGGACAGAGTGGTGCATGGAGAATGGAGGGGTCTGGATGTCATATAGGGGTCTACAGAGGACAGAGTGGTGCATGGAGAAGAGAGGGGTCTGGAGGTCATATAGGGGTCTACAGAGGACAGAGTGGTGTATGGAGAATAGAGGGGTCTGGAGGTCATATAGGGGTCTACAGAGGATAGAGTGGCTCATGGAGAATGGAGGGGTCAGGAGGTCATATAGGGGTCTACAGAGGACAGAGTGGTGTATGGAGAATAGAGGGGTCTGGAGGTCATATAGGGGTCTGTAGAGGACAGAGTGGTGTATGGAGAATAGAGGGGTCTGGAGGTCATATAGGGGTCTACAGAGGACAGAGTGGTGCATGGAGAATAGAGGGGTCAGGAGGTCATAAAGGGGTCTACAGCGGATAGAGTGGTGTATGGAGAATAGAGGGGTCTGGAGGTCATATAGGGGTCTACAGAGGATAGAGTGGTGTATGGAGAATAGAGGGGTCTGGAGGTCATATAGGGGTCTGCAGAGGACAGAGTGGTGCATGGAGAATAGAGGGGTCTGGAGGTCATATAGGGGTCTACAGAGGATAGAGTGGTGTATGGAGAATAGAGGGGTCTGGAAGTCATATAGGGGTCTGCAGAGGACAGAGTGGTGCATGGAGAATAGAGGGGTCAGGAGGTCATATAGGGGTCTACAGAGGATAGAGTGGTGTATGGAGAATAGAGGGGTCTGGAGGTCATATAGGTGTCTACAGAGGACAGAGTGGTGTATGGGGAATAGAGGGGTCTGGAGGTCATATAGGGGTCTACAGAGGACAGAGTGGTGCATGGAGAATAGAGGGGTCTGGAGGTCATATAGGGGTCTACAGCGGATAGAGTGGTGTATGGAGAATAGAGGGGTCTGGAGGTCATATAGGGGTCTACAGAGGACAGAGTCATGTATGGAGAATAGAGGGGTCTGGAGGTCATATAGGGGTCTACAGAGGATAGAGTGGTGCATGGAGAATGGAGGGGTCTGGAGGTCTTATAGGGGTCTACAGAGGACAGAGTGGTGTATGGGGAATAGAGGGGTCTGGAGGTCATATAGGGGTCTACAGAGGACAGAGTGGTGTATGGGGAATAGAGGGGTCTGGAGGTCATATAGGGGTCTACAGAGGACAGAGTGGTGCATGGAGAATAGAGGGGTCTGGAGGTCATATAGGGGTCTACAGCGGATAGAGTGGTGTATGGGGAATAGAGGGGTCTGGAGGTCATATAGGGGTCTGCAGAGGATAGAGTGGTGCATGGAGAATGGAGGGGTCTGGAGGTCATATAGGGGTCTGCAGAGGATAGAGTGGTGTATGGGGAATAGAGGGGTCTGGAGGTCATATAGGGGTCTACAGAGGACAGAGTGGTGCATGGAGAATAGAATCATAGAATCATAGAATCGTAGAGTTGGAAGGGACCTCCTGGGCCATCTGGTCCAACCCCCTGCTCAAAGCAGGATTCGCTAAATCATCCCCATCAGATGTCTGTCCAGCCTCTGCTTGAAGACTTCCATTGAAGGAGAAATCACCACTTCTCGTGGCAGCCTGTTCCACTCATTGATCACTCTAACTGTCAAAAAGTTTTTTCTAATATCTAATCTGTGTCTCCTCCCATTCAGTTTCATCCCATTGCTTCTAGTCTTTCCTTGTGCAAATGAGAATAAAGTTGATCCTTCTACAATGTGACAGCCCTTTAGATATTTGTAGACAGCTATTAAGTCTCCTCTCAGTCTTCTCTTTTGCAAACTAAACATTCCCAAATTCTGCAACCTTTCCTCATAAGACAGGGTTTGCAGACCGGTCACCATTCTGGTCGCTCTTTTCTGAACTTGTTCCAGTTTGTTGATGTCTTTTTTAAAATGTGGTGCCCAAAACTGGACACAATATTCCAGATGAGGTCTGACCAAAGAGGAGTAGAGGGAAATAATGACTTCACGTGATCTAGACTGTATGCTTCTGTTAATACATCCTAGAATTGCATTTGCCTTTTTTGCTGCTGCATCACACTGTTGACTCATATTCAGTCTGTGATCTATTAGTATACCCAAGTCTTTTTCACATGTGCTGTCTCTTAGCCCTATTCCTCCCATTCTATATATGCTTTTTTTCATTTTTATTGCCCAGATGTAGTACTTTGCATTTCTCCCTGTTAAAAACCATTCTGTTAGTTGCTGCCCACTTCTCCAGTTTATTTAAATCTTTTTGAATCCTCTCTCTCTCTTCTCTAGTATTAGCTATCCCTCCTAGCTTTGTGTCATCAGCAAATTTAATCAGTTTACCCTCAATTCCTTCATCTAAATCGTTGATAAAGATGTTGAACAATACAGGGCCCAGGACAGAGCCCTGTGGTACCCCACTTGAGACATTCTTCCAACTGGATGTGCAGCCATTTACGACCACTCTTTGGGTCCGATCACTAAGCCAGTTATGAATCCACCTAACAGTTGCCTTGTCCATTCCATAATTAGTCATTTTTTCAATAAGGATTGTATGAGAGACTTTGTCAAATGCTTTGCTGAAGTCAAGATATACTATATCTACAGCATTTCCTTGATCCACCCAATCAGTGATACCGTCATAGAAGGAAATTAAGTTAGTCTGACATGACTTATTAGTTACAAACCCATGCTGACTCTGTTTAATCACTTCATTCTTATCCAGGTATTGACATACATGTTGTTTAATAATTTGTTCAAAGATCTTTCCTGGTATAGAAGTCAGACTCACCGGCCTATAGTTGCCTGGGTCCACCTTCTTCCCCTTTTTGAAGATAGGAACAACATTTGCTCTTCTCCAGTCTTCTGGCACTTCTCCTGTTCTCCAAGAATTTTCAAAGATTATGGAGAGGGGTTCAAAAATTTCTTCTGCTATCTCCTTCAGTACTCTGGGGTGTAATTCATCTGGACCTGGAGACTTGAATTCATTTAGGTTAGCTAAGTGTTTCCTCACTATCTTTCTGTTTATAGATATCCTGGATTCTTCTATTCCCTTAATTGGACAGTGAATAACAGTTGATGTTACATTTCCTTTCTGAGAGAAAACAGATGCAAAATAGGAATTTAAAAGTTCAGCCTTCTCAACATCCTGTCTTACCATTTCATCATTTTCATCCTGTAAAAATCCTATAGCATCTTTGACTTTTCTTTTACTTTTGACATATCCCCAAAATCCTTTATTATTGCTTTTGACATCTCTTGCAAGCCTCAATTCATTTTCAGCTTTAGATAATCTGATTTGTGCGCTGCAGGTTCTGCAGACAGCATTATATTCTTCTTTAGATATGCCTCCCTCTTTCCATTTTATAAACATTTTTTTCTTCCTTTTTAGCATGTGCTTAAGTTCTGTGTTCATCCATCCTGGTTTCCTTAAATGCTTCCTATTCTTCCCTCTTTTCGGAATTGTTAACAACTGTGCTTTGAGAATTTCATTTTTCAAGATTTCCCATCCTTCCTCGACATTTTTGTCTTTAAGGATATCCAGCCATTGGATCCCTCCAATTCTCTTTCTGAATCCCTTAAAATCTGCCTTTCTGAAATCTAACCTTGACATCTGAGTCTTCACAGGTCTTCCGCCTCTAGTTATCCAAAATTCTAAAATAGCATGGTCGCTACCTCCTAGGGTCCCAGCCACTTTTACCTCCTCAACCATTTCCTCCCTGTTTATAAGGATTAGATCCAAGGTAGCAGTTCCCCTTGTTTTCTTCCCTACCTTTTGGAAGATAAAGTTGTCAGCAAGAGAGGATAAGAATTTCCTCGACCTGTTAGTTTTGCCTAAGAGAGATTCCCAACAAATGTCTGGATAGTTGAAATCTCCCATGACAACTATGTCATATTTTTTGGAGAACTTGGCCATTTGATGCATAAAGAGTTCATCCATATCTTCAGCTTGCACAGGCGGCCTGTAGTAAATGCCTACAATGGTGTCCTTTCCATTGTTCTGTCCTTGTATTCTTACCCAAACAGTTTCCACAGAACTCCCAGTCTCTGAAGCTTCAATCTCTGTGCAGATATACGCGTTTCTAACATACAATGCGACACCCCCTCCTCGTTTATCAAGTCTGTTTCTCACAAATAAGTTGTATCCTTCTAGTCTTGTATTCCAATCATGTGTATTGTCCCACCAAGTGTCAGTGATTCCAATGACATCATATTTCTTTTCCTGTGTTAGTAGTTCCAATTCTCCTTGTTTGTTGCCCATGCTTTGTGCATTAGTATAGAAACATTTTAGTTTGTGATTGGTTTCTCTTTCTCCAATATTTTTATTAATTAGATTCTTTTGTCTTTGTTCTTCCTTTCCACTTCTAATAGCAGAGTTCTCAATAGCATTTGTCAGGTGTATGGCTTTTTCTGGTCTTTTGCTTCCCTTCCCATGTTGTTCTAGTTTAAAGCTCTCCTTACAAGTGTAGCAAGGCGACTTCCAAATACATGCTTTCCAGTCTTCGTAAGGTGCACCCCATCTCTAGCAAGTAGTCCATCGTATAAGTAGTTCACTCCGTGATCCAGAAATCCAAATCGTTGCTGACGGCACCATCGACGTAGCCAGTTGTTCACCTGCAGAATCTTATTCCACCTCCTTGTTCCATGGCCATCCACTGGGAGGATGGAAGAGAAGACCACCTGCGCTCCCAGTTCTTTCACTTTCTTGCCTAAGTCTTCAAAGTCTCTGCAGATGGTTTCCAGGTCGTTTCTTGCGGTGTCATTTGTCCCCACATGTAGTAGCAGGAATGGGTAGTCATCTGTAGGTCTGAAGAGTCCTGATATCCTGTCAGACACATCTTTAATTTTTGCACCTGGAAGACAGCACATTTCTCTTGAAGTTATATCCGGTCTGCAGATAGCGGCCTCTGTTCCTCTCAACAGGGAATCCCCCATGACCACCACTCTCCGTTTCTTCTTCACAACATTTTTCTTTCTCCATCCAGGAGGACTCTGAAGGCGTACAAGGTTGCTGTTTGTTGGCAAAGTCTTATCCTGATGTATTTCTTCATCGTTTTCCTGCGTGAGAGCCTGGTACTGGTTTCTGAGCAGTATGGGTGCTGACTGCCTCCTGATCCTCCTGCTTCTCTGGGTCACATGTCTCCATTCCTCTGTTTCTTCAGGTGCACTTCGAATTTCTTCTCTTTCTGTAACATGAAGAGATAATTCTGCTCTGTCCAAGAACTCTTCACCTTCCTTAATGATCTTCAACGTAGCTAACCTCTCTTCGAGATTTTGCAACTTTTCCTCCAACAGGGACACAAGCTTGCATTTGTGGCATGTGAAGTTTGGCTTTTCCACTGGTAAATCTGTGAACATGTAGCAAGAAATGCAGCTCACCAAATGGCTCCTGGCCTCTTCCATCTTGAGATTTCTTAAAAACGATGAAAGATGAGCCAAAATTCTGCAACGGCCAAAACCCAGTGATCGTTGAGCTCGCGGAGACTCTTCACTTATCCCAGAAGGCACTGGGAATATGCAAATGATCTCCTCAAGACTCTTCCCCTGGTTTTATGGGGAATAGAGGGGTCTGCAGGTCATATAGGGGTCTACAGGGGACAGAGTGGTGTATGGAGAAAAGAGAGGTCAGGAGGTCATATAGGGGACTACAGGGGACAGAGTGGTGTATGGAGAATAGAGGGGTCTGGAGGTCATATAGGAGTCTACAGAGGATAGAGTGGTGTATGGAGAATAGAGGGGTCTGGAGGTCATATAGGGGTCTGCAGAGGATAGAGTGGTGTATGGGGAATAGAGGGGTCTGGAGGTCATATAGGGGTCTACAGAGGACAGAGTGGTGTATGGGGAATAGAGGGGTCTGCAGGTCATATAGGGGTCTAAAGAGGATAGAGTGGTGTATGGAGAATAGAGGGGTCTGGAGGTCATATAGGGGTCTACAGAGGACAGAGTGGTGTATGGAGAATAGAGGGGTCTGGAGGTCATATAGGGGTCTACAGCAGATAGAGTGGTGTATGGAGAATAGAGGGGTCTGGAGGTCATATAGGGGTCTACAGAGGACAGAGTGGTGTATGGAGAATAGAGGGGTCTGGAGGTCATATAGGGGTCTACAGAGGACAGAGTGGTGTATGGGGAATAGAGGGGTCTGGAGGTCATATAGGGGTCTACAGAGGACAGAGTGGTGTATGGAGAATAGAGGGGTCTGGAGGTCATAT
Source organism: Dendrobates tinctorius (assembly GCF_039654945.1). NCBI lineage: Eukaryota > Metazoa > Chordata > Amphibia > Anura > Dendrobatidae > Dendrobates > Dendrobates tinctorius. Next base: position 4,025,019 of record NW_027361819.1, read on the forward strand.
AGGGGTCTACAGAGGACAGAGTGGTGTATGGAGAATGGAGGGGTCTGGAGGTCATATAGGGGTCTACAGAGGACAGAGTGGTGTATGGAGAATAGAGGGGTCTGGAGGTCATATAGGGGTCTACAGAGGATAGAGTGGTGTATGGAGAATAGAGGGGTCTGGAGGTCATATAGGGGTCTACAGAGGACAGAGTGGTGTATGGAGAATGGAGGGGTCTGGAGGTCATATAAGGGTCTACAGAGGACAGAGTGGTGTATGGAGAATAGAGGGGTCTGGAGGTCATATAGGGGTCTGCAGAGGATAGAGTGGTGTATGGGGAATAGAGGGGTCTGGAGGTCATATAGGGGTCTGCAGAGGACAGAGTGGTGTATGGAGAATAGAGGGGTCTGGAGGTCATATAGGGGTCTACAGAGGACAGAGTGGTGTATGGAGAATAGAAGGGTCTGGAGGTCATATAGGGGTCTACAGACGACAGAGTGGTGTATGGGGAATAGAAGGGTCTGGAGGTCATATAGGGGTCTACAGAGGACAGAGTGGTGTATGGGGAATAGAGGGGTCTGGAGGTCATATAGGGGTCTACAGAGGACAGAGTGGTGTATGGACAATAGAGGGGTCTGGAGGTCATATAGGGGTCTACAGAGGACAGAGTGGTGTATGGAGAATAGAGGGGTCTGGAGGTCATATAGGGGTCTGCAGAGGATAGAGTGGTGTATGGGGAATAGAGGGGTCTGGAGGTCATATAGGGGTCTGCAGAGGACAGAGTGGTGTATGGAGAATAGAGGGGTCTGGAGGTCATATAGGGGTCTGCAGAGGATAGAGTGGTGTATGGGGAATAGAGGGGTCTGGAGGTCATATAGGGGTCTACAGAGGACAGAGTGGTGTATGGAGAATAGAGGGGTCTGGAGGTCATATAGGGGTCTGCAGAGGATAGAGTGGTGTATGGGGAATAGAGGGGTCTGGAGGTCATATAGGGGTCTGCAGAGGACAGAGTGGTGTATGGAGAATAGAGGGGTCTGGAGGTCATATAGGGGTCTGCAGAGGATAGAGTGGTGTATGGGGAATAGAGGGGTCTGGAGGTCATATAGGGGTCTGCAGAGGATAGAGTGGTGTATGGAGAATAGAGGGGTCTGGAGGTCATATAGGGGTCTGCAGAGGATAGAGTGGTGTATGGAGAATAGAGGGGTCTGGAGGTCATATAGGGGTCTGCAGAGGATAGAGTGGTGTATGGGGAATAGAGGGGTCTGGAGGTCATATAGGGGTCTGCAGAGGATAGAGTGGTGTATGGGGAATAGAGGGGTCTGGAGGTCATATAGGGGTCTGCAGAGGATAGAGTGGTGTATGGGGAATAGAGGGGTCTGGAGGTCATATAGGGGTCTGCAGAGGACAGAGTGGTGTATGGGGAATAGAGGGGTCTGGAGGTCATATAGGGGTCTACAGAGGACAGAGTGGTGTATGGAGAATAGAGGGGTCTGGAGGTCATATAGGGGTCTGCAGAGGATAGAGTGGTGTATGGGGAATAGAGGGGTCTGGAGGTCATATAGGGGTCTACAGAGGATAGAGTGGTGTATGGAGAATAGAGGGGTCTGGAGGTCATATAGGGGTCTGCAGAGGACAGAGTGGTGTATGGAGAATAGAGGGGTCTGGAGGTCATATAGGGGTCTACAGAGGATAGAGTGGTGTATGGGGAATAGAGGGGTCTGGAGGTCATATAGGGGTCTACAGAGGACAGAGTGGTGTATGGGGAATAGAGGGGTCTGGAGGTCATATAGGGGTCTACAGAGGACAGAGTGGTGTATGGAGAATAGAGGGGTCTGGAGGTCATATAGGGGTCTACAGAGGACAGAGTGGTGTATGGAGAATAGAGGGGTCTGGAGGTCATATAGGGGTCTACAGCGGATAGAGTGGTGTATGGAGAATAGAGGGGTCTGAAGGTCATATAGGGGTCTACAGAGGATAGAGTGGTGTATGGGGAATAGAGGGGTCTGGAGGTCATATAGGGGTCTACAGAGGATAGAGTGGTGTATGGGGAATAGAAGGGTCTGGAGGTCATATAGGGGTCTACAGAGGACAGAGTGGTGTATGGGGAATAGAGGGGTCTGGAGGTCATATAGGGGTCTACAGAGGACAGAGTGGTGTATGGAGAATAGAGGGGTCTGGAGGTCATATAGGAGTCTACAGAGGACAGAGTAGTGTATGGGGAATAGAGGAGTCTGGAGGTCATATAGGGGTCTGCAGAGGACAGAGTGGTGTATGGGGAATAGAAGGGTCTGGAGGTCATATAGGGGTCTACAGAGGACAGAGTGGTGTATGGGGAATAGAGGGGTCTGGAGGTCATATAGGGGTCTACAGAGGACAGAGTGGTGTATGGAGAATAGAGGGGTCTGGAGGTCATATAGGGGTCTGCAGAGGATAGAGTGGTGTATGGAGAATAGAAGGGTCTGGAGGTCATATAGGAGTCTACAGAGGACAGAGTGGTGTATGGGGAATAGAGGAGTCTGGAGGTCATATAGGGGTCTGCAGAGGATAGAGTGGTGTATGGGGAATAGAGGGGTCTGGAGGTCATATAGGGGTCTGCAGAGGACAGAGTGGTGTATGGAGAATAGAGGGGTCTGGAGGTCATATAGGGGTCTGCAGAGGACAGAGTGGTGTATGGAGAATAGAGGGGTCTGGAGGTCATATAGGGGTCTGCAGAGGATAGAGTGGTGTATGGGGAATAGAGGGGTCTGGAGGTCATATAGGGGTCTGCAGAGGACAGAGTGGTGTATGGAGAATAGAGGGGTCTGGAGGTCATATAGGGGTCTGCAGAGGACAGAGTGGTGTATGGAGAATAGAGGGGTCTGGAGGTCATATAGGGGTCTACAGAGGATAGAGTGGTGTATGGAGAATAGAGGGGTCTGGAGGTCATATAGGGGTCTACAGAGGATAGAGTGTTGTATGGGGAATAGAGGGGTCTGGAGGTCAAATAGGGGTCTACAGAGGACAGAGTGGTGTATGGGGAATAGAGGGGTCTGGAGGTCATATAGGGGTCTACAGAGGATAGAGTGGTGTATGGAGAATAGAGGGGTCTGGAGGTCATATAGGGGTCTACAGAGGATAGAGTGGTGTATGGAGAATAGAGGGGTCTGGAGGTCATATAGGGGTCTGCAGAGGACAGAGTGGTGTATGGAGAATAGAGGGGTCTGGAGGTCATATAGGGGTCTACAGAGGATAGAGTGGTGTATGGAGAATAGAGGGGTCTGGAGGTCATATAGGGGTCTGCAGAGGACAGAGTGGTGTATGGGGAATAGAGGGGTCTGGAGGTCATATAGGGGTCTGCAGAGGACAGAGTGGTGTATGGGGAATAGAGGGGTCTGGAGGTCAAATAGGGGTCTACAGAGGATAGAGTGGTGTATAGAGAATAGAGGGGTCTGGAGGTCATATAAGGGTCTGCAGAGGACAGAGTGGTGTATGGAGAATAGAGGGGTCTGGAGGTCATATAGGGGTCTGCAGAGGATAGAGTGGTGTATGGAGAATAGAGGGGTCTGGAGGTCATATAGGGGTCTACAGAGGATAGAGTGGTGTATAGAGAATAGAGGGGTCTGGAGGTCATATAAGGGTCTGCAGAGGACAGAGTGGTGTATGGAGAATAGAGGGGTCTGGAGGTCATATAGGGGTCTGCAGAGGATAGAGTGGTGTATGGAGAATAGAGGGGTCTGGAGGTCATATAGGGGTCTACAGAGGACAGAGTGGTGTATGGGGAATAGAGGGGTCAGGAGGTCATATAGGGGTCTACAGAGGACAGAGTGGTGTATGGGGAATAGAGGGGTCTGGAGGTCAAATAGGGGTCTACAGAGGACAGAGTGGTGTATGGGGAATAGAGGGGTCTGGAGGTCAAATAGGGGTCTACAGAGGGCAGAGTGGTGTATGGAGAATAGAGGGGTCTGGAGGTCATATAGGGGTCTGCAGAGGATAGAGTGGTGTATGGAGAATAGAGGGGTCTGGAGGTCATATAGGGGTCTACAGAGGACAGAGTGGTGTATGGGGAATAGAGGGGTCTGGAGGTCATATAGGGGTCTGCAGAGGATAGAGTGGTGTATGGAGAATAGAGGGGTCTGGAGGTCATATAGGGGTCTACAGAGGACAGAGTGGTGTATGGAGAATAGAGGGGTCTGGAGGTCATATAGGGGTCTGCAGAGGATAGAGTGGTGTATGGAGAATAGAGGGGTCTGGAGGTCATATAGGGGTCTGCAGAGGACAGAGTGGTGTATGGAGAATAGAGGGGTCTGGAGGTCATATAGGGGTCTACAGAGGATAGAGTGGTGTATGGAGAATAGAGGGGTCTGGAGGTCATATAGGGGTCTACAGAGGACAGAGTGGTGTATGGAGAATAGAGGGGTCTGGAGGTCATATAGGGGTCTACAGAGGACAGAGTGGTGTATGGAGAATAGAGGGGTCTGGAGGTCATATAGGGGTCTGCAGAGGACAGAGTGGTGTATAGAGAATAGAGGGGTCTGGAGGTCATATAAAGGTCTGCAGAGGACAGAGTGGTGTATGGAGAATAGAGGGGTCTGGAGGTCATATAGGGGTCTACAGAGGATAGAGTGGTGTATGGAGAATAGAGGGGTCTGGAGGTCATATAGGGGTCTGCAGAGGATAGAGTGGTGTATGGAGAATAGAGGGGTCTGGAGGTCATATAGGGGTCTACAGAGGACAGAGTGGTGTATGGAGAATAGAGGGGTCTGGAGGTCATATAGGGGTCTGCAGAGGATAGAGTGGTGTATGGAGAATAGAGGGGTCTGGAGGTCATATAGGGGTCTGCAGAGGACAGAGTGGTGTATAGAGAATAGAGGGGTCTGGAGGTCATATAAAGGTCTGCAGAGGACAGAGTGGTGTATGGAGAATAGAGGGGTCTGGAGGTCATATAGGGGTCTACAGAGGATAGAGTGGTGTATGGAGAATAGAGGGGTCTGGAGGTCATATAGGGGTCTACAGAGGATAGAGTGGTGTATGGAGAATAGAGGGGTCTGGAGGTCATATAGGGGTCTGCAGAGGATAGAGTGGTGTATGGAGAATAGAGGGGTCTGGAGGTCATATAGGGGTCTGCAGAGGATAGAGTGGTGTATGGGGAATAGAGGGGTCTGGAGGTCAAATAGGGGTCTGCAGAGGACAGAGTGGTGTATGGGGAATAGAGGGGTCTGGAGGTCAAATATGGGTCTGCAGAGGACAGAGTGGTGTATGGGGAATAGAGGGGTCTGGAGGTCAAATAGGGGTCTGCAGAGGACAGAGTGGTGTATGGGGAATAGAGGGGTCTGGAGGTCAAATAGGGGTCTACAGAGGATAGAGTGGTGTATGGGGAATAGAGGGGTCTGGAGGTCAAATAGGGGTCTGCAGAGGACAGAGTGGTGTATGGGGAATAGAGGGGTCTGGAGGTCAAATAGGGGTCTACAGAGGACAGAGTGGTGTATGGGGAATAGAGGGGTCTGGAGGTCATATAGGGGTCTGCAGAGGATAGAGTGGTGTATGGAGAATAGAGGGGTCTGGAGGTCATATAGGGGTATACAGAGGATAGAGTGGTGTATGGAGAATAGAGGGGTCTGGAGGTCATATAGGGGTCTGCAGAGGATAGAGTGGTGTATGGGGAATAGAGGGGTCTGGAGGTCATATAGGGGTCTGCAGAGGACAGAGTGGTGTATGGGGAATAGAGGGGTCTGGAGGTCAAATAGGGGTCTACAGAGGATAGAGTGGTGTATGGGGAATAGAGGGGTCTGGAGGTCATATAGGGGTCTACAGAGGGCAGAGTGGTGTATGGAGAATAGAGGGGTCTGGAGGTCAAATAGGGGTCTACAGAGGATAGAGTGGTGTATGGAGAATAGAGGGGTCTGGAGGTCATATAGGGGTCTGTAGAGGACAGAGTGGTGTATGGGGAATAGAGGGGTCTGGAGGTCAAATAGGGGTCTACAGAGGATAGAGTGGTGTATGGAGAATATAGGGGTCTGGAGGTCATATAGGGGTCTGCAGAGGATAGAGTAGTGTATGGAGAATAGAGGGGTCTGGAGGTCATATAGGGGTCTGCAGAGGATAGAGTGGTGTATGGAGAATAGAGGGGTCTGGAGGTCATATAGGGGTCTGCAGAGGATAGAGTGGTGTATGGAGAATAGAGGGGTCTGGAGGTCATATAGGGGTCTACAGAGGACAGAGTGGTGTATGGGGAATAGAGGGGTCTGGAGGTCAAATAGGGGTCTACAGAGGACAGAGTGGTGTATGGGGAATAGAGGGGTCTGGAGGTCAAATAGGGGTCTACAGAGGACAGAGTGGTGTATGGAGAATAGAGGGGTCTGGAGGTCATATAGGGGTCTGCAGAGGACAGAGTGGTGTATGGAGAATAGAGGGGTCTGGAGGTCATATAGGGGTCTGCAGAGGACAGAGTGGTGTATGGGGAATAGAGGGGTCTGGAGGTCAAATAGGGGTCTACAGAAGACAGAGTGGTGTATGGGGAATAGAGGGGTCTGGAGGTCATATAGGGGTCTACAGAGGATAGAGTGGTGTATGGAGAATAGAGGGGTCTGGAGGTCATATAGGGGTCTACAGAGGATAGAGTGGTGTATGGAGAATAGAGGGGTCTGGAGGTCATATAGGGGTCTGCAGAGGATAGAGTGGTGTATGGGGAATAGAGGGGTCTGGAGGTCAAATAGGGGTCTACAGAGGACAGAGTGGTGTATGGGGAATAGAGGGGTCTGGAGGTCAAATAGGGGTCTACAGAGGACAGAGTGGTGTATGGAGAATAGAGGGGTCTGGAGGTCATATAGGGGTCTACAGAGGACAGTGGTGTATGGGGAATAGAGGGGTCTGGAGGTCATATAGGGGTCTGCAGAGGATAGAGTGGTGTATGGAGAATAGAGGGGACTGGAGGTCATATAGGGGTCTGCAGAGGACAGAGTGGTGTATGGAGAATAGAGGGGTCTGGAGGTCATATAGGGGTCTGCAGAGGATAGAGTGGTATATGTAGAATAGAGGGCTCTGGAGGTCATATAGGGGTCTGCAGAGGACAGAGTGGTGTATGGGGAATAGAGGGGTCTGGAGGTCAAATAGGGGTCTACAGAGGATAGAGTGGTGTATGGGGAATAGAGGGGTCTGGAGGTCATATAGGGGTCTACAGAGGATAGAGTGGTGTATGGGGAATAGAGGGGTCTGGAGGTCAAATAGGGGTCTACAGAGGATAGAGTGGTGTATGGGGAATAGAGGGGTCTGGAGGTCAAATAGGGGTCTACAGAGGAAAGAATGGTGTATGGGGAATAGAGGGGTCTGGAGGTCATATAGGGGTCTGCAGAGGATAGAGTGGTGTAAGGGGAATAGAGGGGTCTGGAGGTCATATAGGGGTCTGCAGAGGACAGAGTGGTGTATGGGGAATAGAGGGGTCTGGAGGTCAAATAGGGGTCTACAGAGGATAGAGTGGTGTATGGGGAATAGAGGGGTCTGGAGGTCATATAGGGGTCTACAGAGGATAGAGTGGTGTATAGAGAATAGAGGGGTCTGGAGGTCATATAAGGGTCTGCAGAGGACAGAGTGGTGTATGGAGAATAGAGGGGTCTGGAGGTCATATAGGGGTCTACAGAGGATAGAGTGGTGTATGGAGAATAGAGGGGTCTGGAGGTCATATAGGGGTCTGCAGAGGACAGAGTGGTGTATGGGGAATAGAGGGGTCTGGAGGTCAAATAGCGGTCTACAGAGGACAGAGTGGTGTATGGGGAATAGAGGGGTCTGGAGGTCATATAGGGGTCTGCAGAGGATAGAGTGGTGTATGGAGAATAGAGGGGTCTGGAGGTCATATAGGGGTCTACAGAGGATAGAGTGGTGTATGTAGAATAGAGGGCTCTGGAGGTCATATAGGGGTCTGCAGAGGACAGAGTGGTGTATGGAGAATAGAGGGGTCTGGAGGTCATATAGGGGTCTGCAGAGGATAGAGTGGTATATGTAGAATAGAGGGCTCTGGAGGTCATATAGGGGTCTGCAGAGGACAGAGTGGTGTATGGGGAATAGAGGGGTCTGGAGGTCAAATAGGGGTCTACAGAGGATAGAGTGGTGTATGGGGAATAGAGGGGTCTGGAGGTCATATAGGGGTCTACAGAGGATAGAGTGGTGTATGGGGAATAGAGGGGTCTGGAGGTCAAATAGGGGTCTACAGAGGATAGAGTGGTGTATGGGGAATAGAGGGGTCTGGAGGTCAAATAGGGGTCTACAGAGGAAAGAATGGTGTATGGGGAATAGAGGGGTCTGGAGGTCATATAGGGGTCTGCAGAGGATAGAGTGGTGTAAGGGGAATAGAGGGGTCTGGAGGTCATATAGGGGTCTGCAGAGGACAGAGTGGTGTATGGGGAATAGAGGGGTCTGGAGGTCAAATAGGGGTCTACAGAGGATAGAGTGGTGTATGGGGAATAGAGGGGTCTGGAGGTCATATAGGGGTCTACAGAGGATAGAGTGGTGTATAGAGAATAGAGGGGTCTGGAGGTCATATAAGGGTCTGCAGAGGACAGAGTGGTGTATGGAGAATAGAGGGGTCTGGAGGTCATATAGGGGTCTACAGAGGATAGAGTGGTGTATGGAGAATAGAGGGGTCTGGAGGTCATATAGGGGTCTGCAGAGGACAGAGTGGTGTATGGGGAATAGAGGGGTCTGGAGGTCAAATAGCGGTCTACAGAGGACAGAGTGGTGTATGGGGAATAGAGGGGTCTGGAGGTCATATAGGGGTCTGCAGAGGATAGAGTGGTGTATGGAGAATAGAGGGGTCTGGAGGTCATATAGGGGTCTACAGAGGATAGAGTGGTGTATGGAGAATAGAGGGGTCTGGAGGTCATATAGGGGTCTGCAGAGGATAGAGTGGTGTATGGAGAATAGAGGGGTCTGGAGGTCATATAGGGGTCTGCAGAGGACAGAGTGGTGTATGGGGAATAGAGGGGTCTGGAGGTCAAATAGGGGTCTACAGAGGACAGAGTGGTGTATGGAGAATAGAGGGGTCTGGAGGTCATATAGGGGTCTGCAGAGGACAGAGTGGTGTATGGGGAATAGAGGGGTCTGGAGGTCAAATAGGGGTCTACAGAGGACAGAGTGGTGTATGGGGAATAGAGGGGTCTGGAGGTCATATAGGGGTCTACAGAGGATAGAGTGGTGTATGGAGAATAGAGGGGTCTGGAGGTCATATAGGGGTCTACAGAGGATAGAGTGGTGTATGGAGAATAGAGGGATCTGGAGGTCATATAGGGGTCTGCAGAGGATAGAGTGGTGTATGGAGAATAGAGGGGTCTGGAGGTCATATAGGGGTCTACAGAGGACAGAGTGGTGTATGGGGAATAGAGGGGTCAGGAGGTCATATAGGGGTCTACAGAGGACAGAGTGGTGTATGGGGAATAGAGGGGTCTGGAGGTCAAATAGGGGTCTACAGAGGACAGAGTGGTGTATGGGGAATAGAGGGGTCTGGAGGTCAAATAGGGGTCTACAGAGGGCAGAGTGGTGTATGGAGAATAGAGGGGTCTGGAGGTCATATAGGGGTCTACAGAGGACAGAGTGGTGTATGGGGAATAGAGGGGTCTGGAGGTCAAATAGGGGTCTACAGAGGATAGAGTGGTGTATGGGGAATAGAGGGGTCTGGAGGTCATATAGGGGTCTACAGAGGATAGAGTGGTGTATGGAGAATAGAGGGGTCTGGAGGTCATATAGGGGTCTACAGAGGATAGAGTGGTGTATGGGGAATAGAGGGGTCTGGAGGTCATATAGGGGTCTACAGAGGATAGAGTGGTGTATGGGGAATAGAGGGGTCTGGAGGTCATATAGGGGTCTACAGAGGATAGAGTGGTGTATGGAGAATAGAGGGGTCTGGAGGTCATATAGGGGTCTGCAGAGGACAGAGTGGTCTATGGAGAATAGAGGGGCCTGGAGGTCATATAGGGGTCTACAGAGGACAGAGTGGTGTATGGAGAATAGAGGGGTCTGGAGGTCAAATAGGGGTCTACAGAGGATAGAGTGGTGTATGGAGAATAGAGGGGTCTGGAGGTCATATAGGGGTCTGCAGAGGATAGAGTGGTATATGGAGAATAGAGGGGTCTGGAGGTCATATAGGGGTCTGCAGAGGATAGAGTGGTGTATAGAGAATAGAGGGGTCTGGAGGTCATATAGGGGTCTACAGAGGATAGAGTGGTATATGGAGAATAGAGGGGTCTGGAGGTCATATAGGGGTCTACAGAGGATAGAGTGGTGTATGGAGAATAGAGGGGTCTGGAGGTCATATAGGGGTCTACAGAGGATAGAGTGTTGTATTGGGAATAGAGGGGTCTGGAGGTCATATAGGGGTCTACAGAGGATAGAGTGCTGTATGGGGAATAGAGGGGTCTGGAGGTCAAATAGGGGTCTACAGAGGATAGAGTGGTGTATGGAGAATAGAGGGGTCTGGAGGTCATATAGGGGTCTGCAGAGGATAGAGTGGTATATGGAGAATAGAGGGGTCTGGAGGTCATATAGGGGTCTGCAGAGGACAGAGTGGTGTATGGGGAATAGAGGGGTCTGGAGGTCAAATAGGGGTCTACAGAGGATAGAGTGGTGTATGGGGAATAGAGGGGTCTGTAGGTCATATAGGGGTCTACAGAGGATAGAGTGGTGTATGGAGAATAGAGGGGTCTGGAGGTCATATAGGGGTCTACAGAGGATAGAGTGGTGTATGGAGAATAGAGGGGTCTGGAGGTCATATAGGGGTCTGCAGAGGACAGAGTGGTGTATGGAGAATAGAGGGGTCTGGAGGTCATATAGGGGTCTACAGAGGATAGAGTGGTGTATGGAGAATAGAGGGGTCTGGAGGTCATATAGGGGTCTGCAGAGGATAGAGTGGTGTATGGGGAATAGAGGGGTCTGGAGGTCATATAGGGGTCTACAGAGGACAGAGTGGTGTATGGAGAATAGAGGGGTCTGGAGGTCATATAGGGGTCTACAGAGGACAGAGTGGTGTATGGGGAATAGAGGGGTCTGGAGGTCAAATAGGGGTCTACAGAGGATAGAGTGGTGTATGGGGAATAGAGGGGTCTGGAGGTCATATAGGGGTCTACAGAGGATAGAGTGGTGTATGGAGAATAGAGGGGTCTGGAGGTCATATAAGGGTCTGCAGAGGACAGAGTGGTGTATGGAGAATAGAGGGGTCTGGAGGTCATATAGGGGTCTACAGAGGATAGAGTGGTGTATGGAGAATAGAGGGGTCTGGAGGTCATATAGGGGTCTGCAGAGGATAGAGTGGTGTATGGGGAATAGAGGGGTCTGGAGGTCAAATAGGGGTCTACAGAGGACAGAGTGGTGTATGGGGAATAGAGGGGTCTGGAGGTCAAATAGGGGTCTACAGAGGACAGAGTGGTGTATGGAGAATAGAGGGGTCTGGAGGTCATATAGGGGTCTACAGAGGATAGAGTGGTGTATGGAGAATAGAGGGGTCTGGAGGTCATATAGGGGTCTGCAGAGGATAGAGTGGTGTATGGGGAATAGAGGGGTCTGGAGGTCAAATAGGGGTCTGCAGAGGACAGAGTGGTGTATGGGGAATAGAGGGGTCTGGAGGTCAAATAGGGGTCTACAGAGGACAGAGTGGTGTATGGGGAATAGAGGGGTCTGGAGGTCAAATAGGGGTCTGCAGAGGACAGAGTGGTGTATGGGGAATAGAGGGGTCTGGAGGTCAAATAGGGGTCTGCAGAGGACAGAGTGGTGTATGGGGAATAGAGGGGTCTGGAGGTCAAATAGGGGTCTACAGAGGACAGAGTGGTGTATGGGGAATAGAGGGGTCTGGAGGTCATATAGGGGTCTGCAGAGGATAGAGTGGTGTATGGAGAATAGAGGGGTCTGGAGGTCATATAGGGGTCTACAGAGGACAGAGTGGTGTATGGAGAATAGAGGGGTCTGGAGGTCATATAGGGGTCTGCAGAGGATAGAGTGGTGTATGGGGAATAGAGGGGTCTGGAGGTCATATAGGGGTCTGCAGAGGACAGAGTGGTGTATGGGGAATAGAGGGGTCTGGAGGTCAAATAGGGGTCTACAGAGGATAGAGTGGTGTATGGGGAATAGAGGGGTCTGGAGGTCATATAGGGGTCTACAGAGGATAGAGTGGTGTATGGAGAATAGAGGGGTCTGGAGGTCATATAGGGGTCTGCAGAGGATAGAGTGGTGTATGGAGAATAGAGGGGTCTGGAGGTCATATAGGGGTCTGCAGAGGACAGCGTGGTGCATGGAGAATGGAGGGGTCTGGATGTTATATAGGGGTCTACAGAGGACAGAGTTGTGCATGGAGAAGAGAGGGGTCTGGAGGTCATATAGGGGTCTACAGAGGATAGAGTGGTGTATGGGGAATAGAGGGGTCTGGAGGTCATATAGGGGTCTGCAGAGGACAGAGTGGTGTATGGAGAATAGAGGGGTCTGGAGGTCATATAGGGGTCTACAGAGGACAGAGTGGTGTATGGGGAATAGAGGGGTCTGGAGGTCATATAGGGGTCTACAGAGGACAGAGTGGTGCATGGAGAATGGAGGGGTCTGGATGTCATATAGGGGTCTACAGAGGACAGAGTGGTGCATGGAGAAGAGAGGGGTCTGGAGGTCATATAGGGGTCTACAGAGGACAGAGTGGTGTATGGAGAATAGAGGGGTCTGGAGGTCATATAGGGGTCTACAGAGGATAGAGTGGCTCATGGAGAATGGAGGGGTCTGGAGGTCATATAGGGGTCTACAGAGGACAGAGTGGTGTATGGAGAATAGAGGGGTCTGGAGGTCATATAGGGGTCTGTAGAGGACAGAGTGGTGTATGGAGAATAGAGGGGTCTGGAGGTCATATAGGGGTCTACAGAGGACAGAGTGGTGCATGGAGAATAGAGGGGTCAGGAGGTCATATAGGGGTCTACAGCGGATAGAGTGGTGTATGGAGAATAGAGGGGTCTGGAGGTCATATAGGGGTCTACAGAGGATAGAGTGGTGTATGGAGAATAGAGGGGTCTGGAGGTCATATAGGGGTCTGCAGAGGACAGAGTGGTGCATGGAGAATAGAGGGGTCTGGAGGTCATATAGGGGTCTACAGAGGATAGAGTGGTGTATGGAGAATAGAGGGGTCTGGAAGTCATATAGGGGTCTGCAGAGGACAGAGTGGTGCATGGAGAATAGAGGGGTCAGGAGGTCATATAGGGGTCTACAGAGGATAGAGTGGTGTATGGAGAATAGAGGGGTCTGGAGGTCATATAGGGGTCTGCAGAGGACAGAGTGGTGTATGGGGAATAGAGGGGTCTGGAGGTCAAATAGGGGTCTACAGAGGACAGAGTGGTGCATGGAGAATAGAGGGGTCTGGAGGTCATATAGGGGTCTACAGAGGACAGAGTGGTGCATGGAGAATAGAGGGGTCTGGAGGTCATATAGGGGTCTACAGAGGACAGAGTGGTGTATGGGGAATAGAGGGGTCTGGAGGTCATATAGGGGTCTACAGAGGACAGAGTGGTGCATGGAGAATAGAGGGGTCTGGAGGTCATATAGGGGTCTACAGCGGATAGAGTGGTGTATGGAGAATAGAGGGGTCTGGAGGTCATATAGGGGTCTACAGAGGACAGAGTCATGTATGGAGAATAGAGGGGTCTGGAGGTCATATAGGGGTCTACAGAGGATAGAGTGGTGCATGGAGAATGGAGGGGTCTGGAGGTCTTATAGGGGTCTACAGAGGACAGAGTGGTGTATGGGGAATAGAGGGGTCTGGAGGTCATATAGGGGTCTACAGAGGACAGAGTGGTGTATGGGGAATAGAGGGGTCTGGAGGTCATATAGGGGTCTACAGAGGACAGAGTGGTGCATGGAGAATAGAGGGGTCTGGAGGTCATATAGGGGTCTACAGCGGATAGAGTGGTGTATGGGGAATAGAGGGGTCTGGAGGTCATATAGGGGTCTACAGAGGATAGAGTGGTGCATGGAGAATGGAGGGGTCTGGAGGTCATATAGGGGTCTGCAGAGGATAGAGTGGTGTATGGGGAATAGAGGGGTCTGGAGGTCATATAGGGGTCTACAGAGGACAGAGTGGTGCATGGAGAATAGAATCATAGAATCATAGAATCGTAGAGTTGGAAGGGACCTCCTGGGCCATCTGGTCCAACCCCCTGCTCAAAGCAGGATTCGCTAAATCATCCCCGTCAGATGTCTGTCCAGCCTCTGCTTGAAGACTTCCATTGAAGGAGAAATCACCACTTCTCGTGGCAGCCTGTTCCACTCATTGATCACTCTAACTGTCAAAAAGTTTTTTCTAATATCTAATCTGTGTCTCCTCCCATTCAGTTTCATCCCATTGCTTCTAGTCTTTCCTTGTGCAAATGAGAATAAAGTTGATCCTTCTACAATGTGACAGCCCTTTAGATATTTGTAGACAGCTATTAAGTCTCCTCTCAGTCTTCTCTTTTGCAAACTAAACATTCCCAAATCCTGCAACCTTTCCTCATAAGACAGGGTTTGCAGACCGGTCACCATTCTGGTCGCTCTTTTCTGAACTTGCTCCAGTTTGTTGATGTCTTTTTTAAAATGTGGTGCCCAAAACTGGACACAATATTCCAGATGAGGTCTGACCAAAGAGGAGTAGAGGGAAATAATGACTTCACGTGATCTAGACTGTATGCTTCTGTTAATACATCCTAGAATTGCATTTGCCTTTTTTGCTGCTGCATCACACTGCTGACTCATATTCAGTCTGTGATCTATTAGTATACCCAAGTCTTTTTCACATGTGCTGTCTCTTAGCCCTATTCCTCCCATTCTATATATGCTTTTTTCATTTTTATTGCCCAGATGTAGTACTTTGCATTTCTCCCTGTTAAAAACCATTCTGTTAGTTGCTGCCCACTTCTCCAGTTTATTTAAATCTTTTTGAATCCTCTCTCTCTCTTCTCTAGTATTAGCTATCCCTCCTAGCTTTGTGTCATCAGCAAATTTAATCAGTTTACCCTCAATTCCTTCATCTAAATCGTTGATAAAGATGTTGAACAATACAGGGCCCAGGACAGAGCCCTGTGGTACCCCACTTGAGACATTCTTCCAACTGGATGTGCAGCCATTTACGACCACTCTTTGGGTCCGATCACTAAGCCAGTTATGAATCCACCTAACAGTTGCCTTGTCCATTCCATAATTAGTCATTTTTTCAATAAGGATTGTATGAGAGACTTTGTCAAATGCTTTGCTGAAGTCAAGATATACTATATCTACAGCATTTCCTTGATCCACCCAATCAGTGATACCGTCATAGAAGGAAATTAAGTTAGTCTGACATGACTTATTAGTTACAAACCCATGCTGACTCTGTTTAATCACTTCATTCTTATCCAGGTATTGACATACATGTTGTTTAATAATTTGTTCAAAGATCTTTCCTGGTATAGAAGTCAGACTCACCGGCCTATAGTTGCCTGGGTCCACCTTCTTCCCCTTTTTGAAGATAGGAACAACATTTGCTCTTCTCCAGTCTTCTGGCACTTCTCCTGTTCTCCAAGAATTTTCAAAGATTATGGAGAGGGGTTCAAAAATTTCTTCTGCTATCTCCTTCAGTACTCTGGGGTGTAATTCATCTGGACCTGGAGACTTGAATTCATTTAGGTTAGCTAAGTGTTTCCTCACTATCTTTCTGTTTATAGATATCCTGGATTCTTCTATTCCCTTAATTGGACAGTGAATAACAGTTGATGTTACATTTCCTTTCTGAGAGAAAACAGATGCAAAATAGGAATTTAAAAGTTCAGCCTTCTCAACATCCTGTCTTACCATTTCATCATTTTCATCCTGTAAAAATCCTATAGCATCTTTGACTTTTCTTTTACTTTTGACATATCCCCAAAATCCTTTATTATTGCTTTTGACATCTCTTGCAAGCCTCAATTCATTTTCAGCTTTAGATAATCTGATTTGTGCGCTGCAGGTTCTGCAGACAGCATTATATTCTTCTTTAGATATGCCTCCCTCTTTCCATTTTATAAACATTTTTTTCTTCCTTTTTAGCATGTGCTTAAGTTCTGTGTTCATCCATCCTGGTTTCCTTAAATGCTTCCTATTCTTCCCTCTTTTCGGAATTGTTAACAACTGTGCTTTGAGAATTTCATTTTTCAAGATTTCCCATCCTTCCTCGACATTTTTGTCTTTAAGGATATCCAGCCATTGGATCCCTCCAATTCTCTTTCTGAATCCCTTAAAATCTGCCTTTCTGAAATCTAACCTTGACATCTGAGTCTTCACAGGTCTTCCGCCTCTAGTTATCCAAAATTCTAAAATAGCATGGTCGCTACCTCCTAGGGTCCCAGCCACTTTTACCTCCTCAACCATTTCCTCCCTGTTTATAAGGATTAGATCCAAGGTAGCAGTTCCCCTTGTTTTCTTCCCTACCTTTTGGAAGATAAAGTTGTCAGCAAGAGAGGATAAGAATTTCCTTGACCTGTTAGTTTTGCCTAAGAGAGATTCCCAACAAATGTCTGGATAGTTGAAATCTCCCATGACAACTATGTCATATTTTTTGGAGAACTCGGCCATTTGATGCATAAAGAGTTCATCCATATCTTCAGCTTGCACAGGCGGCCTGTAGTAAATGCCTACAATGGTGTCCTTTCCATTGTTCTGTCCTTGTATTCTTACCCAAACAGTTTCCACAGAACTCCCAGTCTCTGAAGCTTCAATCTCTGTGCAGATATACGCGTTTCTAACATACATTGCGACACCTCCTCCTCGTTTATCAAGTCTGTTTCTCACAAATAAGTTGTATCCTTCTAGTCTTGTATTCCAATCATGTGTATCGTCCCACCAAGTTTCAGTGATTCCAATGACATCATATTTCTTTTCCTGTGTTAGTAGTTCCAATTCTCCTTGTTTGTTGCCCATGCTTTGTGCATTAGTATAGAAACATTTTAGTTTGTGATTGGTTTCTCTTTCTCCAATATTTTTATTAATTATATTCTTTTGTCTTTGTTCTTCCTTTCCACTTCTAATAGCAGAGTTCTCAATAGCATTTGTCAGGTGTATGGCTTTTTCTGGTCTTTTGCTTCCCTTCCCATGTTGTTCTAGTTTAAAGCTCTCCTTACAAGTGTAGCAAGGCGACTTCCAAATACATGCTTTCCAGTCTTCGTAAGGTGCACCCCATCTCTAGCAAGTAGTCCATCGTATAAGTAGTTCACTCCGTGATCCAGAAATCCAAATCGTTGCTGACGGCACCATCGACGTAGCCAGTTGTTCACCTGCAGAATCTTATTCCACCTCCTTGTTCCATGGCCATCCACTGGGAGGATGGAAGAGAAGACCACCTGCGCTCCCAGTTCTTTCACTTTCTTGCCTAAGTCTTCAAAGTCTCTGCAGATGGTTTCCAGGTCGTTTCTTGCGGTGTCATTTGTCCCCACATGTAGTAGCAGGAATGGGTAGTCATCTGTAGGTCTGAAGAGTCCTGATATCCTGTCAGACACATCTTTAATTTTTGCACCTGGAAGACAGCACATTTCTCTTGAAGTTATATCCGGTCTGCAGATAGCGGCCTCTGTTCCTCTCAACAGGGAATCCCCCATGACCACCACTCTCCGTTTCTTCTTCACAACATTTTTCTTTCTCCATCCAGGAGGACTCTGAAGGCGTACAAGGTTGCTGTTTGTTGGCAAAGTCTTATCCTGATGTATTTCTTCATCGTTTTCCTGCGTGAGAGCCTGGTACTGGTTCCTGAGCAGTATGGGTGCTGACTGCCTCCTGATCCTCCTGCTTCTCTGGGTCACATGTCTCCATTCCTCTGTTTCTTCAGGTGCACTTCGAATTTCTTCTCTTTCTGTAACATGAAGAGATAATTCTGCTCTGTCCAAGAACTCTTCACCTTCCTTAATGATCTTCAACGTAGCTAACCTCTCTTCGAGATTTTGCAACTTTTCCTCCAACAGGGACACAAGCTTGCATTTGTGGCATGTGAAGTTTGGCTTTTCCACTGGTAAATCTGTGAACATGTAGCAAGAAATGCAGCTCAAATGGCTCCTGGCCTCTTCCATCTTGAGATTTCTTAAAAACGATGAAAGATGAGCCAAAATTCTGCAACGGCCAAAACCCAGTGATCGTTGAGCTCGCGGAGACTCTTCACTTATCCCAGAAGGCACTGGGAATATGCAAATGATCTCCTCAAGACTCTTCCCCTGGTTTTATGGGGAATAGAGGGGTCAGGAGGTCATATAAGGGTCTACAGGGGACAGAGTGGTGTATGGAGAAAAGAGAGGTCAGGAGGTCATATAGGGGTCTACAGGGGACAGAGTGGTGTATGGAGAATAGAGGGGTCTGGAGGTCATATAGGAGTCTACAGAGGATAGAGTGGTGTATGGAGAATAGAGGGGTCTGGAGGTCATATAGGGGTCTGCAGAGGATAGAGTGGTGTATGGGGAATAGAGGGGTCTGGAGGTCAAATAGGGGTCTACAGAGGACAGAGTGGTGTATGGGGAATAGAGGGGTCTGCAGGTCATATAGGGGTCTAAAGAGGATAGAGTGGTGTATGGAGAATAGAGGGGTCTGGAGGTCATATAGGGGTCTACAGAGGACAGAGTGGTGTATGGAGAATAGAGGGGTCTGGAGGTCATATAGGGGTCTACAGCAGATAGAGTGGTGTATGGAGAATAGAGGGGTCTGGAGGTCATATAGGGGTCTACAGAGGACAGAGTGGTGTATGGAGAATAGAGGGGTCTGGAGGTCATATAGGGGTCTACAGAGGACAGAGTGGTGTATGGGGAATAGAGGGGTCTGGAGGTCATATAGGGGTCTACAGAGGATAGAGTGGTGTATGGAGAATAGAGGGGTCTGGAGGTCATATAGGGGTCTACAGAGGATAGAGTGGTGTATGGGGAATAGAGGGGTCAGGAGGTCATATAGGGGTCTACAGAGGACAGAGTGGTGTATGGAGAATAGAGGGGTCTGGAGGTCATATAGGGGTCTGCAGAGGATAGAGTGGTGTATGGGGAATAGAGGGGTCTGGAGGTCATATAGGGGTCTACAGAGGATAGAGTGGTGTATGGGGAATAGAGGGGTCAGGAGGTCATATAGGGGTCTACAGAGGACAGAGTGGTGTATGGGGAATGGAGTGGTCTGGAGGTCATATAGGGGTCTACAGAGGATAGAGTGGTGTATGGGGAATAGAGGGGTCTGGAGGTCATATAGGGGTCTACAGAGGATAGAGTGGTGTATGGGGAATAGAGGGGTCTGGAGGTCATATAGGGGTCTACAGGGGACAGAGTGGTGTATGGGGAATAGAGGGGTCAGGAGGTCATATAGGGGTCTACAGAGGACAGAGTGGTGTATGGGGAATAGAGGGGTCTGGAGGTCATATAGGGGTCTACAGAGGATAGAGTGGTGTATGGGGAATAGAGGGGTCAGGAGGTCATATAGGGGTCTACAGAGGACAGAGTGGTGTATGGAGAATAGAGGGGTCTGGAGGTCATATAGGGGTCTGCAGAGGACAGAGTGGTGTATGGAGAATAGAGGGGTCTGGATGTCATATAGGGGTCTACAGAGGATAGAGTGGTGTATGGGGAATAGAGGGGTCTGGAGGTCATATAGGGGTCTACAGAGGACAGAGTGGTGTATGGAGAATGGAGAGGTCTGGATGTCATATAAGGGTCTACAGAGGATAGAGTGGTGTATGGGGAATAGAGGGGTCTGGAGGTCATATAGGGGTCTACAGAGGACAGAGTGGTGTATGGGGAATAGAGGGGTCTGGATGTCATATAGGGGTCTACAGAGGACAGAGTGGTGTATGGAGAATGGAGGGGTCTGGAGGTCATATAGGGGTCTACAGAGGACAGAGTGGTGCATGGAGAATGGAGCGGTCTGGATGTCATATAGGGGTCTGCAGAGGACAGAGTGGTGTATGGAGAAGAGAGGGGTCTGGAGGTCATATAGGGGTCTACAGCAGATAGAGTGGTGTATGGGGAATAGAGGGGTCTGGAGGTCATATAGGGGTCTACAGCAGATAGAGTGGTGCATGGAGAATAGAGGGGTCTGGAGGTCATATAGGGGTCTACAGAGGACAGAGTGGTGCATGGAGAATAGAGGGGTCAGGAGGTCATATAGGGGTCTGCAGAGGACAGAGTGGTGTATGGGGAATAGAGGGGTCTGGAGGTCATATAGGGGTCTACAGAGGACAGATTGGTGTATGGAGATTAGAGGGGTCTGGAGGTCATATAGGGGTCTACAGAGGATAGAGTGGTGTATGGAGAATGGAGGGGTCTGGAGGTCATATAGGGTTCTGCAGAGGATAGAGTGGTGCATGGAGAATAGAGGGGTCTGGAGGTCATATAGGGGTCTACAGAGGATAGAGTGGTGCATGGAGAATAGAGGGGTCTGGAGGTCATATAGGGGTCTACAGAGGATAGAGTGGTGTATGGGGAATAGAGGGGTCTGGAGGTCATATAGGGGTCTACAGAGGATAGAGTGGTGTATGGGGAATAGAGGGGTCTGGAGGTCATATAGGGGTCTACAGAGGATAGAGTGGTGTATGGAGAATGGAGGGGTCTGGAGGTCATATCGGGGTCTACAGAGGATAGAGTGGTGCATGGAGAATAGAGGGGTCTGGAGGTCATATAGGGGTCTACAGAGGACAGAGTGGTGTATGGAGAATAGAGGGGTCTGGAGGTCATATCGGGGTCTACAGAGGATAGAGTGGTGTATGGAGAATAGAGGGGTCTGGAGGTCATATAGGGGTCTACAGAGGATAGAGTGGTGTATGGAGAATAGAGGGGTCTGGAGGTCATATAGGGGTCTGCAGAGGATAGAGTGGTGTATGGAGAATAGAGGGGTCTGGAGGTCATATAGGGGTCTACAGCGGATAGAGTGGTGTATGGGTAATAGAGGGGTCTGGAGGTCATATAGGGGTCTGCAGAGGATAGAGTGGTGTATGGAGAATAGAGGGGTCTGGAGGTCATATAGGGGCCTACAGCGGATAGAGTGGTGTATGGGGAATAGAGGGGTCTGGAGGTCATATAGGGGTCTGCAGAGGATAGAGTGGTGTATGGGGAATAGAGGGGTCTGGAGGTCATATAGGGGTCTGTAGAGGATAGAGTGGTGTATGGAGAATAGAGGGGTCTGGAGGTCATATAGGGGTCTACAGAGGATAGAGTGGTGTATGGGGAATAGAGGGGTCTGGAGGTCATATAGGGGTCTACAGAGGATAGAGTGGTGCATGGAGAATGGAGGGGTCTGGAGGTCATATCGGGGTCTACAGAGGATAGAGTGGTGTATGGAGA
Organism: Dendrobates tinctorius; assembly: GCF_039654945.1. Lineage (NCBI taxonomy): Eukaryota > Metazoa > Chordata > Amphibia > Anura > Dendrobatidae > Dendrobates > Dendrobates tinctorius. Next base: position 4,046,264 of record NW_027361819.1, read on the forward strand.
ATAGAGGGGTCTGGAGGTCATATAGGGGTCTGTAGAGGATAGAGTGGTGTATGGAGAATAGAGGGGTCTGGAGGTCATATAGGGGTCTACAGAGGATAGAGTGGTGTATTGGGAATAGAGGGGTCTGGAGGTCATATAGGGGTCTACAGAGGATAGAGTGGTGTATGGGGAATAGAGGGGTCTGGATGTCATATAGGGGTCTACAGAGGACAGAGTGGTGTATGGGGAATAGAGGGGTCTGGAGGTCATATAGGGGTCTACAGAGGACAGAGTGGTGTATGGAGAATAGAGGGGTCTGGAGGTCATATAGGGGTCTACAGAGGATAGAGTGGTGTATGGGGAATAGAGGGGTCTGGAGGTCATATAGGGGTCTACAGAGGACAGAGTGGTGTATGGAGAATAGAGGTGTCTGGAGGTCATATAGGGGTCTACAGAGGATAGAGTGGTGTATGGGGAATAGAGGGGTCTGGAGGTCATATAGGGGTCTGTAGAGGATAGAGTGGTGTATGGAGAATAGAGGGGTCTGGAGGTCATATAGGGGTCTACAGAGGACAGAGTGGTGTGTGGGGAATAGAGGGGTCTGGAGGTCATATAGGGGTCTACAGAGGATAGAGTGGTGTATGGGGAATAGAGGGGTCTGGAGGTCATATAGGGGTCTACAGAGGATAGAGTGGTGTATGGGGAATAGAGGGGTCTGGAGGTCATATAGGGGTCTACAGAGGACAGAGTGGTGTATGGGGAATAGAGGGGTCTGGAGGTCATATAGGGGTCTACTATGCAAATGGAGGATGTGTGATGGGTATATGGGCACTCGACTATGGGATGGCAAATATGTATGATGGGTATATGGGCACGGGACTATGAGATGAAGGATGTGTGATGGGTATATGGGCACGGGACTATGGGATGGAGGATATTTATGATGGGTATATAGGCACGGGACTATGGGATGGAGAATATGTATGATGGGTATATGGGCATGGGACTATGAGATGAAGGATGTGTGATGGGTATATGGGCACGGGACTATGGGATGGAGGATATTTATGATGGGTATATGGGCACGGGACTATGGGATGGAGAATATGTATGATGGGTATATGGGCACGGGACTATGGGATGGAGGATATGTATGATGGGTATATGGGCATGGGACTATGGGATGGAGGATATGTATGATGGGTATATGGGCACGGGACTATGGGATGGAGGATATGTATGATGGGTATATGGGCACGGGACTATGGGATGGAGGATATGTATGATGGGTATATGGGCACGGGACTATGGGATGGAGGATATGTATGATGGGTATATGGGCATGGGACTATGGGATGGAGGATATGTATCATGGGTATATGGGCATGGGACTATGAGATGAAGGATGTATGATGGGTATATGGGCATGGGACTATGGGATGGAGGATATGTATCATGGGTATATGGGCATGGGACTATGAGATGAAGGATGTATGATGGGTATATGGGCACTGGACCATGGGATGGAGGATGATTATAATTTGTTATAACTAACCACAGTTAGTTACTATGCCCGGGCAGCGCAGCGCCGGGCTCTTCCGCTAGTTATATATATAGATATTCTATGTGTATATATCTATTCTGTCTATTCTAATCTAACCTGTCACTGTGATTTTACTGTACACGGCACATTAATTGCCGTCTTTTCAAAGGACACTGGTGTGTATTTCTCTCAAGTCACACTGATGGTCCGTGTGGTGTGCGATTTTTTTTTTTCTCGCACCCATTGACTTGCATTGGCGAGACTCGGCCGATATACGCTGCAAATCACAACATGCTGCAATTTCACTTGCACGTATAATACGGCCGAGAAAAAAACGGTGATGGGAGCTGCACAATAGGTTAATATTGGTCCGAGTGCTGTGTGATTTTTCTTGCACAGCACTCGTCCGTATTCCTCTCTAGTGTGACTCCGGGCTAATGCTGTTGTTGCTCCCTACCACCACCCACCCTCCCCAACATCAGCTCCACCTGCCACCATTACCCTCAGGAACTCCGTCTGCTCCTGTTCCTCCACGTCTTTCAGGACTCCTTCCATCTGACCGAGCTGCTCCACATAATGGGCCAAACTTTTCCGTTCTCCCAGCAGGGCTCCGGAGGCGTTTATCTCCGCTTTGTCAGCTTCTCGAAATAGTGAGTTCTCCATGATTTCCAGATACGAGCGCATGGAGTTCAGCTGATCCCGCACACTGGACTTAAAGCGGGAAACTGTGTCCTGTAATGAGAAATATACAAGTCAGACCAGAGAGAAAAGGGGGCGGCTGATGGGAGAGGGGTGACAAGACCAGGAGACGTGTAGATGCTGGATGTATATGTACAGGTGTATGGTGCAGGTAATGACGGGGGCAGCGCTCACCAGCACTGACCTTCACTTCAGACACCTGTCTGTCCAGCAGAGCCACTGTCTTCTCCTTCCGTAATCGTGCTTCTTGCAGTAGAACCTGCTGCTGGGGAAGTTGTCTCTGAAAAGGGATATAACAAGTCAAAACCTCATGCCATCCTGTATTATACCCCAGAGCTGCACTCACTATTCTGCTGGTGCAGTCACTGTGTACATACATTACATTACTGATCCTGAGTTACATCCTGTATTATACCCCAGAGCTGCACTCACTATTCTGCTGGTGCAGTCACTGTGTACATACATTACATTACTGATCCTGAGTTACATCCTGTATTATACCCCAGAGCTGCACTCACTATTCTGCTGGTGCAGTCACTGTGTACATACATTACATTTCTGATCCTGAGTTACATCCTGTATTATACTCCAGAGCTGCACTCACTATTCTGCTGGTGCAGTCACTGTGTACATACATTACATTACTGATCATGAGTTACCTCCTGTATTATACTCCAGAGCTGCACTCACTATTCTGCTGGTGCAGTCACTGTGTACATACATTACCGATCCTGAGTTACATCCTGTATTATACCCCAGAGCTGCACTCACTATTCTGCTGGTGCAGTCACTGTGTACATACATTACATTACTGATCCTGAGTTACATCCTGTGTTATACCCCAGAGCTGCACTCACTATTCTGCTGGTGGAGTCACTGTGTACATACATTACATTACTGATCCTGAGTTACATCCTGTATTATACTCCAGAGCTGTACTCACTATTCTGCTGGTGCAGTCACTGTGTACATACATTACATTACTGGTCCTGAGTTACCTCCTGTATTATACTCCAGAGCTGCACTCACTATTCTGCTGGTGCAGTCACTGTGTACATACATTACATTACTGATCCTGAGTTATTATTATTATTATTATTTATTTATATAGCACCATTGGTTCCATGGTGCTGTACATGAGAAGGGGTTACATACAAATTACAGATGTCACTTACAGTAAACTAACAATCACAGACTGATACAGAGGGGAGAGAGGACCCTGCCCTTTCGGGCTTACATGCTACAGGATGGTGGGGAAGGAGACAGTAGGTTGGTGGGTTGCAGCAGTTCTGGTGTTGGTTGAGGTGATATCACCGGTAGTGGTGAGAGAGAAGGAGGTAGCGGGGTCATTGCAGGCTGTAGGCTTTCTTGAAGAGGTGGGTTTTCAGGTTCCGTCTGTAGTATCTGTGTGTGGTTGATAGTCGGATTTGTTGGGGCAAAGAATTCCAGAGAATAGGGGCTATTCGGGAGAAGTCTTGGAGGCGGTTGGGTGAGGAGCGAATAAGTGTGGAGAGAAGGAGGTCTTGGGAGGACCGGAGATTACGTGAGGGAAGGTATCGGGAGATTAGTTCAGAGACATATGGGGGAGACAGGTTATAGATGGCCTTGTAGGTCAGTATTAGTAATTTGAACTGGATACGCTGAGGGAATGGGAGCCAGTGAAGAGATTTGCAGAGGGGAGAAGTGGAGGAGTAGCAAGGAGAGAGATGAATTAGTCGGGCGGCAGAGTTAAGGATGGACTGGAGAGGTGCGAGGGTGTTAGCAGGGAGACCACAGAAAAGGATGTTGCAGTAGTCGAGGCGGGAGATGATGAGGGCATGCACAAGCATTTTAGTAGATTGCGGGTTGAGGAAAGGACGGATTCTGGAAATATTTTTGAGCTGGAGGCGACAGGAGGTAGAAAGAGCTTGGATGTGCGGTTTGAAGGACAGGCAGAGTCAAAGGTTACTCCGAGGCAGCGGACTTCTGGTACTGGGGAAAGTGTGATGTAATTAATTGTTATACCTAGGTCGGGTAAAAAAGATCTGTGAGATGGAGGAAAGATGATGAGTTCAGATTTGTCTACATTGAGTTTGAGGAAGCGAGAGGAGAAGAAGGAGGATATGGCTGATAGACACTCTGGGATTCTGGACAGCAGAGAGGTGACGTCTGGGCCAGAGAGGTAGATCTGAGTGTCATCGGCATAAAGGTGGCAGTGGAATCCGTGCGACTTTATGAGTTGCCCCAGACCAAGTGTATAGATTGAGAAGAGTAGGGGTCCTAAAACAGAGCCTTGGGGGACTCCAACAGAGAGAGGGTGGGATGAGGAGGTGGTGTGGGAGTGGGAGACGCTGAATGTGCGGTTGGAAAGGTATGAGGAGATCCAGGATAGGGCAAGGCCTTTGATGCCGAAGGAGGAGAGGATCTGTAGTAGGAGGCAGTGGTCAACTGTGTCAAATGCAGCGGACAGGTCTAGAAGCAGGAGTATAGAGTATTGTCCGTTTGATTTGGCTGTAAGTAGGTCGTTAGTAATTTTGGTCAGGGCTGTCTCAGTGGAGTGATGGGGGCGGAAACCAGATTGTAGATTGTCAAAGAGCGAGTTAGATGATAGGTGGGAGGAAAGTTCAGCGTGGACGTGCTGTTCCAGGAGTTTGGAAGCGAATGGGAGCAACGATATTGGGCGATAGCTGGACATAGCGGTTGGGTCGAGGGTTGGCTTTTTAAGGATAGGTGTGATTGTGGCATGCTTGAAAGCAGAAGGGAAGGTACCAGACGTGAGTGATAGGTTGAAGAGGTGGGTTAGGGATGGGATAAGTGTGGTGGTGAGGTTGGGGAGGAGGTGGGATGGGATGGGGTCAAGTGCACAGGCTGTGAGGTGCGATTTGGAGAAGAGGCAATTAAGCTCCCCTTCAGTGATGTTGGAGAGTGAGGTTATGGGGTTTGGGCATTGGTCTGGTATACAAAGGGGTTGTGGTGGTTGAGTGATGAATACTTGCCTTGTTTGGTCAATCTTGTTTTTGAAGTGTTTGGCAGAGATGAGGGAGGTTGGAGGAGGCAGTGGTGGGCGGAGAAGGGAGTTAAAAGTTTTGAATAACTGTTTTGGGTTGTAATATAGGGAAGATACGAGGGTTGTGAAGTAAGCCTGCTTAGCAGAGGTGAGGGCAGATTTGAAATCGAGTGTTGCCTGTTTGAATGTAGTGAAGTCATCTTGCGAATTTGTTTTCTTCCAGCGCCGTTCTGCAATCCTGGACACTTGCCGGAGCTTTTTAGTGGTGTTATTGTGCCAGGGTTGTCTGTTGATACGTCGCATTCTGCCATGAACGAGAGGGGCAACCGTGTCAATAGCGGATGCGAGAGTGACATTGTAGAAAGCAGTGGCACTGTCTGTGTCATGGAGTGAGGATATGGATGCCAGTGGTAGAATAGAGTCAGAGAGCGCGTGGGTGTCTAGGTGTGCAAGGTTTCTGCGGGGGTGTGCATGTTGCTGGACATGGATGCCAGGTGAGGAGGACCGGGATGAGAAAGTGAGTAGATGATGGTCAGACAGAGGGAGAGGGGAGTTGGTGAAGTTAGAAAGAGAGCAGACACGGGTGAAGACCAGGTCTAATGTGTGTCCATCTGTGTGGGTGGCTGAGGAGGACCACTGAGTAAGTCCAAAGGATGAAGTAAGGGACAGGAGTTTGGAGGCTGCTGACTGAAGGGTATCAGTGGGGATGTTGAAGTCACCCATGATGATAGTGGGGGTGTCAGTTGAAAGAAAATGAAGAAGCCAGGTAGAGAATTGGTCAATGAAGGCAGTGGTCGGGCCTGGAGGTCGGTATATGACGGCCACTTGGAGGTTGGAGGGGGAGTAGATGCGGACAGAGTGGACTTCAAAAGAGGGGAGGATTAGGGAGGGAAGAGGTGGGATTGGGTTGAAGGTGCAGTTGGAAGAAAGGAGAAGACCCACTCCTCCACCGTGTCTGTTGCCAGGGCGAGGAGTGTGGGTAAAGTGGAGGCCGCCGTAACACAGCAGGGGAGGCGGTGTCAGAGGGTGTCAGCCATGTTTCTGTGAGGCCGGGGAAGGCAAGATTGTGGGAGAGAAAGAGGTCATGAATCACATGGAGCTTATTGCATATGGAGCGGGCATTCCAAAGTGCTCCCGAGAGAGGGAGCAGGGAGTTGGGTGTCAATGGCACAGGTTTTAAGTTGGAAAGGTTGTGGTAGTTCTTATTAAAAAGGGAGTGGTAGGAAGGGGAAGTAGTGGGAGGTGAGAGCTGTGGGGGTCCAGGATTGGGAGATATGTCACCAGCAGTGAGGAGAAGCAGAGAAAGGGAGAGCAGATGGGAGAAGGAGAGTGGGCAGCTTGTTTTATGTTTCATTTGGACAGATTTGAGGTTGAGGAGCAATTCAGCAGAGGAGGTCAGGTGGGGAGGAAAGAGGGAAGGGGAGATGATTATTTGGTTAGAGGGTGCTGGGGTTTGGGGATAGCGAAGGAGAGTGAGGACTAAAGGAGCAAACACTTTGAGGGCATATGTAAACATGGTGAAGAAATAAGATAGGTTGAGAGAAGCTACTGTAGGTCCAAGCAATAAGAAGGGCTTACTCAGCAGACATAACCAAAAGAGACAGGTAGATAGTGTGGGGTCCTGACTCCTGCCGAGACTAACCGCCGTAGTAATAACTGCATTTTCGAGATTCTTTTGCTGCCGTGATACTTGACCTGACCCGCACACGTGCCCCCCTAGAAGGCATCATGTATTATACTCCAGAGCTGCACTCACTATTCTGCTGGTGGAGAAACCTGTGGGAATCTCACCTTCATCTTGGCGTGCGCCTCGGCGGCTGTGATGATGTTGTGGCCCTTGTGTTTCCCCAGGGAGGCGCACACCCCACAGATCAGCTCCTTGTCCTGCTCGCAGAAGACGCTCAGCGGGTCCAGATGCTCCAGGCAGTGCCCCTGCGGAACCTGCTTGAAGCTTTGGACGAGATGTTCCAGCTGACGATTGATGTGAAGGGTCTCAGGCCGGGATGGAGCTTGGCACGTAGGACAGAGAGTGGAGCCATTCGAGTCCTGGCCCTTGGGGGCCCCGGTCAAGCAGCTTTGGCAGAACGTGTGTCCACATTCTGGTGTGACGGGTGATCGGAAGAGTTCTAGACAGAGCTGACAGGTGAGGTCATTCTGCATGCCCTGCACGAGCTGGGGGGACGCCATTCTGGGGGAAAGACGTAACAATTAGTGATGGGTGAGGGTCATTACTTAGTTTGGGGGGGTCTCAGTTTAGGGGCTCTGATGGCCTCCTAGAACACAAGGGCTATGGCATTGAGGCAGTGATCACTGGGGAATGACATGATGAATGGGGCTGAGCTGCAGTACCGTACACAACCTGTGCAAAGCGGGGGCGCTGTCTGGAGAAGAGCAGCTATGTTTTCTGATCCTGTACCATCCTTTTAAGATTAGGCTTGGACTGGTTAATCAGGAGCTACCAGGACATGGGAGGCTGAAAATGGCAGGAATTCAGGGAAGGACGGCTGCCGCTTTAAATAGAATATTAGGAAAGGCCGGAGAGGTCGAGTTACATGGAGGAATCATAGTGACATGGAGAACAGCGCTGCGGCCCAACAGTATACACCCCAAACTCCGTAATAAGCAGATATATAAAACCTCCATTCTTTACACTGCAGGCTGCATCCTACTGATCATGTGTTAATACAATGTAATAACTGATGTGAACAGGCTCCAACCTGAAGGAGGTAAGAGTGAGCGGCGACTACACGACCGGTGGGTGCAATCTATTGCTCCCTGTTATCAGCCATCACAGTGTGAGAGAAGACCCCGGGAACCAGTGAGGAGACCGCTGAGGGATGGAGGCACGGACCAGGCAGAACGGACAGCGACCGGAAGAGGGGACATCGACAGACCAAAGGAGAGGCGAAATCACACAAAAGAGACAGCACTGACCCACGAGGCCCCACACACATCAGACTAAAGTGGGCCGAACCTGCTGACATCAACGGGTTCAACCGACGGTCTATTGTGTATGGGGCGCCGGACGACTGATGGTCGGGGAGGTGGCGAGTGCGAATGTCTGATTTCAGACTGCTGATGACATTGTTCTTTCAGAGGTAATACCAGAAGAGACAGACTGTCCGGAGCAGAGAGACAGAGACCAGAAGAGACAGTCTGTCTGGAGCAGAGAGACAGAGACCAGAAGAGACAGTCTGTCCGGAGCAGAGACAGAGACCAGTAGAGACAGTCTATCCGGAGCAGAGAAAGACAGAGACCAGAAGACACAGACTGGCCGAAGCAGAGATAGAGACCAGAAGAGACAGATTGTCCGGAGCAGAGATAGAGACCAGAAGAGACAGACTGTCCGGAGCAGAGACAGAGACCAGAAGAAACAGACTGTCCGGAGCAGAGACAGAGACCAGAAGAGACAGTCTATCCGGAGCAGAGATAGAGACCAGAAGACACAGACTGTCCGAAGCAGAGATAGAGACCAGAAGAGACAGACTGTCCGGAGCAGAGACAGAGACCAGAAGAGACAGACTGTCCGGAGCAGAGACAGAGACCAGAAGAGACAGACTGTCCGGAGCAGAGACAGAGACCAGAAGAAACAGACTGTTCGAAGCAGAGAAAGACAGAGACCAGAAGAGACAGACTGACCAGAGATGAGGTGGAACTGAGACACCAGCAAACACTGACTAGTGGTGGCAGAGACAGGATCTGGCCCCTGGGAGGAATAGGAGACGGCCACAGAGAAGAAGACGACAATAATCACATGCGATAGCCACCGACCACCAGAGACGACCAATGGCCACTGACCAAATACCAAAAGAGGAGACGCACCAGAGAGTTGTAGAAGTCGTCCAGGAGACAGAGACCGGGATGAGGAACCACTGATGAAGACACAATGTCCAGGGAGGAGACGCTGCCAGTCCCGAGTGTCCAGAAGATATGTCCCGGCCCCTCCACCCACAGCCGGTTATTTCTGACTCAGTTATCTGGAACAGCTGAGAGTTAAAGAAAGCCAGGAGGCGCAAAGACAGATGTCACATTAAGTCAGATGGGTTCTGAGACCTGCACATATAACACGTGTAACATCATTAATATCACATACTGCCTGCACACTCTTCTCATGCTGCACCAGTCCTCTGGAATGTGCTATCTCAGACAGTCGGGTTAATCCCCAGTGCCCATTCTTTATCTTCTATCTCCCCACTATTTCCCAGCTCTTCCCACTTGCCCTGTGGCGGTGGCAAGTTGTCCTCGGGGGGGGATTTGAACCCTGGACCCCAGCGCTGCAAGGCTGCAGTGCTAACCACTGAGCCACCGTGCTGCCCAGACTCCCTAGAATAAAGCTCACGTACAGACACCGAGGGCCTGATCCATCATCGCACTTTCGACAGTTTTCTGGCATGAACACCTTAATTTGCACAAACTCAAACTCATTAAACGATTCCTGGCTCTTTCAAGCGTTTTTTTTTTGTTTTTCCAGGTTAGCAGTTTTCTTAATTTTACATCAATGTGAGTTTTCCAGATATTGTAGACGGATTCATGAATTGTGACTTTAACAAAAAATAAAATCACAAATTTGGCCCCGTTATACTGGTGCATTTTCTACGACATTTTGCAAAATGTGAGACTAAAAAGTCATAAATCCAGTTAAAGACATAAAAGATAATTTTGATCTTTGTGAACAATCCATGAATAGTGGGCGCTACTGTATGTTGATGAAACTCGAGGGAAAAAAAATCAGCGAAAACCACAGAAAGTCCAGAAAAGAAAAGTGACTTTGACAAACCCGCAAATGATGAATCGGACCCCGAGTGTAAAGTGTCGCCATGTCTCACAGAATGGAAATGGAGAAGGAGCTCGGGTCAGTATTACTTATCAGCAAGAGGTGGCGGTGTAAGAATACCAGTAAGGCCGCAGCTATACTCAGTGACACCAAGAGGATGGGCCCTGATGGCCTCCGTTACTTCCTGCACAGATGGAATAGTGATTCCTGCAGCGTCATCCGTGTTTGATGCTTGCACCTCACTCACTACCACTTACATCTTCATTTATTATTTTATATACTGTGAAAGGATAATGGACAATATTATATAACATAAGAGTAAAAATACATTTCGCACCAAACATCATCAGGGTTCTGAGATAGAAGCAAGGTAAGTGACAGCAACGCTGCCCTCTGATGGCGGTTCTAGCAGGGCGATGATGGATGCTGTGGGTCGGCGGTGATGGAAGAAGTGTGCCAGCGCTGCGCTCATCGTACCCTGAGCCTAAATCATCACTATTGATTTTGGATGTCATGAATACCGGCGATGAAATAAACTGTGGTGAACGCACTGCTGCCCCACACATGGGTATACGCTTCCTGATTTAGGCTGTTTGGTGTCATCCTCCTTCTCCTCATCATCCACCACCACTAGAACACGAGGGTGTCCGTGTTCCGTGATGCTACAGCCACTCTAGTTTTATTGCATGGTTGTTTTATGTTGCCCGTAAAACAATTTGAAAAAATATGTACCCCCCACGGGGAAATGTTTCATTCCAAGTATAGGAGACCAGCTCCTTTAAATTGGGAAAAGATTAATAGGAGGACATCCTCCACATCTCTTCAGACACCACCACTAGAGCACCAGGGTGACGGTGTTCCTTGATGTTACAGCCACTCTAGTTTTTTGCAAGGGTGTTTATGATGCCCATAAAAAAAATTAAAAACATTTGATGTGTACCACCCAGGGGGAAATGTTTGTCAGCCCATACACTTAGTGTATGGGCATTCCAAGTATAGTTAAATAAAAAAAAAAGTATAATGGGAACTTTGATTTCATGTGGCCATCCACAACGTCTGTTCAAAGGCTTATTGGGGTGCGTGTAACTTTGGTGCAGGGCAGGCCTTGCATTCAATGCATAAGCAAACAGTATGGCATTACCAAATGAAAAATATTGTGAACTTTGGTTTCCTGTGGCCATCCAGGACGTCTGTTCCAAGGGTTATTGGGGTGCATGTAACTTTGGGGCAAGGCAGGCCTTGCATTCAAGTAAACATTTTTTTAGGAGTCCCTCCTGTACGTCTTGTGAAAGGGGTATTGGGGTCCGTCCTAATTTTTGGCAGCCCAGCCACTCACTGCATAGGAGACCCACTGTTTAATAATGGCCCTTTAAGAATATTAATGCCCTCTGATGCCCCTCTGAAAATAGGCTTTCTGACTTTCAGAGTCCCTCCTCTATAAATTAAACAAGATGTGTCTGATGATGTGTCACACACCACATGGCCAGCTAGGGTTGTTAAATGTTGCAATGACATTTCCCAGTGAATGCATTTGTATTGGTTGAAAGCAATGCTAAAGTTGAAAAACACAAACGCTTTAGTAATTGTTCAGCTCCTCACAGTGACTGAGACTTACAAGATCAGTGCCTGGAGGGGTGTCTAAACTTTTGCAAATTACCGATTATACATCTGTAAAACCTTTCACATGTAATGGTGTGCTTTAACAGGCTGTTGGATCTCACTGTGTGGCGTTACTGACGCTAAGGTGCTGACTGTGACGACTCCTGGAGTGGACCCTATGGGTCATGACACCAACCCACTCTGGGCGAGCTGACCTAGTGAGGACCACCCCCTATACAGGGAGTGTCAGGGGAAGACCCAGGGGGGGCAGAGTACCACGACTGCTGGAACCAGGTGGTCGGCTCACAGAAGACACGAGTGATTGTGTCTAGCAGGGAACTTGCAAAGCATGGACACAAGGGCACGCAGAACATAGGACAGTACAAGGCGTGTGCACGAAAGTACGGAGGGTTCAGGACAGTACAGGGCCTGTACACGGGGGTTCGCTGAATACTGGATAGTGCAAGGCGAGTATACGGGAGCACGTATGGCGCGCACTGACAAGCACGCGCGGGTGAGGGCAAAGCAGGGCGCGTGTAAGGCACGCATGCCTGGGTACAAGGCAAGACAGACCACATGCTGGGAAGCACGTCAGAGCACAGGGTTAGACAGAGTGCACGCTGGAAAGCACACCTGAGTGCAAGGCAGAAGGTGTGCTAAGAAGCACAACAGGACAAAGGCAGGAGCTGAGCATGTGCTAAGGAGCACGACAGAGCAGAGCATGTGCTAAGGAGCACGAAAGAGCAGAGCGTGTGCTAAGGAGCACGACAGAGCAGAGCGTGTGCTAAGGAGCATGACAGAGCAGAGCGTGTGCTAAGCAGCACGACAGAGCAGAGCGTGTGCTAAGGAGCACGACAGAACAGAGTGTGTGCCAAGGAGCACGACAGAGCAGAGCGTGTGCTAAGGAGCACGACAGAGCAGAGCGTGTGCCAAGGAGCACGACAGAGCAGAGCGTGTGCCAAGGAGCACGACAGAGCAGAGCGTGTGCCAAGGAGCACGACAGAGCAGAGCATGTGCCAAGGAGCACGACAGAGCAGAGCGTGTGCCAAGGAGCACGAGCAGAGCGTGTGCCAAGGAGCACAACAGAGCAGAGCGTGTGCCAAGGAGCACGACAGAGCAGAGAGTGTGCTAAGGAGCACGACAGAGCAGAGCGTGTGCTAAGGAGCACGACAGAGCAGAGTGTTATGAATGAGTCACCGTAGGAGGCAAAAGCAGAAATACAAGCTAAGTCCAGAAAACCAGAGAAGTTGGCAACTATCAGATTGCAGACCCCTGAACCTATCAACACAACTAGCAGTAGCCGTGGGGGGTTCCTACGATGCCCTAGACCCCTCGATCACAGCCGGAGAATTACATAGGCCTAAAGAAAGAAAGGGGAAATCTAAACTGCCCCAGAGCAGAACCCAAAGCAATAGGCAGCCCCCAACATATAATGACGGTGAAGCAAGATGAAAATACTAACACAGACAGAAAGATAGACTGAGCAAAGACGGGGCCCAAAACTACCTAGATAGGAAAGGACAGGAAGGCTGCTGTCTGCAATCTGCCAAAACCCTATCAAAGACATAAGCCAACAAGCTGATATGAAAAAGGCCCTGAAGCAGCTAGGCTTCAAAAACTAAATCAGCACTCAGGTATTTTCAGAAGACAGAGCTAAATGAATTCAGCACTCCCCAGCAGGGAATGGCAGAAATCCAGAAAAACAAAGCAAAACAAAGTCAAAGCACCAAAGCAAAAGGCCGAGCAGCAAACTTAGCTTTAGAGGAGCAGGAATTCAGACTGGTCTCCAAGGATCCCACAGAGAAATCAACCGCAGGGCAGAAGGGCGTCGGCAGCCTTATATCCAGTCAGTAACTCCACTCAGCCAGTCATCATCATCAGCCTCAGGTGTTTGATAATCAGGCTCACTACCTTTCTTTACCAGAAGAGGGAGTTCCTCGGGCCTCAGTAATGAAGGGGAAAATGAACTCACAACAGCAGAGCGTGTGCTAAGCAGCACGACAGAGCAGAGCGTGTGCTAAGGAGCACGACAGAGCAGAGCGTGTGCCAAGGAGCACGACAGAGCAGAGCGTGTGCCAAGGAGCACGACAGAGCAGAGCGTGTGCCAAGGAGCACGACAGAGCAGAGCGTGTGCCAAGGAGTACGACAGAGCAGAGCGTGTGCCAAGGAGCACGACAGAGCAGAGAGTGTGCTAAGGAGCACGACAGAGCAGATCGTGTGCTAAGGAGCACGACAGAGCAGAGTGTTATGAATGAGTCACCGTAGGAGGCAAAAGCAGAAATACAAGCTAAGTCCAGAAAACCAGAGAAGTTGGCAACTATCAGATTGCAGACCCCTGAACCTATCAACACAACTAGCAGTAGCCGTGGGGGGTTCCTACAATGCCCTAGACCCCTCGATCACAGCCGGAGAATTACATAGGCCTAAAGAAAGAAAGGGGAAATCTAAACTGCCCCAGAGCAGACCCCAAAGCAATAGGCAGCCCCCAACATATAATGACGGTGAAGCAAGATGAAAATACTAACACAGACAGAAAGATAGACTGAGCAAAGACGGGGCCCAAAACTACCTAGCTAGGAAAGGACAGGAAGGCTGCTGTCTGCAATCTGCCAAAACCCTATCAAACACATAAGCCAACAAGCTGATATGAAAAAGGCCCTGAAGCAGCTAGGCTTCAAAAACTAAATCAGCACTCAGGTATTTTCAGAAGACAGAGCTAAATGAATTCAGCACACCCCAGCAGGGAATGGCAGAAATCCAGAAAAACAAAGCAAAACAAAGTCAAAGCACCAAAGCAAAAGGCCGAGCAGCAAACTTAGCTTTAGAGGAGCAGGAATTCAGACTGGTCTCCAAGGATCCCACAGAGAAATCAACCGCAGGGCAGAAGGGCGTCGGCAGCCTTATATCCAGTCAGTAACTCCACTCAGCCAGTCATCATCATCAGCCTCAGGTGTTTGATAATCAGGCTCACTACCTTTCTTTACCAGAAGAAGGAGTTCCTCAGGCCTCAGTAATGAAGGGGAAAATGAACTCACAACAGCAGAGCGTGTGCTAAGCAGCACGACAGAGCAGAGCGTGTGCTAAGGAGCACGACAGAGCAGAGCGTGTGCCAAGGAGCACGACAGAGCAGAGCGTGTGCCAAGGAGCACGACAGAGCAGAGCGTGTGCCAAGGAGCACGACAGAGCAGAGCATGTACCAAGGAGCACGACAGAGCAGAGCGTGTGCTAAGCAGCACGACAGAGCAGAGCGTGTGCTAAGGAGCACGACAGAGCAGAGCGTGTGCTAAGGAGCACGACAGAGCAGAGCGTGTGCTGAGCAGAGCGTGTGCTAAGGAGCACGACAGAGCAGAGCGTGTGCTAAGGAGCACGACAGAGCAGAGCGTGTGCTAAGGAGCACGACAGAGCAGAGCAAGTGCCAAGGAGCACGACAGAGCAGAGCGTGTGCCAAGGAGCATGACAGAACAGAGCATGTGCCAAGGAGCACGAAAGAGCAGAGCGTGTGCTAAGGAGCACGACAAAGCAGAGCGTGTGCTAAGGAACACGACAGAGCAGAGCGTTTGCTAAGTAGCACGTCAGAGCAGAGGATGTGCCAATGAGCATGACAGAGCAGAGCGTGTGCTAAGGAGCACGACAGAGCAGAGCATGTGCCAAGGAGCACGACAGAGCGTGTGCCAAGGAGCACGACAGAGCAGAGCGTGTGCCAGGGAGCACGACAGAGCAGAGCATGTGCCAATGAGCACGACACAGCAGAGCGTGTGCTAAGGAGCACGACAGAGCAGAGCATGTACCAAGGAGCACGACAGAGCAGAGCATGTGCCAATGAGCACGACAGAGCAGAGCGTGTGCTGTTGTGAGTTCATTTTCCCCTTCACCATTGAGGTCTGATGAACTCCCTCTTCAGGTGAAGGAAGGTAGTGAGGCTGATTACAAAGCACCTGGGTATGATGATGATGACTGGGTGACGGTATTTGCTGACTGGATATAAGCCAGCCGACGCCCTTCTGCCTTGCTGGTGATCTCTCTGAAGGATTCTTGGAGACCAGTCTGATTCCTGCTCCTCAAAAGCTAAGTTTTTCTGCTCTGCCTTTTGCATTTGTGTTCTGTTTTGCTTTGCCTTGTTTTTTTCTGGATTTCTGCCATTCCCTGCTGGGGTGAGCTGAATTCCTTTTTGCTCTGTCTTCAGAAAATACCTGAGTGCTGATATAGTCTTTTTGAAGCCTAGCGTCCTCAGGGCCTTTTTCCCCATCAGCCTGTTGGCCCCTGTTTTGATAGGGTTTTTGGCGGATTGCAGACAGCAGCTTTTCTATCCTGTCCTATTTAGTTAGCTTGGGCCCCATCATTTGCTCAGCCTATCTTTCTATCTGTGTGAGTGTTTTTTCATCTTGCTTCACCGTCATTATATGTTGGGGGCTGCCTATTGCTTTGGGGTCTGCTCTGGGGCAGTTTAGATTTCCCTTTCTGTCTTTAGGCTATGTAGTTCTCCGGCTGTGATCGAGGGATCTAGGGCACCGGAGGAACCCCCCACGGCTACTGCTAGTTGTTGTTGATAGCTTCAGGGGTCTGCAATCCGATAGCTGCCAACTTCTCTTGTTTTCTGGACTTAGCTAGTATTTCTGTTTTTGCCTCCTACGGTGACTCATTCATAACAGAATCACCAGCCCATACCGCAGATCCTAGGGTACTCAATAGCAGGAAAGAATTGTAAAAAAAAAAAAAAAAAAAGTGTGTATATTTTTTTCTCTATATCTCTGAGGCCGTAGGGGGAATTTTTTTTTTCTCTCAATGGAGATAAAGCAATTGTCTGATCGTGTGGAGCAGCTCGCTGTGGAAGTGCGGGGAATTTCCGCCTACCTTGCTCATTCACATGCTGCTGAACCAAAGATCCCTACTCCTGATGTGTTTTTTGGGGATCGGTCTAAATTTTTGAATTTCAAAAATAATTGTAAATTATTTTTTGCCTTAAAGCCTAACTTGTCAGGGAGCTCCGCGCAGCAGGTTAAAATTGTCATCTCTTTGCTGCGTGGCGATCCCCAGGATTGGGCGTTTTCTTTGAAACCAGATGATCCTATTCTGACTAATGTGAATGCATTTTTTCAAGCCTTGGGGTTGTTGTATGACGAACCTAATGCTATTGATCAGGCTGAAAAGACCCTGTTGGCATTGAGCCAGGGTCGAGATCCTGCAGAATTGTACTGTCAAAAATTCCGAAAGTGGGCGGTCCTTACTACCTGGAATGATAATGCCTTGGCAGCTCTCTTTCAGAAGGGATTGTCAGAAGCCGTAAAAGATACTATGGTGGGATTTCCTGTTCCCTCTGGTCTTGACGATTCTATGTCATTAGCCATTCAGGTTGCTCGGCGTTTACGTGAACGCAGGACTGCACGAGAGGTGTGGCCACCTGTTGAACAAGTGTCTGAACCTATGCAATGTGATAAAGTTTTGTCCAGGGAGCAAAGTCAGGAGTTCAGAAGGCGTAATAAGCTGTGTTTTTTTTGTGGAGATGCCTCGCATATTATTTCTGTCTGTCCTAAACGAGAGAAACGCTTTGCACACTCGTTTTCTGTGGGTGGTGTTCAACCTAAGTTTCTTCTGGCAATTACTCTGATCTGCTCCCTGTCCACATTTTCCGCCAAGGCTTTTGTGGATTCGGGAGCAGCCCTGCATCTAATGGACTTGGATTTTGCTAAACGCTGTGGATTTCCGATGACACCTCTGTGGACGCCTATCCCTTTGAGAGGGATTGATGCCACTCCTTTGGCGAAAAATAAACCTCAGTTTTGGACCCAGGTGGTAATGCGGGTCGCCCCAGACCATCAAGAAAATTGCAGATTTTTGGTGTTGCATAATTTGCATGATACCATTGTTCTGGGGTTTCCCTGGTTGCAAATTCATAATCCAGTTTTGGATTGGAAATCTGTGTCTGTGGTGAGTTGGGGTTGTCGGTGTGCCCTTAGTGAGGCTCCGTTTTTTTCCACCTCTCCTCAGTCGCATGATGTTCCTGACTATTTGGCGCACTTTTATGATGTATTTAGTGAGAATGAGTCTGCGTCTTTGCCTCCTCATAGGAGTTATGACTGTGCAATTGAACTGAGCCCGGGGTGTAAATTTCTCAAGGGTCGGCTCTTCAATTTATCTGTACCCGAGCACGAGGCTATGTGATCCTATATTAAGGAGGCGTTGGAGAAGGGTCATATTAGACCATCCTTTTCACCCTTAGGTGCTGGTTTTTTTTTCGTGGCCAAAAAGGATGGTTCATTAAGGCCTTGTATTGATTATCGTGCCGTCAACAAAATTACTATTAAATATCAGTATCCGTTACCCCTGATTTCGGATCTATTCTCCAGAGTTAAAGGTGCTTGCTGGTTTACCAAGCTTGACCTCAGGGGGCGTATAATCTTATCCGCATTAAGCAGGGGGATGAATGGAAGATGGCGCTTAATACTCCGGAGGGACATTTTGAGTACCTGGTGATGCCTTTTGGG
Source organism: Dendrobates tinctorius (assembly GCF_039654945.1). Classification (NCBI taxonomy): domain Eukaryota; kingdom Metazoa; phylum Chordata; class Amphibia; order Anura; family Dendrobatidae; genus Dendrobates; species Dendrobates tinctorius. Next base: position 4,064,326 of record NW_027361819.1, read on the forward strand.
CTCATTAATGCCCCTTCTGTCTTCCAGTGCTTCATGAATGATATTTTCCGAGACTTTGTGAATAAATTTTTGATTATCGATCTGGATGATATTTTGATCTTCTCCAAGGATTGGGATTCTCATGTGGAACATGTTCGGACGGTGTTCCGGATCTTGAGGGAGAATTCCCTGTATGTCAAAGGATCGAAATGCCTTTTTGGGGTACAGAGGATTTCTTTTTTGGGATTTATTTTGTCTCCGTCAACTATTGAAATGGACCCGGCCAAGGTACAGGCCATTTATGATTGGGTTCAGCCCACTTCTTTGAAGGCCCTCCAGAAGTTTTTGGGTTTTGCTAATTTTTATCGGAAATTTATAGCAAAATTTTCTAGTATTGCCAAGCCATTGACTGATCTGACTAAGAAGGGTGCTGATGTGTTGAATTGGTCTCCAGAGGCTGTTTCTTCCTTTCAGGAGCTGAAGCGAAGATTCACTTCTGCCCCGGTTTTGCGGCAACCTGATGTCTCACTCCCGTTCCAGGTAGAGGTGGACGCTTCTGAGATTGGTGCAGGAGCGGTTTTGTACCAAAAGGATCCTGTAACATCTAAAATGAATCTCTGTGCTTTCTTTTCCCGAAAGTTCTCTCCATCTGAATGTAACTATGATGTGGGGAATCGGGAACTGTTAGCCATGAAATGGGCATTTGAGGAGTGGAGACATTGGTTGGAGGGAGCTAAACATCAAGTCGTGGTCCTCACTGACCACAAGAATTTGATTTCCCTGGAGTCAGCCAAACGCTTGAACCCTAGACAGGCTAGGTGGGCCTTGTTTTTTACACGTTTTGATTTTGTGGTCTCGTTTCTTCCTGGCACTAAGAATGTCAAGGCTGACGCTCTCTCTAGGAGCTTCTTTGCTGATTCTCCTGTGGTGACCAAACCTGCTACCATCTTAGGCGAAGGGGTAGTTCTTTCTGCCATCTCGCCCGATTTGAGACGTGCTCTGGAAGAGTTCCAGGAGGACAAACCTGAGCGTTGTCCCAGGGGAAAGTTGTATGTTCCTGACCAGTGGAAGAAGAGAGTGATGTCTGAAGTTCATTGCTCTGCATTGGCTGGTCATCCAGGTATTTTTGGTACTAGAGATCTGGTGAGTCGGTCTTTTTGGTGGCCCGCCTTGTCTCGTGATGTCAGGAATTTTGTGCAGTCCTGTGGGACTTGCTCCCGGTCTAAACCTTGTTCTCGCTCTAGTGGGTTGTTGATGCCTTTGCCGGTCCCCAGGAGGCCATGGACCCATATTTCAATGGATTTCATCTCTGATATGCCTGTCTCTCAGAGAATGACTATTATTTGGGTGATTTGCGATAGGTTCTCTAAGATGGTTCATCTTGTACCACTCCCTAAGTTGCCATCTTCCTCTGAGTTGGTGCCCCTGTTTTTGCAACAGGTGGTTCGCTTGCACGGGATTCCTGAGAACATTGTATCTGACAGAGGAGTTCAGTTTGTGTCTAGATTTTGGAGGACTTTCTGTTCCAAGCTGGGAATTCAGTTGTCCTTCTCCTCTGCTTTTCACCCTCAGACCAATGGGCAGACGGAGAGAACAAACCAGACCTTGGAGTCGTATTTGAAATGTTTTATTTCCGCTGATCAGGATGATTGGGTTTCATTTTTGCCCTTGGCCGAATTTGCTTTAAATAATAGAGCTAGTTCTGCCACTTTGATGTCACCTTTTTTTTTGTAACTTTGGGTTTCATCCTCGATTTTCTTCAGGGCAGGTGGAGCCTTCTGCCTGCCCAGGTGTTGACACTGTGGTGGAGAGAATGCACCAGATCTGGGACCAAGTGGTGGATAAGTTATCTCTTTCCCAGGAAAAGGCCCAGCGGTTTTCCAACCGACATAGGACCATTGGTCCCCAGTTTAAGATTGGAGATATGGTTTGGTTATCATCAAAAAATATCGCTATGAAGGTGGCTTCTCCTAAGTTTAAGCCTAGATTTATTGGACCTTACAAGATTTTGGAGATTATTAATCCGGTCTCTTCGTTTGGCTCTTCCTGTCACATTTAAAATCCATAATGTGTTTCATAAGTCTTTGTTGAAGAGGTTTGTTGAACCAGTTGTTCCTGTGGTGGCACCTCCGGACCCTGTATTGGTTGAAGGTAACATGGAATATGAGGTAGAGAAAATACTGGATTCCCGTCTGGCTAGACGGAGACTCCAGTATTTGGTTAAGTGGAAGGGTTATGGTCAGGAGGATAATTCCTGGGTCTCTGCCTCTGATATTCATGCCAAAAGATTGGTGCGTGCCTTTCATCGGACTCACCCTGATCGCCCTGGTGGCGTGGATGAGGGTTCGGTGACCCCTCCTCAAGGGGGAGGTACTGTTGTGAGTTCATTTTCCCCTTCACCAATGAGGTCTGATGAACTCCCTCTTCAGGTGAAGGAAGGTAGTGAGGCTGATTACAAAGCACCTGGGTATGATGATGATGACTGGGTGACGGGAATTGCTGACTGGATATAAGCCAGCCGACGCCCTTCTGCTTTGCTGGTGATCTCTCTGAAAGATTCTTGGAGACCAGTCTGATTCCTGCTCCTCAAAAGCTAAGTTTTTCTGCTCTGCCTTTTACATTTGTGTTCTGTTTTGCTTTGCCTTGTTTTTTCTGGATTTCTGCCATTCCCTGCTGGGGTGAGCTGAATTCCTTTTTGCTCTGTCTTCAGAAAATACCTGAGTACTGATATAGTCTTTTTGAAGCCTAGCGTCTTCAGGGCCTTTTTCCCTATCAGCCTGTTGGCCCCTGTTTTGATAGGGTTTTTGGCGGATTGCAGACAGCAGCTTTTCTATCCTGTCCTATTTAGTTAGCTTGGGCCCCATCATTTGCTCAGCCTATCTTTCTATCTGTGTGAGTGTTTTTTCATCTTGCTTCACCGTCATTATATGTTGGGGGCTGCCTATTGCTTTGGGGTCTGCTCTGGGGCAGTTTAGATTTCCCTTTCTGTCTTTAGGCTATGTAGTTCTCCGGCTGTGATCGAGGGGTCTAGGGCACCGTAGGAACCCCCCACGGCTACTGCTAGTTGTTGTTGATAGCTTCAGGGGTCTGCAATCCGATAGCTGCCAACTTCTCTTGTTTTCTGGACTTAGCTAGTATTTCTGTTTTTGCCTCCTATGGTGACTCATTCATAACAGTGTGCTAAGGAGCACGACAGAGCAGAGCATGTGCCAAGGAGCACGACAGAGCGTGTGCCAAGGAGCACGACAGAGCAGAGCGTGTGCCAGGGAGCACGACAGAGCAGAGCATGTGCCAAGGAGCACGACAGAGCAGAGCGTGTGCCAAGGTGCATGACAGAGCAGAGTGTGTGCTAAGGAGCACAACAGAGCAGAGCATGTACCAAGGAGCACGACAGAGCAGAGCATGTACCAAGCAGCACGACAGAGCAGAGCGTGTGCCAAGGAGCACGACAGAGCAGAGCGTGTACCAAGGAGCACGACAGAGCAGAGCATGTACCAAGGAGCACGACAGAGCAGAGCGTGTGCCAAGGAGCACGACAGAGCAGAGCGTGTGCCAAGGAGCACGACAGAGCAGAGCGTGTGCCAAGGAGCACGACAGAGCAGAGAGTGTGCCAAGGAGCACGACAGAGCAGAGCATGTGTCAAGGAGCACGACAGAGCAGAGCGTGTGCCAAGGAGCACGACAGAGCAGAGCGTGTGCCAAGGTGCACGACAGAGCATAGCGTGTGCTAGGAAGCACGACAGAGCAGAGCGTGTGCTAAGGAGCACGACAGAGCAGAGCGTGTGCTAAGCAGCACGTCAGAGCAGAGCGTGTGCTAAGCAGCACGACAGAGCAGAGCGTGTGCTAAGCAGCACGACAGAGCAGAGCGTGTGCTAAGGAGCACAACAGAGCAGAGCGTGTGCCAAGGAGCACGACAGAGCAGAGCGTGTGCCAAGGAGCACGACAGAGCAGAGCGTGTGCCAAGGAGCACGACAGAGCAAAGCGTGTGCTAAGGAGCACGACAGAGCAGAGCGTGTGCCAAGGAGCACGACAGAGCAGAGCGTGTGCCAAGGAGCACAACAGAGCAGAGCGTGTGCCAAGGAGCACGACAGAGCAGAGCGTGTGCCAAGGAGCACGACAGAGCAAAGCGTGTGCCAAGGAGCACGACAGAGCAGAGCGTGTGCCAAGGAGCACGACAGAGCAGAGCGTGTGCCAAGGAGCACGACAGAGCAGAGCGTGTGCTAAGCAGCACGACAGAGCAGAGCGTGTGCTAAGGAGCACGACAGAACAGAGCGTGTACCAAGGAGCACGACAGAACAGAGCGTGTGCCAAGGAGCACGACAGAGCAGAGCGTGTGCCAAGGAGCACGACAGAGCAGAGCGTGTGCCAAGGAGCACGACAGAGCAGAGCGTGTGCCAAGGAGCACGACAGAACAGAGCGTGTACCAAGGAGCACGACAGAGCAGAGTGTGCTAAGGAGCACAACAGAGCAGAGCGTGTGCTAAGCAGCACGACACAGCAGAACGTGTGCTAAGGAGCACGACAGAGCAGAACGTGTGCTAAGGAGCACGACAGAGCAGAGCGTGTGCCAAGGAGCACGACAGAGCAGAGCGTGTGCCAAGGAGCACGACAGAGCAAAGCGTGTGCCAAGGAGCACGACAGAGCAGAGCGTGTGCTAAGGAGCAGGACAGAGCATAGCATGTGCCAAGGAGCACGACAGAGCGTGTGCCAAGGAGCACGACAGAGCACAGCATGTGCTAGTAAGCACGACAGAGCATAGCGTGTGCTAGGAAGCACGACAGAGCATAGCGTGTGCTAGGAAGCACGACAGAGCAGAGCGTGTGCTAAGGAGCACGACAGAGCAGAGCGTGTGCTAAGCAGCACGTCAGAGCAGAGCGTGTGCTAAGCAGCACGACAGAGCAGAGCATGTGCCAAGGAGCACGACAGAGCAGAGCGTGTGTTAAGGAGCACAACAGAGCAGAGCGTGTGCCAAGGAGCACGACAGAGCAGAGCGTGTGCTAAGGAGCACGACAGAGCAGAGCGTGTGCTAAGGAGCACGACAGAGCAGAGCGTGTGCTAAGGAGCACGACAGAGCAGAGCGTGTGCCAAGGAGCACGACAGAGCAGAGCGTGTGCCAAGGAGCACGACAGAGCAGAGCGTGTGCCAAGGAGCACGACAGAGCAGAGCGTGTGCCAAGGAGCACGACAGAGCAGAGTGTGCTAAGGAGCACGACAGAGCAGAGTGTGTGCCAAGGAGCACGACAGAGCAGAGTGTGTGCCAAGGAGCACGACAGAGCAGAGCGTGTACCAAGGAGCACGACAGAGCAGAGCGTGTGCCAAGGAGCACGACAGAGCAGAGCGTGTGCCAAGGAGCACGACAGAGCAGAGTGTGCTAAGGAGCACGACAGAGCAGAGTATGTGCCAAGGAGCACGACAGAGCAGAGCGTGTGCCAAGGAGCACGACAGAGCAGAGCGTGTACCAAGGAGCACGGCAGAGCAGAGCATGTGCCAAGGAGCACGACAGAGCAGAGTATGTGCCAAGGAGCACGACAGAGCAGAGCGTGTGCTAAGGAGCACGACAGAGCAGAGTGTGCTAAGGAGCACGACAGAGCAGAGTGTGTGCCAAGGAGCACGACAGAGCAGAGCATGTACCAAGGAGCACGACAGAGCAGAGTGTGTGCCAAGGAGCACGACAGAGCAGAGCATGTACCAAGGAGCACGGCAGAGCAGAGCATGTGCCAAGGAGCACGACAGAGCAGAGCATGTGCCAAGGAGCACGACAGAGCAGAGCATGTGCCAAGGAGCACGACAGAGCAGAGCGTGTGCTAAGGAGCACGACAGAGCAGAGTATGTGCCAAGGTGCACAACAGAGCACAGCGTGTGCTAGGAAGCACGACAGAGCACAAGGCAGAGACAGAGTATGTGCTAAGAAGCACAGTACAGGGGGCCGGAGAACAGGGAGCGACTGAGCAGGGACCAAGCAGGCCTAGCAGGGAAGCACAACAATAATCAGGCACTTCCCAAGAGGCAGCCTGATATAGGGCAAGAGCACTGGGACTTCCAGGTTAGGTCCTCCAGGACCATAGAGATGGCGTGGCTGCAGTCAGAGCAGTTAGGCCGGTTTCACATTTGCGCTTTATAGCGCTGCGACGGCCTGCGCACGGCCGCCGCTAAGCCCCGCCCCCTTCCGGCTCCCGGCCCGCACCATCCGGTCATCGCCGCCTACTAGCGCACATGGGCGCTTGCGATCTGCGCACCCTATCTTTAGCATAGGGTGCGCAGATCGTGCGCTGGCCGTGCGCTAGGAGGATTTTGCCGTGCGCTGCGCACTTTTGAAGGTGCGCCCGTGTGCGCCAAACGCAGCATGTTGCATTTCGGCGCGCACGGCGCACCTTCAAAAGTGCGCAGCGCACGGCAAAATCCTGCTAGCGCACGGCCAGCGCACCCTATGCTAAAGATAGGGTGCGCAGATCGCAAGCGTCCATGTGCGCTAGTAGGCGGCGATGACCGGATGGGGCGGGCAGGGAGCGGGGCTTAGCAGCGGCCGTCGCAGCGCTATAAAGCGCAAATGTGAAACCGACCATAAGGGCGATTATGCACGCTAGGCATAGCCATGCAGCTATAGGAGCAAGTGTGAGAGGTGCGCGTGAGCACCCGACGGGATCCCCGTAACGGCCGCGGCACCAGAAGTGGTGACGTTGGGCGAAGAGTCCCGGCACCGGGTGAGCATGGCGTAACATACTGTAACTGGTGACGTGATCTGTGACCGGTCACCATGTACCTGACCAGCAGATCTCATCCTGCAGTCCAGGTTTATTCCTGCGTTTCTTCCATGGTTCGTCCCCATAAATAATAACGCACCGTTTCTGTGCCAACATCTGGATGTGAGTCCTCGCTGGGGGAGTCAGTGTCCTTACATGCCACAAATACTCTCACTGAACTGTTTCCAAGAACTGAAGTCTGAATATCGGTCCGGGCAGTACAACAGCCTCACCGGGTCCAGAACCACCTGCTGTGTATTAACCCTTACAGCTTGTCCCCTTGCCAAGCTAGAAGACGACCAGGAGGAGGAAATGAGGGTAATAACAGGAAATAGTGTACAATTCCTTTCACTTTCAGTTTCACAGCTTAGGAGGGGATGGGGAAGACGGTGAGGGACGTCCTGGTCCAAGCGCTGGAGAACTTGGAAAAAAAATCCTTTAAAAAGTTTAAGAACAAGTTAAATGATTGGGATATTGAGGAGGGACATGACAGGATCCCGAGAGGGACGCTGGAGGTGGCAGACCCCGAGGACGTGGCGGATCTGATCAGACGATATTACATGGATTCCTATGGCATTACGGTAACCCTGGCTGTGCTAGAAGCCATAAACGAGAAACCGGAGGCGGAGGAGCTGCAGAAAGCCTGGGAGACGGGTAAGAAACGGAAAATCTGGAAGGAAAATGTTACTATAAGGGACGATAGTACAAGGGGTCCGCGGGGTGGCTGCAGCAGAGCAGAACCGGGATGTAACACTTAGTAAAGCGATGGTGGTACAGAGGATGGAGATGTCACCAGAAGAAAGTAAACGTCTCTAGCAGCGACCCTGTACATCAGTGTCCAAGGAACAAACTCCGATAAAGACTCTGTTCACACGCTGCGTTTTTTTTCTTACCACAGACATAACCTGCTCTCCTGGCAGTAAAGAAACTGTTTACAAAAAGCCAGTTTTGCTCCGTTTTTTTTCTGCATTTTTATTGTCTCTTGTTCATGTTGATAAAGTTTTATTGCCTCTCCAAAAAAACCCATAATTTATCTTCCTTAGGTTTTTGCAACAAAACCTGATACCTGAGTTTTTCGCTGCGTTTTTGCACTTACCCATTGTTTCCTCTGGGCAAAAAAAAAAAACGCTGAATGAAGTGACACGCTGCAGTTTCCAAAAACGCAGCAAATCAGTCAGGAAAATAAAAGCAGTGTGTGTGCAGGGGATTTCTGAAATCTCAGACTTTGCTGGTGTTGTAAAACGCAGCTTAAAATTTGCGGTAAAAAGGGCTGCAAAAAACGCAACGTGTGAACATAGCCTTATTTATTAAAAAAAACAAAAATCAATATTCGGTGTTATCAGTGTATACACTACATCAGGGGTCCTCAAACTTTTTAAACAGGGGGCCAGATCACGGTCTCTCGGACCATTGGAGGGCCGGAATATAGTTTAAAAAAAAATTAGCACCAAATTCATATGCACACTGCACATATCTTATTTAGAAATCATAAAACAAAATAGGAACAGATACAATATTAAAAATGAAGAAGTAAAGTTAAATCATCAAGCTTACCGATTCTTTTGGGTTCTTCGAATATCCTACACTTCGAGTCCATTTTTTCTCTTTGTTGATATCATTGTTTCCTAGGGATTCAAAATTGCTATTAGTAAAATACCAACATATATACAGCGCTACCAAAACAATATACCAGCAATAAAATTGCCCACACAGAGACATACAGACTGCTCTGCCCAGCAATGCAGCCCGATCAGTGCCCAGCAATGCAGCCTGATCAGTGCCCAGCAATGCAGCCTGATCAGTGCCCAGCAATGCAGCCTGATCAGTGCCCAGCAATGCAGCCTGATCAGTGCCCATATTAGTGGAACTCCACTTTTACCTCAGGCTCAGACTAGTGTGGTGCAAGAATTCCCAAGAGGCAGCATTGGTCCCTAAAAGGCAGGTAAATGTCCCCAGTAAGCAGCACAGGTCCCCAATAGGCAGGTAAATGTCCCCAGTAAGCAGCACAGGTCCCAAATAGGTAGCACAGGTCCCCAATAGGCAGGTAAATGTCCCCAATAGGCAGCACAGGTCCCCAATAGGCAGCACAGGTCCCCAATAGGCAGGAACAGGTCTCCAATAGGCAGGAACAGGTCTCCAATAGGCAGGAACAGGTCCCCAATGGGCAGGAACAGGTCCCTAATAAGCAGATAAATGTCCCCAATAGGCAGCACAGGTCCCCAATAGGCAGGAAAATGTCCCCAACAGGTAGCACAGGTCCCCAATAGGCAGGTACAGGTCCCCAATAGGCAGGTACAGGTCCCCAATAGGCAGGTACAGGTACAGGTCCCCAATAGGCAGCACAGGTCCCCAATAGGCAGGTAAAGGTCCCTAATAGGCAGCACAGGTCCCTATTAAGCAGGTAAATGTCCCCAATAGGTAGGTACAGGTCCCCAATAGGCAGGTAAATGTCCCCAATAGGCAGGTACAGGTCCCCAATAGGCAGGTACAGGTCCCCAATAGGCAGGTACAGGTCCCCAATAGGCAGCACAGGTCCCCAATAGGCAGGTACAGGTCCCTAATAGGCAGCACAGGTCCCTAATAAGCAGGTAAATGTCCCCAATAGGCAGGTACAGGTCCCCAATAGGCAGGAACAGGTCCCCAATAGGCAGGTACAGGTCCCCAATAGGCAGGAACAGGTCCCCAATAGGCAGGTACAGGTCCCTAATAGGCAGCACAGGTCCCCAATAGGCAGGTACAGGTCCCTAATAGGCAGCACAGGTCCCCAATAGGCAGGTACAGGTCCCTAATAGGCAGCACAGGACCCTAATAAGCAGGTAAATGTCCCCAATAGGTAGCACAGGTCCCTAATAGGCAGGTAAATGTCCCCAATAGGCAGGTACAGGTCCCCAATAGGCAGGTACAGGTCCCTAATAGGCAGGTACAGGTCCCCAATAGGCAGGTACAGGTCCCCAATAGGCAGCACAGGTCCCCAATACGTAGCACAGGTCCCTAGTAGGCAGGTAAACATCCCCATTTTGCAGCACAGGTCCCCAATAGGACCCGGAGTTAAAAAAAAAAAAAACAGTATTCACCTATGTCCCCCGCTGTTCTGAAGAGGCGCCCGCTCGTCTCGGTCTTTTTCCGGCACAGGCGGCGTTACGTCATTAGGCCGCGCAGCCGGCGTGATGACAATCACGTCGTCTGTGTGGTCTCTGCTTGAGGGCTTCACAACGCCTTTCCTCGGCGCCTCGTCCCGCCCGCGAGTTTGCAGTCTAGTTCTTTAATGGGCGTGTCAGGGGGGGTGGCAGTGTTTGTGAGCTGCAGCGCTGATTGGTTCATCACGGCTGCAGCGCTGATTGGTTCACCACGGCAGTGAGGGCGGTGCAATCAGTGCGGTTAATGTCAGCCTAGCCAGGGGCCGGGTAAAAGTCCTTTGTGGGCCGCATGTGGCCCGCGGGCCGTAGTTTGAGGACCCCTGCACTACATCATATACAGTGGAGAAAAAAGTATTTGGTCAGCCACCAATTGGGCAAGTTTTCCCCCTTATAAAGATGAGAGAGGCCTGTAACTGACATCATAGGTAGACCACAACTATGAGAGTCAAAAGGAGAAAACAAATCCAGAAAATCACCTTGTCTGATTTATTTTGCAAATTATGGTGGAAAATAAGTATTTGGTCACCTAAAAACATGGAAGATTTCTGGCTCTCACAGACCTGTAACTTCTTTAAGAGGCTCCTCTGTCCTCCACTCATTACCTGTAGTAATGGCGCCTGTTTGACCTTATCAGTATAAAAGACACCTGTTGACAACCTCAAACAGTCACACTCCAAACTCCACTATGGTGAAGACCAAAGAGCAGTAGAAGAACACCAGAAACAAAATTGTAGCCCTGCACCAGGCTGGGAAGACTGAATCTGCAATAGGCAAGCAGCTTGGAGTGAAGAAATCAACTGTGGGAGCAATTATAAGAAAATGGAAGACATACAAGACCACTGATAATCTCCCTTGATCTGGGGCTCCACACAAGATCTCACCCCGTGGGGTCAAAATGATCACAAGAACAGTGAGCAAAAATCCCACACGGGGGGACCTTGTGAAGACCTGCATAGACCTGGGACCACTGTAACAAAGACTACCATCAGTAATACACTACGCCGCCAGGGACTCAGATCCTGCAGTGCCAGACATGTCCCACTGCTTTAGCCAGTACATGTCTGGGCCCATCTGAAGTTCGCTAGAGAGCATTTGGATTACCCAGAAGAGTATTGGGAGAATGTCATATGGTCCGATGAACCCAAAATAGAATTGTTTGGTAGAAACAAAACTCGTCATATTTGAAGGAGACAGAATGCTGAGTTCCATCCAAAGAGCACCATACCTACTGTGAAGCATGGGGGTGGCAACATCATGCTTTGGGGCTGTTTCTCTGCAAAGGGACCAGGACAACTGCTCCCTGTACATGAAAGAATGAATGGAGCCATGTATCATGAGATTTTGAGTGCAAACCTCCATCCATTGGCAAGGGCACTGAAGATGAAACATGGATGGGTCTTTCAGCATGATAATGATCCCAAGCACACCACCAGAGCAACGAAGGAGTGGCTTCGTAAGAAGCATATGAAGGTCCTGGAGTGGCCTAGTCTCCAGATCTAAACTCCATAGAAAATCTTTGTAGGGATTTGAAAGTCCATGTTGCCCAGTGACAGCCCCAAAACATCACTGCTCTAGAGGAGATCTGCATGGAGGAATGGGCCAACATACCGCCAACAGTGTGTGCCAACCTTGTGAAGACTTATGGAAAACCTCTGACCTCTGTCATTGCCAACAAAGGATATAGAATAAAATGTTGAGATGAACTTTTGTTAATGATCAAATACTTATTTTCCACCATAATTTGATGATTTTCTGGATTTGTTTTCTCATTGTGACTCTCATAGTTGTGGTCTACCTATGATGTCAATCACAGGCCTCTCTCATCTTTTTTAAGTGGAGAACTTGCACAACTGGTGGCTGACTACGTTTATTTCCCCAACTATATACAGTGATAGCTAAAGGGGTTGTCCCCTCTGAAAAAACTCCCACAGGCTCAGATACATGTAGAAAACAATCTGAGCTTTACTTACATTCCCTTGGTCCAGCACAAGATTTTTTTACATGTAGAGCGGACGTGCGTCATCAGTACATGAAGCGGGCTGTGCTACACAGATAGCACCCGAGAGTGACTGCTGTGGAGCTGGGTCTGAAAAGGCCTCAAAATGTGGCCGCCACTTCTGACAGCCGTAGGCCCCCACACAACACAAGGGGAGGATGCCGATCAATTGCTGTGGCAGCTGGGGGTCTCCTGAAGGCCCCTGTGTCTGCAGTGTTAGAAGCCCGGCCTGTGGACAGTGAAATACTATCAGATTGCAGTACTGGGAATACACGATCAATTGATCAGAGGTTCAAGTTCCCTAAGAAGAATTAAAAAGTTGGAGCATGCGGATTCATTCTGGGCATAAACGTGGGCAGTGCCGGTTTATACGACGGAAGATGCGCACTTTCTCTGACCGGACAGTAGAGGGCAGGCGTGTGTCGTACGGACACCATTGTGATTGCCTCCTCTGTTATCCTGTAATCTGGGAAATGATCAGATCAGAAGCCGCTTGGGGTCTTTCTGCACTGCTACGTGGACACAGTGGTCAGCAGTTATCAAAAATGGTGTAATCTGCTCCATTATTACATATTAAAGAGAATCCGTCAGCAGGTTTTTGCTACGTAATCGGAGAGCAGCGTGATGGATGCCAGAGATTATATTGTGATGGCATCAAATAGGAATCTGCAAATGGGCACCGAAAGAAAAGGGGAAAGGGTGTTTGCTCGAATAATGGCCGCCTTGGACAGGACCACGTCTCCTGTACTCCACGGGCAAGCAGAGGCAACAAACCGCAAAATCTTAGATGCAAATGCAATGATGATGGTCCTCTATCTGCTGAAACGAGTCGATAAACTGCTGGCTGTTCTCTTGATCTCTACATCGCTCAGTTTTCCTCCCTTTTGGCTTTTATAGACTGTATTCCCTACTTTATTGCACCAATAAAAACTTTCAGAAACTTTTTGATCCTACTAATTGAAATGGAAGGAAATGATTTTTTAGACATGTTCAAGAGAGTTCAAGGGTAAAGTAGAACGAGAGTCACGTGACAGGTTCTGGAGGAAAAGGCCAAAGGAACTGCAGGGGGGTTGAAAAGGGCGTAAAAGTAGGTAGTCAAAACATAAAGACACACTTAGGGTATGTGCACATGCTGCGGATTTTTCTGCGGAGATTTGCTGCGGGTTCAAATCCGCAGCATGTCACTTCTTTGTGGTGCGGATTCCACAGCGATTTTCCATCTGTTCCATTGTCCAGGTGTCAAACCGCAGGGGAAAACCGCAGGCTAATCCGCAGATATTTAGCCAAGTCCGCGCGGAAAAATCCGCAGCACAATCCACAACGTGTGCACATAGCCTTAGAAATGATTACATTTGTGCAAAATGGGGAAAAAAGTGTGAAAATCTTTATCATAGGTGGAACACTGACTCACAGGGCGGTGTGGCTGCACATAAGGTTTCTTCCTTCTGGTACAGAGCTAATTTGCATAGTTTCATTCCAGAAATTATTATTATCTCTTAAAGACAAACTAGTATACCCAAATACAGTGGGGCAAAAAAGTATTTAGTCAGTCAGCAATAGTGCAAGTTCCACCACTTAAAAAGATGAGAGGCGTCTGTAATTTACATCATAGGTAGACCTCAACTATGGGAGACAAACTGAGAAAAAAAAATCCAGAAAATCACATTGTCTGTTTTATTTTCATTTTATTTGCATATTATGGTGAAAAATAAGTATTTGGTCAGAAACAAAATTTCATCTCAATACTTTGTGATATATCCTTTGTTGGCAATGACAGAGGTCAAACGTTTTCTGTAAGTCTTCACAAGGTTGCCACACACTGTTGTTGGTATGTTGGCCCATTCCTCCATGCAGATCTCCTCTAGAGCAGTGATGTTTTTGGCTTTTCGCTTGGCAACACAGACTTTCAACTCCCTCCAAAGGTTTTCTATAGGGTTGAGATCTGGAGACTGGCTAGGCCACTCCAGGACCTTGAAATGCTTCTTACAAAGCCACTCCTTCGTTGCCCTGGCGTTGTGCTTTGGATCATTGTCATGTTGAAAGACCCAGCCACGTTTCATCATCAATGCCCTTGCTGATGGAAGGAGGTTTGCACTCAAAATCTCACGATACATGGCCCCATTCATTCTTTCATGTACACGGATCAGTCGTCCTGGCCCCTTTGCAGAGAAACATCCCCAAAGCATGATGTTTCCACCACCATGCTTTACAGTAGGTATGGTGTTTGATGGATGCAACTCAGTATTCTTTTTCCTCCAAACACGACAAGTTGTGTTTCTACCAAACAGTTCCAGTTTGGTTTCATCAGACCATAGGACATTCTCCCAAAACTCCTCTGGATCATCCAAATGCTCTCTAGCAAACTTCAGACGGGCCCGGACATGTACAGGCTTAAGCAGTGGGACACGTCTGGCACTGCAGGATCTGAGTCCATGGTGGCGTAGTGTGTTACTTATGGTAGGCCTTGTTACATTGGTCCCAGCTCTCTGCAGTTTATTCACTAGGTCCCCCCGCGTGGTTCTGGGATTTTTGCTCACCGTTCTTGTGATCATTCTGATCCCACGGGGTGGGATTTTGCGTGGAGCACCAGATCGAGGGAGATTATCAGTGGTCTTGTATGTCTTCCATTTTCTAATTATTGCTCCCACAGTTGATTTCTTCACTCCAAGCTGGTTGGCTATTGCAGATTCAGTCTTCCCAGCCTGGTGCAGGGCTACAATTTTGTTTCTGGTGTCCTTTGACAGCTCTTTGGTCTTCACCATAGTGGAGTTTGGAGTCAGACTGTTTGAGGGTGTGCACAGGTGTCTTTTTATACTGATAACAAGTTTAAACAGGTGCCATTACTACAGGTAAGGAGTGGAGGAAAGAGGAGACTCTTAAAGAAGAAGTTACAGGTCTGTGAGAGCCAGAAATCTTGATTGCTTGTTTCTGACCAAATACTTATTTTCCACCATAATATGCAAATAAAATGAAAAAAAAACAGACAATGTGATTTTCTGGATTTTTTTTTCTCAGTTTGTCTCCCATAGTTGAGGTCTACCTATGATGTAAATTACAGACGCCTCTCATCTTTTTAAGTGGTGGAACTTGCACTATTGCTGACTGACTAAATACTTTTTTGCCCCACTGTATCTGCAGTCCTATGTAAGGCACAACGTATTCCCAGTAGAGATCACAGTACTGGCGTATGAGCACGGCTTCAGCATCTTCCTCCATGGTAGTGAGTGATGACCAGTCCTGGACTGATCTCAGGGATTCTGATTTTTGTGTTTTTCAGTGAATTGTCGTACAATCAAGACAGAAGATCAAGGAGCATCATCGGGAGGTGAGCGGTGGTCCGGAGCCTCCTCACTATAGGTCCGAGGGTAAAACCCAATAGGGAGAGTTTTCTGCTGCGAATCCTGAATGTGCGCACAAAGCCTTAGCCCCTGTCCTGTGTGTTCCTTACACACACCCATTCATTATAAGACCCTGATAGCGTCATTATGAATTGGGGGGCAGAAGACTTTATCAGGGTCTTATAATGAAATAGAGGGTGGCAGAGGATGCTAACACGTACTTAGCAAAATTTGGACCTGGGCCCCCACCTGCATGTTGGTCAGATATATAGGCCCTCGAAGCATTCTAGATCCTATAAAGACATATGTGTTCACCCCCCATATAATTATGTTCCTCATGCTGGCCCCTTTCTGGTGTAATGCCCCCATCCTGGATCCCTTCCTGGTATAATGTCCCCCATCCTAGGACCCTTCTTAGTATAATATCCTCCACCTGGGCCCCTTCATGGTATAAGTTCTGTTCATCTCAAACACATTAAAGAAAAAATATATATATTTTTACCTTCTCTCACTCCCATGCCCCGCAGTGTCCTCTTCTGTAGCTCGTGCAGGAGCAAGCAGCTGAGTTTGGCAAGGGTGCCATGGCACATCAGGTCATTGCTATGCACCACCAGTCACGGGCACGCCAACGTCAGTTGCCAACCTCAGACTGACGGGCGGTGTGTATTGCAGCGCACGATCCGGCGGTTCACCTATTTCCTTGAACACACATCCAGCTGAAATAGTCACCCTTGTCAGCGGGCCCTCAACCTGTGGCCCCAGTGCAGCTGCATCGGTGATATGTCCGAATATATATATATATATATATATATATATATATATATATATATATATATATATATACACAGTGGGAAAATAAGTATTTAGACAGCCACCAATTGTGCAAGTTCTCCCACTTAAAAAAGATGAGAGCAGCCTGTAATTGACATCATAGGTAGACCACAACTATGAGAGTCAGAATGAGAAAACAAATCCAGAAAATCACCTTGTCTGATTTGGTAAGATTTATTTTGCAAATTATGGTGGAAAATAAGTATTTGGTCACCTCAAAACATGCAAGATTTCTGGCTCTCACAGACCTGTAACTTCTTCTGTAAGAGGCTCCTCTGTCCCCCACTCATTACCTGTAGTAATGGCGCCTGTTTATAAAAGACTCCTGTCCACAACCTCAAACAGTCACACTCCAAACTCCACCATGGTGAAGACCAAAGAGCTGTTGAAGGACACCAGAAACAAAATTGTAGCCCTGCACCAGGCTGGGAAGACTGAATCTGCAATAGGCAAGCAGCTTGGTGTAATGAAATCAACTGTGGGAGCAACAATAAGAAAATGGGAGACATACAAGACCACTGATAATCTCCCTCGATCTGGGGCTCCACACAAGATCTCACTCCGTGGGGTCAAAATGAGCACAAGAACGGTGAGCAAAAATCCCAGAACAACACGGGGGGGGACCAAGCGAATGACCTGCATAGAGCTGGGACCACCGTAACAAAGGCTACCATCAGTAACACACTAGACCGCCAGGGACTCAGATACTGCAGTGCCAGACGTGTCCCCCTGCTTAAGCCAGTACATGTCTGGGCCCCTCTGAAGTTTGCTAGAGAGCATTTCGATTATCCAGAAGAGTATTGCGAGAATGTAGAACTGTTTGGTAGAAACAAAATTCGTTGTGTTTGGAGGAGACAGAATGCTGAGTTGCATCCAAGGAACACCATACCTACTATGAAGCATGGGGGTGGCAAAATCATGCTTTAAGGCTGTTTCTCTGCAAAGGGACCAGGACGACTGATCCGTGTACAAGAAAGAATGAACGGAGCCATGTATCGTGAGATTTTGAGTGCAAACCTCCTTCCATCAGCAAGCTCATTGAAGATGAAATGTGGATGGGTCTTTCAGCATGATAATGATCCCAAGCACACCGCCAGGACAATGAAGGAGTGGCTTCACAAGAAGCATATGAAGGTCCTGGAGTGGCCTAGCCAGTCTCCAGATCTCAACCCCATAGAAAACCTTTGTAGGGATATGAAAGTCCGTGTTGCCCAGCGACAGGCCCAAAAGATCACTGCTCTAGAGGAGATCTACATGGAGGAATGGGCCAACATACCACCAACAGTGTGTGCCAACCATGTGAAGACTTACAGAAAACGTTTGACCTCTATCATTGCCAACAAAGGATATATAACAAAGTATTGAGATGAACTTTTTTTAATGACCAAATACTTAATTTCCACCATAATTTGCAAAATAAATCTTCCCAAATCAGACAAGGTGATTTTCTGGATTTGTTTTCTCATTGTGACTCTCATAGTTGTGGTCTACCTATGATGTCAATTACAGGCCGCTCTCATCTTTATAAGTGGGAGGACTTGCACAATTGGTGGCTGACTAAAGACTTTTTTTCCTCACTGTATATGCACGATGAGCTTGCATACTGAGCAGTGTTGGGTCAGTCATGGGTGCAGCGGGCGATGTCTTCCTCGGCTCTAGTGACACATATTAGGACCACAATTCTATAAATGATACACATCTGGGGGTGACCAGGGAGCTGCGCCTCTGGTGGTGAGGGTGCGAACTGCACCGACAACTCATAATAAATAAATAAAAAATCCTTTAGAATAGTGCGCATATATATCAAATTAAAAAAAATATATAGATAGAGAATTTCTATGATGCACATTCATCACAATGTAACATTGCAGCCCTCCATGTCTGGACTCACCGCTTCTCTTCTTTTTTATCTTATTTTTCAGCACCGATTCAGGAAACATCCGGAGCGACATCCAGAGGTGAGAGGAGGAGAGGCTCCTTCTAAATCGTGGTCTCATCGAGTAGTGAAGTCGCACATATAGGTTACTGTCAGGAGCGGAGGACGATCAGAAAACTCATGTCTTCTGTTCTCATTACAGATCCGGAGCATTTTGTGGACAGACATCGCGCTCAGCTGATACGACGGGTGCCTCTTTTGGGCCAAGTCCTGGACGACCTCCTTCAGAACAAGCTGCTGTCACCTGACGCATATGACATGGTGCGCAGTATGAAGCCCCCCCAGGAGCAGATGCGAGAGCTGTACCGATACGTTTCATCCTGGGGGAATGAAGACAAGGAGAAGTTCCTGCAATCTCTGAAGACGCACTACGCTCCGCTAATCAAGGATCTGGAGTAGACTGAACCGCCTCGGATCAGGAGTGGAGCGTCAACTCCTGGGGTCAGTCCTGTAGCTGCAGCTATGTAGGAGGGGATGTGTCATACATCACTAGATGGTACCTTGTCCTTGATCATTCCTTTATACATAAAAACAAATAAAAAATCTTGTACCGAATTTATTGCTGGTGTTCTATCATTTTCTGAATATGAAAACACTAAAACATGAAATAGTCCCAGGCTACAGGAATATAGTCCCAGGCTACAGGAAAATAGTCCCAGGCTACAGGTATATAGTCCCAGGCTACAGGTATATAGTCCCAGGCTACAGGAATATAGTCCCAGGCTACAGGAAGATAGTCCCAGGCTACAGGAAGATAGTCCCAGGCTACAGGAAGATAGTCCCAGGCTACAGGTATGTAGTCCAAGGCTAAAGGAAAATAGTCCCAGGCTACAGGAATATAGTCCCAGGGTACAGGAAAATAGTCCCAGGCTACAGGTATATAGTCCAAGGCTAAAGGAAAATAGTCCCAGGCTACAGGTATATAGTCCCAGGCTACAGGAAAATAGTCCCAGGCTACAGGAATATAGTCCCAGGCTACAGGAAAATAGTCCCAGGCTACAGGAATATAGTCCCAGGCTACAGGAAAATAGTCCCAGGCTACAGGTATATAGTCCCAGGCTACAGGAATATAGTCCCAGGCTACAGGAATATAGTCCCAGGCTGCAGGAATATAGTCCCAGGCTACAGGAAAATAGTCTCAGGCTACAGGAAAATAGTCCCAGGCTACATGTATATAGTCCCAGGCTACAGGAAAATAGTCCCAGGCTACAGGAAAATAGTCCCAGGCTACAGGTATGTAGTCCAAGGCTAAAGGAAAATAGTCCCAGGCTACAGGTATATAGTCCCAGGCTACAGGAAAATAGTCCCAGGCTACAGGAATATAGTCCCAGGCTACAGGAAAATAGTCCCAAGCTACAGGTATATAGTCCCAGGCTACAGGAATATAGTCTCAGGCTACAAGAAAATAGTCCCAGGCTACAGGAATATAGTCCCAGGCTACAGGAAAATAGTCCCAGGCTACAGGTATATAGTCCCAGGCTACAGGAAAATAGTCCCAGGCTACAGGTATATAGTCCAAGGCTAAAGGAAAATAGTCCCAGGCTACAGGTATATAGTCCCAGGCTACAGGAAAATAGTCCCAGGCTACAGGAATATAGTCCCAGGCTACAGGAAAATAGTCCCAGGCTACAGGTATATAGTCCCAGGCTACAGGAATATAGTCCCAGGCTACAGGAATATAGTCCCAGGCTGCAGGAATATAGTCCCAGGCTACAGGAAAATAGTCTCAGGCTACAAGAAAATAGTCCCAGGCTACAGGAATATAGTCCCAGGCTACAGGAAAATAGTCCCAGGCTAAAGGTATATAGTCCCAGGCTACAGGGAAATAGTCCCAGGCTACAGGAAAATAGTCCCAGGCTACAGGAAAATAGTCCCAGGTTACAGGAATA
The DNA here is from genome assembly GCF_039654945.1 of Dendrobates tinctorius. Lineage (NCBI taxonomy): Eukaryota > Metazoa > Chordata > Amphibia > Anura > Dendrobatidae > Dendrobates > Dendrobates tinctorius. The sequence continues at coordinate 4,084,169 of NW_027361819.1, forward strand.
AAGTCTCAGGCTACAGGTATATAGTCCCAGGCTACAGGAAAATAGTCCCGGGCTACAGGAATATAGTCTCAGGCTACAGGTATATAGTCTCAGGCTACAGGAAAATAGACCCAGGCTACAGGAATATAGTCCAAGGCTACAGGAATATAGTCCAAGGCTACAGGAATATAGTCCCAGGCTACAGGAATATAGTCCCAGGCTACAGGAAAATAGTCTCAGGCTACAAGAAAATAGTCTCAGGCTACAAGAAAATAGTCCCAGGCTACAGGAATATAGTCTCAGGCTACAGGTATATAGTCTCAGGCTACAGGAAAATAGACCCAGGCTACAGGAATATAGTCCAAGGCTACAGGAATATAGTCCAAGGCTACAGGAATATAGTCTCAGGCTACAGGTATATAGTCTCAGGCTACAGGAAAATAGACCCAGGCTACAGGAATATAGTCCAAGGCTACAGGAATATAGTCCAAGGCTACAGGAATATAGTCCCAGGCCACAGGAAAATAGTCCCAGGCTACAGGAAGATAGTCCCATGCTACAGGAATATAATCCCAGGCTACAGGAATATAGTCCCAGGCTACAGGAAAATAGTCTCAGGCTACAAGAAAATAGTCCCAGGCTACAGGAATATAGTCCCAGGCAACAGGAAAATAGACCCAGGCTACAGGAAAATAGTCCCAGGCTACAGGAATATAGTCCAAGGCTACAGGAATATAGTCCCAGGCCACAGGAAAATAGTCCCAGGCTACAGGAAGATAGTCCCATGCTACAGGAATATAATCCCAATATAATCCCAGGCTACAGGAATATAGTCCCAGGCTACAAGAAGATAGTCCCAGGCCACAGGTATATAGTCCCGGGCTACAGGTATATAGTCCCAGGCTACAGGAAGATAGTCCCAGGCTACAGGAAGATAGTTCCAGGCCACAGGAAAATAGTCCCAGGCTACAGGAAGATAGTCCCAGGCTACAGGAATATAGTCACAGGCTACAGGAATATAGTCACAGGCTACAGGAAGATAGTCCCAGGCTACAGGAAGATAGTCCCAGGCTACAGGAAAATAGTCCCAGGCTACAGGAATATAGTCCCAGGCTACAGGAATATAGTCCCAGGCCACAGGAAAATAGTCCCAGGCTACAGGAAGATAGTCCCAGGCTACAGGAAGATAGTCCCAGGCTACAGGAAGATAGTCCCAGGCCACAGGAAAATAGTCCCAGGCTACAGGAAGATAGTCCCAGGCTATAGGAAGATAGTCCCAGGCTACAGGAAGATAGTCCCAGGCTACAGGAAGATAGTCCAAGGCTACAGGAATATAGTCCAAGGCTACAGGAAAATAGTCTCAGAGACTACAGGAAGATAGTCCCAGGCTACAGGAAGATAGTCCCAGGCTACAGGAAGATAGTCCCAGGCTACAGGAAGAACGTCCAAGGCTACAGGAATATAGTCCAAGGCTACAGGAATATAGTCTCAGAGACTACAGGAAGATAGTCCCAGGCTACAGGAAGATAGTCCCAGGCTACAGGAAGATAGTCCCAGGCTACAGGAAGATAGTCCAAGGCTACAGGAAAATAGTCTCAGGCTACAGGAAAATAGTCCCAGGTTACAGGAATATAGTCTCAGGCTACAGGTATATAGTCCCCGGCTACAGGAAAATAGACCCAGGCTACAGGAAAATAGTCCCGGGCTACAGGAATATAGTCCAAGGCTACAGGAATATAGTCTCAGGCTACAGGTATATAGTCTCAGGCTACAGGAAAATAGACCCAGGCTACAGGAATATAGTCCAAGGCTACAGGAATATAGTCCAAGGCTACAGGAATATAGTCCCAGGCTACAGGAATATAGTCTCAGGCTGCAGGAATATAGTCCCAGGCTACAGGAAAATAGTCTCAGGCTACAAGAAAATAGTCCCAGGCTACAGGAATATAGTCCCAGGCAACAGGAAAATAGACCCAGGCTACAGGAAAATAGTCCCAGGCTACAGGAATATAGTCCAAGGCTACAGGAATATAGTCCCAGGCCACAGGAAAATAGTCCCAGGCTACAGGAAGATAGTCCCATGCTACAGGAATATAATCCCAGGCTACAGGAATATAGTCCCAGGCTACAGGAAGATAGTCCCAGGCTACAGGAAGATAGTCCCAGGCTACAGGAATATAGTCCAAGGCTACAGGAAAATAGTCCCAGGCCACAGGTATATAGTCCCGGGCTACAGGTATATAGTCCCAGGCTACAGGAAGATAGTCCCAGGCTACAGGAAGATAGTCCCAGGCCACAGGAAAATAGTCCCAGGCTACAGGAAGATAGTCCCAGGCTACAGGAATATAGTCCCAGGCTACAGGAATATAGTCCCAGGCTACAGGAATATAGTCCCAGGCTACAGGAAGATAGTCCCAGGCTACAGGAAGATAGTCCCAGGCTACAGGAAGATAGTCCCAGGCTACAGGAATCTAGTCCCAGGCTACAGGAATATAGTCCCAGGCTACAGGAATATAGTCCCAGGCTACAGGAATATAGTCCCAGGCCACAGGAAAATAGTCCCAGGCTACAGGAAGATAGTCCCAGGCTACAGGAAGATAGTCCCAGGCTACAAGAAGATAGTCCCAGGCCACAGGAAAATAGTCCCAGGCTACAGGAAGATAGTCCCAGGCTATAGGAAGATAGTCCCAGGCTACAGGAAGATAGTCCCAGGCTACAGGAAGATAGTCCAAGGCTACAGGAATATAGTCCAAGGCTACAGGAAAATAGTCTCAGAGACTACAGGAAGATAGTCCCAGGCTACAGGAAGATAGTCCCAGGCTACAGGAAGATAGTCCCAGGCTACAGGAAGATAGTCCCAGGCTACAGGAAGATAGTCCAAGGCTACAGGAATATAGTCCAAGGCTACAGGAATATAGTCTCAGAGACTACAGGAAGATAGTCCCAGGCTACAGGAAGATAGTCCCAGGCTACAGGAAGATAGTCCCAGGCTACAGGAAGATAGTCCAAGGCTACAGGAAAATAGTCTCAGGCTACAGGAAAATAGTCCCAGGTTACAGGAATATAGTCTCAGGCTACAGGTATATAGTCCCAGGCTACAGGAAAATAGACCCAGGCTACCCGGGCTACAGGAATATAGTCCAAGGCTACAGGAATATAGTCTCAGGCTACAGGTATATAGTCTCAGGCTACAGGAAAATAGACCCAGGCTACAGGAATATAGTCCAAGGCTACAGGAATATAGTCCAAGGCTACAGGAATATAGTCCCAGGCTACAGGAATATAGTCCCAGGCTGCAGGAATATAGTCCCAGGCTACAGAAAAATAGTCTCAGGCTACAAGAAAATAGTCCCAGGCTACAGGAATATAGTCCCAGGCAACAGGAAAATAGACCCAGGCTACAGGAAAATAGTCCCAGGCTACAGGAATATAGTCCAAGGCTACAGGAATATAGTCCCAGGCCACAGGAAAATAGTCCCAGGCTACAGGAAGATAGTCCCATGCTACAGGAATATAATCCCAGGCTACAAGAATATAGTCCCAGGCTACAGGAAGATAGTCCCAGGCTACAGGAAGATAGTCCCAGGCTACAGGAATATAGTCCAAGGCTACAGGAAAATAGTCCCAGGCCACAGGTATATAGTCCCGGGCTACAGGTATATAGTCCCAGGCTACAGGAAGATAGTCCCAGGCTACAGGAAGATAGTCCCAGGCCACAGGAAAATAGTCCCAGGCTACAGGAAGATAGTCCCAGGCTACAGGAATATAGTCCCAGGCTACAGGAATATAGTCCCAGGCTACAGGAAGATAGTCCCGGGCTACAGGAAGATAGTCCCAGGCTACAGGAATCTAGTCCCAGGCTACAGGAATATAGTCCCAGGCTACAGGAATATAGTCCCAGGCTACAGGAATATAGTCCCAGGCCACAGGAAAATAGTCCCAGGCTACAGGAAGATAGTCCCAGGCTACAGGAAGATAGTCCCAGGCTACAGGAAGATAGTCCCAGGCCACAGGAAAATAGTCCCAGGCTACAGGAAGATAGTCCAAGGCTACAGGAATATAGTCCAAGGCTACAGGAAGATAGTCCCAGGCTACAGGAAGATAGTCCAAGGCTACAGGAATATAGTCCCAGGCTATAGGAAGATAGTCCCAGGCTACAGGAAGATAGTCCAAGGCTACAGGAAGATAGTCCCAGGCTATAGGAAGATAGTCCCAGGCTACAGGAAGATAGTCCAAGGCTACAGGAAGATAGTCCCAGGCTACAGGAAGATAGTCCAAGGCTACAGGAATATAGTCCAAGGCTACAGGAAAATAGTCTCAGAGACTACAGGAAGATAGTCCCAGGCTACAGGAAGATAGTCCCAGGCTACAGGAAGATAGTCCCAGGCTACAGGAAGAACGTCCAAGGCTACAGGAATATAGTCCAAGGCTACAGGAATATAGTCCAAGGCTACAGGAAAATAGTCTCAGAGACTACAGGAAGATAGTCCGAGGCTACAGGAAGATAGTCCCAGGCTACAGGAAGATAGTCCCAGGCTACAGGAATATAGTCCAAGGCTACAGGAAAATAGTCCCAGGCTACAGGAAGATAGTCCAAGGCTACAGGAAGATAGTCCCAGGCTACAGGAAGATAGTCCCAGGCTACAGGAATATAGTCCAAGGCTACAGGAAGATAGTCCAAGGCTACAGGAATATAGTCCAAGGCTACAGAAATATAGTCCAAGGCTACAGGAAGATAGTCCCAGGCTACAGGAAGATAGTCCCAGGCTACAGGAAGATAGTCCCAGGCTACAGGAATATAGTCCCAGGCTACAGGAATATAGTCCCAGGCTACAGGAAGACAGTCCAAGGCTACAGGAAAATAGTCCAAGGCTACAAGAAGATAGTCCAAGGCTACAGGAAGATAGTCCCAGGCTACAGGAAGATAGTCCCAGGCTACAGGAAGATAGTCCCAGGCTACAGGAAGATAGTCCAAGGCTACAGGAAGATAGTCCAAGGCTACAGGAAGATAGTCCAAGGCTACAGGAATATAGTTCCAGGCTACAGGAAAATAGTCCAAGGCTACAGGAATATAGTCCAAGGCTACAGGAATATAGTCCCGGGCTACAGGAAAATAGTCCCGGGCTACAGGAAAATAGTCGCGGGCTACAGGAATATAGTCCCAGGCTACAGGAAAATAGTCCCAGGTTACAGGAATAAAGTCTCAGGCTACAGGTATATAGTCCCAGGCTACAGGAAAATAGTCCCGGGCTACAGGAATATAGTCTCAGGCTACAGGTATATAGTCTCAGGCTACAGGAAAATAGACCCAGGCTACAGGAATATAGTCCAAGGCTACAGGAATATAGTCCAAGGCTACAGGAATATAGTCCCAGGCTACAGGAATATAGTCCCAGGCTACAGGAAAATAGTCTCAGGCTACAAGAAAATAGTCTCAGGCTACAAGAAAATAGTCCCAGGCTACAGGAATATAGTCTCAGGCTACAGGTATATAGTCTCAGGCTACAGGAAAATAGACCCAGGCTACAGGAATATAGTCCAAGGCTACAGGAATATAGTCCAAGGCTACAGGAATATAGTCTCAGGCTACAGGTATATAGTCTCAGGCTACAGGAAAATAGACCCAGGCTACAGGAATATAGTCCAAGGCTACAGGAATATAGTCCAAGGCTACAGGAATATAGTCCCAGGCCACAGGAAAATAGTCCCAGGCTACAGGAAGATAGTCCCATGCTACAGGAATATAATCCCAGGCTACAGGAATATAGTCCCAGGCTACAGGAAAATAGTCTCAGGCTACAAGAAAATAGTCCCAGGCTACAGGAATATAGTCCCAGGCAACAGGAAAATAGACCCAGGCTACAGGAAAATAGTCCCAGGCTACAGGAATATAGTCCAAGGCTACAGGAATATAGTCCCAGGCCACAGGAAAATAGTCCCAGGCTACAGGAAGATAGTCCCATGCTACAGGAATATAATCCCAATATAATCCCAGGCTACAGGAATATAGTCCCAGGCTACAAGAAGATAGTCCCAGGCCACAGGTATATAGTCCCGGGCTACAGGTATATAGTCCCAGGCTACAGGAAGATAGTCCCAGGCTACAGGAAGATAGTTCCAGGCCACAGGAAAATAGTCCCAGGCTACAGGAAGATAGTCCCAGGCTACAGGAATATAGTCACAGGCTACAGGAATATAGTCACAGGCTACAGGAAGATAGTCCCAGGCTACAGGAAGATAGTCCCAGGCTACAGGAAAATAGTCCCAGGCTACAGGAATATAGTCCCAGGCTACAGGAATATAGTCCCAGGCCACAGGAAAATAGTCCCAGGCTACAGGAAGATAGTCCCAGGCTACAGGAAGATAGTCCCAGGCTACAGGAAGATAGTCCCAGGCCACAGGAAAATAGTCCCAGGCTACAGGAAGATAGTCCCAGGCTATAGGAAGATAGTCCCAGGCTACAGGAAGATAGTCCCAGGCTACAGGAAGATAGTCCAAGGCTACAGGAATATAGTCCAAGGCTACAGGAAAATAGTCTCAGAGACTACAGGAAGATAGTCCCAGGCTACAGGAAGATAGTCCCAGGCTACAGGAAGATAGTCCCAGGCTACAGGAAGAACGTCCAAGGCTACAGGAATATAGTCCAAGGCTACAGGAATATAGTCTCAGAGACTACAGGAAGATAGTCCCAGGCTACAGGAAGATAGTCCCAGGCTACAGGAAGATAGTCCCAGGCTACAGGAAGATAGTCCAAGGCTACAGGAAAATAGTCTCAGGCTACAGGAAAATAGTCCCAGGTTACAGGAATATAGTCTCAGGCTACAGGTATATAGTCCCCGGCTACAGGAAAATAGACCCAGGCTACAGGAAAATAGTCCCGGGCTACAGGAATATAGTCCAAGGCTACAGGAATATAGTCTCAGGCTACAGGTATATAGTCTCAGGCTACAGGAAAATAGACCCAGGCTACAGGAATATAGTCCAAGGCTACAGGAATATAGTCCAAGGCTACAGGAATATAGTCCCAGGCTACAGGAATATAGTCCCAGGCTGCAGGAATATAGTCCCAGGCTACAGGAAAATAGTCTCAGGCTACAAGAAAATAGTCCCAGGCTACAGGAATATAGTCCCAGGCAACAGGAAAATAGACCCAGGCTACAGGAAGATAGTCCCAGGCTACAGGAAGATAGTCCCAGGCTACAGGAAGATAGTCCCAGGCCACAGGAAAATAGTCCCAGGCTACAGGAAGATAGTCCCAGGCTACAGGAATATAGTCCCAGGCTACAGGAATATAGTCCCAGGCTACAGGAAGATAGTCCCAGGCTACAGGAAGATAGTCCCAGGCTACAGGAAGATAGTCCCAGGCTACAGGAATCTAGTCCCAGGCTACAGGAATATAGTCCCAGGCTACAGGAATATAGTCCCAGGCTACAGGAATATAGTCCCAGGCCACAGGAAAATAGTCCCAGGCTACAGGAAGATAGTCCCAGGCTACAGGAAGATAGTCCCAGGCTACAAGAAGATAGTCCCAGGCCACAGGAAAATAGTCCCAGGCTACAGGAAGATAGTCCCAGGCTATAGGAAGATAGTCCCAGGCTACAGGAAGATAGTCCCAGGCTACAGGAAGATAGTCCAAGGCTACAGGAATATAGTCCAAGGCTACAGGAAAATAGTCTCAGAGACTACAGGAAGATAGTCCCAGGCTACAGGAAGATAGTCCCAGGCTACAGGAAGATAGTCCCAGGCTACAGGAAGATAGTCCCAGGCTACAGGAAGATAGTCCAAGGCTACAGGAATATAGTCCAAGGCTACAGGAATATAGTCTCAGAGACTACAGGAAGATAGTCCCAGGCTACAGGAAGATAGTCCCAGGCTACAGGAAGATAGTCCCAGGTTACAGGAATATAGTCTCAGGCTACAGGTATATAGTCCCAGGCTACAGGAAAATAGACCCAGGCTACCCGGGCTACAGGAATATAGTCCAAGGCTACAGGAATATAGTCTCAGGCTACAGGTATATAGTCTCAGGCTACAGGAAAATAGACCCAGGCTACAGGAATATAGTCCAAGGCTACAGGAATATAGTCCCAGGCTACAGGAATATAGTCCCAGGCTGCAGGAATATAGTCCCAGGCTACAGAAAAATAGTCTCAGGCTACAAGAAAATAGTCCCAGGCTACAGGAATATAGTCCCAGGCAACAGGAAAATAGACCCAGGCTACAGGAAAATAGTCCCAGGCTACAGGAATATAGTCCAAGGCTACAGGAATATAGTCCCAGGCCACAGGAAAATAGTCCCAGGCTACAGGAAGATAGTCCCATGCTACAGGAATATAATCCCAGGCTACAAGAATATAGTCCCAGGCTACAGGAAGATAGTCCCAGGCTACAGGAAGATAGTCCCAGGCTACAGGAATATAGTCCAAGGCTACAGGAAAATAGTCCCAGGCCACAGGTATATAGTCCCGGGCTACAGGTATATAGTCCCAGGCTACAGGAAGATAGTCCCAGGCTACAGGAAGATAGTCCCAGGCCACAGGAAAATAGTCCCAGGCTACAGGAAGATAGTCCCAGGCTACAGGAATATAGTCCCAGGCTACAGGAATATAGTCCCAGGCTACAGGAAGATAGTCCCGGGCTACAGGAAGATAGTCCCAGGCTACAGGAATCTAGTCCCAGGCTACAGGAATATAGTCCCAGGCTACAGGAATATAGTCCCAGGCTACAGGAATATAGTCCCAGGCCACAGGAAAATAGTCCCAGGCTACAGGAAGATAGTCCCAGGCTACAGGAAGATAGTCCCAGGCTACAGGAAGATAGTCCCAGGCCACAGGAAAATAGTCCCAGGCTACAGGAAGATAGTCCCAGGCTATAGGAAGATAGTCCCAGGCTACAGGAAGATAGTCCAAGGCTACAGGAAGATAGTCCCAGGCTACAGGAAGATAGTCCAAGGCTACAGGAATATAGTCCAAGGCTACAGGAAAATAGTCTCAGAGACTACAGGAAGATAGTCCCAGGCTACAGGAAGATAGTCCCAGGCTACAGGAAGATAGTCCCAGGCTACAGGAAGAACGTCCAAGGCTACAGGAATATAGTCCAAGGCTACAGGAATATAGTCCAAGGCTACAGGAAAATAGTCTCAGAGACTACAGGAAGATAGTCCGAGGCTACAGGAAGATAGTCCCAGGCTACAGGAAGATAGTCCCAGGCTACAGGAATATAGTCCAAGGCTACAGGAAAATAGTCCCAGGCTACAGGAAGATAGTCCAAGGCTACAGGAAGATAGTCCCAGGCTACAGGAAGATAGTCCCAGGCTACAGGAATATAGTCCAAGGCTACAGGAAGATAGTCCAAGGCTACAGGAATATAGTCCAAGGCTACAGAAATATAGTCCAAGGCTACAGGAAGATAGTCCCAGGCTACAGGAAGATAGTCCCAGGCTACAGGAAGATAGTCCCAGGCTACAGGAATATAGTCCCAGGCTACAGGAATATAGTCCCAGGCTACAGGAAGATAGTCCAAGGCTACAGGAAAATAGTCCAAGGCTACAAGAAGATAGTCCAAGGCTACAGGAAGATAGTCCCAGGCTACAGGAAGATAGTCCCAGGCTACAGGAAGATAGTCCCAGGCTACAGGAAGATAGTCCAAGGCTACAGGAAGATAGTCCAAGGCTACAGGAAGATAGTCCAAGGCTACAGGAATATAGTTCCAGGCTACAGGAAAATAGTCCAAGGCTACAGGAATATAGTCCAAGGCTACAGGAATATAGTCCCGGGCTACAGGAAAATAGTCCCGGGCTACAGGAAAATAGTCGCGGGCTACAGGAAAATAGTCGCGGGCCACAGGAAAATAGTCCCGGGCCACAGGAAAATAGTCCCGGGCTACAGGAATATAGTCCCGGGCTACAGGAAAATATTCCCAGGCTACAGGAAAATAGCCCCAGGCTACAGGAATATAGTCCCTGGCTACAGGAATATAGTCCAAGGCTACAGGAAAATAGTCCAAGGCTACAGGAAAATAGTCCCAGGCTACAGGAAGATAGTCCAAGACTACAGGAAGATAGTCCCAGGCTACAGGAAGATAGTCCCAGGCTACAGGAAGATAGTCCCAGGCTACAGGAAGATAGTCCAAGGCTACAGGAAGATAGTCCAAGGCTACAGGAATATAGTCCAAGGCTACAGGAAGATAGTCCCAGGCTACAGGAAGATAGTCCCAGGCTACAGGAAGATAGTCCCAGGCTACGGGAATATAGTCCCAGGCTACAGGAATATAGTCCCAGGCTACAGGAAGATAGTCCAAGGCTACGGGAAGATAGTCCAAGGCTACAGGAAAATAGTCCAAGGCTACAGGAAGATAGTCCCAGGCTACAGGAAGATAGTCCCAGGCTACAGGAAGATAGTCCCAGGCTACAGGAAGATAGTCCCAGGCTACAGGAATATAGTCCAAGGCTACAGGAAGATAGTCCCAGGCTACAGGAAGATAGTCCCAGGCTACAGGAAGATAGTCCCAGGCTACAGGTATATAGTCCAAGGCTACAGGAAGATAGTCCAAGGCTACAGGAATATAGTTCCAGGCTACAGGAAAATAGTCCAAGGCTACAGGAAGATAGTCCAAGGCTACAGGAAGATAGTCCCAGGCTACAGGAAGATAGTCTCAGGCTACAGGAATATAGTCCCAGGCTACAGGAATATAGTCCCAGGCTACAGGAAAATAGTCCAAGGCTACAGGAAGATAGTCCAAGGCTACAGGAAAATAGTCCAAGGCTACAGGAAGATAGTCCAAGGCTACAGGAAAATAGTCCAAGGCTACAGGAAGATAGTCCCAGGCTACAGGAAGATAGTCCCAGGCTACAGGAAGATAGTCCCAGGCTACAGGAATATAGTCCAAGGCTACAGGAAGATAGTCCAAGGCTACAAGAAGATAGTCCCAGGCTACAGTAAGATAGTCCCAGGCTACAGGAGGATAGTCCCAGGCTACAGGTATATAGTCCAAGGCTACAGGAAGATAGTCCAAGGCTACAGGAATATAGTTCCAGGCTACAGGAAAATAGTCCAAGGCTACAGGAATATAGTCCAAGGCTACAGGAATATAGTCCCGGGCTACAGGAAAATAGTCTCGGGCTACAGGAAAATAGTCGCGGGCCACAGGAAAATAGTCCCGGGCCACAGGAAAATAGTCCCGGGCTACAGGAATATAGTCCCGGGCTACAGGAAAATATTCCCAGGCTACAGGAAAATAGCCCCAGGCTACAGGAAAATAGTTCCAAGCTACAGGAAAATAGTCCCAGGCTACAGGAAAATAGTCCCAGGCTACAGGAAAATAGTCTCGGGCTACAGAAAAATATTCCCGGGCTACAGGAAAATAGTCCCGGGCTACAGGAAAATATTCCCAGGCTACAGGAAAATAGCCCCAGGCTACAGGAAAATAGTTCCAAGCTACAGGAAAATAGTCCCAGGCTACAGGAAAATATTCCCGGGCTACAGGAAAATAGTCCCGGGCTACAGGAAAATATTCCCAGGCTACAGGAAAATAGCCCCAGGCTACAGGAAAATAGTTCCAAGCTACAGGAAAATAGTCCCAGGCTACAGGAAAATAGTTCCAGGCTACAGGAAAATAGTTCCAGGCTACAGGAAAATAGTCCCAGGCTACAGGAAAATAGTCTCAGGCTACAGGAATATAGTCCCAGGCTACAGAAAAATAGTTCCAAGCTACAGGAAAATAGTCCCAGGCTACAGGAAAATAGTTCCAGGCTAAAGGAAAATAGTCCAAGGCTACAGGAATATAGTCTCAGGCTACAGGAATATAGGCATTAAAGTATAAAGAGGCTCCCAGCAGACCTGAAATACAGCGGATGCCTCCACTACTTCTACAATTACGAATACCAGCCTAACCCAAAGGGAGTGAGTCAAGCTGCAAAAGACCTCAACAATATATTCTATGCAATGGCCAGACTGTCCGACCTTAAAAAAGTCAACTACAAGAGACCAAAAGAAAAACAGATCAACGGATGGTTTGACAGAGAATGTAAAGCCGTACGGAAGACCCTGAGAACAGCCTCAAACAAGAAACAGAGACCCCAACCACCCGGGTCTGAGGGAAGCCTATGAAACCATACAAAGGCAGTACAAAACCATCCTCAGTAGGAAGAAGTAGAGTTACATCTCTACCAAGCTTATCCAACTCCAAGACGCCCTCCAAGACAACTCCTTCTGGGACCTATGGAACCACATGGGCACAAAAGACAAGAAAAACAACATCCATATCCAAAATGGCAACATCTGGCTCCAGTACTTCAGAGACCTCTATAAAGACATTCCAAAGGAAGAACTAAGCCAAGAACAGGAAAGCATAATGGCAAAACTAAAAGCAATGGAGGAAAAAGTAAAAAATTTCCAAAACCCCGTGGATGCACCTATTACATTACAGGAAGTAGCAGAGAGAATCTCTTCCATAAGATGTAGAAAAGCCGGTGGCCTGGACCGAATCTTACCAGAAATGCTGAAGTACAGACCACCAGAAATACAGGCTGCAATGGTTAAACTCTTCAATATTGTGCTAAGTGCCGGCTACTTCCCTGGTACCTGGAATCAAGGCCTCATCACACCCATCCACAAGAATGGGGACAGGTATGACCCAGCCAACTACAGAGGCATATGTGTCAGCAGCAACCTGGGAAAACTGTTCAACAGCATCCTGAACAAGAGGATCCTCAGTTTCCTCACCAAGCACAACATCCTCAGCAAGAGCCAAGCAGGGTTCATGCCAAACCACCGCACTACCGACCACATCTACACCCTGCACAGCCTCATTCAGAGCCACGTGCACAATACAAAGAACGGGAAGATATATGCCTGCTTCGTGGACTTTAAAAAGGCCTTTGATTCGGTGTGGCTCCCAGGCTTATTCCTGAAACTGCTGGAGAGCGGAATAGGAGGAAAGACCTACAATGTCATCAAAAGCTCCTACACTGAGAACCTCTGCAATGTGAGTGTGAACGGTAGAAGAATGGCCTATTTCCAGCAGAGCTGGAGAGTCAGACAAGGCTGCAGCCTAAGCCCAACGCTCTTCAACATTTACATCAACAAGCTGGCTACCGCTCTGGAATCTTCCACAGCACCAGGTCTCACCCTCCACGACGCGCAGGTGAAATTCCTGCTGTACGCAGATGACCTGCTGCTTCTGTCACCAACCGAGAAAGGCCTCCAAGACAACCTGAAAATCTTAGAGAAATTCAGCTCCACCTGGGCTCTACCGGTCAACCTAAAGAAAACCAACATCATGGTGTTCCAGAAGAGAAAGAGAAAATCAGACCAGCACCCTTCATTTGTCCTCAACAACTGCACCCTTACAGGAACGGACAAATATACCTACCTGGGCCTAGAGATTCACCGGTCAGGGAGCTTCAAACAAGCCATAGAGACCCTGAAAGACAAGGCCAGCAAAACCTTCTATGCCATCCGAAGGAAACTCTACCATCTGAAGCCACCAGTGAGAGTCTGGTTAAAAATCTTCGACTCTATCATCGCCCCAATCCTCCTGTATGGCAGCGAAGTCTGGGGCCCTCACACCTACCCAGACTGGTCAAGGTGGGATTCCAGCCCAACAGAAATATTCCACCTGGAATTCTGCAAGCACCTTCTCCAAGTCCATCGGAGCACCTCCAACAGTGCTTACCGGGCCAAGCTGGGCAGATTCCCTCTACACCTAACGGTTCTAACGAGGGCACTGTCATTCCGGGTTCACCTACAAAGGAGCAATCCAAGCTCCCATCACCATAAAGCCCTGATACATGTAGGTGAAACAGAAAAACCAGGACCCTCGGAACAGCCCACCCAAACCCAACCTGACCAAAACACCAATCACAGCAACCTGACAAAAGCCGGAATCAGGAAGATGGTAGACGAAGGCCAGGAGAGGTACGTAAGTGACTGGAAGAACGACATCATCAGCTCACAGAAACTGACCATGTACCAGAGTCTACAGAGAGACTACAGACTGGCTCCATACCTGGAGAAACTCCCGGACCCCAGAGACCGCAAGATAATGAGCCGGTATAGACTCAGTGCCCACAGTCTGGCCATCGAGGTCGGCCGACACAGGCAGAGCTACAAGCCCAGGGAGGAAAGACTGTGCCAACACTGTGACCAGGAGGCCCTGGAGGATGAGACCCACTTCCTGCTACACTGCCCCAAATACTCAGCAGTGAGGGACACTCACTTCAGGAGACTCTCACATCTCTTCCTGGATTTCATTACCATGAAGGATTCAAGCAGGGAATTTTTATGGATTAAACGTGCGCTACCAGACCATCACTCCTCACAAGTTGTGTGGTTACCATGAAGGAGGAAGAGAAAACATATATCCTGCTGGGGGAAGAAGAGAGAGCAGTGGAGATAGCAGCGCAATATGTGAGGGCATGCCATAGGCTGCGAGAAAGAGAGCTATGATATTCCATGGACTTCTATAGCCCCCATCCTGGATCTGCCCCATGCCCCCCATTCACCTTCCCTATGCCATGGACTTCTATAGCCCCCATCCTGGATCGTCCCCCATCCCCCTTCCCTATGCCATGGACTTCTATAGCCCCCATCCTGGATCTGCCCCCATTCACCTTCCCTATGCCATGGACTTCTATAGCCCCCATCCTGGATCTGCCCCCCATTCACCTTCCCTATGCCATGGACTTCTATAGCCCCACCCTGGATCTGCCCCCATCCACCTTCCCTATGCCATGGACTTCTATAGCCCCACCCTCGATCTGCCCCCACCCACCTTTCCTACAACCCCTACCCAACATCCCTACAGTCCCTAGCCCTATTCCCTTTTGTACACTTGCTTTGGCAAAACTAATGTGTATTTAGTCCTGCCAATAAAGCTTCTTTGAATCTTGAATCTAGTCCCAGGCTACAGGAATATAGTCCCAGGCTACAGGAATATAGTCCAGGGCTACAGGAAAATAGTCTCAGGCTACAGAAATATAGTCCCAGGCTACAGGAAAATAGTCCCAGGCTACAGGAAAATAGTCTCAGAGACTACAGGAAAATAGTCCCAGGCTACAGGAAAATAGTCTCAGGCTACAGGAATATAGTCTGAGGCTTGACATGCATTCCTTGTGTCAGCCACTCATGACCAATAGACAACACCAGAAGCGTCTTACCTGGGCCAAGGAGAAGAAGAACTGGACTGTTGTCAGTGGTTCCAGAGTCTGGAGGAAGAGTGGAGAGGCCACAATCCAAGCTGCTGGAGGTCTAGTGTGAAGTCTCCACCATCAGTGATGGTTTGGGGAGCCATATCATCTCCTGGTGTAGGTCCACTGTGTCTTATCAAGACCAAAGTCAGCGCAGCCGTCTACCAGGACATGTTACAGCTCTTCATGCTTCCCTCTGCCGACAAGCTTTATGGAGATGGGAATGTCATCCTCCAGCAGGACTTGGCCCCTGTCCACACTGCCAAAAGTATCAATACCTGGTGTAAAGACAACAGTATCACTGGGCTTGATTGGCTGCAAATTCGCCTGACCTTAACCCCATAGAGAATCTATGGAGTATTGTCAAGAGGAAGATGAGAGACACCAGACCCAATAACGCAGACAAGCTGAAGGCTGCTATCAAAGCAACCTGGGCTTCCATAACCCCTCAGCAGTGCCACAGGCTGATCGCCTCCATGTCATGCCGGATCGATGCAGTAATTGATGCAGAAGGAGCCCGACCAAGTACTGAGTGCATTTACTGATCACACATTTCAGTAGGACGACATTTCAGATTTTACAATCATTTTCAAGCTGGTGTTATAAAGTATTCTAATTTACTGAGATAATGACTTTTGGGTTCTCATTGGCTGTAAGTCATAATCATCAACATTACCAGAAATAAACCCGTGACATAGATCACTCTGTGTGTAATGACTCTATAGAATACAGGAGAGGCACTTCTTGTATTGAAGAACTGAAATAAATTCACATTTTGATGATATTCTAATATTGTGAGAAGCTCCTGTACTTGCAATCACTGGGAAATCCCATCCAGTAGTAATTATTATGCCACAATGGCTCTTTCTACAGATAACTTCTTAGAATTTTTATGTAGTGAGTGATTGACAGCTGCATTCTAGCATCCGTCCTACCAGGAGCCCATACACTCTAGCCACATAAGGAGAGGGGAACAATGTACATACAGAGGTGCGGCTAGAAATTAAAAACAGATCTTTTCAGCTCTTTTGCATATAAGAAAAACATGGATTTCTCTGGAAAAATACATCGGATGGCAGTTATCAAGGTATCATTTTCGTCAGCTTCCTATAACCTGCATGCCCATATAGATGGCTGATCCTACTGACAGATCCCCTTTAAATGCGGCTGTTAATCTCAACAGTGGCATTTAAATATGGCTTTACAGTATGATGCTGTATTTATGTTTTGAGGTTGGTTCTGGTGCTGTATTTATGTTTCAGCTTGGTTCTGGTGATGCATTTCTGTTTTGAGCTTGGCTCTGTTGTATTTCTGTTTTGAGCTTGGCTCTGGTGCTGTGTTTATGTTTTAAGCTTGGCTCTGGTGATGCATTTCTGTTTTGAGCTTGGTTCTGGTGATGTATTTCTGTTTTGAGCTTGGCTCTGCTGTATTTATGTTTCAGCTTGGTTCTGGTGATGTATTTCTGTTTTGAGCTTGGCTCTGTTGTATTTCTGTTTTGAGCTTGGCTCTGATGCTGTGTTTATGTTTTAAGCTTGGCTCTGGTGATGCATTTCTGTTTTGAGCTTGGTTCTGGTGATGTATTTCTGTTATGAGTTTGGCTCTGCTGTATTTATGTTTCAGCTTGGTTCTGGTGATGTATTTCTGTTTTGAGCTGGCTCTGTTGTATTTCTGTTTTGAGCTTGGCTCTGATGCTGTGTTTATGTTTTAAGCTTGGCTCTGGTGATGCATTTCTGTTTTGAGCTTGGTTCTAGTGATGTATTTCTGTTTTGAGCTTGGCTCTGCTGTATTTCTGTTTTGAGCTTGGTTCTGGTGATGTATTTCTGTTTTGAGCTTGGCTCTGTTGTATTTCTGTTTTGAGCTTGGTTCTGGTGCTGTTTCTGAATTGAGTTTGGTTCTGTTGTTGTATTTATATGATATGAGCTTGGTCCTCGTGCTATATTTTATTCATACAGCCATGGAGACAGAAATATAAAAAGGTTATAGCTCTTGGAACAAGAAGAAGAAAATTTGAAAGCGCAAAAATTAAATATCCTGGGTCCTTAGGCTATGTGCACACACTGCGGATTCACCTGCGGGTTTTGCCCTGCGGAACCGCAGGTAAAGTGACCTGCGATTTGGCCTGCGGTTTTCCCCTGCGGTTTCACACCTCTACTATTGTGAAACCGCAGCGGAATCCGCAGAAACAATTGACATGCTTCGGTTTATAAACCGCAGCAAAACCGAGCGGAAAAAATCGCAGCGTGAGCACAGCGGTTTTTAAAACCCATAGGGTTACATGGTACTGTACCATGTCTGTGGAACTGCTGCAGTTCCGCAGGGGCAAAACCGCTGTGGAACCGCAGCATAATCCGCAGCGTGCGCACATAGCCTAAAGGGATTATCGGTGTGAGAATGAAGATCACATGAAAAGGAGGAAAGAAAGAGAGGACAAGTACTGCGCTGCCTGCAAATAAGTAGCACAGGCAGTCTGAGGGTTAATACACGTTCCCGCCACTTTAGAGCCAATAGTCACTTTCAGTTTCTGTCATCTCCTTTTCTGGTTTCTGCAGGAAATACTACAACCCCAGCATAGGACAGTGCCCGCCTTCTGTGTGCGAAAGATCCTCCAGACATGGCCGGTAAGTGCACAAAAGTTCCTGAATCCAGTAGTCCGTGTATGTTGACAGACTAATACTTGTATCTAGGGAATGCCACGCAGTGCAGCTCAGTCCGCGCTTATCTACAAAGCTGGATCCTGAAAATGCGTGTACAAGAATACACGTCCCTGTATATTTATAGTGTACGGTATATACTAAAAGCCTAAGAAAAACTAGAACAGGACTCTGGAACCGGAGAACCATGCCATGCTTCCATCCACAGACTGGTCTCGAATATAGGGCAGGTGTGCATGCTCGACCTCTGTTGTATTCATGGTCTATGGGACTGCTGGAAATAGCGGAGTGCTGCACTGCACAGGCTAATAGGCAGTGAATGGAGCAGAGGTCGCGCATGCGCTCCTTCACTCCATGTAAGACAGCACTTCCAAAGAGCATCTCTTCCCAAGCCCTCGGTGTCACTTATGGAGATTGAATAACTCTGAATTCTGAGAGTAATCTTGGAATATTTCTCATCGTTATGTTACTACAGCTCCTGTGCAGACCTACAGTGGGTACGGAAAGTATTCACACCCCTTTTGCAGTCATTTGGTAAATTCAGTAACATTCATTTTTCTCTCATTAATGTACACTCTGCATCTCATCCTGACTGAAGAAAAACACAAATGTAGAAATTTTTGCAAATTTATTAAAAAAGAAAACCTGAAATCTCCCATGGTCATAAGTATTCAGCCCCTTTGCTCAGTATTGAGGAGACGCACCTTTTGAGCTAGTACAGCCATGAGTCTTCTTGGGAATGACGCCACAAGTTTTCCACCCCTGGATTTGGGGATCCTCGGCCATTCTTCCTTGCAGATCCTCTACAGTCCCGTCAGGTTGGATGGTGAACGTTGGTGGACAGCCATTTTCAGGTCTCTCCAGAGATGCTCAGTTGGGTTTAGGTCAGGGCTCTGGCTGGGCCAGTCAGGAATGGTCATAGAGTTGTTCTGAAGCCACGTGGTCCTTTGTTATTTTAGCTGTGTGCTTAGGGTCATTGTCTTGTTGGAAGGTGAACCGTCGGCCAAGTCTGAAGTCCAGAGCGCTCTGGAAGAGGTTTTCATCCAGGATCTCTCTGTACTTGGCCACATTCATGTTTCCTTTAATGGCAACCAGTCGTCCTGTCCTTGCAGCTGAAAACATCCCCATAGCATGATGCTGCCACCACCATGCTTCACTGTTGGGATTGTATTGGGCAGGTGATGAGCAGTGCCTGGTTTTCTCCACACATACCACTTAGAATTATCACCAAAAAGTTCTGTCTTCATCTCATCAGACCAGAGAATCTTATTTCTCATAGTCTGGGAATCCTTCATGTGTTTTTTAGCAAACTCTAAGCGGGCATTCATATGTCTGGCACAGAGAGGCTTCGATCGGGCCACTCTGCCATAAAGACCCGACTAGTGGAGGGCTGCAGTGACAGTTGACTTTGAGGAACTTTCTCCCATCTCTCTACTGCATCTGTGGAGCTCAGTCACAGTGATCTTGGGGTTCTTCTTTACCTCTGTCACCAAGGCTCTTCTCCCACGATTGCTCAGTTTGGCTGGACGGCCAGGTCTAGAAAGACTTCTTCAATCTTCTTCCTTTTAAAGATTATGGAGGCCACTGTGCTCTTAGGAACCTTGAGTACTGCTGAAATTCTTTTGTAACCTCGGCCAGATCTGTGCCTTGCCACAATTCTGTCTCTGAGCTCCTTGGCTAGTTCCTTTGGCCTCATGATTCTCATTTGGTCTGACATGCACTGTGAGCTGTGAGGTCTTATATAGACAGGTGTGCGCCTTCACAAATCAAGTCCTATCAGTTTAATTGCACACAGCTGGACTCCAATGAAGGATTAGAACCATCTCAAGGAGGGATCACAAGGAAATGGACAGCATGTGACTTACATATGAATGTCTGAGCAAAGGGTCTGAATATTTATGACTATGGGATATTTTGGTTTTTCTTTTTTAATAAATTAGCAAAAATTTCTACATTTCTGTTTTTTTTTCAGTCAAGATGGGGTGCAGAGTGTGCATTAATGAGAAAAAAAATGAAGTTTTTTTAATTTACCAAATGGCTGCAATGAAACAAAGAGTGAAAAATTTAAAGGTGTCTGAATACTTTCCGTACTCACTGTACGTGTCTACATGGTGACCAACAACAATCACTCCTTATACTCCATTCTATCTGTTCCATACGTCTTACAACCAGATATTTAGGAATAAAGGATAAATAAAAGAAAATAACTGGAGGATTTGACTACACTATGGCTCAGAAATCTGGTGCAAAGACTTTGAGAAGGTGGGAAACTTTTGCACAGCTCAAAGTTGAGCAAAAATGTTGTAACTTTTGGATTTTTCACGCAAGTTCCGGTCAGATCAACCAAAGTGAGCATAGCATGTGCAGGATGGGGAGTAGCAAAGACTACTCAACAAATTCTTCAAAAGTTACTCCACTTTGGATAATAAATAGGAGTTCTTCATAGTGTAATACTGTATGTTAAGGTGAAGAGAAGAAGACACGTGTAAACTCACCCTATGTAGCCGTGCTAGAAACGGGGCAGCACTGTGATGTCTGAGAAGGGGGCAATGCTGTGGTGCTATAAACAGGCACAATGCTGTGGTGCTAGAGATGGGGACAATGCTGTGGTGCCAGAGATGGGGGCAATGCTGTGGTGCTAGAGATGGGGGCAATGCTGTGGTGCTAGAGATGGGGGCAATGCTGTGGTGCCAGAGATGGGGGCAATGCTGTGGTGCCAGAGATGGGGGCAATGCTGTGGTGCTAGAGATGGGGGCAATGCTGTGGTGCCAGAGATGGGGGCAATGCTGTGGTGCCAGAGATGGGGGAAATGCTGTGGTGCCAGAGATGGGGGCAATGCTGTGGTGCTAGAGATGGGGGCAATGCTGTGGTGCCAGAGATGGGGGCAATGCTGTGGTGCCAGAGATGGGGGCAATGCTGTGGTGCCAGAGATGGGGGCAATGCTGTGGTGCCAGAGATGAGGGCAATGCTGTGGTGCCAGAGATGGGAGCAATGCTGTGGTGTTAGAGATGGGGGCAATGCTGTGGTGTTAGAGATGGGGGCAATGCTGTGGTGCTAGAGATGGGGGCAATGCTGTGGTGCCAGAGATGGGGGCAATGCTGTGGTGCCAGAGATGGGGGCAATGCTGTGGTGCTAGAGATGGGGGCAATGCTGTGGTGCTAGAGATGGGGGCAATGCTATGGTGCCAGAAATGGGGGCATTGCTGTGGTGCCAGAGATGGGGGCAATGCTCTGGTGCCAGAGATGGGGGCAATGCTGTGGTGTTAGAGATGGGGGCAATGCTGTGGTGCTAGAGATGGGGGCAATTCTGTGGTGTTAGAGATGGGGGCAATGCTGTGGTGTTAGAGATGGGGGCAATGCTGTGGTGCTAGAGATGGGGGCAATGCTGTGGTGCTAGAGATGGGGGCAATGCTGTGGTGCTAGAGATGGGGGTAATGCTGTGGTTTTAGAGATGGGGGCAATGCTGTGGTGCTAGAGATGGGGGCAATGCTGTGGTGCTAGAGATGGGGGCAATGCTGTGGTGTTAGAGATGGGGCAATGCTGTGGTGCTAGAGATGGGGGCAATGCTGTGGTGCTAGAGATGGGGGCAATGCTGTGGTTTTAGAGATGGGGGCAATGCTGTGGTTTTAGAGATGGGGGCAATGCTGTGGTGCTAGAGATGGGGGCAATGCTGTGGTGCTAGAGATGGGGGCAATGCTGTGGTGCTAGAGATGGGGGCAATGCTGTGGCGTTAGAGATGGGGGCAATGCTGTGGTGCTAGAGATGGTGGCAATGCTGTGGTGCTAGAGATGGGGGCAATGCTGTGGTGCTAGAGATGGGGGCAATGCTATGGTGCCAGAGATGGGGGCAATGCTGTGGTGCCAGAGATGGGGGCAATGCTGTGGTGCCAGAGATGGGGGCAATGCTGTGGTGTTAGAGATGGGGGCAATGCTGTGGTGCTAGAGATGGGGGCAATTCTGTGGTGTTAGAGATGGGGGCAATGCTGTGGTGCTAGAGATGGGGGCAATGCTGTGGTGCTAGAGATGGGGGCAATGCTATGGTGCCAGAGATGGGGGCAATGCTGTGGTGCCAGAGATGGGGGCAATGCTGTGGTGCCAGAGATGGGGGCAATGCTGTGGTGTTAGAGATGGGGGCAATGCTGTGGTGCTAGAGATGGGGGCAATTCTGTGGTATTAGAGATGGGGGCAATGCTGTGGTGCTAGAGATGGGGGCAATGCTATGGTGCCAGAGATGGGGGCAATGCTGTGGTGCCAGAGATGGGGGCAATGCTGTGGTGCCAGAGATGGGGGCAATGCTGTGGTGTTAGAGATGGGGGCAATGCTGTGGTGCTAGAGATGGGGGCAATTCTGTGGTGTTAGAGATGGGGGCAATGCTGTGGTGCTAGAGATGGGGGCAATGCTGTGGTGCAAGAGATGGGGGCAATGCTGTGGTGCCAGAGATGGGGGCAATGCTGTGGTGCTAGAGATGGGGGCAATGCTGTGGTGCTAGAGATGGGGGCAATGCTGTGGTGCTAGAGATGGGGGCAATGCTGTGGTGTTAGAGATGGGGGCAATGCTGTGGTGCCAGAGATGGGGGCAATGCTGTGGTGCCAGAGATGGGGGCAATGCTGTGGTGACAGAGATGGGGGCAATGCTGTGGTGCTAGAGATGGGGGCAATGCTGTGGTGCCAGAGATGGGGGCAATGCTGTGGTGTTAGAGATGGGGGCAATGCTGTGGTGCTAGAGATGGGGGCAATGCTGTGGTGCTAGAGATGGGGGCAATGCTGTGGTGCTAGAGATGGGGGCAATGCTGTGGTGCCAGAGATGGGGGCAATGCTGTGGTGCTAGAGATGGGGGCAATGCTGTGGTGCTAGAGATGGGGGCAATGCTGTGGTGCCAGAGATGGGGGCAATGCTGTGGTGCCAGAGATGGGGGCAATGCTGTGGTGCTAGAGATGGGGGCAATGCTGTGGTGCTAGAGATGGGGGCAATGCTGTGGTGCCAGAGATGGGGGCAATGCTGTGGTGCCAGAGATGGGGGCAATGCTGTGGTGCCAGAGATGGGGGCAATGCTGTGGTGTTAGAGATGGGGGCAATGCTGTGGTGCTAGAGATGGGGGCAATGCTGTGGTGCTAGAGATGGGAAGACAAAAAGACAATAATCAAATTGTCACGGTGCAGACCAAAAGATAAACACATATAACATATTATACCCCAAAAATAAAGATACACAAAGTAATATTCCAAAAAGCAACTGAAATAAACAAATATTTTTGAGCACTTTCGTGACGTCACTTGTACTCCAGGCCGTATTGTGACGAACAGTTTTTGCGAGGGGTACGGAGGCTCCATTGATAACTCATTAAGTAGCGCGCCTCATCTTATTCCTAAATGCCCATCAGTAGACTTAACGAGCCCAACGTGTTTGTTGTCTGTTACCATGGAGACACATTGTTTGTTACCGTGGAGACACACTGTCTGCACAGGAGCTGTATAAAGAAAACAATAGAATATTTTTTAATTACCAAAAGTTGCTTAAATTTTTGAGGCATCAAGTCAATGGATGACATGATCTAAACACAACGTAACTGCATTAATGAACAGAGTCTACGGCCGTTTTTTTATTCTAGTGTTAACACCTTCACGCTCCACCACATATTTATGCTTTGAATCGCTGTGTCTTCGTCCCAAAAATCGCTGCCCTGTAGGGGTTAATGGGTAGTCTAAAGCCACGCTAAAAAGAAAATATGTGATAGATCTGTCCTTGCTCTAATGGAGATCAGTTATCCATCTGCTCGTACAGAGCGGCCAATCTGAACAGGCATGCGGTATAGCGGGGGTCTACACATCTACGCAGTGGCGGGCTTGATGGGAATTTCGTTTCCCAGTTGCCATAGATTTGCCCCCACGAATTGCAAAAGATAAATATGCAACTTCAATGTAATTCAGTGCCACTAAAGACAGGTGACCTGCAATGACCATTTTGAAGGTTTTCCAATCACAAAAAATCTGCAGCAAATCCGCTCAGTGTGCATGTGGCTCAAAACCCTAACCCTCCAGCAGACAATGCAGTGAAGCCAGAGTCATTGGTCGGATCCTAGGCACAGATCTTGGCCTATGCCAGAGACAACAAATTGCAGGCAAGAATTACATAATTCATCAGAAAAGCACAAGTTTCTTATTATTTCCACGAAAGGTCTGTGGCCACAGAGAGTTACAGCCACACGAGGGAAACAGGTTTGACAATGTTTTCCAATTGCAGGAATTACAGACAAGGAGCATTTTGTGGACAGACATCGCGCCGCACTGATAGGTCGGGTGGTTTTGGTGGATCCGATCCTCGATGATCTCCGTCAGAGGAGGCTGCTGACAGGTGAACACTACGACACGGTGCGAAGCAAGACCACCTCCCAGGAGAAGATGCGAGAGCTCTACCGTCACGTGGATTCTTGGGGAAGTAATAAAGACAAGGATTGCTTCCTGGAATCTCTGAAAAAAAATAACTTGCCGCTCGTCAGGGATCTAGAAAGGAACTAAAGCCTGAAGGACACTGGCTGGAGCTCGGTTAGAGAGTCAGCTCCTGGGACCAGCGTCGTGTACTTCAGTGCTTGTCTTTGTTCATTATCGGTGATCTTCACGACCATTTTGAAATCTCTACATTGTAAATGTATAATCCTAGTCAGGGGAGAGTAGTCTTTCCACCATAGTCATATGATGCGGAAAATCACAGATGATTTCATGATTACACCAATGTATAATGACAGCACCAAAGCCAAAAACTGACGCACAAACATGACCGTTCATATAAAATTAACAAAAAGGCTCAATGAAAAATGTTGTTTTGTACAAATCGTGTCATTATGGATAGAAGAATCTTTTTTTGTGCTTGGGACTGATATCTAAGGACATCCTGCTGCATTTCTACTGAGTGGTCAGACACAGGTTCTCCTGCTTATCAGAGGTGATCACCAGGGACCAGAGACGCCAATCTAGTCTGTAGAATAAAGGGAGTGATCTGGGTGAGAGATTTCACTTAATAAATCCCAGTAGTTCATAATGACTTCACGTAAAGCAGCTCTGTCATCATCACCTATAGAAAAGCAGCACAGTATGGAGGAAACTCAGCTCCTTATTGCCTGAAAATACCAAAAAATATTAATGTTTGGATGATTATTCAATGTTAGGAGTCCGAATGTTATGAGTCCAGTGTATTCATGAGGCAGCGTTCCACCTGAATGTTATGAGTCCAGTGTATTCATGAGGCAGCGTTCCACCTGAATGTTATGAGTCCAGTGTATTCATGAGGCAGCGTTCCACCTGAATGTTATGAGTCCGGTGTATTCATGAGGCAGCGTTCCACCTGAATGTTATGAGTCCGGTGTATTCATGAGGCAGCGTTCCACCTGAATGTTATGAGTCCGGTGTATTCATGAGGCAGCGTTCCACCTGAATGTTATGAGTCCAGTGTATTCATGAGGCAGCGTTCCACCTGAATGTTATGAGTCCGGTGTATTCATGAGGCAGCGTTCCACCTGAATGTTAGGAGTCCGGTGTATTCATGAGGCAGCGTTCCACCTGAATGTTATGAGTCCGGTGTATTCATGAGGCAGCGTTCCACCTGAATGTTATGAGTCCGGTGTATTCATGAGGCAGCGTTCCACCTGAATGTTAGGAGTCTGATGTATTCATGAGGCAGCGTTCCACCCGAATTTTTTGAGTCCAGTGTATTCATGAGGCAGCGTTCCATTCGAATGTTATGAGTCCAGTATATTCATGAGGCAGCGTTCCATCCGAAAGTTATGAGTCCGGTGTATTCATGAGGCAGCGTTCCACCCGAATTTTATGAGTCCGGTGTATTCATGAGGCACCATTCCATCCAAATGTTATGAGTCCGGTGTATTCATGAGTCAGCGTTCCATCCGAATTTTATGAGTCCAGTGTATTCATGAGGCAGCGTTCCACCTGAATGTTATGAGTCCGGTGTATTCACGAGGTACCGTTCCACCCGAATTTTATGAGTCCAGTGTATTCATGAGGCAGCGTTCCACTCAAATGTTACGAGTCCGGTGTATTCACGAGGCAGCATTCTATCCGAATGTTATGAGTCCGGTGTATTCATGAGGCAGCATTCAATCCAAATGTTATGAGTCCAGTGTATTCATGAGGCAGCGTTCCATCCAAATGTTATGAGTCCTGTGTATTCATGAGGCAGCATTCTATCCGAATGTTATGAGTCCAGTGTATTCATGAGGCAGCATTCCATCCAAATGTTATGAGTCCTGTGTATTCATGAGGCAGTGTTCCACTCGAATGTTATGAGTCCAGTGTATTCATGAGGCAGCATTCCACCCGAATTTTATGAGTCCAGTGTATTCATGAGGCAGCGTTCCACTCGAATGTTACGAGTCCGGTGTATTCACGAGTCAGCGTTCCATCCCAATTTTATGAGTCCAGTGTATTCATGAGGCAGCGTTCCACCTGAATGTTATGAGTCCGGTGTATTCATGAGGTACCGTTCCACCCGAATTTTATGAGTCCAGTGTATTCATGAGGCAGCGTTCCACTCGAATGTTACGAGTCCGGTGTATTCACAAGGCAGCGTTCCACCTGAATGTTATGAGTCCGGTGTATTCATGAGGCAGCATTCAATCCAAATGTTATGAGTCCAGTGTATTCATGAGGCAGCGTTCCATCCAAATGTTATGAGTCCTGTGTATTCATGAGGCAGCATTCTATCCGAATGTAATGAGTCCAGTGTATTCATGAGGTAGCATTCCATCCAAATGTTATGAGTCCTGTGTATTCATGAGGCAGTGTTCCACTCGAATATTATGAGTCCGGTGTATTCATGAGGCACCATTCCATCCAAATGTTATGGGTCCGGTGTATTCATGACATAGCGTTCCATCCGAATTTTATGAGTCCGGTGTATTCATGAGGCAGCGTTCCACCCGAATTTTATGAGTCCAGTGTATTCATGAGGCAGCGTTCCACTCGAATGTTATGAGTCCAGTGTATTCATGAGGCTGCGTTCCATCAAAACATCATGAGTCCGGTGTATTCATGAGGCAGCGTTCCACTCGAATGTTATGAGTCCGGTGTATTCATGAGGCAGCGTTCCACTCGAATGTTATGAGTCCGGTGTATTCATGAGGCAGCATTCCATCCAAATGTTATGAGTCCAGTGTATTCATGAGGCAGCGTTCCATCCAAATGTTATGAGTCCTGTGTATTCATGAGGCAGCATTCCATCCGAATGTTATGAGTCCGGTGTATTCATGAGGCAGCGTTCCAACTGAATGTTACAAGTTCTGTGTATTCATGAGGCAATGTTCCATCCAAATGTTATGAGTCCAATGAATTCATACGGCAGCGTTCCACCTGAATGTTATGAGACTGGTGTATTCATGGCTCTAGATCTAGCAGGAGGCCGAAAACTAAACTATTCCAAACTTATCATACCCCTGCTTAAAAAACGTTGCAGTGACTGCCACTACTCTAAGGCTATGTGCACACACTGCGGATTCATCTGCGGATTTTACCGTGCGGATCCGCAGGTAAAGTTTTCTCCTGCAGTTTGACACCTGGACAATGGAATAGGTGCCAAACCGCAGCCGAATCCGCAGAAAGAATTGACATGCTGCGGATTTCAAACCGCAGCTTTTCCGCACGAAAAAAATCTGCAGCATGTGCACTGCGGATTTTAAAACCCATAGGATAACATTATACTGTACTATGTCTGCGCAACTGCTGCGGATCCGCAGAGGCAAATCCGCTGCGGATCCACAGAATCCGCAGCGTGTGCACATAGCCTAATACTACGAAGATCAAACCATGATATACTTACTGCCAAAAAGATAACAGATGCAAACTGCAATTTGCACAAACTACTCTTAACAAGTCACCAAACCTGTTTTGTCTCTGTGCTTATCCAGACGCCAAGGTTAGATGGATGTTTTGTTATTTTGGACAATTTGGTCTCTGCAGTGGTGCACAGCTGTTTTCCTAAAGGCCCCGTCACACACAGCAATCTCGTTAGCGAGATCGCCGATTTTGTGACGCCACAGCGATCTCACCAGCGAGATCGCTGTGTATGACGGGGATCAGCGACCGCCCCCCCCCCCCCCGGCGGGTATCACTGATCGTGCACTATTGTGCACGGCCGTTTTTTGATCGCTGCTCTCCCGCTGGCCAGCGCGCATCGCTGTGTGTGGCAGTGGGAGCCAATGATCAGCGACGCTCCCAGCGCTCTAAGCAGGCACTGGGAGCTGGTATCTAAGGTAAATAATGGGTTACCGTCGGCCTAACACCACACTTGCCGAACACCACAGGTGGCGTCACGAACTATTCATATAAACCATCGCATAAAACAGCCATTACTTGGGTGCCCAGGGCCACGGACTGGGTCGCCGCTGCTGTGACGCATCCCCCTGACACCGGCCCTGTACCGAGTACCCCACAGCCCTGGGAGGGCGGCCCACAGACAAAAGGACTGACCAGGGGTAGTGAAGCCCCTTTCTGACCTCCGAAGGACTGGACAGGTACTGGAAGGTGGTGCATGGTGTAGATATAGATACAGCAATATAGTGCATGGGGTACTTATAGATACTGTAATTTGGTGCATGGCAGTCATATGGGTACTGCAATATAGGGTATAGCAGGTATGTATTTGCATTGTAGTGCATGGTGAATGTACGTGATTCTTCGATATAATGTATGGCATATATGTATATACTGCAATTTAGTGCAGGGTATATATAGATACCACATTGCAGTGCATGGCGCTTGTATAGATACGTTTTAAATAACTTCCCCAATACAACATAGATACTATTGTACTATTATGGCTGATGTATTGACTGCTGTATGATATATAGCAGATGTATCACAAATACTACTGGGCAGATATACATTTTGTATTATAACTATCCTATATATGGGGCTTGGTTTATATATTTATATAAATATGTTTATGCCAATATTACTATCTTGATGTATTATTATCATATATCAGAGACATAGGGTATTACACACGATGGTATATACATATTGCCGTAGGATTCATGGCTGATATATCGATATTCCATTGTCTAGATATTTCTGGAACATACATGACTGATCGTAATACACGGCCAGCATATATATATTTTGTGTAATACGTGTGGCGGATCGACAGATATTTTACATAATGCATTGCTGATACATCCGATGATTCAGTATAGTGTATGGGGTACAGTTATGTATATGCTATTACTGAGGAGATGCCATGGCTTATAGTTTACAAAGAGATTTCCAGCCACGTGTCCCCTTTTCCGTCGGTTTCATGATACCCATTACGGTGAGGGTGATTACACAGACATTCCTGAAGGAGGAGGGAAAGGATCCAGTTACACAGAGCTGGCAGGAAGAGAAGGGGGGCTGTAGGGGGGATTGTTGATACAGCCAAGGAAATGGCGAAATTACTTCCCCCTATGTAGTGCCTGTGTTGGCATCCTGCCCTATGTGATATACGTAACATGCGGTGTATATGGATTCTATCCGCTATATGTATGGTTGTACCCAGGAATTATAAAAGTCCCACGGTATATGGGTGGACTTCAGTACACTTGGCACTTCATCTATAGGTACAGTTGTACCCAGGAATTATAGGAGTCCCACGGTATATGGGTGGACTTCAGTATACTTGGCACTTCATCTGTGTCCCCGCGGGTCATGTTTTTGGGATTTCCGTAGAGTTGCACAGGTGAGAGAATTCCTGATGCCTTGATGATACTTCCACCATCTGTGTGGTAATGGGGGGGTCCTGGGGGCGTGCCCTGTGGGTCCGTGGGGACTGGAGTTTGGGAGACACTGATCTATAGGTATAGTTGGACCCCAGAATTATAGTGCTACCCTGGTATATAGATGATATATCTACACTCCAGAAGCCCAGCATATATGACTGCAAACCTCCTGGATCATTATAAGCCTGTATATAGGGCTGTCCCCTTCAAATATGGCAGCATCTTTTATATTGTGCCCTGCTTGATGGCTCCCCCTAGTGGTGCTGCATTGGCTTTACAGTAGGTTAACAGTCATGGTATATACCCATCATTCGATTATCTACATTGCCTATGATGGTGGATAGTGCGGTGGGGAAGAGTTTACCTGGAGCCTTATCCTATATGTAATTACATAATATAAGGAATAAGTTGTGGGTGTGTAACTGGTAAAAAAAACAAAAAAAAAAACACCTCGGTGTTGAATGGGGACAATCAGTGCTGCAGACAAGAGGCAGAGCCATAAACACAAGTGCTGTCATTACTGAAGGCAGGTAGAGTTATGGACACAACAGTGCTAGCCATTAATGAGGGCCAGCAGAGACATAAACACAACAGCATCAGCCATTACTTACGGTGGGTAGAGCCATGAGCGGGGTCTCTATCCTATATGAATTCCCGTAATTTAAATAATATGGTAGGTAAAGAATGGGTCAACACGGGGATCGATGACTAATAGTGAGTGTGGTGGGCTCAGCGTAAATTTTCCTACTACACGGCATTTGTCCAGGACGAAGAAATATTTAAAAAAAAAAACGTAATAAATAGGAGGACAGTTTGCAACTACAGACAGATTTGAGTAAATTGGAGAATTGGGCTGAAAAATGGCAAATGAGGTTTAATACAGATAAGTGTAAGGTTCTGCACATGGGAAGGAGAAACAGATGCTACAATTACTAAATGGGAAACTGCTGGGGAAATCAGACATGGAAAAAGACTTAGGCATCTTAGTCAATAAGAAGCTAAATTGGAGTGCCCAGTGTCAGGCAGCTGCCACCAAAGCAAATAGGGTCATGGGATGCATTAGAAGAGGTCTGGGGACACGAGATGAAAACATAATTCTCCCTCTGTACAAATCACTCGTCAGACCACACTTGGAGGATTGTGTGCAATTTTGGACGCCGGTGCTCAAGAAAGACATTACTGAACTTGAAAGGTTTCAAAGGCGGGCTACTAAAATGATAAATGGAGTTGGTTCACTACAATACCCAGAAAGGTTATCAAAATTAGGTCTATTTACTCTAGAAAAGAGAAGACTTAAGGGAGACTTAATATATATGTACAAGTATATCAGAGGGCAATACAGAGATCTCTCCAATGAACTGTTTGTACTAAGGACTGTGACAAGAACAAGGGGGCATTCTCCTCGTTTGGAGGAAAGACAATTTCTGCACCAGCATAGAAGAGGGTTCTTCACGGTAAGAGCAGTGAGGCTCTGGAATTTTCTTCCTGAGGAAGTGGTGATGGCCAACTCACTGAATGAATGTAAGAAAGGAATGGAGGCTTTTCTTGTAAGTAACAGTATAGAAGGTTATGAATAACAGAATATTATAGGTAGATGGCTGACCCAGCTTAGGGGAAGGAATATATACTCATCAATTTTCCGGGAATAGTATTAGGTACATTTAAAAAAAAAAAAAAAAAAAAAGGGTCACTGTTCACCTATCGTACATATTGATGTTTCTAGAACCAAAACCTAGAAATTAGGGGCTGGCTACGGTATAATAGTTTGAAGCATGATACATGTCATTATACAGGTATGCATTCTGTTGCCCCCCCACTCCCTTCGGAATAGAACTGATTTCACAAAGAATTTTTAGTCAGACAGGCGCTTAAGGGTTCTCGGAAAGTAAAAAGCCAAATGGACAACAGGTGGCCAGTGTCATTGGGGTTATTGCTGAATTTAATCTTACAATTAGAGGCGGTCTGCAGGTCACGTTTCAACATAGAGTTGTTTTGCTGGCATTTTCAGGCAATGAGAATTGGGTAAATAGCGCAGGGTAGATCCAAAGTTGGGGACATTTTAGCTGGAGACAATCTTAGCCAAAACCGGAGACATCATGGACACCCAAAAAGGGGTAGAATTTTGAATCAGTAAGTCAAAACGGACCAATGGGATAAAAGGAGGAAGGCAATGTTGGGAAAGGTGAAGGATTTTGTTATGTGCCCGTTGCAATGTTTTGGAATATTTATAGCTTTTAGGCCCAGGCAAGGGGAACCATTATTGTCAGGAGAACTGTCCCCTTTTATCAGAATATCAATTCATCAAGGGGTTCTGGAGGTGCTTGGAAGAAACAGGCATGGAGCCGCACAGCTATGGAGGTCATTCCTTTCACATCAGGGCTGCAAAAGAGGCAGTAATTGGAGGTTTAAGTTTGGAAATTGTGATGAGAATTGGCGGGTGGGAGTCAAACGGTTTCAGTCCTACGTACGACCCCACGGATGTGAAGGGGCTAACTGACATATTGCACTAACTTATGGTTGTTTCATTACAGAGCGGGTTTCACAAGCTAATCTGGATTCTAGGCCATTGATATGTTCACTGTGGAGCGCTATGAGCAGACACATGGACTGGCGGTAGACAGCTGGGTTTCAAAAGGGATGTGACGTTAACTAGGTGATTGGATCTACGGATTTAACATTGGGGCGGGTCATTCACGAGTTTTAACAAGCAGACAGCGCCATAGAGCGCCTGATATCTTAGTCCTGCATGTGGGGGGTAATGACCTGGGAGTATGCTCTGGGAAGGGACTGGTTTGGGACATCAAAATAGACTTGAAGCAGCTATGGGGGGCGTTCCCAAATTTAAAAATAGGGTGGTCTGACATGATACCCAGGAAATTTTGGAGGGGAGCCCGATCCGTTACAAGGATTAACAAAGCACGAATTAAAAACAACAAACCAGTATCCTAATTCGTGGTGCAGAACGGGGGAGTAGCGGTACGTCATGCGAGTTTTGACAGTATGGAGGAGGAATTTTGTTTAGCAGATGGAGAGCATTTGAACGCTGTGGACGTTGGGTTTGCAAGAAGGCATCGAAAAGGCCACAGCATGCTGAATGGTGGGGTCTTGAGCACTTGAGGTGGTCAAGGTGCTCTCGGTGTGGCGCTGGTGGGTCCTCGAAGTTGGGTAAAATTAGGATTGGGGATTTGTTAAATGCATGGATCCCCGTCATTTGATGTGGTGGTGGTCTGGTGAGTTTTGGGTGATACCTGGCGATGGAACGTCGGGATCACAGTAACACGAGTTGGTGGGTGATACCCGGCGATGGAAAGCCGGGTTCACATCAGTATGGGATTGGGTGATTTCCGGCGATGGAACGTCGGGATCACAGTAACACGAGTTGGTGGGTGATACCCGGCGATGGAAAGCCGGGTTCACATCAGTATGGGATTGGGTGATTTCCGGCGATGGAACGTCGGGATCACAGTAACACGAGTTGGTGGGTGATACCCGGCGATGGAAAGCCGGGTTCACATCAGTATGGGATTGGGTGATTTCCGGCGATGGAACGTCGGGATCACAGTAACACGAGTTGGTGGGTGATACCCGGCGATGGAAAGCCGGGTTCACATCAGTATGGGATTGGGTGATTCCCGGCGATGGAACGTCGAGATCATGGTAACACGAGTTGGTGGGTGATACCCGGCGATGGAAAGCCGGGTTCACATCAGTATGGGATTGGGTGATTCCCAGTGATGGAATGTCGGGATCACATGATCAAGAGGGCACCCCTTCCCTTGGTGCATGGTGCTTCTGAGTCAGAGGAAAACGCGGCTAGGAGTAAGGCTGGGTGAAAGGGGCAATGCCATTTTAAAAAACCACCAGACTGTTATAACTTCGAGGACCTCACCAAGTGTCTTTGATTACCAAAGACTATCAATAAATGGGCTGCTGTGGCCGTTATTACCCAAAAGAAAATGGTTGTCGCTTGTCTTTACTTAACATAAAAGAGGGGGCGGGGGACCTTTGGGGGGGAAAATTGGGTCAGGAGAAATCGACCTCTCCAGAGTCATGTGTGCTCTGCTTGTGATAGGTGCATTGTTTGTAACGTGTGCCCCATGCCTATAATGTGTGCATAGTGTGTGCGCTCTGCTTGTGATAGGTGCCTGTGTATAACATGTGCTCCATACCTGTAATGTGTGCAGAGTGTGTGCGCTCTGCTTGTGATAGGTGCCTACTGTGTGTAATGTGTGCCTCATGCCTGTAATGTGTGCATGTGTGCGCTCTGCTTGTGATAGGTGCCTGTGAATAACATGTGCCCCATGCTTGTAATGTGTGCATAGTGTGTGCACTCTGCTTGTGATAGGTGCCTTGTTTGTAACGTGTGCCCCATGCCTGTAATGTGTGCATAGGGTGTGCGCTATGTTTGTGATCGGTGTTATGATTGGGTCACCGAGGAGGAAAGCAAGACCAAGCTAAGCCACAGAAAACCAGAGAGGTTGGTAACTAAGCGGATTGCAGACCCCTGATCCTATCCACACAACTAACAGCAGCCGTGCAGCGTACCTACGATGATTCTAGACGCCTCGACACAGCCGGAGAACTAAATAAGCCTAAAGCAAGAAAGGGTAAATCTAAATTGCCCCAGAGCAGGCCACAAAGGAAAAGATAGCCCCCAAACATTTATTGTCGGTGACACAAGATGAAATCACAAACGCAGGTAGGAAAATAGGCTGAGCAAACGATGGGGCCCACACTAACTAGACAGGACAGGAAAGGAAAGACACTGTCTGCAATCATGCAAAAAACCCTGCAAAAAATGTCCAACATGTCTGATAGAAAAATACTGAAGTCACTCAACTTCGCCCACTATATCAGCACTCTGGCATATTCTGAAAGCAGAGCAAAAAGAGGCCAATCTAATAAGGGACAAAAACAAACTGGCACAAGCAGTAACATAAAAATGGAAATTCAGCACAGCCCCAGTCGGGCTGGCTGAACAAACAAAACTGAATAGACAAAATTAAATGTGGACAATAGCAAAAGAACACTTAGCTTGAGCATGCAGGGACTGAGCTGGAAACTAAGACCTCAGGAGGCAGGAAAAAATCACCAGCAGGGATAGAGGGAGTCGGCTGTCTTAAATCCAGTCAAAAACACCAGATGTCCAATCGTCCTCCTCACTATCAGGTGGCAGGCCTCTGTTAATTAGATCAGCTCCATTACCTCCTGTAACCACCAGAGGGAGCCCGGAAAGAGAACTTGCGACCCCTCTGTCAATACAACCAGCTCCACTACCTTCACTAGCAACCAGAGGTAGTCAAGAAAGTGAATTCACAACAGATAGGTGCCTACTGTGTGTAACGTGTGCCTGTAATGTGTGCTTAGTGTGTGCGCTCTGCTCATGATAGGTGCCTACTGTGTATAACATGTGCTCCATACCTGTAATGTGTGCATAGTGTGTGTGCTCTGCTTGTGATAGGTGCCTACTGTGTATAACATGTGCTCCATACCTGTAATGTGTACATAGTGTGTGTGCTCTGCTTGTGATAGGTGTCTACTGTGTGTAACGTGTGCCCCATACCTGTGATGTGTGCATAGTGTGTGGGCTCTGCTTGTGATAGGTTCCTGTGTATAACCTGTGCCCCATGCTTGTAATGTGTGCATAGTGTGTGCGCTCTGCTTGTGATAGGTGACTACTGTGTGCAACGTGTGCCCTATGCCTTTAATGTGTGCGCTCGGTGCCTATTGTGTGTAACATGTGCCCCATGCTTGTAATGTGTGCATAGTGTGTGCACTCTGCTTGTGATAGGTGCCTGTGTATTTCATGTGCTCCATACCTGTAATGTGTGCATAGTGTGTGGGCTCTGCTTGTGATAGGTTCCTGTGTATAACCTGTGCCCCATGCCTGTAATGTGTCCATAGTGTGTGGGCTCTGCTTGTGAGAGGTGCCTACTGTGCGTAATATATGCCCAATACTTCTGTTGTAGGCAGGGCCTGTCTGGTCGTGGGCCACCTTGTCTGCTGTGTTGTTAACAGAATCGGTGTTCTCAAGACACCCACACTGTTAAGAGCTGTGAAGAGGCACAAAGTCGCTGACTCCGTAGTTTACCCCAGCAGCCACGGGTATCATTACAAATATTGGTCTTGTAGTAAATCTTACTGTCCTCCATCCAGTGTAATATTAGTAATATATCCCATCTGGTGCTTGGGGACAGGGACAGCACGGGCCTGTGTGATTTCCAATGCCAGGACTGAATTTCAGTCCCAGTCCGTACCTGGTTGTGTAATCTATGCCTTGTACTTGTGTGACCGTGTTGGAGGTGATTTCCCATCCTGAATATTTCCTATATAATCAATAACTCAGGTTTGGGAGAATGACAAAGATATTTAATGACAAGTAAAATAAGATAGTAATAAGGCAATTCAAATAATAATGTAACAATAAAACCTTTCTTCAATGTCCTATAATTAGAGAAATACCAATACAAATATCTATGTAATACAAGTATACTTAGCAATGAGAGAGAGATAGAAAGGATAGATAGAAAGAAAGAGGAGAGAGAAAGAAAGAGGAGAGAGAAATGGCCTTGATTTTTCCTCCATTTATACCAAGATTTCACATCCACACCCACATACAACCCACAACTCCGTCCCTCTCTTCCGGCATCTTCTGTGGCAAATGTCCAATCATCTTCCGGTAACATGAACATGGTCATTGTGTTAGGAACGGCGGAACGCACTAAATAAAAATATAAATAAAGTGCGTTCGCCGCTCGGGGTCCACCGTGCAGTAGGTGAAATAACCGCTGCTAAGTGGTGGCAGGAGCAATATGGCGGAACTGCACACAGGGTTAAACTCCACCCAGGTGTGAAGCAATCTCAGTTAAACTCACGGAGATGCCAAAAGTACAAACACAAATAACTGAGCCTGTTGTAGTCACAGTACTCAGTAAAAAATGCACACTACGTCCGTCTAGACCTACCGTGTGCGCGGCGTTGCAACTGCAAACGCAAGGAGGCTGCTACTGCAGCGCGGCGTGGACACTGCCGCCAAACGACAAAGGCAAGGCGCAAGCACAATGTCGGACGCTAGCAGCTGTGCAAGTTGAAGCAGAGGAGCGCTGGCGCTGATACTAACTCAGTCCCTATTCACATGCGTAATATCAGAGGGAAGGGGTTTCAAATGAGTCAGTCACCAGAATCATGCATCCGTCCTCATACACACAGCTGCAAGTATGACTATACTAGCGCATGGCGGAACAGCCATGCACGCCTTTTATAGCAGCCGGGACCTTCTGCACGCCTCCAGATCTCACTGGAGCGGGACCTGAGCACATGACTCCTGATCTCCAATGGGAGATCGTCCCATGAGCATGCCCAGTAAGAGGACAGAAGGACTTAGCCTCAGGAGAGATTTGCTGCAAGGCAATCTCCTCTGCAGTGGAAAAATAGGAGGAGAGTGCAGAATGTGAGGATCTGGATCCCTGCTGAGTAAACGCAGGAATCCGACTCCTAACAAATTGGCTGCAGTATTCGTCATTTTCCTGTAGATGGCGACCTTGGATTTAGGATAAAGTCCTGGTGTCAAAAGGCCTGAAGGTATTCAGTTTAGGCCAAGACTAGATGCCCATCTGACAAACAATGGTTTATCTTCCAAACACCACAGGCATTGTGAAACAATATACATATCCATAGGCTGGAGACAGGATGTCTATCTCAGGACCACTGGTTTATAATGGAAACCCACAGGAGCCGTGTACCTATGCAGATAACAATAGGTCACACAACAAGATAGTCTAACCAGGGGAAGAGTCTTGAGGAGATCATTTGCATATTCCCAGTGCCTTCTGGGATAAGTGAAGAGTCTCCGCGAGCTCAACGATCACTGGGTTTTGACTGTTGCAGCTGAAAAGAGGAAATCGGAAAACCAGGGGAAGAGTCTTGAGGAGATCATTTGCATATTCCCAGTGCCTTCTGGGATAAGTGAAGAGTCTCCGCGAGCTCAACGATCACTGGGTTTTGGCCGTTGCAGCTGAAAAGAGGAAATCGGAAAACCAGGGGAAGAGTCTTGAGGAGATCATTTGCATATTCCCAGTACCTTCTGGGATAAGTGAAGAGTCTCCGCGAGCTCAACGATCACTGGGTTTTGGCCGTTGCAGAATTTTGGCTCATCTTTCATCGTTTTTAAGAAATCTCAAGATGGAAGAGGCCAGGAGCCATTTGGTGAGCTGCATTTCTTGCTACATGTTCACAGACTTACCAGTGGAAAAGCCAAACTTCACATGCCACAAATGCAAGCTTGTGTCCCTGTTGGAGGAAAAGTTGCAAAATCTCGAAGAGAGGTTAGCTACGTTGAAGATCATTAAGGAAGGTGAAGAGTTCTTGGACAGAGCAGAATTATCTCTTCATGTTACAGAAAGAGAAGAAATTCGAAGTGCACCTGAAGAAACAGAGGAATGGAGACATGTGACCCAGAGAAGCAGGAGGACCAGGAGGCAGTCAGCACCCATACTGCTCAGAAACCAGTACCAGGCTCTCACGCAGGAGAACGATGAAGAAATACATCAGGATAAGACTTTGCCAACAAACAGCAACCTTGTACGCCTTCAGAGTCCTCCTGGATGGAGAAAGAAAAATGTTGTGAAGAAGAAACGGAGAGTGGTGGTCATGGGGGATTCCCTGTTGAGAGGAACAGAGGCCGCTATCTGCAGACCGGATATAACTTCAAGAGAAATGTGCTGTCTTCCAGGTGCAAAAATTAAAGATGTGTCTGACAGGATATCAGGACTCTTCAGACCTACAGATGACTACCCATTCCTGCTACTACATGTGGGGACAAATGACACCGCAAGAAATGACCTGGAAACCATCTGCAGAGACTTTGAAGACTTAGGCAAGAAAGTGAAAGAACTGGGAGCGCAGGTGGTCTTCTCTTCCATCCTCCCAGTGGATGGCCATGGAACAAGGCGGTGGAATAAGATTCTGCAGGTGAACAACTGGCTACGTCGATGGTGCCGTCAGCAACGATTTGGATTTCTGGATCACGGAGTGAACTACTTATACGATGGACTACTTGCTAGAGATGGGGTGCACCTTACGAAAACTGGAAAGCATGTATTTGGAAGTCGCCTTGCTACACTTGTAAGGAGAGCTTTAAACTAGAACAACATGGGAAGGGAAGCAAAAGACCAGAAAAAGCCATACACCTGACAAATGCTATTGAGAACTCTGCTATTAGAAGTGGAAAGGAAGAACAAAGACAAAAGAATCTAATTAATAAAAATATTGGAGAAAGAGAAACCAATCACAAACTAAAGTGTTTCTATACTAATGCACAAAGCATGGGCAACAAACAAGGAGAATTGGAACTACTAACACAGGAAAAGAAATATGATGTCATTGGAATCACTGAAACTTGGTGGGACAATACACATGATTGGAATACAAGACTAGAAGGATACAACTTATTTGCAAGAAACAGACTTGATAAACGAGGAGGGGGTGTCGCATTGTATGTTAGAAACGCGTATATCTGCACAGAGATTGAAGCTTCAGAGACTGGGAGTTCTGTGGAAACTGTTTGGGTAAGAATACAAGGACAGAACAATGGAAAGGACACCATTGTAGGCATTTACTACAGGCCGCCTGTGCAAGCTGAAGATATGGATGAACTCTTTATGCATCAAATGGCCAAGTTCTCCAAAAAATATGACATAGTTGTCATGGGAGATTTCAACTATCCAGACATTTGTTGGGAATCTCTCTCAGGCAAAACTAACAGGTCAAGGAAATTCTTATCCTCTCTTGCTGACAACTTTATCTTCCAAAAGGTAAGGGAGAAAACAAGGGGAACTGCTACCTTGGATCTAATCCTTATAAACAGGGAGGAAATGGTTGAGGAGGTAAAAGTGGCTGGGACCCTAGGAGGTAGCGACCATGCTATTTTAGAATTTTGGATAACTAGAGGCGGAAGACCTGTGAAGACTCAGACGTCAAGGTTAGATTTCAGAAAGGCAGATTTTAAGGGATTCAGAAAGAGAATTGGAGGGATCCAATGGCTGGATATCCTTAAAGACAAAAATGTCCAGGAAGGATGGGAAATCTTGAAAAATGAAATTCTCAAAGCACAGTTGTTAACAATTCCGAAAAGAGGGAAGAATAGGAAGCATTTAAGGAAACCAGGATGGATGAACACAGAACTTAAGCACATGCTAAAAAGGAAGAAAAAAATGTTTATAAAATGGAAAGAGGGAGGCATATCTAAAGAAGAATATAATGCTGTCTGCAGAACCTGCAGGGCACAAATCAGATTAGCTAAAGCTGAAAATGAATTGAGGCTTGCAAGAGATGTCAAAAGAAATTATAAAGGATTTTGGGGATATGTCAAAAGTAAAAGAAAAGTCAAAGATGCTATAGGATTTTTACAGGATGAAAATGATGAAATGGTAAGACAGGATGTTGAGAAGGCTGAACTTTTAAATTCCTATTTTGCATCTGTTTTCTCTCAGAAAGGAAATGTAACATCAACTGTTCTTCACTGTCCTATTAAGGGAATAGAAGAATCCAGGATATCTATAAACAGAAAGATAGTGAGGAAACACTTAGCTAACCTAAATGAATTCAAGTCTCCAGGTCCAGATGAATTACACCCCAGAGTACTGAAGGAGATAGCAGAAGAAATTTTTGAACCCCTCTCCATAATCTTTGAAAATTCTTGGAGAACAGGAGAAGTGCCAGAAGACTGGAGAAGAGCAAATGTTGTTCCTATCTTCAAAAAGGGGAAGAAGGTGGACCCAGGCAACTATAGGCTGGTGAGTCTGACTTCCCTCTACTCCTCTTTGGTCAGACCTCATCTGAAATATTGTGTCCAATTTTGGGCACCACATTTTAAAAAAGACATCAACAAACTGGAGCAAGTTCAGAAAAGAGCGACCAGAATGGTGACCGGTCTGCAAACCCTGTCTTATGAGGAAAGGTTGCAGGATTTGGGAATGTTTAGTTTG
This sequence comes from Dendrobates tinctorius, assembly GCF_039654945.1. NCBI lineage: Eukaryota > Metazoa > Chordata > Amphibia > Anura > Dendrobatidae > Dendrobates > Dendrobates tinctorius. Next base: position 4,124,728 of record NW_027361819.1, read on the forward strand.
CAAAAGAGAAGACTGAGAGGAGACTTAATAGCGGTCTACAAATATCTAAAGGGCTGTCACATTGTAGAAGGATCAACTTTATTCTCATTTGCACAAGGAAAGACTAGAAGCAATGGGATGAAGCTGAATGGGAGGAGACACAGATTAGATATTAGAAAAAACTTTTTGACAGTTAGAGTGATCAATGAGTGGAACAGGCTGCCACGAGAAGTGGTGAGTTCTCCTTCAATGGAAGTCTTCAAACAGAGGCTGGACAGACATCTAACTGGGATGATTTAGCGAATCCTGCTTTGAGCAGGGGGTTGGACCAGATGGCCCAGGAGGTCCCTTCCAACTCTACGATTCTATGATTCTATGATTCTATACCAGGAAAGATCTTTGAACAAATTATTAAACAACATGTATGTCAATACCTGGATAAGAATGAAGTGATTAAACAGAGTCAGCATGGGTTTGTAACTAATAAGTCATGTCAGACTAACTTAATTTCCTTCTATGATGGTATCACTGATTGGGTGGATCAAGGAAATGCTGTAGATATAGTATATCTTGACTTCAGCAAAGCATTTGACAAAGTCTCTCATACAATCCTTATTGAAAAAATGACTACGTATGGAATGGACAAGGCAACTGTTAGGTGGATTCATAACTGGCTTAGTGATCGGACCCAAAGAGTGGTCGTAAATGGCTGCACATCCAGTTGGAAGAATGTCTCAAGTGGGGTACCACAGGGCTCTGTCCTGGGCCCTGTATTGTTCAACATCTTTATCAACGATTTAGATGAAGGAATTGAGGGTAAACTGATTAAATTTGCTGATGACACAAAGCTAGGAGGGATAGCTAATACTAGAGAAGAGAGAGAGAGAATTCAAAAAGATTTAAATAAACTGGAGAAGTGGGCAGCAACTAACAGAATGGTTTTTAACAGGGAGAAATGCAAAGTACTACATCTGGGCAATAAAAATGAAAAAAACATATATAGAATGGGAGGAATAGGGCTAAGTGACAGCACATGTGAAAAAGACTTGGGTATACTAATAGATCACAGACTGAATATGAGTCAACAGTGTGATGCAGCAGCAAAAAAGGCAAATGCAATTCTAGGATGTATTAACAGAAGCATACAGTCTAGATCACGTGAAGTCATTATTTCCCTCTACTCCTCTTTGGTCAGACCTCATCTGGAATATTGTGTCCAGTTTTGGGCACCACATTTTAAAAAAGACATCAACAAACTGGAGCAAGTTCAGAAAAGAGCGACCAGAATGGTGACCGGTCTGCAAACCCTGTCTTATGAGGAAAGGTTGCAGGATTTGGGAATGTTTAGTTTGCAAAAGAGAAGACTGAGAGGAGACTTAATAGCTGTCTACAAATATCTAAAGGGCTGTCACATTGTAGAAGGATCAACTTTATTCTCATTTGCACAAGGAAAGACTAGAAGCAATGGGATGAAACTGAATGGGAGGAGACACAGATTAGATATTAGAAAAAACTTTTTGACAGTTAGAGTGATCAATGAGTGGAACAGGCTGCCACGAGAAGTGGTGAGTTCTCCTTCAATGGAAGTCTTCAAACAGAGGCTGGACAGACATCTGACTGGGATGATTTAGCGAATCCTGCTTTGAGCAGGGGGTTGGACCAGATGGCCCAGGAGGTCCCTTCCAACTCTACGATTCTATGATTCTATTATGTTGGAAGGCCAGTATTCATTTCGTATGCAGATGCACTTTTATCTTATGTCTAAAGGGGGTTTTACACATAGCGATATCGCTAGCAATATCGCCATAACATCACCGATTTTGTGACGTTATAGCGATATCGGTATGTGTGATACTTACCAACGACCGGCTCCCCCGCTGTCTATCGCTGATCGCACGAGATCGGCAGGCTCCATTTCTCGTCAGGCTCTTCCTGCTGGGCTTCCTGTGGCGCCGACGAGCGACGTGTGGACGCGGGTGGGAGGACGTCAGGATCGCCGCGTCTGAAAGGTAAGTATCGTCTGCTGTATTGCTGCTGCATCGTTGGTGAGATCTGTGTGTGTGGCAGCTCACTAGCGATCATTTAGCGATGCACCAGCGATCCTGACTGTGTCATATCGCTGGTCGGGATCGCTGGTGCATCGCTAAATGTAAAAGGGCCTTAAAACAAAAAGGACATCACACAAACACAAAGAACATAGGCCTTCTCAAGTACACAGTCTTGTATCTGGTTTATCTCATGAATAGAGTCCTGGAATTATTCAGCTCTCATAAATTCAATATAGAGTTCAGTGATTCCTATGATAAATACAGTACATTGTCCATGTTGTCTTCCAACAGACCGCGTACGTCAGCGCTTACTGCAGAAGATAAACATTTCTTGATGGAATTCAACCATTTCCAGGAACTGAAGTTTGCCTCTTATCACAGGGTGGGGCCAGGATCAACACTAGATTTTTCCTTTGGGTCTACAGTAGTACATTGTACTGTAAGTGAAGAACCTGCTGAATATCTTAACCTCACAGCTCCTCCCTGCTGAAGGAATGCGTGTCGAAAAAAAACAGCTCTTAAGAAGGCAGAATCACAAACTAATGGAGAACACACAAGAAAAATAACAGGAAATTGTGCAAAAACTTTTTTCTTTCAGTTCCCGTCCTGGCTGCTGGGTTGTAGGCGCATGTCCTCCACAGAGAGGAGGCCACCTGTAGAGTCAGCGCGTAGGGGGAGATGGGGAGGACGGTGAAAGACGTCCTGATCGATGCGCTGGAAAACCTGGAAAGAAAATCATTTAAGAAGTTCAAGAACAAGTTAAACGACATAGAGATAAAGGAAGGATACAGCAAGATCCCCAAAGGTACGCTGCAGGACGCCGATGACCTGGACACCGCCGAGCTCATCCTCAGATACTACAAGGAGGACTATGGAACTGAGGTGACCCTGACTGTCCTAAAAGCCATCAATGAGAATAAGGAGGCGGCGGAGCTCAGGAAGGCCATCACGGAAGGTAAGGGGCACGAGATCCTGCGAGTGCATGACCAGCTCTAGATATCTATGTAGTATGCCACCTGCAGTCCTATGTAACACCACAGATAACACAGTAATAACTCTCTGAGTACAGATAATGTAGTAGATGTCACCTGCAGTCCTATGTAACACCACAGATAACACAGTAATAACTCTCTGAGTACAGATAATGTAGTAGATGTCACCTGCAGGCCTATGTAACACCACAGATAACACGGTGATAACTCCCTGAGTACAGATAATGTAGTAGTTGTCACCTGTAGTCCTATGTAAGATCACAAATAACACAGTGATAACTCCCTGAGTACAGATAATATAGTAGTTGTCACCTGCAGTCCTATGTAACATCACAAATAACACAGTGATAACTCCCTGAGTACAGATAATGTAGTAGTTGTCACCTGCAGTCCTATGTAACCCCACAGATAACACAGTGATAACTCCATGAGTACAGATAATGTAGTAGATTTCACCTGCAGTCCTATGCAACAGCACAGATAACACAGTGATAACTCCCTGAGTGAGTACAGATAATATAGTAGTTGTCACCTGCAGTCCTATGTAACAGCACAGATAACAGTGATATCTCTGAGAGTACAGATAATGTCACCTGCAGTCCTATGTAACACCACAGATAACAGTGATAACTCCCTGAGTACAGATAATGTAGTAGTTGTCACCTGCAGTCCTATGTAACAGCACAGATCACACAGTGATAACTCTCTGAGTACAGATAATGTAGTAGTTGTCACCTGCAGTTCTATGTAACAGCACAGATCACACAGTGATAACTCTCTGGGTACAGATAATGTAGTAGATTTCACCTGCAGTCCTATGTAACACCACAAATAACAGTGATATCTCTGAGAGTACAGATAATGTCACCTGCAGTCCTATGTAACACCACAGATAACACAGTGATAACGCTCTGAGTACAGATAATGTAGTAGATGCCACCAGCAGTCCTATGTAACATTACAGATAACACAGTGATAACTCCCTGAGTACAGATAATGTAGTAGATGTCACCTGCAGTCCTATGTAACACCACAGATAACACAGTGATAACGCTCTGAGTGCAGATAATGTGGGAGATGTCACCTGCAGTCCTATGTAACACCACACACCCCAGAATATATGCCCTGGTGAATGTGTGTCCAGCTTTAGTGGCTCATATTATCAGGTTCAGACCCATCTGACCTCAATGCCTCTCTTATGTGTTTTTAGTGACTGGCTGTGCACCCAAGGTATCATCTATGGGAGATCAGGAAGTAATACCAAGAGGTGAGTAGCAGACTGGAGGCTCCTTATAATATGTCAGAGACCTCATGGAAGAAAGCAAATAAAACCAATCAAAACATATATGTATTTGTGCAGAGTTAAGCCAGTGTAAGGGGCGCAGAGTGCAGCCAATGTAAGGGGCGCAGAGTACAGCCAATGTAAGGGGCGCAGAGTACAGCCAATGTAAGGGGCGCAGAGTACAGCCAATGTAAGGGGCGCAGAGTGCAGCCAATGTAACGGGAGCAGAGTGCAGCCAATGTAACGGGCGCAGAGTGCTGCCAATGTAAGGGGCGCAGAGTGCAGCCAATGAAGGGGCGCAGAGTGCAGCCAAAGTAAGGGGCGCAGAGTGCAGTCTCCTGAGTTGTAGTGACAGAAGAGGACTAAGCAGCTTCTAAGCAGCTGCCGAGCACTTTGAGAATTAAAATGGTGGAGGCCACAAAGCAGGAGAAGGCTATAAGAAGATAGCAAAGCGTTTTCAAGTTGCCCTTTCCTCAGTTTGAAAATTAAGAAACGGCCATTACCAGGAACAGTGGAAATCAAGACAAGGTCTGGAAGACCAAGCAAAATTTCGGTGAGAGCTGCTTGTGGGATTGCAAGGGAGGCAACTCAGAACCGCCGCTTGACTGCAAAAGACTTTCAGAAAGATTTAGCAAACTCTGGAGCTGTGGTACATTGTTCTACTCTTCAGAGACACCTGCACAAATATGGCATTCATGTAAGAGCCATCAGAAGAAAACCTCTCCTGCATTCTTACCATAAAATTCAGAGTCAGAAGTATGCAAAAGAACATCTAAACAAGCGGATGCGTTTTGAGAACAAGTCCTGTAGGTCAATGAGTTTAAAACAGAACTCTTTGGCCAAAATGATCAAAGGGCACAGAATTTTAAAAGAACATCTTGCCAACCATTAAGCATGGGGGTGAATCAATCATACCTTTGGGTTGTGTTGCAGCCAATGGCATGGGGAACATTTCATGGGTAGAGGAAAGAATGGATGCAATGAAATTTCAACAAATTCTTGATGCAAACATAACGCTATCTATTAAAAAAAAGCATAAATAGAAGGATGGCTTCTACAAATGGATAATGATCCTAAACACAAAATCTACAATAGACGACTTCAAAAGGCGCATGCTGAAGGATTTACAATGGCCCTCACAGTCCCCTGATCTGAACATCATTGAAAATCTGTGGCAAGACCTCAAAATAGCAGAGGATACAAGACACCCCGGGAATCTCACAGAACTGGAGGAATTCTCCAAGGAAGAATGGATGAAAATCCCTCAAACAAGAACTGAAAGACTCTTGTCTGGCTACAAAAAGCGTGATACTTTCAAAAAGGGGGTGCTACTAAAGTAGTAACCATGCAGGGTGCCCAAACTTTTGCATCTGTCCATTTTACTTTTTCTTATTCTTAAAATGTAAAAGATTGTATTTTTTATTTTGGCCTAAAATACAAAGGCGATGTGTCATCTTTAACTTTCGGCATTTTAGAGATAATTTAATCTTCAACTTGCTTAGCTGTTCACAATAACAGTAATTTTGACCATGACTTCCCTAACTTTTACATGCCACAATATGGGTCGCCTGGAGAATGGGGTCCATTCTGGATAGCCCGAAATCATTCCCAGCTGGTGGTGAGAACATAAAGTCTCCCAGCTCTACAGTACCTACACAAGAGACAAGAATCCTCAGGGTTAGAAGGCTAAAAATCTCCAACGCCCATAGCTCCAAACAAATTATTACAGTCGCCGATATAGCTTCTTTATATTCCACCACACTCTGTATACATCTTCATCACTGACCCACTGGGCTTACAATCTACATCACCTATAGACGATTCACAAATAACCTACTCACAACTTGACCATAAACAAATAGGAGGAGGTGAGGACACGTATGACAGACATTCTCACATCTCATGTTCTATGTTCTGCTTACAGAGAAGGAGCATTTTGTGGACAGACACCGCACTCAGCTCGTAGATCGGGTGGCTCTGGTGGATCCAATCCTAGATGACCTCTTACAGTGGAAGCTGTTGACAAGTGAACACTATACCACAGTGCGCAGCATGAACACCCCTCAGAACAAGATGCGACAGCTCTTCTCTTATGTTGATTCCTGGGGAAAAAGAGACAAGGACCAGTTCCTGAAATCTTTGAGAGAACGTAACGCACCGCTCATCAGGAATCTAGAAGGCGAATAAAGCCCAATAGAAAGTGTCTGGGACATTGACGGCAGCTCCTGGGATCAGAGTCTGGGAGCCGAAGCACAATTTGGTACATTACCAGATCACAGCAGATTCCTGGATGAATCCAGTGGATTAAATAAAAAATTCCTGAACCGGATTTACTCTTTGGTTTTGTCTCACTTTCTGTCAATGACAAGAAATAGTCTTGTAGTAAGAGGCTTCTATTTTTACTATAGATAAATCAAGATAAAGAGAGTTTCCTATTATTCTGTGTATGTAAAAAAACAAAAAAACAAAACAAACAGTGCTTCATAGAGCAGCACTAGGGTATGAAGAATGTGCCCCGCAGTGGAGTTATACTAAAGTCATGACACCCTACATGTATTGGTGTTGTGTTAACTTGATGAAGGGGATGGTCTGCCCCAAAACACATCAGAAAGCACTCGGCCCAGTGTTATATTATGGGGCTGAGCAGATCTTTTATCTATTGCCGATCTGCCATAGAAAAAAAAAAAATCGCAGCACGGTGCGAGAGGCTCTGAAAATGGGATCGTGCATACCCAAACATGTCTATGGGTGCATGTGAAACATCAGACTGCACTCGGATGTCATCCGATTCACGAACTCAGACAAGGGAGAAGATGGAGCAATTAAGTTCTCCGTCTTTGCCACAAATGTGATGCAATTCTGTCATCTGAGAGAATCGGATCACACTAAGATAACACTCCTCTGAGAGAGTCTGAGTCGAGTGTCATTACCATAATCGGCCCCACTCTCTTACATGAATCTACGGCCGTCTGTCGCAGCCTAAAGCTGGTCATACACGATAGAGTCATCAGCCGAATATTCGTTTGGCCAACGTACATATCTACAATAACAAAGCCAGTGGCTTAATTCATAGTGCCTGTGGCTCGGGTAGTGCAAATCAGCTGACAGGTGTCCTTTAAGGGTGTGTTCACACCGTGTGGATTTTGCTGCGGATCTGCAGTGGATTTGCCTCTGGATCTGCTGCAGTTTTGCAGGTATTGTACAGTACAATGCAAATCAATGGTTTTTAAAAACCGCAGTGCACATGCTGCAGATTTTTCCGCGCGGATTTGCTGCGGTTTTAAATCCGCAGCATGTCAATTCTTTCTGCGGATTCCGCAGCGGTTTGACACCTGTTTCATTTTGTACAGGTGTCAAAACGCAGGGGCAAATCCGCAGGTAAACCGCAGGTCATTTTACTTGCGGATTTACCTGCAAATTCGAGCGGACCGCACTGTGTGCACTCACCCTAAATGTAATCTGTCAGCAGGCTTTTGCTATGTTTTCTGAAGACAGCATGCTGTAGGGGTTAAAACACAGATTCAAGGATGCCTCTGTATCAAGCTCTGTGATTTTGTTTCCTTAGAATGATTGTTTTAGCACCAGGAGCTTATCATTGCTGGGACACAGCAGCACCTGCCTTCCTGTGACAGGTCCATCACTGTCTCTGGACTTTGTGCATAGAGAGCCGGGTGTGGGCGGGGGCAGCTTCCTCAGCTCTGCTTCATTCTAAATCTAAAATGTCTGATTTGTGTCAGAACGGCTGCACTTAGTAATCTAAGGGATACACTATTGGATTCAGCCTTTTGCCTACATCAGGCTGCTTTCAGAAGACATAGCAAAAACCAGCTGACCTTTAAAAGAAACTTACAATAAGAAACACTGGCAATGTGAAAGCTAATGCATGTTTCCGCCATTTTTGAATTTAGTCACTTTCACTTTCTAAATTATTAATCTTTATTGGCTTCTGAAAAAAATACTTTAACCCCAGCATAAAACATCTGCCTTCTGCATGTGAAGGACCCTCCAAGCATGGCTGGTAAGTGCTCAAAGACCTAGCAATCAAACAGACAGTATATAATTATTTTATTTTAGAAGAACGTGGAGAATATCACTAGCCCTATAAGGCTATGTGTACACAGAGGGTTTTTTTTTGGAAAGTGTGCGGTAAAAACAAACAAACCACCCTACCTGTAAAATGCACTTGACTCTTCCTATTCATTCATATTGTAGACATCACTTTTCATATGTTCAGTCTTTTGAGCGCTTTTTTCCCCCGCTTTCGGCTATGAAAAATATCTGGTGGGAAAAAAAATAAATGCAGGTCACATCTGTGAAGTAGCTCCTGGTAAAATATGCTCCAGTCTAGGCACTGTCCAGTCAAAAGACTGCAAAAAACTCTCAAGAAAAAAATAACTTCAATAAAGCTACATTTCCACAAAGAGCATTTGGTGAGATTTTCAGTTTGCAGATTTTCTGCGCCAATGAGCTACATTGAGTTACTTTCGCTTTTCTCATTGCGTTTTTTCTATGTGCATCTTTATCCGGTTTTTGACGCCACAGCGTCAGCGTTATTTTTTGTTTCTTTTGGAATGTTGTGTATTAAATTATCCAAAGGGATTTTGGGAGATTTTCTGATACTTTTTGATACATATTATGCAAACAAAATACTAGGATATTTTAATTGAGAACACTTAAAAAGATGCCCAGGAGTCTTCCAGGCATTTTTTTTTTAGCCATTCCGTTACAGAGAACCTGTCACTAGGAATAACGATGTTAGCCTGCAGATATGAGGTTAACCTGCAGGCTAACAGTGTTATTATGCTGCCCGGTGTCTGCACACAGCCAAATGCAATGGGGAGGAAATTATCTTTATTCTCCTTGCCAGGATTTGGTGTTCAGTCACGAAGGCGGCGACGGTTCAGTTACCCAGGCTCTTATGCCCATGGCTGCCGTAATTGAGGTGTGCGCCCAATGAAAATGGCAGCCCCCAGTGGCAAACACAAAAGTCAATAAATAAACTATTAAAGTAGTTGTGTACAGGGGAGGGGTGTGTCGACTTCACTCACCTCTGGGGAGGGGAGACAATTACCCAGCAGGGATCCGCTCTCTGTCGCCACCACTTACCCCAGGTCAGTCAGAGATCTGCACCGAGGGCAAATAGTCGCCGGAGAGGCTTCCCTTATAGGTACGAGTTATTGATGCACTCCCAGTGAGGGGGGATATATATCACCAATCCAGGCTGGGGATATACAGTGGGGCAAAAAAGTATTTAGTCAGTCAGCAATAGTGCAAGTTCCACCACTTAAAAAGATGAGAGGCGTCTGTAATTTACATCATAGGTAGACCTCAACTATGGGAGACAAACTGAGAAAAAAAAATCCAGAAAATCACATTGTCTGTTTTTTTTTCATTTTATTTGCATATTATGGTGGAAAATAAGTATTTGGTCAGAAACAAGCAATCAAGATTTCTGGCTCTCACAGACCTGTAACTTCTTCTTTAAGAGTCTCCTCTTTCCTCCACTCATTACCTGTAGTAATGGCACCTGTTTAAACTTGTTATCAGTATAAAAAGACACCTGTGCACACCCTCAAACAGTCTGACTCCAAACTCCACTATGGTGAAGACCAAAGAGCTGTCAAAGGACACCAGAAACAAAATTGTAGCCCTGCACCAGGCTGGGAAGACTGAATCTGCAATAGCCAACCAGCTTGGAGTGAAGAAATCAACTGTGGGAGCAATAATTAGAAAATGGAAGACATACAAGACCACTGATAATCTCCCTCGATCTGGTGCTCCACGCAAAATCCCACCCCGTGGGGTCAGAATGATCACAAGAACGGTGAGCAAAAATCCCAGAACCATGCGGGGGGACCTAGTGAATGAACTGCAGAGAGCTGGGACCAATGTAACAAGGCCTACCATAAGTAACACACTACGCCACCATGGACTCAGATCCTGCAGTGCCAGACGTGTCCCACTGCTTAAGCCTGTACATGTCCGGGCCCGTCTGAAGTTTGCTAGAGAGCATTTGGATGATCCAGAGGAGTTTTGGGAGAATGTCCTATGGTCTGATGAAACCAAACTGGAACTGTTTGGTAGAAACACAACTTGTCGTGTTTGGAGGAAAAAGAATACTGAGTTGCATCCATCAAACACCATACCTACTGTAAAGCATGGTGGTGGAAACATCATGCTTTGGGGCTGTTTCTCTGCAAAGGGGCCAGAACGACTGATCCGGGTACATGAAAGAATGAATGGGGCCATGTATCGTGAGATTTTGAGTGCAAACCTCCTTCCATCAGCAAGGGCATTGATGATGAAACATGGCTGGGTCTTTCAACATGACAATGATCCAAAGCACACCGCCAGGGCAACGAAGGAGTGGCTTCGTAAGAAGCATTTCAAGGTCCTGGAGTGGCCTAGCCAGTCTCCAGATCTCAACCCTATAGAAAACCTTTGGAGGGAGTTGAAAGTCCGTGTTGCCAAGCGAAAAGCCAAAAACATCACTGCTCTAGAGGAGATCTGCATGGAGGAATGGGCCAAGATACCAACAACAGTGTGTGGCAACCTTGTGAAGACTTATAGAAAACGTTTGACCTCTGTCATTGCCAACAAAGGATATATCACAAAGTATTGAGATTAAATTTTGTTTCTGACCAAATACTTATTTTCCACCATAATATGCAAATAAAATGAAAAAAAAACAGACAATGTGATTTTCTGGATTTTTTTTTCTCAGTTTGTCTCCCATAGTTGAGGTCTACCTATGATGTAAATTACAGACGCCTCTCATCTTTTTAAGTGGTGGAACTTGCACTATTGCTGACTGATTAAATACTTTTTTGCCCCACTGTATATGTAAACCTCCTGGCCGTCACTGTCAGGGTTCCTCACTAACCCAGTACGGTATGCTACCACCAGTTCCTCCTACGAAATAAGCCCCATATGACAACAGGCTTATATCTGGTCAGAAACCAACCTTGAAGTAGCGTATAATCTCCAACCGAAAGTGCGGACGTGGGGATTCATGAATCGAGATAAAAGAGCAGCCCAAGATTAATTTTATATTTAATCGCCGAAAGGCACACTAGAAAGATACAGGCAAGATCAAACATGCAAGCATACAGTCAGGAGTGTAGTACAAGGGTAGGGTACAGATAGATTGCAATTACTGTGTTATGCAGCATGTGACCACAGGGAGGCACTGATGGATCACAAGATCAAATCTTTGTTAAGTGATTCCCTGGCCGAATCAGGTAGCTGGCCTCCTGCCAGTAGAGAAACTGAGTCCAAAATGAGGAGCTGCCTATTATCCCCTAGGCTGCCCTTTCCCACACGCTGCACCAGTCCCTGTGCTGGGCAGCCTCTCTTCTCCCATATCTAAGAGTATGGTTTTGCAGGCAGAACCATGGATGCCCATAACTTTCTGTCCAAAGGTCTAAATAAGACGGCAGCAGCGCCACTGGGTTCTGCTGAATTTTTTCTGTGCAGGAAGACCAAATACGGCTACCGTATTTAATTCCTGGTAGCTATGCTTTATATCTCAATAATGCAGAGTGCTACAGGCGGCTGCAGGGTATGGGCTCATGGGGAAAGGAATGCAGATTTCAATCATGTGCTCAGCTAGGCTCAGAGATATTGCATTCTTTTATTATAGGTAATTTTTTAGATTCAATATCTCAGAGCCTTGTGCTGGGATCTGTGGTGCCACAATGTCTGCTGGCAGCCTGAGTCAAACAAAGGAAGCCAGTTGTCTGGTAACTGCACAAGAGTTCACACCCCTGTGATAATTTCTGGGGACACAGCGTCTATGCCCCCCCCTCCGGGGAGTTTCAAAAACATTGGTATGGGGGAATTCCAAAGGTGGGGGCCGAGTTTGGGAGCATGTATTTTGGGCCAAATTGTATCTAATAGAGAATTCCATCAGATATCATTTTCCCGTACCTCACAGTAGTTAATTTAATTTTGTATTAAAAATAATTGATTGTATAATCAATAATTATTAATACAAGAATTAAAATCACAGCACCTTCCCTTTAAAGGCAATCTGTCAGTAATATCAACCCTCCTAAGACGTCTATATGGGCATGCATGTCATAGAAAGTTGAATAAAAAGATATCTTGATATCCGTGATCCGATGTCTTATTCCAGAGAGATTCACATTTTTCTTAATATGTAAATGAGTTGTTAAGATCAATGGGCCAGACATCGATCTCCCTGAGAGTCAGCCTTCAGATCTTATTGTGAATGGGGGCACTAGCAGTGTGAGACATGTAATGACTGACAGTCTGCTCTCCTGATCTGACTGCAGTGTTGCATGTTATTATAGATAACTTCTTTAGGCTGTGTGCCCACATTGCGTTTTTGCCGCTTTTTTTCCACAACGGAAACGCTTAAAAAAAGTTAACAAAACACATCTCATGCAATCCTATGGGATTCCGCAGTTGCTGTGCCCATGTTGCAGATTTTACCGCTGAGGAATCGCATCGTGGTAAAATCTGCAGCATGTCCATTCATTTTGCGGAATCGTGGCGATTCCGCCGCCATCGGATTGCATTGTAACGCAAGTGGCTATGTCCATCATGCGTAAAGTGAGCACTTCATGTGCGGATGGTACCCAGGGTCTGGAGGAGGGGAGTCTCTCCTCCAGGCCCTGGGTACTATAATCCTGTTAAAAATAGAATTAAAATAAAAAATTGGTATATACTCACCCTCTGATGGCCCCCGGAGCTCTCCTGCCTCTCAGCCACGCTGTCGGCATCTTGCGGTCCCAGGGATGCATTGCGGGAATCACTCCAGATTACGTCAGGGTCGCGCAAGCGCTACGTCATCGGAGGTGATTCTCACAATGCATCCCTGGGAACGGAACTTGCCAGCAGCGTCGCTGAGGGCCGGGGGCCGACAGAAGGTGAATATGTCACTATTTTTTATTATTTTTAACATCCTTTTACTACTGATGCTGCGTAGGCAGCATCAATAGTAAAAAGTTGGTCACACTTGTCAAGCACTATGCTTGTGTGACCAACCTGTCAATCACTTTTCCAAGCGATGCTTCAAATCGCTTGGAAAGCGCAAGCATTCTGCAAGCTAAAAACGCTTGTTTTGCGGGAAAACGCATACGAATTCCGCACGTGCTTTACCCGCAGCGGGGAGTTGCGGAACTGCTGCGGACATTTCCGTAGCATTTCTGCAACGTGGGCACTTAGCATCAATGTGGAGACACTGACTATAAGCTCAGTGCTAATGCAGCAGAGTCAAAATCAGTTTATGCCAGGCACAATAAATTGCAGGTAAGAATCACACAAATGCAGCGACTGATGTAGATTTATAAATGAAAAACTTTTATTCCAAGAAGGGTTTTCAGCAGCAGAGATGACAATCAGAAAGTTATTGTCACGTGATGGAAAAAGATTTGGAGGATTTCTGATGACAATATTTTCTAATTACAGAAAAGGATCATTTTGTGGACAGACGCCGCGCTGCACTGATAGGACGGGTGGCTCTGGTAGATCCAATCCTAGATGATCTCTATCAAAATAAACTGCTGACAACGGAGGCATACGCGAGAGTGCGCAGCATGCGGACCTCCCAGGACCAGATGAGAGAGCTCTACCGTTATGTTCATTATTGGAGGAATGAAGACAAGGATTGGTTTCTGCAATCTCTGAGAACACATATGGCACCTCTCATTAAGAATCTAGAGGAGAACTAAAGCCTAAAGGTCTGTGCAGACGATCCGGACTGGCAGCGCTCTGGACACAGCACATGTTCACTGCGTCCAAAGCGCTGACGTCTACACAGGGCTGCTACAAGGAATTTAGGGGCCCCCTTGAGACTCCGCCCCAGCCCCGCCTCCACCCCTTGAACTGTCCACAGTAAAAAGATTTTTTAATCCGCCAACATGACAAGGTAGACTCTTTGGGCCGGGCCCTACTCTAACCTGTTAAACATTTTTTTTTAAATATCCAATACAATTTCGGTAAATTTGAACTTATTTTTCAATATTTAAAATGACCTATATTATCACATACAGGGGACAAATATCACCGCACCATGCCCAGACAACATATTACCACCACAGTGACTGAATAATACCACATACAAGGAACAAATACCGCCACACCATGACCAGACCACATATTACCAGCACATGGTGACTGGATACTACAATACTGATCAGTAATAAAAAACACAATACTAATGCACCATAAGTGGCATTATACACAGGAGATCTGTACTTAGTATGCAGTGTCTGGGTACAGGTAATACCTGTGATCACGGTGACATGATACATAGAAGCTCTGTATATAGTATACTGTGTATAGTGTCAGTGTACAGGTAACACACTGACTCACCAGTGACATCTCTAGGTGAAGTCCTTCATCTTCGCTTTTAATCTTCATCCAGCACAGACCGCCGTTACTTCTTCCAGTCAGGGCTCGTCTCTGCAGGAAATAACAGTTATCTAGAGCACCGCTTGCAGAACACATTACGCTTATTTTTTTTCCAAAATTTTAAACTACACCAGATGAAGAAAAAAAGGCGACAGTGTTGCTCTGCACAGTAACAGGACCGCCCACCCATTTAAAACAGTATCATCAAAAAATAAATACATCGCTGCAGTAATAATATCCCTTAATTAGCCCCTATGGTAATAATATCCCCCATCCTGAACCCCGTGTGTCTCATTCCTGGCTCCAGCTTTATGTTCTCCTATCCTGCCCCCATGTGATGTCCTATTCTGCTCCATATGATGTCCCCATCCTGCCCCATGATCCTTCCCTATCTGTCCTATGTGCCCATTTCTCCCATCCTGCCCCCTCCCTCCACTCTGCCCCGTCTCTATTCTGCCTCCTTGTCTCCATTCTGCCCCGTGTCTCCATTCTGCCTGCGTATCTCTAATCCTGCCAGTGTCTCCATTCTGCCCCGGGCAGGATAGAGACACATGGTCCATGTGCCTCCATCCTGCCTGTGAAACATAGTGCGGTTGCCGCAAGGCAATAAGAGTAACTGAACCTGCATCACGGACGCAGGTTTCAGATACTGCACGGGAAAATCATGCCGCTGGGGCCCAATCAGCAGAAGAGACGGGGCCCGAATCAGGCCCCCTCTGCTGACCGGGCGCCATACACCAGTCAGGGCAATAATGCCCTGATGGCAGCCCAGCGTCTACTGAACACAGCTGAATCTGCATGTGATCACCCCATATCCTGGGGTCTGGCGTGTTGCACCGCACATCCTGGGGTCTGGAGAGATGCGCCGCACAGCCTTGGGTCTGGAGTGATGTGCCGCATGTCGAGTCTGGAGAGATGCCCCGCACATCCTGGTGTCTGGGGAGATGCGCCGCACATCCTGGGGTCTGGAGAGATGTGCCACGTCTTGGGGTCTGGAGAGATGCGCCGCACGTCCTTGGGTCTGGAGTGATGCGCCGCACGTCCTGGAGTCTGGAGATGCGCCGCACATCCTAGGGTCTGGAGAGAAGTGCCACGTCTTGGGGTCTGGAGAGACGCGCCGCACGTCCTGGGGTCTGGAGAGACGCGCCGCACGTCCTGGGGTCTGGAGAGACGCGCCGCACGTCCTGGGGTCTGAAGAGACGCGCCGCACGTCCTGGGGTCTGGAGAGACGCACCGCATGTCCTGGGGTCTGGAGAGACGTGCCGCCGGTGTCTCTGGACGCACAGTGGACAGAAATCTCATCCACTGCGCTTTAACATCTGGACGCTGCACAGGTACAGAGCATCCAAGCCGCAGCGTTTAGGCCAGGTTCATGCTGCGTTAATGCAGTCCATTCAACGCATAGCGGTCGCGTTATGCTTCATCTGTGCTAGCAGTGACAGACCCCCGGACGCTGCAGCCCACGTCCAGCACAGAATGGCGGCACATCGCCAGTGCATGCAGATTATGGCATGTGTTAGCGATGCGCTCGGTAATGGGAGTGAATGGCAGCTGTAACAACCTTGCTGGCGTCACTGCATGGCCTCCCATCCCCCGCACACCAACTTACTTTCTGCTTCAAGCCATGCTGTGAAATCTGTCTGTTGCCAGCCCTGAGCTCCATGTGCTATGCCTCTTGTTTTCCTGCTTGCTCTCCATGTTTCCTGACTGTGTGTATAGGGGGGCGGTGCCTGAACTCTCTGGTTCTTATGCAGTTGGGGTGCACCTGGGTAATCTGTCCCTGACCAATCACCTGGAGCCCTTGACAATTTAGTTTCACCACTCCCACTGAAACATTGCCTGTGCAATGTCTAAACTCAGCTCCTTGCTGCTGAACTAGCCAGGCCCTGTTCTGTGTATCTCCTTCTCTGTAGGAATACTCTATCTCGCTTTGCACCTTGTCCGCCGGCCAGGAGGCAGAATATCCTGGTCCTTGTGTCTTTGTCACTGTGTCTCTGTCTGAACTCTGTCTTACCTCTGTCTGTCAGTCTCCTTGTTTGTGGTTCCTTCTCTGCCGTGTCTTTCCTTGTGTCCTCCCTGTGTGTGCATCTGCACCCTCGCAGCTTTATCTGTGTTCCGCACTCCTGCGGCTCTGTCTGTTCCGCACTCCTGCGGCTCTGCCTGCTCCGCACTCCTGCGGCTCTGCCTGTTCCGCACTCCTGCGGCTCTGCCTGCTCCGCACTCCTGCGGCTCTGCCTACCTGCATCTCCTGTGTGAACAGGTCCAAACCTGTTCTCTCATATACCACTCCTTCCTGCCTATATCCATACCTGCATCTCCTGTGTGAACAGGTCCAAACCTGTTCTCTCATATACCACTCCTTCCTGCCTATATCCATACCTGCATCTCCTGTGTGAACAGGTCCAAACCTGTTCTCTCATATACCACACCTTCCTGCCTATATCCATACCTGCATCTCCTGTGTGAACAGGTCCAAACCTGTTCTCTCATATACCACTCCTGCTTGCCCTGTGTCTCCAAGCCGTGTCCGCTTGCCCAGTGTCTCCAAGCCGTGTCCAGTGTCTCCAAGCCGTACCGCTTGCCCAGTGTCTCCAAGCCGTGTCCGCTTGCCCAGTGTCTCCAAGCCGTGCCGCTTGCCCAGTGTCTCCAAGCCGTGCCCGCTTGCCCAGTGTCTCCAAGCCGTGCCCGCTTGCCCAGTGTCTCCAAGCCATGCCCGCTTGCCCAGTGTCTCCAAGCCGTGCCCGCTTGCCCAGTGTCTCCAAGCCGTGTCTCCAAGCCGTGCCTGCCTGCCAGTGTACCAAGCCGTGCCTGCTTGCCCAGTGTCTCAGCCTGCTTGTCACTCGCACCTGTCCAGGTGTCCTGTTCCCGAGTGGGATCAGCAGCCACAGCCAGACACCACCCTGGAGTGGCACCCGGCAGCTACCTGCCGCTCAAGCCTGACCTCACCATCAGAGGCTCCAGTGAAGACCAAGGTAGCTGTCGCAGTCACGCCCCTTCCAGGGTAGTCTGGTCTGTGACACAGTGGGGCCACAACCCCCGGCTCGCGCCATTCAGCCAAGGCGCGAGCGTGACAGTTTGCACAGGCCCCCGCTGAGTCCCATGTCCTTCCGCTCGCAGAGCGTCATGAACTCTCTCCCTGCCAGTGTGAGCCACCGGAAGAGTTTGTTCCGCCTTGTGTGGTTCCAATTGTGGAGACTTCTGAACCACTCATAGTCTCCAAGGCCATCTATGAGCAGCTCCTGGCCTACGAAGAGCACGACCCAGCAGATCCGCCTAGGTTCTATGGGGACCCCAAAGAGTGCCAAGGGTTCCTGAAAAAGTGCCTGCACTACATCCTGCAGAATGCAGTTTGTTTCCCCTCTGACCGGGTCAAGGTGGCATATATCATGTCCTACCTAGCTGGTGATGCCTTGATATGGATCTGTCCCCTTTGGGAAGCAGGGGATCCTGTCGTCTTGAGCCTGGGGGCCTTCCTGGTGGCCTTCCGTAAAGTGTTCGACATGCCTCGTCCAGCTGTTCTTGAAAAGTTTTCCCCTCCAAGCTTCCAGAGACAAGAGGAACCTGTGGATGAATCGTCTCAACCACCTATGACAGTCCAGCCATCACCTGTTCCACAGTCTGCCGATGCGGCCTCCCGTGCAAGATCCAAGAGGTCTAAAAAGAAGCGGGCCAAGTTGCAGCCGGAATCTGGCCTCTGTCCTGTGAATCCTGTACACCAGAACCATGGGCCAGTAGAAGAGGCTGTCCCTGGCGAGAGTACTCCCTCTCCATTAAACTCTTTAACTGTTTCTCTGCCTTCAGGGAGCTTTGGTGTATTTAAGTCGCCAGTCTTACAGAGTCAGTGTGTGGTCTCTGTCATACAGCTCCCGAAGCCAGCGTGTGCGTTGTCTCGAGGTGGCCGAGCCCTATTGGAGAATAGTCTAGTCCTACAAGGACAACTACAGCTCCAGGTTGGAGCTTTGTACACGAAGAAGTTCGTCTTCCATTTGCTGTCTGGTATGCCCTTGGGTCATTCTGAACCAGAGATCCTGATGCCCATTTATGTTTGGAGACCCAGCAAGGCACCACACTTGAAACAACCAAGTGACAAGAGGTGCCTGGTTCCCTTGTGTCGCATTCAGTCAGCAAAGTCGTCTTCTTTGCCTGGTTTGCTAGTCGCCGAGTCAAGGTGTCAGGATGCCTCTGAAGAGGGGGAGGCGGTCTCAGTCTCCTCACACGTCCCCAGTGACTATACCAGTGTCCTGCTCCCAAGAGCACCCCTGCCTCTTGATTGCCTTCCCCAGGATAAAGGGCTGAAGATGGATCCTGAGTGTATGCCTTCAGCTCACCTGTGGCCCAGGGGTGAAGGTCCCAAGACAGAGCTTTACCCATTATCTAACCAGGAAGATGTGGTCCAGTTTTTTCAGGGTAACAGGCTGAAGTGGCTCCCTGTATGTATGCCTCCAGCTTCCATTTGGCAGGTGGGTGAAGATGTTGGAGCAGTGACCTACCTATCTCCATTTCTCACCAACCGGGAGGAGGAGGTCCAATTTTTCTGGCACATCGGGCGAAAGTCGGACTCGGTGATGGTGTCTTCTGTTTCTAGCTGGCCGGCTGATGTAGGGGTCAAGTCTGAAGCTTCCAGGTCCCTGCCTTCTGCCAATCAGGAGGAAGAAGTCTTTGTACCCTCTGTGTTGGAAACTGACTCCCTTGGGCACCAAGAAACCGGGCAATCTAGGATTCCTGATGGCACACATACTCCACCCTACCTAAAGGATGTTGTTTCAACCTGGACTGTGTGTGGTCCCATACTCCTTCTTCAGGCCATTCTGGCAGGCTTAAGGAAGAAGGGCCGCAAAGGGGGGGTACTGTAACAACCTTGCTGGCGTCACTGCATGGCCTCCCATCCCCCGCACACCAACTTACTTTCTGCTTCAAGCCATGCTGTGAAATCTGTCTGTTGCCAGCCCTGAGCTCCATGTGCTATGCCTCTTGTTTTCCTGCTTGCTCTCCATGTTTCCTGTGTGTAAAGGGGGGGGCGGCGCCTGAACTCTCTGGTTCTTATGCAGTCTGGGTGCACCTGGGTAATCTGTCCCTGACCAATCACCTGGAGCCCTTGACAATTTAGTTTCACCACTCCCACTGAAACATTGCCTGTGCAATGTCTAAACTCAGTTAGCTCCTTGCTGCTGAACTAGCCAGGCCCTGTTCTGTGTATCTCCTCTGTAGGAATACTCTGTTTCGCTTTGTACCTTGTCCGCCTGCCAGGAGGCAGAATATCCTGGTCCTTGAGTCTTGTTTCCAGTGCCTTGTCTGTTCTTTGTCCGCCTGCCAGGAGGCAGAATATCCTGGTCCTTGTGTCTTTGTCCCTGTGTCTCTGTCTGAACTCAGTCTTACCTCTGTCTGTCAGTCTCCTTGTTTGTGGTTCCTTCTCTGCCGTGTCTTTCCTTGTGTCCTCCCTGTGTGTGCATCTGCACCCTCGCAGCTTTATCTGTGTTCCGCACTCCTGCGGCTCTGCCTGTTCCGCACTCCTGCGGCTCTGCCTGCTCCGCACTCCTGTGGCTCTGCCTGTTCCGCACTCCTGCGGCTCTGCCTGCTCCGCACTCCTGCGGCTCTGCCTACCTGCATCTCCTGTGTGAACAGGTCCAAACCTGTTCTCTCATATACCACTCCTTCCTGCCTATATCCATACCTGCATCTCCTGTGTGAACAGGTCCAAACCTGTTCTCTCATATACCACACCTTCCTGCCTATATCCATACCTGCATCTCCTGTGTGAACAGGTCCAAACCTGTTCTCTCATATACCACTCCTGCTTGCCCTGTGTCTCCAAGCCGTGTCCGCTTGCCCAGTGTCTCCAAGCCGTGTCCAGTGTCTCCAAGCCGTGCCCGCTTGCCCAGTGTCTCCAAGCCGTGTCCGCTTGCCCAGTGTCTCCAAGCCGTGTCCAGTGTCTCCAAGCCGTGCCCGCTTGCCCAGTGTCTCCAAGCCATGCCCGCTTGCCCAGTGTCTCCAAGCCGTGCCCGCTTGCCCAGTGTCTCCAAGCCGTGCCCGCTTGCCCAGTGTCTCCAAGCCGTGCCCGCTTGCCCAGTGTCTCCAAGCCGTGCCCGCTTGCCCAGTGTCTCCAAGCCGTGCCCGCTTGCCCAGTGTCTCCAAGCCGTGCCTGCCTGCCAGTGTACCAAGCCATGCCTGCTTGCCCAGAGTCTCAGCCTGCTTGTCACTCGCACCTGTCCAGGTGTCCTGTTCCCGAGTGGGATCAGCAGCCACAGCCAGACACCACCCTGGAGTGGCACCCGGCAGCTACCTGCCGCACAAGCCTGACCTCACCATCAGAGGCTCCAGTGAAGACCAAGGTAGCTGTCGCAGTCACGCCCCTTCCAGGGTAGTCTGGTCTGTGGCACAGTGGGGCCACAACCCCCGGCTCGCGTGACAGCAGCATTAACGGACTGCACTGCACTAACGCAGTGTGACCCCAGCCTTACCGATCGTCTGCACCTACCCTAATGGAAACAGTCTGGGATTGTCGCTGAAGAGTCCGCACCTGGGATCAGTGTGTGGCAGCTGCACGCGTACGGTATGGCCTGTGTGCACCGTGTCTCACTGCTCGCTGCCTTACATCACCGGATGATTCCAGTCATGTTCAGAACTTTGATGTCTGAATCACAAAACCAAAATTCTATGAATGGTCTCTAATAAAAAGCTGCCAACCAAAACCAACTTTGTCTCGATCCCTACACACACGACACGAGCCTGCTCACATCTCCACTTCCAGCCTTGGCCGGCTTTCTGACAGGATCGGCTCCCCTCATGTGCAGTGTCCCCGCCCATTTATCACGTGACCCTCTTGGCGGGCTTTCTGACAGGATCAGCTCCCCTCAGGCGCAGTGTCCCCGCCCATTTATCACGTGACCCCCTTGGCGGGCTTTCTGACAGGATCAGCTCCCCTCAGGCGCAGTGTCCCCGCCCATTTATCACGTGACCCTCTTGGCTGGCTTTGACAGGCTCAGCTCCCCTCAGGCGCAGTGTCCCCGCCCATTTATCACGTGACCCTCTTGGCGGGCTTTCTGACAGGATCAGCTCCCCTCAGGCGCAGTGTCCCCGCCCATTTATCACATGACCCTCTTGGCAGGCTTTCTGACAGGTTCAACTCCCCTCAGGCGCAGTGTCCCCGCCCATTTATCACGTGACCCTCCTGGCGGGCTTTCTGACAGGCTCAGCTCCCCTCAGGCGCAGTGTCCCCGCCCATTTATCACGTGACCCTCTTGGCTGGCTTTGACAGGCTCAGCTCCCCTCAGGCGCAGTGTCCCCGCCCATTTATCACGTGACCCTCTTGGCGGGCTTTCTGACAGGATCAGCTCCCCTCAGGTGCAGTGTCCCCGCCCATTTATCACGTGACCCTCTTGGAGGGCTTTCTGACAGGATCAGCTCCCCTCAGGCGCAGTGTCCCCGCCCATTTATCACGTGACCCTCATGGCAGGCTTTCTGACAGGATCAGCTCCCCTCAGGCGCAGTGTCCCCGCCCATTTATCACATGACCCTCTTGGCGGGCTTTCTGACAGGTTCAACTCCCCTCAGGCGCAGTGTCCCCGCCCATTTATCACGTGACCCTCCTGGCGGGCTTTCTGACAGGCTCAGCTCCCCTCAGGCGCAGTGTCCCCGCCCATTTATCACGTGACCCTCTTGGCGGGCTTTCTGACAGGCTCAGCTCCCCTCAGGCGCAGTGTCCCCGCCCATTTATCACGTGACCCTCCTGGCGGGCTTTCTGACAGGCTCAGCTCCCCTCAGGCACAGTGTCCCCGCCCATTTATCACGTGACCTCTTGGCGGGCTGACAGGATCAGCTCCCCTCAGGCGCAGTGTCCCCGCCCATTTATCACGTGACCCTCTTGGCGGGCTTTCTGACAGGCTCAGCTCCCCTCAGGCGCAGTGTCCCCGCCCATTTATCACGTGACCCTCCTGGCGGGCTTTCTGACAGGCTCAGCTCCCCTCAGGCGCAGTGTCCCCGCCCATTTATCACGTGACCTCTTGGCGGGCTTTCTGACAGGATCAGCTCCCCTCAGGCGCAGTGTCCCCGCCCATTTATCACGTGACCCTCTTGGCGGGCTTTCTGACAGGCTCAGTGTCCCCGCCCATTTATCACGTGACCTCTTGGCGGGCTTCCTGACAGGCTCAGCTCCCCTCAGGCGCAGTGTCCCCGCCCATTTATCACGTGACCCTCCTGGCGGGCTTTCTGACAGGCTCAGCTCCCCTCAGGCGCAGTGTCCCCGCCCATTTATCACGTGACCCTCTTGGCGGGCTTTCTGACAGGCTCAGCTCCCCTCAGGCGCAGTGTCCCCGCCCATTTATCACGTGACCTCTTGGCGGGCTTTCTGACAGGCTCAGCTCCCCTCAGGCGCAGTGTCCCCGCCCATTTATCACGTGACCCTCTTGGCAGGCTTTCTGACAGGCTCAGCTCCCCTCAGGCGCAGTGTCCCCGCCCATTTATCACGTGACCCTCCTGGCGGGCTTTCTGACAGGATCAGCTCCCCTCAGGCGCAGTGTCCCCGCCCATTTATCACGTGATCCTCTTGGCGGGCTTTCTGACAGGCTCAGCTCCCCTCAGGCGCAGTGTCCCCGCCCATTTATCACGTGACCTCTTGGCGGGCTTTTTGACTCGGATCTGCTCTCCTCCACTGAGGCGCCGCCGCCATCTTGTGTGAGATCATGCAGAGGCAGTCACGGCTGAAGCGGGAGCTGCAGCTCCTCAGCACCGAGCCGCCGTCCGGGATCAGCTGCTGGCAGGTGGAGGATCGGACGGGTGAGCTGCGGGCGCAGGTGGTGGGCGGCTCGGGCTCTCCCTACGAGGGCGGCGTGTTCAGCCTGAAGATCGCGGTACCGGAGCGTTATCCCTTCGAGCCGCCCCGGGTGCAGTTCCTCACCCCCATTTACCACCCGAACATCGACACCGCCGGCCGGATCTGCCTGGACATCCTGAAGCCGCCGCCTAATGGCGCCTGGAGGCCGGCGCTGAACCTGAGCTCCGTGCTCACCTCCGTGCAGCTGCTGATGAGCGAGCCGAACCCGGAGGACCCGCTGATGGCGGACATCGCCCGGGAGTACAAGAACCACCGGGCCGCCTACAGCGCCACCGCCCGGAGCTGGACGGAGCTGCACGCCAAGCCCCGGGAGACGGGACCCAAACGGCGCAGCGCCGATCCGCCCGAGCCCGCCAAGAAGCCCCGGGCCCCCGTGACGTCACAGGACACCGGAGGACTGCTGTCACCTGAGGTGCTGGCGACGTCACAGCACACGGCTGCAGTCCCCTCTCTGGCCGCCAGGTGGCAGCAATAGGGATAAGTGTATATGAGGACGTGACTGACGCAAGTGTCCTGTTCACACCATCAGCTGCGGTATCTTGGGTTGCACTAAAGCATTGGGACACGTTCAGACTTCCATAATAAAAACTAATATGTTAAAGAGCCTAAGGCTGAGTTCACACGTGGCGTTTTTTTCGCGTTTCCGCTGCAGTTTTAACCGCGAAAAATGAGCATCCCATGCATTCCTATGGGATTCCGCAATGCTGTGCTAATGCTGCGGTTTTTACCGCGGCGTAATCGCTTTGCGGTAAAAACCGCAGCATGCTCATTATTTTGCGGAATCGCGACGATCCCGCACCCATAGGAATACATTGTTACGCTTATTTCCCGCATGTGGCTGTGCACACCATGCGGTAAGTAAGCAGAACATTTGCGGATGGTACCCACGGTCCGGAGGAGAGGAGACTGTCCTCCGGGCTTTGGGTACCATATCCCTGTAAAAAATAGAATTTAAAATAAAAAATATTGTTATTCTCACCCTCCGACGTCCTGCGCAGCCTTCCCGCCTCTCTCCACGCTCCCGTTCCCAGTAGTCCTTTGCGAAAATGCCCGCGATGGCGTCCGATCTCGCGGGATCGCAAAGTCTCGCGGTAATTCGCGCAACGTCATTGCGAATTACCGTGAGACGTCGCGTTCCCGCGAGAACTGACGTCATCGCGGGATTTTCACAAAGGACTACTGGGAACGGATGCGCGGGACGTCGGAGGGTGAGAATAATATTTTTTATTTTTTTTTACATTCTATCTTTTACTATTGATGCTGCATAGGCGGCCTCAGTAGTAAAAAGTTGGTCACACTCGTCAAACACTCTGTTTGACGAGTGTGACCAACCTGTCAATCAGTTCTCCAAGCGATGCTACAGATCGCTTGGAGAACGCTTGCATTTTGCAAGCTAAATACGCTTGCAAAATGCTAGTTTTTCCGCGGGAAAATCGCGGGAATTTAAAATGCGATTTTCGCACGGACTGGAATTCCGTAATTCTCGCGGTAATTTCCGCGAGAGTTCCGGTACGTGTGCACTTAGCCTTAAAGGTAACCGCGGTCATGTTTACCTGCAGGCGGGTGATGTTATCGAGCTGGAGGAGCCCATCAGATTGATCTATATATTATTTTGTAGGAGTAAAAATAAGTACTGTGATCGTTAAAATCCCTTCTTTGTAGGAAAGTCCAGTGGGCGGTCCTACCCAGTGAGTGACAGTGCAGACAGGGAGTGGGACCGCCCACTGGACTCTTCCCTACAAACACCAGGTATTTCAATGACTAAAATATAAGTTCTACTGAATCCAACTAAGGGAAACTAAACGTTTTCGTCTCCTCCATACTAGTTGCCTTTCCCTTTAGGCTGTGTGCACATTGTATTTTTGTGTAGTAGAAAGTCCCAAGATCTTCCCCAATTTGGAGTTTCTACTCTGAAAACTTATCAGAGTCTCAATGTGAACACACCTGTGAGATAGTTACTGATCCCCGTTTCTTATTCTGTTGGCAGACAGGTGCGGGATCTGCCCATTTATTCCATCGTCTGCTCTGCGCTATCATTATTCTCAGTGTGACCACCTCTGCCCATCGATGGCGGCCAATCATGTGGACGTTGATCACCCAGTGTCCGGTCTCCTATATATTTCTAGTTAATCGTAAGTGACACATTCCAACGAGGCTGAAGTTGGTTTCTTAGGGTGTGTGCACACGCTGCGGATTTGGCAGCTTTGGGTCCGCAGCAGTTTTTGCTGCGTTGTACACTACCATTATTCCCTATGGGAATAAAAAACCGCAGTGCAGACGGTGCGGATTTTTCCGCACGGTTTTCCTGCGGTTTTGAAACCGCAGAAAAAATTGACATGTCAATTCTTGCTGCGGTTTGCCTTCTCCATTGTGGAGATGAAAAACCGCAGGTCTTTTGACCTGCGGATTTTACAAAATCTGCGCTGCCAAATCCGCACCCCATTCCGCAGCGTGTGCCTGTAGCCTTAGGGTATGTTTCCAGTGTCAGGATTAGCTGCGGACTGAACGCTGCGTACAGATGTTGAAGCATAGTGGAGGGGATTTTATGAAATCCCGTCTCCACTATGCGTAGTAAAACGTGGGTGACACAGCCACGAATCCGGACATGCGGCGTGTCTTTACAGAACGCAGCATGTCTATTTATCTTGCGGAGATGCTGCATCCAAAGCGCTGGCGTTCCAGACCGTAGAAACACCCTAATTCATCAGTTTCTTATTCAGCAATATTTTCTGTATAGGTTTAAAGGGAATCTGTCAGCCCATTTTTTGACTATCAGCTGCCGGCATCGCCATCAGGGGCTTATCTACAGCATTCTGTTATGCAGAGGTCGCGCTACATATTTTTCAGAGGAGTAAAAATACTCTTCCCAATATTTTTGAGGAGTATTTTTCACCACGCAGGAGTACGCAATTTGTATGAATTAAAATTGGCCATACAGGGGTATACATTGCCGTGCTATTAAAAAGGGTGTCCAGCAGAGATCCAAAAGTCCCAGGCAGGCAGCAGAACAGAAGCCAAACAAATCCCATAATTGTCAATAGGGTTTGTTTGGCAGATGGCACTTCTGTCATACGGCATACTCAGAGTCGGCACTTCTGTCATACAGCGAGCCGAGCACACTCACTCTGAGAACGTGGCCGGTACTATGGAGCACGGAGCGGGGGTCACGTGTCCTGAAGCCGTGCTGCCTGCACTACACATGCTGGGAAGCAGAGAGGGCGCGGGGTCACGTGTCCGTACAGCCGCCACTGCACTATACACGCTGAGATGCACAGAGAGAGCGCGCCGCGATGATGTCAGTCGCGCGGATCACGTGTCCGTTACTCCACAGCTGCGCTGGACAGAGCGTTTTAGCTGCAGTGATGACATGTCCACAGCGGCTTCACAGACAGCTAGACCCCTACCCGTGCCCTTCTAGCTGGCTTTGTCCTCATCGCCAGAGTTCTGCGTTCTAATCCCTTCAGTACGAGAAGGGGATGGGCCAGCCTGCGAGCTAGAAGGGCCAACCTGTGCCTTTCCACCTCGCCAGGGACGGACCCCTGCCCTTCTACATTGCCGGCTCGTGCCCTTCTACCTCGCCGGACCCCTGCCCTTCTTGTACTGAAGGGATTAGAATGCAGAACTCTGGCGCTGAGGATGAAACCACTGACCCTTGAAGGGGGGTGTGCGGTCAGAAGGTGTATGTCTATGGCTGATGCTGCTGTGTCGCCTCCTGTCCCCGGCACTTCCAGCAGGCAGCACGGTGTGAGAGTGCAGCAGACACCACAGAACACGCTGCCCTGCCCGACCAGATACGCCGAGTAGTGAGGCCGGGGGCGGAGCCAGGAGGCGCAGTAACTTCCGCGCAGCTGGAGAAGCCTCTGAGGGGGAAGGGGAGACTACCATAATGAACAAAGATGGCTCTGGCTGGGGCTGTCGCCTGAGCGGTGGGAGAGGAGGCGGGGTGTGGAGGAGGACGCGCTGCTCACATACATGGCGGCGGCAGCACTGCGGAGGGTGATGGGAGGCTGCGGCCGCCGCTGGCTTTGTCCGGCTGCCACTTCACGGCTCAGCGACAAGCACAGAGGGCGCTCCGCGATGTGAGTCGCTCCGCCTCCGCAACATCTGATACTGCCCTTTCCCCAGCTCCGTCCAACTCGCTGCCACTGTAACTTAGAACGATGCGTCCCGTGGACGTATCGTACTAATCTGAAGGCGTTTTTTCGCCTGCCTGTGCGTCATAGACGCCCAGACAGGCGTTAATGCGACCTCTGCTGTTATGCATTCTGTAATGCTGTAGATAAGCCCCTGATGTAACCTGAAGTATAAGAAAAATGAGTTATATTATACTCACTGGGGGGCGGTCCAGCGCCTCCCATCTTGAAGCTGTGACGTCCTCTTCTTTGCTTTCCGGCGCAGGCGTACTTTATGTGCCTTGTTGAGGGCAGAGTAAAGTACTGCAGTGCACAGGTGCCGGACCTCTCAGCAGGGCTGTGGAGTCGGAGTCAGTGCTCATTTTGTTGGGAGTCGGTATAAAATGGACCGACTCCTAAAATATATAATAAATTGGGTACAGTAGTTCACTGCAGAATGTGCTGAATATTTTTTCATAGGAATTTGGGAAAGTTATGAAATGTCCTATAAATGGCTGTTCTATTCCTGATCTAAGGCTACATTCACACACAGCGTTTTTGCTGCATTTTTTGAGGATACGTTTTTCAGCTGCAAAAGCAGATCAGCTTTTTAAAAACCGCATCACCTGAAAGGTTTTTGAGCGCATAGATAATGTTTTCAATAGCAAAAGCAGATTCTAAAAACGCTGCATAAACTGACATGCTCATTCAGCCCAAAAATGGATCCTCACAAAACAATGTGTCTGAATGTCATATCTTGAAACCCATTGACTTTGCTGGGATGCCCAGAGTCACTGCATTTTACTGCAAAAACCGGATCTGCAAAAACGCTGTGTTTGAATCATGGCCGTAGCCAGCAAGGGGGCAGCTGCCCCCCCTAGAAGCAGGGACACGCACCTATCAAAACTCGTATGCTGCAGTGCTCCCGTCCTGCACCGGCTCCAGACTGCAGGGGGCAATCTCCCCTCCTCTGTCCTGTCTTCAGAGAGAGGAGGGGGAGGGTTTCCTGCCTTGCCTTCACCAGAGAGAGGAGGGGGAGGGGTGCCTGCCCTGCACAGGATCCGATTCCTGGGCCCCCGAGCTGGAGAAAGTTGTGCACACGCTGCAGCTGGCAATAAGAGTGCAAGAGGGACGTGCTGGAAAAGTGAGGAAATTGGTTATTGCCGCCAGAACCCCTAAAATTGATTCCATCTTGAAGAGATGTGCTGCGAAAGGGGCAATTGTCAATCAAGCCACTTGGTGGGGCAGCACTTATTTAATGATTGAGCGATTTCTTGAACTAAAACCGTTTCTTATAGATATGGCGAACCCTCAGGTAACCCTAAATGAAGGTCAATGGACACAGGTGGCTGAATTGAAGGAATTGCTTAATCGCCCATTAACAGTGACTAAAAAAATTACAAGCTGATTTAACTCCTGGCATTTTCATAAGGGAGTGGAAGAACTTGCTATCTTGCCTGTCCCAAAGAGGAGGTTTAATCGCAGATGGCATGTCTGCTTCAATGAAATGGAGAGAGACACAGCTATTGGAAAATTAAAATTTTTCTGGCAGCTGTTTATGTGGACCCAAGTCATCGTATACTGCTTGATGATCAACAGCTTACTAAAGGAAAAGAAGCTCTGACTGAGGTAGCAGTTAGGATGAGTGGCCTACAGAAGAACCGCCAGGCGCAAGAGGACTTGGGTCCTGACATCAGATGAGGAGTTTGACTTTGACAAGTATTTGGATGACATGGAGCAGGCAAAGCGTTGCCGCAAGGAAAAAGATTTCACTCCGTCTCCTATAGCAGCAGATTGACCATATTTCAGCAAAATGTTTCACTTGCTCTCAAAGAAAAAGAAAAATTCAACCGTTCATCAAAACTGACTGTGCATGAGGCAATTCCCATGAGGCAATTCCTTTATACCCGGAAATTGTTAGAGATGTTCCCATGTGGTTACAGCTTTACCTCCAACCCAAGTTAGTGTAGAGAGGTTGTTCTCTCTGGCCTTTAACATTATTAGGTCAGATTTGAGGTCATCTATGAAGGAGGATCTGATGGAGGCAATTCTATTTCTTACAACAAATTCATAGACTGCACAAATGTTATTTAGTATGTTTTTGTTGAAAACTGTTTTTTGCCACTTACATAGTTTATTACATAGTGTTTTTTATTTATATATATATATATATACACAGTAGATATTACATAGTGTATTACATATTTACAATTTATTACAGTTTTTTGTGTTCTAAAGTTGTATTCCAATAAATATATATGTTCTATCTAAATATCTTGATTATTGTATCATAAAAATGATTAAATGTCTGATGTTTACATTGTACTACAATAAATTTTTCACTTAAATATAAGCAATTATGTCGGAGTCGGTGTAAGGGAAATTGAGGAGTCGCAGGGTTGGCTTGCCTACTCCACAGCCCTGCCTCTCAGACTGGCGCCTGCGCACTGCAGTACTCTACTCTGCCCTCAACAGGGCACGTAAAGTATGCCTGCGCCAGAAAGCAAAGAAGAGGACGTCACTGCTAAAAGATGGGAGGCATCGGGCCGCGACACCCATCGAACCGCCCCTGGGTGAGTATAATATAACTCATTTTTCTTCTCTTTCAGGTTACATCGGGGGCTTATCTACAACATTACAGAATGCTGTAGATAAGCCCCTGATGGCAGTGGCTGCAGCTGATACTCGAAAAATGGGCTGACATTCCCTTTAACAACAAAAAAATAATCATCACATTAATAACATACAATGCAGCAAGGAGCCCGGATGAGAATACATTTAACTACAAAACCTATAAAACTGGTACAAAAAAGGGCATTAATGAAGGGGTTAAATGACTGGGCCACTGATCTCACACTGCACACACAACAGGTAGCCCCACATCAAACCCAGGTGCCTCTAAGCCTGACCCAAATGGGTTCTGGCCATCAGATCTGGCATCAGAGTGGGCAGACAGTTGATTTTGGCCTTTGAATAAGTAATTGGTGTTTTTAAGGGGTTAAACGACTTTGGGCCACTGATCTCACACTAAGGGTTCTTACTCGCGAGGGACTCGCACAATTGTCGGGCGAGTCTCTCACACGATAACCTGGCACTGCCGCCGGCACTCAGACCGGAGCGTGCGGCTGCATAGAAATACATGTATCCGAATGCTCTGGTCACAGTGCTGGCGGCAGCGCCGGGTTTTCATGTGAGAGACTTGCATGAGAATTGTGTGAGTTTCGCAAGTGAGTATGAGCCCTAAGAATACAGATGGTGATGACCTGCATCAAACGCAGGTCCCTCCAGCCTGGCCCAAATTGATTTTGGGCATCAAAGTGGGCAAACAGCCGATTTACACCGATTTGCGAAGCATCAATATGAATGTAATAGATGTGTGAGATCAGTGGCCCAAAGTCATTTAACCCCTTAGAAACATCAGTTATTCAAATATGTGAAAATGGGCTGTTTGCCCACTTTGATGCCAGTTCTGATGCCCTGAACCCATTTGGGCCAGGCTGGAGGGACCTGGGTTTGATTTGGGGCTTCCTGTTATGTATGTCTGCAGTGTGATATTAGTGACCCAGTCGTTTAACCCTTTCATTAATGCCCTTCGGTGCCCATTTTGATGCCCATTTTTGTGCCAGTTTTATAATTTTTGTAGCTGTTTTTTGTTAAACCTATAAAAAGTAGAAAAGAAAAAATTTGCCAGATAAGAAACCAACTTCAGCCTCGACCCAGTCCAGATGACGTCCTGCTGCGGTCTACCAGACTCCTGTACCTCCGTCCTCGGTGGCATGCAGTCTACTGAACGTCTCCCTGGGTTTCTGGTGCTAACAGCAGCTTTAATGTAGAGAACACTCAGCCACATAAATAAACTCTACCCTTTCTATATTAATACAAAATCAAAGAAATGAGCCATGGCTTAAGTCGATGTGTAAGGAGCACATTCACTTTGGCCATTTCACAGGCAAAATGCAAAGAAAAAAAAATGAGCATATAACGTGCTAAGTAAATGTAACAGGACATGTGAATATTATTTTTATCAAAAAAGTAAAAGCCATCCCACCACGGCAGTCGGGACAGTCCTGTTCTCTGGATAGTAGTAATACCTGACCTTGTCAGGTGGCTGCAGTGCGAATATGGGCAGAACAGGACCCAGGCCTGACTGTTCATCCACCTGCCCAGGGGAAGCCATGTAGATAAATGCCTAGCTCAGAAAGGGGGACAATCTCCTGATTGTACAAAGTATAAGAAACTACAGCAAAACCAAAGAAATGAGCCGGAGCATAAGCTGGTATACCTGCAATGTAAGAGAACGTTCACACTGGTCATTTCACAGACAAAAACCCAAAATGAGCAGATGCCCTATAGGGTATGTTATATGTACTATATAGCATGTATACTATAGGGTATATTCTCATTTAGTTTTATTTTGGGCTTTGCCTTTTTGTGTTAATGTAGACGTGCCTGTAATAATACACTTTGGAATGGTAGTAAAGCACCACTCCAGCCACTTCTTGTATTTTAGCTCCGGAGTGGTGCTTCCAGTCTAAGTTCCCTCTACTTAAGTCTTCTGCTTTCCTGCCGCTGTCTTCACCTTCTACCACCCCCTCATTTTGTGAATCAACCAGATGAAACAGCTGGGGATTGCAGCCCTCAGCTGTCAGCTTCAAGATTGGTTCTCAAGAATAGAGGGGTCCATGCTGTTTTTTTAAAAAATTATTTAAATAAAAATAACGTGGGGTCCCCCCTATTTTTGACAACCAACCTGACTAAAGCCAACATCTGAGGGCTGATATTCTCAGGCTGGTAAGGGGCCATTGATCTTGGCCCCCCACAGGCTAAAAATAGCAGCCCCCAGTTGCCCAGAAAAGGTGCATCTATTAGATGCGCCTAATCTGGAGCTTTGCCTGGTTCTTTCCCACTTACCCTGTAGCGGTGACAAGTGGGGTAGTTAGGGGTTAATGTCACCTTTCTATTGGTGACATTAAACCCGGGTTAGTAATGGACTAGTGTCAATAAGACCCTGATCCATTACTAATCCTATAAACACACAATAAGAATAAAGTATTTTAATGAAAGAAGACAACACACAGTTTTTAAATCTCTATTACACTGCTAATTCCTTGCGACTCCCTCGATCTCCTGAAAAAAAGGTGAAAATAATAAAGCAACAATATACATTACCTGTCCAGCGCTCAGTCACGTCCCCCGGCGTAAATTCATCTCAGGGAGTTCATACGTTTACAGGCGGAGCGCTGCTAATACAGCCGGCGCAAGCTCCGTACCTAGCTGTGACGTCACTACTCATCACTGAATCTGGCTCTGCTTCCATTCATTCTACAGTAGTTTTCTGTTGCAGAGATATTCACACTTAAACAGTTATTTTTTGGCCAAGTTGCCGTTCCCAGAGAGATTTCACTGGGACATGTACCTTCCTTTTCTGATCCTGACCAATCAATCATAAGCAGGGAAAGAACACGTCCCCACCGCAACATTACAGTCGGCTCTCCTCCGTGCCGCTGATTTTTATCGCTAATTTCTCTGCATTGGAGAGGTGAAATCAATACAAAAATGTTTTATTCCGCTCTGCAGCACCTATTGCATTGTGTGCCCAGTTCAGCATGAAAAAGGTAGTAAACGGCACTCCTGTAAGTGAATCATCTGGATGTTAAAATGCAACATATTCTGATCCGAGAGCAATGCAGCAAATAAAAAAAAACTATATAAACAAGGATTTCCTTACATATAGGCCAGTTTCATACTTGCGAGTGCAATGCGAGAAACTCACGTGAGTCTCTCACCTCAATACCTGGCACTGCCACCGGCGCTCGGGACCGAAGTGTTCAGCTGCATAGAAATACTCGTACATGCAGCCGCACATTCCGATCCGAGTGCCTGCGGCAGTGCCGGGCATTGAGGAGAGTTTCTCGCATTGCACTCGCAAGTGTGAAACCGGCCATGTAGTGATCTACACCACCGGTAATGGGTTCCTTGGATCATGGCCAGCTGATTGCAGCATTACTTTATGTGCACTTCTGTCCATCACCGGTAGATTAGAAAGTAAACACAACCGTAACAGTAACAAAGTCCTCAGCGCTTGTTTGCACTTCACTTGGACATGACCTGGCTCATGCTGCTCAGCACAGAGGCTGCCACGTGAAGAGCAGGGCTCTGTCTGAAGAGCATTCACAAGGGCTCAGTTTGTGTGCAATAGAAACGCCTGCAAAAAACGCATGATGCGTTTTGCATGCGTTTGCGTTTTTTAGGCGCATGCGTTTTAACCAGTTTCTAGCCATGTTAACTCTTAAAACGCGTGTGTTTACAAACGCAGGCTTGCACATGTCCATGTGCACGCCTGCATTCTCATAGACTGTAATGCATTATTTTGTCGCATTCCGTGCACAAGTGTGCACATGCATTTTTTTTTACGCCGTTGGACACAAAAATGCAACAGGTTGCGTCGGGCACGCCAAGGCGCACACAACGAAAAAAAGCATGTGCACGAAAATGCATACGAACGCGTGCAAACGCTAGATCATGCGCACGCCATGGTAAACAGGTGCGCACGACCCATGCGCATGGACGCGCACGATACGCTGCACAAAAAAACGCTAATGTGAAACCAGCCTAATTCATTACTATTCTGGGAACTGCGACCTGGGAGTCCAACTGTGAAAGGAAAAATAAATGAGAGATTCCTTAGGGTACTGTTACACTAAGTGACGCACCAGCGATCCCGACAACAATACGACCTGGTAAGGCCTCTTTCACACATCCGTCTGTCACCATCAGTCAAAATCCGCCATTTTTCTTGGCGGATCCGTTTTTTTTCCCATTGAGTTGCATTACCGGCGGATCTTGACGGATGGTCATCCGTTGGATCCGTTTTTATACGGATCTGCCAAAATTTTGGCATCCGCTGACTTGCTCGGACGGACAATGCAACTTTTTTTGGCCGGCCGGATCCGTATTTTACAGTGACTCAGCCGGAAATTTAACCCTAATCTCTCCCTCTCCTTTTCCAGGCACAGTTTCCTTTAAATTTCTGCCTTATCCGGATCCATCAAAATGACTGTCTGCTGACACCCGTTTGTTTCAGTCCGCCGACGGATCCGTTTTCCGCCATTTTGGCGGATTTCAACTGACCTAAAAAACGGATGTGTGAAACAGGCCTAAGGATCTCTGGTGCGTCGCTAAATGGTCACTAGTAAGCTGCCAAACAGTCAGATTTACCCAATGACGCAGCAGCGAGCCGTATAACGACCTCGGCAGTCGTTGGGACCTTGTCACACAGCAGCGATTCTGACGACTCCCGCCTGCGTCCATGATTTCTGAGTCGCTAACGAGGTCGCTCATCGGTGTCAAACACAGCGATGCTGACCAGCGCAACACCAGCGATCAAAAAATGGCCCAGGACATTCGAGCACGATCAGCGACATCGCAGCGGAGGCCTGGTCGCTGCTAAGTGTCACGTAACGAGATCGCAGGCGCATCACAAAATCAGTGACGCATCAGTGATCTCGCTTAGTGTGAAGTACCCCTTAGAATTCTCACTCTACTCCGACTCTAGCCAGTGCTAAACGGACTGCCTAGAAAACCTTCTTGGTGATAAATGTTAACAGGTTATAAGAGAGTAAAAAATTAAAACATGGGGAGATGATACAGAGTGAAGGGAAAGAGATACAGGTACAACTAAAAGGAAATCATCCTGAGGGTCGATTGACTGAATCAGAAGAATTTTTACACATGTGCCATTGACTGTTCCTGCTGGGACCAGCTCCCGATGTCCACTGTTCCACACATTAGTAGTTCTCATTGTAAAGAGGCATACATATCTAAAGGGGTGACCTCAGACCAGAAACCAAACCACCACCTGCAATAGCCATGGAACTATTCATTGTAAAGAAGCCTGGTCTCCTCTGGGGATTGAACCTTTTTATTTTTTTTTTCTCCAGATGGAAGGAGTGCCCTTTTGTTCTTTGAGAGGGTTTAACATAGAATACTTTTTGATTGTATTTTTTTATGGGCCATTTCTATACATTGCTCAAAACATAAAGGAAACACACAGCACAATATAACTCAGAAACCAACCTGTCAGTTATGAAGCGACGCCGAATGTGAATCAATTTCTCCTGCTGTTGTGCAAGTGGAAGAGACAACATGTAGAAATGATCGGCAATTAGTAAGACAACCCCTATGAAGGAGCTATGCTACAGGGAGAGACCCTAGACCATTTCTCTGTTCTCATAAATTTTAGCTGTTGTTTTGGTCACTTCAGGCTATAGCTGTGTCTGTCAGCATTGTGTCTGTCAGCATGGAGCGGATACCAGGAGACAGGCCAGTACACGTGGAGCGGCTGTAGGAGGGCAACAACCCAGCGGCAGGACTGCTACCTCCTTTGTGCAAGAAGAAGTGCCAGAGCCCTGCAAAATAACCTCCATCAGGCCACTAACATCTATGTGTCTGCTCAAACTGTCAGAAACAGACTTATTTATTATGCTTTGCTTATATAGCACTATCTTATGCTGCAGTGCTTTACATATATTTTCATCACTGTCCCCAGTGGGGCTCACAATTTTAAATTCCCTATCAGGATCTCTGGATTGTGGGAGGAAATCGGAGTACCCAGAGGAAACCCACGCAAACACGAGGAGAACATACAAACTTCTTGCACATGTCTGGTGGGATTTGACCAGTGCTGTAAGGCTGCACTGCTAACCACTGAGCCACTGTGCTGCACAGACTCCATGAGGGCCTGACGTCCACAAGTGGGTGTTGTGCTTACAGTGCTGGGTGATTGACATTTGCCAGAGAAGACCAAGATTGGCAGATTCGTCTTTGGCGCCATGGGCTCTTCACGGATGTGAGCAAGATCATACTGAGCACATGTGACAGAGTCTGTAGACGCCGTGGAGTACTTTCTGCTACCTGCAACATCCTCTAGCATGACTGTTTTGGCAGTGGGTGTCATGTCTGCCCTGTCTGTTTTCTTTCAAGAACTCCTGGAGCGATGTGCATGCGCATATCTTGTCTGCTATCCTGCTTGTATCCTAGAACAGTATGCACACTCACCTCATGTCTGAGCTGCAGGATGCCTGCGTTTCTGCTCTGTCTTCTGTGATCTTCTCGTCATGTCTAGAATCGCTGATCATGTGACTTTTCCTAGGATCCTGCACTGTCTGGTTTGGTAAATATCTCGTCATGTCTAGAACTCTGATCATGTGACCTGTCTAGGTTTCAGCACTGATTCTGCAGTCGTCTCGTCATGTCTGGAACTCTGATCATGTGACTGTGCTCTGTTATCCTGTGGATCTGAATCCGGAAGTTCTCCCCTGGTCCTGACCTGGAAGAGGAGGTGCTATGCCCTATATCAGGCCGCCCCTTCCTACGCTCAGGGCCTGAGTATTGTCCCTGCATGGCTGCTTGGTCTGTGGGGCGCTCCCTCTATTCTGTGCCCTTGCACTCTGCTCTGTCGTGCATCTCTGCACATGCTCCGTGCTCGTATTCCGTCTCTTGTCTTGTGCCATGTCTTGTGTTGTCCTTCGTGCCATGTTTTGTCCCTGCTCTGCTTTGCCTTGTAGTCCTTGTTTGCTCTGTTTTTGTTTCGTGTTTCTGTCCTTGTTTCATGTCTCGCTCTGCTTTGTGGCTTCAGGTAAACTGCCTCTGTACCATGTCCCTGACGTGTCTCCTCACATGTGCAGGCCTCCGCTCTGAACCTCTCCCTGACGTGTCTCCTTACACGTGCAGGCCTCCGTCTCTGTGCCCTGCCCTGACGTGTCTCCTTACACGTGCAGGCCTCCGTCTCTGTGCCCTGACGTGTCTCCCTACACGTGCAGGCCTCTGTCTCTGTCCCTGTCCCGTCTCTACACGTGCCTGCCTCGCTCTGTACCTTGTCTAGTCCCAAGGTCCTCCCTTGGCCCGGCTCTGGGCTTCGGCCTACGCTCCGCTGCTAGACTGTCCCTGGCATGTCTCTACATGTGCAGGCCTCCGCTCTGAATCTCTCCCTGGCGTGTCTCTACACGTGCAGGCCTCGCTCTGTACCCTGTCTAGTCCCAAGGTCCTTCCTTGGCCCGGCTCTGGGCTACGGCCTACGCTCCGCTGCTAGACTGTCCCTTGCATGCTCTCCGCATGCGCAGGTCTCTGCCTCGTTCTTTGTCTTGTCCCTGTTGTTTCGTGCGCTTTTGCACATTTTGTACTAGGCTTTGCCATGCTGTCTCGCATGTGGCTCTGTCCTGTACCCTTTGCCTAGCCCTGCCTTGTGGCTCCGTGCCTCCATGCACTTGCCTGGTTGCCTGCGTCTGCCTGGTGTGCCTCAGCCGTGCCGCCTCTAGCCGTGCCCCGTCCAGTGCTATAGTGGTCTGGCTGCGTGGCCCCACAACGGTGCCGCCTCTAGTCGTGCCCGCTTGCAACTGCCATCGTTGGTACCACCTGCCGGTGCTCCCAGCCATGGTCTCTGTGCTTCCTTGCACTCACGCTGGTTCTCGCACTGTGCCTTTTCGTGCTACTCTTGCACAAAGCCTTTGTCTCTTTTGCTCTTCTCTGACCCTAGTTTGCCTGCCGGATTCCATAACCTGCCGACCGCTGCCAGAGGTCCGGACCTAGATGACTGCGGCCCGATGTCCGGAGCTGATGTCCGTAGCCAGATACCTGGACCCTGTCGGTCGATGCCAGCATTTGGATTCCGATGCCACCGTACTCTGTGCCTCTCCCTGGCATGCCCCTTGGCATGTGCAGGCCACCGTCCTGTGAACCTGACCCGTCCCTGGCATGCCCCTTTGCATGCGCAGGCCACCGTCCTGTGAACCTGACCCGTCCCTGGCATGCCCCTCGGCATGCGCAGGTCTCTGTCCTGTGAACCTGTTCCTGGCGTGTCCGTTGACACGCACCATGTCACTAACTCTACCTTGTTTCCTTGCATGGAACCCTGGCTAACTTCTGGATGTCCGGATCCTGCCGATCACCCTCTCAGCTACAGACCCTGATGCCCTGGTTGATTGTGGACTGTTGTCCGGAGTCCGATGTCCACGTACCATCTGCACGTTCCATGCTTGGACCTCGGCGTGCCATTGCATGCACCCTGTTCCACGAACTCTGTGTGTTCACGTTTGGTCCTGTTGCACCCTGAAGAGTTCCTCAAGTCTTGAACCTCGGCGTGCTCTTGCACGCACCTTGCCTTATGTTCTGTGTGTCCACGTTTTGCACCTGTTGTACCTGAAGTCTTCCTTAATGAAGTTTCTTTGAATTAACGACTCGTCTTGCCTTGTCTTGTTTCCCTGAGCCGGCCGTCTGGTCCAGCTGCCGTGGTGGCTCACCCCCTTGGTCTTGCCCCTGACACTCCCTGTATAGGGGGTGGTTCTCATTAGGTCAGCTCGCCCTAGGTGGGTGGGTGCCACGGCCCAGAGGGTCCACTCTTTTTAAGAAGAACGACTCAGCGTAAGTTGACACTCGTCACAGTGGGTCAGTAATGGTGTGGGGAGGCATTTCTTTGGAGAGCCGCACAGGCCTCCATGTGCCAGCCTGAGGTACTCTGACTGCCATTAGGTACCGGGATGAGATCCTCAGACCCATTGTGAGATCATATGCAGGTGCAGTAGGCCCTAGGTTCCTTCTGATGCATGAGAATGCTAGGCTTCTTGTGACTTGACATGTGTCAGCAGTTCCTGTATCATGCGGGCATTGATGCTATGGACTGGCCTGCCCGTTCCCCAGACCTGAATCCAATCGATCGCTTCTGGGGAATCATGTCTCGTTCCATCCACCAATGCCATATTGCACCACATCACGAAACAATCACTGACCTCAGGGAGACCAGTCAAAGAAAACACTGCGGCAGCCGGCAAAGGCGCTCAATCATAGTGAAATCCTAGGTGCAATGCTCCCTGGGAAATACAAATATGCAAATAAAGTCCGTGGAGCCTCATTCAAGAGTCTCAAACACGGGACTAGCCAGATCTTCCTCCAGGGATGGACCCAGCCAGGGGCAACACCCCGAAACAGCTGTCTGTGGATGGATACCTAGCCTTGGTATTTCCCTTGTCATATCTGTAAACTCGTAAAGAGCTGGATATGGACTTAAAGGGCCACTTAAGATGGTGGTAATGGTGGTTTCTGAAAGGAGCCACCCCTTGGCTGGGTCCTTCCCTGGAGGAAGATCTGGTTGGTCCCATGTTTGAGACTCTTAAATGAGGCTCCACGGACATTATTTGCATGTTGCACCATAAACTGTCCAGGAGTTGACTGATGTTTTAATCCATCTTGGAGGAGATCCCTCAGGATAACCTCCACTGCCTCAAGAGGAGCATGTCCAGACCTTGTAGTTTGGTCATACAGGCACGTGGAGGCCACACACAATACTGAGCATCATTTCCTTGTCTTGAGTCATTTCCACTGAAGTTGGATCAGCCTGTAATTTCATTTTCCACTTTGATTATCATTCCAAATCCAAACCTCCGCGGAATATTTATTTTGCTTTACAATGATCATTTTTATGTTTTTATTGTTCTCATCACATTCCACTATGTAATGAATAAAGATTTGG
Source organism: Dendrobates tinctorius (assembly GCF_039654945.1). Classification (NCBI taxonomy): domain Eukaryota; kingdom Metazoa; phylum Chordata; class Amphibia; order Anura; family Dendrobatidae; genus Dendrobates; species Dendrobates tinctorius. Next base: position 4,164,874 of record NW_027361819.1, read on the forward strand.
GGGGGTCTTATTACAGATTTTGCATCAGGGTCCCGTACATCAAAGTTTTGCCTCTATTGGTCGCTGTGTCCTGTAATCAGATCTCTGAATATTTTATTGGTAAAGAGAAGATAATACACTTTATGTTTCAGAATTATAATGACATCTAATGAATGAAGCATAAAGACGTACGAGCACCTACAGTCCCCCGGAGGAGCGTCATCCACTGACATTGCCTCCATTCCCAGCCCCATCCCTGCGCGGAGCGAGGAAGGTTCTCATATTAGGAGGAGGAGGAGCGATGCTTGTCCCACCTCCACTTATCATATCACTAAATCCTCCCAGTGAGTGAGGTCACATTGTGGGTACGTGGCTCTCCTTTATGTGCATTTATACCCAAGCACTCACTCAACTGCTTCATTTTCTGGCTGGATCCAGTAAGTATAATTTTATTTTTTTCCAGGAAGGGTCTTATAATCTCTTACCTCTACTCATCTGCTCTTTGGTGTTATTTTATATCTTTTTGTCCCTTTTTTACTGTCTTTCTACCATTTAGGAATATGGGGCATTATTTGTTACCTTTTATGTGGTCTCATTGACTGTTCCCTGGAGGTCCTGTGGTGGGTGGTCTCATTGACTGTTCCCTGGAGGTCCTGTGGTGGGTGGTCTCATTGACTGTTCCCTGGAGGTCCTGTGGTGGGTGGTCTCATTGACTGTTCCCTGGAGGTCCTGTGGTGGGTGGTCTCATTGACTGTTCCCTGGAGGTCCTGTGGTGGGTGGTCTCATTGACTGTTCCCTGGAGGTCCTGTGGTGGGTGGTTTCATTGACTGTTCCCTGGAGGTCTTGTGGTGGGTGGTCTCATTGACTGTTCCCTGGAGGTCCTGTGGTGGGTGGTTTCATTGACTGTTCCCTGGAGGTCTTGTGGTGGGTGGTCTCATTGACTGTTCCCTGGAGGTCCTGTGGTGGCCTCCCGGCATGGAGGAGTCTTGGCAGCATAATGTAGTAGGACTATGGAAAAGTCGCTTGTCTGTGTTCTCAGATCCTCTAATAATAATCTCTTCTAAGCTGTGATCTCTCCTTATGATGTTACTTCTAGTCCTTTTAGTATGCACTGGGCTGATATTTACTGGTGGGACCCCCTTGCCCCAGCCCAGCTGGGCTCCTACATCCTTACATTTATACATTTGCTATTTTACATGTATATTAGAGGGTATCTACCATCTGGTTCTTTCCTGGACCCCTTCATGTCGTGTACAGAGGTGTCGCCTATATATTGTGTAATCTTTCCAGTCTCTTCTATTTCCTGGTTGGGAGCTGAGATCCAAGTGTTAATGTCCCTGCGGTGCTCTGGAGGGTACAGTTGTGGCCAAAAGTATTGACACCCCTGCAATTCTGTCAGATAATACTCAGTTTCTTCCTGAAAATGATTGCAAACACAAATTCTTTGGTATTATTATCTTCATTTAATTTGTCTTAAATGAAAAAACACAAAAGAGAATGAAGCAAAAAGCAAAACATTGATCATTTCACACAAAACTCCAAAAATGGGCCAGACAAAAGTATTGGCACCCTCGGCCTAATACTTGGTTGCACAACCTTTAGCCAAAATAACTGCGACCAACCGCTTCCGGTAACCATCAATGAGATTCTTACGATGCTCTGCTGGAATTTTAGACCATTCTTCTTTGGCAAACTGCTCCAGGTCCCTGATATTTGAAGGGTGCCTTCTCCAAACTGCCATTTTTAGATCTCTCCACAGGTGTTCTATGGGATTCAGGTCTGGACTCATTGCTGGCCACCTTAGAAGTCTCCAGTGCTTTCTCTCAAACCATTTTCTAGTGCTTTTTGAAGTGTGTTTTGGGTCATTGTCCTGCTGGAAGACCCATGACCTCTGAGGGAGACCCAGCTTTCTCACACTGGACCCTACATTATGCTGCAAAATTTGTTGGTAGTCTTCAGACTTCATAATGCCATACACATAGTCAAGCAGTCCAGTGCCAGAGGCAGCAAAGCAACCCCAAAATATCAGGGAACCTCCGCCATGATTGACTGTAGGGACCGTGTTCTTTTCTTTGAATGCCTCTTTTTTCTCCTGTAAACTCTATGTTGATGCCTTTGCCCAAAAAGCTCTACTTTTCTCTTATCTGACCAGAGAACATTCTTCCAAAACGTTTTAGGCTTTTTCAGGTAGGTTGTGGCAAACTCCAGCCTGGCTTTTTTATGTCTCGGGGTAAGAAGTGGGGTCTTCCTGGGTCTCCTACCATACAGTCCCTTTTCATTCAGACGCCGACGGATAGTACGGGTTGACACTGTTGTACCCTCGGACTGCAGGGCAGCTTGAACTTGTTTGGATGTTAGTCGAGGTTCTTTATCCGACAACCGCACAATCTTGCGTTGAAATCTCTTGTCAATTTTTCTCTTCCGTCCACATCTAGGGAGGTTAGCAACAGTGCCATGGGCTTTACACTTCTTGCTGACACTGCGCACGGTAGACACAGGAACATTCAGGTCTTTGGAGATGGACTTGTAGCCTTGAGATTGCTCATGCTTCCTCACAATTTGGTTTCTCAAGTCCTCAGACAGTTCTTTGGTCTTCTTTCTTTTCTCCATGCTCAATGTGGTACACACAAGGACACAGGACAGAGGTTGAGTCAACTTTAATCCATGTCACCTGGCTGCAAGTGTGATTTAGTTATTGCCAACACCTGTTAGGTGCCACAGGTAAGTTACAGGTGCTGCTAATTACACAATTAGAGAAGCATCACATGATTTTTCGAACAGTGCCAATACTTTTGTCCACCCTCTTTGTTATGTTTGGTGTGGAATTATATCCAATTTAGCTTTAGGACAATTCTTTTTGTGTTTTTTCATTTAAGACAAATTAAATGAAGATAATAATAACAAAGAATTTGTGTTTGCAATAATTTTCAGGAAGAAGCTGAGTATTATCTGACAGAATTGCAGGGGTGTCAATACTTTTGGCCACAACTGTATATCTATCCTCAATTTATCTGCTTTATTAATGTCAGCTTTTCAACAATTTTCTCTCTAATAAAATGCGACCACAGTGGGGCCCCAATACAGCCAGCCATTGACCATAGTGGTCATATGTCACAGTGCCGTTACTGGGATCTAAGGGGTAAGGGTTCTCCTCGTGGAGAGTGACATGCCAGTATGAGGAGACTTAAACGCCTTGCACGCTCCTCTGGGAAATTTAATATGAAAATTATCTCTTCAGAGAGGAAGAGGACTCGAACTCTACAGCCGCCTATTGGAAGCAGCGATCCTAAAAGTCAGTGTCGACCCTTTACGAGCCTTGCAATATGAATGAGGATAAAAGCCAGATCAGAATGGTTATTTGCAGACACGGGGTGTTGGAGTATTGTCCGCCATGTGCGTCTTTTCAAAGCTTTTATGACACTTTTTTGGCATAAAACCTTTGATGAATTGGCTCCGCCATCTCTAAAGTCAGACCTAATGCAGCATAGCCAACTAACACGTCAAAAATTCTCGTCACCACGGATGGGGATTCTTTACTGTAAGAGCAGTTTATCTGTGCAGATGACATCTCTGCAGGTGGGACCGTTGATTCCGGGATTTTTTCTGTCGTATTTGTTGTCACAAACATATTATTCCTCTAAAAATGATTAAAGTAAAGACATGGTAACACATGTAAAAAACATGGTGGACTTCATTATTCAAAAAGTGTAAAAACTTTCCCACTGCGACAAGGTAGAGCCAGTCTGGATGGTCCCTAACGCTACTGACTCCCCTTGCTATACGCTGGCCCATATATTTGATGTTACTTTAGCTTTTTGCACCCAGTATATTTGGGGGGTTGTGACCCTCCCTTCAGACTGGGTACCTTTATACCCACCTTTTCCATGGGCAGGTCTCATTACAGTCAGGCACTGGTCCTGCTCTGCCCCCCTTCTATTTTGAGACCCGGTGGGCACATAGCGAGGTGAGTCCCCAGAGTTAGGGACCATCCTGATTGGGGTCACCTTGTCGCAGTGGGATGGTTTTACACTTCTTTGATAACTATCTACCCTATGGGGTTTTTTTTTACATGTGTTACCATTTATTTTCTTACTCCAGTGCTTACTCCCAGGTTTTGTGTGATGTATAGTCAATGATGATCCTCCTCGGTGATGTCAGCGAGTGATAAACCTGAAGTGCAAAGTCAAAACTAAACAATTTAGGTAACTGATGTTAGCGAGAATTTTAATATTTTCTGGTTTGCAGATTTTGTTGTCACGTTATGAAAGAGACGTACCAAGAAACAACAGTCAGCACATCGTCAACCAAGCTCATTGCTGGACAGAAGATGGCAGCCGGACCCCCCGTAAAGGTAAAGAAATGCTCGATAAACGTCACTTACTTGAGTGATTTCTACCTAATCCATAGTGACGCACACTGAAGGGCCACGAGAGGTGGTGAGTTCTCCATCAATGGAAGTCTTCACACAGAGGCTGGACAGACATCTGTCTGGCATGATTTAGTGACTCCTGCTTTGAGCAGGGGGTTGGACCAGATGGCCCAGGAGGTCCTTCCAACTCTACCATTCTATGATTCTATGATCAGGCCTGCAGTATGTCACGGTGTGTCAATGATGGAAAAGACTGGATGTCGTATAAAGTTCCCACTACGGTCTGGAAGTGAACATTGAGGCAGTGCCCCTCGGTACTTATCTACGTGATCCTTATAAATGGACAGGTCTTACCTTTCCTTGCAACCAGAAAAAAAATGTAAAACCTGTCCATTTATAATGACCACGGACAAGATAAAGATCTCCAACTCACATCAGGACTACAAGATCCCAGGTACTTTCAGCTGCATCACATCTAATGGGGTGTACTTAATTATTTGTACTAAATGTCCAACTTGGGGTCTGTATGTGGGGGAATCGGACAAAAGCTGAGAACAAGGATGAATTCTCATCGCCACACAATAAGAGAAAAAAGAATGGATCTCCCTGTGGCAAAACATTTTTGTATCCCTGGTCATAGCACCATGGACATGAAGTTACTGGTATTAAAAGGGAAATTGAAATCTCAGAGAGACAGGAGAGTCTGGGAGTATAAACTTTTGACAACCTTTGACACACTCAATGCAGGAATGAATATGTCGCGTGGATTTATGTCTTTTTACATTAATTAAGGAATTTGCTCTTCAGACCTTCTGGGAGCATCACACAACACAGAACCAGACCCCAATCAGAGGACAATAAAACTTTCAGATTCCTTATCTATGAACTGTTCTAAAATTTATGGCCAGGTATCCACAGTTCAGCCTGGTGCATGGTTCGGCTACACCGCCATTATATCTCATCTTACATTGTGCCCCGGAGGAAAACTACTGATGACTCATGTGTGGTTCCATCATCAGTGTGTGACTGGTGACAGGGACATCGCCAAGCTCCAACCATAGGACATATTGTATTATTGATGCAACTTCATATACTGTATTTTTGATATTTTCTTTTCTGATTTAGGTCACTGAACTTTCTGGTTTAGCAGCACAAGTCATTGGTCACAACAGATACAGGTAAAAAATGCCACAACCTGAAAAGATTTCAGTTTGTTTCTCAATGGATTTGTACAGAGACCCTGATACCAGTGATGTATCACTTGGCTTACTGGGTGCTACAGTTGTGATAGAAGCAGTTTTCTCTGATGGAGATGACGCAGAGCTTGAAATGCTGAGCTGTGTGTAACCCCTCGCACACCACTGATTGGCCGCATTCTCTGAGTAACTCCACCGACACGCACCACTGGCCGCTTTCTCTGAATAGCTCCGCCCACACTACTGATTGGCAGCTTTCTCTGAATAACTCCGCCTACACCCCTGATTGGCAGCTTTCTGTGTACACTGTGGAGTAATAGAAAACTGCTAATCAGTGGTGCGGGCGTGGTTGGACCAGGAGGCAGGAGACACCTAGTCCTGTAGTGAGAATCTCCTGCTGATAAAACACTTATTTTATTGAAAATACAGCAGGCAGCCCAATAAGTGACACATCTCTGGAATCAGGATCTCTGCCCCTTGCTCTCAGATTACATGGCAAAAACCTGTTGACGGATTTCCCTGCAGTTTGGTATCATGATAGTGTTCAGTATATTTACCGTATGAGAACCTCGGACCCCGGCACAACCAGCGCTGCCGAAGCCTCGGCAGCCGCATTAATGTTTGAAAGATGACAGAACAGAATATTTAAAATCCTAACAGAGAATGACAACCTGAGGACTTATGGAAATTCCTTCTTTTAAGGATTGAATTGAACGTCGTTGCCGGTGTCAAGTCCATATTCTATTGCCAAGAAACTGGTATAAAGTTCGAGGTGGAGAACGAAACGATCTTGGAGTATTCACTGGAGTATGGGGATGAGTTCTTCAGCCTGATCCAGGGACACGGATATGAACTGCTGGGCCCCATATTCAACGTACAAGTCATTTCTGGCGACGTGTCGGCCGTTCACCTGCCACATTATGTATGTCTGGACGGTAAGCGGCACAAACCCTTCATTCCTGTTGTTTGATCTGTGGAGGAAACGCCATTGTCAGAACTAAATCAGCCTTTCTTCAGCGCTGCCCCCGCTGCTGCCCGTCAGCCTTTCTTCAGCGCTGCCTCCGCTGCTGCCCGTCAGCCTTTCTTCAGCGCTGCCTCCGCTGCTGCCCGTCAGCCTTCAGTGCTGCCCCCGCTGCTGCCCATCAGCCTTTCTTCAGCGCTGCCTCCGCTGCGGCCCGTCAGCCTTTCATCAGTGTTGCCTCCGCTGCTGCCCGTCATCCTTTCTTCAGTGCTGCCTCCGCTGCTGCCCGTCAGCCTTTCATCAGTGTTGCCTCCGCTGCTGCCCTTCAGCCTTCAGCGCTGCCTCCGCTGCTGCCCGTCAGCCTTTCTTCAGCGCTGCCTCCACTGCTGCCTGTCAGCCTTTCTTCAGCGCTGCCTTCGCTGCTGCCCGTCAGCCTTTCTTCAGCGCTGCCTCCGCTGCTGCCCGTCAGCCTTTCTTCAGCGATGCCTCTGCTGCTGCCCGTCAGCCTTTCTTCAGCGCTGCCTTCGCTGCTGCCCGTCATCCTTTCTTCAGCGCTGCCTCCGCTGCTGCCCGTTGGCCTTTGTTGCCATCTACAGCATGTGACTGCTGCAGCCAATCACTGCTGGGCCTGACCGCCGAGCCCATGAATGTTACAGCGTCTTGCAGTAACGTCTGCGCGTCTCTATCTTTAGTTGCGGCCAGCGGCTCCGCCTGCGCTGATCTTCTCTCGCGCTGCCTTGATGCAATTATTAATTCTCCTTTCTTATTTACAGGTTTTAGAGACAAAGCAATGATTAAAATTGGTCACTTAAAAGGCGGTAACGTTTCCCTGAGAATCCCAAGTAGGATTGACCCTTGCTGTGTTGTCCTGGAGCATCCCTCCTTCTCCTGCGTTGCTCCGATCGGGGAATATGTGACATCTATTTGGAGGAGAAAGAGGCCGTACCCATTTAATGGGAAGATTGTGTTATACGCCCGGGTGCTCTGTGCCGACAACGATAAACTAAAGGAGTTCAGGATCCACCTCTACCTGATTCCCGCCGACAGACACAGATTGGAGGTAACATCATTGCTCGGAGCATCACTGTGTAATATGGCAGAAAGCCGCTAATAACCGGGAGGTTACACTGTCCCATCAGAACGTAATGAAGCGTCTATGGAAACCCTCTGCCAACAGTTCCAGTGTGCCAATGATTACACAGGACTATTAAGGTCTCCAATATATCTATCTTCACAACTGGGCAAACTGCATTGCCCCAAGTTTGATAACCTGCTTCTGCAGACCACTCGTTCCCTTAATAACTTTGGTCGCTCTTCTCTGCACCCGCTCCAGTTCAGCTCTGTACTTCTTGTACACCAGGGACCAAAATGGTACCCATTATTCCAAGTGGGTCCACACTAGTGACTTGTGTAGAGGCAAAACCATGTTCTTGTCATGAGCGTTGATGCCTCTTTGAATGCATCCCATTATTTTATTAGTCTTGGCAGCAGCTGCCTGACGCTGATCACTAAACCTGAGCTTGCCGTCCACCCAAGTCTTTCACAATTTCCTACACAATTATACATTTTATATTTTCTACCTTACCATAATCTACATTACACTTATTTATTTATTTTACTCACTTATAAGCGCTTTACATACAGTATTGACACTGTCCCCATTGGGGCTCACAATCTAAATTCCCTATCAGTATGTCTTTAGAGTGTGGGAGGAAACCAAGCTCCTTGCAGATATTGTCCTTGGTGGGCTTTGAACCCAGGACCACAGAGCTGCAGTGCTGCCTTCAGTTGACATTTTTCAGCTTATATTAATCCTTCTGTAACATTAAATTGTCCTCCTCTGTGTTGATTACCCTGCAGAGTTTAGTATCTTCTGCAAATATTGTAATTCTACTCTGTATGTCTCCTACAAGATCATTTAATAAATATATAAAAAAGAAGAGGTCCCAATACTGACCCCTGTGGTACCCAATACTGACCCCTGTGATACTCCACTGTTACTGGTGACCTGATCCTAGTGAGTTCCACTAATGACCACCCTATGTTTCCTATCACTGAGCCAGTTGTTAAACCAGTTACACACACTTTCCACTAGTCTTACCAGCCTAATTTTATGCACCTACCTTTTATGTGGCACTGTATCAAATGCCTTTGAAAAGTCCATATAGACAACATCCACTGCTCTTCCCTGGTCCAGTCTGGAACGTACCTCCTCTTAGAAGCCGATCAGATGAGTCTGACGGGACCCATCCCTCATAAACCTGTGCTGATGCTGAGTCTTAGTCAGGTACTCCAGGACAGCGTCTCTCAGGATTTTACCCGCAGTAGAGGTTATATTTACCGGCTATAATTTCCATTTCACTCTGTATTTCTGCCATGTTGTTGGTCTGAACTTCTTTTTTTTTTTTTATTCCCAGACACTGGATGACTTGAAGGAACATCAGGGGTTTAAGAACATTAATAAACCCGGAGCAATCAATAATGTGCTCACCAAAACCAACTACATCATCAGCGGGAAGCCAGCCTCTAATATCTGGCCTAAGGTAGTAGTATCAGGGTCGCGGGACGCAGCAGACGTTATGTGCAGATGATCTAAAACAGAAGTTTTCCAACTGCATAAATGTGTATATTTTTTTCTGTCGATGCCCCTGTGGCTCAGAATAACTCGAGTCTCGTCCTGTTTCTCGTAGATCTTGCAGTTCACGATTCATAAAGAAATAGAAGACTACCCCTTCAGTGAAATCAATATCTCCCACAGCGCGGAGGAGATTTCTTTGAACGTGAAGACAGATAAGAGTCTGGACTCAGAGCTATTGTGGAAGGGACTTCTGACTAGAGGTATGGCGGCTTTATCTACAGCATGTATTACGGTACGGGCCGTGTGTGCGCAGGGCGAGCTCATCACATCAGGTTCCTTCTCGTCCTGCGATGTCCAATATCACAGAGGAGGAGGAGGTGAGCTGTGACATCATCTATTGTGAATGGTGGATCCTGTATTATCAGCTTTATATACAGGTGTTATCAGTCATTAAACAGGAAAAGGAGGAGGTGAGCTGTATATAGAGGTGTTATCAGTAGAGATGAGCGACTTTGCCTTTTTTCGGGTCGAGTCGGGTTTCATGAAACCCGACTTTCTTAAAAGTCGAGTCGAACGAAATCGGCCGACTATCGTGAAAAGTCGAAGGTCCGACTGAAACACGAAACCCAATGCAAGTCAATGGGGAAGCAAAGTCGGCAGGGAGTGGAGGACAGGAAACACACCTACATGCCTGACCACTTTTTTTAAAGTGCGCAAAATCAGATTTCAGCTCCTGTTCACACCAATGTATGTTTCTTCACAGCAGATATTGAAGAACTGTCAGGAGAAGCCGCCCAGAGAGGTAACGCTGTTATATCCTCATGTTGCTGTCACTCGTTTCCCTTTATCTAGAGTCCTACATTATTATCACAACTCACCCAAAATAAGTTATCGCCTCCTCGAAGCGGGAGTGATGTGGGTTCTGAATAAGGCAAATGTACAGAAATGGTTGCTGTACAGCAGACTGCTCCTCCAGGGTGCACAGACTTGGTTAAGACCCTCCCACTACCCAGCAGGAGACCTGAGAAGCAGGTACAAGAAGCCACATACCTCCAGTAAAGAGCGCAGGGAGGTGTAAGTGACATCTGTGGGATGGTTGATGTTACATCTGTTATATTCTGATATTTGCTGCAGATTCGGCAGAACATTTCATCGATAAACATCGTACAGACCTAATACAGAAGGTGAAACATATCGAGCCCGTCCTGGACGAGCTCAGAAAGCAGAATCTTCTGTCAGAAGAAGCTTGCAGTATTGTGACGAGTAAGAAAACGTCTCAGGAGAAGATGAGGGAGATCTTCATGTCTGTAGACGGCTGGAGCTGGAGAGACAAAGACAAGTTCTACCAGGCTGTGAAGCTGCACAATAAACCCACCATCAAGGAGATTGGGAGGGAGAAGTGAGACCACGGAGAACATCGGACTTATGGCCACAGACACACTGCTCCATGGTGGGGCGGTCATCTGTCGCTTGTTTGTCAGCGGTAAAAAATAATAATAATAATCAGCCAAGTTACTTTTTATTCATTTGATATTACAGACAGTGATTATGATATATAAATATATCCAACATGTCCAATAACGAACGTCCATCAGGCAAATCATCTTTAAGGGAACCTGTGATCCGGATTGTGTCCGGTAACCTACAGACAGTGTCAGGTCGGCGCCGTTATACTGATTACAATGATACCTGGGGATGAAATCTGTCTTGTGGTTGTTGTGGAATCTTTATTCTCAGTTTTGTGTTAATGATATGCTCATGCTCTGGGGCGGGGCTGTGAGGTGGTCTATGGGGGGGTCTTCATGTGATGCTCTGATTATATATTCATAATGCAGACTGCTGACAGGTGACTTATCCCTCATTGACCTGCCCCCTAGTTTACATAATGAATATCTGTATATATTATTATTATTTATTTATAGAGCGCCATTAGTTCCATGGTGCTGTACATGAGAAGGGGGGTTACATACAAAGTTATTGATATTGTTAACAGTAAACAAATTTACAATGACAGACTGGTACAGAGGGGAGGGGACCCTGTCCTTGTGGACTTACATTCTACGGGATAGTGGGGAAGAGACAGAAGGTCGGAGGTGCAGCAGCTCTGGTGGTGATGAGGGGCGGCTCAGGCGGTGGTGAGGCGGCAGAATGGTCATTGCAGGCTGTAAGCTTTCCTGTAGAGATGGGTTTTCAGGTTCTGTTTGAAGGATCCGAGGGTGGTGGATAATCGGACGTGTTGAGGCATGGCATTCCAGAGGATAGGGGATATTCGGGAGAAATTTTGGAGGCGGTTGTGTGAGGAACGAAAAAGGAGATTACGTGAGGGAAGATATTGGGAGATTAGTTCAGAGATATAGGGAGGGGACAGGTTGTGGATGGCTTTGTGGGTCAGTGTTAGAAGTTTGAACTGGATTCGTTGGTGAATTGGGAGCCAATGGAGGGATTTGCAGAGATGCAGAGAGGGGGGAGACAGGGGAGTAGCGAGGAGAGAGGTGGATTAGTCGGGCAGCAGAATTGAGGACAGACTGGAGTGGTGCAAGAGAGTTAGCAGGGAGGCCACAGAGGAGGAGAGTGTTGCAGTAGTCAAGGCGGGAGATGATGAGAGCATGTACAAGAGTTTTAGTAGATTAAAGACTGAGGAAGGGACGGATTCTGGAAATATTTTTGAGTTGGAGGTGGCAAGAGATTGGACGTGTGGTTTGAAAGACAGGGCAGAGTCGAGAGTTACTCCGAGGCAGCAGATTTCAGGTGCGGGAGAGAGCGTGATGCCATTTACCATAATAGATAGATCGGGTAGGGAAGATACGTGAGATGGAGGAAAGATAATGAGTTCATTTTTGTCTACGTTGAGTTTTAGGAAGCGAGAGGTGAAAAATGAGGATATGGCTGATAGATACTCCGGGTTTAAGGATTTCCTAAATTTTATAAGGTCCAATGAACCTTGGTGTAATGATACTGTATGATATGACATAAGATTCCCTGAGTATTACACTGCAGATGAGATTTTTATCTGTCAGCAGCTGCGACCCCCCCTTCTGCCCCCACAGCTCACACACATTGCAGCTCTGTGCCTGCATCTGTAACAGGACACCAGACACTTCCTGCGCCAACCTTCCCCCTCCCCAGCTAAGAAATGTTAACAGTGGAAAGACTTTCCTTTGTCTGAAGAAACATGTGGCCTCATTGATATATATGGGAGATAGTAAAATGGGCATAGCTCAGACTCCGTTCATGATACAAAAATTAAATGGACATTTCTGCGATGTGCTCCGATCCGGCTTCACCACGGTGGCTCCAGCCAAGTTCCAGCCCCGACAGAACCAGAGAAACGGAGTTCTTCTATCCAGAGTGGAATAAACAGCTGGTGCCTGGTGTCATTACAAAGCTAACTTCAATACAAGATGAATGATGGTTCTGCCGATACTCCGCTAGGTTCTCAAGCCCAGATATGGTGGTAATAAGCTTTCCGGACCCACATCTGTACTTTGAGCAGGAGGAGGACCTTCACCAGCCAGCCCCTTTAGTGAGGTCACAAACCCTAAGATATAAGGTATTCCTTCCCTAAAATTCAGCCATTCCTGCCAGAGATCTCATGCCAAGAGGTTCTCAGATGAGTGGAGACGTTTGGCTCCGCCTCCTCCCCACATGGTTAGCCTAAGACCATCTAAGCACATGTAAGTGTTAATTTCTGTTTTTAAACCCGTTTATTTTATATTTGCATTGTACATATCTAATGTCTCAACTTTGTAACATCTTTTATCTCTGTAATTGCTGCCCGTCTTTTGGGGATAAATGATAACTTTATTAGTCTGTCTTCATGCTCTAAGATGAATTTAAGTGCCTTTAAGATAATTACGCTACTGAGTTGGGTTGGCTTTGAACCCCTCTATTAAGTTTATAAATTAATAAGAGAAAACTGGAGCTGGTGGCGGCGAAGTGTGGTCTGGGTCCCAGGTACTGCTGACTGTGGCGGAAAGGAATTTTATAAGCTAATTGGGTGGCTGCGGCCAGAGCGTTTATAATTCCCTCACTGTAGCGTGTCGGGTTGGCCAGACCTCATTGAAGCAGCCGGCCGGCGACCAATTATCCCAGGTGTAGTTCCCTGACCGACCCGAGGGCAAGGGGGGTGCAGGAGAGCCGCGAGTTCCAAAGTGGATCTGAAAAGTTTTCTGAAGTATTGCGGGCAGTGGTGGGACAATCATACTGAGGAAACTGCAGGCAGTTGGCGGCCGTGGCTCCTGCGCTGCAGCATAATCACATGTTTACTGTCCTATGACAGATTGTGACTGATGGCAAAAAAACTGATGTGTGAAAGGCCTGATCTATGTAAGAAGATCTGAGAATCGGGCGGCGTTCCTGTGCTTTCCGCTGTCGTCTCTTCTGATCTGTCCCCTCCGAAATGCTAAGAATGTGATGTGCAGGTTACTACATGTAATTGTTATAATTGTTCATTATTTTTTCTCATAATGTAAAGTTTGTTCATTCTGAACTCTTCCTGAGGTAAAACATTAGTATTGTTGTTTGTGATTATGAACTTGTTTTCTTTGCATTATTTGATGTCTGAAAACACTGGGGTTTTTTTTTTCAATTTTAACCATTTTTCTTTGTTAGAAAAAAAATTACACAATTTATTGCTTGAAAATTCGGAGACGTCAGAAGTTTATAGAATAAAAGAGCAATTTACACTCAAAAATATAAAGAGAAAAATCAGACAGACTGAACATTTGAAAGTGGTCTCTTTGCCAGAGCTGTATGTGAAAGGTATAAACTTGTCACCTCAAAAGTTGAGCGCTATGAACAATATCGATCGCATAGCCACCATGTTCAGTTTTCTTGTAATTTCATTATGAATCACGGATTACCCCATGTAAGCATAAAAAGCAAAATAGCCCCTAAAATTTTCATATCTCTGAAATGGTTCCACATTTTTTGTAACATTATGTTATTCACCGGGCTCAGCTTCTTTCTTCCAATATGGCTGTCTCCCTTTGTGCTAATCTGCACTGGGTTATATTGGTAGCCCACCATGCTCCTCTGATTACCTAATTTATGGCTGGCTCAGGCAGCTCCCCGTGAGTATTCAGGTAGTAGTGAATGCGTTTTCCAGTAGTCAAGCCGCACGTCCCATGTGGCTCTACACCGTCCATGTGTCTGATTATCTTCTCAGCTGCTTCAGAATGCTATGCTGCTCCTACCACCAACTCAGTCCTGTAAGTTTTGGTCCTTCCAGTCCACACCTTCCACTCCACTCAATCAAGATACCTGACCACTGACTCGTCTCTACTGTTCTATGTGCTGCCACACTCCTGCAGCAATCTGCCTGACTCATCGCTGCTATTCTTGTGTGCTAGCCACACTCCAGAAACAAGATGCCTGACTGCTAATTCAACTCTTAATTGTTGAAGAGGGTTATACGGCACTCCAGGTGAGAGGACAAGGTGCCCAAGTAGGGTTCCAATAATAGCAGAAACTTTCAGCCTGATTGCCTACTTAATGCTGCCATTCCTGTGTCCTATCTGCACTCCTGCATTAATGTGTATAACTAACGCTGCTACTCCTGTGTGCTACCTGCAGGAAGGTGCCTGATTGCCTGCACAACTCTGCTGTTCCTGTGCTTTACCTGCACTCCTGCCTTAAAGGTGTATAACTGCCTATTCAGCTCTGCTACTCCTGTGTGCTACCTGCAGGAAGGTGCCTGACTGCCTATTCAACTGTGCTATTCACTTGTGCTTTCTGCAACAAGGTGCCTGATTGCCTGCACAACTCTGCTATTCCTGTGCTTTACCTGCACTCCTGCCTTAGGGTGTAGAACTGCCTATTCAGCTCTGCTATTCCTGTGTGCTAGCTGCAGTTGCCTGACTGCCTATTCATCTCTGCTATTCCTGTGTGCTAGCTGCAGTTGCCTGACTGCCTATTCAGCTCTGCTATTCCTGTGTGCTAGCTGCAGTTGCCTGACTGCCTATTCATCTCTGCTATTCCTGTGTGCTAGCTGCAGTTGTCTGACTGCCTATTCATCTCTGCTATTCCTGTGTGCTAGCTGCAGTTGCCTGACTGCCTATTCAGCTCTGCTATTCCTGTTTGCTAGCTGCAGTTGCTTGACTGCCTATTCATCTCTGCTATTCCTGTTTGCTAGCTGCAGTTGCCTGACTGCCTATTCATCTCTGCTATTCCTGTGTGCTAGCTGCAGTTGTCTGACTGCCTATTCAGCTCTGCTATTCCTGTGTGCTAGCTGCAGTTGCCTGACTGCCTATTCAGCTCTGTTATTCCTGTGTGCTAGCTGCAGTTGCCTGACTGCCTATTCAGCTCTGCTATTCATGTTTGCTAGCTGCAGTTGCCTGACTGCCTATTCAGCTCTGCTATTCCTGTGTACTGTATGCACAAGGTCTGTTACTTCTGACACTTCCGACTTACCGTCCTGTATATCCAGCGCTATCGGTCTTCGGTTTTCCACGTACCGTCTAACTATGCCGCTCTCCTATATCACCACCTCCCGTCTATGCTGCTCACCGTGATTTATGGCTTTGTGTACCCACCCCACCAGGGAGCCCAAAGAACATTCATTCTGTGCCACACTGTATATTATCCTTTATTTCAATAACATGGCTACAAGAAACGAGAAAGAATATAGTTCTATTAAATATTGTGAGTTTTTAGCAGAGAAAACTTTCACAATTCCACCTCAGCACTTTCCTATGAGACACATACTAGTGTCTAATTTGCAGACTGTGAGCCCTCGCGGGCAGGGTCCTCTCTCCTCCTGGACCAGTCGTGACTTGTATCGCTTAAGATTAATGTACTTGTTTTTTTTATTATGTACACCCCTCCTCACATGTAAAGCGCCATGAAATAAATGGCGCTATGATAATAATAAATAATAATTTTGCCCTTGTTTTTTTCTTTTTTCTCACAATATCTTTCATTGTGGTACCCGGTGATTTAACGATTGTATTAAAAATCTGAATTGATGATGTTTGAAAATAATATAGGACCGAAGGCAACCAAATTATCGTCAATAAAGACAGTCTGGCTGCCAGACATGTAATATCGATACTTTGTGCAGAATTTTAGATATTTCTCTTTTCTTAATTAAGGGGACTGAATTTAGTTTTTCATAGTCCTTCATTACTTAATCAAGATAGTCAGAAGAGGTACAAAAACATCATAACAATCTGTTCACTATCTGAATTTGATTGCGCAGCTGTGGGGGAGTCCCAGACAGAAGATAAGCATGATTTATATACCCTCTCCACCTCTGCATGCACAGTAATGAATCTGCACTTATGTGTATAGATTAGGAAGCAGTAGCACTTACCCTGCTTCCATCTCTGGACCCAGTGAACATGTCATCACTAGATCCAGGGAGAGAGCAGGACCTGCTGGGTACTAGGAAATTTGGTAACTCTACTATGTAGCCTGGAGGCTGAATTCTACTGTAACGGGTTAATATTATATCCAGCCCTAGTTACAAGGAAGAACAGCAAAACAAAAAAATATATTGATTTTTCTTTATATTTTTTCCCTGATTTCAGTGCAAAAAAAAAAGGGAATATAAAGATGATGCCCCCTGTGTTGTGAAAGATGGAGGCAAAAATTATTTGAATATCTGATCAATGTCCCTAGTCAAGAAGGGGACTAAATGGCCTGGTCATGAACTGGTTAATTCAGGGGCGGCAAACTTTGGTCTGAAGAGTACAGGGTCTGTAAAAAGTTGTGAGGTTTTGGATTTGAATTTTTTATTAGGTATTTGTCATTAATCGCTTCTGATAGTTTCGAGCTATTAGTTCTTTCTACATCAGATGAGGGTCTGGTATAAAGACGACTCCCAGAATGCAGTTCCCCATATCAGTTATTGGAGACCGTTCAGACACGTAAGAATTGTCTGAAAAGTTTTATTTTCTTTTAGACACATCTCTATATATAAAAGTGAATGCATGTATGTGTGTGTATCACCAACCAATCACGAAGCATCAGAGTGGGACACCAACCAATCACGAAGCATCAGAGTGGGACACGGATGGAGAGCGGGGCTGCGGATGGATACAGCAGGACGGTGCATGGTGAGCAGGACAGTGGAGGGAGACAGCGGGGCTCTGGAGGAAGAGAGCAGGGCTGTGGAGGGAGAGAGCGGGAAAGCAGGTCTGTGGAGGAAGAGAGCCGGGCTGTGGAGGGAGAGAGCGGGAAAGCAGGGCTGTGATGGAAGAGAGCATAGCTGTGGAGGAAGAGAGCGGGGCTGTGGAGGGACAGCGGGACACGGATGTAGAGCGCAGCTGCGGAGGGATAGAACGGGAAGGCGGGTGGAGAGCGGGGCTGCGGAAGGAGAGAGCGTGATGTTGGGTGGAGAGCGAGGCTGTGGAAGGAGACAACGTGGGCGCCGGGCTCTTCAGCTAGTTTAAGGTATGAGACTTCAAGAAAGTCGTGAACATCCCGGATAATAGACCAAAGTATGAAAACTCTGAGATATAAGACAGTCTACATGACTGCAGCTACAAGACCCTGATCCCAGGAGCTAGCGCTCTAACATAAAATCCAGGCCCCTTCCATTAGACTTTAAAGAAATATTGTAGATTGAACTTATGCAGCTCAGACAATAAAATCCTCAATATACAGTAATTAAAGAGGGCGTCCACTTAGGCCCCAACAGATCTTATAGTAGTAAAAAAGCAAACAACAACGTTCTCACCCTCCCCCGGTCCAGCCACTGCTTTGGGTCTCTCATCGCTGCAGCCAAAGACTTGAGCAGTGGTGGCCGGCAGTTGGCGCTGCATCGGGGGAGGTTGAGTACTATATGTACTTGTTTTTTACTACTATGTGCTTTGTTAGCGTTCCCTTTAAATCTTTGCAGTAGTGTGAAATCCCTGATGCCTTCGGTCCACCTCTTCTGAACGCCGGACCTTGTCTTCATGTTCTTTCTAGACTTCTTAATAGCGGCCGATTATGATCTCTCAGAGAGCCCCAGAACTGATCCTTCTCGTCACTTCCCCAGGACGCAGCGTAGCTGAAGAGTTCCTGCATCTGCTCATAGCACGACCTCATCCGGCTCAGCCGGTCACGTTCTTCACATGACAGGAGACCATTCTTGAAGAGATCATTCAGGACCGGATTCACCAGAGTCACCCGTCCTATCAGAGCCTCACGATGTCGATCCACAAAATGCTCCTCATCTGTAATAAAGCATGAGATTTTCTGTCATTGACATCCTCACTTCATCCGATCTTTCTATCAGATGAAAGAAGGGAGCGGGAGAAATAAAGTAGAGAAAGAACTGAGACGTTAGATTAGGGGGTGATGTGATAAACTTGCCTAAATAAAATGTGATTTTAGGCCAGGCTTAAAACTGTTGATAATGGAAACCAACTGGATAATCTGGGGTAGTGCATTCTAGAGAACTGGTGCAGCATGAGAGAAGTCTTGGAGACAGGAGTGGAAGGTTTGGATTATGGAGATTCACAGGACTCTGGTCCAAGCTTCTGAAAATCTTGTTGGTTAGCTCTGGTCTTAAGCTTAATCTTATGGTAAAGGAAATTTTCTAACAGACGTAATTTTCTCCTTAGATGTTTTGTGCCACTGAAGAAAATGCATGTGCCAGGGGTGACGCAGAGCTTTCCGCCAAGGCAGAATGTGAGTGTCGTAGTATAAAGTTCTGAAGCTACATTGGAACAGGAGGGGGAAGAAATTGGTTTAATAATGGCTATAAATGCTGGGTGGTCGTAGTGTAAAGATGTGGGTGTACATGAGTCCTGAGAGAGACAGAAGGTTGTCAGAGAGCAATAAAGAAGAGCTGGAAAAAGACTAGATCCAGTGTGTGGTGCAAACTTCAGAAAGAGGAAAGGGTGGCACTCTGACTCACGTCAGTATCATGTATAAACATTTATTCATTCATCACTTTATACAACTTGGAGCCGGGGGTGATATTCCTTCAGGATGATGGCCGTTTCAAACTACACTAGCGCTTCAATGGGTCCATCACTTTATACAACTTGGAGCCAGGGGCGATATTCCTTCAGGATGATGGCCGTTTCGAACTGCACTAGCGCCTCAACAGGTCCAGCACTTAATATAATGTGGAGCCAGGGACGGTACTCTTTCAGGATGACATCTGTTTCGTGCTGCTCTAGCGCTTTAATGGGTCCAGCACTTTATACAACATGGAGCCGGAGGTGATATTCCTTCAGAATGATGGCCATTTTTCACTGCACTAGCACTTCAACAGGTCCAGCACTTTATATAATGTGGAGCCAGGGACGGTATTCCTTCAGGATGACAGCTGTTTCGTGCTGCACTAGCTCTTTAATGGGTTCAGAACATGGAGCTGGGGACGGTATTCCTTCAGGATGACAGCTGTTTCAAACTGCACTAGCGCTTTAAATGGGTCCAGCACTTTATACAACATGGAGCCGGGGGGGCGATATTCCTTCAGAATGATGGCCATTTTTCACTGCACTAGTGCTTCAATGGGTCCAGCACTTTATACAATATGGAGCCAGGGATGGTATTCCTTCAGGATGACCGCTGTTTCGTGCTGCACTAGCTCTTTAATGGGTCCAGCACTTTATACAATATGGAGCCAGGGATGGTATTCCTTCAGGATGACAGCTGTTTCGTGCTGCACTAGATCTTTAATGGGTCCAGCACTTTATACAACATGGAGCCGGGGACAGTATTCCTTCAGGATGACAGCTGTTTCGCGCTGCACTAGCGCTTCATTGTCCCTCGCTCTCTGTTATATAAAGTACTGTAAGAATAAAAGTTTATACAAGATATATCTGAATGAGTCAGGGTGCCATCCTTTCTTCTTTCTGAAGTTTGCACCAAGGATTTGTTTTCTTCGGGCGGAGCACCTGTACACCACGATACTAGCAAGCTGCTATCACGTCTCCGCTGAATACAACTCAAGGTGTGCGGTCAGAATAGTGCCGCTTTCTTGCTCTTCTTTGTGTGCATTTCTAGATCCGGTGTGTTTCTCTCTTCACGGGTGGAAGAACATTCACGAGTTCACCCCGTAGCTCTCCGAAAACCTCTTTGAAAACTGCTTCAAAAACTTTTGGAAAACTTTTCTAATTAATTTCTATGGGAAATTGATTTTGCTGTATAAGGAGTTTTTGGAGCTTTTTTTTTTTTTTCCTCGGAGACGTATTGAAACATGCGTTCCCACGATGAGCTTTTGGCGAGATTTTTGCGCTGCATATTTAAAAAAAAAAAAAAATGCAAGTATCATATTTTACTTAATGGGGGAGCAGAAATTGTGCTGAAAATCTGCAACATCTTAAGCTCATGGTGTATTCTGAAGAAAACCTCTGGGAACTGGGCTCTGTCCGATCAAAAGGCTCCAAAGAAGCAGCTTCTGCTTGAAAAACGCATGCGTTACGGACTCCTCAAAAAAACTCAGTGTGAACATAGACGTAATAAATGGTGGAGTCGTGGTGACATAGTAGAGCCTCTGTGCATTATTTTTAGTGTTTTTTACGAGGCGGTGATAATAGTGATAAACATATTAGGAGTCTTACATCTTGATGTCGTTGTTTCCCCAATTGGTCCTGAAAAAAAAAAGACCATAATGAAAGAAGGACAATAGGATACAATGCACCGAGCGGCAGAATCAGTATTGACGGCTAGTTCTTCTGATAATAATCTGCCATGTTCCATAACGATTATATGATACTAAGATGTCATCACATACATTTTGTCAGGTTGAGAAATCATGATTTCTCCTTTTTGATCTATTTATGTCGCCATCGTTATATCAACCTGTAAAATTACGCTGCCGTTTTATCAGCACTGAGCGGTGAACGATGCAGGAAACACGAAGCTTCAGTTTACTGCTCACCTCTTGTTACTGATCCTTGATTCACCCCCATGGCTGAGTCCTGAGGAGCACGACCATTTCCTGAAAGACACCGACCCAGAAGTCATGAGTCCAGACCCAAACATCCCGCACAGTCACAGAGCGCCACCTTTACCAGCACCGGATCTGTGCACAGCACTGTCTGCACTCAACACAGTGATAGCTCTCTGAGGAGAGATAGTGTAGATGTCACCTGCAGTCCTATGTAACACCACAGATAACACAGTGAGAGCTCTCTGAGTACAGATAATGTAGTAGATGTCACCTGCAGTCCAATGTAACACCACAGATAGCGCAGTGATAACTCTCTGAGTATAGATAATGTAGTAGATGTCACCTGCAGTCCTATGTAACACCACAGATAACACAGTGATAACTCTCTGAGTACAGATAATGTAGTAGATGTAACCTGCAGTCCTATGTAACACCACAGATAACACAGTGAGAGCTCTCTGAGTATAGATAATGTAGCAGAGGACACCTGCAGTCCTATGTAACACCACAGATAACACAGTGATAACTCTCTGAGTATAGATAATGTAGTAGATGTCACCTGCAGTCCTATGTAACACCACAGATAACACAGTGATAACTCTCTGAGTACAGATAATGTAGTAGATGTAACCTGCAGTCCTATGTAACACCACAGATAACACAGTGAGAGCTCTCTGAGTATAGATAATGTAGCAGAGGACACCTGCAGTCCTATGTAACACCACAGATAACACAGTGATAACTCTCTGAGTATAGATAATGTAGTAGATGTCACCTGCAGTCCTATGTAACACCACAGATAACACAGTGATAACTCTCTGAGTATAGATAATGTAGCAGAGGACACCTGCAGTCCTATGTAACACCACAGATAACACAGTGATAACTCTCTGAGTATAGATAATGTAGTAGATGTCACCTGCAGTCCTATGTAACACCACAGATAACACAGTGATAACTCTCTGAGTACAGGTAATGTAGTAGATGTCACCTGCAGTCCTATGTAACACCACAGATAACACAGTGATAACTCTCTGAGTATAGATAATGTAATAGATGTCACCTGCAGGCCTTTGTAACCTCCAAGCTCTGTGCCTCTGCTCTGATACGTAACCACTAAGGCCAGGTTTACATAGCGTTAATGCAGTCCGTTCAATGCATTAACGCTATGTAACGATTATGACATGCGCTCGTCTATTGCAGTCTATGGGTGCGTTAATGCAGCTATGCAACGGATGCGTTAAACGCTGCCCACAAACGCAATGTGAACCCAGCCTAAGCCCTGTGCCTCAGCTCTGATATGTAACCACCAAGCCCTGAGCCGCAGCTATGACATGTAACCACTAAGCTCTGTGCCTCAGCTCTGACATGTAACCACTAAGCTCTGTGCCTCAGCTCTGACATGTAACCACTAAGCTCTGTGCCTCAGCTCTGACACTTAACCACTAAGCCCTGAGCCGCAGCTATGACATGTAAGCACTAAGCCCTGAGCCTCAGCTCTGACATGTAACCACTAAGCCCTGTGCCTCAGCTCTGACATGTAACCACTAAGCCCTGTGCCTCAGCTCTGATATGTATCCACCAAGCCCTGAGCCGCAGCTATGACATGTAAGCACTAAGCCCTGAGCCGCAGCTATGATATGTAACCACTAAGCCCTGTGCCTCAGCTCTGACATGTAACCACTAAGCTCTGTGCCTCAGCTCTGACACTTAACCACTAAGCCCTGTGCCTCAGCTCTGATATGTAACCACTAAGCCCTGAGCCGCAGCTCTGACATGTAACCACTAAGCCCTGTGCCTCAGCTCTGACATGTAACCACTAAGCCCTGTGCCTCAGTTCTGATATGTAACCACCAAGCCCTGTGCCTCAGTTCTGACATGTAACCACTAAGCCCTGTTCCTCAGCTCTGACATGTAACCACTAAGCCCTGTGCCTCAGTTCTGATATGTAACCACTAAGCCCTGAGCAGCAGCTCTGACATGTAACCACTAAGCCCTGTTCCTCAGCTCTGACATGTAACCACTAAGCCCTGAGCCTCAGCTCTGATATGTAACCACCAAGCCCTGAGCCGCAGCTATGATATGTAACCACTAAGCTCTGTGCGTCAATACTGTGTAGCTGACAATAATACACAATGCTTGAAGCGCTGTAACCCATTTGCTAGTTGCCTTGTGTTGAGTAAATATCTGCTCCATTTGAACCCTACTTAGTCCATGTAAGTCACTGCTCTGTTCTTGATGGGGTACTGAGTTAAGCGTCCTAGGCCTGACAAGCAGAGTTATCATAGGGGCTGCAGGTAACATTTACTACATTCTGCTCCTCAATGGTGACATATTCAGGTCTACCGTCCTCCCGAGATTTCCTGTTCCAGTATTTTCTCTATGTCTTCTGATACCGGTCTTGCTGGTCATATTAGAACCAGATTTTCTGGTTCTTACCTGTCTTGAAGGCATTCCTTAGTTTCATCGCCTCCCCATTCTCATTTATGGCTTCTAGTACATCCAAGGTCACATCAATCCAATCCGTGGTGTAGTAGCGAATAATGAGGTCAGCTACATTTTCGGGGTCCACGTCCTCCAACTGGCTTCTGGGGATACTCCTACGTTCTTCCAGGTCATTTAACTTGTTCGTAAACTTCTTAAATGCCCTTTTGCCCAAGTTCTCAAGGGTGTTGACCAGGACATCCCTTATTGTTCTCCTCATCTCCTCCTAAATAGAGATTCTACAGATGGTCTGGTTCCTCCGCAGCAGAGATGCGCCTACAGTGGACGGTATGGAGGGTATTTCGCTCTTCTTGTTCTCCACCTTGTTCCTAAGACTGGTCAGTTTCTTGGAAACGTGTGTCACTGGAAGGAGAAAGTGCTGCAGAGACTAATATGTGGAAACTTCTACTGGACCTGGAGGAAAAAGATCTACTGCTTGGCCTCTCCACAAGTCATGAGACTTGAAACTTCATCTCCCGGAAACGACAAAACTTTAAATCCTGTAAAGTAAGAAAAATTTTATCTTTTACCATAATCTATCACAAACCTCCGACGTGGCCCATAAGAGAGATAACAGAGACGGTAATCAAGGCAAAACTGCAACATGTGGGAAACCTGCGGTGAGATCTGCACCACAGTCACGTGTGGACCCAACGTGTGAGCACAGTCTCCATCTCCTCGGTGTCCCATTAAAATGATTGAAGTACAATTGTGGCATGCATGCTTCACTGCTGGAAATTGGCAGCACTGGTCCCCCACTCACCCCGCTTCTTTATGTCCAGGCTCCTCGAAAGCACAATCGGAACAGGAAACAATCTGAAAATCATTGTTCTAGGAAGTTATATGGCACCCCCTAGGTTTCATGACTCCTTGTGTCCAGAAGGTCTCCGCTTTTCCCAGATGTTGCAGGGGAGTCGGTAAATTTTGCTTATACTGGTATATATTCCCCTGCTGACACCATATTGGCACTTGATGTGGATACAGTGCCTTGAAAAATTATTCATACCCCGTGAACTTTTCCACATTTTTCACATTACACCCACAAAATAAAATGTATCTTATATGATTCCACAGTAAGTACAAGTATTTGTCACATGTAAAGGAAATAATACAGGGTTTTCAATTATTTTACAAATATAAATCAGCTATTTGTTCTGTGCATTAATATTCAGCACCCTGTTTGATGCCCCTAAATAAAATCCTTAATCATCAATCGCCCTCAGAAGTCACATAATTAGTACATTGTGTCCACCTGGGTGTGATTTTTTTTTCTCAGTACAACTACAGCTGTTCTGTGAAGGCCTCAGAGGTTTGTGTGAGAATATTAGGGATGGAACAGTATCATGAAAACCAAGGAGCCTGTAAGGGAAGGCCAGATCCGTAGTCGTGACCTGTACCCTGGTGGCACCTGTGCCCATCCCTTCCCCTACATGAAACAATACTCTTCTCCTCGGCATACCTGCATCTCCAGATCCATCTTCACCCGGGCACATTCCAGGCCATAACGGTCCCTCTTCTAGGCGACCCCCATCAACAGAGACACAGTCCGAGACAACGTTAACACTTTCTTTACTTAGGATTTTGCACGTTACATCATAACATTTGCTTGCTTCCTGATCTTTCCCTTGCTTGCGGTCACTTCTGTGCAGTACACGCTCGGACCGGACCGTACTAGACTGCTTCCCAGTTCCTTCCAGGTCTGACCTCACTACAATGACATTTCCTTCAGCCTGTTTCGCCCCAGACACAAACTCCTCAATCACTACGTTTGGTGACCCCCAGTGAAGCATCCAGCCCATCTGTACCGATCTCGTTGAAGTGCCAACTCCTTTCATCTCCTTAGTCCAGCCAACTTCTGCCCTAAAAGCATTGGCCCAGGCAGTAAGATGTCACATCTTCCTTTTCTGGCCCACTGCTAAGACCTGCAGTGGCCGTGGGTAACGTGGGCAATAACGACTTAACGTTACGTGACTACCAAGCTGTCTGGACCTATAGCCCATGTGGCCACTTGGGCACTCTAGCCCCGTCTGACTAAACCACTCTTCAGCACTAACCTTAACTTTCAGCAGACCCTCCTATAATTAACCCTCTATGAACCTCCTATCAGATCCCACTAATATGCCCCCACCTAGTGACCTGCAACATAATTACAACTACCCAAGCTATGGGGAACTATATACTAAAAGTGCCCTCCTCTAATGTCTCAAGAAGGGTGCACTAACTTTCCCTGACTATACATGCACAAATGACATAATATATGGGTCGCCCTCCCAGGGCTGTCGTGGGGTTTACTCGGTACCGGGCCGGTATCAGGGGGACGTGTCACAGCAGCGGTGACCCAGACCGTGGCCCTGGGCGCCCAATTAATAGGGAGATGTTGATGGTGGAATGTAGTTAGATGAATAGTTCGTGACGCCACCTGTGGTGTTCGGCAAGGGAGGTGTTAAGCCGACGCTGCAGACAGATCCTCTGGGACAGATGGTGTGGTGCAGCAATGATGTTATAGCCCTCCACAGGCAGGGCTGGTGTCCCAGGGCAGTGTAGATGCGGAGACACCCAGATGGTGCAGCGTCCGGCGCAGGGGATGTAGCAGTGCCAGGCGGACAGACGCAGGAAGGAATGGAGGACACCAGGGCATGTAGTTCCAAAGCTTTACTCACAGTCTGTAGTACACACAGGTGCCCGCTTCTGTGCCGTGTTCTCCGGGTCAGGGACTCAGTCAACCTCCAGGCAAGATGGAATGCTCCCTTACACGCTCCACCAACTTATGTGCCATTTCTGAACGTCTCCTTTATAGCGCCTTTAATTGTGAAGATCTCCTAGTACTGTGTTACACTGGAGTTCCTCCTAACAGATGTTCCCAAGAACTCTACTTGCACGGCAGACAGCTGTAGCCTGCTTCGGGGACTCTCTACTCCTAAGTCCCGGCTCTCTATTGTGTGCCCTCAAGTCTTAGATGGGAGTAGTGCATTTACAGCCCACTGCTCCACCGGTGTCTGCTGCAGAACCATTAGTGTCCATACCACCTTGGGGACCGGGCCCAGGCCTTGCGCTTAGAACTTCTAGGCAGGGTTCTTCCTCTAACCCACGTCCTCTGTGTTCCTTTTTTCTCCTACGTTCCGTACTTGTCTTTCTCTCCTATGGAAGCTCAGGCTTCAGGTCAACGTCTTTCTCCTTCCTCCATCCCTTCTTCCAGTGGCTTCCTCTCTCTCTGACCTCTCCGTCAGACTGACCTGTAATCCTAAACCATCCCGCTCTTTTAAGTGTTCTAAACTCCACCCACCTCCCAGCACGTTTAGTGTTCCAAGCAGGGAACCACCAAAGGTGCTCTGCTTCTCTCTAAGCAAGGAGCCGCAATGTGGTTTTGCTGAACTACTCTATTGTGTGGGGTGCGAGTGTTGGAGCGTGGTCAGGAGCTCCCAACTTACCTGGATGGTGGGGCACCACACCTTAGGAGAAGGTGCAGTACCTCTGTGGCGACTGAGTCTCAGGGGCGCCACATATACATGCAATATTATCATACAGGAACATGAGGCAATATATACAGTTGTCAGTAATATGGTAACACATTCAAGTGGCAATACCATAAGTAATGAGCGGTAATACATAATTATAAATGTAGCAGTACCGCAGGCAGTAATCATAAAAACACGTATGTAAACATTAAGAACTGGAAGACAATCAGAGGGAAGGGGAGCATGAGAGATATCATATCTTACTCTCCTACGAGCCCACCAGACAGGTCAGGGATAAAGGTGTGGGGAAGGAGAAAGCAGGATTAGGTTATAAAACAATAGCTCAAGCTGTGAACATCTCACGGAGCATCAATCCATCATCCAAAATGGAAGGAGTATGGCAACTGCAAACCTCACAAGACATGGCCGTCCACCTAAGCGGACATCCCAAGCAAGGAGAGCACTAATGAGAAGCAGCCGAGAAGCCCATGGTCACTGGAGGAGCTGCAGAGATCCACAGCTCAGGGGGGAATCTGTCCACAGGAGAACTATTAGTCATATACTCCACAAATCTGGCCTGGTGCGAGATCGAGTGCGCAGAAAAGAAGAAGGGGTAAAAAATGTCACCTCTATCTGTGCAAAACTGGTAGAGACAGACCCCAAAACACTGCAGCAGGAATTGCACAGAAGTGATCCTACAAAATACTGACTCGGGGGATGAATAAAAATGCACGGAACAATTATCAGATTTATATATTTTTAAACACAGAGAATACCAATAAATGACATCTAGATTTGTGAATGTAACATGAAAAAGTTCATGGGGTATGAATACTTTGTCAAGGTACTGTAACTGTGTTTACTGTACACATAATGGGTTATAAAGAAAGGTTTTGCAATTGTTCTGTGCAATAATTGTAGCATGTTTGCTATATATGAAGATTATCCACTGCTTTATCTAGAACAGCAGAGAAATGTGCAGATGTCATTGGACTGGTCTTCATCGTCTGGATGTGACTGGTGCAGCGAACAGAACAGAGATATCCCAGAGCCACAGTACATAAGATAGGAGAGAATAATGAGAACAGTGGGAATAACGAGAACAGTGAGAACAATCAGAATAGTGGGAATAATGAGAATAGTGAGAATACTCAGAATAATGAGAATAATGCCATCTTTTATCTTACGCTTTCCATGTCTTTTGTCTTACACGTTCCGCAGCTAGATGGGATCCTGTAGTGTCAGACGGCCTCAGGGCCGGTGGTCATCTCTGCGTCGCTCTGGTAAATGGTGCTCCTGGTCAGGGCGCTGTTCACACCATCCAGTATGCTGAGCTGTCTTCTCTCCTCCACCGACTCTGCTCTTCCCCTGGGGCAGACTCTGTTTCTCCTCTGCCACCAATGCTTCCTCCTCACACGACGCTGCGACTCCAGAGGTCGAGTGCAGCAAACAGGGCCGGTGGGACTCTTCTGTTCTCTCCAGAAACCTCCCTGGAGATCAGCTCTGTTCTCTGCGATCACTTACATGGTGACAGCGCCTTCTGCTGCAGATCACAAATACAGCAGGGCTTTACTGGTGACAGAGTCTTATCTCTGTCGTCAACTTCGTTCGCGGCAGGTTGGAGCACGACTATCGGAGTCCGCGCTGCAGGGCGGGAGGGTCGTCATACAAATATTTATTCTTTACTGCGTGGGTGAAATTAGCTGTAAAGTAGATAAATGTACATTAGAGATAGAAAATTCTGCGTGATTTTGTATTTATAATGTAAGTGTAGATAAGTGAGCATTCACACTACGGCATGTATCAGGGAGTGCGCAGGCACTGCAGCACCACAGCGATCCATGGTTACCACTCATATAGCCATACCTCCCAACTTGTGAAGATCAGAAGGATGGACAAAACATGCGGTGCACATAGTGTCACGCCCATATACCATTTCTTTCTCCCCTGGCAGTAGGAGTAGTCAGAGGGGCGCTGACAGTGAAGGGGGACATTCAGCAGGCGCTCGAGACTACAGGGCGTAGACCCAAATCTGGGACTGTCCACTGTATCCGGAGCTGTCCGCTGTATCCGGAGCTGTCCGCTGTATCTAGGGGCCGCCCACTGTATCTGGAGCTGTCCGCTGTATCTAGGCACTGTCCACTGTATCCGGGGGCCATACCTTGTGTCCGGGGGCCGTCCACTGTATCCGGGGGCTGTCCACTGTATCCGGAGCAGTCCGCTGTATCCGGAGCTGTCCGCTGTATCCAGGCACTGTCTACTGTATCTGGGGGCTGCCCACTGTATCCGGGGGCTGTCCGCTGTATCCGGGGGCTGTCCGCTATATTTGGGGCCACCCGCTGTATCGGGAGCTGTCCGCTGTATCCAGGGGCCGTCTGCCGTGTCCGGGGGCCGTCCACTGTGTCCGGGGACTGTCTGCTATATTTGGGGCTGCTCACTGTATCCGAGGGCCGCCCACTGTATCCGGAGCTGTCCACTGTATCCCAGGGCTGTCCGCTGTATCCCAGGGTTGTCTGCTGTATTTGGGGGCCGTCCGCTGTATCCGGGGGCTGTCCGCTGTATCCGGGGGCTGTCCGCTGTATCCGGAGCTGTCCGCTGTATCCCAGGGCTGTCTGCTGTATTTGGGGGCCGCCCGCTGTATCTGGAGCTGTCCGCTGTATTTGGGGGCCCCCCGCTGTATCTGGAGCTGTCCGCTGTATCCGGGGGCCGGCCGCTGTATCCGGGGGCTGTCCGCTGTATCCGGTGCAGATTCCTGTGTCTCTGGTACAGATCAGTGCTCCCTGGCGGATGGACCGGAGGCCACGAATCTCTGACCTTCCAGCGTCCCTTGCGGCTTTTGCTCCCCCAGGGCCGGAGCGACGTCCTCTGTGCGTCAGACTCCTCTCTAGTTGGAACCTGGGGATTATTTCTTGTTCTTCATTCACAGTCGGAGCCGCCAGAACTTTCTCATCTTTCTGTAGCGTCACTATATGACGTCTGGTGTCTGTAAGGCCGTGTTCACACGGTGCAGAAATACTGCTTCTTGTTTTCTGCAGGATCCGCACCAATCTGCACAATAACAATCTTCTCCCCCTTATGTGATGAGTTTTTCATGCGTTTTTTATAGGACAGAAAAGCTTTGATTCTTAGTAAAGTATCTGCAGTTCTTTCCATGTGGTTTTTTTAGTCTCCACATAGAAAATGAGAGAAATAAAAGCACCAAAACCGCAGAGTTCAGCCGCTTCTTTAGACCACAGGGGGCGCAGTTCTCATGATATCTTGGACGGTTAAACAGCAGAATTTCCGTGCAGAAAAAAATAATGTAGCATTTACTCTACATGTGAACACGGCCTAAATGTCCAAGCAAAGTGGACGTGATTCCACGCAATCGCCACCCACTGTGGTCTCTATAGGCTTCTTCTCAAAAAGGTTTAAAAAAAAAACGCATGAAGAAATAAATGCTGTTGCATTTTTAAGGGCAGAATCAAATATTTTCTCTAGAATTAAATACTCATAGAATCTCACGGCTTTCAGTATCATCTCTATGCTGATGACACACAGATCTACATCTCTGGACCAGATATCACCTCCCTACTAACCAGAATCCCATAAGGTCTATCCGCTATTTCATCCTTCTTCTCCGCTAGATTTCTAAAACTTAACATGGACAAAACAGAATTCACCGCTGCCTCGGGGTTATCCTTGACGCTGATCTCTCCTTCAAACCACATATCCAAGCCCTTTCCACTTCCTGCCGACTCCGACTCAAAAACATTTCACGGATCCGTACATTCCTCAACCAGGAATTTGCAAAAACCCTAGTCCATGCCCTCATCATCTCCCGCCTTGACTACTGCAACCTCCTGCTCTGTGGCCTCCCCTCTAACACTCTCGCACCCCTCCAATCTATCCTAAACTCTGCTGCCCAACTAATCCACCTGTCCCCCCGCTATTCCCCGGCCTCGCCTCTCTGTCAATCATTGCACTGGCTCCCCATTACCCAGAGATTCCAGTTAAAACCCTAACCATGACATACAAAGCCATCCACAACCCGAGTCTTCCATACATCTGTGACCTCGTCTCCCGGTACTTACCTGCACGAAACCTCCGATCCTCACAAGATCTCCTTCTCTACTCCCCTCTTATCTCCTCTTCCCACAATCGCATACAAGATTTCTCCCGTGCATCCCCCTACTCTGGAACTCTCTACCACAACATATCAGACTCTCACCTACCATGGAAACCTTCAAAAAGAACCTGAAGACACACCTCTTCCGACAAGACTACAACCTGCAGTAACCACCGATCCACCAAACCGCTGCACGAACAGCTCTACCCTCGCCTACTGTATCCTCACCCATCCCTTGTAGATTGTGAGCCCTCGCGGGCAGGGTCCTCTCTCCTCCTGTACCAGTCGTGACTTGTATTGTGTAAGATTCCTGTACTTGTATGTATTATGGATACCCCTCCTCACATGTAAAGCGCCATGGAATAAATGGCGCTATAATAATAAAAATTAAAAAGTATTAAAAACTCGACTTCATATCTACACCAAAAATGCATCCAATACGGTGAAAAGGCCTTAAAGAAATGCAGCAAACAGGCAATAATCAGAGAAGATTGTTACTGCGTCCTCTCCTGCGGACACCGGCAGAAAAAAAGCAGCAGAATAAAACAGAGCATTTACGCTAGGTGTGAACACGGCCTCAGCATTTCCTTTTTTGGTTATTTTTTCTCTATTAACCCCTTTCTGCCATCCGACGTACTATCCCGTGGACGGGATAGTACGTCTAGCGCGATCAGCGGCGCCCACGTGGTGAGCGCCGCTGATCGCGGCCGAGTGTCAGCTAATTATCATAGATGACACCCAGCACAATGTGTCAGGGGCGGTCACGGACCGCCCCCGACACGTTAACCCCTTGCACACCGCGATCAAACATGATCGCGGTGTACCGGGGGTTAAAGGGAAGCATCGGCAGGGAGGGGGCTCCCTCCGTGCTTCCCTGAGCCCCCCACGGCAGCGCAATGTGCAGCGCTGCTTCGGGGGGCTCCTTTCCTCCAGGCCCCCGAATCCAAGATGGCGACGGGGGCCTGAGGAAGCTGGCTTCCTCAGTGCCTGCAAAGCGCAGGCATGAGGAAGCCTTCTGCAGTGCCTGTGTCAGATCGCTGATCTGTCACAGTGATCTGTGATGTGACAGATCAGCGATCTGTCACAGGACAGTGATGTCCCACCTGGGACTATTTAATAAAGTAAAAAAAAAAATAAAAAAAGTGTTAAAATAATTTAAAAAAAATCGCCAAATAAATTAGAAAAAAAAAAAAAATATTCCCCCAATAAATCCATTTTTTGGAAATAATAATAAAAAAAAACAATAAAAGTACACATATTAGGTATCGCCGCGTCCGTAATGACCCGCCCTATAAAACTGTCCCATTAGTTAACCCCTTTAGCGAACCCCTTAAAAAATAAAAATAAAAAACGAAGCAAAAAATAATGATTTATTATCATACCGCCAAACAAAAAGTGTAATAACGCGCGATCAAAAAGACGCATATAAATATTCATGGTACCGCTGAAAACGTCATCTTGTCCCACAAAAAATGAGCCACCACACAGCATCATCAGCGAAAAAATAAAAAAGTTATAGCTCACAGAATAAAGCGATGCAAAAATAATTATTTTTTATATAAAATAGTTTTCATTGCATAAAACCGACAAAAACACAAAAAAATGACATAAATGAGGTATCGCTGTAACCGTACTGACCCAAAGAATAAAACCGCTTTATCAATTTTACTGCACGCGGAATGGTGTAAACGCACCACCCCAAAAGAAATTCATGAAACGCTGGTTTTTGTTCATTCTGCGTCCCAAAAATAGGAATAAAAAGCGATCAAAAAATGTCACGTGCCCGAAAATGGTACTAATAAAAACGTCAACTCGTCCCACAAAAAATAAGACCTCACATGACTCGGTGGGTCAAAATACGGAAAAATTATAGCTCTCAATATGTGGTGATGCAAAAACTATTTTTACAATAAAAAGCATCTTTTAGCGTGCGACAGCTGCCAAACATAAAAACCGCCATAAATAGTAAATCAAACCCCCCGTTATCACCCCCTTAGTTAGGGAAAAATAATAAAATTTAAAAAAAAGTATTTATCTCCATTTTCCCATTAGGGTTAGGGTTAGGGCTAGGGTTAGGGCTAGGGTTAGGGTTAGGGCTAGGGTTTGGGCTAGGGTTAGGGTTAGGGCTAGAGTTAGGGCTAGGGTTAGGGCTCAGATTAGGGTTAGGGGTGTGTTGGGGTTAGGGTTGGAGTTATAATTGGGGGGTTTCCACTGTATGGGCACATCAGGGGCTCTCCAAATGCAACATGGCGTCTGATCTCAATTCCAGCCAATTCTGAGTTGAAAAAGTCAAATGGTGCTCCTTCCCTTCCAAGCTCTGCCATGCGCCCAAACAGTGTTTTACCCCCACATGTAGGGTATCAGCCTACTCAGGACAAATTGCAAAACAATTTTTGGGGTCCAATTTCTCCTGTTACCCTTAGGAAAATAAAAAATTGGGGGCAAAAATATTATTTTTGTGGAAAAAAATGATTTTTTTATTTTCACGTCCGAGTGTTAAAAACTTCTGTGAAGCACTTGGGGGTTCAAAGTGCTCACCACACATCTAGATAAGTTCCGTGGGGGGTCTAGTGTCCAATATGGGGTCACTTGTGGGGAGTTTCAATAGTTTAGGTACATCAGGGGCTCTCCAAACGCACATGACACCCGCAGACCATTCCATCAAAGTCTGCATTCCAAAACGTCACTGCTTCCCTTCCGAGCCCCGACGTGTGTCCATACAGTAGTTTTCTCCCACATATGGGGTGTCAGCGTACTCAGGCCAAATTGGACAACAACTTTTGGGGTCCAATTTCTCCTGGTACCCTTGGGAAAATAAAAAAATGGTGACTAAAAGATCATGTTTGTGGAAAAAAATACAAATTTTTTATTTTCACGTCCGGGCATTATAAACTTCTGTGAAGCACTGGGGGGGTCAAAGTGCTCACCACACATCTAGATAAGTTCCTTAGGGGGTCTAGTTTCCAAAATGGGGTCATTTGTGGGGGGTTTCCACTGTTTTGGTACATCAGGAGGTTTCCAAACGCGACATGGTGTCCGATCTCAATTCCAGCCAAAAACGTCAAATGGCACTGCTTCCCTTCCGAGCTCTGCCATGCACCCAAATAGTGGTTTACCCCCACATGTGGGGTATCAGCGTACTCAGGACAAATTGCACAATAACTTTTATGGTCCTGTTACCCTTGGAAAAATAAGAATTGAGGGTGAAAAGATCATTTTTGTGGAAAAAAAATATGATTTTTTAATTGTATGGCTTTATGTTATAAACTTCTGTGAAGCCCATGGGGGTTCAAAGTTCTCACCACACATCTAGATAAGTTCCTTAGGGGGTCTAGTTTCCAAAATGGTGTCATTTGTGGGGGGTTTCCACTGTTTTGGTACATCAGGGGTTTTCCAAACGCGACATGGTGTCCGATCTCAATTCCAGCCAAAAACGTCAAATGGCGCTGCTTCCCTTCCGAGCTCTGCCATGCGCCCAAATAGTGGTTTACCCCCACATGTGGGGTATCAGCGTACTCAGGACAAATTGCACAATAACTTTTAGGGTCCTGTTACCCTTGGGAAAATAAAAATTGGGGTGAAAAGATCATTTTTGTGGAAAAAATATGATTTTTTAATTGTACCGCTGTACGTTATAAACTTCTGTAAAGCCCTTGTGGGTTCAAAGTTCTCACCACATATCTAGATAAGTTCCTTGGGGGGTCTAGTTTCCAAAATGGGGTCACTTGTAGGGGGTTTCCACTGTTTAGGTACATCAGGGACTCTCCAAACGTGACATGGCGTCCAATCAGAATTCCAGCCAATTTTGCATTGAAAAAGTCAAACGGCGCTCCTTCCATTCTGAGCTCTGCCATGCACCGAAACAGTGGTTCCCCCCCCACATATCAGGTATCTGCGTACTCAGGACAAATTGCACAATAACTTTTGCAGTCCAATTTCTCCTGTTACCCTTGGTAAAATAAAAAAAATTGAACCTGAAGTATTTTTTTTATGAAAAAAAGTTAGATGTTCATTTTTTTTTAAATATTCAAAAAAATTCCTGTGACGCACCTAAAGGGTTAATAAACTTCTTGAATGTGGTTTTGAGCACTTTAAGGGGTGCAGTTTTTAGAATGGTGTCACTTTTGGGTATTTTCTATCATATAGACCCCTCAAAGTGGCTTCAAATGTGATGTGGTCCTAAAAATAAAATGGTGTTGTAAAAATGAGAAATCGCTGGTCAACTTTTAACCCTTATAACTTCCTAACAAAAAAAAATTTTGGTTCCAAAATTGTGCTGATGTAAAGTAAACATGTGGGAAATGTTAGTTATCAAGTTTTTTGTGTGCCGTATCTCTGTGATTTAAGGGCATAAAAATTCAAAGTTGGAAAATTGCGAAATTTTCAAAATTTTCGCCAAATTTCCGTTTTTCTCACAAATAAACGCAAGTTATTTGAATGAAATTTTACCACTAACATGAAGTACAATATGTCACGAGAAAACAATGTCAGAATCACCGGGATCCATGGAAGCGTTCCAGAGTTATGACCTCATAAAGGTACAGTGGTCAGAATTGTAAAAATTGGCCCGGTCATGAACGTGCAAACCACCCTTGGGGGTGAAGGGGTTAAACCCATAAAAAATGTATCAACCACGCCATTTTTTATGCCATTTACCAATCTTTGTAAATAATTTAATGACTGTGATGTGCGGGTTGTTATGATTACAGGGACACCAAATATGTCTGTTATTTGCTGGCTTGTGATGTCCATTATTTTTTAAAAAGAGCATTAAAATGATTTGCATTTTTTTTGGTTATTTTATAGGATAACAAAAAAACATCTTTTATTCTCCCGCTAGAATACAGGAACATAGAAATCCTGTGATGTGTACAATGTATCTCTATGTAATCTGCATGTGGAGTCAGAGCCTGCAATACAGATCAAGTATACATTCTCTCCATTATATTACTGGATTATGTGGCTCCGAGATGTGATTAGAGACCAGATCACAGGAGAAGCAGTGAGTATTTACTGTAATTTATGCAGAGAGCAGTGCGTCCACCACCGAGGAAGAGCGATGAAGACGTTGGTGAGTATTTAAGAGCCGGGACAACGCTCTGACATGGCGAGAAAGTCCCGCTGAATCTGGGACGGTTGGGACCTACGAATATAGTGACAGGTTGTTAATGGTCGAAACCATGGATGTCTAAGCTACTGCAATGCCCTGAACATGGGGTAAGTGACATAGTGAATCAGAAGAACTATACTACCTTTCTCATTGTAGGTATTTGCTGATATTATTATGCCGACTACATATTGGGATAGGATATTGGCGATGGGAATACACCTTTAAGTGTCCGCAGCATTTAAAGAGATCGTCGATCCTTAAAGTTATTCTTTAATTCCAACAAATTGATGACTGACAGATAAGATATCGTCACTTTCAATGAATTAAACCCAACAGAGTTCAGATCAAGAACATCTGACGAGATAGGAACGAGATAGACTATTACCCATCCACTGACATTAATGTCCGAAAAAATGAGAGATTTCATTAAATGCAGAGACGGAATAGTCGAGCGCTCCTGTGTATGGAGGAGCCGGGGAGACAGATGTCGGCAGACAGCTGTCTCATTGTATGGGTTTCATACACTTTCTGCTTCTAGTTCGACAAGATGACATTGCCTAATATATGGCAATGCATCATAAAAGGGGACAAAATGTTGGTACTAGTCAACCACAGGTATAAATGTGGCTCAGTCTACGACTGTCTACCATTGGTCTCTCCGCACTCTCTAAACGTTAGACGTACAAGCTGCAAAACCTGGAGCCTGGTGCTTTTATCACACAAATACAGTGATGTGTTCTTCAGTCTGATCTTAAGGCAATAAAGGGCTGTTCTCATGTTAAAAAGAAAGGCAGAGAGTGTTAGACGGTGAGAAATTAAAGGGGTTGTCCCAAGGTTATGCTCGCGATCATTGGTGGTGTCTGACCGCTGGGATCCTCACTGATCTGAGAACTGGGGCTCTGAAGGGCCACATATGGAGGTTGATCATCAGCTCCATTCTTAATTAAGTGCCAACAACCAGACAAATGCAGCACTCACCATAAAGAATGAATGCAGTGGAGGTGCGTATGATTGACCACCACTCCAGTTTTACGTGGCTCTTCAGAGCCTCTGTTCTAGGGATTGGCGGCAGGGGTCCCAGGTGGCCGGGAAGTCATCCCAATTCTAAGGATAGAGGAAAATTTACAAACTTATTACCAACCCTTTAGGCAAGTTGGCATCTTAGTTGCTTGTTTCCAGCTGATTCACTTCTCCTTCTATCCCTGCTTTTCTTTTTATGTCTATTACTTGTTGTCAAGGAGACCGTCCACCACTGCAGCCTGAGGCTAAGTTCACACGTTGCGGAACTCCCGCGGAAGTTACCGTGAGAATTCCGGAATTCCATTCCGCAGGAAAACTGCATTTTAAATTCCCGCGATTTTCTCATGGAAAAACTAGCGATTTGCAAGGGTAATTAGCTTGCAGAATGCTGGTGTTTTCCAAGCAATCTGTAGCATCGCTT
This sequence comes from Dendrobates tinctorius, assembly GCF_039654945.1. Classification (NCBI taxonomy): domain Eukaryota; kingdom Metazoa; phylum Chordata; class Amphibia; order Anura; family Dendrobatidae; genus Dendrobates; species Dendrobates tinctorius. The sequence continues at coordinate 4,202,391 of NW_027361819.1, forward strand.
GGAATGTGATTGACAGGTTGGTCACACTCGTCAAACATAGTGTTTGACGAGTGTGACCAACTTTTTACTATTGAGGCCGCCTATGCGGCATCAGTAGTAAAAGATAGAATGTTAAAAATAATTTTAAAAAATCGTGATATTCTCACCTTCCGGCGTCCCGCGCAGCGTCCCCAGGCCTCCGCGATGCTCCGACAGGTCCCGTTCCCAGTGATGCATTGCGGCAATGACCTTTGACGTCGCGGTCTTGCGAGACACGGTCAGCAAAGGTCATCGCAATGCATTACTGGGAACGGGAGCTGCCGCGTGTATCGCTGAAGCCTGGGGACGCTGCGCGGGACGTCGGAATCTGAATATAACCCGATTTTTTTATTTTAATTCTATTTTTACAGGGATATGGTACCCAGAGCCCGGAGGACAGTCTCCTCTCCTCCGGACCGTGGGTACCATCCACAAATGTTCTGCTTACTTTTCGCATGGTGGGCACAGCCACATGCGGGAAGTAAGCAGAACAATGCATTCCTATGTGGGCGGAATTGCCGCGATTCCGCAAAATTAATGAGCATGCTGCGTGTTTTTCTGCGATGCGATTCTGCCGCGGGAAAATCCGCAGCATTAGCACAGCATTGCGGAATCCCATAGGATTGCACGGGATGCTTTTTTTTGCGTTTTCGCGGCAAAATCGCTGCAAAAACACAAAAAAAGCGACGTGTGAACGCAGCCTAACAGTGGAGGCCAAACGTGCAGTGCTTACATGCTATACTCGTATTCTGTCATACTTTTGCCGGCAGCACCGGATTTATTGGGTTTTCCTCCACTCCAAATAGTAAACAGCAGGACCTGAGCCTACGGCCCAGACGTCCACACTTACACCCTGTGAGATACATGGTCCAGATCACTGCACGATGCACCTTAGTGGGTAGGAGGTTCTGCTGCCTTCAGACGTAAGGATGAGATATTTTCAGGTTAGAACGAAGTGTAATTCTTCCTCGACAGCACAGAAACAAATGGGAGTTAAATATCAAAAATAAATAGCAAACAGTCCAAAGTCTGATGGCCGGAGCTTACCGTGACAGATGAGCAGGCCCAGCCCAGGAGTTGTCCTAACAAGCCTGGCTGCAAGGTACCGGAAATACCTGCAAACCAAGACTTGTAGAGCCAGCGGAGAGGGAGGTGCGAAGGACAGTACAGCAATAGTGATGAGCGAGTATACTCGTTGCTCGGGATTTCCTGAGCATGCTCAAGTGTCCTCCGAGTATTTTGGCGTGCTCGGAGATTTAGTTCTCATCGCCTCATCTGCATGATTTGCCACTGATAGACAGCTTGAATACATGTGAGGAATGCCTGTTTGTTAGGGAATCCCCACATGTATTCAGCCTGTCTAGTAGCCGCAAATCGTGCAGATAAGACGAGGAAAACTAAATCTCCGAGCACGTCAAAATACTCGGAGGACACCCGAGCGATGAGTATACTCGCTCATCACTATGCTGCAGCACTCCACCTGCGGGAAAAACGGCTGCAGAACTCCACAGCACACAGAAAACACAGCTCTGCTGCAATGCAAGAGGAAAGAAAACCAGAGCGATAACGTGTAGTGCGAGGCTTTTACAGAAGGCTGCTGTCCACTCATTACCCACCAGTCTGGTTTTATTTCTGAAATGGCAAGAAAAGCTGTTTATCTGCAGATACAGGGAGTAATCCGCATGTAAACTTCATAAAGATGTCTGCCCAGCTTACTGCTACAGGGGGGAATCCGCATGTGAAATTCATATACTGTAGATGATGTCTGCCCAGCTTACTGCTACTGGGGTAATCCGCATATGAAATTCATATAGATGATGTCTGCCAAGCTTACTGCTACAGGGAAAATTCACATGTGAAATTCATATAGATGATGTCTGCCCAGCTTACTGCTACAGGGAAAATCCACATGTGAAATTCATATAGATGATGTCTGCCCAGCTTATTGCTACAGGGAGTAATCCGCATGTGAAATTCACATTGATGATGTCTGCCCAGCTTACTGCTACAGGGGTAATCCGCATGTGAAATTCACATTGATGATGTCTGCCCAGCTTATTGCTACAGGGGTAATCCGCATGTGAAATTCACATAGATGATGTCTGCCCAGCTTACTGCTACAGGGGGGAATCCGCATGTGAAATTCATATAGATGATGTCTGCCCAGCTTACTGCTACAGGGGGTAATCCGCATGTGAAATTCATATAGATGATGTCTGCCCAGCTTACTGCTACAGGGGGTAATCCGCATGTGAAATTCATATAGATGATGTCTGCCCAGCTTACTGCTACAGGGGGTAATCCACATGTGAAATTCATATAGATGTCTGCCCAGCTTATTGCTACAGGAAGTAATCCGCATGTGAAATTCATATAGATGATGTCTGCCCAGCTTATTGCTACAGGGAGTAATCCGCATGTGAAATTCATATAGATGATGTCTGCCCAGCTTATTGCTACAGGGGTAATCTGCATGTGAAATTCACATAGATGATGTCTGCCCAGCTTACTGCTACAGGGGTAATCCGCATGTGAAATTCACATAGATGATGTCTGCCCAGCTTACTGCTACAGGGGGTAATCCGCATGTGAAATTCATATAGATGACATCTGCCCAGTTTATTGCTACAGGGGTAATCCGCATGTGAAATTCACATTGATGATTTCTGCCCAGCTTACTGCTACAGGGGGTAATCCGCATGTGAAATTCATATAGATGATGTCTGCCCAGCTTACTGCTACAGGGGGTAATCCGCATGTGAAATTCATATAGATGATGTCTGCCCAGCTTACTGCTACAGGGGGTAATCCACATGTGAAATTCATATAGATGTCTGCCCAGCTTATTGCTACAGGAAGTAATCCGCATGTGAAATTCATATAGATGATGTCTGCCCAGCTTATTGCTACAGGGAGTAATCCGCATGTGAAATTCATATAGATGATGTCTGCCCAGCTTATTGCTACAGGGGTAATCTGCATGTGAAATTCACATAGATGATGTCTGCCCAGCTTACTGCTACAGGGGTAATCCGCATGTGAAATTCACATAGATGATGTCTGCCCAGCTTACTGCTACAGGGGGTAATCCGCATGTGAAATTCATATAGATGACATCTGCCCAGTTTATTGCTACAGGGGTAATCCGCATGTGAAATTCACATTGATGATTTCTGCCCAGCTTACTGCTACAGGGGGTAATCCGCATGTGAAATTCACATAGATGATGTCTGCCCAGCTTACTGCTACAGGGGTAATCCGCATGTGAAATTCATATAGATGACGTCTGACCAACTTACTGCTACAGGGATAATCCGCATGTGAAATTCACATAGATGATGTCTGCCCAGCTTACTGCTACAGGGGGTAATCCGCATGTGAAATTCACATAGATGATGTCTGCCCAGCTTACTGCTACAGGGGTAATCCGCATGTGAAATTCACATTGATGATGTCTGCCCAGCTTACTGCTACAGGGGGGAATCCGCAAGTGAAATTCATATAGATGATGTCTGCCCAGCTTTCTGCTACAGGGATAATCCGCATGTGAAATTCACATAGATGATGTCTGCCCAGCTTACTGCTACAGGGATAATCCGCATGTGAAATTCATATAGATGATGTCTGCCCAGCTTATTGCTACAGGGAGTAATCCGCATGTGAAATTCATAAAGATGATGTCTGCCCAGCTTATTGCTACAGGGGTAATCCGCATGTGAAATTCACATTGATGATGTCTGCCCAGTTTATTGCTACAGGGGTAATCCGCATGTGAAATTCATATAGATGATGTCTGCCCAGCTTACTGCTACAGGGATAATCCGCATGTGAAATTCACATAGATGATGTCTGCCCAGCTTACTGCTACAGGGGGTAATCCGCATGTGAAATTCATATAGATGAAGTCTGCCCAGCTTATTGCTACAGGGGTAATCCGCATGTGAAATTCACATTGATGATGTCTGCCCAGCTTACTGCTACAGGGGGGAATCCGCATGTGGAATTCATATAGATGACGTCTGCCCAGCTTACTGCTACAGGGATAATCCGCATGTGAAATTCACATAGATGATGTCTGCCCAGCTTACTGCTACAGGGGGTAATCCGCATGTGAAATTCACATAGATGATGTCTGCCCAGCTTACTGCTACAGGGGTAATCCGCATGTGAAATTCACATTGATGATGTCTGCCCAGCTTACTGCTACAGGGGGGAATCCGCATGTGAAATTCACATAGATGATGTCTGCCCAGCTTACTGCTACAGGGATAATCCGCATGTGAAATTCACATAGATGATGTCTGCCCAGCTTACTGCTACAGGGATAATCCGCATGTGAAATTCATATAGATGATGTTTGCCCAGCTTATTGCTACAGGGGGTGATCCGCATGTGAAATTCACATAGATGATGTCTGCCCAGCTTACTGCTACAGGGGTAATCCGCATGTGAAATTCACATTGATGATGTCTGCCCAGCTTACTGCTACAGGGGGGAATCCGCATGTGAAATTCACATAGATGATGTCTGCCCAGCTTACTGCTACAGGGATAATCCGCATGTGAAATTCACATAGATGATGTCTGCCCAGCTTACTGCTACAGGGATAATCCGCATGTGAAATTCATATAGATGATGTCTGCCCAGCTTATTGCTACAGGGGGTGATCCGCATGTGAAATTCATATAGATGATGTCTGCCCAGCTTACTACTACAGGGGGTGATCCGTATTTGAAATTCATATAGATGATGTCTGCCCAGCTTATTGCTACAGGGGGTAATCCGCATGTGAAATTCATATAGACGTCTGCCCAGCTTACTGCTACAGGGGGTAATCCGCATGTGAAATTCATATAGATGTCTGCCCAGCTTATTGCTACAGGAGGTAATCCGCTTGTGAAATTCATATAGATGTCTGCCCAGCTTACTGCTACAGGGGGTAATCCGCATGTGAAATTCATATAGATGATGTCTGCCCAGCTTACTGCTACAGGGGTAATCCGCATGTGAAATTCATATAGATGATGTCTGCCCAGCTTATTGCTACAGGGGGTAATCTGCATGTGAAGTTCATATAGATGATGTCTGCCCAGCTTACTGCTACAGGGGGGAATCCGCATGTGAAATTCATATAGATGTCTGTCCAGCTTATTGCTACAGGGGGTAATCCGCATGTGAAATACATATAGATGACGTCTGCCCAGCTTATTGCTACAGGGGGAAATCCGCATGTGAAATTCATATAGATGATGTCTGCCCAGCTTACAGCTACAGGGGTAATCCGCACGTGAAATTCATATAGATGACGTCTGCCCATCTAATTGCTACAGGGGGGAATCCGCATGTGAAATTCATATAGATGTCTGCCCAGCTTATTGCTACAGGGGGTAATCCGCATGTGAAATTCATTTAGATGACGTCTGCCCAGCTTACTGCTACAGAGGTAATCCGCATGTGAAATTCATATAGATGACGTCTGCCCAGCTTATTGCTACAGGGGGGAATCCGCATGTGAAATTCATATAGATGATGTCTGCCCAGCTTACTGCTACAGGGGGGAATCCGCATGTGAAATTCATATAGATGATGTCTGCCCAGCTTACTGCTACAGGGGGGAATCCGCATGTGAAATTCATATAGATGTCTGCCCAGCTTATTGCTACAGGGGGTAATCCGCATGTGAAATTCATATAGATGACGTCTGCCCAGCTTACTGCTACAGGGGTAATCCGCATGTGAAATTCGTATAGATGACGTCTGCCCAGCTTATTGCTACAGGGGGGAATCCGCATGTGAAATTCATATAGATGATGTCTGCCCAGCTTACTGCTACAGGGGTAATCCGCATGTGAAATTCATATAGATGACGTCTGCCCAGCTTACTACTACAGGGGGTGATCCATATGTGAAATTCATATAGATGACGTCTGCCCAGCTTACTGCTACAGGGGTAATCCGCATGTGAAATTCATATAGATGACGTCTGCCCAGCTAATTGCTACAGGGGGGAATCTGCATGTGAAATTCATATAGATGATGTCTGCCCAGCTTACTGCTACAGGGGGGAATCCGCATATGAAATTCATATAGATGACGTCTGCCCAGCTTACTGCTACAGGGGTAATCCGCATGTGAAATTCATATAGATGACGTCTGCCCAGCTTACTGCTGCAGGGATAATCCGCATGTGAAATTCACATAGATGATGTCTGCCCAGCTTACTGCTACAGGGGTAATCTGCATGTGAAATTCACATAGATGATGTCTGCCCAGCTTACTGCTACAGGGGTAATCCGCATGTGAAATTCACATTGATGATGTCTGCCCAGCTTACTGCTACAGGGGGGAATCCGCATGTGAAATTCACATAGATGATGTCTGCCCAGCTTACTGCTACAGGGATAATCCGCATGTGAAATTCACATAGATGATGTCTGCCCAGCTTACTGCTACAGGGATAATCCGCATGTGAAATTCATATAGATGATGTTTGCCCAGCTTATTGCTACAGGGGGTGATCCGCATGTGAAATTCACATAGATGATGTCTGCCCAGCTTACTGCTACAGGGGTAATCCGCATGTGAAATTCACATTGATGATGTCTGCCCAGCTTACTGCTACAGGGGGGAATCCGCATGTGAAATTCACATAGATGATGTCTGCCCAGCTTACTGCTACAGGGATAATCCGCATGTGAAATTCACATAGATGATGTCTGCCCAGCTTACTGCTACAGGGATAATCCGCATGTGAAATTCATATAGATGAAGTCTGCCCAGCTTATTGCTACAGGGGGTGATCCGCATGTGAAATTCATATAGATGATGTCTGCCCAGCTTACTACTACAGGGGGTGATCCGTATTTGAAATTCATATAGATGATGTCTGCCCAGCTTATTGCTACAGGGGGTAATCCGCATGTGAAATTCATATAGACGTCTGCCCAGCTTACTGCTACAGGGGGTAATCCGCATGTGAAATTCATATAGATGTCTGCCCAGCTTATTGCTACAGGAGGTAATCCGCTTGTGAAATTCATATAGATGTCTGCCCAGCTTACTGCTACAGGGGGTAATCCGCATGTGAAATTCATATAGATGATGTCTGCCCAGCTTACTGCTACAGGGGTAATCCGCATGTTAAATTCATATAGATGATGTCTGCCCAGCTTATTGCTACAGGGGGTAATCTGCATGTGAAGTTCATATAGATGATGTCTGCCCAGCTTACTGCTACAGGGGGGAATCCGCATGTGAAATTCATATAGATGTCTGCCCAGCTTATTGCTACAGGGGGTAATCCGCATGTGAAATTCATATAGATGTCTGCCCAGCTTATTGCTACAGGGGGTAATCCGCATGTGAAATTCATATAGATGACGTCTGCCCAGCTTATTGCTACAGGGGGGAATCCGCATGTGAAATTCATATAGATGATGTCTGCCCAGCTTACTGCTACAGGGGTAATCCGCATGTGAAATTCATATAGATGACGTCTGCCCAGCTTACTGCTACAGGGGGGAATCCGCATGTGAAATTCATATAGATGTCTGCCCAGCTAATTGCTACAGGGGGTAATCCGCATGTGAAATTCATATAGATGACGTCTGCCCAGCTTACTGCTACAGAGGTAATCCGCATGTGAAATTCGTATAGATGACGTCTGCCCAGCTTATTGCTACAGGGGAGAATCCGCATGTGAAATTCATATAGATGATGTCTGCCCAGCTTACTGCTACAGGGGTAATCCGCATGTGAAATTCATATAGATGACGTCTGCCCAGCTTACTACTACAGGGGGTGATCCATATGTGAAATTCATATAGATGACATCTGCCCAGCTTACTGCTACAGGGGTAATCCGCATGTGAAATTCATATAGATGACGTCTGCCCAGCTAATTGCTACAGGGGGGAATCCGCATGTGAAATTCATATAGATGATGTCTGCCCAGCTTACTGCTACAGGGGGGAATCCGCATATGAAATTCATATAGATGATGTCTGCCCAGCTTACTGCTACAGGGGGTGATCCGTATGTGAAATTCATATAGATGATGTCTGCCCAGCTTACTGCTACAGGGGGGAATCCGCATGTGAAATTCATATAGATGTCTGCCCAGCTTATTGCTACAGGGGGTAATCCGCATGTGAAATTCATATAGATGACGTCTGCCCAGCTTACTGCTACAGGGGTAATCCGCATGTGAAATTCGTATAGATGACGTCTGCCCAGCTTATTGCTACAGGGGGGAATCCGCATGTGAAATTCATATAGATGATGTCTGCCCAGCATACTACTACAGGGGGTGATCCGTATGTGAAATTCATATAGATGATGTCTGCCCAGCTTACTGCTACAGGGGGTGATCCATATGTGAAATTCATATAGATGACGTCTGCCCAGCTTACTGCTACAGGGGTAATCCGCATGTGAAATTCATATAGATGATGTCTGCCCAGCTTACTGCTACAGGGATAATCCGCATGTGAAATTCATATAGATGATGTCTGCCCAGCTTATTGCTACAGGGGTAATCCGCATGTGAAATTCATATAGATGATGTCTGCCCAGCTTACTGCTACAGGGGTAATCCGCATGTGAAATTCACATAGATGATGTCTGCCCAGTTTACTGCTACAGTGGGGAATCCGCATGTGAAATTCATATAGATGTCTGCCCAGCTTACTGCTACAGGGGGTAATCCGCATGTGAAATTCATATTGATGTCTGCCCAGCTTATTGCTACAGGGGGTAATCTGCATGTGAAATTCATATAGATGACGTCTGCCCAGCTTACTGCTACAGTGGGTAATCCGCATGTGAAATTCATATAGATGTCTGCCCAGCTTACTGCTACAGGGGGGAATCCGCATGTGAAATTCATATAGATGACGTCTGCCCAGCTTATTGCTACAGGGGGGAATCCGCATGTGAAATTCATATAGATGACGTCTGCCCAGCTTATTGCTACAGGGGGGAATCCGCATGTGAAATTCATATAGATGATGTCTGCCCAGCTTACTACTACAGGGGGTGATCCGTATTTGAAATTCATATAGATGATGTCTGCCCAGCTTACTGCTACAGGGGTTAATCCGCATGTGAAATTCATATAGATGTCTGCCCAGCTTATTGCTACAGGGGTAATCCGCATGTGAAATTCATATAGATGATGTCTGCCCAGCTTACTGCTACAGGGGTAATCCGCATGTGAAATTCATATAGATGATGTCTGCCCAGCTTATTGCTACAGGGGGTAATCCGCATGTGAAGTTCATATAGATGATGTCTGCCCAGCTTACTGCTACAGGGGGGAATCCGCATGTGAAATTCATATAGATGTCTGCCCAGCTTACTGCTACTGGGGTAATCCGCATGTGAAATTCATATAGATGACGTCTGCCCAGCTTATTGCTATAGGGGGGAATCCGCATGTGAAATTCATATAGATGATGTCTGCCCAGCTTACTGCTTCAGGGGTAATCCGCATGTGAAATTCATATAGATGACGTCTGCCCAGCTTATTGCTACAGGGGGGAATCCGCATGTGAAATTCATATAGATGTCTGCCCAGCTTACTGCTACAGGGGGGAATCCGCATGTGAAATTCATATAGATGTCTGCCCAGCTTATTGCTACAGGGGGTAATCCGCATGTGAAATTCATATAGATGACGTCTGCCCAGCTTACTGCTACAGGGGTAATCCGCATGTGAAATTCATATAGATGACGTCTGCCCAGCTTATTGCTACAGGGGGGAATCCGCATGTGAAATTCATATAGATGATGTCTGCCCAGCTTACTGCTACAGGGGGGAATCCACATGTGAAACTCATATAGATGTCTGCCCAGCTTATTGCTACAGGGCGTAATCCGCATGTGAAATTCATATAGATGACGTCTGCCCAGCTTACTGCTACAGGGGTAATCCGCATGTGAAATTCATATAGATGTCTGCCCAGCTTATTGCTACAGGGGGGAATCCGCATATAAAATTCATATAGATGATGTCTGCCCAGCTTACTGCTACAGGGATAATCTGCATGTGAAATTCATATAGATGATGTCTGCCCAGCTTATTGCTACAGGGGTAATCCGCATGTGAAATTCATATACAGTGGGGAAAAAAGTATTTAGTCAGTCAGCAATAGTGCAAGTTCCACCACTTAAAAAGATGAGAGGCGTCTGTAATTTACATCATAGGTAGACCTCACCTATGGGAGACAAACTGAGAAAAAAAAATCCAGAAAATCACATTTGTCTGTTTTTTTTTCATTTTATTTGCATATTATGGTGGAAAATAAGTATTTGGTCAGAAACAAAATTTCATCTCAATACTTTGTGATATATCCTTTGTTGGCAATGACAGAGGTCAAACGTTTTCTGTAAGTCTTCACAAGGTTGCCACACACTGTTGTTGGTATGTTGGCCCATTCCTCCATGCAGATCTCCTCTAGAGCAGTGATGTTTTTGGCTTTTCGCTTGGCAACACGGACTTTCAACTCCCTCCAAAGGTTTTCTTTAGGGTTGAGATCTGGAGACTGGCTAGGCCACTCCAGGACCTTGAAATGCTTCTTACGAAGCCACTCCTTCGTTGCCCTGGCAGTGTGCTTTGGATCATTGTCATGTTGAAAGACCCAGCCACGTTTCATCTTCAATGCCCTTGCTGATGGAAGGAGGTTTGCACTCAAAATCTCACGATACATGGCCCCATTCATTCTTTCATGTACCCGGATCAGTCGTCCTGGCCCCTTTGCAGAGAAACAGCCCCAAAGCATGATGTTTCCACCACCATGCTTTACAGTAGGTATGGTGTTTGATGGATGCAACTCAGTATTCTTTTTCCTCCAAACACGACAAGTTGTGTTTCTACCAAACAGTTCCAGTTTGGTTTCATCAGACCATAGGACATTCTCCCAAAACTCCTCTGGATCATCCAAATGCTCTCTAGCAAACTTCAGACGGGCCCGGACATGTACAGGCTTAAGCAGTGGGACACGTCTGGCACTGCAGGATCTGAGTCCATGGTGGCGTAGTGTGTTACTTATGGTAGGCCTTGTTACATTGGTCCCAGCTCTCTGCAGTTCATTCACTAGGTCCCCCCGCGTGGTTCTGGGATTTTTGCTCACCGTTCTTGTGATCATTCTGACCCCACGGGGTGGGATTTTGCGTGGAGCACCAGATCGAGGGAGATTATCAATGGTCTTGTATGTCTTCCATTTTCTAATTATTGCTCCCACAGTTGATTTCTTCTCTCCAAGCTGGTTGGCTATTGCAGATTCAGTCTTCCCAGCCTGGTGCAGGGCTACAATTTTGTTTCTGGTGTCCTTTGACAGCTCTTTGGTCTTCACCATAGTGGAGTTTGGAGTCAGACTGTTTGAGGGTGTGCACAGGTGTCTTTTTATACTGATAACAAGTTTAAACAGGTGCCATTACTACAGGTAATGAGTGGAGGAAAGAGGAGACTCTTAAAGAAGAAGTTACAGGTCTGTGAGAGCCAGAAATCTTGATTGCTTGTTTCTGACCAAATACTTATTGTCCACCATAATATGCAAATAAAATGAAAAAAAAACAGACAATGTGATTTTCTGGATTTTTTTTTCTCAGTTTGTCTCCCATAGTTGAGGTCTACCTATGATGTAAATTACAGACGCCTCTCATCTTTTTAAGTGGTGGAACTTGCACTATTGCTGACTGACTAAATACTTTTTTTCCCCACTGTAGATGATGTCTGCCCAGCTTACTGCTACAGGGGTAATCCGCATGTGAAATTCACATAGATGATGTCTGCCCAGTTTACTGCTACAGTGGGGAATCCGCATGTGAAATTCATATAGATGTCTGCCCAGCTTACTGCTACAGGGGGTAATCCGCATGTGAAATTCATATAGATGTCTGCCCAGCTTATTGCTACAGGGGGTAATCTGCATGTGAAATTCATATAGATGACGTCTGCCCAGCTTATTGCTACAGGGGGTAATCCGCATGTGAAATTCATATAGATGTCTGCCCAGCTTATTGCTACAGGAGGTAATCCGCTTGTGAAATTCATATAGATGTCTGCCCAGCTTACTGCTACAGGGGGTAATCCGCATGTGAAATTCATATAGATGATGTCTGCCCAGCTTACTGCTACAGGGGGTAATCCGCATGTGAAATTCATATAGATGATGTCTGCCCAGCTTACTGCTACAAGGGTAATCCGCTTGTGAAATTCATATAGATGTCTGCCCAGCTTATTGCTACAGGGGGTAATCCGCATGTGAAATTCATATAGATGATGTCTGCCCAGCTTATTGCTACAGGGGGTAATCCGCATGTGAAATTCATATAGATGATGTCTGCCCAGCTTATTGCTACAGGGGGTAATCCGCATGTGAAGTTCATATAGATGTCTGCCCAGCTTACTGCTACAGGGGGGAATCTGCATGTGAAATTCATATAGATGTCTGCCCAGCTTATTGCTACAGGGGGTAATCCGCATGTGAAGTTCATATAGATGATGTTTGCCCAGCTTACTGCTACAGGGGTAATCCGCATGTGAAATTAATATAGATGACGTCTGCTCAGATTACTGCTACAGGGGTAATCCGCATGTGAAATTTGTATAGATGACGTCTGCCCAGCTTATTGCTACAGGGGTAATCCGCATGTGAAATTCATATAGATGACGTCTGCCCAGCTTATTGCTACAGGGGGTAATCCGCATGTGAAATTCATATAGATGTCTGCCCAGCTTATTGCTACAGGGGGTAATCCGCATGTGAAATTCATATAGATGTCTGCCCAGCTTATTGCTACAGGGGGTAATCCGCATGTGATATTCATATAGATGATGTCTTCCCAGCTTATTGCTACAGGGGGTAATCCGCATGTGAAATTCATATAGATGTCTGCCCAGCTTATTGCTACAGGGGTAATCCGCATGTGAAATTCATATAGATGACGTCTGCCCAGCTTATTGCTACAGGGGGTAATCCGCATGTGAAATTCATATAGATGTCTGCCCAGCTTATTGCTACAGGGGGTAATCCGCATGTGAAATTCATATAGATGTCTGCCCAGCTTATTGCTACAGGGGGTAATCCGCATGTGAAATTCATATAGATGATGTCTTCCCAGCTTATTGCTACAGGGGGTAATCCGCATGTGAAATTCATATAGATGATGTCTGCCCAGCTTACTGCTACAGGGGGTAATCCGCATGTGAAATTCATATAGATGTCTGCCCAGCTTACGGCTACAGGGGGGAATCCGCATGTGAAATTCATATAGATGACGTCTGCCCAGCTTATTGCTACAGGGGTAATCCGCATGTGAAATTCATATAGATGTCTGCCCAGCTTATCTGTGTCCTGAAGTTGCGGCTCGGCAAGTTCGATCCCGGGGACCCCAAACTCACGGGACCCATAGCCACTGCAGGGTCTGCCTCTATGGAAGTACACCATGGCCTCAGATTGTGAGCTCTGGTGGTCGGTGTCCTCCTACGGAATATGGTGGCACTAATAATCAGATGGCAATAGAGGCCGCACACATCAGACAAATCCATCTCCAGAAGATCAGTTTATTGCCCAATAATGTGATATACGGGGGCGAATGTCAGACCCCTGGCGTAAATCAATCACACCACAACGGTGGGGAACTTGCTGCCTTTCATAGTGTATGGTACTGAAGAGAAAACAATGCTTGGCCATTTTTTTCCCTCAATGCTATAATCTTTTTTGGGGGGCTGAGAGGACACGGTATCTTATTCTGGATGATGTGACCGTTAACAATTCAGTATTATAATCATAAATGCTTCAGCCTGAAATACCTTTTATAGACACTGTTGATTTTGTGGTGCCAGAACCCCTTGGAAGACATCAATGTGAACAGCTCCCATGATGAAGCCTCTCCTCACCACCAAACTGCCATAACTTGGTGTGTAAGGATATGGGGATCTGTTGGGGAGGATCCTCCAATACTTGGAACAAAATCATTTTAAAAAGGAAATCTGTGGGTTCAAATAAGAAAAAGCCAAAGCAATCAATGTTCACATACTGCCAGCGTCTTAAGAATTAAACACAAACCAGGTAATTAATTATGCATTTAATACATCAGTAGTAAATCTTACATCATATGGACATATTGCAAGAAGTCACTAAAGACCTTGGAAAATCATCATAAAGCTTAGAAGCACATTTACTATATAGAAAATTATGGAGGAAGAGTAGCAGCAACACACAGGAGATGATGTGATTAGTGGAAGGTGAATAAGTACTTGGTGGAAGCACAGATCGTATCCAGCCCCAATATCACCATTCATAGAACTGAAGAAGAGCGAAGAACCTGAGGAACAAATGCTCAGATCTCAGCTCTTTTGACAATGACACATCTATAGATGGGACCAGACCATTGGAGAAAACCTGAACTTATTAGACATAAGAATCCTCAGAACCTCTGATCAAAGGTCTCCTCACTGCCAAATAAATCATCCCAGTTGCTTTGGTGGCCTAAGATAATCCAGAAGGAGAGTTCATGAATTCTGGAGACCGGAGTTGGAGGACGGCTTCATCCTGCACTGAAGAGCAGTAATACCAGCAGGTCCATGTGATGGTTGTGTATGGATTAGGTGTCCTCATCACAGCATGTTTTCAGTGAGACCAATGGAGCCCAAAGGATGATTAAATCGTCGTATTGAAATTAGTTTCTGGATTACTACATAGGAGATCTCATTAATAGCAGTTTGATCAAAGAGATTACCTACTATAGAGATAAAGACACTGCTTTGATAATTGCTGGGAGGAGCTGTGAGCCTGTGAGTCCTACTGACCCCATCCAAACACTGCTGATTGGCCACCCTCTTCACGCGAGTATACATGTGACAGGGGTCAGCAGGACTCACAGACTCACTAGTGGTCCTGACAGCAATTTATACATACAAGTGGATTCACCTGATTAAAGCTGTTGGTTTTGTAGCTGTGGAAATTACTTACAGTTCTTGTGTAGCTGCTGCTGATCCTAGGAGATATTAAAGGTTTCCTTTAAGCTGTCGAGTGCGTCTTCTTCAGTCATTTCCTTCCAGTCATCAGGAAGTTCTGCTTGTTCGGCGTAATATGCTTCAGCAAACTCTCCATTAAATTTGGCAAAAATGAATTTCCAATAATCTGAAGACTCCATGCTGGGGTCGGGTTGGATGGTCCAGTCTGGAAAGTACATGCGATACTCTTTGTATGGATGATATTTACAATCAGTGTATAAGTTTCTGAATCCATTTTCAGACACAACAGATGACGTACAAATGTCGGTCAATAATTTTTTTCCTTCTTCCCATTTGTAATGACCCAAACCTTGAGGTCTATGAACAGATGCAAAGTTTTCGGTATGGTCAGCACCTTCAGCCTCACAGGGAACATTACAGAATGGACACTGATGTCCACATCCAACCACTTTCCTGAACAGCTCATCCTGAGGCTTCAGCTTAATTTTGTAGCGCAAATACATAAAACTGATGAACTGCAGCTCCGACAGAATCTGTTGTTCTGTAGAGGCAAGAAAATCCTGAATACTAGTGGAGAACTGACGAACATTAACTTTGTTATTGAAAGCTATGATTGTCGTTGCTTCCTGTGGAATCAC
Organism: Dendrobates tinctorius; assembly: GCF_039654945.1. Lineage (NCBI taxonomy): Eukaryota > Metazoa > Chordata > Amphibia > Anura > Dendrobatidae > Dendrobates > Dendrobates tinctorius. The sequence goes on from NW_027361819.1 coordinate 4,218,030, forward strand.
AAGCTTGTCGTCCAACTTCTTCTGGACATTTTCTAAGAACTGAGGAATGTCTTCACTCTCCAGAATGGTCTCATCTCTAAGGACGTCCTTCACGTCTTTGAGGACCGAGCTGATGAGATCTGCCTGTAATGGTTGTAGAGTTGCTCGCTCCTCATACATGTCTTTAATTTTATTTTGGATCCATTCTTTACAAAAGGTTTCATAAAATTTAGTATATTCAACATATTTTTTGAAAGACAATTCATCCAGTAATTCCTTCAGTAGGCTGTACTGGAAAAAGCTTCGACTTTTGAATATTTGGTTGCTTGAATCCTCTAAAATGTCATCCACCATCTTCTTCCCCAGATGATTGTAAATGTAATCGATTATTGCGGGGCTCAGACACTTCGTGCAGAACTGTTTGACTTTTGATTCATCTTTTGCTTTGAAAACATGAAGAAATACAGTCAGATAATCCGGCTTCAGGTTGTCCAGACACGTTTTAGGCTCGTTCCTTTCTATAAAGCGATCGTGCATCTGTTGAAATCTGGTTGATGCTTTTCTTAAAATAAAGAGCTTGATGTCCAACTCAAACTGCAATGTGAAGTGGAGATTTTTATTATGTTCATCAAGTTGTGCATTAATCATCTACAGAATTTCCTGGCAATAAGTGTCATCATAGTCCTCATTGGTGTTCTCCATCTCACTGACGTTTCTGTCGCACATTTCTATAAGTGAAGTAGCAAAATCATCAAGCTTTTCATAGGATTTTTTCTTACTTCCAATCATTTGTTCCCATATTTTTGAAAACCAATGCAGATCTATATGGCTTTCATAAATAATAAAGTTACTGTGTTGATCAGCCAACGTATTCTCACCCAATAACGCTTTATTTATATCCGGTCCTTTGTGGCTCATGTCATTTCTAAGTTGTCGGAGAATCGCATCACTCACTTTACATCTCTCCAGTTTCTCAATTTGTAAATCTGACAGAGTCTTCTCCCACATGACATTAAATTCACGTTTTACTTCTTCATCTCTCAGTTCATGGTCCTTCTCTCTGCAGATTTTCAAGAGTCCATCGATTTTCTCTTCAATCAACGCCTGGTACTTCTTCTTGATGTCCCGAATCTTTAGTTTCCCCTTTTGTATAGAAAGTGTTTTTCGATACTTGTCTATTGCATTTCTCCTGAGCTCTCTTCTTAGACCTGTAATGCTCTTTTTAAAATCTTCCCGATGTCTTTCTATCAAATTAAGGTTTTCCAAATCCCCTTCATAATATTTCTCCAACAGGTCGACCATTTTCTTCTCCTCTTTATGCAGCAGTTGATCCAGATCTTTGATTGTCTCGTTGGTGTTTTCATCAAAATTGTGAGTCGGTTGATTCTTAATGTTCGTTTCTTTCCTCATTACCCAATTATGGACCTCTTTAGTAAAATGCCATTCCCACTGAGAGAACTGCATCGACAGCTTATTATAAGCTTCAGCCACCAGACTGTTCCTGAAGTTGAATTTCTCATTTTTTACAGCATTCCACAAGTTTTTCACCCACTTACAAAAGTCTGGTATTGTTAAGGCCTTGTCTAGTGTCTTGGTTTGTAGGAATTCTAACAGATATTTTTTGAGTTCTGAAACATGTTCACTGTATCCAGAGTTTACAGGAGCCATTGGTGGGACCCCCTGCCACAGCCCGGGGATGTACCAGCTGTGTTTGTCCAAGTCATAGTCCATGACATCACTGAATTGGTCAAAGCCACTTTTCTTTTCTATTTTTGCAGCCACTTTTGTAATTTCATTTAATTGTTCTAGAAGTTTCTTCCGGTCTCTAATATTCTTGTCATGTGCGGACACGTCGCTCACGTTCTGATGGACAAACTGGCAATTTGGTTTCTTGCCAACTTCTTTCATCCTTAGAAATGCATGGACAACTATCTGTAAAATATCCTTCATCTCTGTGGTATTTTCCATGGCCATATTCACTATAGTGATGTCACTGAGTCCAACCACAAGTGTGGCCAACTCGTTGTCATGTTCATAACTGGAATGAAGAGAAGCCAATTCAGGAGCCTTCAACCCTTCCGTGTCGATCACCAGAATAAATTCACAACCCATCATCTCCTGGAAGTTCTCCTTCACTTTAATGAGAGTCATGAAGGCTCCTCGTGTGCATCGTCCACTGGTCACAGGGAACTGTAGACCAAACATGGTGTTCAGGAGGGTGGACTTCCCTGTACTCTGCACTCCCAGCACAGTTATCACCCTCATCCTGCATCGTCCTCCAGTCTTCTTGTTCAGCTTAGTCAGGACATCAGTTATCCACTGTAAGGGGATGTTGGAGGCATCTCCATCAATCAGCTCTAATGGGAACCCATCCAACAGGAGATCAGCGGCAATACCTGGGAGGCGACTGAACTTTCTGGCAGATTTCTTTTTCACTGTACATAATTCAGCTTTATACAACTGTCCTAACTCACGAAGGAAATGCTCGATACCTAATGAACTCTCGGAAATTCTCTTGTCAAGCTGCTTCAGTTCTTGGGCATTGTCTGCTGCATAAGATTGGCTGCACATCTCTTTATATTCAGCCTGTAGCTTGGATACATTAATTCTTGCAATTAAAGCGAGCTCAAACTTCATCCATTTAAGAAAATATTGTTTCTCATCTCTAGATAAATGTGCAAGTGCATTAATAAATAGAGTCATGGCTCCAGGGAGAGCATGCTTATTTTGTTCACTATGAAGTAAATTACGTTTTGCCTTTATCCTTGACCGATAAATTTCCTGATCTTCTCCACCTTGTTTTTTCATTCTGCTGAATTCCTTTTCTAATTTAGACAACTTTTTCCACAGATCTCCTTGCAGGGTTAAGCTTTCATTCTTAAACCTTTCTACACTGTCGATCATTGAGGTGATGTTCAGAGCATAGTCGCTTGTTCTCAGAAGTTTGGGAGAAGCTTCGTCTATATGGATGTTTAGATCAGAGACTTCTTTAGTAATATCTTTTACTTTTACCAGTTTAGGATTTTTTCTCAGTAGACCATTTATGATTTTTTGAACTCTGGTCATGAAATCTGCATCGTTCATGGTGGATGATTTTAGAACAACATTAGCTTTCTCAATCTTTAGGAGAGACATTAGGTTTTGCATGTGTTGCTTTGTCTCTGGGTCAACACCTTTGTCTTTACCCGGAGTGACAATGAAATAAAACTCAGTGTCATTGGGATTGAAGGAGGATAGTAACCTGAATTGTCTCTCACTCATACTCTCAATAAATATAAAGGTGGCCGATGAGATCCGAGTAAGGAAGGTGAACTGCTCCCAGTTGGACTCCAGGTCTCCACGTAGATTGGCCACAGCAATCGGCTCTGGGAAGGCATCAGATTTCCCACAAGGAAAGTACCAGGACATTTCCACCAGCCCGTCAGATATCTTCCTCTCAATGTTTCCTCCATCCATGTTGTCATGTACGAAGAACTCATGATGTTGTTGAGCTGGGTTAAGAACTTGGTTTAAGATCTTAGATTTTGATAACTTATTTGGCCCCAACCTGACAAATGAGAAGATTGGTATCTCAATATTCACCACGTTGTCTTCTCTGAACCCTTTACTATCTGCTAGAGACTGAGGTCTCCATTTCTTCACAATATCTCTCATTGCCCAACGCATGAAGATGGATCCTGAGCCATCATCAGAGGGAAGCAAAAGAGGAACTGGAAACTGGCACATGGACATTTTGGATACGAGTTCTTGCTGAAGACATTCATCTGAACAGCTGAGGACAGCGCACAGAACATCCAGAGGGTGAATAGATTTCGATTTCTGATTTTGCATTGTTTTACTGGCAAATAAATCTAACGAATCATCTGCACTTGATCCAAGATTTGACAGGTCATCATCAAGTTCTGTTTTTCTTGCGTTTCTGTGTAAGGCTATAAGATTCATTAGGAAATGTTCAGGAAGGTCTGCTGTGGTTTTAGGCTTCTCACGACATAGATTTTCTGGACCGATGCTCAAAACGTTCCTTAGCGTTATCTTAGAATTTCTAGACTCCTCCAACCCCAGGTCAACCAAAAGTTTCTGAAATGTTCTTAGTTTGCCTAAAAAACAGAAACACATTTATAAGTTTACAAATTGAATATTTGATGCACAAGTATGCAAACATAGTTCTCTAGACTGTATTTTCTTTTAACTCCATTACTGTAGGTCACTACCATTTGTCTTTTCACTAAACCAACAGCAATTACATACGAGCAGAAAGCCTGGTTGGGACAATGAGCCTAGGACTGGCCCATAGGGGAGCAGGGGAATCCCCCAGTGGGCCCTGGTACAGATCTGAGCCACCAACCCTATTGTATGGGCAGTACTTGGCATAATTCACTTTGTACAGAAAAACTTAGCATCTCGTCATTCCTTAACCAAACTAGCCAGTTTACTATTATATAGAGATACTAGCTGAAGAGCCGGCGCTGCCCGGGCATAGTAACTAACTGTGGTTAGTTATAACAAATTATAATTATCCTCCATCCCATAGTCCCGTGCCCATATACCCATCACACATATTCGCCATCCCATAGTCGAGTGCCCATATACCCATCACACATCCTCCATCCCATAGTCCCATGCCCATATACCCATCATACATATTCGCCATCCCATAGTCGAGTGCCCATATATGCAGGGGGCATTTATGCACATGTAATCTAAGTACATGTATCAAAGTACTGTCAGTTATAACATGGATGAATGTGACACGCGTCTCTATTCTCTTCATGCAGGTAACCAGCTCTTTCAATCTCTGCTCTGAATCAACGCCTGTGTTTCTCCATTCAATGTCAGCAAGCAGTTAATCCTGAATGCTATCTATGTGTTTTCAACTATGCAATCTTAGATCTGGTATATACAGTTGTGGCCAAAAGTATTGACACCCCTGCAATTCTGTCAGATAATACTCAGTTTCTTCCTGAAAATGATTGTAAACACAAATTCTTTGTTATTATTATCTTCATTTAATTTGTCTTAAATGGAAAAAACACAAAAAGAATTGTCCTAAAGCCAAATTGGATATAATTCACACCAAACATAAAAAAGAGGGTGGACAAAAGTATTGGCACTGTTCGAAAAATCATGTGATGCTTCTCTAATTTGTGTAATTAACAGCACCTGTAACTTCCCTGTGGCACCTAACAGGTGTTGGCAATAACTAAATCACACTTGCAGCCAGTTGACATGGATTAAAGTTGACTCAACCTCTGTCCTGTGTCCTTGTGTGTACCACATTGAGCATGGAGAAAAGAAAGAAGACCAAAGAACTGTCTGAGGACTTGAGAAACCAAATTGTGAGGAAGCATGAGCAATCTCAAGGCTACAAGTCCATCTCCAAAGACCTGAATGTTCCTGTGTCTACCGTGCGCAGTGTCATCAAGAAGTTTAACCCCTATGCCCATGGACGGGATAGTACGTCTACCGCGATCAGCGGCGCCCACTTGGTGAGCGCCGCTGATCGTGGCCGGGTGTCAGCTGATTATCACAGCTGACACCCGGCACAATGTGTCAGGGGCCGTCACGGACCGCCCCCGACACGTTAACCCCTTGCACACCGCGATCAAACACGATCGCGGTGTACCGGGGGTTAAAGGGAAGCATCGGCAGGGAGGGGGCTTGAAAAAATGACTAAGTATGGAATGGACAAGGCAACTGTTAGGTGGATTCATAACTGGCTTAGTGATCGGACCCAAAGAGTGGTCGTAAATGGCTGCACATCCAGTTGGAAGAATGTCTCAAGTGGGGTACCACAGGGCTCTGTCCTGGGCCCTGTATTGTTCAACATCTTTATCAACGATTTAGATGAAGGAATTGAGGGTAAACTGATTAAATTTGCTGATGACACAAAGCTAGGAGGGATAGCTAATACTAGAGGAGAGAGAGAGAGGATTCAAAAAGATTTAAATAAACTGGAGAAGTGGGCAGCAACTAACAGAATGGTTTTTAACAGGGAGAAATGCAAAGTACTACATCTGGGCAATAAAAATGAAAAAAGCATATATAGAATGGGAGGAATAGGGCTAAGTGACAGCACATGTGAAAAAGACTTGGGTATACTAATAGATCACAGACTGAATATGAGTCAACAGTGTGATGCAGCAGCAAAAAAGGCAAATGCAATTCTAGGATGTATTAACAGAAGCATACAGTCTAGATCACGTGAAGTAATTATTTCCCTCTACTCCTCTTTGGTCAGACCTCATCTGGAATATTGTGTCCAATTTTGGGCACCACATTTTAAAAAAGACATCAACAAACTGGAGCAAGTTCAGAAAAGAGTGACCAGAATGGTGACCGGTCTGCAAACCCTGTCTTATGAGGAAAGGTTGCAGGATTTGGGAATGTTTAGTTTGCAAAAGAGAAGACTGAGAGGAGACTTAATAGCTGTCTACAAATATCTAAAGGGCTGTCACATTGTAGAAGGATCAACTTTATTCTCATTTGCACAAGGAAAGACTAGAAGCAATGGGATGAAACTGAATGGGAGGAGACACAGATTAGATATTAGAAAAAACTTTTTGACAGTTAGAGTGATCAATGAGTGGAACAGGCTGCCACGAGAAGTGGTGAGTTCTCCTTCAATGGAAGTCTTCAAACAGAGGCTGGACAGACATCTAACTGGGATGATTTAGCGAATCCTGCTTTGAGCAGGGGGTTGGACCAGATGGCCCAGGAGGTCCCTTCCAACTCTACGATTCTATGATTCTATGATTCTATAATGATTTATTATCATATCGCCAAACAAAAAGTGTAATAACGCGCGATCAAAAAGACGCATATAAATATCCCTGGTACCGCTGAAAACGTCATCTTGTCCCGCAAAAAACGAGCTGCCACACAGCATCATCAGCGAAAAAATAAAAAAGTTATAGCTCGCAGAATAAAACGATGCAAAAATAATTTTTTATATAAAATAGTTTTCATTGCATAAAACCGACAAAACATAAAAAAACGACCTAAATGAGGCATCGCTGTAACAGTACTGACCCGAAGAATAAAAGTGCTTTATCAATTTTACCGCACGCGGAACGGTGTAAACGCACCCCCCCCAAAAGAAATTCATGAAACGCTGGTTTTTGTTCATTCTGCGTCCCAAAAATTGGAATAAAAAGCGATCAAAACATTTCACGTGCCTGAAAATGGTACCAATAAAAACGTTAACTCGTCCCGCAAAAAATAAGACCTCACATGACTCGGTGGGTCAAAATACGGAAAAATTATAGCTCTCAATATGTGGTGATGCAAAAACAATTTTTACAATAAAAAGCGTATTTTAGCGTGCGACAGCTGCCAAACATAAAAACCGCCATAAATAGTAAATCAAACCCCCCGTTATCACCCCCTTAGTTAAGGAAAAATAATAAAATAAAAAAAATGTATTTATTTCCATTTTTCCATTAGGGTTAGGGTAGGGTTAGGGTTAGAGTTAGGGTTAGGGCTGAGATTAGGGTTAGGGGTGTGTTGGGGTTCGGGTTGGAGTTAGAATTGGGGGTTTCCACTGTTTGGGCACATCAGGGGTCTCCAAATGCAACATGGCGTCTGATCTCAATTCCAGCCAATTCGGAGTTGAAAAAGTCAAATGGTGCTCCTTCCCTTCCAAGCTCTGCCATGCGCCCAAACAGTGTTTTACCCCCACATGTAGGGTATCAGCCTACTCAGGTCAAATTGCAAAACAATTTTTGGGGTCCAATTTCTCCTGTTACCCTTAGGAAAATAAAAAATTGGGGGCAAAAATATCATTTTTGTGGAAAAAAATGATTTTTTTATTTTCACGTCCGAGCGTTATAAACTTCTATGAAGCACTTGGTGGTTCAAACTGCTCACCACACATCTAGATAAGTTCCGTGGGGGGGTCTAGTGTCCAAAATGGGGTCACTTGTGGGGAGTTTCAATAGTTTAGGTACAACCGGGGCTCTCCAAACGCACATGACACCCGCAGACCATTCCATCAAAGTCTGCATTCCAAAACGTCACTGCTTCCCTTCCGAGCCCCGACGTGTGTCCATACAGTAGTTTTCTCCCACATATGGGGCGTCAGTGTACTCAGAACAAATTGGACAACAACTTTTGGGGTTCAATTTCTCCTGTTACCCTTGGGAAAATAAAAAAATTGGGGACTAATTGATCATGTTTGTGGAAAAAATACGATTTTTTTATTTTCATGCCCGGGCATTATAAACTTCTGTGAAGCCCTTGGGGGTTCAAAGTGCTCACCACACATCTAGATAAGTTCCTTAGGGGGTCTCGTTTCCAAAATGGGGTCATTTGTGGGGGTTTCCACTGTTTAGGTACATTAGGGGCTCTCCAAAGGCAACATGACACCCGCAGACCATTCCATCAAAGTCTGCATTCCAAAACGTCACTACTTCCCTTCCGAGCCCTGACATGTGTCCATACAGTAGTTTTCTCCCACATATGGGGTGTCAGCGTACTCAGGACAAATTGGACAACAACTTTTAGGGTTCAATTTTTCCTGTTACCCTTGGGAAAATAAAAAAATTGGGGGCTAATTGATCATGTTTGTGGAAAAAATACGATTTTTTTATTTTCATGCCCTGGCATTATAAACTTCTGTGAAGCCTTTGGGGGTTCAAAGTGCTCACCTCACATCTAGGTAAGTTCCTTAGGGGGTCTAGTTTTCAAAATGGGGTCATTTGTGGGGGGTTTCCACTGTTTAGGTACATCAGGGGTTTTCCAATCGCGACATGATGTCCGATCTCAATTCCAGCCAAAAACGTCAAATGGCGCTGCTTCCCTTCCGAGCTCTGCCATGCACCCAAATAGTGGTTTACCCCCACATGTGGGGTATCAGCATACTCAGGACAAATTGCAAAATAACTTTTAGGGTCCTGTTACCCTTGGGAAAATAAAAATTGGGGTGAAAAGATCATTTTTGTGGAAAAAATATGATTTTTTAATTGTACCGCTGTACGTTATAAACTTCTGTAAAGCCCTTGTGGGTTCAAAGTTCTCACCACATATCTAGATAAGTTCCTTGGGGGGTCTAGTTTCCAAAATGGGGTCACTTGTAGGGGGTTTCCACTGTTTAGGTACATCAGGGACTCTCCAAACGTGACATGGTGTCCGATCTGAATTCCAGCCAATTTTGCATTGAAAAAGTCAAACGGCGCTCCTTCCATTCTGAGCTCTTCCATGCGCCGAAACAGTCGTTCCCCCCACATATCAGGTATCAGCGTACTCAGGACAAATTGCACAATAACTTTTGCAGTCCAATTTCTCCTGTTACCCTTGGTAAAATAAAAAAAATTGAACCTGAAGTATTTTTTTTGTGAAAAAAAGTTAGATGTTCATTTTTTTTTAAATATTCAAAAAAATTCCTGTGATGCACCTAAAGGGTTAATAAACTTCTTGCATGTGGTTTTGAGCACCTTAAGGGGTGCAGTTTTTAGAATGGTGTTACTTTTGGGTATTTTCTATCATATAGACCCCTCAAAGTGGCTTCAAATGTGATGTGGTCCTAAAAATAAAATGGTGTTGTAAAAATGAGAAATCGCTGGTCAACTTTTAACCCTTATAACTTCCTAACAAAAAAAAATTTTGGTTCCAAAATTGTGCTGATGTAAAGTAAACATGTGGGAAATGTTAGTTATCAAGTTTTTTTGTGTGCCGTATCTCTGTGATTTAAGGGCATAAAAATTCAAAGTTGGAAAATTGCGAAATTTTCAAAATTTTCGCCAAATTTCCGTTTTTCTCACAAATAAACGCAAGTTATTTGAATGAAATTTTACCACAAACATGAAGTAGAATATGTCACGAGAAAACAATGTCAGAATCACCAGTATCCATGGAAGCATTCCAGAGTTATGACCTCATAAAGGTACAGTGGTCAGAATTGTAAAAATTGGCCCGGTCATGAACGTGCAAACCACCCTTGGGGGTGAAGGGGTTAAAGCCCATGGCACTGTGGCTAACCTCCCTAGATGTGGGCAGAAAAGAAAAATTGACAAGAGATTTCAACACAAGATTGTGCGGATGTTGGATAAAGAACCTCGACTAACATCCAAACAAGTTCAAGCTGCCCTGCAGTCCGATGGTACAACAGTGTCAACCCGTACTATCCGTCAGCATCTGAATGAAAAGGGACTGTATGGTAGGAGACCCAGGAAAACCCCACTTCTTACCCCGAGACATAAAAATGTCAGGCTGGAGTTTGCCAAAACTTACCTGAAAAAGCCTAAAACGTTTTGGAAGAATGTTCTCTGGTTAGGAGGAAACAAAAGTAGAGCTTTTTGGGCAAAGGCATCAACATAGAGTTTACAGGAGAAAAAAAGAGGCATTCAAAGAAAAGAACATGGTCCCTACAGTCAAACATGGCGGCGGTTCCCTGATGTTTTGGGGTTGCTTTGCTGCCTCTGGCACTGGACTGCTTGACCATGTGCATGGCATTATGAAGTCTGAAGACTACCAACAAATTTTGCAGCATAATGTAGGGCCCAGTGTGAGAAAGCTGGGTCTCCCTCAGAGGTCATGGGTCTTCCAGCAGGAGAATGACCCAAAACACACTTCAAAAAGCACTAGAAAATGGTTTGAGACAAAGCACTGGAGACTTCTAAGGTGGCCAGCAATGAGTCCAGACCTGAATCCCATAGAACACCTGATCTAAAGATGGCAGTTTGGAGAAGGCACCCTTCAAATATCAGGGACCTGGAGCAGTTTGCCAAAGATGAATGGTCTAAAATTCCAGCAGAGCATTGTAAGAAACTTATTGATGGTTACCGGAAGCGGTTGGTCGCAGTTATTTTGGCTAAAGGTTGTGCAACCAAGTATTAGGCTGAGGGTGCCAATACTTTTGTCTGGCCCATTTTTGGAGTTTTGTGTGAAATGATCAATGTTTTGCTTCATTCTCTTTTGTGTTTTTTCATTTAAGACAAATTAAATGAAGATAATACCAAAGAATTTGTGTTTGCAATCATTTTCAGGAAGAAACTGAGTATTATCTGACAGAATTGCAGGGGTGTCAATACTTTTGGCCACAACTGTAGTTATTTCAACTTACTCTGCTTGTCCCCTTATGTTGTGAGGTCAAGAAACTTTTCAAAGTGCTTTATGATCCATGTAGTGCTGGACATCTGTTTATCTGACCACAACATTTTATTGGGTCCTGCTGTCTCAATTTAGTTTGATTGATTAACGAGAAGAGAGAGAGCAAAAAAAAAGAAACAAAAGAAAAAAAAACAACTTAGCCTTAACCTCCTATATATTCAGACTTAGCTAGGGGGAGCATTTATGCAGGGGGCATTTATGCACATGTAATCTAAATACATGTATCAAAGTACGAGGCAGTTATAACATGGCAGCTAGACAGGGCAGGAGACAGGTAAGACATTTATATACATCTACTCCATGTACATTTGGAGCACATCAAATATTTACATATGCATTTGTGTAATTTTTATCCTGGCCGCTGCATTCACACACATCCACCGCCCTGGCATTACCTCTCTACACTCCATCCATATCGGCCCCTCGCTCCTTTCCTCTCCTATGTATAGCACTCATGCTCTTTTCACATTGTTAAATTGCACAGATCCAGTCAATCCCACCATTCAACATCAGAGACGCTCTCACAAATCACTTAACCATCTGCTCACTCTTTCTATCCTCCTTCTCCTAGTCGCCAGAGACATCGCTCCCAACCCTGGTCCCCCATGTTTTAGAAAGTCAAACCCCCCCACTGCTACACTCAGAAACCACTCTAATCTTATTAATATTCCCTGCATGCATCTGTCTCTCTTAATTGTGCACTTTGGAATTCTTGCTCAGTGTGTAACAAACTCTCCTTCATTCATGACTTTTTCCTTTCTAATTCTCTTAACCTCCTGGCTCTTACTGAAACCTGGATCCAGCAGTCAGACACTACCGCTGCTGCTGCTCTTTCATACGGGGGGCTACACTTCTCTCATACCCCAAGATCAGACAATAGAGCAGGTGGAGGCGTTGGTCTTCTCCTATCACCAAAATGTACCTTTCAGGTTATCCCTCAACTACCCTCACTAGTCTTCCCTTCTTTTGAGGTCCATGCCGTCAGACTCTACACCCCCTTCTCCATGCGAGTGGCGGTGGTGTATCGTCCTCCCGGCCCCTCCCATCAGTTCCTGGATCATTTTGCCAATTGGCTTCCACAGTTTCTCTCCTGTGACATCCCCACCCTCATCATGGGAGATTTCAACATCCCCATTGCTCTTCCCCTCTCACCATCTGCTACTCACCTTTTATCTCTAACCTCCTCATTTGGCCTTTCGCAGCTTACTAATTCTCCAACGCATGAAGACGGAAACTCCCTCGACTTGGTCTTCTCTCGGCTTTGTGCAGTGGATGATTTTGCAAACTCCCCTCTCCCGCTCTCTGACCACAATCTTCTTTCATTCTCTATCAAGAACTGCCAGGCTGCTCAGGTCACCCCCACTGTCCATATTTATAGAAACATACAGGCCATTAACACCCAGAAACTTATGAAGAACTTGAAGTCTTCATTGGCCCCTATCTCCTCCCTCTCATGTCCTGATTCTGCATTGAAACATTACAATGAAACACTTCCAAGTGCCCTGGATGAATTTGCACCCCCTATAAATAGAACACCACAACGCAGACGGCGACAACCCTGGCACACGGTGCAAACACGTTTCCTGCAGCGGTGCTCCAGGTGCGCCGAACGTCTGTGGAGAAAATCCAATCTACACGAAGATTTCATCCATTATAAGTTTATGCTTAGAACATACAACACTGCCCTTCACCTCTCCAAACAAACCTATTTCAACACCCTCATCACCTCACTGTCCAATAACCCGAAACGTCCCTTTGACACTTTTCATTCTCTACTCAACCCAAGAGTACAGGCCCCAACCACGGAGCTCCGAGCTGACAATCTGGCCAATTACTTCAAAGATAAAATTGACCAGATTTGACAGGAAATTATCTCCCAATCACCTCATACCATGCACTGTCCTCCCTCCCCCACTGCATCTAACTCACTCTCTGACTTTGAACCAGTCACAGAAGAAGTAAGCAGGCTCCTTGCATCTTCTCGCCCAACCACTTGCATCAGTGACCCATTTCCGTCACATCTACTCCAGACCCTTTCCCCTGCTGTCACCCCTCACCTAACTAAAATATTTAACCTCTCTCGCTCTCTCTTCTGGTATCTTTCCCTGCTCATTTAAGCATGCCGTCATACATCCACTACTTAAAAAACCATCCCTCGACCAAAACTGTGCCACTAACTATAGATCTGTCTCTAATCTTCCCTTCATCTCTATAATCCTGGAACGCCTGTTCCACTCAAGTCTTATCCGCTATCTCTTTGATAACTCTTCTCGACCCTCTCCAATCCGGTTTCCGCTCTTTACATTCTACTGAAACTGCCCTCACTAAAGTCTCTAATGATCTGCTAACAGCTAAATCTAATGGTCATTACTCCATGCTAATTCTCTTGGATCTCTCTGCACCATTCGACACTGTGGATCATCAGCTCCTCCTCACCATGCTCCGTTCCATTGGCCTCAAGGACACCGTTCTCTCATGGTTCTCCTCCTATCTCTCTGACCGCTCCTTTACTGTATCTTTTGCCGGTTCCTCCTCCTCTCACCTTCCCCTTGTTGGGGTTCCTCAAGGATCGGTTCTAGGCCCCCTCCTCTTCTCCTTGTACACTGCCCCTATTGGTCAAACAATCAGTAGATTTGGTTTCCAGTACCATCTCTATGCTGACGACACCCAATTATACGCTTCTTCTCCTGACATCACGCCAGCCTTTCTAGAAAACACCGGCGATTGTCTAAACGCTGTGTCTAATTTCATGTCGTCACTATATCTGAAACTGAACCTGTCAAAGACTGAACTCCTTGTGTTTCCTCCTGCTACTAATGTACCTATACCAGACATTGCCATTTCTGTGTGTGGTTCCATTATTGCTCCCCAGCAAAATGCCCGCTGTCTTGGGGTCATACTTGATTCCGAGCTTTCCTTTGCCCCCCACATTCGATCACTGGCTCGCTCTTGTCATCTGCACCTCAAAAACATTTCTAGAATTCGACCTTTTCTTACTTTTGACTCTGCAAAAACTCTTACTGTTTCTCTTATTCATTCTCGTCTTGACTATTGTAACTCTTCTAATCGGTCTCCCTCTTACCAAACTCTCCCCTCTCCAATCTGTCTTGAATGCTGCAGCCAGGATCATATTCCTCACCAATCGTTACACCGATGCCTCTACCTTGTGCCAGTCATTACACTGGCTACCCATCCTCTCCAGAATTCAGTACAAACTTATTACCCTCACCCTCAAAGCCCGCCATGGCTCAGCACCACTCTACATCTCCTCCCTTGTTTCAGTATACCATCCTACCCACGCCCTCCGTTCTGCTGATGACCTGAGGTTAGCCTCCTCCATAGTCAGAACCTCCCACTCCCGTCTCCAAGACTTTACATGTGCTGCGCCAATTCTTTGGAATGCACTTCCCAGGTCAATACGATTAGTCCCTAATCCCCACAATTTTAAGCGTGCCCTGAAAACGCATTTATTCAGACCGGCCTATCGCCTCAACACATTAACCTAATCTATCCCTGTGTGGCACAGCCAAAAGTTTTACCATAACCAGATTCCCCACATCATGTTCCCACATGCTTTATGCATCCATCAGCCCTCTGTGTCTGTACTGTTACACACTTAATATTATGGCTGGTCCATACAATCAGGGCAACTGTTACCACCCACCTTTCGTGTCTCCCTCATAGACTAAGCTTGCGAGCAGGGCCCTCACTCCTCTTGGTATCTGTTATGATCTATGTGATTATTGTTATGCTGTAATGTCTGTTGTCTGTACAAATCCCCTCTGAAATGTAAAGTGCTGCGGAATATGTCGGCGCTATAGAAATAAAATTTATTATTATTATTACCCATCACGCATCCTTCATCTCATAGTCCCATGCGCCCATATACCCATCATACATATCCTCCATCCCATAGTCCCATGCCCATATACCCATCATACATATCCACCATCCCATAGTCCCGTGCCCATATACCCATCACACATCCTGCATCCCATAGTCCCGTGCCCATAAACCCGTCATAGATATCCTCCATCCCATAGTCCCGTGCCCATATACCCATCATACATATCCTCCATCCCATAGTCCCATGCCCATATACCCATCATACATATCCACCATCCCATAGTCCCATGCCCATATACCCATCATACATATCCTCCATCCCATAGTCCCATGCCCATATACCCATCATACATATCCGCCATCCCATAGTCCCATGCCCATATACCCATCATACATATCCTCCATCCCATAGTCCCATGCCCATATACCCATCACACATCCTGCATCCCATAGTCCCGTTCCCATAAACCCGTCATAGATATCCTCCATCCCATAGTCCCGTGCCCATATACCCATCATAGATATCCTTCATCCCATAGTCCCATGCCCATATACCCATCACACATCCTGCATCCCATAGTCCCATGCCCATATACCCATCATACATATCCTCCATCCCATAGTCCCGTGCCCATATACCCATCATAGATATCCTTCATCCCATAGTCCCGTGCCCATATACCCATCACACATATCCTCCATCCCATAGTCCCGTGCCCATATACCCATCACACATCCTCCATCCCATAGTCCCATGCCCATATACCCATCACACATCCTCCATCCCATAGTCCCGTGCCCATAAACCCGTCATAGATATCCTCCATCCCATAGTCAACCATTATGACATCATAATGAGTGGCAGGGCTTGCAACCTATGACGACATCAGCGTCGCCATGACAACCATATGACATCATAATGAGGGGCAGGGCTTGATATACACACTTTTCCCCATTATGTAGATAGGGGCAAAATTGTTTGGTGAATTGGAACGCGCAGGGTTAAAATTTCGCCTCACAACATAGCCTAGGACGCTCTCGGGGTCCAGACGTGGGACTGTGCCAAATTTTGTGGCTGTAGCTGCGACGGTGCGGATGCCAATCCCGGACATACTGTACGTACACACACACACATACATACACACACACGCACACACACACTTGAGCTTTATATATTAGATAGGTAATCTGTGAACAAGGGTAGAGTAATATTTGTATGCAGGTGAAAAGTAGGCCCCCCAAAGTCAATGTTACTGGTGGGCCCTTGGCACCCCAGTCCGACACTGGTCCCATCTGCGCTGTCCAGCAGTTATACCAATACTGCCCCCATCTGTTCATTGCAATAAGTGCATTCAGAGCTCTCCTCCACAGTGTGCAGAACTAGGCAATTTGTACCGGTAATTCAGTTTCCAGGATGTCCTGCAGGACAACACACAAGGACGGGGTCTTCATTGACCTTTGCTAGGACAGGACCATAGATGTTACACTGTTTCTCTCCCCAGCACCTTACAATGGTTTTCCCAGTTACTGCAGCAGGATGGATGCACCCATGTTCTACAACCAATGACAAATTATATGTAATAAAACATAAGGGAGGGGAAATAAGGGCGCCATCCTCAGGGACTTCCTGGGAACCAAATTGGCAGTAGATACAATTCCCATTTTCTGGTCCGTCCTTCCCGACAGCAGACAAGCAGCAAAAATTCTGACGCTCAAAACACATTTAAAAAAAATAAAAATTAAGCAGAGGAGATCTAAAATACATACTTAGTCAACTGTCTAGTAAGACTGAACAGTAGTGAGTATTTGTATCTATATAAAAATATCCAAGTTACTCTACCCCAATGGGATCAAAACCAAGAGGGCCCAAACACTAGTTAAAAACCCTGAAGCCAGACCAGGAGACTCTACACGGCCCCCCATAAAAAACAATCAGAGGCCGTAAAAGGAGACCTAGCCCGGCCATCTAGGATCTGTGCACACGGCGCAAAGCCGAGGTGCGGCGTTTATTAGGCACACAATGCAGTATTAAAGGGGTCGTCTACTGCTAGGAGAACCCATTCTCAGCCTGAATGTCTGCCCCCATTAAAATATAACCACTTATACTCTCGTCTGGTGTCGGCACTCGCGGTCCCAGGGCTCGCGTGCGATTGCTGCGTCGCATGAGCCCTGCACCCAATCAGCGCTTGCGTCACTCTCCATGCCTTTGGTAGTCTAAGTAATCAAGAGGAGATGAGCGGCCAGTTGTAGCTCTCACTTCTGGATTACTTTTATGTCCGAAGGCATGGAGAGTGACCCAAGAGCTAATGGGGTGCAGGGCTCATGTGACACAGGAATCACACGCATGCCCCGGGACCACGAGTGCCAACACCGGAGGAGAGAATAAGTGTCTATATTTTAATGGGGGCAGAGGTTCAGGATGAGAAGGGGTTGTCCTAGCAGTAGAAGACCCCCTTAATTCTGCATTGTGTGAGCACCTCTCCCCCCACCTGATCTATAGTCTACAGTACTCACTGTCCTGGAGAAGTTCAGATACCGATGACAATCCTGGAAATCTGGGAATTATGTTCTCACGATGATTTAGGAACTTCTGGCAGGCCTCTTCTCCCTTGTGAAGAATCAGGTCCATCAGACTAAGAGTTTTCTCCACCAGACTCACAATTTCACACAGATTTTTATGTTCTTCAGAAGTTATAAGCTGGAGAGAGTTCACTTCATCAATGAAACCATCGACGTCCTTCTCAAACACCTCGGAGAATTTCCATTTCAGACGGTGAATGGTCTTAGATGCTGCCATGATAACTGAAGGTCAGCCTGCGAAAAGTGAAAGCTTATTTACTTCTGCTCTGATGGATCTATCTATATACTATACAGTTAGTCCTGAGGGAAGTATAAAAACTACTGTGCGATAATTAACAGTGCACTCATGTAGTACCTCAGAGATGGGCATTACAATTACTGTAACTGTGCTTTTATTGAAGCTCGGTATTTCATGTAGTGATTTGTCTTATGGTCACTGTATGGCAGCAGCTCAGGTAGTGAGGAGTTCGGCTCCTCACTGAGGCAGATCTCTTGGTGGGTAGAGCCTCTGGGTGAACTAAAAATAGCTGCAACTTATTTCAGGGATGGCTCCAGAGCCCAGCCACCTAGCCAGGGCTCGCCCCAGAGCCCAGCCAACCAGCCAGAGCTCCCCCCAGAGCCCAGCCAACCAGCCAGAGCTCGCCCCAGAGCCCAGCCAACCAGCCAGAGCTCACCCCAGAGCCCAGCCAACCAGCCAGAGCTCGCCCCAGAGCCCAGCCAACCAGCCAGGGCTCGCCCCAGAGCCCAGCCACCCAGCCAGGGCTCGCCCCAGAGCCCAGCCACCCAGCCAGGGCTCGCCCCAGAGCCCAGCCACCCAGCCAGGGCTCGCCCCAGAGCCCAGCCACCCAGCCAGGGCTCGCCCCAGAGCCCAGCCACCCAGCCAGGGCTCGCCCCAGAGCCCAGTCACCCAGCCAGGGCTCGCCCCAGAGCCCAGCCAAGCAGCCAGGGCTCGCCCCAGAGCCCAGCCAACCAGCCAGAGCTCGCCCCAGAGCCCAGCCAACCAGCCAGAGCTCACCCCAGAGCCCAGCCAACCAGCCAGAGCTCGCCCCAGAGCCCAGCCAACCAGCCAGAGCTCGCCCCAGAGCCCAGCCAACCAGCCAGAGCTCGCCCCAGAGCCCAGCCAACCAGCCAGGGCTCGCCCCAGAGCCCAGCCACCCAGCCAGGGCTCGCCCCAGAGCCCAGCCACCCAGCCAGGGCTCGCCCCAGAGCCCAGCCACCCAGCCAGGGCTCGCCCCAGAGCCCAGCCACCCAGCCAGGGCTCACCCCAGAGCCCAGCCACCCAGCCAGGGCTCACCCCAGAGCCCAGCCACGGCTCACCCCAGAGCCCAGCCAACCAGCCAGAGCTCGCCCCAGAGCCAAGCCAACCAGCCAGAGCTCTCCCCAGAGCCCAGCCAACCAGCCAGGGCTCGCCCCAGAGCCCAGCCACGGCTCGCCCCAGAGCCCAGCCAACCAGCCAGGGCTCGCCCCAGAGCCCAGCCAACCAGCCAGGGCTCCCCCCAGAGCCCAGCCACCCAGCCAGGGCTCGCCCCAGAGCCCAGTCAATGAACATATGAGGGGACTATTTTTTCCCCTTCCAGTGTGCAGAGATGGACTGACCAGAAGAAGCCTGTAGGATCACCTGAGGACTAGGACCCATCAGGCAGATGGCATTCCCTGGTCTGCACAGCACCATTAGCCTACCAGAATACTACGCTGTGGACACAGGAGGAGTACAGGCCGGGCTGGTGGTCCCCCATTATGGAGATGGGAAAACAGGAATATTGCAACACAATGAAGGTCAGAGGAGGCTGGGATATGGGGTTCTGCTGGAGAATGTCACCCAGGTGGGATAGAAGAAGACTATTGTGTCAGCTTGGATAACCAGATGGGCTCTGTTCATACTTGCTGTTTATCACGCCTCATATGTGCCATTTCCTGCATCTGTCACCCTTCTGAGGAACTTTTGTCATCTGCTCATGTTATGCTCCACCATCTATGGCTGTGTAACATGTAAAAGTTTCATCTGTTATAAAGTTCATCTGCCTCCTGACTCTCCCCATCTCCTTCCTCACCAACACCATGGAGAATGCCACCATTACCACCACACAGCGTGGAAACAATATAAGAACCAGCATTAACCCCTGCACACCCATAGCCATGAGACCATTTTTTTTGCCTCGTGCTCTGGGTGCCCTGCGCTCAGCAGTGACACTCACACCACAGGGCAAGAGAGATGAGGACTAGAGTTGAGCGAATTTGTTCGGATTTGGTTGCTGAATCTGAATTTGCCATATTCGTGCCATATTCCAACTCTATTCGTGACGAATGAATGTTTGATGATCGGTTCCGAAAACATTTGGAAATTCCTACTCTCATTGACTAATGACGTTCGGCTGTGTTTGACGAATATTGCAAAACTAATATTCACTGCTGAATATTAAGGACCTTCAGGAAGAGACAAGGGGGAAAATGCAGGACAACTAGGGAAAAACAAGGGGAATGCTTGAGAAGAGGTGAATTATTCTGGAGAACCAAGCGGAAAACTGCAAAAGAAAAATACCCAATGAAGGATAAGGAGGTGGGAGGAACAAGGATACAGAAGAGGACAAGGGGGTGGCTGTAGAGAAAGACACCAATGGAAGGGCAAAGAGATTGAGGTTCGGGCACATGACACATGTGATGACACATTATGAGACAAGATAGTTGCAACAAACAAGGAGGGCACCTAGGACATAATGGGGATAATTGGAGAAGAGGAGGCCATCAAATTGAGATAAGGGAAGGCTGCAGAATGGGACCGAGTAAAGGCTTCATAGACTGAACACATAAAAAGGGGCAAGCAGAAGACTGCAGGGTAGGAAAATACCCAGAGACTGCAGTAAAGGTTTCAAAGGACAAGGTCATCCAGGAAAAACAAGGTGAAGATTGGAGAAGAGGCAGATATTCAGAAGAGGAGGAGGAGAACGCTGCAGAGGAAGACACTCTGAGAAGGACAATAATTCCCTCGTGTCCACCATTGCCCTCCCTACAACCTTCATTTCTGCAGAAGCCTGTGCCCAACATATTCCAAAAAAATAAGATTAACCCGACTTTTACATCCAACTAGAGCTCCATATCGCTACTCCAGTCTGCCTCCAAACTTTGAGCGGCACGTCCACATTGACCTTTCCTCCCAACCCCTCATCCAAAGCACTCCACTTTCAATCCAGCTTCTGTCCTCACGACTCCACCGAAACTGCCCTAAAGTTACTAACAATCTAATTTTAAGCAATGAAAACATTGTATGCTCATGAAAGAAGGGTTAATGGTACATATGCTCTAAAGAAACAAGCCCTTACTCTGCCTCATCAACAGAAAAGCTGAAACTGTAAACAGTCTCAGAGGGGCAAAAAAAAAAAAAAAAAAAAGACAAACCATGTTTTCTATGGCGGATTGGACTGAGGTGGAGATCAATAGCTCCAGGGTAGTGGGTCGCCCTCCCAGGGCCGTGGGGTACTCGGTACCGGGCCCGATGAGCTTCAATGGGAGATGTCATGGCAGCTGGGACCCGGCCTGTGGCCCTGGGCGCCCATTGTAAAAGGGGGAATGTTCAGTGTGCTTATGATGATTAGAGTGAATGAGTCGTGACGCCACCTGTGGTGTTCGGCAATGAAGGTGTTAAGCCGATGCTGCAGACAGATCCTCTGGGACAGATGGTGTGGTGCAGCAGTGATGTTATAGCCCTCCACAGGCAGGGCTGTTGTCCCAGGGCAGAGTAGGTGAAGTGACACTTAGGTGGTGTAGTGTCAGGCACAGGGGAGGTAGCAGTGCCGGGCAGGTTGGCGCAGGAATAAGCGGAGGACACCAGGGCATGTAGTTCCAAAGCTTTACTCCCAGTCTGTTGTGGCACAAGAGCCCGCATTGGTGCCGTGTCCTCCAGGTCAGGAGCGCAGCCAACTTCCAGGCCAGATGGGATACTCCTTTCCTACACTCCGCCAACTTATGTGCCTTTTCTGAACGTCTCCCTCTTAGCGCCTTTAGTGAAGTACTCACAGTACTGAGTTACACTGGAGTTCCTCCTGTCAGATGTTCCTATGAACTCTACTTGTACGGCAGACAGCTGTAGCCTGCTTCGGGGACTCCTTACTACCTAGTCCCTGCTCACTCACGTTGCTGTTGTGCCCCCAAGTCTGGTGTGGGAATAAAGTGGTGACAACTTCTATTTCTCCGGTGTCTGCTGCAGGACCATTAGTATCCATACAACCTCGGGGACCGGACCCCAGCCTTGCGCTCAGAACTTGGAAGGGTTCTCCTCTAACCCTAATCCCCAGTTCTCTTCTCCTCACGTTCCGTACCAATCCTTTCCTTCTTATGGAGAGCCAGGCTTTCTATTAACGTTCCTTTCCTGTGCCAGCGGACCCAGGTCACTGAGGTCGGCTGCAGCACTTCCTTCATCCATCCCACTCAGGGAATAATCCCTAAAAACAATGGTAGCTTTGCAGTCTTTTTTGTCACCATTTCATCCCACTTGGATTTTTTTACAGTTCATTAGATGGGAAAATTAATGGTGCCATTCAAAACTACAATCTGTCCTACAAAGACACAAGATACATCTATGGCGACTGAAGAAATAAAAAGTTATGACTAGTGTTGAGCGATACCGTTCGATACCCAAAAATATCGTATCGGATGGTATCGCCCGATACGAAAAAAATATCGGGTATCGCCGATTCCGATACCGGAAGTCCCATTCAAGTCAATGGGACTTCCGGTATCGGAATTAAAAAAAGCCCTTTATTTCATTGTTGGCTAATTCTACATAATTGAAAACAAATAAGAATCATGTAGAATGTATTGTGGGAGGTGGAGGAGACATTAAAGGCATAGTGGTTTATTCAAATCACATGGCATAGCATTAATTCCATTTTTTTTTTCCAAGACGTTCGGAGTTAAAAAGATATTGACTATGTTAACTTTTTTTATATTTTGTCAGATATGTATGTTTCACAACTTCCATGCTCTTCACCTTCTTTTGTACTTCTCCCACACTTTCTCCTTCATAATCCGCAGCAGTAGCATTTTTTTCATCAACTTTTTCTTTACCTTATTCATCTTCTTCTTCCCATTATTTTTTTTTCCATTCTTCATATTCTTCTTATTCAGCTATTATTAATTTTCATATGCTATTTCTTCATTTTCTTATGGTGACAGGCATTCCTGTAGTACTTATCTATAAAAGTTATAAGATTACACCTTACGTTCTGCCTGTCACAAAAGATTTACAACAGGATTTGTCCGCGTTCAGTTTGGCCTGCAGCAGCAGGCATTTTCCAGGGGCACCACGAGGAGGAACGGACTCACCCCCATTTACTGCTTAGTCTTCTTCTGCTTATAATTTTGATATCTTCTATGCTGATTTTTAGTCTTATGCTTAATGTTCTTCTGCTTTCTGTTCTTCTGTCTTTTGTTCTGTATCTTGGTGGTTGTCTTCATGTTCTTTGTCCTCTTGGTCATATTATATAGGGTCATATTTCTGGTCTTCTTTGGTGTGGTCTTCAGGGTCGTCATCATGGAGATCAATAAGGATTACCAAAGAATTTCAAAAAGCTTGATCTTGGAAATGTAGCAGAAGGTACAAGAAGGCTGAGAAACTGGCGAGAACCAGCTGACAGTACTGGAACCCGTAGTGGCAGCAGAAGGAACAAGAGCCAATGGCACTACTGAGGAACAGCTGACGGTGCTGGACCCCGGTTACTATGCAGGAGGTACCTGTGCTAGAAACCACTACCAAGGACCAGCTGACGTTGCTGGACCTCGGATACCGATATGGAGGCACCTAGGCCAAAGGCTCTGGCGAGAACCAGCTGACAGTGCTGGAACCCGGATGGGTAGCAGAAGGAACAAGAGCCAATGGCACTACCGAGGACCAACTGACGGTGCTGGACCACGTTACTAAGCAGAAGGTACCTGTGCTAAAAAGCACTACCAAGGACCAGCCGACGGTGCTGGACTTCGGATACCGAGATGGAGGCACCTAGGCCAGAGGCTCTGGCGAGAACCAGCTGACAGTGCTGGAACCCGGATGGGTAGCAAAAGGAACAAGAGCCAATGGCACTACCGAGGACCAACTGACGGTGCTGGACCACGGTTACTAAGCAGAAGGTACCTGTGCTAAAAAGCACTACCAAGGACCAGCTGACGTTGCTGGACCTCGGATACCGAGATGGAGTCACCTAGGCCAAAGGCTCTGGCGAGAACCAGCTGACAGTGCTGGCACCCGGATGGGTAGCAGAAGGTACCCATCCAAAGCAAAGTAGCCAGGCCGCAAGCCGGCCACAGTTACCAAAACCCACAGTCCTACAGGGGGTCTATGTCCCATTGGCACTACGGATCCAGCCTTCAGTGCCAGATCCCGCAGTCCACATAGGAGTCACCTAAACTGCAGGCACAGTAGAGACGGCTAACCCGGCCGCAAGACGACAGGACAACGGATTGGTGGCAAAGTGACCTTGACACTACCCGGAAACAGCTGGCGTGCTGGAACCAGGCTGGGCAGGAGGTAGTACCTGTGCCAACGAAACTTCTGAGCAGCAACTGGTGATGTTGGAGCCCAGGGACAATCATGGTGTAGGCTGAGGCCTACTAGGAGCCAGGTGTAAATCGGAGGTATTTTGACTTTGGAGGGAGCAAGACACTTTGCCATACACACAGCAGGGGATCAGCTGACGTTACCAAACCCCACTTTCACATGAACGAGTGTTTTTTTCTGTGTGGACAGCACTTCCGAGCACCAACTGGCGGTGTTAGAGCCCAGAGACAATTATGGTGTAGGCCGAGGCCTACTTGGTAGCATTTTTATATCGTTTGTAGGCTACAACAGACTGTACATGTGCTCCAGTTAGGCATCTGTCTCCACTCTGTTTCCAGGATTTCACCTGACCACCAACACCGCCAGTTTATGCGTACAGTAGCCGTCTGCCCAATCCACACGTGTTCCTGTGTTACTGGGGTTCTGTAATGTCAGCAGATCCCCTGATGTGTGTCTGGCAATGTCTCCTGCTCTGTCCACATTCCCACCACTTGTAGTGGGAAGGTGGACAGCGCAGGAGACAGTGCCGCACACACATTGGGGGATCAGCTCACGTAACAGAACACCAGGAACACAGGAACAAGTGTGGAATGTGTGGATGGCAACTGTGAGCAGGAACTGGCGGTGTTGGAGGTCAGGGGAAATACTAGAGATAGAGTGGAGACAGAGGCCAAATCAGAGAATGTTTAAATCAGAAGTAGTTACAATTTGGAGGCAGCAGCAGTTTGCCCTCCACACAGCAGGGGATCAGCTGACGTTACTGACCCCCACTTTCACATGAACGAGTGTTTTTTTCTGTGTGGACAGCACTTCCGAGCAACAACTGACGATGTTGGAGCCCAGGGATAGTCATTTATTTTGTAGGCTAAGGCCTACTTGGAGGCAGTTTAAGATAAGACGTTGTTTGAATTTGGAGGCAGCAGGAGAGTTTGCCGTACACACAGCAGGGGATCAGCTGACGTTACCGAACCCCACTTACACATGAACAAGTGTTTTTTCTGTGTGGACAGCACTTCCGAGCACCAACTGGCGGTGTTGGAACCCAGGGAAAATCAGGTAGTAGGCCGAGGCCAACTTGGAGCCAGGTGTAAATCTGAGGTTGTTTGACTGTGGAGGGAGCAGGACACTTTGCCATACACACAGCAGGGGATCAGCTGAAGTTACCAAACCCCACTTACACATGAGCGAGTGTTTTGTCTGTGCGTACAGCACTTCTGAGCCCAACTGGCGGTGTCGGAGCCCAGGGAAAATTAGGTAGTAGGCTGAGGCCTACTTGGTGGCAGTTTTAGATTGTTTCTACACTACTACTAACTGTCAACGTACTCCAATTAGGCCTCTGTCTTCACCCTGTTTCGAGTATTTCCTCTGGCTTCCAACCACGCCAGTTGCTGTTCTGAAATGCCGTCTGCACAACCAACACTTGTTCCTGTGTTACTGGGGTTCTGTAACAGCAGCTTCTCCCTAGAGGTGAGTCAGGCAATGTCTCCTGCTCTGTCCACTTTTCCACTACAAGTAGTGGGAATGTAGACAAAGCAGGAGACATTGCCGGACTCACCTCTGGAGATGAGCAGATGTTAAAGGACCCAGGTAACACAGGAACAAGTGTTGATTGTGCAGACGGCAATTGAGAGCAGAAACAGGCGGTGTTGTAGGCCGGAGGAAATACTCAAAACAGAGTGGAGACAGAGGGCAAATCAGAGAACATATTAAATCAGAGGTAGTCAGAAGTTGTAGGCAGCAGGAGAGTTTGCCGTACACACAGCAGGGGATCAGCTGACGTTACCAAACCCCATTTACACATGAGCGAGTGTTTTGTCTGTGCGTACAGCACTTCTGAGCACCAACTGGCGGTGTTGGAGCCCAGGGAAAATCAGGTAGTAGGCCAAGGACTACTTGGAGCCAGGTGTAAAACTGAGGTACTTTGAGTTTGAAAGGAGCAGGACACTTTGCCATACACACAGCAGGGGATCAGCTGACGTTACCAAACCCCACTTACACATGAGCGAGTGTTTTGTCTGTGTGGACAGCACTTCTGAGCAACAGCGGGCGTTGCTGTAGCCCAGGAAATAAAGTTCAGGTCATAGAAACATGGACACAACAGGAGACCTGGATCCTGTTGCCAGGCAATTATTTATTCTGGAAGAGGACTGGCAAATTCAGGTGAGATCCAGGCCTTGTTCATTTTCACAAAAGTAAGCCGGTCAACATTATCGGTGGATAGTCGCGTGCGACGGTCTGTTACCACACCACCTGCAGCACTAAAGACACGTTCCGATAATACACTGGCAGCAGGGCAAGCCAGCACCTCCAATGCATATTGGCTAAGCTCTGGCCATGTATCCAGCTTAGAGACCCAAAACTTGAACGGGGAAGAGCCGTCTGGGAGTACACTAACAGGGCAAGACAAGTAGTCTGTCACCATCTGACGGATACGTTGCCTCCTGCTGACTGGAGCCGTCTGTGATGGTGTAGCCGTTTGTGGCGGTCCCACAAAACTTTTCCACATTTGGGCCATACTGGCCTTGCCTTGTCCTGCGGCACTGCCTCTGCTACCTCTTTGTGCAGAGCTTCCTCCACTGCCTCTACCCACATGGCTGCTTTGAAAAGCACTACCAGCAACACTTGTGGGGGGAATGGAGAACATGATGGACTGCACCAGTGTGTCTTGGTACTCCTGCATTTTACGCTCCCGGTTCAACTGTGGTATGAGGCTTTGTAAGTTGTCCCGGTAGCGAGTATCTAGGAGGGTGTACACCCAATAATCAGCCGTGTGGAGAATGTTGGCGATGCGGTGGTCATTTAACAAGCACTGCAGCATGAAATCAACCATGTGCTGCAGACTGCCAACTGGACCGGAAACGCTGTCCCCAGCTTGAGGCAGCATCTCAGCCTGCTCAGCATCACCCCACCCTCGCCGTACACACTGACTACTAGAGCCTTGTGTACCTCCCTCCTCTGGAGAGATGTGTTCCTCCTCCTCCATTGACTCCTCGTCATCCTCCTCACTAAGTGTCCCCTGCCTGGGCCTTTGTGTGGAGGCACGTTGCGCAAACTTGCCAGAAGCAGTTGGCATTTCTGACTCCTCATCCTCGGCCTCTTCAAAAACCTCTTCACTTAGTGCTTGTAAGGTTTTTTTGAAGCAGACAGATAAGGGGGACAGTCATGTTGACTAGTGCATCATCTGCACTGGCCATCCGCGTGGAGTCATCGAAGGCACGCAAAACTTGGCAGATGTCCCTCATAGTGGCCCACTCAGTGGTGGTGAAGTGTGTCCGGCGCACAGTGCGACTTGTTTGCGCCTGATGCAGCTGGTACTCCATTACTGCTGCCTGCTGCTCACACAACCGCTCCAACATACTGTATGTAACGTTGAATTCCACCTGGTGGGGAGGTCACATATGATGCGATGTTCTGGCAGGCGGAATCAGCGTTGCAGAGATGCAATGGGCGATCTTGCCATGCTGGAACGCCGCAAGTGAGCACACACTAGGCGAACCTTGTGCAGCAGTGCATCAAGATCCGGATAGTCCCCCAGAAAGCTCTGCACGACCAAATTGAGCACGTGTGCCAGACATGGTACATGAGTGAGGTTGCCTAGGCCCAGAGCTGCCACTAGATTTCGGCCATTGTCACTCACTACCAAACCTGGCCGGAGATTCGCTGGCACAAACCACACATCGCTCTCCTGCTTAATGCCATTCCAGAGCTCCTGTGCTGTGTGGCTCAGATTCCCCAAAGAAATTAATTTAAGGACGGCCTGTTGACATTTGGCCACACCTGTGCTCATATCTGGCCTAACAGGCTCATGCAGTGCTGATTCCGAGGAACTAGAGTAGGAGGAGGACTCAATATGTACAGACTGCATTCCTGCAATCCTTGGAGTTGGCAGAATACATACAGAGCCACTCTCCAGATCTGTACCCGGCTCCACAACATTGATCCAATGGGCAGTGAGGTAAAGGTATCGTCCCTGTCCATGGCTACTGGTCCACGCATCGGTGGTCAGGTGGACCTTGCTACTGACGGCGTTTAGTAGCGCATTTTTAATTTTTCCCTCCACATGCTTTTGCAGGGCAGGGACAGCTTGCCTGCTGAAATAAAAGCGGCTGGGCACATTGTATTGTGGAACTGCCAATGACATCAAGTTCCGGAAGGTGTCAGTCACCACCAGCCTGAATGACAGCATCTCAAGGGCCAGTAGATTGGCAATGCCGGCATTCAGAGCCAGTGCTCGGGGATGGTTTGCCGAGTATGGCCGCTTTTTCTCCCATGCTTGTGCTACCGATTGCTGGTGAGTGGCCTGGGAGTGTGCTGATGACTGAGAATGTGGTTCAGTGGGTGGAATTTCACTGGGTCTCTGGACAACAGTGGCAGAGGTTCTTCCATGGCGTTCCAGTGAGGAAGCCGAACCAGCTGTGTGTGAGCTGGAGGAAGAGGCCCCAACACGAGCTGAAGAGGTGGTAGGTGCTGCTGAAGGTTGGCCTACATCTTCAGTGTGTCTGTGTAACTCCACCGCGTGCTTGGTCCGCACATGTTTCCACATATTTGTGGTATTGAGGTTGCTCACATTTTTCCCTCGTTTAACTTTCTGATGACACAGCTTGCATTTGACAAAGCAAATGTCATCTGCAACTGTCAAAAAAAGACCATGCACTACAATTCCTGGGAGCACCCGTTTTATGTTTTGGAAGAGGATTGCTCCTTACGGGTGCCAAAGTGGAGGCTACAGGCAACCAAGTCTGCCCCCGCCCTCTCCCTCCTCTTTTGGCCGTTCGGGGAATCTCTTCCTCAGAGCTGCTCCCACCACCTTCCTGTGGCTGACGCCATGATGGGTCAAGGACCTCATCTCCACTCCCCTCTTCAAGCACCGGCTGGTCCTGGGTTGTCTCGCCAGCACCGTACGCACCAGAAATTGGCAACTGAGTCTCATCATCATCAGATGAGTACTGAGGTGTGCTGACAATAGGCACTGGCCCACCCGCCTCTTCAGATTCAGAGGGACAAAGCAGTTGCGCATCACTGCATACTCCCTCTTCTTTACGCTCTAGAATGCTGCTTGGCTGGCCACCTCTTTCCAAGCCAACAGATTCTGAGAACAGAAGTAAAGATTGAGATGGCTCCTGTCCAGGGCTCTCAGACTGCCTGGGCAATTTGGCAGGTGGTGAAGAGACAGATGGTTGCTCTTCAGTGGTCTGGCACTGAGAGGATGCGGAAGTCATTGAAGTGGATGCGTTAGCTGCCATCCATCCGACAACGGCTTCAATTTGTTCGTCACGCAGCAGTGGGGTACGGCGAGGTCCTACAAAGCTGCACATGAAGGACTGTTGCCTGGTAAAAGTGGGGGATGCCGGGTCACTGGTGGCCGCAGCAGATACCGAATCCCCCCGTCCTCTCCCTGCTGAAACTCCACGGCCACGACCACGTGCCATAATCCCTGCCTTCTTCATCTTGGTAGACTGATAAAGATAGGCAGAAAAGTAAAAAAGGGGTGGCTTAGTGTTCTTATTCCTGAACACCTGCTAACCAGTATAAGAAACACTAATTTGGCTAAGAGTGTGTGTACTACACTTTAATATGATCTAATGTGGCCTAGACAACTGTAAAGTGGAGTGTTTGGTGAACTTTATTTCTTTTTTCTTTTTTTTTTTTTTTGGGGGGAAAAATAAAAGGATGTGACCAAAGTTTGAAAGCTATAGTATCACAAACTTTTTGGAGCGATTACAATGCAGGAAGCTAACCTACAATGCAATTGATGAGGCTCCAAAAAATAGGGTGATACTAGTCTGGCTGGCCCTGAAGGGCACAAGCCAGCAAAAAGGCTCCTCTATCTAATCCTATATAGTGTTTGCAACCAACCAATGACAATGGATGCGGATGGAAGCACACTAATATAGGAGCAAAAATCTGGACAAATTAGCTGCAAAAAAAGGACTATGTATGAGGCAGTGACGCACGCTGAGCGGACTACAACCAGCGGTGGCTGTAGAACACACTGCAACGTGAGCTGCACTCACACACAGAGAGACCTATCAGACAGCCAAAAACAGTGCAGAGAAATGGGCACTAGCACTGAAAGGCTGCTGAAAGGCTCCGCTGTCCACTCCTTTAGTGTTTGCAACCAACGTATATGGATACGTATGGAAGCACACTATACAGGAGAAAAAAAAAGCAGCAATAAAAGAAAAATGTGTATGAGGCAGAGACACACGCTGGGCGGCCTACAAGCAGACGTGCCTGCAGGACACACTACACAGCGTGGGTCTGCACTCACACAGCCCTTGCAGACAGCTATTAAAACAGCGCTGCTGGGCTACAAAAATGCTACAGTGGTGGATTATGTAGCCTGGGTAGAGCAATAGATATGTTTGATGATCGCTATTTCTACCTGTCCCTCACAGTCTTCAACAGCAGCCTGTCCCTAACTAAATTCACAGCAGAGTGACCAGAAATGGCGGCTGCAGCGGTTTTTATAGTGCATCATGACATCATTTCAGCAGCCAATCACAGCCATGCCAATAGTTAACATGCCTACATGCCTAACAGGATGTGCCCACACTTCTGAGGATCCCCACTGGCTGAATCAAATCGAGCGGGCTGATAGCATTATGGGAACTTCCGATTCCGGTATTCGATATGAAAAAAGTATCGGAACTAAGTATCGGAATTCCGATACAGCGAATATCGGCCGATACCCGATACTTGCGGTATCGGAATGCTCAACACTAGTTATGACTCTTGAAAGAAGAGATGGTTATTTACACAGCCTAAGACGATGTTCACATGTGGAGTTTTTTATGCAAATCAAGAGCCGCTTTTTACCTTCCCAGCTGACGCTCTGATCGCCGGAGTCTCGTGCACACGCTCATATTTTCCTGATGGAATTGGTGAACTGTAGCGTTTCTGACGTCTGCAGCGGTCACTTCTTTCATTGTTTTTGCACCCAAAGAAAGCAAAACATGCTACAAGTACTGTAGACCAGCGACCTGTGGTCTGTGCAAGAAGAAGAAGGAAAACCCCACTCTACCACACAAAACCAGCTTTTTGTAAGTAGCTTCTTTACTGCCAAGAGCAGGATTTTGCCTTCTGGAGCAAGAAAAAAAAAAAAAAAAAGATAATATATGTATAATTTCATGCAAAACTCCGCACAGATCGCTCAGCCACATATTACACATTGATTTTTGGCAGTGAAACCAAAATCATCACAACTGAACACGAGCTTCTCAGGTGACAATTTGATCAGAACGTAGAAACCACTGACCCACCATAGCAAACCACTCAGTGGCTCCCTCATGTATTAAGTGGAGCAACCAGGACCCCACCACTGCACCACCCTGGTGCCCACCATCATACTGCAGACAAAGCCCCCACATCTGTGGGTCCACAACCCCCAGCACTCACCTTCTATGTGGAGTCCGGCACAAAGCTGAGGACAAAACAAACAGAAGCAGCTCAGCCTCCTGCTAATTTATAGGCACCTGGACCCAATGGGTGGAGCGCCGAACCTGAGGGGAGACAGCTCCGTCGTGTGCGCCACCGCTCTCACGGCTCCATCTTGCGCTCCGCCGCTCTCACTGCTCCGTCTTGCGCTCCGCCGCTCTCACGACTCCTTCTTGCGCTCCGCCGCTCTCACGGCTCCATTTTCTGATCCGCCGCTCTGACGGCTCCTTCTTGCGCTCCGCCGCTCTCACGGCTCCGTCTTGCGCTCCGCCGCTCTCACGGCTCCGTCTTGCGCTCCGCCGCTCTCACGGCTCCGTCTTGCGCTCAGCCGCTCTCACGGCTCCGTCTTGTGCTCCGCCGCTCTCACGGCTCCGTCTTGCGCTCAGCCGCTCTCACGGCTCCGTCTTGCGCTCCGCCGCTCTCACGGCTCCGTCTTGCGCTCCGCCGCTCCCACGGCTCCGTCTTGTTCTCCGCCGCTGCAGAGCAATGTTTAATATGTGGATGTGCCGTCCAGGGAGGTTTTCTTACATAAATGTATATCAGACCACAAAAATATATTAAATCGTTGTGTGAAAATTTCTTGAAATTTTTTGATGAGGATTTTTTGCGCAGCGCCCTATAGCTCTAGCAGAGTAAGGGTGTGTGCACACGTTGCAGATTGCTGTGCGGATTTTTCTGTGCAGAATTTGCATCTCTTGGCAGAATCCACAGGTCAAAATCCGCGCGTTTTTATGCGGATTTCCTGCGGATTTATTGTGGATTTCGGCTGCGTTTTTACACCTGCGGATTTCTATAATGGAATGAGTGTAAAAACCGCTGTGGAATGCACACAAAGAATTGACATGCTGCGGACTCCGTGCGGAATTTTCCGCAGCATGTGCACAGCCAGTTTTTTTTTACATAGGTTATCATTGTACTGTAAATCACTTGTGGATCTGCAGCGGATCCGCAACAAATCCGCAACATGTGTGTGGCGCCCCCAGGAGTATGGTCGCCACAGTGGCATTGCCTTCCTCCAGGGAGGGTGATGTCATGCTTGGAGGCAATGAAGGGTCTCTCTGACAGTTAATCTCTACATACAACACAGTTCCCACTCCAGGCCAGCAGAGGGAGCTCTGAACCAGAATTGGGGGAGGAGTGCTCTCTGGGGGCCAGGAAGGGAAATGAGGAGTTAAGCTATGTGCACACGCTGCAGATTCATCTGCGTTTTTTTCTGCGCGGATCCGCAGGTAAAACCGCAGGTCAAGTGATCTGCGGTTTATCTGCGGATTATCCTGCGGTTTTACCCTGCGGTTTCACACCTCTACTATGGTAAAGGTGTGAAACCGCTGCGGAAAACGCCCAAACAATTGACATGCTGCGGTTTGTAAACCGCAGCAAAACCATGCGGAAAAAAAACGCACCGTGAGCACAGCGTTTTTGAAACCCCATAGGGTTTCATTGTACTGTACTTTGTCAGCGGAACTGCTGCGCTTCCGCAGGGGCAAAACCGCTGCGGAAACGCAGCATAATCCGCACCGTGTGCACATAGCCTTAGTGTGAGGACTCAGGAGGGCAACGAGTGTAGACGTGTGGAGAGAAGCTGGAGGTTGAGCTGAGGACAGAGAGCTCCCTCCCAGTGAGAGCGCATGATCTGGAGCCTGGTCTCCACGGTTGTATGGATACTGAAGGTCCTGCAACAGAAACCAGAGGAGTAGGAAGCTGTAAATGCTCTATTCCCAACTAAGACTCGGAGGCCCAACAGCGACGGGTGAGCCAAGAGAGATACAGGGCTACAGCTGTCAGCCATACGAGGTAGTTCTAAGAGATGATAAGAAGGAGGAACTTCAGAGTAACACTGTACTGCATGTACCTCAAGCCAGCGCCACGGACCGGGTCACCGCTGCTGTGACAACCCCCTCTGAGAGACCGGCCCGGTACCGAGTACCCCACAGCCCTGGGAGGGCGACCCACGTGCACAGACCCTAATAGAAATTGACTCGTTGTGGATGTGAAACTCGGGGTTTACACGGAGTATACAGGCGTCCAGGGCAGGAGATTCCTATAAATCCTTCTACTTATTTGTAAGACGTTGAGTTTTTGATGCAGTGAAAATCCCCAGAGTCACAAACTCATCGTGTGAACACGGCCGCAAACATTTTCCTAACAGCATCGAAGCCGCCGCTGATTCCAGCCTAAGGCCATGTTCACCTACAGCGATGAGAGGCACAGGAAACATTTTATATCGCACCTTAAGGCTATGTGCACACGCTGCGGATTCTGCTGCGGATCCGCAGTGTTTCAGGCTCTGCAGCAGATTTAGCTGCGGTGTACAGTACCATTGTTTTCAATGGTAAAATGAAAATCGCTGTGCACATGCTGCGGATATTTCCGTGCGGTTTTGCTGCGGGTTCAAATTGCAGCATGTCAATTCTTTGTGCGGATTCCGCTGCGGTTTCACACCTTCTCCATTGTAGAGATGTGAAACCGCAGGCTAATCCGCAGGTAAACCACAAGTCTTCTGACCTGAGAATTTACCTGCGGATTTTTCCAAATCCGAGTGGAAAAATCCACAGGATCAAAATCTACGTGTGCACATAGCCTTATGGCGCTGGTGCCGGGAATTTCACCCCATCACGCTGGAACATTCTGGGCCTTTCGCTTCCTAGATTTTAAATTTGTTGAAATGTTATATATCTCATAAATAAGAAACATAATGGTGTTTTCTAACATATATGTCAGTTTGTTTATTCAGTTTTTTTTTTCCAATAAATTTATAAAAAGTCCAAAAAATCTAGAAATCAAAAACATTCATCAAAACTTTACAGAAGGAAAAAAGGGACAAATTATGTGGCGCATGTAGTGGCAATTTTGGCTACGCCCCTGGTCACACCCCCAAGCCACACGCCCATTTACCATTTCTTTCTCCCATGGCTGGAGGAGTTGTCAGAGGGGCGCTGGCAGTGAGGGAAGTTTAGCAGACGCTTGAGGCTGCTGGGCATAGACCCAAATCCAGGATTGTCCACTGTATCCGGGGCTGTCCGCTGTATCCGGGGCTGTCCGCTGTATCCGGGACTGTCCGCTGTATCCGGGGGCTGTCCACTCTATCCGGTGGGCTGTCCGCTGTATCCATGGGCTGTCCGCTGTATCCGGGGGCTGTCCACTGTATCCGGGGGCTGTCCACTGTATCCGGGACTGTCCACTGTATCCGGGACTGTCCACTCTATCCGGTGGGCTGTCCGCTGTATCCTGGTCCATCCGCTGTATCCGGGGGCTGTCCACTGTATCCGGGGCCTCCGGTGCAGATTCCTGTGTCTCTGGTACAGATCAGTGCTCCCTGGCGGATGGACCGGAGGCCACGAATCTCTGACCTTCCAGCGTCCCCTGCGGCTTTTGCTCCCCCAGGGCCGGAGCGACGTCCTCTGTGCGTCAGACTCCTCTCTAGTTGGATCCTGTGGATTATTTCTTGTTCTTCATTCACAGTCGGAGCCGCCAGAACTTTCTCATCTTTCTGTAGCGTCACTATATGACGTCTGGTGTCTGTAAGGCCGTGTTCACACGGTGCAGAAATACTGTGTTTCTTGTTTTCTGCAGGATCCGCACCAATCTGCATAATAACAATCTTCTTCCCCTTATGTGATGAGTTTTTAATGTGTTTTTTATAGGACAGAAAAGCTTTGATTCTTAATAAAGTATGGACACTGATGGTCCTGCAGCAGACACCGGTGGAGTAGTGGGCTGTAAATGCACTACTCCCATCTAAGACTTGAGGGCACAACAGCAACATTGATAGTGAGCCGGGACTCAGGAGTGAGGAGTCCCCGAAGCAGGCTCCAGCTGTCTGCCGTACAAGTAGAGTTCTTGGGAACATCTGTCAGGAGGCACTCCAGTGTAACTCAGTACTAGGAGATCTTCACACTTAAAGGCGCTATAGAGGAGACGTTCAGAAAGGCACATGTTGGTGGAGCGTTGGAAGGGAGCATTCCATCTGACCTGGAGGTTGACGGAGTCCCTGACCCAGAGGACACGGCACGGAGGCAGGCACCGGTGTGTACTACAGACTGTGAGTAAAGCTTTGGAACTACAAGCCCTGGTGTCCTCCATTCATTCCCGTGCCAACACACCCAGCACTGCTACATCTGGGTACCAGCTTCTACACCGCTTGTGCCTCTCCTCTCCCCCTACATCCACACTGCCCTGGGACAACAGCTCCACCTGTGGGG
Source organism: Dendrobates tinctorius (assembly GCF_039654945.1). Lineage (NCBI taxonomy): Eukaryota > Metazoa > Chordata > Amphibia > Anura > Dendrobatidae > Dendrobates > Dendrobates tinctorius. The sequence continues at coordinate 4,253,727 of NW_027361819.1, forward strand.
AGCTTCACCATCTTGGCTGCAACACACACCCAAAAGCCCCAGTGGATCTGTCTGCAGCGTCGGCCTAACATCTCACTTGCCGAGCACCACAGGTGGCGTCATGAACTATTCATCTAGCTACATTTCACATCTTCCTATTACTTGGGTGCCCAGGGCCACGGTCCGGGTCACTGCTGCTGTGACACATCCCACTGATACCAGCCCGGTACCGAGTACCGGCCCATTAACTTAGTGGCCATCCCAGTTGGGGAGGAGGTAAGTGGGCTCAGGGAGCAAGTCCCTGGTTGTTAGGCATTTACCATGAAGCTAATGGAGAACTAATAAGTATTGTTGAGAAGGCCACAATTTGGAGAGTGTGTAGCCACAAAAGATTTAAGGGATCAAGAAGATCCAGGAACGAGTTCTACAGAAATTGACCAATACTAATAATTGCCGGAGTGCGGCAATAGAAGGAGAACCAATAAGAAGACGCCTTCCACCATCGGTGACTACCTGCCGTAGCATAGTCAGAGCTGAGGGAGGCGAAATTCCCCTAGAAGGAATGGGCTGTGGGTCAACATGTAAAACTGGACTTCTAACTGTGCGGATTTGGCAGCCTAACAAATCTTGTTGGAAGACTGCAGCGCAGCCAATCAAAAAGCTTTAAGGCTGTTGGCACTTCTGGCCTCATCACAGCCATGCCAACTAACGGCATGGCTGCAAATGGCTGGCACACCATGTGACTCAGCCTGACGCTGTCAAATAAAAAAAAAATATATAAAATAACCGACATGGGGTCCCCCTATTTTGTATAACCAGCTAAGGCAAAGCAGACAGCTGGTGTGGCTATTAATAAGCTCCATGATGCACCAATTCTGGCACTTAGCCTAGGCTCTTCCCGATTGCCCTGGTGCGCTTGTGTTGGCATTATACTTTAAGACACCCTTCTCATGGCCTCCATAATGTGTGGGGAACTTACTTTAGAATGACTGCAATGTTGTTAGCCATGTTCTTTATTGACCTCTTCGAATAGTATTTTTATTTTGGGGGTAGGGGCCCAGCTAGGATTTCTGCGTTGGGGGCCCCATGATTTTTTTTGTATGCTTCTACCTGAGAGCTATAGCTTTTTTACTTTTCCATCCCCATCGCAGTATGAGGACTGGTATTCTGCAGGACAAGTTGTAGTGTTGAAGGACATCATTCACTTTGCCGCAATGTACTAGACACTGGGAACAACAATTTCAAGTGCGTTGAACTGGCAAAAAAAGTAATTTCCCCGTTAACTTTTCAGTTTGTTTACAGCCTTTATTGTGAGGTAAAAATGACATGACAATTCTCCAGGTCAGTACGGGATCCTCGCCAAAATCCTCTAGCAAAAAAAAAAATAAAAAAAATTGAAAACTCTGAGAAATATTTCAATTCAATATTTCCTTTACAGCAGCCCAACAGATGAGGATATACTCCACCCTGGGGGTAGATAGGACAGGTGGAAGTTATAGTTTAGCCCTGAGCCTCCACCTCCTTGTACTTTGAGATCTGAGCCGTAGGAGAAGCCCTAGGGATTTTCTTGTTACAGAAGGAATGGTTTAGTATTAAACCTGTTTCCCCAATGTGGAGGCAGCAGGGTACAGCCACAGCCCTGTAACAGTCTAGTAAAAGCTTAAAAATACAGAGGGGAGGAGCTTGGGTCACCATCTATAGAGCGCAATTCTCACTGTCCTATCAGCTCGCAGGGTGGAGAAGATCCGCGTGGGGTTACAGTCTCATTCGTCACTTCCTGTCCAACGGAATTTTAGCTTTTAGCTTACATTTCTGAAGATATAATAACTCCTTTATCCTGGATGTAGTATTTGTGGTGAGTAGAAGAAATGAAGGCATTTTCCAGGAGTATTTTTGTTTTTTTCTGAATGGAGGAAGAGCCGAGGTGTAATAATTGTGAAGCTGCGCTCCTGCTGCCCGGACTGAGAGGTGACAAAGCCACGCGGGGGAAGCCGGACATTTACTGCGATGTGTCCTCCTCTACAGACAGAGCTGATCCAATTCATATGGGGTCGATCTCACCTGTGAACAGGCCTCCCTGGCTGACAGATGTAGCAGAGCTGAGGTTTCCTTAATCACTAACAGGTAAATACAACCTGTTAGTGATTCAGGAAACCTCAGCTTTGCTACATCTGTCAGCCAGGGAGGTCTGCTCACAAGTCGACACTTAAAAGCAACCCGCCATGTTTAGTTACTGCCCTCCAATTGCCACCGTGGCTCAGTTCCGAGTGACGGTTCTCTTCCCCCCCCCCCCCCCATGTTAGAAGCCACAGTGTCATGTGGAGAGAGCAGTAGAACTAAACCACACCTTCTCTTCCTTTTCTGTGCTATGGGATAGGACCGTCAGGGAAGGCATGGCTTCAACTTATCACTGCTCTCCACATGACATTGGTTATTTCCTCAGCCACAAAATGCGTGAGAAAGTTACTAGTCTGGCCCAGAGTAGAGTACCCCTTTAAGCAATAGCTTTACCATAAGGGCATGGAATCAAAACACTGACCAACAGCACGTCTTCAGATTGAAAACCGCTCTTGACATTAGTTCTGCTTCGGCACTGAAGTATACCCTGAATTAAAGTGCTTGGCTATTTCTCAATGCCAATGGGTTTTTAGCTGAGAACAGTGTCTTATTCTGGATGACCAGACCTTTACCCATCTAGTGTTAGTTCATAAAAGCTTTAGTCCTAAATCCTCATTTAAAGATTTTGTAGCACAGACCCAAAATAGAAATTGAAGCCAGGACATCATGGCGAACAGCTCCAAAGATGAACGCCTCCTCACCAACTTGCCATAATTCACACAAGTTATGGCTAAGGATAGAGAGAGTATCCTCCAACACTTGGAAGAAAATACATTTTGAAAGTGGAAACCATTTTGGGTTCAGGATGCTGTGCCAAGCTTCAAATAAGATAAAGAGCATGGTTTCCAACCACCAAGATTTTCAGAATTAAAGGATGCACAAACTGCGAGTTTTTAAATATGCATTTAATACATTGGTGTAAAGCTTACATCATAGGAACATATTACCAGACATCACCAGAGACCTTAGAGAGCCATCAAAGCTTAGAAGTGCATTTACTATAATAGAGCAAAACTACAGAGAAGATGCGATTAGTGGAAAGTTAAATGGTTGGTGGAAGCACAGATCATGTCTTGCCCCAGTATCACATTCATAGAGCACCAAGAACTGGAGGAACCAACACTGATCTTCTGCCAATGAGACATCTATAGCTGGGACCAGACCATTGGCGAATACTTGAACTTGTCACAGAAGTAATAAGGATCCCCAGAACACCTGATCAGTGGTCACATCACTGCCAAACAAACATCTTAGTTCTGCTATTGACCAAAGAATGATCATCCAGGAGACGAGTTCATGAATTCTGAGTCCAGAGGATGGCTTTGTAGGACAGTCCCATGTCCTCATCACAATATGCTTTCAGTGAGACTGATGGAGCCTAAAAGAAGGAAGGCAAAACTCAGTTTCTGGATTATTACATAGGAGCTCTCAATAGCAGTTTGATAAGTTAGATGTAAAGAGGAAAGATGACTTCGTATAGAGGGCAAGACGAGGCTTAATTATATATTGCTTGGATTTCATTGCTGGGAGGAGCCATGAGCCTGTGAGTCCTACTGACCCCACCTACACTGCCAATTGGCTGCTCTCCTCAGATGAGTATACATGTGATGGGTCAGCAGGACTCAGGCTCACTAGTGGTCCGGACAGCAATTTAGACATACACATGGATTCACCTGATTAAAGCTGTTTATTTTGTAGCTGTGGAAATTACTTACAGTTCTTGTGTTGCTGATCCTAGGAGATATTAAACATTTCCTTTAAGCTGTTGAGGGCATCTTCTCCAGTCATTACCTTCCAGTCTTCAGGCAGTCTTGCAGGTTCTGCATAAAATTCTTTAGCAAATTCTCTGTTAAATTTGGCGAAAATGAATTTCCAGTAATCTGAGGACTTAATGCTGGGGTCGGGTTGGATGGTCCAGTCTGGATAGTACGTGCGATACTCTTTGTATAGGTGAAGTTTACAACCAGTGTCTAAATTACTGAATGAATTTTCAGACACAACAGATGACGTACAAATGTCGGTCACTAATTTTTTTCCTCCTTCCCATCTGTAATGTCCTAAACCTTGAGGTCTATGGACAGATGCAAAGTGTTCGGTATGGTCAGCACCTTCAGCCTCACAGGGGACTTTACAGAATGGACACTGATGTCCACATCCAATCACCTTACTGAACAGCTCATCCTGAGGCTTCAGCTTGAGTTTGGAGAGCAAGTCTGGGAAAGTCATGGACTTAAGCTGTGCCAAGATCTGTTGTTGTGTAGATGCAAGAAAATCCTGACTACTAGTGGAGAACTGACGAACATCAATTGTGTTATTGAAAGCAGTGATTGCCATTGCTTCCGGTGAAATCACAAGCTTTTCATCCAACGCCTTCTGGACATTTTCTAAGAATCGAGGAATGTCTTCACTCTCCAGAATGGTCTCATCTCTAAGGACGTCCTTCACATCTTTGAGGACCAATCTGATGAGATCTGCCTGTAATGGTTGTAGAGTTGCTCGCTCCTCATACATTTCTTTAATTTTATTTTGGATCCATTCTTTACAAAAGGTTTCATAAAATTTTGTATATTCAACATATTTTTTCAAAGACAATTCATCCAGTAATTCCTTCAGTAGACTGTACTGGAAAAAGCTTCGACTTTTGAATATTTGGTTTCTTGAATCCTCTAAAATGTCATCCACCATCTTCTTCCCCAGATGACTGTAAACATAATCGATTATTGCGGGGCTTAGACACTTCGTGCAGAACTGTTTGACTCTGCTTTGTGATTCATCTTTTGCTTTAAAAACATCAAGAAATACAGTCAGATAATCCGGCTTCAGGTTGTCCAGACACGTTTTAGGGTCGTTCCTTTCTATAAAACGATCGTGCATCTGTTGAAATCTGGTTGATGCTTTTCTAAAAATAAAGAGCTTGATGTCCAACTCAAACTGCAATGTGAAGTGGAGATTTTTATTATGTTCATCTTCAAGTTTTCTATTAATCATCTGCAGAATTTCCTGGCAATAAGTGTCATCATAGTCCTCATTGGTGTTCTCCATCTCGCTGACGTTTCTGTCGCACATTTCTATAAGTGAAGTAGCAAGATAATCAAGCTCATCATAAGATTCTTTTTTTTTCCCAGCCATTTGTTCCCATATTTTCGAAAACCAATGCAGATCTATATGGCTTTCATAAATAATAAAGTTACTGTGTTGATCAGCCAACGTATTCTCAGCCAACAACGCTTCATTTATATCCGGTCCTTTGTGGCTCATGTCATTTCTAAGTTGTCGGAGAATCGCATCACTCACTTTACATCTCTCCAGTTTCTCAATTTGTAAATCTGACAGAGTCTTCTCCCACATGGCATTAAATTCACGTTTTACTTCTTCATCTCTCAGTTCATGGTCCTTCTCTCTGCAGGTTTTCAAGAGTCCATCAATTTTCTCTTCAATCAACGCCTGGTACTTCTTCTTGATGTCCCGAATCTTTAGCTTCCCCTTTTGTATAGAAAGTGTTTTTCGATACTTGTCTATCGCATTTCTCCTGAGCTCTCTTCTTAGACCTGTAATGCTCTTTTTAAAATCTTCCCGATGTCTTTCTATCAAGTTAAGGTTTTCCAAATCCCCTTCATAATATTTCTCCAACAGGTCGATCATTTTCTTCTCCTCTTTATGCAGCAGTTGATCCAGATCTTTGATTGTCTCGTTGGTGTTTTCATCAAAATTGTGAGTTGGTTGATTCTTAATGTTAGTTTCTTTCCTCATTACCCAATTATGGACCTCTTTAGTAAAATCCCATTCCCACTGAGAGAACTGCATCGACAGCTTATTATAAGCTTCAGCCACCAGACTGTTCCTGAAGCTGAAGATGAATTTCTCATTTTTGACAGCATTCCACAAGTTTTTCACCCACTTACAAAAGTCTGGTATTGTTAAGGCCTTGTCTAGTGTCTTGGTTTGTAGGAATTCTAACAGATATTTTTTAAGTTCTGAAACGTGTTCACTGTACCCAGAGTTTACAGGAGCCATTGGTGGGACCCCCTGCCACAGCCCGGGGATGTACCAGCTGTGTTTGTCCAAGTCATAGTCCATGACATCACTGAATTGGTCAAAGCCACTTTTCTTTTCCATTTTTGCAGCCACTTTTGTCATTTCGTTTAATTGTTCTAGGAGTTTCTTCCGGTCTCTAATATTCTTGTCATGTGCGGACACGTCGCTCACGTTCTGATGAACAAACTGGCAATTTGGTTTCTTGCCAACTTCTTTCATCCTTAGAAATGCATGGACAACTATCTGTAAAATATCCTTCATCTCTGTGGTATTTTCCATGGCCATATTCACTATAGTGATGTCACTCAGCCCAACCACAAGTGTGGCCAACTCATTGTCATGTTCATAACTGTCCTCAAGAGAAAACAATTCAGGAGCCTTCAACCCTTCAGTGTCGATCACCAGAATAAACTCACAGCCCATCATCTCCTGGAAGTTCTCCTTCACTTTAATGAGAGTCATGAAGGCTCCTCGTGTGCATCGTCCACTGGCCACAGGGAACTGTAGACCAAACATGGTGTTCAGGAGGGTGGACTTCCCTGTACTCTGCACTCCCAGCACAGTTATCACCCTCATCCTGCATCGTCCTCCAGTCTTCTTGTTCAGCTTAGTCAGGACATCAGTTATCCATTGTAAGGGAATATTGGAGGCATCTCCATCAATCAGCTCCAATGGAAACCCATCCAACAAGAGATCCGCAGCAGTGCCTGGAAGGTGACGGAACCTTTTAGCAGATTCATTTTTTACTGTAGAATATTCAGCTTCATAAAACTGTCCTAACTCACGAATAAAATGCTCAATACCTAATGAACTCTCGGAAATTCTCTTGTCAAGCTGCTTCAGTTCTTGGGCATTGTCTGCTGCATAAGATTGGTTGCATATCTCTTTATATTCAGCTTGTAGCTTGGATACATTTATTCTTGCAATTAAATCAAGCTCAAACTTCATCCATTTAAGAAAATATTGTTTCTCATCTCTAGATAAATGTGCAAGTACATTAATAAATAGAGTCATGGCTCCAGGGAGAGCATGCTTATTTTGTTCACTATGAAGTAAATGACGTTTTGCCTTTATCTTTGACCGATAAATTTCCTGATCTTCTCCACCTTGTTTTTTCATTCTGCAGAATTCCTTTTCTAATGTAGACAACTTTTTCCACAGGTCTCCTTGCAGGGTTAAGCTTTCATTCTTAAACCTTTCTACACTTTCTATCATTGAGGTGATGTTCAGAGCATAGTCGCTTGTTCTCAGAAATTCGGGAGAAGCTTCGTCTATATGGATGTTAAGATCAGAGACTTCTTTAGTAATACCTTTTACTTTTACTAGTTTAGGATTTTTTCTCAGTAGACCATTAATGATTTTTTGAACCTTGTTCATGAACTCTGCATCGTTCATGGTGGATGATTTTAGAACAACATTAGCTTTCTCAATCTTTAGGAGAGACATTAGGTTTTGCATGTGTTGCTTTGTCTCTGGGTCAACACCTTTGTCTTTACCCGGAGTGACAATGAAATAAAACTTTGTGTCAGAGGGACTGAAGGAGGATAGTAACCTGAATTGTCTCTCACACATACTATCAATAAATATGAAGGTGGCTGATGAGATCCGAGTGAGGAAGGTGAACTGCTCCCAGTTGGACTCCAGGTCTCCACGTAGATTGGCCACAGCAATCGGCTCTGGGAAGGCATCAGATTTCCCACAAGGAAAGTACCAGGACATTTCCACCAGCCCGTCAGATATCTTCCTCTCAATGTTTCCTCCATCCATGTTGTCATGTATGAAAAACTCATGATGTTGTTGAGCTGGGTTAAGAACTTGGTTTAAGATCTTAGATTTTGATAACTTATTTGGCCCCAACCTGACAAATGAGAAGATCGGCATCTCAATATTCACCACGTTGTCTTCTCTGAACCCTTTACTATCTGCTAGAGACTGAGGTCTCCATTTCTTCACAATATCTCTCATTGCCCAACGCATGAAGATGGATCCTGAACCATCACCAGAGGGAAGCAAAAGAGGAACTGGAAACTGGCACATGGACATTTTGGATACGAGTTCTTGCTGGAGACATTCATCTGAACAGCTGAGGACAGCGCACAGAACATCCAGAGGGTGAATAGATTTCGATTTCTGATTTTGCATAGTTTTACTGGTGAACAAATCCAATGACTCATCATCTGCACTTGATCCCAGGTTTAATAGGTCATCAAGTTCTGTTTTTCTTGCATTTCTGTGCAAAGCTATAATATTCATTAGGAAATGTCCAGGAAGGTCTGCTGTGGTTTTAGGCTTCTGATAATGTAGATTTTCTGGACCGATGCTCAAAATGTCCCTCAGCGTAAACTTTGAATTTCTAGACTTCTCCATTCCCAGTTCAACCAGGAGCTCCTTAAATGTTTTTTGTTTGCCTATAAAAAAAAAAAAAAAAAAAAAAATTACAAATCGTCTAAAGTTAGTATTTGATGCACCAAGTATATAATAAAAAAAAAAAAAAAGTTATCCAGACCCCTTTAGTTTTTCTAACTCCATTTCTGTAGCTTACCACCATTTGTCATTTCAATAAGCCAACAGCAGAAAGGCTCGTCGTCCCATCTGCTCTGTCCCACAGACTAGTTCTACCAATACTGCCCCCACCATCTGTTCATTGCCATAAATGCGTTCAGAGCTCTCCTCCTACACAGTGTGAAGAGTTATGAACTTTGTATTTTTCTTGTCATTTCATTATTGCTCATCTCCATTCTTGGAAGTCCAGAGGGTTACTAAACAATATATAATAAAGCAACAGTTTTGTCTTGACAATCTGGGTGCAGAAATATTCTGCAACTAAAGTGTAAAGTTTCCATTTTTTAGAGAATAAGGAGCCAAAACAGCTCAATGAACAAAACCCATTTCTGACATTTCCACAGATCTCAAGATGAGAGAATATATATATTAGGAAAAAAACAAAACAAAATACCAGTAGTGATGATTGCCTTGGACAAGACTATTAACACTGTAGTGCCTACCTCAATAAACATGTGTCACGAATAAAGTCATGCCGGCTCAGACGATGCCCAGATTAACAAGGTCCGCGTCACATGTTGAAGAACCAGGACGATCTGATAAATGGGCTATTGGAACAAACCATTCATGGCCAAGGCACGAGAATCTGGATCTGATGAAATGCTACTATAACAGCAGACCAAGTGAGAGGATATATGAAGCGTATGAGGAAATCTGGATGTGGATACAAGACCTGCATGTCCACTGAGAAACAACTAGTCACCCAACATTTCAATGTCAAAGAAAAAGGCCATTATCACAACTTGAGATTGATGAACTGCACTGCAGATCCACCTAACATGAAGACCCGGAAGAACATGTGCAACTCCCTGAAGATCCTGATCCAAGCCTGCAACCAGAGAGGACTGCAGCCGATCTGAAACAGAAGATCTTAGATAAAAATTAATACCAAAGATAGACAATTGGGTCACCCTCCCAGGGCAGCGGGGTACTTGATACCAGGTCGGTGCAAGGGGGGGGGGGGGGGGAACGTGTCACAGCAGCGGTGACCCGGTCCATGGCCCTGGGCACCCAAATCAATGGTGGTTTTCAATGTAATAGTTTGTGACGCCACCTGTGGTGTTCGGCAAGCGAGATGTTAGGCCGACGCTGCATGCAGATCTGCTGGGACTGATGATATGGTGCAGCAAAGATGGTGTAGCTCCCCACAGGTGGAGCTGTAGTCCCAGGGCAGTGTAGCTGTGAGATTAGAGGAGAGGCACGAATGGTGTGGAGAATGGTACCCAGGTGTAGCAGTGCTGAAGGTTTTAGCACACAAATGAATGGAGGACACCAGGGCTTGCAGTTTCAAAGCTTTACTCACAGTCCGCGGTGCACACTGGTACCTGCTGTGTCCTCCGGGGCAGAGACTCAACCTCCCGGGCAAGTCAGGACTCTCCTCTCCAACACTCCGCCAACATGTACCCTTCTGAATGACTCCTCTATAGCGCCTTGTGGTGTGAAGCACCCCAGTACTTAGTTACCCTGGAAAGCCTCTTACTAGATGTTCCCTAGAACTCTCCTTGTACGGCAGACAGCTGTAGCCTACTTCGGGGACTCGCCCTCTCCCGAGCCCCAGCTCTCCATACAATTTCTGTTGTGCCCCAAGTCTTGGATGGGAGTAGTGCATTTACAGCCAACTACTCCACCAGTGTCTGCTGCAGAACCATAAGTGTCCATACAACCTCGGGGACCGGGCCCCAGCCTTGCACTGAGAACCTATAGGCAGGGTTCCTCTTCCAACCCACGTCTCCTCTGTTCTCTCTACTCCTTGGTTCTGTAGTGGTCTCTCTTTCCTATGGAATCTTAGGCTACAGTTCTAAGTCTTTCTCCTTCTCTCGGACCCGTCCTCAGACTCTCCCGACTGTCCTTCTCCCGCCTGACCTCCCAGACTGACTTCAGACTGAACTGTAATTCTAAACCTTCCCAATCTTTTATATGGATCTCAACTCCACCCACCTCCCAGCACATCCAGTGTTCCAAGCAGGGAACCACCAAAGGTGCTCTGCTACTCTAAACACTGAGCCGCAATGTGGTTGTGCAGAACTACCCTGTTGTGTTGGGTGTGAGTGTTGGAGCGTGGAAAGGAGTTTCCAACTTTCCCAGACGGTGGGGCACTACACCTTAGGAGAAGGTGCAGTACCTCTGTGGCGACTGAGCCTCAGGGGCACCACACTGCCAAGGCTCAGCTGAAACACCAGACAGTATGATAGAAGATGCGAATAGAGCATTTTTATCAATACCTACCACAACTCAAACTAATGTACTGATCTATGCTACTGCCTCATCAATCATGGAAATGCTTGACTATACAATCAGCAAGAAAAGTACATGCCCCCTTGGAAAAGGAGACTGGAGACAAAGATCAAGGTGACACAAAGGGAAGTCAGCCAACTAAGAAATACAGAAGGGTGTAAAGATCAAGAATAAGACCAAGCTGGACAAGTACAGAGGCCTGACCCCAACTGAGGCCCTAGAGACTGCTAAACAGAGGCTCACCGCACTCGCTGCAAGACTAGGGAGATACAATAGAGAAGCTGAGGCCAAGAAGATAAATGCTCTTTTCTCCAGAGAACTATGCAAGGTGTACTCCCAACTACAGAGGAACAGCACAAAAGCTGCAACTCCACCAATAGCAGAGACTGAATACTGGAGGAACAGATGGGAGAACACCAGTGCAACATGGTTGCAAGATCTGAGAATGAAACAGCAACCACCTAGAGCAAGTACCAGTCACCATTACAGAAGCGGACATCCAACAGCGGGTCAAGAACATGAAGAGCTGGACAGCACCTGGCCCAGACATGATCCTCACCTACTGGCTAGAGAAACATCAGTACATGAACACATGGCAAATCAGATAAACCAACTGCTAGAAGAAGGCCACCACACACAGGGGCGTATCCAGGGGGGGGCAGCCGGGGCATATGCCCCGGGCGCAGCTGTCAGGGGGCGCCATCTGGCCGCCTGATGCGGCAGTCCAAGGAGGAGAGTCGAGACTCCCCGTCAGCGGCATTCTGCCGCCCCCACACTCAGATGATTCTCCCGTTCTCTGTCTGAGCCGGCTGTCAAACTGACAGCTGGCGCAGAAAGTGCTGCGCGTCGGTGTACTAGCGTCTTCAGACGCCAGTACATACATGTGACTGTCTGTCAAATCACTTGTTCTGTAAGCGCCAGTGCCGCGGTGTCTCACCGCCGCTGGCACTTCCGCATCAATGAAGCACCAGCAGCGTGATCAGGTCACATGATCACACTGCTGACGTCACACGCCGGCGGCCGGCTCTTCAGAGGCGAAGACTCAGGCAGGGAGGCAGGGGGGGGACGCTAGCGGCTATATGGAGTCAGTGCAAGGGAAGATTGGGCCCAGACAGTGTGTGAGGAGCAAGGCCATGGATGGTGCAGACATATTCATGTGGTGTGGTGGAGAAAGATGAACATATGGGGGGGGGGAAGGAGAAACCTAAGGACATTATGGGGGAACCTGAAGATCTTATGGGGGAAACCTGAGGACATTATGGGGGAACCTGAAGATATTATGGGGGGGGAACCTGAGGACATTATGGGGGGGGACCTGAGGACATTATAGGGATAAGGGAACATAATGTGTGGGGGGATTTTGAGTGGGGAGGGGAAAACAATGTGTGGGGGGATTTGGAGTAAGGATATTTAATGTGTGAGGATTTGGAGTGGGGATGAGGGATACTTGTGTGTGGGGAGATTGAGGACATAAATGAAGAGTATGTATGAGGGCATGTATGAGGAAACAGTATGGGGGGATGGGTGCAGGCACAGTATGGCGAGTGGGTGATGGGTGCAGACAGTATAGGGAGCCAAGCGGGTAAATGCATGTGGACACATTATGAGTAGCGATGGAAAAAAATCTATGTGGACACAATATGGGGAGTGAGGGTGATGGGATGTGTGCAGACACAGTATGGGGAGTCAGGGGGTATGTGTGAGCAGACAGTATAGAGTGTGAGGGGGTAATAATATGAGGAGACAGTATGGTGAACAGGGGGATGTTAGAGGAGACAGTATGAGGAGGGAGGGGAATAGTGTGAGGCGACAGTATATTGCAGATATTTTTATTTCGGAGCATTATAATGACACTATCTTTAAGGGCATCATGTGGAGATTTGCTGCAGAAGACCGGAGAAGATGGAAGTCTGCAGAGGCCGCTGTGGATGAGAAAACTCATCAAGGGGTCTGGACAAGAAGAAAAGAACAACTCCAGAGACGTCATCTATAAGGTACCTGGATGTAAATATTTGTGATACTAATTCTCATGTTTTTATTTGTCAGGAGCATTACAGGGGTTGTCCAGGTTTGTGCTGAGTCTGCAGACATTCTATGTGACTGCAGACTTCTGAATTCTCACAGTGCTCACTGAACGTGGTTAGGATTCTCTCGTGCCGGTAATTTACATACATGCGGTCACATGCTGACTAGACATGTGTGGCCTCACTCAATGATAATGACAGAGCGAGGCCGGGCACGTCTAGTCAGAATGTGGCCAGAAGTATATAAATCACATACTTGTGCTGACATGACCGTGTACTCTTGCCACCGGTACGGGAGAATCCTAAGTGTGCAGTGCATTTGTTGTGAGAATTCAGAAGCTGCAATGTCAGGATTCAGCTCTGCAGGCTCCAGTAGTTATCACATGGACACTTCACTATGAAAATCGCATACTTATGGTCTTGTGATGAGCTTCTCTTCCTGCTTCTTTCAGTTTTTCATTGAACATTGAGATCATTAGGGAGAACAGCTCGTCAGTACATGACTAAGTTTGGAAATCGCTTATGTACTGGGGAAGGGGGGGGGGGGCGGCCGAACCGACTTCTTGCCCCGGGTGCCAGAAAGCCTAGATACACCTCTGACCACACAGGTTGGCTAACACAAGGAACAGTGCTGATCATGAAGGATCCTCACGAAAGGAACAGTTCCATCTGGCTACCGCCCGATAACCTGCCTTACAACATGGAAACTCCTGTCAGGCATCATAGCCACCAAGATACAGAACCATATGAACCAGTACATGAATCCAGCTCAGAAAGGCATTGGGACCAACACCAGAGGCTCTAAGCACCAGCTCCTAGTAGATTGGTCTGTCTGGATCTTGAGTGACTGCTCTATCTCAGCACAGCCTGGACTGACTACAGGAAAGCCCATGACTCAAATGCCACACACGGATCTGTGAATGCTTGGCTCTCTACAATGTCAACAGGAAATTAAGAACCTTCCTCAAACTCAATGGGGCTATGGAAAAACATTGGAAGTCAACTCAAGACAACTAGCGCAAATGGCCATCAAATGCGGCATATACCAAGGTGATGCACTGTCCCCATTGCTGTTCTGCATAGGCTTGAACCCCCTCAGTTAGTTAATTACAGAGTCTGGCTATGGATACAAAGTTCAAGAGTGGAAGCACCATCAGCCACCTCCTCTACATGGATGACAAAGTTATATGCGAAAAACGAATGAGATATCAATATCTAACAAACCGAACATTCAGTGTCTGCCTCTCCCACACCACCTCCTCACCTTGCCCCCTGTGTCAGTGTTCCTCAAGGCTCAGTTCTAGGACCCCTACTCTTCTCCATCTACACCTTCAGCCTGGGACAGCTCATAGAATCCCACGGTTTGCAGCATCATCACTAAGCTGATGACACAGATTATTATTTATTATAGCGCCATTTATTCCATGGCGCTTTACATAATACATACAAGTACAGTAATCTTAAACAATACAAGTCACGACTGGTACGGGATGAGAGGACCCTGCCCGCGAGGGCTCACAAGCTACAAACGCAGATCTACCTATCTGCACTTGATCCTCACCTCCTTACCAAAATCCCACAGTGTCTGCTTTTTCAGCTTTCTTCTCTGCTCACTTTCTACAACTGAACTTGGACAAAACAAAAATTCATAATCTTTCACCCCCCACCCCCCATCTCACTCTACCCCTCCACCAGACCCATCCATCAATGTCAATGGCTGCTCACTTTCCCCAGTCCTGCACGCTCGGTGCCTTGGGGTGATCCTCGACTCTGCCCTCTTTCAAGCCACATAGCCAAACCCTTGCTTCCTCCTGCCATCTCAAACTCAAATATTTCCTGGATCTATGCATTCCTTGACACCACAAAAACACTAGTGCACACCCTTATCTCGCCTACCATAGAAACCTTCAAAGAGAACTTGAAGACCCACCTCTTCTGACAAGCCTACAACGATCCTCAGTCTACAGAACCGCCGTACGACCAGCTCTACCTGCTCCTAGAGAATCCTCACCCATCCCTTGTAGACAGCCCTTGCGGGCAGGGTCCTCTCCCCTTCTGTACTTGTGTCTTGTATATTGTACTTTTCTATATTTACCCCTTTTCACTTGTAAAGCGCCATGAAATAAATGGCACTATAAAAATGTATAGTTCACTGATCCACCTGACAAGGATCTACAGTGAAGACATCGGGATGTCCTTCGGACTGGAGACGTGCAGCCGGTGGGTAAAGTGAGGCAAGGTAGTCAAGACTGAGTGGAGTTACCAGAAGGGCATGTAGCAGATGTACAGACATGCTACAAGGACCTAGACATCCCACAGGGATACAGTAACCATGATGAGGAGGCAAGGAAAGCAGCAACATTCAAATATCAAAAGGTAAGACAAGTCCTGAAGAGCCAGCTCAATGGGAAGAATAAAATTCACACCATCAATACATATGCCATGCCAGTTATCAGATACCCTGCTGGCATAGTGTGCTGGCCAAAAGAATAGATGGAGGCTGCAGATGTAACGACACGAAAGCTCCTCACAATGCATGGAGGTCTCCACCCCAAGTCTAGCACCCAAAGATTGTATACCAACAGAAAGGAGGGTGGTCGAGGCTTGATAAGCATCTAAGCCACCATCACAGATGAAACAAGGAGTATTCAGGAATACATCAGAAGAATCGTACCAAAAGATGAGATGCTGATAGAAAGCCTAAGGCAACAACAAGTCTGGAAACAGGATCATGAAGCGCCATGGCTAGACAAGCCACTGCATGGGATGTACCATCGACAGAAAATGGTGGTGGTTGACATGGAGAAGTCCTACCAATGGCTGGAGAAAGCTGGACTCAGACAGCACAGAGGCGCTAATCATAGCAGCACAAGAGCAAGAACTAAGTAACAGATCCATAGAAGCAGGAGTCTACCACACAAGACAAGACCCAAGGTGCAGACTATGCAAAGAAACCTCAGAACCAGTCCAACACATAGTGGCAGGATGCAAAATGCAAGAACAGCATATACTGAATGCCACAACCAAGTAGAGGAAATTGTATACAGGAACATCTGCACAGCATATGGGCTAAGACCCCTCAAGACCAGGTGGGAGACCCAAGAGAAAGTGGTGGAGAATGAAAAGGCTAAAATCCTGTGGGACTTCAAAATCCAGATGGATAAGCAGGTGTTGGCTAACCAACCAGACATTGTGATAGTAGACAAGGATCAGAAGACAGCAATGATAATAGATGTTGCTGTCACTTGGCACTGCCACATCAGAAAGAATGAATATGAGAAGCTGGAGAAAAACCAGGGCCTCAAAGGAGAACTGGAGAAGATGTGGAAGGTGAAGGCCACAGTGATTTCAGTGGTGATAGGAGGACTTGGAGCAGTGACTCCTAAGTTGGAAGAATGGCTACAACAGATCCCAGGAGCAACAGCTGAGCTCTGTCCATAAAAGCGCAATGCTGGGAACAACTAAGAGCCTGTGCAGAACCCTCAAACTCCCAGGCCTCTGGTAGAAGATCTGAGAATGAGGAAGGACAACAAAGACCACCCCAGTGGGGGAGAGAAGGAAGTTTTTAATTATGTATTATATATTTCTGACCCTCCTCAGTGTGATATAGTATATAGTAATATGGCCACTTTGTTCTCTCTTGATATTCGCTTTGAGAAACTGCTGCGAGTCACCACTGCTGGTGAAATCACAGATCTGTGGTGATCGAGCTTTGAGGTGGACCTGCCCATCTGGAATCAAGTGGCTGACATATCACTTTCTAGCACCCTGGTTGAATACTTGTTTATACGCATCAATAACGGCCATTGTTGGGTTCAATAAATGCCGTGACAGACCTTCATCCAACAGCAAGGCTCATGTCATGAGTGGTCTTTTTGCATGACAGCCATCAGCACAGAAGGCCAAGGCCTTGTTTCAGCCTGGAGGCTCAGAGCTTTGGGAGCGGCACAAGGCAGTTATCCATGTTCCCTCACAATTTCCTGAACACTTTTTAAACTGTTCTTAATGCGGCCAAGAGACAAGATTGTAAGTGGGTGTAGCCGAGACGTACGTTTATTTTTGCCATGGTGGACATACCACACAGCATCACCGAGGCAGTTACCAGGCAGATTGCTTGGTGGGTGGAGCCTCCAGGTGACCTATAAATAGCTGTAATAGTTTTTCCAGTCAGTGTTTCAGCAAGGGCCCCGCCAGAGGGCAGCCACCAGCCCAGCCAGGGCCCCGCCAGAGGGCAGCCACCAGCCCAGCCAGGGCCCCGCCAGAGGGCAGCCACCAGCCCAGCCAGGGCCCCGCCAGAGGGCAGCCACCAGCCCAGCCAGGGCCCCGCCAGAGGGCAGCCACCAGCCCAGCCAGGGCCCCGCCAGAGGGCAGCCAGTGAACATGTGAGGAGATTATTTTTTCCCCCCTTCCAGTGGGCAGAGTAGAGATGGACCGACCAGAAGCCTTTGGATTGCATGAGAACTTGGACCCTTCAGGAAGATGGCATTCGTTGGTCTGCACAGCACCCTTAGGCTACCAGAATACTATGCTGTGGACACAGGAGGAGTACAGGCTGGGAGAGTAGTCCCCTATAATGGAGAATGGAAAACTGGAACCCTACAACATAAGGAAGGCCAGAGGAGGCCAGGATATGGGGGTCTGCTGGGGAACATCACCCTTGTGGGATAGAAGTAGACTATTGTGTCAGCTTGGATAACAGGATGAGCTCTGTTCACACTCGCCGTTTATCACGCCTCATATGTGCCGTTTCCTGCATCTGTCTAAGTGTTGCCCGTCTGAGGAACTTTGTCATCTGCACATGTAATACAGCTGAAAATATTACTAGTATCCATATGACCGCTGCAGCCAATTACTGGGCTCAGTGGTAATTCCCATAAGCCCCCAAAACGCTGAGTCTAGTTCTTAGAAAGCATTGTAACACCAAATCGTACCAGCATGTAACTGGGTCGCCCTCCCAGGGCTGTGGGGTACTCGGTACCGGGCCAGTGTCAGGGGGATGCGTGTCACAGCAGCGGTAACCCGGTCTGTGGCCCTGGGCGCTCAAATCAATGGTGGTTTTGTGGTTAATGTAATAGTTTGTGACGCCACCTGTGGTGTTTGGCAAGGGAGGTGTTAAGCTAGCGCTGCATGTAGATCCGCTGGGACTGATGGTGTGGTGCAGCAAAGATGGTGTATCTCCCCACAGGTGAAGCTGTAGTCCCAGGGCAGTGTAGGTGCAATGGATGAGGAGAGGCACAGAATGGTGTGGATGCTGGTACCCAGATGTAGCAGTGCTGAAGGTGTTAGCAACGAATGAATGGCGGACACCAGGACTTGCAGTTTCAAAGCTTTACTCACAGTCCGTGGTACACACTGGTGCCTGCCTCCACGCTGTGTCCTCCGGGGTAGAGACTCAATCAACCTCCCGGGCAAGTCAGGGCTCTCCTCTCCAACATGTACCTTCCTGAACGACTCCGCCAATGCGCCTTGTGGTGTGAAGCACTCCAGTACTTAGTTACCCTGGAATACCTCCTTACAGATGTTCTTAGAACTCTCCTTGTACGGCAGACAGCTGTAGCCTGCTTCGGGGACGCCTCGCTCCCGGCTCTGTGTTGCTGTTGTGCCTCAAGTCTTGGATGGGAGTAATGCATTTACAGCCTACTACTCCACCGGTGTCTGCTGCAGAACCATAAGTGTCCATACAACCTCAGGGACCGGGCCCCGGCCTTGCGCTGAGAACCTATAGGCAGGGTTCCTCTTCCAACCCACGTCTCCTCTGTTCTCCTACTCCTTCGTTCCGTACTTGTCTTTCTCTCCTATGGAAGCTTAGGTTGCAGTTCTACATCTCTCTCCCGTGCCAGCTGGCTCAGGTTACTGAGGCAGCTGCAGCACTCCTTCCTCCATCCCTTCTTCCAGGGATCCTCTCCTGTCTGAGTGACTTCCTACTCCACTGACCTCCAATTCTAAACCTTCCCAACCTTTTATATGAATCTGAACTCCACCCACCTAACAGCACATCCAGTGTTCCATGCAGGGAACCACCAAAGGTGCTCTGCTACTCTCTAAGCACTGAGCCGCTATGTGGTTGTGCAGAACTACACTGTTGTGTGGGGTGCGAGTGTTGGAGTGTGGAAAGGAGTTCCCAACTTACCAGGATGGTGGGGTACCACACCTTAGGAGAAGGTGCAGTACTTCTGTGGCGACTGAGCCTCAGGGGCGCCACATAACTCACTGAAGGATTTCGCTCTGCTCACCAGTTTATCATGAGATTCTCACATTCCCAGCCACATACAGACTAGCTTTTCTTCCTGCTTCTCAGTGAGGCACGGGCTGTAATGTTTCACTGAACATTTAGAGAATGATGAAGAGCAGCTCATCAGCACGTGACCAAGTGTGCAAGTCACATATGAGTGGTCACTTGTCTAATCAAACATATACCGTGTATAGGAGGAGGCTCCAAACTGAAAACCTAGATCTGGCTCCGATTCAGGATGATGGAGAAACTTCAGAAACCAATTTTATTATCCCCAAAGTATTTTTTTTCTTCATGCCATGCAAACAAAGTCCATTATTCAGGTGGAAGAATTCAAAATAATGGATGAGACAAAGGTCTCCTCCTCTACATCCAATGGTGGTGACACTTCCCCCCCCCCCCCCCCCCCATCAAGATTGAAAATCTTTCAAAATCGATTAGGTCATGGGACCAGATTGATAGGAGGGAGCTCCGGCGTCCTCCATTAGGGGATCTAGAGCCGTAAAGTGGATGTGCCGTAATAAGACAATGGTGGCTGCATGAAAGTGGGTCGCCCTCCCAGGGCTGTGGGGTACTTGGTACCGGGCCGGTGTCAGCGGGATGTGTCACAGTGGCGGTGACCCGGTCCGTGGCCCTGGGCGCTCAAGTAATGGGGGAATTGAAATGGTGGAATGTGGTTGAATAGTTCGTGACGCCACCTGTTGTGTTCAGCAAGGGAGGTGTTAAGCCGATGCTGCATGCAGATCCTCTGGGACTGATGGTATGGTCCAGCAAAGATGTAAAAGCTCCCCACAGGTGAAGCTGTAGCCCCAGGGCAGTGTAGATGTGGTTGGCACGGGGATGTAGCAGTGCCGGAAGGGTTGGAAGCAGACAGACACAGCGGGGTGCAATTTCTGTACCTTTACTTGATAAATGCAGACCAGGGTCCTGATTACAGATGGTACCGGAGCAGGCTAGCCTGGAAGCAACTCAGGGATTCTCCCTCAGCAGATGGGCTGTGCAGTCTCCTTCCTAGCGCTTATTTGAGGGATCTCCAGTACTGAGTTACACTGAAGTTCCTCCTGTCAGATGTTCCCAAGAACTCTACTTGTACGGCAGACAGCTGTAGCCTGTTCCAGGGACTCCTCACTCCTAAGTCCCAGCTTACTATCAGTGTTGCTGTTGTGCCCTCAAGTCTTAGATGGGAGTAGGGCATTTACAGCCTCCTACTCCTCTGGTGTCTGCTGTAGGACCATCAGTGTCCATACAGCCATGGAGACCAGGCTCCAGTTCATGCGCTCTTGCAGGAGACAAGCTCTTCCTCTCAGCTCTATCTCAGCGCTCCTTCCTCACGTCTGCACACTTCACCCTCCGCAGACTAACTGACCACTCCTTCCTCTTGGCCCTCAGAGAGCACTCCTCCCCTTAATTCCAGTTCAGAGTCCCCCTGCTGGCCTGGAGTGGAACTGTGTTGCATGTATTGGTTAACTGCGAGAGAGACCCTTCACTACTTCCAAGCCTGGCATTACCCTCCCTGGAGGAAGGTAAAGCCACTGTGGCAGCCATACTCCTGGGGGCACCACATTAGCATCAAGAAACCAACCATCTACAGATGCTTCAAGATCATGAATGCAGAGAAACAAGAGCTACCAATCATCAAGAGCCTAGTTAGAAACAATGCGTGGATAAACCCCAGAGGCCCCAATAAAAGATAAGTCAGAGTACTGAGGCCATGTCATCAGTAACAAGACTACGGTTGTTGGATGGCGTCTTTCCTACTTCATGGATAATTAAATCCGCATTGTCCATTCCAGCTACTAGACTGGTTTACTTCCATTAACTAGTTACAAAAAAAAATAAAAAATTCCTCCATCTCAGGAAGCAAATTGTTCTCAAAACCTCCATCCAGGATTTCTTTCAATAGAGGAACTTAAAGTTTGATGTGAGGGGAACGCTTCTTTATCCTCTTAATATATTGTAGTCATCATATTCTATAGCGCTGCGTACTTACAATTGCTCATTTTGCCTTTCTACCCAAATAATAATTTTCTATTCTCTGCTCTATGTAGACACAGGAGGTCTCTTGTTCCTGAAAAACCTCATTCTCCCCCTGACAAAGCTGCTCCCTCCTCCCCCTCATGTTCCCTTTTGCAGTGATGAGTCCTACTACAGGGAAAATTGACCTCATAGCTCCTCAGTTTTTTTTGTTTTTTTTAATCACTTGATTTCACAGACTTAATGGGAAAAAAGAATTATCCAGGTAGAAAGGAGGAATGGGCAACTGATGACTGCAATATTTTAAGAGGATAACAATTCTGATGGTAAGTGGGCTTCTTTAAGTTTAGCCAATTGGTGCAGAAAATCCAAAGAAACAAAAAGATAAAAAAAAAAAAAAAGCACCAAATCATGTACATTGTGTGTATAGTTCAACATGAAAAATTTTGGTGAAGCGTCCTCCAACAATCACAGTACACATTTTGTACAAGGCATTGTACTGAGGGGCATGAAACTAAAGTTCTTTATGCTGCCTAGAAGTATATGGTCGGCAGCACAAGGACAATCTATAGAACTACTGTACAGACTTTAACAACCGGCACCAGGTGACTGTCCAATAACAGCACAATTTGCATGAAGCCCCCGGATAATCCTTCAGGGCACATGATTTTCTATAAATATTTAAAAAAAAAAAAAAAAACGGTGACATTTCGGTCTAATTGGACCATGAGACTCAGATTTAAGTTTTTTTTGTGCTTCTGTTTTTCCTACATCCCTAAACTTATTCCCCTGCACCCCTCAACATAGTTTTTTTCCCCATATTTTGCCATTAATGGATTGTGCAAGTTTGATCTCCCCCAACATAATGGAAGTAGGATACTCACTGTCCTGGAGATGTTCAGATACAGATGACAATCCTGGGAATCTGGGAATCATGTTCTGTAGATGATTCAGGAACTTCTGGCAGGCCTCTTCTCCCTTGTGAAGAATCAGGTCCATCAGACTAAGGGTTTTCTCCACCGGACTCACAACTTCGCACAGATTTCCATGTTCTTCAGAAGTTATAAGCTGGAGAGAGTTCACTTCATCCATGAAACCATCCACGTCCTTCTCAAACACCTCGGAGAATTTCCATCTCAGACGGTGGATGGTCTTGGATGCCGCCATGATAACTGAAGGTCAGCCTGCGAAAAATGTAAGAGATCAGTTACTACTGCATGAACAGATGGACACCGTCCTAAAGAAAAGTATAAAAACTGAGCACTGTGCAATAATATAACGAGGCGCTCATGCCACAGCGAGATACGGACCTTCGAGAAGAGACAAGGGGACAACTAGGGAAGAACAGGGAAGAGTTTTCCTGGCTGACCAAGGGGAAGCCAGCAAAAGAGGCAACCATGGATGGACAAGGGGGTGGGAAGAAAAAAAAAAAGTTAGAGATGAGGACAAAGGGGTGGCTGCAGACAAATACCAATGAAAAAAACATGGTGGCTCAGTGGTTATTACTGTAGTCTTGCAGTCCTGGGTTCAAATCCCACCTAGGACAACATCTGCAAGGCGTCTATGTTCTCCCCCTGTTCCATGGATTTCCTCCAGGTTCTCCGGTTTCCTCTCAGTCTAAAGACATACTGATAAGTAATCTAGATTGTGAGCCCCAATGGGGACAGCAATGATAATGTCTGTAAAGCTGTGGAATTAATGGTGCCATACAATAGAGGAAAATAGATAAAAATAAGATTGGGGTGAGGGGCAAGCAAGATGGTTAGAGTAGATGACATAGTGAAAGACAAGGGGTGGCAACAAAGCAGGAGGCACCCTAGGGGGAATAGGGAAAGACTGGAGAAGGCGGCCCTCAAGTAGAGATAAGGGAAGGATGCAGAAGAGGACAGAGGATATTTAAAAGAACGAAGGGGGAAAAAAAAAAAAACAAAACAAAAAAAAAAAAAAACACAAGCAAGGCCATGTGCCAACATAGTGATTCCTGAGCAGAATTGCACACGCTGCTCCCGTGAAGACACATGCGGTTTTTGACGCGCCTTTTTAAGCGTTTGTCAAGCGTTTTTGCCCATACAATTGATGGTATGTGGACTTGCACGAGATTCCACAAAATTGATGAACATGCTGCTCTTTACCGATAAGTGATTCCACAGCGGTAAAAAACGCACCATTGGCACAACATGTGCATTCTCAGTTAGGAATCCATGGAATGCGTTTAAGCGTTTCTGCGGCAGAATCGTGCATTTAAAATCGCCGCGGAAACGCTTAAAAAGCGCTCCGTGGGCACACAGCCTCAAGGTTTCAAAGGACAAGGTCATCGAAGAACAAGGGAAAAGGTTGGAGAAGAGAGACGAGCGCTGCAGAGGAAGACACTCCGGAGGAGGAGCCAACACTAGCGGGGTTTCACCACAACGCTCAGTTTATTCAATAGCTCTTGGAATAAAATAAAAGTTCCATAATTAGATGTGATTATTATAACAAAAAAAAAAAAAAACCACACAGATACATGCAATGTCAGGGGAGATTATAAAACCTGAACTAAAGCGATATTTGCAGCGCTGAGCTTTAACAGATCAGGTGCAGATTGAATTTTGTACGATAACTGAGAAGACACTGGATTAAAGACTTCATTGTTCGATGATCGTTAAACTCCCCAAGACCATGTTCACATGTTGCATTTTTTTTTTGCAGCTTTTTTAATAAAAAAAATAAAGTCTGCGCTTAACATCTCCAGCAAAAGCCCTGAGGTCACAGATCTCCTGCACGCTGGGTTTTTGTTCCAGACTGAGAACTGAGATCTGCGGCACCTTAGAAATCAGTGAGAAAGTTAAGGGAAAAAAAAAGAGACCCACAGGCTTCGCTGGCTGCATTTTGGGGTGATCAAATCATGCACTGTAATGAGTTACATAATCAGCACAAAAAAAAACAAAACACAACAACAACGTATGAACATAGTCCAAGGACACTGTGCAACACCACTGCACCAACAGGGGGCGCCACCCTGGTGCCTACAATCATACTGCAGGCAAAGCCCCATCTCTGGGTCACAGCAGAACCAAGAGCCCTGACCCACAATCCCCAGCACTCACCTTCTATGTGGAGTCCGGCACAAGGCTGAGGACAGAACGAACAGAACCGGCGCAGCCTCCTGCTGATTTATAGGCACCTGGGCCCAATGGGTGGAGCGCTGGTCTTAGGCCTCTTTCACACTTCAGTCTTTTTTGCATCAGTCACAATCCGTCAAAATGTGAAAACACGGATCCAGTGCAGATTGTCCAAAAATTGGTGCACCGGATCCGTTTTATTCGACGGATCCATTGCAGCAGCCACTGTAGGAAATTTAAAGGAATGGGAGTCGTTCGTTCGAGGGAGAGAGAGAGAAAGAGAACTTTCTGTGCCAGAACGGCTTCCTTCTGGGCATGCTCAGGTGAAAAAGCGGAATCCGTTGCTGGATTCCGTCATGTGACAGACGGCGACGGATCCGTCACACATAGGCGTCCATTACTGCAGACGACGGACGGCGATCCGTTGCTGTCCGACTTTTCGACAGAGACAAAAAATGTTCCTGTGGGCGTTTCCCCCGACTTTCCGACGGATCAGTCGCATGATGGACGAAACAGATGTCCATCCATCGCAATCCGTCAGCAATACAAGTCTATGGGGAAAAAGACGGATCCAGCGGACAAATCCGTCGGATCCGTATTTTTCTCCTAACAACGGATTTTGACTGACGCCAAAAGACTGAAGTGTGAAACAGGCCTTAGGAGACAGAACATGTGCTCGGCTGCTCTCACGGCTCTGTCTCGTGCTCCACCACTCTCAGGGCTCTGTCATGCGCTCCTCCGCTCTCAGGGCTCTGTCGTGTGCTCCTCCGCTCTCAGGGCTCTGTCGTGTGCTCCATCGCTCTCACGGCTCTGTCGTGGGCTCCGCCGCTCTCACGGCTCTGTCGTGGGCTCCGCCGCTCTCAGGGCTCTGTCGTGGGCTCCACCGCTCTCACGGCTCTGTCGTGGGCTCCGCCGCTCTCACGGCTCTGTCGTGGGCTCCGCCGCTCTCACGGCTCTGTCGTGGGCTCCCCACTCTCACGGCTCTGTCATGCGCTCTGCCGCTCTCACGGCTCCTTCTTGCGCTCCACCGCTCTCACGGCTCTTTCTTGCGCTCCGCCGCTCTCACGGCTCCTTCTTGCGCTCCGCCGCTCTAACGGCTCCATCTTGCGCTCCGCCGCTCTCACGGCTCCATCTTGCGCTCCGCCGCTCTCACGACTCCGTCTTTGGATCTGCCGCTCTCACGGCTCCGTCTTGCGCTCCGCCGCTCTCACGGCTCCTTCTTGCGCTCCCCGCTCTCACGGCTCCTTCTTGCGCTCCGCCGCTCTCACGGCTCCTTCTTGCGCTCCGCCGCTCTCACGACTCCGTCTTTGGATCTGCCGCTCTCACGGCTCCGTCTTGCGCTCCGCCGCTCTCACGGCTCCTTCTTGCGCTCCCCGCTCTCACGGCTCCTTCTTGCGCTCCCCGCTCTCACGGCTCTGTCGTGTGCTCCGCCGCTCTCACGGCTCCTTCTTGCGCTCCACGCTCTCACGGCTCCGTCTTGCGCTCCCCGCTCTCACGGCTCTGTCGTGTGCTCCGCCGCTCTCACGGCTCCTTCTTGCGCTCCCCGCTCTCACGGCTCCTTCTTGCGCTCCCCGCTCTCACGGCTCTGTCGTGTGCTCCGCCGCTCTCACGGCTCCTTCTTGCACTCCACGCTCTCACGGCTCCGTCTTGCGCTCCCCGCTCTCACGGCTCCGTCTTGCGCTCCGCCGCTCTCATGGCTCTGTCTTGCGCTCCCCGCTCTCACGGCTCCGTCTTGCGCTCCGCTGCTCTCACGGCTCCGACGTGCGCTCCGCCGCTCTCACGGCTCCGTCTTGCGCTCCGTCGCTCTCACGGCTCCGTCTTGCGCTCCGCCGCTCTCACGGCTCCATATTCCGCTCTGCCGCTCTCACGGCTCCGTCTTGTGATCTGCCGCTCTCACTGCTCCGTCTTGCACTTTGCCGCTCTCACGGCTCCGTCTTGCGCTCCGCCGCTCTCACGGCTCCGTCTTGCGCTCCGCCGCTCTCACGGCTCCGTCTTGTTCTCCGCCGCAGCAGAGCAATGTTTAATATGTGGACGTGCCGTCCAGGGAGGTTTTCTTACATAAATGTATATCAGACCACAAAAAAATATTAAATCATTGTGTGAAAATTTCTTGAAATTTATTGATGAGGATTTTTTGCGCAGCGCCCTATAGATCTAGCAGAGTAAGGGTGTGTGCACACGTTGCGGATGCTGTGCGGATTTTTCTGTGCAGAATCTGCATCTCTTGGCAGAATCCACAGGTCAAAATCCGCGCGTTTTTATGCGGATTTCCTGCGGATTTATTGTGGATTTCGGCTGCATTTTTACACCTGCGGATTTCTATAATGGAATGAGTGTAAAAACCGCTGCGGAATGCACACAAAGAATTGAACCGCTGCGGAATGCACACAAAGAATTGACATGCTGCGGACTCCGTGCGGAATTTTCCGCAGCATGTGCACAGCCAGTTTTTTTTTTACATAGGTTACCATTGTATTGTAAATCACTTGCAGATCTGCAGAGGATCCGCAACATGTGTGTGGCGCCCCCAGGAGTATGGTCGCCACAGTGGCATTGCCCTCCTCCAGGGAGGGTGATGTCGTGCGTGGAGGCAATGAAGGGTCTCTCTGACAGTTAATCTCTACATACAACACAGTTCACACTCCAGGCCAGCAGAGGGAGCTCTGAACCTGAATTGGGGGAGGAGTGCTCTCTGGGGGCCAGGAAGGGAAATGAGGAGTTAAGCTATGTGCACACGCTGCAGATTCATCTGCGTTTTTTTCTGCGCAGATCCGCAGGTAAAACCGCAGGTCAAGTGATCTGCGGATTATCCTGCGGATTTGCCCTGCGGTTTCACACCTCTACTATGGTAAAGGTGTGAAACCGCTGCGGAAAACGCCCAAACAATTGACATGCTGCAGTGTTATGAATGAGTCACCGTAGGAGGCAAAAGCAGAAATACAAGCTAAGTCCAGAAAACCAGAGAAGTTGGCAACTATCAGATTGCAGACCCCTGAACCTATCAACACAACTAGCAGTAGCCGTGGGGGGCTCCTACGATGCCCTAGACCCCTCGATCACAGCCGGAGAGATACATAGGCCTAAAGAAAGAAAGGGGAAATCTAAACTGCCCCAGAGCAGACCCCAAAGCAATAGGCAGCCCCCAACATATAATGACGGTGAAGCAAGATGAAAATACTAACACAGATAGAAAGATAGACTGAGCAAAGACGGGGCCCCAAAACTACCTAGATAGGAAAGGACAGGAAGGCTGCTGTCTGCAATCTGCCAAAAACCTATCAGAGACAAAAGCCAACAAGCTGATATGAAAAAGGCCCTGAAGCAGCTAGGCTTCAAAAACTGAATCAGCACTCAGGTATTTTCAGAAGACAGAGCTAAATGAATTCAGCACACCCCAGCAGGGAATGGCAGAAATCCAGAAAAACAAAGCAAAAACAAAGTCAAAGCACAAAAGCAAAAGGCCGAGCAGCAAACTTAGCTTTGGAGGAGCAGGAATTCAGACTGGTCTCCAAGGATCCCACAGAGAAATCACCCGCAGGGCAGAAGGGCGTCGGCAGCCTTATATCCACTCCGTAACTCCACTCAGCCAGTCACAATCATCAGCCTCAGGTGTTTGACAATCAGGTTCACTACCTTTCTTTACCAGGAGAGGGAGTTCCTCGGGCCTCAGTAATGAAGGGGAAAATGAACTCACAACACTGCAGTTTGTAAACCGCAGCAAAACCGCGCGGAAAAAACCGCACCGTGAGCACAGCTTTTTTGAAACCCCATAGGGTTTCATTGTACTGTACTTTGTCAGCGGAACTGCTGCGTTTCCGCAGGGGCAAAACCGCTGCAGAAACGCAGCAGAATCCGCACCGTGTGCACATAGCCTTAGTGTGAGGACTCAGGAGGGCAACGAGTGTAGACGTGTGGAGAGAAGCTGGAGGTTGAGCTGAGGACAGAGAGCTCCCTCCCAGTGAGAGCGCATGATCTGGAGCCTGGTCTCCACGGTTGTATGGATACTGAAGGTCCTGCAACAGAAACCAGAGGAGTAGGAAGCTGTAAATGCTCTATTCCCAACTAAGACTCGGAGACACAACAGCGACGGGTGAGCCAAGAGAGATAGAGGGCTACAGCTGTCAGCCATACGAGGTAGTTCTAAGAGATGATAAGAAGGAGGAACTTCAGAGTAACACTGTACTGCATGTACCTCAAGCCAGCGCCACGGACCGAGTCACCGCTGCTGTGACAACCCCCTCTGAGAGACCGGCCCGGTACCGAGTACCCCACAGCCCTGGGAGGGCGACCCACGTGCACAGACCCTAATAGAAATTGACTCGTTGCGGATGTGAAACTCGGGGTTTACACGGAGTATACAGGCGTCCAGGGCAGGAGATTCCTATAAATCCTTCTACTTATTAGACGTTGAGTTTTTGATGCAGTGAAAATCCCCAGAGTCACAAACTCATCGTGTGAACACGGCCGCAAACATTTTCCTAACAGCATCGAAGCCGCCGCTGATTCCAGCCTAAGGCCATGTTCACATACAGCGATGAGAGGCACAGGAAACATTTTATATCGCACCTTAAGGCTATGTGCACACGCTGCGGATTCTGCTGCGGATCCGCAGTGTTTCAGGCTCTGCAGCAGATTTAGCTGCGGTGTACAGTACCATTGTTTTCAATGGTAAAATGAAAATCGCTGTGCACATGCTGCGGATATTTCCGTGCGGTTTTGCTGCGGGTTCAAATTGCAGCATGTCAATTCTTTGTGCGGATTCCGCTGCGGTTTCACACCTTCTCCATTGTAGAGGTGTGAAACCGCAGGCTAATCCGCAGGTAAACCACAAGTCTTCTGACCTGAGAATTTACCTGCGGATTTTTCCAAATCCGAGTGGAAAAATCCACAGGATCAAAATCTACGTGTGCACATAGCCTTATGGCGCTGGTGCCGGGAATTTCACCCCATCACGCTGGAACATTCTGGGCCTTTCGCTTCCTAGATTATAAATTTGTTGAAATGTTATATATCTCATAAATAAGATATTCTTTTCTCAGAGGAAACATAATGGTCTTTTCCAACATATATGTCAGTTTGTTTTTTCAGTTTTTTTTCCAATAAATTTATAAAAAGTCCAAAAAATCTAGAAACCAAAACCATTCATCCCAACTTTACAGAAGGAAAAAAGGGACAAATTATGTGGCGCATGTAGCGGCAATTTTGGCTACGCCCCTGGTCACACCCCCAAGCCACACGCCCATTTACCATTTCTTTCTCCCATGGCTGGAGGAGTTGTCAGAGGGGCGCTGGCAGTGAGGGAAGTTTAGCAGACGCTTGAGGCTGCTGGGCATAGACCCAAATCCAGGATTGTCCACTGTATCCGGGGCTGTCCGCTGTATCCGGGGCTGTCCGCTGTATCCGGGGTTTGTCCACTCTATCCGGGGGGCTGTCCGCTCTATCCGGGCTGTCCGCTCTATCCGGGGGCTGTCCGCTCTATCTGGGGGCTGTCCGCTCTATCTGGGGGCTGTCCGCTCTATCTGGGACATGTCCACTGTATCCGGGGCTGTCCGCTGTATCCGGGACTGTCCGCTGTATTCGGGGGCTGTCCACTCTATCCGGTGGGCTGTCCGCTGTATCCAGGGGCTGTCCGCTGTATCCGGGGGCTGTCCACTGTATCCGGGGGCTGTCCACTGTATCCGGGGGCTGTCCACTGTATCCGGGACTGTCCACTGTATCCGGGGCTGTCCACTCTATCCGGTGGGCTGTCCGCTGTATCCTGGTCCATCCGCTGTATCCGGGGCTGTCCGCTGTATCCGGGGGCTGTCCACTGTATCCAGGGGCTGTCCGCTGTATCCGGGGGCTGTCCACTCTATCCGGTGGGCTGTCCACTCTATCCGGTGGGCTGTCCGCTGTATCCGGGGCTGTCCACTGTATCCGGGGGCTGTCCACTGTATCCGGGACTGTCCACTGTATACGGGGCTGTCCACTCTATCCGGTGGGCTGTCCGCTGTATCCTGGTCCATCCGCTGTATCCGGGGCTGTCCGCTGTATCCGGGGGCTGTCCACTGTATCCAGGGGCTGTCCGCTGTATCCGGGGCCTCCGGTGCAGATTCCTGTGTCTCTGGTACAGATCAGTGCTCCCTGGCGGATGGACCGGAGGCCACGAATCTCTGACCTTCCAGCGTCCCCTGCGGCTTTTGCTCCCCCAGGGCCGGAGCGACGTCCTCTGTGCACCCGACTCCTCTCTAGTTGGAACCTGTGGATTATTTCTTGTTCTTCATTCACAGTCGGAGCCGCCAGAACTTTCTCATCTTTCTGTAGCGTCACTATATGACGTCTGGTGTCTGTAAGGCCGTGTTCACACGGTGCAGAAATACTGCGTTTCTTGTTTTCTGCAGGATCCGCACCAATCTGCACAATAACAATCTTCTCCCCCTTATGTGATGAGTTTTTAATGTGTTTTTTATAGGACAGAAAAGCTTTGATTCTTAATAAAGTATGGACACTGATGGTCCTGCAGCAGACACCGGTGGAGTAGTGGGCTGTAAATGCACTACTCCCATCCAAGACTTGAGGGCACAACAGCAACATTGATAGTGAGCCGGGACTCAGGAGTGAGGAGTCCCCGAAGCAGGCTCCAGCTGTCTGCCGTACAAGTAGAGTTCTTGGGAACATCTGTCAGGAGGCACTCCAGTGTAACTCAGTACTAGGAGATCTTCACACTTAAAGGCGCTATAGGGGAGACGTTCAGAAAGGCACATGTTGGCGGAGCGTTGGAAGGGAGCATTCCATCTGACCTGGAGGTTGACTGAGTCCCTGACCCGGAGGACACGGCACGGAGGCAGGCACCTGTGTGTACTACAGACTGTGAGTAAAGCTTTGGAACTACAAGCCCCGGTGTCCTCCATTCATTCCCGTGCCAACACACCCAGCACTGCTACATCTGGGTACCAGCTTCTACACCGCTTGTGCCTCTCCTCTCCCCCTACATCCACACTGCCCTGGGGCTACAGCTCCACCTGTGGGGAGCTTCACCATCTTGGCTGCAACACACCACCAGCCCCAGTGGATCTGTCTGCAGCGTCGGCCTAACATCTCACTTGCCGAGCACCACAGGTGGCGTCACGAACTATTCATCTAGCTACATTTCACATCTTCCTATTACTTGGGTGCCCAGGGCCACGGTCCGGGTCACTGCTGCTGTGACACATCCCACTGATACCAGCCCGGTACCGAGTACCCCACAGCCCTGGGAGGGCGGCCCATTAACTTAGTGGCCATCCCAGTTGGGGAGGAGGTAAGTGGGCTCAGGAAGCAAGTCCCTGGTTGTTAGGCATTTACCATGAAGCTAATGGAGAACTAATAAGTATTGTTGAGAAGGCCACAATTTGGAGAGTGTGTAGCCACAAAAGATTTAAGGGATCAAGAAGATCCAGGAACGAGTTCTACAGAAATTGACCAATACTAATAATTGCCGGAGTGCGGCAATAGAAGGAGAACCAATAAGAAGACGCCTTCCACCATCGGTGACTACCTGCCGTAGCATAGTCAGAGCTGAGGGAGGCGAAATTCCCCTAGAAGGAATGGGCTGTGGGTCAACATGTAAAACTGGACTTCTAACTGTGCGGATTTGGCAGCCTAACAAATCTTGTTGGAAGACTGCAGCGCAGCCAATCAAAAAGCTTTAAGGCTGTTGGCACTTCTGGCCTCATCACAGCCATGCCAACTAACGGCATGGCTGCAACTGGCTGGCACACCATGTGACTCAGCCTGACGCTGTCAAATAAAAAAAAAAAAAAAAATATAAAATAACCGACATGGGGTCCCCCTATTTTGTATAACCAGCTAAGGCAAAGCAGACAGCTGGTGTGGCTATTAATAAGCTCCATGATGCACCAATTCTGGCACTTAGCCTAGGCTCTTCCCGATTGCCCTGGTGCACTTGTGTTGGCATTATACTTTAAGACACCCTTCTCATGGCCTCCATAATGTGTGGGGAACTTACTTTAGAATGACTGCAATGTTGTTAGCCATGTTCTTTATTGACCTCTTCGAATAGTATTTTTATTTTGGGGGTAGGGGCCCAGCTAGGATTTCTGCGTTGGGGGCCCCATGATTTTTTTTGTATGCTTCTACCTGAGAGCTATAGCTTTTTTACTTTTCCATCCCCATCGCAGTATGAGGACTGGTATTCTGCAGGACAAGTTGTAGTGTTGAAGGACATCATTCACTTTGTCGCAATGTACTAGACACTGGGAACAACAATTTCAAGTGCGTTGAACTGGCAAAAAAAAAAAAAATAATAATTTCCCCGTTAACTTTTCAGGTTTACAGCCTTTATTGTGAGGTAAAAATGACATGACAATTCTCCAGGTCAGTACGGGATCCTCGCCAAAAAAAAAAAAAAAAAAAATTTGAAAACTCTGAGAAATATTTCAATTCAATATTTCCTTTACAGCAGCCCAACAGATGAGGATATACTCCACCCTGGGGGTAGATAGGACAGGTGGAAGTTATAGTTTAGCCCTGAGCCTCCACCTCCTTGTACTTTGAGATCTGAGCCGTAGGAGAAGCCCTAGGGATTTTCTTGTTACAGAAGGAATGGTTTAGTATTAAACCTGTTTCCCCAATGTGGAGGCAGCAGGGTACAGCCACAGCCCTGTAACAGTCTAGTAAAAGCTTAAAAATACAGAGGGGAGGAGCTTGGGTCACCATCTATAGAGCGCAATTCTCACTGTCCTATCAGCTCGCAGGGTGGAGAAGATCCGCGTGGGGTTACAGTCTCATTCGTCACTTCCTGTCCAACGGAGTTTTAGCTTTTAGCTTACATTTCTGAAGATATAATAACTCCCCTTTATCCTGGATGTAGTATTTGTGGTGAGTAGAAGAAATGAAGGCATTTTCCAGGAGTATTTTTGGTTTTCTCTGAATGGAGGAAGAGCTGAGGTGTAATAACTGTGAAGCTGCGCTCCTGCTGCCCGGACTGAGAGGTGACAAAGCCACGCGGGGGAAGCCGGACATTTACTGCGATGTGTCCTCCTCTACAGACAGAGCTGATCCAATTCATATGGGGTCGATCTCACCTGTGAACAGGCCTCCCTGGCTGACAGATGTAGCAAAGCTGAGGTTTCCTTAATCACTAACAGGTAAATACAACCTGTTAGTGATTCAGGAAACCTCAGCTTTGCTACATCTGTCAGCCAGGGAGGCCTGTTCACAAGTCGACACTTAAAAGCAACCCGCCATGTTTAGTTACTGCCCTCCAATTGCCACCGTGGCTCAGTTCCGAGTGACGGTTCTCTTCCCCCCCCCCCCCCATGTTAGAAGCCACAGTGTCATGTGGAGAGAGCAGTAGAACTAAACCACACCTTCTCTTCCTTTTCTGTGCTATGGGATAGGACCGTCAGGGAAGGCATGGCTTCAACTTATCACTGCTCTCCACATGACATTGGTTATTTCCTCAGCCACAAAATGCGTGAGAAAGTTACTAGTCTGGCCCAGAGTAGAGTACCCCTTTAAGCAATAGCTTTACCATAAGGGCATGGAATCAAAACACTGACCAACAGCACGTCTTCAGATTGAAAACCGCTCTTGACATTAGTTCTGCTTCGGCACTGAAGTATACCCTGAATTAAAGTGCTTGGCTATTTCTCAATGCCAATGGGTTTTTAGCTGAGAACAGTGTCTTATTCTGGATGACCAGACCTTTACCCATCTAGTGTTAGTTCATAAAAGCTTTAGTCCTAAATCCTCATTTAAAGATTTTGTGGCACAGACCCAAAATAGAAATTGAAGCCAGGACATCATGGCGAACAGCTCCAAAGATGAACGCCTCCTCACCAACTTGCCATAATTCACACAAGTTATGGCTAAGGATAGAGAGAGTATCCTCCAACACTTGGAAGAAAATACATTTTGAAAGTGGAAACCATTTTGGGTTCAGGATGCTGTGCCAAGCTTCAAATAAGATAAAGAGCATGGTTTCCAACCACCAAGATTTTCAGAATTAAAGGATGCACAAACTGCGAGTTTTTAAATATGCATTTAATACATTGGTGTAAAGCTTACATCATAGGAACATATTACCAGACATCACCAGAGACCTTAGAGAGCCATCAAAGCTTAGAAGCGCATTTACTATAATAGAGCAAAACTACAGAGAAGATGCGATTAGTGGAAAGTTAAATGGTTGGTGGAAGCACAGATCATGTCTTGCCCCAGTATCACATTCATAGAGCACCAAGAACTGGAGGAACCAACACTGATCTTCTGCCAATGAGAC
This sequence comes from Dendrobates tinctorius, assembly GCF_039654945.1. Classification (NCBI taxonomy): domain Eukaryota; kingdom Metazoa; phylum Chordata; class Amphibia; order Anura; family Dendrobatidae; genus Dendrobates; species Dendrobates tinctorius. The sequence goes on from NW_027361819.1 coordinate 4,288,251, forward strand.
ATCTATAGCTGGGACCAGACCACTGGCGAATACGTGAACTTGTCACAGAAGTAATAAGGATCCCCAGAACACCTGATCAGTGGTCACATCACTGCCAAACAAACATCTTAGTTCTGCTATTGACCAAAGAATGATAATCCAGGAGAAGAGTTCATGAATTCTGAGTCCAGAGGATGGCTTTGTAGGACGGTCCCATGTCCTCATCACAATATGCTTTCAGTGAGACTGATGGAGCCTAAATGAAGGAAGACAAAACTCAGTTTCTGGATTATTACATAGGAGCTCTCAATAGCAGTTTGATAAGTTAGATGTAAAGAGGAAAGATGACTTAGTATAGAGGGCAAGACAAGGCTTAATTATATATTGCTTGGATTTCATTGCTGGGAGGAGCCATGAGCCTGTGAGTCCTACTGACACCACCCACACTGCCGATTGGCTGCTCTCCTCAGATGAGTATACATGTGACGGGTCAGCAGGACTCAGGCTCACTAGTGGTCCGGACAGCAATTTAGACATACACATGGATTCACCTGATTAAAGCTGTTTATTTTGTAGCTGTGGAAATTACTTACAGTTCTTGTGTTACTGATCCTAGGAGATATTAAACATTTCCTTTAAGCTGTTGAGGGCATCTTCTCCAGTCATTACCTTCCAGTCTTCAGGCAGTCTTGCAGGTTCTGCATAAAATTCTTTAGCAAATTCTCTGTTAAATTTGGCGAAAATGAATTTCCAGTAATCTGAGGACTTAATGCTGGGGTCGGGTTGGATGGTCCAGTCTGGATAGTACGTGCGATACTCTTTGTATAGGTGAAGTTTACAACCAGTGTCTAAATTACTGAATGAATTTTCAGACACAACAGATGACGTACAAATGTCGGTCACTAATTTTTTTCCTCTTTCCCATCTGTAATGTCCTAAACCTTGAGGTCTATGGACAGATGCAAAGTGTTCGGTATGGTCGGCACCTTCAGCCTCACAGGGGACTTTACAGAATGGACACTGATGTCCACATCCAATCACCTTACTGAACAGCTCATCCTGAGGCTTCAGCTTGAGTTTGGAGAGCAAGTCTGGGAAAGTCATGGACTTAAGCTGTGCCAAGATCTGTTGTTGTGTAGATGCAAGAAAATCCTGACTACTAGTGGAGAACTGACGAACATCAATTGTGTTATTGAAAGCCGTGATTGCCATTGCTTCCGGTGAAATCACAAGCTTTTCATCCAACGCCTTCTGGACATTTTCTAAGAATCGAGGAATGTCTTCACTCTCCAGAATGGTCTCATCTCTAAGGACGTCCTTCACATCTTTGAGGACCGAGCTGATGAGAACTGCCTGTAATGGTTGTAGAGTTGCTCGCTCCTCATACATTTCTTTAATTTTATTTTGGATCCATTCTTTACAGAAGGTTTCATAAAATTTTGTATATTCAACATATTTTTTCAAAGACAATTCATCCAGTAAGTCCTTCAGTAGACTGTACTGGAAAAAGCTTCGACTTTTGAATATTTGGTTGCTTGAATCCTCTAAAATGTCATCCACCATCTTCTTCCCCAGATGACTGTAAACGTAATCGATTATTGCGGGGCTTAGACACTTTGTGCAGAACTGTTTGACTCTGCTTTGTGATTCATCTTTTGCTTTAAAAACATCAAGAAATACAGTCAGATAATCCGGCTTCAGGTTGTCCAGACACGTTTTAGGGTCGTTCCTTTCTATAAAACGATCGTGCATCTGTTGAAATCTGGTTGATGCTTTTCTAAAAATAAAGAGCTTGATATCCAACTCAAACTGCAATGTGAAGTGGAGATTTTTATTATGTTCATCTTCAAGTTTTCTATTAATCATCTGCAGAGTTTCCTGGCAATAAGTGTCATCATAGTCCTCATTGGTGTTCTCCATCTCGCTGACGTTTCTGTCGCACATTTCTATAAGTGAAGTAGCAAGATGATCAAGCTCGTCATAAGATTCTTTTTTTTTCCCAGCCATTTGTTCCCATATTTTCGAAAACCAATGCAGATCTATATGGCTTTCATAAATAATAAAGTTACTGTGTTGATCAGCCAACGTATTCTCAGCCAACAACGCTTCATTTATATCCGGTCCTTTGTGGCTCATGTCATTTCTAAGTTGTCGGAGAATCGCATCACTCACTTTACATCTCTCCAGTTTCTCAATTTGTAAATCTGACAGAGTCTTCTCCCACATGGCATTAAATTCACGTTTTACTTCTTCATCTCTCAGTTCATGGTCCTTCTCTCTGCAGGTTTTCAAGAGTCCATCAATTTTCTCTTCAATCAACGCCTGGTACTTCTTCTTGATGTCCCGAATCTTTAGTTTCCCCTTTTGAATAGAAAGTGTTTTTCGATACTTGTCTATCGCATTTCTCCTGAGCTCTCTTCTTAGACCTGTAATGCTCTTTTTAAAATCTTCCCGATGTCTTTCTATCAAATTAAGGTTTTCCAAATCCCCTTCATAATATTTCTCCAACAGGTCGATCATTTTCTTCTCCTCTTTATGCAGCAGTTGATCCAGATCTTTGATTGTCTCGTTGGTGTTTTCATCAAAATTGTGAGTCGGTTGATTCTTAATGTTCGTTTCTTTCCTCATTACCCAATTATGGACCTCTTTAGTAAAATGCCATTCCCACTGAGAGAACTGCATCGACAGCTTATTATAAGCTTCAGCCACCAGACTGTTCCTGAAGCTGAAGATGAATTTCTCATTTTTGACAGCATTCCACAAGTTTTTCACCCACTTACAAAAGTCTGGTATTCTTAAAGCCTTGTCTAGTGTCTTGGTTTGTAGGAATTCTAACAGATATTTTTTAAGTTCTGAAACGTGTTCACTGTACCCAGAGTTTACAGGAGCCATTGGTGGGACCCCCTGCCACAGCCCGGGGATGTACCAGCTGTGTTTGTCCAAGTCATAGTCCATGACATCACTGAATTTGTCAAAGCCACTTTTCTTTTCCATTTTTGCAGCCACTTTTGTCATTTCATTTAATTGTTCTAGGAGTTTCTTCCGGTCTCTAATATTCTTGTCATGTGCGGACACGTCGCTCACGTTCTGATGGACAAACTGGCAATTTGGTTTCTTGCCAACTTCTTTCATCCTTAGAAATGCATGGACAACTATCTGTAAAATATCCTTCATCTCTGTGGTATTTTCCATGGCCATATTCACTATAGTGATGTCACTCAGCCCAACCACGAGTGTGGCCAACTCATTGTCATGTTCATAACTGTCCTCCAGAGAAAACAATTCAGGAGCCTTCAACCCTTCAGTGTCGATCACCAGAATAAATTCACAACCCATCATCTCCTGAAAGTTCTCCTTCACTTTAATGAGAGTCATGAAGGCTCCTCGTGTGCATCGTCCACTGGCCACAGGGAACTGTAGACCAAACATGGTGTTCAGGAGGGTGGACTTCCCTGTACTCTGCACTCCCAGCACAGTTATCACCCTCATCCTGCATTGTCCTCCAGTCTTCTTGTTCAGCTTAGTCAGGACATCAGTTATCCATTTTAAGGGAATATTGGAGGCATCTCCATCAATCAGCTCCAATGGAAACCCATCCAACAAGAGATCCGCAGCAGTGCCTGGAAGGTGACGGAACCTTTTAGCAGATTCATTTTTTACTGTAGAATATTCAGCTTCATAAAACTGTCCTAACTCACGAATAAAATGCTCAATACCTAATGAACTCTCGGAAATTCTCTTGTCAAGCTGCTTCAGTTCTTGGGCATTGTCTGCTGCATAAGATTGGTTGCATATCTCTTTATATTCAGCTTGTAGCTTGGATACATTTATTCTTGCAATTAAATCAAGCTCAAACTTCATCCATTTAAGAAAATATTGTTTCTCATCTCTAGATAAATGTGCAAGTACATTAATAAATAGAGTCATGGCTCCAGGGAGAGCATGCTTATTTTGTTCACTATGAAGTAAATGACGTTTTGCCTTTATCTTTGACCGATATATTTCCTGATCTTCTCCACCTTGTTTTTTCATTCTGCAGAATTCCTTTTCTAATGTAGACAACTTTTTCCACAGGTCTCCTTGCAGGGTTAAGCTTTCATTCTTAAACCTTTCTACACTTTCTATCATTGAGGTGATGTTCAGAGCATAGTCGCTTGTTCTCAGAAATTCGGGAGAAGCTTCGTCTATATGGATGTTAAGATCAGAGACTTCTTTAGTAATACCTTTTACTTTTACTAGTTTAGGATTTTTTCTCAGTAGACCATTAATGATTTTTTGAACCTTGTTCATGAACTCTGCATCGTTCATGGTGGATGATTTTAGAACAACATTAGCTTTCTCAATCTTTAGGAGAGACATTAGGTTTTGCATGTGTTGCTTTGTCTCTGGGTCAACACCTTTGTCTTTACCCGGAGTGACAATGAAATAAAACTTTGTGTCAGAGGGACTGAAGGAGGATAGTAACCTGAATTGTCTCTCACACATACCATCAATAAATATGAAGGTGGCTGATGAGATCCGAGTGAGGAAGGTGAACTGCTCCCAGTTGGACTCCAGGTCTCCACGTAGATTGGCCACAGCAATCGGCTCTGGGAAGGCATCAGATTTCCCACAAGGAAAGTACCAGGACATTTCCACCAGCCCGTCAGATATCTTCCTCTCAATGTTTCCTCCATCCATGTTGTCATGTATGAAAAACTCATGATGTTGTTGAGCTGGGTTAAGAACTTGGTTTAAGATCTTAGATTTGGATAACTTATTTGGCCCCAACCTGACAAATGAGAAGATCGGCATCTCAATATTCACCACGTTGTCTTCTCTGAACCCTTTACTATCTGCTAGAGACTGAGGTCTCCATTTCTTCACAATATCTCTCATTGCCCAACGCATGAAGATGGATCCTGAACCATCACCAGAGGGAAGCAAAAGAGGAACTGGAAACTGGCACATGGACATTTTGGATACGAGTTCTTGCTGGAGACATTCATCTGAACAGCTGAGGACAGCGCACAGAACATCCAGAGGGTGAATAGATTTCGATTTCTGATTTTGCATAGTTTTACTGGTGAACAAATCCAATGACTCATCATCTGCACTTGATCCCAGGTTTAATAGGTCATCAAGTTCTGTTTTTCTTGCATTTCTGTGCAAAGCTATAATATTCATTAGGAAATGTCCAGGAAGGTCTGCTGTGGTTTTAGGCTTCTGATAATGTAGATTTTCTGGACCGATGCTCAAAATGTCCCTCAGCGTAAACTTTGAATTTCTAGACTTCTCCATTCCCAGTTCAACCAGGAGCTCCTTAAATGTTTTTTGTTTGCCTATAAAAAAAAAAAAAAAAAAAAAAAAAAAAATTACAAATCGTCTAAAGTTAGTATTTGATGCACCAAGTATATAATAAAAAAAAAAAAAAAAGTTATCCAGACCCCTTTAGTTTTTCTAACTCCATTTCTGTAGCTTACCACCATTTGTCATTTCAATAAGCCAACAGCAGAAAGGCTCGTCGTCCCATCTGCTCTGTCCCACAGACTAGTTCTACCAATACTGCCCCCACCATCTGTTCATTGCCATAAATGCGTTCAGAGCTCTCCTCCTACACAGTGTGCAGAGTTATGAACTTTGTATTTTTCTTGTCATTTCATTATTGCTCATCTCCATTCTTGGAAGTCCAGAGGGTTACTAAACAATATATAATAAAGCAACAGTTTTGTCTTGACAATCTGGGTGCAGAAATATTCTGCAACTAAAGTGTAAAGTTTCCATTTTTTAGAGAATAAGGAGCCAAAACAGCTCAATGAACAAAACCCATTTCTGACATTTCCACAGATCTCAAGATGAGAGAATATATATATTAGGAAAAAAACAAAACAAAATACCAGTAGTGATGATTGCCTTGGACAAGACTATTAACACTGTAGTGCCTACCTCAATAAACATGTGTCACGAATAAAGTCATGCCGGCTCAGACGATGCCCAGATTAACAAGGTCCGCGTCACATGTTGAAGAACCAGGACGATCTGATAAATGGGCTATTGGAACAAACCATTCATGGCCAAGGCACGAGAATCTGGATCTGATGAAATGCTACTATAACAGCAGACCAAGTGAGAGGATATATGAAGCGTATGAGGAAATCTGGATGTGGATACAAGACCTGCATGTCCACTGAGAAACAACTAGTCACCCAACATTTCAATGTCAAAGAAAAAGGCCATTATCACAACTTGAGATTGATGAACTGCACTGCAGATCCACCTAACATGAAGACCCGGAAGAACATGTGCAACTCCCTGAAGATCCTGATCCAAGCCTGCAACCAGAGAGGACTGCAGCCGATCTGAAACAGAAGATCTTAGATAAAAATTAATACCAAAGATAGACAATTGGGTCACCCTCCCAGGGCAGCGGGGTACTTGATACCAGGTCGGTGCAAGGGGGGGGGGGGGGAACGTGTCACAGCAGCGGTGACCCGGTCCATGGCCCTGGGCACCCAAATCAATGGTGGTTTTCAATGTAATAGTTTGTGACGCCACCTGTGGTGTTCGGCAAGCGAGATGTTAGGCCGACGCTGCATGCAGATCTGCTGGGACTGATGATATGGTGCAGCAAAGATGGTGTAGCTCCCCACAGGTGGAGCTGTAGTCCCAGGGCAGTGTAGCTGTGAGATTAGAGGAGAGGCACGAATGGTGTGGAGAATGGTACCCAGGTGTAGCAGTGCTGAAGGTTTTAGCACACAAATGAATGGAGGACACCAGGGCTTGCAGTTTCAAAGCTTTACTCACAGTCCGCGGTGCACACTGGTACCTGCCGTGTCCTCCGGGGCAGAGACTCAACCTCCCGGGCAAGTCAGGACTCTCCTCTCCAACACTCCGCCAACATGTACCCTTCTGAATGACTCCTCTATAGCGCCTTGTGGTGTGAAGCACCCCAGTACTTAGTTACCCTGGAAAGCCTCTTACTAGATGTTCCCTAGAACTCTCCTTGTACGGCAGACAGCTGTAGCCTACTTCGGGGACTCGCCCTCTCCCGAGCCCCAGCTCTCCATACAATTTCTGTTGTGCCCCAAGTCTTGGATGGGAGTAGTGCATTTACAGCCTACTACTCCACCAGTGTCTGCTGCAGAACCATAAGTGTCCATACAACCTCGGGGACCGGGCCCCAGCCTTGCACTGAGAACCTATAGGCAGGGTTCCTCTTCCAACCCACGTCTCCTCTGTTCTCTCTACTCCTTGGTTCTGTAGTGGTCTCTCTTTCCTATGGAATCTTAGGCTACAGTTCTAAGTCTTTCTCCTTCTCTCGGACCCGTCCTCAGACTCTCCCGACTGTCCTTCTCCCGCCTGACCTCCCAGACTGACTTCAGACTGAACTGTAATTCTAAACCTTCCCAATCTTTTATATGGATCTCAACTCCACCCACCTCCCAGCACATCCAGTGTTCCAAGCAGGGAACCACCAAAGGTGCTCTGCTACTCTAAACACTGAGCCGCAATGTGGTTGTGCAGAACTACCCTGTTGTGTTGGAGCGTGGAAAGGAGTTTCCAACTTTCCCAGACGGTGGGGCACTACACCTTAGGAGAAGGTGCAGTACCTCTGTGGCGACTGAGCCTCAGGGGCACCACACTGCCAAGGCTCAGCTGAAACACCAGACAGTATGATAGAAGATGCGAATAGAGCATTTTTATCAATACCTACCACAACTCAAACTAATGTACTGATCTATGCTACTGCCTCATCAATCATGGAAATGCTTGACTATACAATCAGCAAGAAAAGTACATGCCCCCTTGGAAAAGGAGACTGGAGACAAAGATCAAGGTGACACAAAGGGAAGTCAGCCAACTAAGAAATACAGAAGGGTGTAAAGATCAAGAATAAGACCAAGCTGGACAAGTACAGAGGCCTGACCCCAACTGAGGCCCTAGAGACTGCTAAACAGAGGCTCACCGCACTCGCTGCAAGACTAGGGAGATACAATAGAGAAGCTGAGGCCAAGAAGATAAATGCTCTTTTCTCCAGAGAACTATGCAAGGTGTACTCCCAACTACAGAGGAACAGCACAAAGGCTGCAACTCCACCAATAGCAGAGACTGAATACTGGAGGAACAGATGGGAGAACACCAGTGCAACATGGCTGCAAGATCTGAGAATGAAACAGCAACCACCTAGAGCAAGTACCAGTCACCATTACAGAAGCGGACATCCAACAGCGGGTCAAGAACATGAAGAGCTGGACAGCACCTGGCCCAGACATGATCCTCACCTACTGGCTAGAGAAACATCAGTACATGAACACATGGCAAATCAGATAAACCAACTGCTAGAAGAAGGCCACCACACACAGGGGCGTATCCAGGGGGGGGCAGCCGGGGCATATGCCCCGGGCGCAGCTGTCAGGGGGCGCCATCTGGCCGCCTGATGCGGCAGTCCAAGGAGGAGAGTCGAGACTCCCCGTCAGCGGCATTCTGCCGCCCCCACACTCAGATGATTCTCCCGTTCTCTGTCTGAGCCGGCTGTCAAACTGACAGCTGGCGCAGAAAGTGCTGCGCGTCGGTGTACTAGCGTCTTCAGACGCCAGTACATACATGTGACTGTCTGTCAAATCACTTGTTCTGTAAGCGCCAGTGCCGCGGTGTCTCACCGCCGCTGGCACTTCCGCATCAATGAAGCACCAGCAGCGTGATCAGGTCACATGATCACACTGCTGACGTCACACGCCGGCGGCCGGCTCTTCAGAGGCGAAGACTCAGGCAGGGAGGCAGGGGGGGGGACGCTAGCGGCTATATGGAGTCAGTGCAAGGGAAGATTGGGCCCAGACAGTGTGTGAGGAGCAAGGCCATGGATGGTGCAGACATATTCATGTGGTGTGGTGGAGAAAGATGAACATATGGGGGGGAAGGAGAAACCTAAGGACATTATGGGGGAACCTGAAGATCTTATGGGGGAAACCTGAGGACATTATGGGGGAACCTGAAGATATTATGGGGGGGGAACCTGAGGACATTATGGGGGGGGACCTGAGGACATTATGGGGATAAGGGAACATAATGTGTGGGGGGATTTTGAGTGGGGAGGGGAAAACAATGTGTGGGGGGATTTGGAGTAAGGATATTTAATGTGTGAGGATTTGGAGTGGGGATGGGGGATACTTGTGTGTGGGGAGATTGAGGACATAAATGAAGAGTATGTATGAGGGCATGTATGAGGAAACAGTATGGGGGGATGGGTGCAGGCACAGTATGGCGAGTGGGTGATGGGTGCAGACAGTATAGGGAGCCAAGCGGGTAAATGCATGTGGACACATTATGAGTAGCGATGGAAAAAAATCTATGTGGACACAATATGGGGAGTGAGGGTGATGGGATGTGTGCAGACACAGTATGGGGAGTCAGGGGGTATGTGTGAGCAGACAGTATAGAGTGTGAGGGGGTAATAATATGAGGAGACAGTATGGTGAACAGGGGGATGTTAGAGGAGACAGTATGAGGAGGGAGGGGAATAGTGTGAGGCAACAGTATATTGCAGATATTTTTATTTCGGAGCATTATAATGACACTTCTATCTTTAAGGGCATCATGTGGAGATTTGCTGCAGAAGACCGGAGAAGATGGAAGTCTGCAGAGGCCGCTGTGGATGAGAAAACTCATCAAGGGGTCTGGACAAGAAGAAAAGAACAACTCCAGAGACGTCATCTATAAGGTACCTGGATGTAAATATTTGTGATACTAATTCTCATGTTTTTATTTGTCAGGAGCATTACAGGGGTTGTCCAGGTTTGTGCTGAGTCTGCAGACATTCTATGTGACTGCAGACTTCTGAATTCTCACAGTGCTCACTGAACGTGGTTAGGATTCTCTCGTGCCGGTAATTTACATACATGCGGTCACATGCTGACTAGACATGTGTGGCCTCACTCAATGATAATGACAGAGCGAGGCCGGGCACGTCTAGTCAGAATGTGGCCAGAAGTATATAAATCACATACTTGTGCTGACATGACCGTGTACTCTTGCCACCGGTACGGGAGAATCCTAAGTGTGCAGTGCATTTGTTGTGAGAATTCAGAAGCTGCAATGTCAGGATTCAGCTCTGCAGGCTCCAGTAGTTATCACATGGACACTTCACTATGAAAATCGCATACTTATGGTCTTGTGATGAGCTTCTCTTCCTGCTTCTTTCAGTTTTTCATTGAACATTGAGATCATTAGGGAGAACAGCTCGTCAGTACATGACTAAGGTTGGAAATCGCTTATGTACTGGGGAAGGGGGGGGGGGGGGGGCGGCCGAACCGACTTCTTGCCCCGGGTGCCAGAAAGCCTAGATACACCTCTGACCACACAGGTTGGCTAACACAAGGAACAGTGCTGATCATGAAGGATCCTCACGAAAGGAACAGTTCCATCTGGCTACCGCCCGATAACCTGCCTTACAACATGGAAACTCCTGTCAGGCATCATAGCCACCAAGATACAGAACCATATGAACCAGTACATGAATCCAGCTCAGAAAGGCATTGGGACCAACACCAGAGGCTCTAAGCACCAGCTCCTAGTAGATTGGTCTGTCTGGATCTTGAGTGACTGCTCTATCTCAGCACAGCCTGGACTGACTACAGGAAAGCCCATGACTCAAATGCCACACACGGATCTGTGAATGCTTGGCTCTCTACAATGTCAACAGGAAATTAAGAACCTTCCTCAAACTCAATGGGGCTATGGAAAAACATTGGAAGTCAACTCAAGACAACTAGCGCAAATGGCCATCAAATGCGGCATATACCAAGGTGATGCACTGTCCCCATTGCTGTTCTGCATAGGCTTGAACCCCCTCAGTTAGTTAATTACAGAGTCTGGCTATGGATACAAAGTTCAAGAGTGGAAGCACCATCAGCCACCTCCTCTACATGGATGACAAAGTTATATGCGAAAAACGAATGAGATATCAATATCTAACAAACCGAACATTCAGTGTCTGCCTCTCCCACACCACCTCCTCACCTTGCCCCCTGTGTCAGTGTTCCTCAAGGCTCAGTTCTAGGACCCCTACTCTTCTCCATCTACACCTTCAGCCTGGGACAGCTCATAGAATCCCACGGTTTGCAGCATCATCACTAAGCTGATGACACAGATTATTATTTATTATAGCGCCATTTATTCCATGGCGCTTTACATAATACATACAAGTACAGTAATCTTAAACAATACAAGTCACGACTGGTACGGGATGAGAGGACCCTGCCCGCGAGGGCTCACAAGCTACAAACGCAGATCTACCTATCTGCACTTGATCCTCACCTCCTTACCAAAATCCCACAGTGTCTGCTTTTTCAGCTTTCTTCTCTGCTCACTTTCTACAACTGAACTTGGACAAAACAAAAATTCATAATCTTTCACCCCCCACCCCCCATCTCACTCTACCCCTCCACCAGACCCATCCATCAATGTCAATGGCTGCTCACTTTCCCCAGTCCTGCACGCTCGGTGCCTTGGGGTGATCCTCGACTCTGCCCTCTTTCAAGCCACATAGCCAAACCCTTGCTTCCTCCTGCCATCTCAAACTCAAAAATATTTCCTGGATCTATGCATTCCTTGACACCACAAAAACACTAGTGCACACCCTTATCTCGCCTACCATAGAAACCTTCAAAGAGAACTTGAAGACCCACCTCTTCTGACAAGCCTACAACGATCCTCAGTCTACAGAACCGCCGTACGACCAGCTCTACCTGCTCCTAGAGAATCCTCACCCATCCCTTGTAGACAGCCCTTGCGGGCAGGGTCCTCTCCCCTTCTGTACTTGTGTCTTGTATATTGTACTTTTCTATATTTACCCCTTTTCACTTGTAAAGCGCCATGAAATAAATGGCACTATAAAAATGTATAGTTCACTGATCCACCTGACAAGGATCTACAGTGAAGACATCGGGATGTCCTTCGGACTGGAGACGTGCAGCCGGTGGGTAAAGTGAGGCAAGGTAGTCAAGACTGAGTGGAGTTACCAGAAGGGCATGTAGCAGATGTACAGACATGCTACAAGGACCTAGACATCCCACAGGGATACAGTAACCATGATGAGGAGGCAAGGAAAGCAGCAACATTCAAATATCAAAAGGTAAGACAAGTCCTGAAGAGCCAGCTCAATGGGAAGAATAAAATTCACACCATCAATACATATGCCATGCCAGTTATCAGATACCCTGCTGGCATAGTGTGCTGGCCAAAAGAATAGATGGAGGCTGCAGATGTAACGACACGAAAGCTCCTCACAATGCATGGAGGTCTCCACCCCAAGTCTAGCACCCAAAGATTGTATACCAACAGAAAGGAGGGTGGTCGAGGCTTGATAAGCATCTAAGCCACCATCACAGATGAAACAAGGAGTATTCAGGAATACATCAGAAGAATCGTACCAAAAGATGAGATGCTGATAGAAAGCCTAAGGCAACAACAAGTCTGGAAACAGGATCATGAAGCGCCATGGCTAGACAAGCCACTGCATGGGATGTACCATCGACAGAAAATGGTGGTGGTTGACATGGAGACGTCCTACCAATGGCTGGAGAAAGCTGGACTCAGACAGCACAGAGGCGCTAATCATAGCAGCACAAGAGCAAGAACTAAGTAACAGATCCATAGAAGCAGGAGTCTACCACACAAGACAAGACCCAAGGTGCAGACTATGCAAAGAAACCTCAGAACCAGTCCAACACATAGTGGCAGGATGCAAAATGCAAGAACAGCATATACTGAATGCCACAACCAAGTAGAGGAAATTGTATACAGGAACATCTGCACAGCATATGGGCTAAGACCCCTCAAGACCAGGTGGGAGACCCAAGAGAAAGTGGTGGAGAATGAAAAGGCTAAAATCCTGTGGGACTTCAAAATCCAGATGGATAAGCAGGTGTTGGCTAACCAACCAGACATTGTGATAGTAGACAAGGATCAGAAGACAGCAATGATAATAGATGTTGCTGTCACTTGGCACTGCCACATCAGAAAGAATGAATATGAGAAGCTGGAGAAAAACCAGGGCCTCAAAGGAGAACTGGAGAAGATGTGGAAGGTGAAGGCCACAGTGATTTCAGTGGTGATAGGAGGACTTGGAGCAGTGACTCCTAAGTTGGAAGAATGGCTACAACAGATCCCAGGAGCAACAGCTGAGCTCTGTCCATAAAAGCGCAATGCTGGGAACAACTAAGAGCCTGTGCAGAACCCTCAAACTCCCAGGCCTCTGGTAGAAGATCTGAGAATGAGGAAGGACAACAAAGACCACCCCAGTGGGGGAGAGAAGGAAGTTTTTAATTATGTATTATATATTTCTGACCCTCCTCAGTGTGATATAGTATATAGTAATATGGCCACTTTGTTCTCTCTTGATATTCGCTTTGAGAAACTGCTGCGAGTCACCACTGCTGGTGAAATCACAGATCTGTGGTGATCGAGCTTTGAGGTGGACCTGCCCATCTGGAATCAAGTGGCTGACATATCACTTTCTAGCACCCTGGTTGAATACTTGTTTATACGCATCAATAACGGCCATTGTTGGGTTCAATAAATGCCGTGACAGACCTTCATCCAACAGCAAGGCTCATGTCATGAGTGGTCTTTTTGCATGACAGCCATCAGCACAGAAGGCCAAGGCCTTGTTTCAGCCTGGAGGCTCAGAGCTTTGGGAGCGGCACAAGGCAGTTATCCATGTTCCCTCACAATTTCCTGAACACTTTTTAAACTGTTCTTAATGCGGCCAAGAGACAAGATTGTAAGTGGGTGTAGCCGAGACGTACGTTTATTTTTGCCATGGTGGACATACCACACAGCATCACCGAGGCAGTTACCAGGCAGATTGCTTGGTGGGTGGAGCCTCCAGGTGACCTATAAATAGCTGTAATAGTTTTTCCAGTCAGTGTTTCAGCAAGGGCCCCAGAAGGCAGCCACCAGCCCAGCCAGGGCCCCGCCAGAGGGCAGCCACCAGCCCAGCCAGGGCCCCGCCAGAGGGCAGCCACCAGCCCAGCCAGGGCCCCGCCAGAGGGCAGCCACCAGCCCAGCCAGGGCCCCGCCAGAGGGCAGCCACCAGCCCAGCCAGGGCCCCGCCAGAGGGCAGCCACCAGCCCAGCCAGGGCCCCGCCAGAGGGCAGCCACCAGCCCAGCCAGGGCCCCGCCAGAGGGCAGCCACCAGCCCAGCCAGGGCCCCGCCAGAGGGCAGCCAGTGAACATGTGAGGAGATTATTTTTTCCCCCCTTCCAGTGGGCAGAGTAGAGATGGACCGACCAGAAGCCTTTGGATTGCATGAGAACTTGGACCCTTCAGGAAGATGGCATTCGTTGGTCTGCACAGCACCCTTAGGCTACCAGAATACTATGCTGTGGACACAGGAGGAGTACAGGCTGGGAGAGTAGTCCCCTATAATGGAGAATGGAAAACTGGAACCCTACAACATAAGGAAGGCCAGAGGAGGCCAGGATATGGGGGTCTGCTGGGGAACATCACCCTTGTGGGATAGAAGTAGACTATTGTGTCAGCTTGGATAACAGGATGAGCTCTGTTCACACTCGCCGTTTATCACGCCTCATATGTGCCGTTTCCTGCATCTGTCTAAGTGTTGCCCGTCTGAGGAACTTTGTCATCTGCACATGTAATACAGCTGAAAATATTACTAGTATCCATATGACCGCTGCAGCCAATTACTGGGCTCAGTGGTAATTCCCATAAGCCCCCAAAACGCTGAGTCTAGTTCTTAGAAAGCATTGTAACACCAAATCGTACCAGCATGTAACTGGGTCGCCCTCCCAGGGCTGTGGGGTACTCGGTACCGGGCCAGTGTCAGGGGGATGCGTGTCACAGCAGCGGTAACCCGGTCTGTGGCCCTGGGCGCTCAAATCAATGGTGGTTTTGTGGTTAATGTAATAGTTTGTGACGCCACCTGTGGTGTTTGGCAAGGGAGGTGTTAAGCTAGCGCTGCATGTAGATCCGCTGGGACTGATGGTGTGGTGCAGCAAAGATGGTGTATCTCCCCACAGGTGAAGCTGTAGTCCCAGGGCAGTGTAGGTGCAATGGATGAGGAGAGGCACAGAATGGTGTGGATGCTGGTACCCAGATGTAGCAGTGCTGAAGGTGTTAGCAACGAATGAATGGCGGACACCAGGACTTGCAGTTTCAAAGCTTTACTCACAGTCCGTGGTACACACTGGTGCCTGCCTCCACGCTGTGTCCTCCGGGGTAGAGACTCAATCAACCTCCCGGGCAAGTCAGGGCTCTCCTCTCCAACATGTACCTTCCTGAACGACTCCGCCAATGCGCCTTGTGGTGTGAAGCACTCCAGTACTTAGTTACCCTGGAATACCTCCTTACAGATGTTCTTAGAACTCTCCTTGTACGGCAGACAGCTGTAGCCTGCTTCGGGGACGCCTCGCTCCCGGCTCTGTGTTGCTGTTGTGCCTCAAGTCTTGGATGGGAGTAATGCATTTACAGCCTACTACTCCACCGGTGTCTGCTGCAGAACCATAAGTGTCCATACAACCTCAGGGACCGGGCCCCGGCCTTGCGCTGAGAACCTATAGGCAGGGTTCCTCTTCCAACCCACGTCTCCTCTGTTCTCCTACTCCTTCGTTCCGTACTTGTCTTTCTCTCCTATGGAAGCTTAGGTTGCAGTTCTACATCTCTCTCCCGTGCCAGCTGGCTCAGGTTACTGAGGCAGCTGCAGCACTCCTTCCTCCATCCCTTCTTCCAGGGATCCTCTCCTGTCTGAGTGACTTCCTACTCCACTGACCTCCAATTCTAAACCTTCCCAACCTTTTATATGAATCTGAACTCCACCCACCTAACAGCACATCCAGTGTTCCATGCAGGGAACCACCAAAGGTGCTCTGCTACTCTCTAAGCACTGAGCCGCTATGTGGTTGTGCAGAACTACCCTGTTGTGTGGGGTGCGAGTGTTGGAGTGTGGAAAGGAGTTCCCAACTTACCAGGATGGTGGGGTACCACACCTTAGGAGATGGTGCAGTACTTCTGTGGCGACTGAGCCTCAGGGGCGCCACATAACTCACTGAAGGATTTCGCTCTGCTCACCAGTTTATCATGAGATTCTCACATTCCCAGCCACATACAGACTAGCTTTTCTTCCTGCTTCTCAGTGAGGCACGGGCTGTAATGTTTCACTGAACATTTAGAGAATGATGAAGAGCAGCTCATCAGCACGTGACCAAGTGTGCAAGTCACATATGAGTGGTCACTTGTCTAATCAAACATATACCGTGTATAGGAGGAGGCTCCAAACTGAAAACCTAGATCTGGCTCCGATTCAGGATGATGGAGAAACTTCAGAAACCAATTTTATTATCCCAAAAGTATTTTTTTTCTTCATGCCATGCAAACAAAGTCCATTATTCAGGTGGAAGAATTCAAAATAATGGATGAGACAAAGGTCTCCTCCTCTACATCCAATGGTGGTGACACTTCCCCCCCCCCCCCCCATCAAGATTGAAAATCTTTCAAAATCGATTAGGTCATGGGACCAGATTGATAGGAGGGAGCTCCGGCGTCCTCCATTAGGGGATCTAGAGCCGTAAAGTGGATGTGCCGTAATAAGACAATGGTGGCTGCATGAAAGTGGGTCGCCCTCCCAGGGCTGTGGGGTACTTGGTACCGGGCCGGTGTCAGCGGGATGTGTCACAGTGGCGGTGACCCGGTCCGTGGCCCTGGGCGCTCAAGTAATGGGGGAATTGAAATGGTGGAATGTGGTTGAATAGTTCGTGACGCCACCTGTTGTGTTCAGCAAGGGAGGTGTTAAGCCGATGCTGCATGCAGATCCTCTGGGACTGATGGTATGGTCCAGCAAAGATGTAAAAGCTCCCCACAGGTGAAGCTGTAGCCCCAGGGCAGTGTAGATGTGGTTGGCACGGGGATGTAGCAGTGCCGGAAGGGTTGGAAGCAGACAGACACAGCGGGGTGCAATTTCTGTACCTTTACTTGATAAATGCAGACCAGGGTCCTGATTACAGATGGTACCGGAGCAGGCTAGCCTGGAAGCAACTCAGGGATTCTCCCTCAGCAGATGGGCTGTGCAGTCTCCTTCCTAGCGCTTATTTGAGGGATCTCCAGTACTGAGTTACACTGAAGTTCCTCCTGTCAGATGTTCCCAAGAACTCTATTTGTACGGCAGACAGCTGTAGCCTGTTCCAGGGACTCCTCACTCCTAAGTCCCAGCTTACTATCAGTGTTGCTGTTGTGCCCTCAAGTCTTAGATGGGAGTAGGGCATTTACAGCCTCCTACTCCTCTGGTGTCTGCTGTAGGACCATCAGTGTCCATACAGCCATGGAGACCAGGCTCCAGTTCATGCGCTCTTGCAGGAGACAAGCTCTTCCTCTCAGCTCTATCTCAGCGCTCCTTCCTCACGTCTGCACACTTCACCCTCTGCAGACTAACTGACCACTCCTTCCTCTTGGCCCTCAGAGAGCACTCCTCCCCTTAATTCCAGTTCAGAGTCTCCCTGCTGGCCTGGAGTGGAACTGTGTTGCATGTATTGGTTAACTGCGAGAGAGACCCTTCACTGCTTCCAAGCCTGGCATTACCCTCCCTGGAGGAAGGTAAAGCCACTGTGGCAGCCATACTCCTGGGGGCACCACATTAGCATCAAGAAACCAACCATCTACAGATGCTTCAAGATCATGAATGCAGAGAAACAAGAGCTACCAATCATCAAGAGCCTAGTTAGAAACAATGAGTGGATAAACCCCAGAGGCCCCAATAAAAGATAAGTCAGAGTACTGAGGCCATGTCATCAGTAACAAGACTACGGTTGTTGGATGGCGTCTTTCCTACTTCATGGATAATTAAATCCGCATTGTCCATTCCAGCTACTAGACTGGTTTACTTCCATTAACTAGTTACAAAAAAAAAATAAAAAATTCCTCCATCTCAGGAAGCAAATTGTTCTCAAAACCTCCATCCAGGATTTCTTTCAATAGAGGAACTTAAAGTTTGATGTGAGGGGAACGCTTCTTTATCCTCTTAATATATTGTAGTCATCATATTCTATAGCGCTGCGTACTTACAATTGCTCATTTTGCCTTTCTACCCAAATAATAATTTTCTATTCTCTGCTCTATGTAGACACAGGAGGTCTCTTGTTCCTGAAAAACCTCATTCTCCCCCTGACAAAGCTGCTCCCTCCTCCCCCTCACGTTCCCTTTTGCAGTGATGAGTCCTACTACAGGGAAAATTGACCTCTTAGCTACTCCGTTTTTTTTTGTTTTTTTTAATCACTTGATTTCACAGACTTAATGGAAAAGAAGAATTATCCAGGTAGAAAGGAGGAATGGGCAACTGATGACTGCAATATTTTAAGAGGATAACAATTCTGATGGTAAGTGGGCTTCTTTAAGTTTAGCCAATTGGTGCAGAAAATCCAAAGAAACAAAAAGATAAAAAAAAAAAAAAAAAAGCACCAAATCATGTACATTGTGTGTATAGTTCAACATGAAAAATTTTGGTGAAGCGTCCTCCAACAATCACAGTACACATTTTGTACAAGGCATTGTACTGAGGGGCATGAAACTAAAGTTCTTTATGCTGCCTAGAAGTATATGGTCGGCAGCACAAGGACAATCTATAGAACTACTGTACAGACTTTAACAACCGGCACCAGGTGACTGTCCAATAACAGCACAATTTGCATGAAGCCCCCGGATAATCCTTCAGGGCACATGATTTTCTATAAATATTTAAAAAAAAAACAAAAACGGTGACATTTCGGTCTAATTGGACCATGAGACTCAGATTTAAGTTTTTTTTGTGCTTCTGTTTTTCCTACATCCCTAAACTTATTCCCCTGCACCCCTCAACATAGTTTTTTTCCCCATATTTTGCCATTAATGGATTGTGCAAGTTTGATCTCCCCCAACATAATGGAAGTAGGATACTCACTGTCCTGGAGATGTTCAGATACAGATGACAATCCTGGGAATCTGGGAATCATGTTCTGTAGATGATTCAGGAACTTCTGGCAGGCCTCTTCTCCCTTGTGAAGAATCAGGTCCATCAGACTAAGGGTTTTCTCCACCGGACTCACAACTTCGCACAGATTTCCATGTTCTTCAGAAGTTATAAGCTGGAGAGAGTTCACTTCATCCATGAAACCATCGACGTCCTTCTCAAACACCTCGGAGAATTTCCATCTCAGACGGTGGATGGTCTTGGATGCCGCCATGATAACTGAAGGTCAGCCTGCGAAAAATGTAAGAGATCAGTTACTACTGCATGAACAGATGGACACCGTCCTAAAGAAAAGTATAAAAACTGAGCACTGTGCAATAATATAACGAGGCGCTCATGCCACAGCGAGATACGGACCTTCGAGAAGAGACAAGGGGACAACTAGGGAAGAACAGGGAAGAGTTTTCCTGGCTGACCAAGGGGAAGCCAGCAAAAGAGGCAACCATGGATGGACAAGGGGGTGGGAAGAAAAAAAAAAAGTTAGAGATGAGGACAAAGGGGTGGCTGCAGACAAATACCAATGAAAAAAACATGGTGGCTCAGTGGTTATTACTGTAGTCTTACAGTCCTGGGTTCAAATCCCACCTAGGACAACATCTGCAAGGCGTCTATGTTCTCCCCCTGTTCCATGGATTTCCTCCAGGTTCTCCGGTTTCCTCTCAGTCTAAAGACATACTGATAAGTAATCTAGATTGTGAGCCCCAATGGGGACAGCAATGATAATGTCTGTAAAGCTGTGGAATTAATGGTGCCATACAATAGAGGAAAATAAATAAAAATAAGATTGGGGTGAGAGCAAGCAAGGTGGTTAGAGTAGATGACAGTGAAAGACAAGGGGTGGCAACAAGGCAGGAGGCACCCTAGGGGGAATAGGGAAAGACTGGAGAAGGCGGCCCTCAAGTAGAGATCAGGGAAGGATGCAGAAGAGGACAGAGGATATTTAAAAGAACGAAGGGGAAAAAAAAAAAAAAAAAACAAAAAAAAACACAAGCAAGGCCATGTGCCAACATAGTGATTCCTGAGCAGAATTGCACACGCTGCTCCCGTGAAGACACATGCGGTTTTTGACGCGCCTTTTTAAGCGTTTGTCAAGCGTTTTTGCCCATACAATTGATGGTATGTGGACTCGCACGAGATTCCACAAAATTGATGAACATGCTGCTCTTTACCGATAAGTGATTCCACAGCGGTAAAAAACGCACCATTGGCACAACATGTGCATTCTCAGTTAGGAATCCATGGAATGCATTTAAGCGTTTCTGCGGCAGAATCGTGCATTTAAAATCGCCGCGGAAACGCTTAAAAAGCGCTCCGTGGGCACACAGCCTCAAGGTTTCAAAGGACAAGGTCATCGAAGAACAAGGGAAAAGGTTGGAGAAGAGAGACGAGCGCTGCAGAGGAAGACGCTCCGGAGGAGGAGCCAACACTAGCGGGGTTTCACCACAACGCTCAGTTTATTCAATAGCTCTTGGAATAAAATAAAAGTTCCATAATTAGATGTGATTATTATAACAAAAAAAAAAAAAAAAACACCACACAGATACATGCAATGTCAGGGGAGATTATAAAACCTGAACTAAAGCGATATTTGCAGCGCTGAGCTTTAACAGATCAGGTGCAGATTGAATTTTGTACGATAACTGAGAAGACACTGGATTAAAGACTTCATTGTTCGATGATCGTTAAACTCCCCAAGACCATGTTCACATGTTGCATTTTTTGCAGCTCTTTTAATAAAAAAAAATTAAAGTCTGCGCTTAACATCTCCAGCAAAAGCCCTGAGGTCACAGATCTCCTGCACGCTGGGTTTTTGTTCCAGACTGAGAACTGAGATCTGCGGCACCTTAGAAATCAGTGAGAAAGTTAAGGAAAAAAAAAAGAGACCCACAGGCTTCGCTGGCTGCATTTTGGGGTGATCAAATCATGCACTGTAATGAGTTACATAATCAGCACAAAAAAAAACAAAACACAACAACAACGTATGAACATAGTCCAAGGACACTGTGCAACACCACTGCACCAACAGGGGGCGCCACCCTGGTGCCTACAATCATACTGCAGGCAAAGCCCCATCTCTGGGTCACAGCAGAACCAAGAGCCCTGACCCACAATCCCCAGCACTCACCTTCTATGTGGAGTCCGGCACAAGGCTGAGGACAGAACGAACAGAACCGGCGCAGCCTCCTGCTGATTTATAGGCACCTGGGCCCAATGGGTGGAGCGCTGGTCTTAGGCCTCTTTCACACTTCAGTCTTTTTTGCATCAGTCACAATCCGTCAAAATGTGAAAACACGGATCCAGTGCAGATTGTCCAAAAATTGG
The DNA here is from genome assembly GCF_039654945.1 of Dendrobates tinctorius. Classification (NCBI taxonomy): domain Eukaryota; kingdom Metazoa; phylum Chordata; class Amphibia; order Anura; family Dendrobatidae; genus Dendrobates; species Dendrobates tinctorius. The sequence goes on from NW_027361819.1 coordinate 4,309,543, forward strand.
TGCACCGGATCCGTTTTATTCGACGGATCCATTGCAGCAGCCACTGTAGGAAATTTAAAGGAATGGGAGTCGTTCGTTCGAGGGAGAGAGAGAGAAAGAGAACTTTCTGTGCCAGAACGGCTTCCTTCTGGGCATGCTCAGGTGAAAAAGCGGAATCCGTTGCTGGATTCCGTCATGTGACAGACGGCGACGGATCCGTCACACATAGGCGTCCATTACTGCAGACGACGGACGGCGATCCGTTGCTGTCCGACTTTTCGACAGAGACAAAAAATGTTCCTGTGGGCGTTTCCCCCGACTTTCCGACGGATCAGTCGCATGATGGACGAAACAGATGTCCATCCATCGCAATCCGTCAGCAATACAAGTCTATGGGGAAAAAGACGGATCCAGCGGACAAATCCGTCGGATCCGTATTTTTCTCCTAACAACGGATTTTGACTGACGCCAAAAGACTGAAGTGTGAAACAGGCCTTAGGAGACAGAACATGTGCTCGGCTGCTCTCACGGCTCTGTCTCGTGCTCCACCACTCTCAGGGCTCTGTCATGCGCTCCTCCGCTCTCAGGGCTCTGTCGTGTGCTCCTCCGCTCTCAGGGCTCTGTCGTGTGCTCCATCGCTCTCACGGCTCTGTCGTGGGCTCCGCCGCTCTCACGGCTCTGTCGTGGGCTCCGCCGCTCTCAGGGCTCTGTCGTGGGCTCCACCGCTCTCACGGCTCTGTCGTGGGCTCCGCCGCTCTCACGGCTCTGTCGTGGGCTCCGCCGCTCTCACGGCTCTGTCGTGGGCTCCCCGCTCTCACGGCTCTGTCATGCGCTCTGCCGCTCTCACGGCTCCTTCTTGCGCTCCACCGCTCTCACGGCTCCTTCTTGCGCTCCGCCGCTCTCACGGCTCCTTCTTGCGCTCCGCCGCTCTAACGGCTCCATCTTGCGCTCCGCCGCTCTCACGGCTCCATCTTGCGCTCCGCCGCTCTCACGACTCCGTCTTTGGATCTGCCGCTCTCACGGCTCCGTCTTGCGCTCCGCCGCTCTCACGGCTCCTTCTTGCGCTCCGCCGCTCTCACGGCTCCTTCTTGCGCTCCCCGCTCTCACGGCTCCTTCTTGCGCTCCGCCGCTCTCACGGCTCCATCTTGCGCTCCGCCGCTCTCACGACTCCGTCTTTGGATCTGCCGCTCTCACGGCTCCGTCTTGCGCTCCGCCGCTCTCACGGCTCCTTCTTGCGCTCCCCGCTCTCACGGCTCCTTCTTGCGCTCCCCGCTCTCACGGCTCTGTCGTGTGCTCCGCCGCTCTCACGGCTCCTTCTTGCGCTCCACGCTCTCACGGCTCCGTCTTGCGCTCCCCGCTCTCACGGCTCTGTCGTGTGCTCCGCCGCTCTCACGGCTCCTTCTTGCGCTCCCCGCTCTCACGGCTCCTTCTTGCGCTCCCCGCTCTCACGGCTCTGTCGTGTGCTCCGCCGCTCTCACGGCTCCTTCTTGCACTCCACGCTCTCACGGCTCCGTCTTGCGCTCCCCGCTCTCACGGCTCCGTCTTGCGCTCCGCCGCTCTCATGGCTCTGTCTTGCGCTCCCCGCTCTCACGGCTCTGTCTTGCGCTCCCCGCTCTCACGGCTCCGTCTTGCGCTCCGCTGCTCTCACGGCTCCGACGTGCGCTCCGCCGCTCTCACGGCTCCGTCTTGCGCTCCGTCGCTCTCACGGCTCCGTCTTGCGCTCCGCCGCTCTCACGGCTCCATATTCCGCTCTGCCGCTCTCACGGCTCCGTCTTGTGATCTGCCGCTCTCACTGCTCCGTCTTGCACTTTGCCGCTCTCACGGCTCCGTCTTGCGCTCCGCCGCTCTCACGGCTCCGTCTTGCGCTCCGCCGCTCTCACGGCTCCGTCTTGTTCTCCGCCGCAGCAGAGCAATGTTTAATATGTGGACGTGCCGTCCAGGGAGGTTTTCTTACATAAATGTATATCAGACCACAAAAAAATATTAAATCATTGTGTGAAAATTTCTTGAAATTTATTGATGAGGATTTTTTGCGCAGCGCCCTATAGATCTAGCAGAGTAAGGGTGTGTGCACACGTTGCGGATGCTGTGCGGATTTTTCCGCGCAGAATCTGCATCTCTTGGCAGAATCCACAGGTCAAAATCCGCGCGTTTTTATGCGGATTTCCTGCGGATTTATTGTGGATTTCGGCTGCATTTTTACACCTGCGGATTTCTATAATGGAATGAGTGTAAAAACCGCTGCGGAATGCACACAAAGAATTGAACCGCTGCGGAATGCACACAAAGAATTGACATGCTGCGGACTCCGTGCGGAATTTTCCGCAGCATGTGCACAGCCAGTTTTTTTTTTACATAGGTTACCATTGTATTGTAAATCACTTGCAGATCTGCAGAGGATCCGCAACATGTGTGTGGCGCCCCCAGGAGTATGGTCGCCACAGTGGCATTGCCCTCCTCCAGGGAGGGTGATGTCGTGCGTGGAGGCAATGAAGGGTCTCTCTGACAGTTAATCTCTACATACAACACAGTTCACACTCCAGGCCAGCAGAGGGAGCTCTGAACCTGAATTGGGGGAGGAGTGCTCTCTGGGGGCCAGGAAGGGAAATGAGGAGTTAAGCTATGTGCACACGCTGCAGATTCATCTGCGTTTTTTTCTGCGCGGATCCGCAGGTAAAACCGCAGGTCAAGTGATCTGCGGATTATCCTGCGGATTTGCCCTGCGGTTTCACACCTCTACTATGGTAAAGGTGTGAAACCGCTGCGGAAAACGCCCAAACAATTGACATGCTGCAGTGTTATGAATGAGTCACCGTAGGAGGCAAAAGCAGAAATACAAGCTAAGTCCAGAAAACCAGAGAAGTTGGCAACTATCAGATTGCAGACCCCTGAACCTATCAACACAACTAGCAGTAGCCGTGGGGGGCTCCTACGATGCCCTAGACCCCTCGATCACAGCCGGAGAGATACATAGGCCTAAAGAAAGAAAGGGGAAATCTAAACTGCCCCAGAGCAGACCCCAAAGCAATAGGCAGCCCCCAACATATAATGACGGTGAAGCAAGATGAAAATACTAACACAGATAGAAAGATAGACTGAGCAAAGACGGGGCCCCAAAACTACCTAGATAGGAAAGGACAGGAAGGCTGCTGTCTGCAATCTGCCAAAAACCTATCAGAGACAAAAGCCAACAAGCTGATATGAAAAAGGCCCTGAAGCAGCTAGGCTTCAAAAACTGAATCAGCACTCAGGTATTTTCAGAAGACAGAGCTAAATGAATTCAGCACACCCCAGCAGGGAATGGCAGAAATCCAGAAAAACAAAGCAAAAACAAAGTCAAAGCACAAAAGCAAAAGGCCGAGCAGCAAACTTAGCTTTGGAGGAGCAGGAATTCAGACTGGTCTCCAAGGATCCCACAGAGAAATCACCCGCAGGGCAGAAGGGCGTCGGCAGCCTTATATCCACTCCGTAACTCCACTCAGCCAGTCACAATCATCAGCCTCAGGTGTTTGACAATCAGGTTCACTACCTTTCTTTACCAGGAGAGGGAGTTCCTCGGGCCTCAGTAATGAAGGGGAAAATGAACTCACAACACTGCAGTTTGTAAACCGCAGCAAAACCGCGCGGAAAAAAACGCACCGTGAGCACAGCTTTTTTGAAACCCCATAGGGTTTAATTGTACTGTACTTTGTCAGCGGAACTGCTGCGTTTCCGCAGGGGCAAAACCGCTGCAGAAACGCAGCAGAATCCGCACCGTGTGCACATAGCCTTAGTGTGAGGACTCAGGAGGGCAACGAGTGTAGACGTGTGGAGAGAAGCTGGAGGTTGAGCTGAGGACAGAGAGCTCCCTCCCAGTGAGAGCGCATGATCTGGAGCCTGGTCTCCACGGTTGTATGGATACTGAAGGTCCTGCAACAGAAACCAGAGGAGTAGGAAGCTGTAAATGCTCTATTCCCAACTAAGACTCGGAGACACAACAGCGACGGGTGAGCCAAGAGAGATAGAGGGCTACAGCTGTCAGCCATACGAGGTAGTTCTAAGAGATGATAAGAAGGAGGAACTTCAGAGTAACACTGTACTGCATGTACCTCAAGCCAGCGCCACGGACCGAGTCACCGCTGCTGTGACAACCCCCTCTGAGAGACCGGCCCGGTACCGAGTACCCCACAGCCCTGGGAGGGCGACCCACGTGCACAGACCCTAATAGAAATTGACTCGTTGCGGATGTGAAACTCGGGGTTTACACGGAGTATACAGGCGTCCAGGGCAGGAGATTCCTATAAATCCTTCTACTTATTAGACGTTGAGTTTTTGATGCAGTGAAAATCCCCAGAGTCACAAACTCATCGTGTGAACACGGCCGCAAACATTTTCCTAACAGCATCGAAGCCGCCGCTGATTCCAGCCTAAGGCCATGTTCACATACAGCGATGAGAGGCACAGGAAACATTTTATATCGCACCTTAAGGCTATGTGCACACGGTGCGGATTCTGCTGCGGATCCGCAGTGTTTCAGGCTCTGCAGCAGATTTAGCTGCGGTGTACAGTACCATTGTTTTCAATGGTAAAATGAAAATCGCTGTGCACATGCTGCGGATATTTCCGTGCGGTTTTGCTGCGGGTTCAAATTGCAGCATGTCAATTCTTTGTGCAGAATCCGCTGCAGTTTCACACCTTCTCCATTGTAGAGGTGTGAAACCGCAGGCTAATCCGCAGGTAAACCACAAGTCTTCTGACCTGAGAATTTACCTGCGGATTTTTCCAAATCCGAGTGGAAAAATCCACAGGATCAAAATCTACGTGTGCACATAGCCTTATGGCGCTGGTGCCGGGAATTTCACCCCATCACGCTGGAACATTCTGGGCCTTTCGCTTCCTAGATTATAAATTTGTTGAAATGTTATATATCTCATAAATAAGATATTCTTTTCTCAGAGGAAACATAATGGTCTTTTCCAACATATATGTCAGTTTGTTTTTTCAGTTTTTTTTTCCAATAAATTTATAAAAAGTCCAAAAAATCTAGAAACCAAAACCATTCATCCCAACTTTACAGAAGGAAAAAAGGGACAAATTATGTGGCGCATGTAGCGGCAATTTTGGCTACGCCCCTGGTCACACCCCCAAGCCACACGCCCATTTACCATTTCTTTCTCCCATGGCTGGAGGAGTTGTCAGAGGGGCGCTGGCAGTGAGGGAAGTTTAGCAGACGCTTGAGGCTGCTGGGCATAGACCCAAATCCAGGATTGTCCACTGTATCCGGGGCTGTCCGCTGTATCCGGGGCTGTCCGCTGTATCCGTGGCTGTCCGCTGTATCCGGGGTTTGTCCACTCTATCCGGGGGGCTGTCCGCTGTATCCGGGGCTGTCCGCTGTATCCGGGGCTGTCCGCTGTATCCGGGGGCTGTCCGCTCTATCCGGGGGCTGTCCGCTCTATCCGGGGGCTGTCCGCTCTATCCGGGGGCTGTCCGCTCTATCCGGGGGCTGTCCGCTCTATCTGGGGGCTGTCCGCTGTATCTGGGACATGTCCACTGTATCCAGGGCTGTCCGCTGTATCCGGGACTGTCCGCTGTATTCGGGGGCTGTCCACTCTATCCGGTGGGCTGTCCGCTGTATCCAGGGGCTGTCCGCTGTATCCGGGGGCTGTCCACTGTATCCGGGGGCTGTCCACTGTATCCGGGGGCTGTCCACTGTATCCGGGACTGTCCACTGTATCCGGGGCTGTCCACTCTATCCGGTGGGCTGTCCGCTGTATCCTGGTCCATCCGCTGTATCCGGGGCTGTCCGCTGTATCCGGGGGCTGTCCACTGTATCCGGGGGCTGTCCGCTGTATCCGGGGGCTGTCCACTCTATCCGGTGGGCTGTCCGCTGTATCCAGGGGCTGTCCGCTGTATCCGGGGGCTGTCCACTGTATCCGGGGGCTGTCCACTGTATCCGGGGGCTGTCCACTGTATCCGGGACTGTCCACTGTATCCGGGACTGTCCACTGTATCCGGGGCTGTCCACTCTATCCGGTGGGCTGTCCGCTGTATCCTGGTCCATCCGCTGTATCCGGGGCTGTCCGCTGTATCCGGGGGCTGTCCACTGTATCCAGGGGCTGTCCGCTGTATCCGGGGCCTCCGGTGCAGATTCCTGTGTCTCTGGTACAGATCAGTGCTCCCTGGCGGATGGACCGGAGGCCACGAATCTCTGACCTTCCAGCGTCCCCTGCGGCTTTTGCTCCCCCAGGGCCGGAGCGACGTCCTCTGTGCACCCGACTCCTCTCTAGTTGGAACCTGTGGATTATTTCTTGTTCTTCATTCACAGTCGGAGCCGCCAGAACTTTCTCATCTTTCTGTAGCGTCACTATATGACGTCTGGTGTCTGTAAGGCCGTGTTCACACGGTGCAGAAATACTGTGTTTCTTGTTTTCTGCAGGATCCGCACCAATCTGCACAATAACTATCTTCTCCCCCTTATGTGATGAGTTTTTAATGTGTTTTTTATAGGACAGAAAAGCTTTGATTCTTAATAAATTATGGACACTGATGGTCCTGCAGCAGACACCGGTGGAGTAGTGGGCTGTAAATGCACTACTCCCATCTAAGACTTGAGGGCACAACAGCAACATTGATAGTGAGCCGGGACTCAGGAGTGAGGAGTCCCCGAAGCAGGCTCCAGCTGTCTGCCGTACAAGTAGAGTTCTTGGGAACATCTGTCAGGAGGCACTCCAGTGTAACTCAGTACTAGGAGATCTTCACACTTAAAGGCGCTATAGGGGAGACGTTCAGAAAGGCACATGTTGGCGGAGCGTTGGAAGGGAGCATTCCATCTGACCTGGAGGTTGACTGAGTCCCTGACCCGGAGGACACGGCACGGAGGCAGGCACCGGTGTGTACTACAGACTGTGAGTAAAGCTTTGGAACTACAAGCCCCGGTGTCCTCCATTCATTCCCGTGCCAACACACCCAGCACTGCTACATCTGGGTACCAGCTTCTACACCGCTTGTGCCTCTCCTCTTCCCCTACATCCACACTGCCCTGGGGCTACAGCTCCACCTGTGGGGAGCTTCACCATCTTGGCTGCAACACACCACCAGCCCCAGTGGATCTGTCTGCAGTGTCGGCCTAACATCTCACTTGCCGAGCACCACAGGTGGCGTCACGAACTATTCATCTAGCTACATTTCACATCTTCCTATTACTTGGGTGCCCAGGGCCACGGTCCGGGTCACTGCTGCTGTGACACATCCCACTGATACCAGCCCGGTACCGAGTACCCCACAGCCCTGGGAGGGCAGCCCATTAACTTAGTGGCCATCCCAGCTGGGGAGGTGGTAAGTGGGCTCAGGAAGCAAGTCCCTGGTTGTTAGGCATTTACCATGAAGCTAATGGAGAACTAATAAGTATTGTTGAGAAGGCCACAAGTTGGAGAGTGTGTAGCCACAAAAGATTTAAGGGATCAAGAAGATCCAGGAACGAGTTCTACAGAAATTGACCAATACTAATAATTGCCGGAGTGCAGCAATAGAAGGAGAACCAATAAGAAGACGCCTTCCACCATCGGTGACTACCTGCCGTAGCATAGTCAGAGCTGAGGGAGGCGAAATTCCCCTAGGCAGCTAGAAGGAATGGGCTGTGGGTCAACATGTAAAACTGGACTTCTAACTGTGCGGATTTGGCAGCCTAACAAATCTTGTTGGAAGACTGCAGCGCAGCCAATCAAAAAGCTTTAAGGCTGTTGGCACTTCTGGCCTCATCACAGCCATGCCAACTAACGGCATGGCTGCGAATGGCTGGCACACCATGTGACTCAGCCTGACGATGTCAAATAAATAAAAAAAATAAATAAACCGACATGGGGTCCCCCTATTTTGTATAACCAGCTAAGGCAAAGCAGACAGCTGGTGTGGCTATTAATAAGCTCCATGATGCACCAATTCTGGCACTTAGCCTAGGCTCTTCCCGATTGCCCTGGTGCGCTTGTGTTGGCATTATACTTTAAGACACCCTTCTCATGGCCTCCATAATGTGTGGGGAACTTACTTTAGAATGACTGCAATGTTGTTAGCCATGTTCTTTATTGACCTCTTCGAATAGTATTTTTATTTTGGGGGTAGGGGCCCAGCTAGGATTTCTGCGTTGGGGGCCCCATGATTTTTTTTTGTATGCTTCTACCTGAGAGCTATAGCTTTTTTACTTTTCCATCCCCATCGCAGTATGAGGACTGGTATTCTGCAGGACAAGTTGTAGTGTTGAAGGACATCATTCACTTTGCCGCAATGTACTAGACACTGGGAACAGCAATTTCAAGTGCGTTGAACTGGCAAAAAAAGTAATTTCCCCGTTAACTTTTCAGTTTGTTTACAGCCTTTATTGTGAGGTAAAAATGACATGACAATTCTCCAGGTCAGTACGGGATCCTCGCCAAAATCCTCTAGCAAAAAAAAAAATAAAAAAAATTGAAAACTCTGAGAAATATTTCAATTCAATATTTCCTTTACAGCAGCCCAACAGATGAGGATATACTCCTCCCTGGGGGTAGATAGGACAGGTGGAAGTTATAGTTTAGCCCTGAGCCTCCACCTCCTTGTACTTTGAGATCTGAGCCGTAGGAGAAGCCCTAGGGATTTTCTTGTTACAGAAGGAATGGTTTAGTATTAAACCTGTTTCCCCAATGTGGAGGCAGCAGGGTACAGCCACAGCCCTGTAACAGTCTAGTAAAAGCTTAAAAATACAGAGGGGAGGAGCTTGGGTCACCATCTATAGAGCGCAATTCTCACTGTCCTATCAGCTCGCAGGGTGGAGAAGATCCGCGTGGGGTTACAGTCTCATTCGTCACTTCCTGTCCAACGGAATTTTAGCTTTTAGCTTACATTTCTGAAGATATAATAACTCCCCTTTATCCTGGATGTAGTATTTGTGGTGAGTAGAAGAAATGAAGGCATTTTCCAGGAGTATTTTTGGTTTTCTCTGAATGGAGGAAGAGCTGAGGTGTAATAATTGTGAAGCTGCGCTCCTGCTGCCCGGACTGAGAGGTGACAAAGCCACGCGGGGGAAGCCGGACATTTACTGCGATGTGTCCTCCTCTACAGACAGAGCTGATCCAATTCATATGGGGTCGATCTCACCTGTGAACAAGCCTCCCTGGCTGACAGATGTAGCAGAGCTGAGGTTTCCTTAATCACTAACAGGTAAATACAACATGTTAGTGATTCAGGAAACCTCAGCTTTGCTACATCTGTCAGCCAGGGAGGCCTGCTCACAAGTCGACACTTAAAAGCAACCCGCCATGTTTAGTTACTGCCCTCCAATTGCCACCGTGGCTCAGTTCCGAGTGACGGTTCTCTTCCCCCCCCCCATGTTAGAAGCCACAGTGTCATGTGGAGAAGAGCAGTAGAACTAAACCACACCTTCTCTTCCTTTTCTGTGCTATGGGATAGGACCGTCAGGGAAGGCATGGCTTCAACTTATCACTGCTCTCCACATGACATTGGTTATTTCCTCAGCCACAAAATGCGTGAGAAAGTTACTAGTCTGGCCCAGAGTAGAGTACCCCTTTAAGCAATAGCTTTACCATAAGGGCATGGAATCAAAACACTGACCAACAGCACGTCTTCAGATTGAAAACCGCTCTTGACATTAGTTCTGCTTCGGCACTGAAGTATACCCTGAATTAAAGTGCTTGGCTATTTCTCAATGCCAATGGGTTTTTAGCTGAGAACAGTGTCTTATTCTGGATGACCAGACCTTTACCCATCTAGTGTTAGTTCATAAAAGCTTTAGTCCTAAATCCTCATTTAAAGATTTTGTAGCAGACCCAAAATAGAAATTGAAGCCAGGACATCATGGCGAACAGCTCCAAAGATGAACGCCTCCTCACCAACTTGCCATAATTCACACAAGTTATGGCTAAGGATAGAGAGAGTATCCTCCAACACTTGGAAGAAAATACATTTTGAAAGTGGAAACCATTTTGGGTTCAGGATGCTGTGCCAAGCTTCAAATAAGATAAAGAGCATGGTTTCCAACCACCAAGATTTTCAGAATTAAAGGATGCACAAACTGCGAGTTTTTAAATATGCATTTAATACATTGGTGTAAAGCTTACATCATAGGAACATATTACCAGACATCACCAGAGACCTTAGAGAGCCATCAAAGCTTAGAAGTGCATTTACTATAATAGAGCAAAACTACAGAGAAGATGCGATTAGTGGAAAGTTAAATGGTTGGTGGAAGCACAGATCATGTCTTGCCCCAGTATCACATTCATAGAGCACCAAGAACTGGAGGAACCAACACTGATCTTCTGCCAATGAGACATCTATAGCTGGGACCAGACCATTGGCGAATACTTGAACTTGTCACAGAAGTAATAAGGATCCCCAGAACACCTGATCAGTGGTCACATCACTGCCAAACAAACATCTTAGTTATGCTATTGACCAAAGAATGATCATCCAGGAGACGAGTTCATGAATTCTGAGTTCAGAGGATGGCTTTGTAGGACAGTCCCATGTCCTCATCACAATATGCTTTCAGTGAGACTGATGGAGCCTAAAAGAAGGAAGGCAAAACTCAGTTTCTGGATTATTACATAGGAGCTCTCAATAGCAGTTTGATAAGTTAGATGTAAAGAGGAAAGATGACTTCGTATAGAGGGCAAGACGAGGCTTAATTATATACTGCATGGATTTCATTGCTGGGAGGAGCTATGAGCCTGTGAGTCCTACTGACCCCACCCACACTGCCGATTGGCTGCTCTCCTCAGATGAGTATACATGTGACGGGTCAGCAGGACTCAGGCTCACTAGTGGTCCGGACAGCAATTTAGACATACACATGGATTCACCTGATTAAAGCTGTTTATTTTGTTGCTGTGGAAATTACTTACAGTTCTTGTGTTGCTGATCCTAGGAGATATTAAACATTTCCTTTAAGCTGTTGAGGGCATCTTCTCCAGTCATTACCTTCCAGTCTTCAGGCAGTCTTGCAGGTTCTGCATAAAATTCTTTAGCAAATTCTCTGTTAAATTTGGCGAAAATGAATTTCCAGTAATCTGAGGACTTAATGCTGGGGTCGGGTTGGATGGTCCAGTCTGGATAGTACGTGCGATACTCTTTGTATAGGTGAAGTTTACAACCAGTGTCTAAATTACTGAATGAATTTTCAGACACAACAGATGACGTACAAATGTCGGTCACTAATTTTTTTCCTCCTTCCCATCTGTAATGTCCTAAACCTTGAGGTCTATGGACAGATGCAAAGTGTTCGGTATGGTCAGCACCTTCAGCCTCACAGGGGACTTTACAGAATGGACACTGATGTCCACATCCAATCACCTTACTGAACAGCTCATCCTGAGGCTTCAGCTTGAGTTTGGAGAGCAAGTCTGGGAAAGTCATGGACTTAAGCTGTGCCAAGATCTGTTGTTGTGTAGATGCAAGAAAATCCTGACTACTAGTGGAGAACTGACGAACATCAATTGTGTTATTGAAAGCCGTGATTGCCATTGCTTCCGGTGAAATCACAAGCTTTTCATCCAACGCCTTCTGGACATTTTCTAAGAATCGAGGAATGTCTTCACTCTCCAGAATGGTCTCATCTCTAAGGACGTCCTTCACATCTTTGAGGACCGAGCTGATGAGAACTGCCTGTAATGGTTGTAGAGTTGCTCGCTCCTCATACATTTCTTTAATTTTATTTTGGATCCATTCTTTACAGAAGGTTTCATAAAATTTTGTATATTCAACATATTTTTTCAAAGACAATTCATCCAGTAAGTCCTTCAGTAGACTGTACTGGAAAAAGCTTCGACTTTTGAATATTTGGTTGCTTGAATCCTCTAAAATGTCATCCACCATCTTCTTCCCCAGATGACTGTAAACGTAATCGATTATTGCGGGGCTTAGACACTTCGTGCAGAACTGTTTGACTCTGCTTTGTGATTCATCTTTTGCTTTGAAAACATCAAGAAATACAGTCAGATAATCCGGCTTCAGGTTGTCCAGACACGTTTTAGGGTCGTTCCTTTCTATAAAGCGATCGTGCATCTGTTGAAATCTGGTTGATGCTTTTCTAAAAATAAAGAGCTTGATGTCCAACTCAAACTGCAATGTGAAGTGGAGATTTTTATTCTGTTCATCTTCAAGTTTTCTATTAATCATCTGCAGAATTTCCTGGCAATAAGTGTCATCATAGTCCTCATTGGTGTTCTCCATCTCGCTGACGTTTCTGTCGCACATTTCTATAAGTGAAGTAGCAAGATGATCAAGCTCGTCATAAGATTCTTTTTTTTCCCCAGCCATTTGTTCCCATATTTTCGAAAACCAATGCTGATCTATATGGCTTTCATAAATAATAAAGTTACTGTGTTGATCAGCCAACGTATTCTCAGCCAACAACGCTTCATTTATATCCGGTCCTTTGTGGCTCATGTCATTTCTAAGTTGTCGGAGAATCGCATCACTCACTTTACATCTCTCCAGTTTCTCAATTTGTAAATCTGACAGAGTCTTCTCCCACATGGCATTAAATTCACGTTTTACTTCTTCATCACTCAGCTTACGGTCCTTCTCTCTGCAGGTTTTCAAGAGTCCATCGATTTTCTCTTCAATCAACGCCTGGTACTTCGTCTTGATGTCCCGAATCTTTAGGTTCCCCTTTTGTACAGAAAGTGTTTTTCGATACTTGTCTATCGCATTTCTCCTGAGCTCTCTTCTTAGACCTGTAATGCTCTTTTTAAAATCTTCCCGATGTTTTTCTATCAAATTAAGGTTTTCCAAATCCCCTTCATAATATTTCTCCAACCGATCGATCATTTTCTTCTCCTCTTTATGCAGCAGTTGATCCAGATCTTTGATTGTCTCGTTAGTGTTTTCATCAAAATTGTGAGTCGGTTGATTCTTAATGTTCGTTTCTTTCCTCATTACCCAATTATGGACCTCTTTAGTAAAATTCCATTCCCACTGAGAGAACTGCATCGACAGCTTATTATAAGCTTCAGCCACCAGACTGTTCCTGAAGCTGAAGATGAATTTCTCATTTTTGACAGCATTCCACAAGTTTTTCACCCACTTACAAAAGTCTGGTATTGTTAAGGCCTTGTCTAGTGTTTTGGTTTGTAGGAATTCTAACAGATATTTTTTAAGTTCTGAAACGTGTTCACTGTACCCAGAGTTTACAGGAGCCATTGGTGGGACCCCCTTCCACAGCCCGGGGATGTACCAGCTGTGTTTGTCCAAGTCATAGTCCATGACATCACTGAATTTGTCAAAGCCACTTTTCTTTTCCATTTTTGCAGCCACTTTTGTCATTTCATTTAATTGTTCTAGGAGTTTCTTCCGGTCTCTAATATTCTTGTCATGTGCGGACACGTCGCTCACGTTCTGATGGACAAACTGGCAATTTGGTTTCTTGCCAACTTCTTTCATCCTTAGAAATGCATGGACAACTATCTGTAAAATATCCTTCATCTCTGTGGTATTTTCCATGGCCATATTCACTATAGTGATGTCACTCAGCCCAACCACGAGTGTGGCCAACTCATTGTCATGTTCATAACTGTCCTCCAGAGAAAACAATTCAGGAGCCTTCAACCCTTCAGTGTCGATCACCAGAATAAATTCACAACCCATCATCTCCTGAAAGTTCTCCTTCACTTTAATGAGAGTCATGAAGGCTCCTCGTGTGCATCGTCCACTGGCCACAGGGAACTGTAGACCAAACATGGTGTTCAGGAGGGTGGACTTCCCTGTACTCTGCACTCCCAGCACAGTTATCACCCTCATCCTGCATTGTCCTCCAGTCTTCTTGTTCAGCTTAGTCAGGACATCAGTTATCCATTTTAAGGGAATATTGGAGGCATCTCCATCAATCAGCTCCAATGGAAACCCATCCAACAAGAGATCCGCAGCAGTGCCTGGAAGGTGACGGAACCTTTTAGCAGATTCATTTTTTACTGTAGAATATTCAGCTTCATAAAACTGTCCTAACTCCCGAATAAAATGCTCAATACCTAATGAACTCTCAGAAATTCTCTTGTCAAGCTGCTTCAGTTCTTGGGCATTGTCTGCTGCATAAGATTGGCTGCACATCTCTTTATATTCAGCCTGTAGCTTGGATACATTTATTCTTGCAATTAAATCAAGCTCAAACTTCATCCATTTAAGAAAATATTGTTTCTCATCTCTAGATAAATGTGCAAGTACATTAATAAATAGAGTCATGGCTCCAGGGAGAGCATGCTTATTTTGTTCACTATGAAGTAAATGACGTTTTGCCTTTATCTTTGACCGATATATTTCCTGATCTTCTTCACCTTGTTTTTTCATTCTGCAGAATTCCTTTTCTAATGTAGACAACTTTTTCCACAGATCTCCTTGCAGGGTTAAGCTTTCATTCTTAAACCTTTCTACACTTTCTATCATTGAGGTGATGTTCAGAGCATAGTCGCTTGTTCTCAGAAATTCGGGAGAAGCTTCGTCTATATGGATGTTAAGATCAGAGACTTCTTTAGTAATACCTTTTACTTTTACTAGTTTAGGATTTTTTCTCAGTAGACCATTAATGATTTTTTGAACCTTGTTCATGAACTCTGCATCGTTCATGGTGGATGATTTTAGAACAACATTAGCTTTCTCAATCTTTAGGAGAGACATTAGGTTTTGCATGTGTTGCTTTGTCTCTGGGTCAACACCTTTGTCTTTACCCGGAGTGACAATGAAATAAAACTTTGTGTCAGAGGGACTGAAGGAGGATAGTAACCTGAATTGTCTCTCACACATACTATCAATAAATATGAAGGTGGCCGATGAGATCCGAGTGAGGAAGGTGAACTGCTCCCAGTTGGACTCCAGGTCTCCACGTAGATTGGCCACAGCAATCGGCTCTGGGAAGGCATCAGATTTCCCACAAGGAAAGTACCAGGACATTTCCACCAGCCCGTCAGATATCTTCCTCTCAATGTTTCCTCCATCCATGTTGTCATGTATGAAAAACTCATGATGTTGTTGAGCTGGGTTAAGAACTTGGTTTAAGATCTTAGATTTGGATAACTTATTTGGCCCCAACCTGACAAATGAGAAGATTGGTATCTTAATATTCACCACGTTGTCTTCTCTGAACCCTTTACTATCTGCTAGAGACTGAGGTCTCCATTTCTTCACAATATCTCTCATTGCCCAACGCATGAAGATGGATCCTGAACCATCACCAGAGGGAAGCAAAAGAGGAACTGGAAACTGGCACATGGACATTTTGGATACGAGTTCTTGCTGGAGACATTCATCTGAACAGCTGAGGACAGCGCACAGAACATCCAGAGGGTGAATAGATTTCGATTTCTGATTTTGCATAGTTTTACTGGTGAACAAATCCAATGACTCATCATCTGCACTTGATCCCAGGTTTAATAGGTCATCAAGTTCTGTTTTTCTTGCATTTCTGTGCAAAGCTATAATATTCATTAGGAAATGTCCAGGAAGGTCTGCTGTGGTTTTAGGCTTCTGATAATGTAGATTTTCTGGACCGATGCTCAAAATGTCCCTCAGCGTAAACTTTGAATTTCTAGACTTCTCCATTCCCAGTTCAACCAGGAGCTCCTTAAATGTTTTTTGTTTGCCTATAAAAAAAAAAAAAAAAAAAAAATTACAAATCGTCTAAAGTTAGTATTTGATGCACCAAGTATAGAATAAAAAAAAAAAAAAAGTTATCCAGACCCCTTTAGTTTTTCTAACTCCATTTCTGTAGCTTACCACCATTTGTCATTTCAATAAGCCAACAGCAGAAAGGCTCGTCGTCCCATCTGCTCTGTCCCACAGACTAGTTCTACCAATACTGCCCCCACCATCTGTTCATTGCCATAAATGCGTTCAGAGCTCTCCTCCTACACAGTGTGAAGAGTTATGAACTTTGTATTTTTCTTGTCATTTCATTATTGCCCATCTCCATTCTTGGAAGTCCAGAGGGTTACTAAACAATATATAATAAAGCAACAGTTTTGTCTTGACAATCTGGGTGCAGAAATATTCTGCAACTAAAGTGTAAAGTTTCCATTTTTTAGAGAATAAGGAGCCAAAACAGCTCAATGAACAAAACCCATTTCTGACATTTCCACAGATCTCAAGATGAGAGAATATATATATTAGGAAAAAAACAAAACAAAATACCAGTAGTGATGATTGCCTTGGACAAGACTATTAACACTGTAGTGCCTACCTCAATAAACATGTGTCACGAATAAAGTCATGCCGGCTCAGACGATGCCCAGATTAACAAGGTCCGCGTCACATGTTGAAGAACCAGGACGATCTGATAAATGGGCTATTGGAACAAACCATTCATGGCCAAGGCACGAGAATCTGGATCTGATGAAATGCTACTATAACAGCAGACCAAGTGAGAGGATATATGAAGCGTATGAGGAAATCTGGATGTGGATACAAGACCTGCATGTCCACTGAGAAACAACTAGTCACCCAACATTTCAATGTCAAAGAAAAAGGCCATTATCACAACTTGAGATTGATGAACTGCACTGCAGATCCACCTAACATGAAGACCCGGAAGAACATGTGCAACTCCCTGAAGATCCTGATCCAAGCCTGCAACCAGAGAGGACTGCAGCCGATCTGAAACAGAAGATCTTAGATAAAAATTAATACCAAAGATAGACAATTGGGTCACCCTCCCAGGGCAGCGGGGTACTTGATACCAGGTCGGTGCAAGGGGGGGGGGGGGGGGAACGTGTCACAGCAGCGGTGACCCGGTCCATGGCCCTGGGCACCCAAATCAATGGTGGTTTTCAATGTAATAGTTTGTGACGCCACCTGTGGTGTTCGGCAAGCGAGATGTTAGGCCGACGCTGCATGCAGATCTGCTGGGACTGATGATATGGTGCAGCAAAGATGGTGTAGCTCCCCACAGGTGGAGCTGTAGTCCCAGGGCAGTGTAGCTGTGAGATTAGAGGAGAGGCACGAATGGTGTGGAGAATGGTACCCAGGTGTAGCAGTGCTGAAGGTTTTAGCACACAAATGAATGGAGGACACCAGGGCTTGCAGTTTCAAAGCTTTACTCACAGTCCGCGGTGCACACTGGTACCTGCTGTGTCCTCCGGGGCAGAGACTCAACCTCCCGGGCAAGTCAGGACTCTCCTCTCCAACACTCCGCCAACATGTACCCTTCTGAATGACTCCTCTATAGCGCCTTGTGGTGTGAAGCACCCCAGTACTTAGTTACCCTGGAAAGCCTCTTACTAGATGTTCCCTAGAACTCTCCTTGTACGGCAGACAGCTGTAGCCTACTTCGGGGACTCGCCCTCTCCCGAGCCCCAGCTCTCCATACAATTTCTGTTGTGCCCCAAGTCTTGGATGGGAGTAGTGCATTTACAGCCAACTACTCCACCAGTGTCTGCTGCAGAACCATAAGTGTCCATACAACCTCGGGGACCGGGCCCCAGCCTTGCACTGAGAACCTATAGGCAGGGTTCCTCTTCCAACCCACGTCTCCTCTGTTCTCTCTACTCCTTGGTTCTGTAGTGGTCTCTCTTTCCTATGGAATCTTAGGCTACAGTTCTAAGTCTTTCTCCTTCTCTCGGACCCGTCCTCAGACTCTCCCGACTGTCCTTCTCCCGCCTGACCTCCCAGACTGACTTCAGACTGAACTGTAATTCTAAACCTTCCCAATCTTTTATATGGATCTCAACTCCACCCACCTCCCAGCACATCCAGTGTTCCAAGCAGGGAACCACCAAAGGTGCTCTGCTACTCTAAACACTGAGCCGCAATGTGGTTGTGCAGAACTACCCTGTTGTGTTGGGTGTGAGTGTTGGAGCGTGGAAAGGAGTTTCCAACTTTCCCAGACGGTGGGGCACTACACCTTAGGAGAAGGTGCAGTACCTCTGTGGCGACTGAGCCTCAGGGGCACCACACTGCCAAGGCTCAGCTGAAACACCAGACAGTATGATAGAAGATGCGAATAGAGCATTTTTATCAATACCTACCACAACTCAAACTAATGTACTGATCTATGCTACTGCCTCATCAATCATGGAAATGCTTGACTATACAATCAGCAAGAAAAGTACATGCCCCCTTGGAAAAGGAGACTGGAGACAAAGATCAAGGTGACACAAAGGGAAGTCAGCCAACTAAGAAATACAGAAGGGTGTAAAGATCAAGAATAAGACCAAGCTGGACAAGTACAGAGGCCTGACCCCAACTGAGGCCCTAGAGACTGCTAAACAGAGGCTCACCGCACTCGCTGCAAGACTAGGGAGATACAATAGAGAAGCTGAGGCCAAGAAGATAAATGCTCTTTTCTCCAGAGAACTATGCAAGGTGTACTCCCAACTACAGAGGAACAGCACAAAAGCTGCAACTCCACCAATAGCAGAGACTGAATACTGGAGGAACAGATGGGAGAACACCAGTGCAACATGGTTGCAAGATCTGAGAATGAAACAGCAACCACCTAGAGCAAGTACCAGTCACCATTACAGAAGCGGACATCCAACAGCGGGTCAAGAACATGAAGAGCTGGACAGCACCTGGCCCAGACATGATCCTCACCTACTGGCTAGAGAAACATCAGTACATGAACACATGGCAAATCAGATAAACCAACTGCTAGAAGAAGGCCACCACACACAGGGGCGTATCCAGGGGGGGGCAGCCGGGGCATATGCCCCGGGCGCAGCTGTCAGGGGGCGCCATCTGGCCGCCTGATGCGGCAGTCCAAGGAGGAGAGTCGAGACTCCCCGTCAGCGGCATTCTGCCGCCCCCACACTCAGATGATTCTCCCGTTCTCTGTCTGAGCCGGCTGTCAAACTGACAGCTGGCGCAGAAAGTGCTGCGCGTCGGTGTACTAGCGTCTTCAGACGCCAGTACATACATGTGACTGTCTGTCAAATCACTTGTTCTGTAAGCGCCAGTGCCGCGGTGTCTCACCGCCGCTGGCACTTCCGCATCAATGAAGCACCAGCAGCGTGATCAGGTCACATGATCACACTGCTGACGTCACACGCCGGCGGCCGGCTCTTCAGAGGCGAAGACTCAGGCAGGGAGGCAGGGGGGGGACGCTAGCGGCTATATGGAGTCAGTGCAAGGGAAGATTGGGCCCAGACAGTGTGTGAGGAGCAAGGCCATGGATGGTGCAGACATATTCATGTGGTGTGGTGGAGAAAGATGAACATATGGGGGGGGGGGAAGGAGAAACCTAAGGACATTATGGGGGAACCTGAAGATCTTATGGGGGAAACCTGAGGACATTATGGGGGAACCTGAAGATATTATGGGGGGGGAACCTGAGGACATTATGGGGGGGGACCTGAGGACATTATAGGGATAAGGGAACATAATGTGTGGGGGGATTTTGAGTGGGGAGGGGAAAACAATGTGTGGGGGGATTTGGAGTAAGGATATTTAATGTGTGAGGATTTGGAGTGGGGATGGGGGATACTTGTGTGTGGGGAGATTGAGGACATAAATGAAGAGTATGTATGAGGGCATGTATGAGGAAACAGTATGGGGGGATGGGTGCAGGCACAGTATGGCGAGTGGGTGATGGGTGCAGACAGTATAGGGAGCCAAGCGGGTAAATGCATGTGGACACATTATGAGTAGCGATGGAAAAAAATCTATGTGGACACAATATGGGGAGTGAGGGTGATGGGATGTGTGCAGACACAGTATGGGGAGTCAGGGGGTATGTGTGAGCAGACAGTATAGAGTGTGAGGGGGTAATAATATGAGGAGACAGTATGGTGAACAGGGGGATGTTAGAGGAGACAGTATGAGGAGGGAGGGGAATAGTGTGAGGCAACAGTATATTGCAGATATTTTTATTTCGGAGCATTATAATGACACTATCTTTAAGGGCATCATGTGGAGATTTGCTGCAGAAGACCGGAGAAGATGGAAGTCTGCAGAGGCCGCTGTGGATGAGAAAACTCATCAAGGGGTCTGGACAAGAAGAAAAGAACAACTCCAGAGACGTCATCTATAAGGTACCTGGATGTAAATATTTGTGATACTAATTCTCATGTTTTTATTTGTCAGGAGCATTACAGGGGTTGTCCAGGTTTGTGCTGAGTCTGCAGACATTCTATGTGACTGCAGACTTCTGAATTCTCACAGTGCTCACTGAACGTGGTTAGGATTCTCTCGTGCCGGTAATTTACATACATGCGGTCACATGCTGACTAGACATGTGTGGCCTCACTCAATGATAATGACAGAGCGAGGCCGGGCACGTCTAGTCAGAATGTGGCCAGAAGTATATAAATCACATACTTGTGCTGACATGACCGTGTACTCTTGCCACCGGTACGGGAGAATCCTAAGTGTGCAGTGCATTTGTTGTGAGAATTCAGAAGCTGCAATGTCAGGATTCAGCTCTGCAGGCTCCAGTAGTTATCACATGGACACTTCACTATGAAAATCGCATACTTATGGTCTTGTGATGAGCTTCTCTTCCTGCTTCTTTCAGTTTTTCATTGAACATTGAGATCATTAGGGAGAACAGCTCGTCAGTACATGACTAAGTTTGGAAATCGCTTATGTACTGGGGAAGGGGGGGGGGGGGGCGGCCGAACCGACTTCTTGCCCCGGGTGCCAGAAAGCCTAGATACACCTCTGACCACACAGGTTGGCTAACACAAGGAACAGTGCTGATCATGAAGGATCCTCACGAAAGGAACAGTTCCATCTGGCTACCGCCCGATAACCTGCCTTACAACATGGAAACTCCTGTCAGGCATCATAGCCACCAAGATACAGAACCATATGAACCAGTACATGAATCCAGCTCAGAAAGGCATTGGGACCAACACCAGAGGCTCTAAGCACCAGCTCCTAGTAGATTGGTCTGTCTGGATCTTGAGTGACTGCTCTATCTCAGCACAGCCTGGACTGACTACAGGAAAGCCCATGACTCAAATGCCACACACGGATCTGTGAATGCTTGGCTCTCTACAATGTCAACAGGAAATTAAGAACCTTCCTCAAACTCAATGGGGCTATGGAAAAACATTGGAAGTCAACTCAAGACAACTAGCGCAAATGGCCATCAAATGCGGCATATACCAAGGTGATGCACTGTCCCCATTGCTGTTCTGCATAGGCTTGAACCCCCTCAGTTAGTTAATTACAGAGTCTGGCTATGGATACAAAGTTCAAGAGTGGAAGCACCATCAGCCACCTCCTCTACATGGATGACAAAGTTATATGCGAAAAACGAATGAGATATCAATATCTAACAAACCGAACATTCAGTGTCTGCCTCTCCCACACCACCTCCTCACCTTGCCCCCTGTGTCAGTGTTCCTCAAGGCTCAGTTCTAGGACCCCTACTCTTCTCCATCTACACCTTCAGCCTGGGACAGCTCATAGAATCCCACGGTTTGCAGCATCATCACTAAGCTGATGACACAGATTATTATTTATTATAGCGCCATTTATTCCATGGCGCTTTACATAATACATACAAGTACAGTAATCTTAAACAATACAAGTCACGACTGGTACGGGATGAGAGGACCCTGCCCGCGAGGGCTCACAAGCTACAAACGCAGATCTACCTATCTGCACTTGATCCTCACCTCCTTACCAAAATCCCACAGTGTCTGCTTTTTCAGCTTTCTTCTCTGCTCACTTTCTACAACTGAACTTGGACAAAACAAAAATTCATAATCTTTCACCCCCCACCCCCCATCTCACTCTACCCCTCCACCAGACCCATCCATCAATGTCAATGGCTGCTCACTTTCCCCAGTCCTGCACGCTCGGTGCCTTGGGGTGATCCTCGACTCTGCCCTCTTTCAAGCCACATAGCCAAACCCTTGCTTCCTCCTGCCATCTCAAACTCAAATATTTCCTGGATCTATGCATTCCTTGACACCACAAAAACACTAGTGCACACCCTTATCTCGCCTACCATAGAAACCTTCAAAGAGAACTTGAAGACCCACCTCTTCTGACAAGCCTACAACGATCCTCAGTCTACAGAACCGCCGTACGACCAGCTCTACCTGCTCCTAGAGAATCCTCACCCATCCCTTGTAGACAGCCCTTGCGGGCAGGGTCCTCTCCCCTTCTGTACTTGTGTCTTGTATATTGTACTTTTCTATATTTACCCCTTTTCACTTGTAAAGCGCCATGAAATAAATGGCACTATAAAAATGTATAGTTCACTGATCCACCTGACAAGGATCTACAGTGAAGACATCGGGATGTCCTTCGGACTGGAGACGTGCAGCCGGTGGGTAAAGTGAGGCAAGGTAGTCAAGACTGAGTGGAGTTACCAGAAGGGCATGTAGCAGATGTACAGACATGCTACAAGGACCTAGACATCCCACAGGGATACAGTAACCATGATGAGGAGGCAAGGAAAGCAGCAACATTCAAATATCAAAAGGTAAGACAAGTCCTGAAGAGCCAGCTCAATGGGAAGAATAAAATTCACACCATCAATACATATGCCATGCCAGTTATCAGATACCCTGCTGGCATAGTGTGCTGGCCAAAAGAATAGATGGAGGCTGCAGATGTAACGACACGAAAGCTCCTCACAATGCATGGAGGTCTCCACCCCAAGTCTAGCACCCAAAGATTGTATACCAACAGAAAGGAGGGTGGTCGAGGCTTGATAAGCATCTAAGCCACCATCACAGATGAAACAAGGAGTATTCAGGAATACATCAGAAGAATCGTACCAAAAGATGAGATGCTGATAGAAAGCCTAAGGCAACAACAAGTCTGGAAACAGGATCATGAAGCGCCATGGCTAGACAAGCCACTGCATGGGATGTACCATCGACAGAAAATGGTGGTGGTTGACATGGAGAAGTCCTACCAATGGCTGGAGAAAGCTGGACTCAGACAGCACAGAGGCGCTAATCATAGCAGCACAAGAGCAAGAACTAAGTAACAGATCCATAGAAGCAGGAGTCTACCACACAAGACAAGACCCAAGGTGCAGACTATGCAAAGAAACCTCAGAACCAGTCCAACACATAGTGGCAGGATGCAAAATGCAAGAACAGCATATACTGAATGCCACAACCAAGTAGAGGAAATTGTATACAGGAACATCTGCACAGCATATGGGCTAAGACCCCTCAAGACCAGGTGGGAGACCCAAGAGAAAGTGGTGGAGAATGAAAAGGCTAAAATCCTGTGGGACTTCAAAATCCAGATGGATAAGCAGGTGTTGGCTAACCAACCAGACATTGTGATAGTAGACAAGGATCAGAAGACAGCAATGATAATAGATGTTGCTGTCACTTGGCACTGCCACATCAGAAAGAATGAATATGAGAAGCTGGAGAAAAACCAGGGCCTCAAAGGAGAACTGGAGAAGATGTGGAAGGTGAAGGCCACAGTGATTTCAGTGGTGATAGGAGGACTTGGAGCAGTGACTCCTAAGTTGGAAGAATGGCTACAACAGATCCCAGGAGCAACAGCTGAGCTCTGTCCATAAAAGCGCAATGCTGGGAACAACTAAGAGCCTGTGCAGAACCCTCAAACTCCCAGGCCTCTGGTAGAAGATCTGAGAATGAGGAAGGACAACAAAGACCACCCCAGTGGGGGAGAGAAGGAAGTTTTTAATTATGTATTATATATTTCTGACCCTCCTCAGTGTGATATAGTATATAGTAATATGGCCACTTTGTTCTCTCTTGATATTCGCTTTGAGAAACTGCTGCGAGTCACCACTGCTGGTGAAATCACAGATCTGTGGTGATCGAGCTTTGAGGTGGACCTGCCCATCTGGAATCAAGTGGCTGACATATCACTTTCTAGCACCCTGGTTGAATACTTGTTTATACGCATCAATAACGGCCATTGTTGGGTTCAATAAATGCCGTGACAGACCTTCATCCAACAGCAAGGCTCATGTCATGAGTGGTCTTTTTGCATGACAGCCATCAGCACAGAAGGCCAAGGCCTTGTTTCAGCCTGGAGGCTCAGAGCTTTGGGAGCGGCACAAGGCAGTTATCCATGTTCCCTCACAATTTCCTGAACACTTTTTAAACTGTTCTTAATGCGGCCAAGAGACAAGATTGTAAGTGGGTGTAGCCGAGACGTACGTTTATTTTTGCCATGGTGGACATACCACACAGCATCACCGAGGCAGTTACCAGGCAGATTGCTTGGTGGGTGGAGCCTCCAGGTGACCTATAAATAGCTGTAATAGTTTTTCCAGTCAGTGTTTCAGCAAGGGCCCCGCCAGAGGGCAGCCACCAGCCCAGCCAGGGCCCCGCCAGAGGGCAGCCACCAGCCCAGCCAGGGCCCCGCCAGAGGGCAGCCACCAGCCCAGCCAGGGCCCCGCCAGAGGGCAGCCACCAGCCCAGCCAGGGCCCCGCCAGAGGGCAGCCACCAGCCCAGCCAGGGCCCCGCCAGAGGGCAGCCAGTGAACATGTGAGGAGATTATTTTTTCCCCCCTTCCAGTGGGCAGAGTAGAGATGGACCGACCAGAAGCCTTTGGATTGCATGAGAACTTGGACCCTTCAGGAAGATGGCATTCGTTGGTCTGCACAGCACCCTTAGGCTACCAGAATACTATGCTGTGGACACAGGAGGAGTACAGGCTGGGAGAGTAGTCCCCTATAATGGAGAATGGAAAACTGGAACCCTACAACATAAGGAAGGCCAGAGGAGGCCAGGATATGGGGGTCTGCTGGGGAACATCACCCTTGTGGGATAGAAGTAGACTATTGTGTCAGCTTGGATAACAGGATGAGCTCTGTTCACACTCGCCGTTTATCACGCCTCATATGTGCCGTTTCCTGCATCTGTCTAAGTGTTGCCCGTCTGAGGAACTTTGTCATCTGCACATGTAATACAGCTGAAAATATTACTAGTATCCATATGACCGCTGCAGCCAATTACTGGGCTCAGTGGTAATTCCCATAAGCCCCCAAAACGCTGAGTCTAGTTCTTAGAAAGCATTGTAACACCAAATCGTACCAGCATGTAACTGGGTCGCCCTCCCAGGGCTGTGGGGTACTCGGTACCGGGCCAGTGTCAGGGGGATGCGTGTCACAGCAGCGGTAACCCGGTCTGTGGCCCTGGGCGCTCAAATCAATGGTGGTTTTGTGGTTAATGTAATAGTTTGTGACGCCACCTGTGGTGTTTGGCAAGGGAGGTGTTAAGCTAGCGCTGCATGTAGATCCGCTGGGACTGATGGTGTGGTGCAGCAAAGATGGTGTATCTCCCCACAGGTGAAGCTGTAGTCCCAGGGCAGTGTAGGTGCAATGGATGAGGAGAGGCACAGAATGGTGTGGATGCTGGTACCCAGATGTAGCAGTGCTGAAGGTGTTAGCAACGAATGAATGGCGGACACCAGGACTTGCAGTTTCAAAGCTTTACTCACAGTCCGTGGTACACACTGGTGCCTGCCTCCACGCTGTGTCCTCCGGGGTAGAGACTCAATCAACCTCCCGGGCAAGTCAGGGCTCTCCTCTCCAACATGTACCTTCCTGAACGACTCCGCCAATGCGCCTTGTGGTGTGAAGCACTCCAGTACTTAGTTACCCTGGAATACCTCCTTACAGATGTTCTTAGAACTCTCCTTGTACGGCAGACAGCTGTAGCCTGCTTCGGGGACGCCTCGCTCCCGGCTCTGTGTTGCTGTTGTGCCTCAAGTCTTGGATGGGAGTAATGCATTTACAGCCTACTACTCCACCGGTGTCTGCTGCAGAACCATAAGTGTCCATACAACCTCAGGGACCGGGCCCCGGCCTTGCGCTGAGAACCTATAGGCAGGGTTCCTCTTCCAACCCACGTCTCCTCTGTTCTCCTACTCCTTCGTTCCGTACTTGTCTTTCTCTCCTATGGAAGCTTAGGTTGCAGTTCTACATCTCTCTCCCGTGCCAGCTGGCTCAGGTTACTGAGGCAGCTGCAGCACTCCTTCCTCCATCCCTTCTTCCAGGGATCCTCTCCTGTCTGAGTGACTTCCTACTCCACTGACCTCCAATTCTAAACCTTCCCAACCTTTTATATGAATCTGAACTCCACCCACCTAACAGCACATCCAGTGTTCCATGCAGGGAACCACCAAAGGTGCTCTGCTACTCTCTAAGCACTGAGCCGCTATGTGGTTGTGCAGAACTACACTGTTGTGTGGGGTGCGAGTGTTGGAGTGTGGAAAGGAGTTCCCAACTTACCAGGATGGTGGGGTACCACACCTTAGGAGAAGGTGCAGTACTTCTGTGGCGACTGAGCCTCAGGGGCGCCACATAACTCACTGAAGGATTTCGCTCTGCTCACCAGTTTATCATGAGATTCTCACATTCCCAGCCACATACAGACTAGCTTTTCTTCCTGCTTCTCAGTGAGGCACGGGCTGTAATGTTTCACTGAACATTTAGAGAATGATGAAGAGCAGCTCATCAGCACGTGACCAAGTGTGCAAGTCACATATGAGTGGTCACTTGTCTAATCAAACATATACCGTGTATAGGAGGAGGCTCCAAACTGAAAACCTAGATCTGGCTCCGATTCAGGATGATGGAGAAACTTCAGAAACCAATTTTATTATCCCCAAAGTATTTTTTTTCTTCATGCCATGCAAACAAAGTCCATTATTCAGGTGGAAGAATTCAAAATAATGGATGAGACAAAGGTCTCCTCCTCTACATCCAATGGTGGTGACACTTCCCCCCCCCCCCCCCATCAAGATTGAAAATCTTTCAAAATCGATTAGGTCATGGGACCAGATTGATAGGAGGGAGCTCCGGCGTCCTCCATTAGGGGATCTAGAGCCGTAAAGTGGATGTGCCGTAATAAGACAATGGTGGCTGCATGAAAGTGGGTCGCCCTCCCAGGGCTGTGGGGTACTTGGTACCGGGCCGGTGTCAGCGGGATGTGTCACAGTGGCGGTGACCCGGTCCGTGGCCCTGGGCGCTCAAGTAATGGGGGAATTGAAATGGTGGAATGTGGTTGAATAGTTCGTGACGCCACCTGTTGTGTTCAGCAAGGGAGGTGTTAAGCCGATGCTGCATGCAGATCCTCTGGGACTGATGGTATGGTCCAGCAAAGATGTAAAAGCTCCCCACAGGTGAAGCTGTAGCCCCAGGGCAGTGTAGATGTGGTTGGCACGGGGATGTAGCAGTGCCGGAAGGGTTGGAAGCAGACAGACACAGCGGGGTGCAATTTCTGTACCTTTACTTGATAAATGCAGACCAGGGTCCTGATTACAGATGGTACCGGAGCAGGCTAGCCTGGAAGCAACTCAGGGATTCTCCCTCAGCAGATGGGCTGTGCAGTCTCCTTCCTAGCGCTTATTTGAGGGATCTCCAGTACTGAGTTACACTGAAGTTCCTCCTGTCAGATGTTCCCAAGAACTCTACTTGTACGGCAGACAGCTGTAGCCTGTTCCAGGGACTCCTCACTCCTAAGTCCCAGCTTACTATCAGTGTTGCTGTTGTGCCCTCAAGTCTTAGATGGGAGTAGGGCATTTACAGCCTCCTACTCCTCTGGTGTCTGCTGTAGGACCATCAGTGTCCATACAGCCATGGAGACCAGGCTCCAGTTCATGCGCTCTTGCAGGAGACAAGCTCTTCCTCTCAGCTCTATCTCAGCGCTCCTTCCTCACGTCTGCACACTTCACCCTCCGCAGACTAACTGACCACTCCTTCCTCTTGGCCCTCAGAGAGCACTCCTCCCCTTAATTCCAGTTCAGAGTCCCCCTGCTGGCCTGGAGTGGAACTGTGTTGCATGTATTGGTTAACTGCGAGAGAGACCCTTCACTACTTCCAAGCCTGGCATTACCCTCCCTGGAGGAAGGTAAAGCCACTGTGGCAGCCATACTCCTGGGGGCACCACATTAGCATCAAGAAACCAACCATCTACAGATGCTTCAAGATCATGAATGCAGAGAAACAAGAGCTACCAATCATCAAGAGCCTAGTTAGAAACAATGCGTGGATAAACCCCAGAGGCCCCAATAAAAGATAAGTCAGAGTACTGAGGCCATGTCATCAGTAACAAGACTACGGTTGTTGGATGGCGTCTTTCCTACTTCATGGATAATTAAATCCGCATTGTCCATTCCAGCTACTAGACTGGTTTACTTCCATTAACTAGTTACAAAAAAAAATAAAAAATTCCTCCATCTCAGGAAGCAAATTGTTCTCAAAACCTCCATCCAGGATTTCTTTCAATAGAGGAACTTAAAGTTTGATGTGAGGGGAACGCTTCTTTATCCTCTTAATATATTGTAGTCATCATATTCTATAGCGCTGCGTACTTACAATTGCTCATTTTGCCTTTCTACCCAAATAATAATTTTCTATTCTCTGCTCTATGTAGACACAGGAGGTCTCTTGTTCCTGAAAAACCTCATTCTCCCCCTGACAAAGCTGCTCCCTCCTCCCCCTCATGTTCCCTTTTGCAGTGATGAGTCCTACTACAGGGAAAATTGACCTCATAGCTCCTCAGTTTTTTTTGTTTTTTTTAATCACTTGATTTCACAGACTTAATGGGAAAAAAGAATTATCCAGGTAGAAAGGAGGAATGGGCAACTGATGACTGCAATATTTTAAGAGGATAACAATTCTGATGGTAAGTGGGCTTCTTTAAGTTTAGCCAATTGGTGCAGAAAATCCAAAGAAACAAAAAGATAAAAAAAAAAAAAAAGCACCAAATCATGTACATTGTGTGTATAGTTCAACATGAAAAATTTTGGTGAAGCGTCCTCCAACAATCACAGTACACATTTTGTACAAGGCATTGTACTGAGGGGCATGAAACTAAAGTTCTTTATGCTGCCTAGAAGTATATGGTCGGCAGCACAAGGACAATCTATAGAACTACTGTACAGACTTTAACAACCGGCACCAGGTGACTGTCCAATAACAGCACAATTTGCATGAAGCCCCCGGATAATCCTTCAGGGCACATGATTTTCTATAAATATTTAAAAAAAAAAAAAAAAACGGTGACATTTCGGTCTAATTGGACCATGAGACTCAGATTTAAGTTTTTTTTGTGCTTCTGTTTTTCCTACATCCCTAAACTTATTCCCCTGCACCCCTCAACATAGTTTTTTTCCCCATATTTTGCCATTAATGGATTGTGCAAGTTTGATCTCCCCCAACATAATGGAAGTAGGATACTCACTGTCCTGGAGATGTTCAGATACAGATGACAATCCTGGGAATCTGGGAATCATGTTCTGTAGATGATTCAGGAACTTCTGGCAGGCCTCTTCTCCCTTGTGAAGAATCAGGTCCATCAGACTAAGGGTTTTCTCCACCGGACTCACAACTTCGCACAGATTTCCATGTTCTTCAGAAGTTATAAGCTGGAGAGAGTTCACTTCATCCATGAAACCATCCACGTCCTTCTCAAACACCTCGGAGAATTTCCATCTCAGACGGTGGATGGTCTTGGATGCCGCCATGATAACTGAAGGTCAGCCTGCGAAAAATGTAAGAGATCAGTTACTACTGCATGAACAGATGGACACCGTCCTAAAGAAAAGTATAAAAACTGAGCACTGTGCAATAATATAACGAGGCGCTCATGCCACAGCGAGATACGGACCTTCGAGAAGAGACAAGGGGACAACTAGGGAAGAACAGGGAAGAGTTTTCCTGGCTGACCAAGGGGAAGCCAGCAAAAGAGGCAACCATGGATGGACAAGGGGGTGGGAAGAAAAAAAAAAAGTTAGAGATGAGGACAAAGGGGTGGCTGCAGACAAATACCAATGAAAAAAACATGGTGGCTCAGTGGTTATTACTGTAGTCTTGCAGTCCTGGGTTCAAATCCCACCTAGGACAACATCTGCAAGGCGTCTATGTTCTCCCCCTGTTCCATGGATTTCCTCCAGGTTCTCCGGTTTCCTCTCAGTCTAAAGACATACTGATAAGTAATCTAGATTGTGAGCCCCAATGGGGACAGCAATGATAATGTCTGTAAAGCTGTGGAATTAATGGTGCCATACAATAGAGGAAAATAGATAAAAATAAGATTGGGGTGAGGGGCAAGCAAGATGGTTAGAGTAGATGACATAGTGAAAGACAAGGGGTGGCAACAAAGCAGGAGGCACCCTAGGGGGAATAGGGAAAGAGTGGAGAAGGCGGCCCTCAAGTAGAGATAAGGGAAGGATGCAGAAGAGGACAGAGGATATTTAAAAGAACGAAGGGAAAAAAAAAAAAACAAAACAAAAAAAAAAAAAAACACAAGCAAGGCCATGTGCCAACATAGTGATTCCTGAGCAGAATTGCACACGCTGCTCCCGTGAAGACACATGCGGTTTTTGACGCGCCTTTTTAAGCGTTTGTCAAGCGTTTTTGCCCATACAATTGATGGTATGTGGACTCGCACGCGATTCCACAAAATTGATGAACATGCTGCTCTTTACCGATAAGTGATTCCACAGCGGTAAAAAACGCACCATTGGCACAACATGTGCATTCTCAGTTAGGAATCCATGGAATGCATTTAAGCGTTTCTGCGGCAGAATCGTGCATTTAAAATCGCCGCGGAAACGCTTAATAAGCGCTCCGTGGGCACACAGCCTCAAGGTTTCAAAGGACAAGGTCATCGAAGAACAAGGGAAAAGGTTGGAGAAGAGAGACGAGCGCTGCAGAGGAAGACACTCCGGAGGAGGAGCCAACACTAGCGGGGTTTCACCACAACGCTCAGTTTATTCAATAGCTCTTGGAATAAAATAAAAGTTCCATAATTAGATGTGATTAACAAAAACAAAAAAAAACAAAAACAGATACATGCAATCTCAGGGGAGATTATAAAACCTGAACTAAAGCGATATTTGCAGCGCGGAGCTTTAACAGATCAGGTGCAGATTGAATTTTGTACGATAACTGAGAAGACACTGGATTAAAGACTTCATTGTTCGATGATCGTTAAACTCCCCAAGACCATGTTCACATGTTGCATTTTTTGCAGCTTTTTTAAATAAAAAAAATAAAGTCTGCGCTTAACATCTCCAGCAAAAGCCCTGAGGTCACAGATCTCCTGCACGCTGGGTTTTTGTTCCAGACTGAGAACTGAGATCTGCGGCACCTTAGAAATCAGTGAGAAAGTTAAGGGAAAAAAAAAAGTGACCCACAGGCTTCGCTGGCTGCATTTTGGGGTGATCAAATCATGCACTGTAATGAGTTACATAATCAGCACAAAAAAAACCAAAACACAACAACAACGTATGAACATAGTCCAAGGACACTGTGCAACACCACTGCACCAACAGGGGGCGCCACCCTGGTGCCTACAATCATACTGCAGGCAAAGCCCCCCCCATCTCTGGGTCACAGCAGAACCAAGAGCCCTGACCCACAATCCCCAGCACTCACCTTCTATGTGGAGTCCAGCACAAGGCTGAGGACAGAACGAACAGAACCGGCGCAGCCTCCTGCTGATTTATAGGCACCTGGGCCCAATGGGTGGAGCGCTGGTCTTAGGCCTCTTTCACACTTCAGTCTTTTTTGCATCAGTCACAATCCGTCAAAATGTGAAAACACGGATCCAGTGCAGATTGTCCAAAAATTGGTGCACCGGATCCGTTTTATTCGACGGATCCATTGCAGCAGCCACTGTAGGAAATTTAAAGGAATGGGAGTCGTTCGTTCGAGGGAGAGAGAGAGAAAGAGAACTTTCTGTGCCAGA
Organism: Dendrobates tinctorius; assembly: GCF_039654945.1. Classification (NCBI taxonomy): domain Eukaryota; kingdom Metazoa; phylum Chordata; class Amphibia; order Anura; family Dendrobatidae; genus Dendrobates; species Dendrobates tinctorius. The sequence goes on from NW_027361819.1 coordinate 4,341,136, forward strand.
ACGGCTTCCTTCTGGGCATGCTCAGGTGAAAAAGCGGAATCCGTTGCTGGATTCCGTCATGTGACAGACGGTGACGGATCCGTCACACATAGGCGTCCATTACTGCAGACGACGGACGGCGATCCGTTGCTGTCCGACTTTTCAACAGAGACAAAAAATGTTCCTATGGGCGTTTCCCCCGACTTTCCGACGGATCAGTCGCATGATGGACGAAACAGATGTCCATCCATCGCAATCCGTCAGCAATACAAGTCTATGGGGAAAAAGACGGATCCAGCGGACAAATCTGTCGGATCCGTATTTTTCTCCTAACGACGGATTTTGACTGACGCCAAAAGACTGAAGTGTGAAACAGGCCTTAGGAGACAGAACATGTGCTCGGCTGCTCTCACATCTCTGTCTCGTGCTCCACCTCTCTCACATCTCTGTCTCGTGCTCCACCTCTCTCACGGCTCTGTCGTGTGCTCCTCCGCTCTCAGGGCTCTGTCGTGCGCTCCTCCGCTCTCAGGGCTCTGTCGTGCGCTCCTCCGCTCTCAGGGCTCTGTCGTGTGCTCCACCGCTCTCACGGCTCTGTCGTGCGCTCCTCCGCTCTCAGGGCTCTGTCGTGCGCTCCTCCGCTCTCAGGGCTCTGTCGTGTGCTCCACCGCTCTCACAGCTCTGTCGTGTGCTCCACCGCTCTCACGGCTCTGTCATGTGCTCCACCGCTCTCACGGCTCTGTCGTGTGCTCCACCGCTCTCAGGGCTCTGTCGTGTGCTCCACCGCTCTCAGGGCTCTGTCGTGGCTCCACCGCTCTCACGGCTCTGTCGTGTGCTCCACCGCTCTCACGGCTCTGTCGTGTGCTTCACCGCTCTCAGGGCTCTGTCGTGTGCTCCACCGCTCTCACGGCTCTGTCGTGTGCTCAACCGCTCTCACGGCTCTGTCGTGTGCTCCACCGCTCTCACGGCTCTGTCTCGTGCTTCACCGCTCTCACGGCTCTGTCTCATGCTCCACCAGTCTCACGGCTCTGTCGTGTGCTCCGCCGCTCTCACGGCTCTGTCTTGTGCTCCACCGCTCTCACGGCTCTGTCTCGTGCTCCACCGCTCTTATGGCTTTGTCTCGTGCTCCACCACTCTCACGGCTCTGTCTCTTGCTCCACCGCTCTCACGGCTCTGTCATGTGCTCCACCGCTCTCACGGCTCTGTCGTGTGCTCCACCGCTCTCACGACTCTGTCTCGTGCTCCACCGCTCTCACGGCTCTGTCTCGTGCTCCACCGCTCTCACGGCTCTGTCTCGTGCTCCACCGCTCTCACATCTCTGTCGTGTGCTCCACCGCTCTCACGGCTCTGTCGTGCGCTCCACCGCTCTCACGGCTCTGTCGTGCGCTCCTCCGCTCTCACGGCTCTGTCGTGTGCTCCACCGCTCTCAGGGCTCTGTCGTGTGCTCCTCCGCTCTCAGGGCTCTGTCGTGCGCTCCTCCGCTCTCAGGGCTCTGTCGTGCGCTCCACCGCTCTCAGGGCTCTGTCGTGCGCTCCACCGCTCTCACGGCTCTGTCGTGCGCTCCTCCACTCTCACGGCTCTGTCGTGTGCTCCACCGCTCTCACGGCTCTGTCGTGTGCTCCACCGCTCTCACGGCTCTATCTTGTGCTCCACCGCTCTCACGGCTCTGTCGTGTGCTCCACCGCTCTCACGGCTCTGTCGTGTGCTCCACCGCTCTCACGGCTATGTCGTGTGCTCCACCGCTCTCACGGCTCTGTCTTGTGCTCCACCGCTCTCACGGGTCTGTCTCATGCTCCACCAGTCTCACGGCTCTGTCGTGTGCTCCGCCGCTCTCACGGCTCTGTCTTGTGCTCCACCGCTCTCACGGCTGTGTCTCGTGCTCCACCGCTCTTATGGCTTTGTCTCGTGCTCCACCACTCTCACGGCTCTGTCTCTTGCTCCACCGCTCTCACGACTCTGTCTTGTGTTCTGTTGCTCTCACGGCTCTGTCTTGTGCTCCACCACTCTCACGGCTCTGTCTCTTGCTCCACCGCTCTCACGGCTCTGTCGTGTGCTCCACCGCTCTCACGGCTCTGTCGTGTGCTCCACCGCTCTCACGACTCTGTCTCGTGCTCCACCGCTCTCACGGCTCTGTCTCGTGCTCCACCGCTCTCACATCTCTGTCGTGTGCTCCACCGCTCTCACGGCGCTGTCTTGTGCTCCACCGCTCTCACGGCTCTGTCGAGTGCTCCACGGCTCTGTCTTGTGCTCCACCGCTCTCACGGCTCTGTCCTCTGCTCCACCGCTCTCACGACTCTGTCATGTGCTCCACGGCTCTGTCTTGTGCTCCACTGCTCTCACGGCTCTATCTTGTGCTCCACCGCTCTCACGGCTCTGTCGTGTGCTCCACCGCTCTCACGACTCTGTCTTGTGCTCCACTGCTCTTACGGCTCTGTCTTGTGCTCTGTTGCTCTCACGGCTCTGTCTCGTGCTCCACCGCTCTCACGGCTCTATCTTGTGCTCCACCGCTCTCACGGCTCTGTCGTCTGCTCCACTGCTCTCACGACTCTGTCATGTGCTACACGGCTCTGTCTTGTGCTCCACCGCTCTCACGGCTCTGTCGTGTGCTCCACCGCTCTCACGGCTCTGTCTTGTGCTCCACCGCTCTCACAGCTCTGTCTTGTGCTCTGTTGCTCTCATGGCTCTGTCTCCTGCTCCACCGCTCTCACGGCTCTATCTTGTGCTCCACCGTTCTCACGGCTCTGTCATCTGCTCCACCGCTCTCACGACTCTGTCATGTGCTCCACGGCTCTGTCTTGTGCTCCACCGCTCTCACGGCTCTGTCTTGTGCTCCACCGCTCTCACGGCTCTGTCGTGTGCCCCACCGCTCTCACGGCTCTGTCGTGTGCTCCACCGCTCTCACGGCTCTGTCGTGTGCTCCACCGCCTTCACGGCTCTGTCGTGTGCTTCACCGCTCTCACGGCTCTGTCTTGTGCTGCACCGCTCTCACGGCTCTGTCTTGTGCTCCACCGCTCTCAAGGCTCTGTCTTGTGCTGCACCGCTCTCACAGCTCTGTCTTGTGCTCCACCGCTCTCACGGCTCTGTCATGTGCTCCACCGCTCTCACGGCTCTGTCGTGTGCTCCACCGCTCTAACGACTCTGTCTTGTGCTCCACCGCTCTCACGGCTCTGTCTCGTGCTCCACCGCTCTCACGGCTCTGTCTCGTGCTCCACCGCTCTCACGGCTCTGTCTCGTGCTCCACCGCTCTCACATCTCTGTCGTGTGCTCCACCGCTCTCACGGCTCTGTCGTGTGCTCCACCGCTCTCACGGCTCTGTCGTGTGCTCCACCGCTCTCACGGCTCTGTCGTGTGCTCCACCGCTCTCACGGCTCTATCTTGTGCTCCACCGCTCTCACGGCTCTGTCGTGTGCTCCACCGCTCTCACGGCTCTGTCGTGTGCTCCACCGCTCTCACGGCTATGTCGTGTGCTCCACCGCTCTCACGGCTCTGTCTTGTGCTCCACCGCTCTCACGGCTCTGTCTCGTGCTCCACCGCTCTCACGGCTCTGTCTCGTGCTCCACCGCTCTCACGGGTCTGTCTCATGCTCCACCAGTCTCACGGCTCTGTCGTTTGCTCCGCCGCTCTCACGGCTCTGTCTTGTGCTCCACCGCTCTCACGGCTCTGTCTCGTGCTCCACCACTCTTATGGCTTTGTCTCGTGCTCCACCACTCTCACGGCTCTGTCTCTTGCTCCACCGCTCTCACGACTCTGTCTTGTGTTCTGTTGCTCTCATGGCTCTGTCTTGTGCTCCACCACTCTCACGGCTCTGTCTCTTGCTCCACCGCTCTCACGGCTCTGTCGTGTGTTCCACCGCTCTCACGGCTCTGTCGTGTGCTCCACCGCTCTCACGACTCTGTCTTGTGCTCCACCGCTCTCACGGCTCTGTCTCGTGCTCCACCGCTCTCACGGCTCTGTCTCGTGCTCCACCGCTCTCACATCTCTGTCGTGTGCTCCACCGCTCTCACGGCTCTGTCTTGTGCTCCACCGCTCTCACGGCTCTGTCGAGTGCTCCACGGCTCTGTCTTGTGCTCCACCGCTCTCACGGCTCTGTCCTCTGCTCCACCGCTCTCACGACTCTGTCATGTGCTCCACGGCTCTGTCTTGTGCTCCACCGCTCTCACGGCTCTATCTTGTGCTCCACCGCTCTCACGGCTCTGTCCTCTGCTCCACCGCTCTCATGACTCTGTCATGTGCTCCACGGCTCTGTCTTGTGCTCCACCGCTCTCACGGCTCTATCTTGTGCTCCACCGCTCTCACGGCTCTGTCGTGTGCTCCACCGCTCTCACGACTCTGTCTTGTGCTCCACTGCTCTCACGGCTCTGTCTTGTGCTCTGTTGCTCTCACGGCTCTGTCTCGTGCTCCACCGCTCTCACGGCTCTATCTTGTGCTCCACCGCTCTCACGGCTCTGTCGTCTGCTCCACTGCTCTCACGACTCTGTCATGTGCTACACGGCTCTGTCTTGTGCTCCACCGCTCTCACGGCTCTGTCGTGTGCTCCACCGCTCTCACGGCTCTGTCTTGTGCTCCACCGCTCTCACAGCTCTGTCTTGTGCTCTGTTGCTCTCATGGCTCTGTCTCCTGCTCCACCGCTCTCACGGCTCTATCTTGTGCTCCACCGCTCTCACGGCTCTGTCATCTGCTCCACCGCTCTCACGACTCTGTCATGTGCTCCACGGCTCTGTCTTGTGCTCCACCGCTCTCACGGCTCTGTCTTGTGCTCCACCGCTCTCACTGCTCTGTCGTGTGCTCCACCGCTCTCACGGCTCTGTCATCTGCTCCATCGCTCTCACGACTCTGTCATGTGCTCCACGGCTCTGTCTTGTGCTCCACCGCTCTCACGGCTCTGTCGTGTTCTCCACCGCTCTCACGGCTCTGTCGTGTGCTCCACCGCTCTCACGGCTCTGTCGTGTGCTCCACCGCTCTCACGGCTCTGTCGTGTGCTCCACCGCTCTCACGGCTCTGTCGTGTGCTCCACCGCTCTCACGACTCTGTCTTGTGCTCCACCGCTCTCACGGCTCTGTCTCGTGCTCCACCGCTCTCACGGCTCTGTCTCGTGCTCCACCGCTCTCACATCTCTGTCGTGTGCTCCACCGCTCTCACGGCGCTGTCTTGTGCTCCATCGCTCTCACGGCTCTGTCGAGTGCTCCACGGCTCTGTCTTGTGCTCCACCGCTCTCACGGCTCTGTCCTCTGCTCCACCGCTCTCACGACTCTGTCATGTGCTCCACGGCTCTGTCTTGTGCTCCACCGCTCTCACGGCTCTATCTTGTGCTCCACCGCTCTCACGGCTCTGTCGTGTGCTCCACCGCTCTCACGACTCTGTCTTGTGCTCCACTGCTCTCACGGCTCTGTCTTGTGCTCTGTTGCTCTCACGGCTCTGTCTCGTGCTCCACCGCTCTCACGGCTCTATCTTGTGCTCCACCGCTCTCACGGCTCTGTCGTCTGCTCCACTGCTCTCACGACTCTGTCATGTGCTACACGGCTCTGTCTTGTGCTCCACCGCTCTCACGGCTCTGTCGTGTGCTCCACCGCTCTCACGGCTCTGTCTTGTGCTCCACCGCTCTCACAGCTCTGTCTTGTGCTCTGTTGCTCTCATGGCTCTGTCTCCTGCTCCACCGCTCTCACGGCTCTATCTTGTGCTCCACCGCTCTCACGGCTCTGTCGTCTGCTCCACTGCTCTCACGACTCTGTCATGTGCTACACGGCTCTGTCTTGTGCTCCACCGCTCTCACGGCTCTGTCGTGTGCTCCACCGCTCTCACGGCTCTGTCTTGTGCTCCACCGCTCTCACAGCTCTGTCTTGTGCTCTGTTGCTCTCATGGCTCTGTCTCCTGCTCCACCGCTCTCACGGCTCTATCTTGTGCTCCACCGCTCTCACGGCTCTGTCATCTGCTCCACCGCTCTCACGACTCTGTCATGTGCTCCACGGCTCTGTCTTGTGCTCCACCGCTCTCACGGCTCTGTCTTGTGCTCCACCGCTCTCACGGCTCTGTCGTGTGCTCCACCGCTCTCACGGCTCTGTCATCTGCTCCACCGCTCTCACGACTCTGTCATGTGCTCCACGGCTCTGTCGTGTGCTCCACCGCTCTCACGGCTCTGTCGTGTGCTCCACCGCTCTCACGGCTCTGTCGTGTGCTCCACCGCTCTCACGGCTCTGTCGTGTGCTCCACCGCTCTCACGGCTCTGTCGTGTGCTTCACCGCTCTCATGGCTCTGTCTTGTGCTGCACCGCTCTCACGGCTCTGTCTTGTGCTGCACCGCTCTCACAGCTCTGTCTTGTGCTCCACCGCTCTCACGGCTCTGTCTGAAGGAGCTGGAGTCATAGCAGCTTCTGGGGGACGGGACAGAGACTTTTTACTGTGGACTTTTCTTCTTGACTTTGGCTAAACACAAAACCTCTAAAACTGCATTAAACATTGTCCTAAAACTGCATCAAATCTGCCAGAGATTCCAAGCTAACGCCTTGATCACATGCAGTGTTTTTTCACCCATAGAAAGCTATGAGAAAGTGAAAAAACACAGTAAGGGTATGTGCACACGTTGCAGATTTGCCTGCGGAATTTTCTGCTCAGAATCTGCATCTCTTGGCAGAAAACTCAAATAAAAATCCACGCAGATTTGATGCATTTTTGATGCAGATTTGATGCGTTTTGTAAGCTAAATAAAGATGTTATTCAGCAAAAAAAAAGTTGTGATGTTATTTCTTTGTCCAACCTCTTATTTTGCATACTCCATTGAAGATTAATGTTTACACACACACATAGATATATGGATAGATGTATATATAATACCAAGGCCGATGTTTATTACTGAATGATATGTTCAATTTGGCGTGGGCTCCCGTGCAATTTTCTGCGCTTGAGAGAGAAAGCCGGTGACTGGCGACAGATATTCATAGCCTTGGAAGGGACCATGGTTATTGCCCCCCCGCAGCTACAAACATCTGCCCCCAGCCACCCTAGAAATGGAGCATCTCTAAGATGCGCCAATTCTGGCACTTAGCCTCTCTCTTCCCACTGCCGTGTAGCGGTGGCACATGGGGTAATATTTGTGGGGTTGTTTTGTAAGGTGACATCAAGCCCGGTTAGTAATGGAGAGGTGTCAATAAGATACTTATCCGTTACTAATCCTATAGTTGTTAAGGGTTAAAAAAAGACACAGCCAGAAAAAGTATTTTAATGAAATAAAACACTACACAGTTTTGCCATATTTATTAGACGCCTAATCCATGCGACGCCCTCGATCTCCTGCAAAAAAATAAAATAAACAAACAAATACTCCCTGTTCTGACGTAGTCCATTTAATAACGAGTGTCCCATGATGATCTCCCCTGTAGAACAGTGACATCGGGTGATGTGACCGCTCTACAGGCCTCCCGTGATGCACTGACAGGAGACAATGGCTCCTGCAGTGCATCACTGAAGAGGTTACCTGAGTTCAGGCTCTCACTTTACGGCAATGCTGCATGAGAATTTTCTCCCACAGCGTTGCAGGTGACAGAATGAAGTTAGGGTTAGGGGACCTCTCTCCCAGCAGTGGAGGATTACCTCCGCCTGTCAGTTCATTGCGGGAGCCCCTGTAGAGCAGTGATATCACCTGATGTCACTGTTCTACAAGGGAGATCATCATGGGAAACTTGTTATTAACTGTACTATGGCAGAAAGGTTTGTATAGGTTGGCTTATTTGTTATATTTTTGTTACAGGAGATCGAGGGCTTCGGGGACTACGTGATTGGTGAGTATGTACTCTATGTTATATGTTGTATGTACTGTATGTGTATATGTCTGTACAGTATGTTGTATGTTTGTTTTTTTACACTTGACAAGCATCGAGTGATGGAACTACCATCATCGGCGAATGCTGTTACTGTCATATGTGACAGACACACACATCAGCAGACACACAGACCCGCACACACACATACACGCAGAGCCCCGCACACATTCTCCGCACACACGGCACCCACACTCTTCCTCCTTCCGATCTGCAGCGTTTCTCACACCCACATGCGCAGCAAATCCGCAGATCTTTTTTACACCTGCGGTTTTTGCTGCGGATGTGCCTGACTCAATGGAAGTCAATGGGAGCCGAAACGCTGCAGATCCGCAAAAAGAATTGACATACTGCGGAAAAAAACTCGCTGCGTTTCTACGCGGCATGTGCACAGCACTTCTTAATTTCCCATTTACTATCATTGGCTGTGCACTATACTGCGGATTTGATGCAAATCTGTGCGGCCAAAAACGCTGCGGATCTGCATCAAAATCCACAACGTGTGCACACAGCCTAAAAAAACCACGACAAATGTTTTGAGTTTTTTTGCTGCATTTTTGAATTTGTGAATAAACCAAAACTTTATGAACAGGGCGATTTTCCAGCTGCTGGCTCTCGTTCATAGGAGATGGTGATTTTCGCTATATACAGCAGTACTATGGTATTGCTGTACAGTGGGGAAAATAAGTATATGATACGCTGCCGATTTTGTTTGTTTTCCCGCCTACACAGAATGGCGAGGGCTGTAATTTGTATCATAGGTCGCTTCACCTGTGAGAGACGGAATCTAAAATTAAGATCCCGAAAATCACATTGTAGGATTTTATACAATTAAATTGCATTTTTATTGCATGAAATAAATATTTGATCACCGACCAATCAGCGAGAATTCTGCCTCTCACCGACCTGATAGTTGTTTTGTAAGAAGCCTCCTAAACTGCAGTCTTTAGGCTAGTTTCACACTAGCGTTTGCAGGCGCAGCGCAGGGCCGCCGCTAAGCCCCACCCCCGGCCACACCCCCTCCAGTCATCTCCTCCTCCTATCGCATTACTGTGCATGCGATCAGCGTACCCTATACTTAGCGTTGGGTGCGCTGGTCTGATTTTGCTGGCGCTGTGCCCAGTGCACAAAAATGAAACACAGCTAAGTATAGGGTACGCTGATCGCATGCACAGTAATGCGATCGGAGGAGGAGATGACCGGAGGGGGCGCGGCAGGGGGCGGGGCTTAGCGGCGTCCCTGCGCTGTGCCCGCAAACGCTAGTGTGAAACTAGCCTTACCTGTATTATTTGTACCTGTTTGACCTCGTTACCTGTATAAAAGACACCTGTGCACACAATCAATCACACTCCAACCTCTCCACTATGGCCAAGACCAAAGAGTTGTCTAAGGATACCAGGAACACAATTGTAGACCCGAACAATGCTTACATGGGCTACAGGACAATAAGCAAGCAGCTTGGTGAGAGGCGACAACTAATGGTGCAATTATTAGAAAATGGAAGAAACACAGTATGACTGTCATCTTCCTCGGTCTGGGGCTCCATGCAAAAATCTTGCCTCGTGGGGTAAGGATGATTCTGAGAAAGGTCAGGAATCAGCCCAGAACTACACGGGAGGACCTGGTCACTGACCTGAAGAGAGCCGGGACCACAGGCTCAACCGTTACCATTAGTAACACACTACGGTTTCTGGACCAAATATTAAGCTCAGTTTTTCTATTGTATCAAATACTTATTTCCTGCAAATTAAATTATGTAATTATCATACAATGTGATTATCTGGATTTTTCTGACGTGTATATTGGGGGCACATACAATTCAATCACATATTATTACAGTTTTTAGGGAGGAGAGTTAAAAAACCCCATAAAATCTGGGGATTTGATTATTATCCAGTTTATGGCATTTACTGTAGGGGTTAATTAATTTTACAATTGATAAACCGGAATTTTACGGATGCGACAATGACAAAAAGGATAAATTTATTTTGTTCGACTGATTATTTCCCCTCGCGCCTCCTCCTGTTATTAGGCTCTTCCTCTGCCGTTCGTTATATCTGTTCTGTGGTCATCACCCGATTTCCCAGGAACAGACAGAAATAACAGGACCCGAACAACATCCCCTCCCGCTGACGGTAATCACTGTAATCAGAGCCGGCAATGGCCGCCGGCGCTGCGATCACTGTGATTATCTGTGAGCGAAAGTCCAGGAGCCATCAAAAACAAAGAAGCGCGAGAACATGACAAACCGAGGAGACAACAACCACGAAGTCAAAAGCGAGATATAAAAGTAAAAGATCTCAGCGGATAGCTGCAGAAAATCCACAACGTCAAAAACTCATGGTGGAAACAAGGCTTTACACACTCGCAAATAAAAATGGTAGTAATGACACACAACTTTATACGTCTTCTCCTGACCTTACCCCCCTGCTGCTACAGAATGCCAGTGACTGTCTGTCCGTAGTCTCCAGCATCATGTCCGCTCTCTATCTGAAACTCAACCTCTCCTCTGACATTTCCCTCTCCGTGAGTGGTACCACAATAACACCCCGGCAGCAGGCGCGCTGTCTGGGCGTTATGTTTGACACCAATCTCTCCTTCACATCCCATATACAATCTCTTGCCCGCTCTTGCCGCTTACACCTAAAGAACATCTCTAGAATCCGCCCTTTTCTCACCATGGAAACAACAAAAACCCTCACTGTAGCACTGATCCACTCCCGCCTGGATTACTGCAACGCTCTATTAATTGGCCTCCCCGTCACTCGACTCTCCCCTCTCCAGTCCATACTTAATGAAGCGGCCAGGATCATCTATCTGACTAATCGGTACTCGGACACGTCCGCTCTTCGCCACTCCTTACATTGGCTGCCCATTCATTATAGGGTCCAATTCAAAGTACTTGTTCTCACCCACAAAGCTCTCCACAGTGCGGCACCCCCCTACACCTCCTCCCTCTTTTCTGTCTATTGGCCTAACCGACCGCTGCGCTCCGCAGACGACTTTCGACTAACCTCTGCACTAATCCGTACCTCCAACTCCCGACTCCAAGACTTCTCCCATGCTGCTCCTATCCTCTGGAATGCTCTACCCCAAGAAACTAGGACTATCGACAATTTGCATAGTTTCAGGCGCTCCCTCAAAAAACATTTGCTCAGAGCGGCCTATCACATTCACTAATCACAGTCATTCTATGTGTAAGTGTGCGGGTGTAGCCCATTCACTATCTCCATCCATTCCTCACTCCCTCAAGATGGCTGGACCATCATTGGAAATACACATGGGTCGCCCTCCCAGGGCTACGGGGTACTCGGTACCGGGCTGGTGTCAGCGGGATGTGTCACAGCAGCGGTGACCCGGTCCGTGGCCCTGGGCGCCCAAGTAATGGGGAAAATTTGTATTGTAGTTAATTTGAATGAATAGTTCGTGACGCCACCTGTGGTGTTCGGCAAGTGAGGTGTTAAGCCGACGCTGCTTGCAGATCCTCTGGGGCTGGTGGTGTGCAGCAGCCAAGATGGTGAAGCTCCCCACAGGTGGATCTGTAGCCCCAGGGCAGTGTAGGTGTAATGGATGAGGAGAAGCACAGGCAGTGTAGGAGCTGGTACCCAGATGTAGCGGTGCTGAGGGTGTAGGCGCGATAATGAATGGAGGACACCGGGGCTTGTAGTTCCAAAGCTTTACTCACAGTCTGTAGTACACACAGGTGCCTGCCTCCGGGCTGTGTCCTCCGAGTCAGAGACTCAGTCAACCTCCAGGCAAGATGGTAGGCTCCCCTCCAACACTCGGCCAACATGTACCTTCCTGAACGTCTCCTCTATAGCGCCTTAAAGTGTGAAGATCTCCTAGTACTGAGTTACACTGGAGTGCCTCCTGACAGATGTTCCCAAGAACTCTCCTTGTACGGCAGACAGCTGTAGCCTGCTTCGGGGACTCCCTTCTTCCTGAGTCCCGGCTCTCTATCCAAATGCTGTTGTGCCCCAAGTCTTAGATGGGAGTAGTGCATTTACAGCCAACTACTCCACCGGTGTCTGCTGCAGTACCATAAGTGTCCATACAACCTCGGGGACCGGGCCCCGGCCTTGCACTTAGAGCCTATAGGCAGGGTGCTTCCTTCCAACCCACGTCCTCTCTGCTCTATTCTCCTTCGTTCCGTACTATTCTCTCTTTCTTATGGATACTTAGTTACAGATCAGTGTCCTTCTTCCTTCCTTCCTTTCCCGTGCCAGCTGGCTCAGGTCACCGAGGCAGCTGCAGCACTCCTTCCTCCATCCCTTCTTCCAGGGATCCCCACTCCTCTCCGAGTGGCTTCCTTCTCAGACTTCCCTCATGGACTCCCCTAAGGGACTGCCTTCGGAGACTGAACCCCTAATTCTAAACCTTCCCGGTCTTTTATTTATTCTAACTCCACCCACCTCCCAGCACGTCCAGTGTTCCAAGCAGGAAACCAACCAAAGGTGCTCTGCTATTCTCCAAGCAGTGAGCCGCAATGTGGTTGTGCAGAACTACCCTGGTGTGTGTCGGGTGTGAGTGTTGGAGCATGGAAAGGAGTTCCCACCTTACCTGGATGGTGGGGCACCACACCTTAGGAGAAGGAGCAGTACCTCTGTGGCGACTGAGCCTCAGGGGCGCCACATACACCTGTACTCTGTATCTCCCCCACCTCATTGTAGAGTGTAAGCTCTCACCAGAAGGGGCGGCTGATTGTGCTTTAATTATTGTATTAACGTTGTTACTTATGACTTGTGTTTTGAAACTGTTAAACTGTAAAGCGCTGCGGAATATGTTGGCGCTATATAAGGATTATTATTATTATTTATTATAGTAAAAAAAATAATGAAAAAATATTACAACAATTCCTGTTGTAGTGTAAAAAACAAAGATAATCAGATAATTACAAATTATTAATAAAATTTAAAAAAAATTAGCGATCCACTTCATTTAAACCACCTGGGAAATTTTAATTTGTCTTAAATACTTTTTTTTCTATTTTCTGCTGTTCAGACCCGAGGTCTTAGGGTATGTGCATGTAGGGGAGTGGGTCCAGGAAAGAGGACCGACTGTGCTTATGGGCCGGAACTAACAGGGCTGTCACCCGTGTTCCCGGGGGGTACGATTGCAGGCCAGGACCGACCTTTGACCAGGCAAACAGGGGGTGGGTCAACTATAAAACGAGTGGTGCAGGTAAACAAGGGAGGCAGGGCGGGAACAGAGACGGGACATAGGAGGGAGGAGCCAAACGGAACTCTCCCCTCAGATGTGAGTCAGCACTTCCAAGCGAGAGGAGTCAGCGCCCAACCTGACCAAGCGGACGGCCCTGACTGCGTGCCCGGAGCAGAAGTCTCATCCGGTGCCGCTACAGAACGCAGGACATGGTGCACCCTCAGGTGCGGTACTCCTCGTGCATTAGGTGGCTCTTCTCCACGGACAGTCCGCCCGCTGCCATCGACCCCGTCATCAGGAACCACGGCCGCCTTTGATCCGCTACACACCGCTGCTGCATCCTCCACATCGGGACCCGCGGCCGCCTCTGTTCCGCTACACCCCGCGGCTGCGTCCTCCACATCGGGACCCGTGGCAGCCTCTGCTCCGCTACACCCTGCGGCCTACACATCAGGACCTGCGGCCGCCTCTGCCCCGCTACACACCGCGGCTGCAGCATCCACCTCAGGGCTCGTGGCCGCCTCTGCGCCGCTCCACACCGCGGCTGCGGCCTCTTCACCGGGACCCACGGTCTCCTCCGCTCCACTCCCCACTGCAGAAAGCACGGCGTCAGGAGGGCTACGCGTGGCCCGTGTATACCCCGCGGTACTGGAGCGCAAGGACTTTCAGACGCTCCGGCAACGCTTCCTCGGCTGGACACGTCGACTGAGGCACCACCAGGGCATTCCTCATACACCAGCTCTGCAGGACGTCAGAGACCGATAAGTGACTCTGTTGTTCGTTCCCCCATTCTAGCCCCCAAAGGTCCTTAGTTGCCCAGTCCGTGGCTGCCTAACGGTCACTTCCCGCCCCGTATTGTTTATTCTGTTTGAGATTGTGTATTTGTGTTTTACGTCCCTTCGTGGAAAATTCTTTGTCAGCTTTAACCTATATTTCTATATATAAAACCTGAGTTTAACCTTTGTTCTGCCTCCTGCTCGTCACTGCATCCTGCGTACCTGCTAGTTACCACATTTGCCATAGTTGGCAGGATGCAGTCTACCAGCGTGTAGGCGGCAGACCAAGGGGCAGGGGGTGGCCCACAGTCTAGCATATCATTGGGGGCTATGTTGAATAACTTGTCGAAGTTCACGGGCAGCAATACTATGCTCTGGAGCTGGACGGCGCGGATGCGGGGGTTGTTGAGGATGCACCCGATGACCCCTGACTTGGAGGCCGAGGTGGCTATTATGGCGTTGGACGGGGAAGCCCGGGACTCGGTAATGTTACGATCCCCTGGGCAGCAGAACACCTTTGCAAGGGTATTGCAGATCCTGGAAGAGACCCATGGGGACCCCACCGAAGTAGGGGAACTGAGGACCCGGTTGTTTAGTCGCATGCAAAAAGAGAGGGAGACGGTGACACAATATATGAACTGTATACAGCCATTGACAGGAAAGATGGGGTCGGTGTGGGTCCCGTGGATGTGACATTACGTGACCTTTTAGTGACCGGGCTACGAGACACCCTGACGAAACAGGCCCTGCGAGAGTGGGTACGAGTGAACCCGCGTCTGACTTTCTCGGAGATAGGGAGGCGCGAACACGGGAACGGGAGCAGGGGGTGACAGGCCCCTTGAGGAAGGCCCGGAGCTTCCGTAAACGTTGTGGGTGAACCCCAGTGGGTGGAAGAAATGAGGTGGGAGCTGCAAAGTATCAAAGGCCGCTGTCTATGAAGGACACACAGTGCGTCACCCAGCTTTGCACATAGACTTGCCTCTGCACCTAGCATTCACATGGTATGTCCATCCACCCAGCTCTCCTGCTCTCCTGCTGTCTGTCTATGAAGGACACACAGTGCGTCACCCAGCTTTGCACATAGACTTGCCTCTGCACCTAGCATTCACATGGTATGTCCATCCACCCAGCTCTCCTGCTCTCCTGCTGTCTGTCTATGAAGGACACACAGTGCGTCACCCAGCTTTGCACATAGACTTGCCTCTGCACCTAGCATTCACATGGTATGTCCATCCACCCAGCTCTCCTGCTCTCCTGCTGTCTGTCTATGAAGGACACACAGTGCGTCACCCAGCTTTGCACATAGACTTGCCTCTGCACCTAGCATTCACATGGTATGTCCATCCACCCAGCTCTCCTGCTCTCCTGCTGTCTGTCTATGAAGGACACACAGTGCGTCACCCAGCTTTGCACATAGACTTGCCTCTGCACCTAGCATTCACATGGTATGCCTTTCAGCTAACCCCAGCTTACCCCAGTGTTATTTATGACCTTGTTTACTCTGGCTTGATCATATACATCTGGTCCACTCTTAATTGTCTGGCCAAGATGAGCAGAGACCACTCCTCTCTGCTTCACACCTGACTGCACTTAGTTGTACATATATTGCAGAGCACAAGTCTGCATAGACTTCAGTCTGCATTGTGATTGCTATAAGTGTGTGCTAGAAGTGTGAAGATTAATTTAAGAATTAAAACCAGAATTGAACCAGAAGGGAACTGAAGGTAACTGGACACAGTCACTGTAAACAATGTTTCTGTTTGTTTTCACTTTCACCCCAATAATCCTTCACTTTCTGCTAATTCCCCTAATCCCTACTCCTAGTAAGGAACTGTTCATCTCTTCTTCAATCCTCCCCATCCACCTCACCTCCGCCTCAAAACTGTTCCTTAACATACAATCCTCTGTCTCCAAACACAGACAGCCCCCTCATGCCCTCTCCTGCTCCCACCTGCTAACACTTTCTCTGCTCCTTCTCACTGCTGGTGATATCTCTCCAAATCCTGGTCCTCCTCACCACATTCCCACAGTCATTTCTACCTCCCATCCACGCTCTATCACAACCTTCCGTAACCTCTCCAACCTTATACCCATTCACCCAGCCCCCGCTTCCCCAGTCCCACTAACAGGAGCTCTGTGGAACGCTCGCTCTGTCTGCAACAAGCTTTCCTACATCCATGATCTTTTCGTTACTACCAAACTCTCCTTCCTCGCCATCACCGAAACCTGGCTCACCCCTTCTGACACAGCCTCTCCTGCTGCACTTTCGTATGGCGGCTTCCACCTTTCTCACACCCCCCGCCCCAGCAGCAAACATGGTGGAGGAGTTGGTTTTCTCCTGTCAGATACCTGCTCCTTCACCCCAATCCCACTGCCACCCTCTGTTACCCTCCCTTCCTTTGAGGTGCACTCTGTGCGCATCTACTCCCCCTCCAACCTCCAACTGGCTGTCATCTACCGCCCCCCAGGGCCAGCCACCACCTTCTTTGACCACTTCACCACCTGGTTACTTCATTTCCTTTCCGCGGACATCCCTACTATCATCATGGGCGACTTCAACATCCCCATTGACACTTCCCTCTCAGCTGCCACTAAACTCCTATCTCTCACTTCCTCCTTCGGCCTCACTCAATGGTCTTCTACAGCCACCCACAAAGATGGCCACACACTGGACCTCATCTTCACCCGCCTCTGCTCCCTATCTAACCTCTCTAACTCACCTCTTCCTCTCTCTGACCACAACCTGCTCACATTCTCTTCCCTCTTCACTCCATGTCTACAATCCCCACCCCACAAACTTTCACACCCTCGCAGGAATCTTAAACACCTTGACCTACACTCATTCTCCGAATCCCTCCTCCCTCTTACAGATATAAGTTCCTTACACAATGCGGATGACGCTGCCGCTCTATATAACACCACAATAGCTGTAGCTTTGGAATCCGCTGCCCCACTTACACATACCAAAACTCGCAAAATCAACAGACAGCCCTGGCACACCAGCCTGACCAAAGAGCTGAGGCGAGCTTCCAGGGCTGCTGAGCGCAGATGGAAAATATCCCACTCCAACGAGCATTTCATCGCATTCAAACAGTCCCTCACTACTTTCAAGACCACACTCGCCACAGCTAAACAAACCTACTTCTCATCTCTCATATCCTCCCTGTCTCACAACCCTAAACAGTTATTCAACACCTTCAATTCTCTCCTCCGCCCCCCAGCACCTCCTCCCTCCCCACTCATCTCAGCTGAAGACTTTGCCTCATTTTTCAAGCAGAAAATTGATAACATCAGGGACAGTTTTGGTCAACAACCCCCAGAGCCCATCCTCCCGACTTCCCAGCCCTCCACCTTCAAAACCAACTTCTCCACCATTACAGAAGATCGACTCTCCACTCTACTCTCAAGATCACATCTCACCACCTGTGCACTCGACCCGATCCCATCCCACTTCATCCCAAACCTCACCACAGTCTTCATCCCAACCCTAACCCATCTCTTCAACCTATCACTAACAACTGGTGTTTTCCCCTCAAGCTTTAAACATGCCTCCATCACACCTATCCTCAAAAAGCCCTCTCTTGACCCATCCTCTGTATCTAGCTATCGCCCTATATCACTTCTCCCATACGCCTCCAAGCTACTGGAACAACACGTCTACCTTGAACTGTCCTCCCATCTCTCTTCTTGCTCCCTCTTCGACCGCTTACAATCTGGCTTCCGGTCACACCACTCCACTGAAACTGCCCTTACTAAGGTCACCAATGACCTCTTAACTGCCAAGAGCAAGCGACACTACTCTGTCCTCCTCCTCCTGGACCTGTCGGCTGCCTTTGACACAGTGGACCATTCCCTATTATTACAGACCCTCTCATCCCTCGGCATCACAGACTTGGCCCTCTCCTGGATCTCATCATACCTAACAGACCGGACATTCAGCGTCTCCCACTCACACACCACCTCCTCACCTCGCCCCCTATCTGTCGGAGTCCCACAAGGTTCAGTCCTAGGGCCCCTGCTGTTCTCTATTTACACCTTTGGCCTGGGACAGCTCATAGAATCTCATGGCTTTCAGTATCATCTTTATGCTGATGACACACAGATCTACATCTCTGGACCAGATATCACCTCCCTACTAACCAGAATCCCTCAATGTCTGTCCACTATTTCATCCTTCTCCACTAGATATCTGAAACTCAACATGGACAAAACAGAATTCATCATCTTTCCCCCATCTCACGTGACCCCCCCTACGAACCTATCAATTACAGTAAATGACTGCCCACTCTCCCCAGTCCCACAAGCTCGCTGCCTCGGAGTAATCCTTGATGCTGATCTCTCCTTCAAACCACATATCCAAACCCTTTCCACTTCCTGCCGACTTCAACTCAAAAATATTTCACGCATCCGTTCATTCCTCACCCAAGAATCTGCAAAAACCCTAGTCCATGCCCTCATCATCTCTCGCCTTGACTACTGCAACCTCATGCTCTGCGGCCTCCCCTCAAACACTCTCGCACCCCTCCAATCTATTCTAAACTCTGCTGCCCGACTAATCCACCTGTCCCCCCGCTATTCCCCAGCTTCTCCCCTCTGTCAATCCCTTCACTGGCTCCCAATTGCCCAGAGACTCCATTACAAAACCCTAACCATGACATACAAAGCCATCCACAACTTGTCTCCTCCATACATCTGTGACCTCGTCTCCCGGTACTTTCCTGCACGCAACCTCCGATCCTCACAAGATCTCCTTCTCTACTCCCCTCTTATCTCCTCTTCCCACAATCGCATACAAGATTTCTCTCGCGCATCTCCCCTACTCTGGAACTCTCTACCACAACATATCAGACTCTCACCTACCATCGAAACCTTCAAAAAGAGCCTGAAGACCCACCTCTTCCGACAAGCCTATAACCTGCAGTAACCACCGATCGACCAAACCGCTGCACGACCAGCTCTACCCTCGCCTACTGTATTATCACCCATCCCTTGAAGATTGTGAGCCCTCGCGGGCAGGGTCCTCTCTCCTCCTGTACCAGTTATGACTTGTATTGTTTAAGACTATTGTATTTGTTTTTATGTATACCCCCCTCACATGTAAAGCGCCATGGAATAAATGGCGCTATAACAATAAATAATAATAAATAAATAATAATAATAATAAAAGGCGAATTGGCTGAAGTGAAGAAGAAGGCCGAGGCCACGGGGAGCTGGCCTGGGCCGGGTGAGGAAGTCATGAACCGTCGCGGCCCTCGCCTAAGCAAGTTTCCACGATCACTCGCCTGTTATGATTGTGGAGAAGTGGGACACTTCACCCGGGAATGCCCACGGCGCGGGAGGAACCCTGTTGTGAGTTCATTTTCCCCTCCGTCACTGAGGCCTGGTGAACTCCCTATTCTAGTGAAGGAAGGTAGTGAGCCTGATTATCAGACACCTGGGACTGATGAGGACGATTGGCTGAGTGGAGTCACTGACTGGATTTAAGGCAGCCTACGCCCTATCTGCCCTGCGGGTGATTTCTCTGTGGACTCTTGGACTCCAGTCTGATTCCTGCTTTCCTAAAGCTAAGTTTTTTATTTTGCCTTTTTGCATCTAAGATTTGTTTTTGTTTTTCTTGCTTTTTGGATTCTGCCACTCCCTGCTGGAGTGTGCAGTGTTCCGTGAGCTCTGTCTTCTGAAAGTACCTGAGTGCTGATTTAGTTTTTGAAGCTTAGTTGCTTCAGGGCCATTTTTATATCAGCTTGTTGGCTTTTGTCTCTGATAGGGTTTTGGCAGATTGCAGACAGCAGCCTTCCTATCCGTTCCTATCTAGGTAGTTTTGGGCCCCTTCTTTGCTCAGCCTGTCTTTCTGTCTGTGTAAGTGTTTTCATCTTGCTTCACCGTCATTATATGTGGGGGGCTGCCTATTGCTTTGGGGTCTGCTCTGGGGCAGTTAGATTTCCCCTTTCCTTATTTAGGCCTATGTATCTCTCCGGCTGTGATCGAGGGGTCTAGGTCATCGTAGGAACCTCCCACGGCTACTGCTAGTTGTGTTGATAGGTTCAGGGGTCTGCAATCTGATAGTTGCCAACTTCTCTGGTTTTCTGGACTTAGCTAGCATTTCTGGTTTTTGCCTCCTACGGTGACTCGATCATAACAGAATCACCCGCCTAACCGCAGATCCTGGGGTACTCAATAGCAGGAAAGAATTGTGTTTAAAAAAAAAAAAAAAAGTGTATATTCTTTCCTCTATATCTCTGAGGCCGTAGGGGGAATTTTTTTTTCTCTCAATGGAGATAAAGCAAGTGTCTGATTGTGTGGAGCAGCTCGCTGCTGAAGTGCGAGGAATTTCTGCCTATCTTGCTCGTTCACATGCTGTTGAACCAAAGATCCCCACACCTGATGTATTTTTTGGGGATCGATCTAAATTTTTGAGTTTCAAAAATAATTGTAAATTATTTTTTGCTTTGAAGCCTAACTCGTCAGGGAGTCCCGCGCAGCAGGATAAAATTGTCATCTCTTTGCTGAGCGGCGATCCCCAGGATTGGGCGTTTTCTTTGAAACCAGATGACCCTATTCTGACTAATGTGAACGCATTTTTTCAAGCCTTGGGGTTGCTGTACGACGAACCTAATGCTATTGATCAGGCTGAAAAGACCCTGTTAGCATTGAACCAGGGTCGAGAATCTGCAGAGTTGTACTGTCAAAAGTTCCGAAAGTGGGCGGTCCTTACTACCTGGAATGATAGTTCCTTGGCTGCTCTCTTTCGGAAGGGGTTGTCAGAAGCCGTCAAAGATACTATGGTGGGATTTCCTGTTCCCTCTGGTCTGGACGATTCTATGTCTTTAGCCATTCAGGTTGATCGGCGTTTACGTGAACGCAAGATTACATGAGAGGTGTTGCCACCGGTTGAACAGACGTCTGAACCTATGCAATGTGATAGAGTTTTGTCTAAGGCGCAACGTCAGGAATTCAGAAGACGTAATAAGCTGTGTTTTTTCTGTGGAGATGCCTCACATGTTATTCCTGTTTGTCCTAAACGTGAGAAACTCTGGCTTGATCATATGCATCTGGTCCACTCTTAATGGTGCGACCAAGATGAGCAGAGACCACTCCTCTCTGCTTCACACCTGACTGCACTTAGTTGTACATATATTGCATAGCTCAAGTCTGCATAGACTTCAGTCTGCAGTGATTCCTATAAGTGTGTCCTAGAAGTGTGAAGATAAATTTTAGAATTAAAACCAGAATTGAACCAGAAGGTAACTGTACACAGTCATTGTAAACAATGTTTCTGTTTGTTTTCACTTTCACCCCAATAATCCTTCACTTTCTGCTAATTCCCCTAATCCCTACTCCTAGTAAGGAACTGTTCATCTCTTCACCCATCCTCCCCATCCACCTCGCCTCCTCCTCAAAACTGTTCCTTAACATACAATCCTCTGTCTCCAAACACAGACAGCCCCCTCATGCCCTCTCCTGCTCCCACCTGCTAACACTTTCTCTGCTCCTTCTCACTGCTGGTGATATCTCTCCAAATCCTGGTCCTCCTCACCACATTCCCACAGTCATTTCTACCTCCCATCCACGCTCTATCACAACCTTCCGTAACCACTCCAACCATATACCCATTCACCCAGCCCCCGCTTCCCCAGTCCCACTAACAGGAGCTCTGTGGAACGCTCGCTCTGTCTGCAACAAGCTTTCCTACATCCATGATCTTTTTGTTACTACCAAACTTTCCTTCCTCGCCATCACCGAAACCTGGCTCACCCCTTCTGACACAGCCTCTCCTGCTGCACTTTCATATGGTGGCTTCCACCTTTCTCACACTCCCCGCCCCACCAGCAAACATGGCGGAGGAGTTAGTCTTCTCCTGTCAGATACCTGCTCCTTCACCCCAATCCCACTGCCACCCTCTGTTACCCTCCCTCCCTTTGAGGTGCACTCTGTGCGCATCTACTCCCCCTCCAACCTCCAACTGGCTGTCATCTACCGGCCCCCAGGGCCTGCCACCACCTTCTTTGACCACTTCACCACCTGGCTACTCCATTTCCTTTCCGCGGACATCCCTACTATCATCATGGGCGACTTCAACATCCCCATTGACACTTCCCTCTCAGCTTCCACTAAACTTCTATCTCTCACTTCCTCCTTCGGCCTCACTCAATGGTCTTCTACAGCCACCCACAAAGATGGCCACACACTGGACCTCATCTTCACCCGCCTCTGCTCCCTATCTAACCTCTCTAACTCACCTCTTCCTCTCTATGACCACAACCTTCTCACATTCTCTTCCCTCTCCACTCCATGTCTACAATAACCACCCCACAAACTTTCACACCCTCGCAGAAATCTTAAACACCTTGACCTACACTCATTCTCTGAATCCCTCCTCCCTCTCACAGATATAAGTTCCTTACACAATGCGGATGACGCTGCTGCTCTATATAACACCACAATAGCTGTAGCTTTGGAATCTGCTGCCCCACTTACACATACCAAAGCTCGCAAAATCAACAGACAGCCCTGGCACACCAGCCTGACCAAAGAACTGAGGCGAGCTTCCAGGGCTGCTGAGCGCAGATGGAAAAGATCCCACTCCAACGAGCACTTCATCGCATTCAAACAGTCTCTCACTACTTTCAAGACCACACTCGCCACAGCTAAACAAACCTACTTCTCATCGCTCATATCCGCCCTGTCTCATAACCCTAAACAGCTATTCAACACCTTCAATTCTCTCCTCCGTCCCCCAGCACCTCCTCCCTCCCCACTCATCTCAGCTGAAGACTTTGCCTCATTTTTCAAGCAGAAGATTGATAACATCAGAGACAGTTTTGGTCAACAACCCCCAGAGCCCCTTCTCCCGTCTTCCCAGCCCTCCACCTCCAAAACCAACTTCTCCACCATTACAGAAGATCGACTCTCCACTCTACTCTCAAGATCACATCTCACCACTTGTGCACTTGACCCGATCCCTTCCCACTTCATCCCAAACCTCACCACAGTCTTCATCCCAACCCTAACCCATCTCTTCAACCTATCACTAACAACTGGTGTTTTCCCCTCAAGCTTTAAACATGCCTCAATCACACCTATCCTCAAAAAGCCCTCTCTTGACCCATCCTCTGTATCTAGCTATCGCCCTATATCACTTCTCCCCTATGCCTCCAAGCTACTGGAACAACACGTCTACCTTGAACTGTCCTCCCATCTCTCTTCTTGCTCCCTCTTCGACCGCTTACAATCTGGCTTCCGGTCACACCACTCCACCGAAACTGCCCTTACTAAGGTCACCAATGACCTCTTAACCGCCAAGAGAAAGCGACACTACTCTGTCCTCCTCCTCCTGGACCTGTCGGCTGCCTTTGACACAGTGGACCATTCCCTACTATTACAGACCCTCTCATGCCTTGGCATCACAGACTTGTCCTTGTCCTGGATCTCATCATACCTAACAGACCGGACATTCAACGTCTCCCACTCACACACCACCTCCTCACCTCACCCCCTATCTGTCGGAGTCCCACAAGGTTCAGTCCTAGGACCCCTGCTCTTCTCCATTTACACCTTTGGCCTGGGACAGCTTATAGAATCTCATGGCTTTCAGTATCATCTCTATGCTGATGACACACAGATCTACATCTCTGGACCAGATATCACCTCCCTGCTAACCAGAATCCCTCAATGTCTGTCCACTATTTCATCCTTCTTCTCTACCAGATTTCTGAAACTTAACATGGACAAAACAGAATTCATCATCTTTCCCCCATCTCACGTGACCACCCCAACGAACCTATCCATTACAGTAAATGGCTGCCCACTCTCCCCAGTCCCACAAGCTCGCTGCCTCGGGGTAATCCTTGATGCTGATCTCTCCTTCAAACCACATATCCAAGCCCTTTCCACTTCCTGCCGACTTCAACTCAAAAATATTTCACGAATCCGTTCATTCCTCAACCAAGAATCTGCAAAAACCCTAGTCCATGCCCTCATTATCTCTCGCCTTGACTACTGCAACCTCCTGCTCAGTGGCCTCCCCTCGAACACTCTCGCACCCCTCCAATCTATTCTAAACTCCGCTGCCCGACTAATACACCTGTCCCCCCGCTATTCCCCAGCTTCTCCCCTCTGTCAATCCCTTCACTGGCTCCCCATTGCCCAGAGACTCCAGTACAAAACCCTAACCATGACATACAAAGCCATCCACAACCTGTCTCCTCCATACATCTGTGACCTTGTCTCCCGGTACTTCCCTGCACGCAACCTCCGATCCTCACAAGATCTCCTTCTCTACTCCCCTCTTATCTCCTCTTCCCACAATCGCATACAAGATTTCTCTCGTGCATCACCCCTACTCTGGAACTCTCTACCACAACATATCAGACTCTCACCTACCATCGCAACCTTCAAAAAGAGCCTGAAGACCCACCTCTTCCGACAAGCCTATAACCTGCAGTAACCACCGATCGACCAAACCGCTGCATGACCAGCTCTACCCTCGCCTACTGTATTTTCACCCATCCCTTGTAGATTGTGAGCCCTCGCGGGCAGGGTCCTCTCTCCTCCTGTACCAGTTATGACTTGTATTGTTCAACATTATTGTACTTGTTTTTATGTATACCCCTCCCTACATGTAAAGCGCCATGGAATAAATGGCGCTATAACAATAAATAATAATAATAATAATAATAACGCTTTGCACACACGTTTTCTGTTGGTGGGGTTCAGCCTAAGTTTCTTTTGGCGATTACTCTGATCTGTTCCCTGTCCACATTTTCCGCCAAGGCTTTTGTGGATTCGGGAGCAGCGCTAAACCTAATGGACTTGGATTTTGCTAAACGTTGTGGATTTCCGTTGACACCTCTGCAGACGCCTATCCCTTTGAGGGGGATTGATGCTACCCCTCTGGCAAAAAATAAACCTCAGTTTTGGACCCAGTTGGTCATGCGGGTCGCCCCAGACCACCAAGAAAATTGCAGATTTTTGGTGTTGCATGGTCTGCATGATGCCGTTGTTCTGGGGTTTCCCTGGTTGCAGATTCATAATCCAGTTTTGGATTGGAAGTCTGTGTTGAGTTGGGGTTGCCGGTGTACCTTTAGTGAGGCTCCGGTTTTTTCCACCTCTCCTCAGTCGCATGAGGTGCCTGACTATTTGGCAGACTACTATGATGTATTTAGTGAGAATGAGTCTGCGTCCTTGCCTCCTCATAGGAGTTATGACTGTGCAATTGAACTAAACCCGGGGTGTAAGTTTCCTAAGGGTCGGCTCTTCAATTTATCTGTACCCGAGCACGAGGCCATGCGGTCCTATATTAAGGAGGCGTTGGAGAAGGGTCATATTAGACCATCCTCTTCACCCTTAGGTGCCGGGGGTTTTTTTGTGGCCAAGAAGGATGGTTCTTTAAGGCCTTGTATTGATTATCGCGCCCTCAATAAAATTACTATTAAATATCAGTATCCGTTACCCCTGATTTCGGATCTATTCTCTAGAGTCAGAGGTGCTTGCTGGTTTACCAAGCTTGACCTCAGGGGGGCGTATAATCTTATCCGCATTAAGCAAGGGGATGAATGGAAGATGGCGTTTAATACTCCGGAGGGACATTTTGAGTACCTGGTGATGCCTTTTGGGCTCACTAATGCCCCTTCTGTCTTCCAGTGCTTCATGAACGATATTTTCCGAGACTTTGTCGATAAATTTTTGATTATCTATCTGGATGATATTTTGATCTTCTCCAAGGATTGGGATTCTCATGTGGAACATGTTCGGACTGTGTTCCGGATCTTGAGAGAGAATTCTCTGTATGTCAAAGGATCAAAATGCCTTTTTGGAGTACAGAGAATTTCTTTTTTGGGATTTATCTTGTCTCCGTCAACTATTGAAATGGACCCGGCCAAGGTACAGGCCATTTATGATTGGGTTCAGCCCACTTCTTTGAAGGCCCTCCAGAAGTTTTTGGGTTTTGCTAATTTTTATCGGAAATTTATAGCAAAATTTTCTAGTATTGCCAAACCATTGACTGACCTGACCAGGAAGGGTGCGGATGTGTTGAATTGGTCTCCGGAGGCGGTTGCTTCCTTTCAGGAGCTGAAGCGTAGATTTACCTCCGCCCCGGTTCTGCGGCAACCTGATGTCTCACTCCCGTTCCAGGTAGAGGTGGACGCTTCTGAGATTGGTGCAGGAGCTGTTTTGTCCCAAAAGGATCCTGTAACATCTAAAATGAATCCCTTGGCTTTCTTTTCCCGAAAGTTCTCCCCATCTGAACGTAACTATGATGTGGGGAATCGGGAACTGTTAGCCATGAAATGGGCATTTGAGGAGTGGAGACATTGGTTGGAGGGAGCTAAACATCAAGTCGTGGTCCTCACTGACCACAAGAATTTGATTTACCTGGAGTCGGCCAAACGCTTGTACCCTAGACAGGCTAGGTGGGCCTTGTTTTTTACACGTTTTGATTTTGTGGTCTCTTTTCTTCCTGGCACTAAGAATGTCAAGGCTGACGCTCTTTCTAGGAGCTTCTTGGCTGATTCTCCTGTGGTGACCAAGCCTGCTACCATCTTAGGCGAAGGGGTAGTTCTTTCTGCCATCTCGCCCGATTTGAGACGTGCTCTGGAAGAGTTCCAGGAGGACAAACCTAAGCGTTGTCCCAGTGGAAAGTTGTATGTTCCTGACCAGTGGAAGAAGAGAGTGATGTCTGAAGTTCATTGCTCTGCATTGGCTGGTCATCCAGGTATTTTTGGTACTAGAGATCTGGTGAGTCGCTCTTTTTGGTGGCCCACCTTGTCTCATCATGTCAGGAATTTTGTGCAGTCCTGTGGGACTTGCTCCCGGTCTAAATCTTGTTCTCGCTCTAGTGGGTTGTTGATGCCTTTGCCGGTCCCCAGGAGGCCATGGACCCATATTTCAATGGATTTCATCTCTGATATGCCGGTCTCTCAAAGAATGACTGTTATTTGGGTGATTTGTGATAGGTTCTCTAAGATGGTTCATCTTGTACCACTCCCTAAATTGCCATCTTCCTCTGAGTTGGTGCCTCTGTTTTTGCAACAGGTGGTTCGCTTGCACGGGATTCCTGAGAACATTGTATCTGACAGAGGAGTTCAATTTGTGTCTAAATTTTGGAGGACGTTCTGTTCCAAGTTGGGAATTCAGTTGTCCTTCTCCTCTGCTTTTCACACTCAGACCAATGGGCAGACAGAGAGAACAAACCAGACCTTGGAGTCGTATTTGAGATGTTTTATTTCCGCTGATCAGGATGATTGGGTTTCATTTTTGCCCTTGGCCGAATTTGCTTTAAATAATAGAGCTAGTTCTGCCACTTTGATGTCACCTTTTTTTTGTAACTTTGGTTTTCACCCTCGATTTTCTTCAGGGCAGGTGGAGCCTTCTGCCTGCCCAGGTGTTGACACTGTGGTGGAGAGAATGCACCAGATCTGGGACCAAGTGGTGGATAAGTTATCTCTCTCCCAGGAAAAGGCCCAGCGGTTTTCCAATCGACATAGGACCATTGGTCCCCAGTTTAAGATTGGTGATATGGTGTGGTTATCATCAAAAAATATTGCTATGAAGGTGGCTTCTCCTAAGTTTAAGCCTAGATTTATTGGACCTTACAAGATTTTGGAGATTATTAATCCGGTCTCTTTTCGTTTGGCTCTTCCTGTCACATTTAAGATCCATAATGTGTTCCATAAGTCCTTGTTGAAGAGGTTTGTTGAGCCAGTTGTGCCTGAGGTGGCACCTCCGGACCCTGTATTGGTTGAAGGTAACTTGGAATATGAGGTAGAGAAAATTCTGGATTCCCGTCTGGCTAGACGGAGACTCCAGTATTTGGTTAAGTGGAAGGGTTATGGTCAGGAGGATAATTCCTGGGTCTCTGCCTCTGATATTCATGCCAAAAGATTGGTGCGTGCCTTTCATCGGGCTCACCCTGATCGCCCTGGTAGCGTTGTTGAGGGTTCGGTGACCCCTCCTCAAGGGGGGGGTACTGTTGTGAGTTCATTTTCCCCTCCGTCACTGAGGCCTGGTGAACTCCCTATTCTAGTGAAGGAAGGTATTGAGCCTGATTATCAGACACCTGGGACTGATGAGGACGATTGGCTGAGTGAATTCACTGACTGGATTTAAGGCAGCCTACGCCCTTTCTGCCCTGCGGGTGAATTCTCTGTGGACTCTTGGACTCCCGTCTGATTCCTGCTCTCCTAAAGCTAAGTTTTCTGTTTTGCCTTTTTGCATCTAAGATTTGTTTTTGTTTTTCTTGCTTTTTGGATTCTGCCACTCCCTGCTGGAGTGTGCAGTGTTCCGTGAGCTCTGTCTTCTGAATGTACCTGAGTGCTGATTTAGTTTTTGAAGCTTAGTTGCTTCAGGGCCATTTTTATATCAGCTTGTTGGCTTTTGTCTCTGATAGGATTTTGGCAGATTGCAGACAGCAGCCTTCCTATCCGTTCCTATCTAGGTAGTTTTTGGGCCCCTTCTTTGCTCAGCCTGTCTTTCTGTCTGTGTAAGTGTTTTCATCTTGCTTCACCATCATTATATGTGGGGGGCTGCCTATTGCTTTGGGGTCTGCTCTGGGGCAGTTAGATTTCCCCTTTCCTTCTTTAGGCCTATGTATCTCTCCGGCTGTGATCGAGGGGTCTAGGTCATCGTAGGAACCCCCCACGGCTACTGCTAGTTGTGTTGATAGGTTCAGGGGTCTGCAATCTGATAGTTGCCAACTTCTCTGGTTTTCAGGACTTAGCTAGCATTTCTGGTTTTTGCCTCCTACGGTGACTCGATCATAACAGTACCCGCCCCACCGACCATTAAACTAGAGGACTCCGAGCTGGGGGGACGCCGCTTGGAGCCAGAACCCACGCAAAGGGGTGGTGGAAGTCCCGAGGATTTAGTAGCAAAGTGCCCGCTAATCTGGGTGGAGTTTGAGGGTCATGCCGTGCGCTGTCTGGTGGACATGGGTTCGCAAGTCACGACTATGCCAGAGGCCTACTTCCAGCGGCACTTCCCCGAGGCCATAAGGCCCTAGTGGGGGCCCGTAATTAAGCTGCTGGCCGCCAATCAGTTACTGGTTTCGGTCATCGGAGTAGCATGGATGCAGGTCTCTATGTGCGGCAAAGAACTGGTCTGACGAGGTGTGGTCCTGACCCGAGGGGAGGCGGGTGGCGGACACACCGTCACCCTGGGAATGAACGTACTAAAAGAATTCGGCAGCCTCCGTCTCAATGAAACGGCCCAAGAGACTCTGAAACAATGGAGCACCCACACCCCCCAAGGAAAGGTCTTTCAACAGTTGATGCGTAGCGTGCAAGTCCAGGAGATCTGTCGAAAGGGGGAAGTGGTAGGCAAGGTGATCGCTCCCGTGGCGGCACAGCTCGTATAAATGGGTCGCCCTCCCAGGGCTGTGGGGTACTCGGTACCGGGCCGGTCTCTCAGAGGGGAATGTCACAGCAGCCGTGACCCGGTCCGTGGCCCTGGGCGCCCATGTAAAAGGGAATTAAGGGATGGAATAAAGTTTATGAGTGAATGATTCGTGATGCCACCTGCCATTCGGCAATGGAGATGTTAAGCCGACGCTGAGGACAGATCCTCTGGGACAGATGGTGGGGTGCAGCAATGATGGTGTAGCCCTCTACAGGCAGGGCTGTAGTCCCAGGGCAGAGTAGATGAAGAGGGTAGGTGTTGAGGAAGAGGGTGTAGTGTTTGGCACAGAGATGTAGCAGTGCTGGAGAGGTTGCAGGAAGAAGGCAAGGACACAACAGGGTGCAGTTTCTTTACCTTTACTTTGCTTGGCAAATGCAGTCCAGGGTCCAGATTACAGATGGCACAGGAGCGGGCTAGCCTGGAAGCAACTTAGGAATCTCTCTATGCAGATGGGTTGTGTAGTCTCCTTCCTAGCGCTTATTTTTAGGTACTTGCAGTACTGTGTTACACTGAAGTTCCACTTGCTTATTTTCTTTAGAACTCCCTCATATGGCAGACAGCTGTAGCCTTCCTCTTCTGGCTCACACGTCGCTGTTGTTCCTCCGAGTCTTATGTGGGAATAGAGCATTTACAGCTTCCTATTCCTCCGGTTTCTGTTGTAGGACCATCAGTGTCCGTACAGCCTTGGAGACCGGGCTCCAGATCATGCGCTATCGTTGGGATTGAGCCTGAACTCTCTGCTCAATCCCCCAGCTCTTCTCCTCACGTCCACACACTTTGCCCTCCGCACACGAACGCCCTGATTTCCCCTTTCCGGCCCCCAGAGAGCAGCTCCTTCCCCAGTTTTGGTTCAGAGCTCCCTCTGCTGGCCTGGAGTGGGAACTGTGCTGTGTGTTGTGATTAACTGATAGAGAGACCCTTCATTGCTTCCAAGCATGACATCACACTCCCTAGGAGGAAGGTAATGCCACTGTGGCGACCATACTCCTGGGGGCACCACATTACCACCTGGCCAAACAGTGATCTTGTTGCCCATCCGAGCCCATGTATCCTTGGACGGAATGGAGGTGCAGGTGGAGCCATCGTTTCCCGAACAGTTACCCCCGGGGCTCCTGGTGGCCCGTGCCCTGGCTACCTGAGGCAGGCTGTGTCAATCTGGAGGACTAAGATATCATCGTGAGACCTCGCAGCGAGGTAGCCAAGGTGGTGAAGCCACTGGAGGTGATGCAGCTAGGGATATACCTGGAGAACCCCTGGGCCGTGACTGTAAACTCAACCCAGACTTCGGGGCCCTCACCTGCCCAAGAGGGCCGAGCAATATTGAAAGAAATGCGAGCAGAGCTCTCCGGCCAAGGCCAGTCTCAGGTGCAACAGGTGGAGGCTCTATTGGGCCAATACAGGGATGTATTTGCCCGCCACGAAGATGATTTTGGCTGCACGACAACCATTACTCACGGAATTCCCACCGAAGGCGCAGCCCCTATCAGGGAACGCTACAGGCAGATTCCCCCACAGCTATATCAGTAGGTGAAGACACTGTTGGGCCAAATGTTGCAAAAAGGGGTTATCCGAGAAAGTGAAAGCCCCTGGGCCGCTCCCATCGTGCTGGTACGGAAAAAGGATGGCACGTTGCGTTTTTGTGTGGACTATCGAAAGCTAAACGCCTGCACCATCAAAGACTCATATCCGCTTCCCCGTATAGAGGAATTCTTATCTGCCTTGGGAAAGGTGAAATACTTCTCCACCCTGGACCTGGCCAGCAGATACTGGTAGGTGCCCATGTCAGAAGAAGCCTGGGCCAAAACAGCTTTCATCCTGCCCATGGTGCTGTTTGAGTTCAATTGCATGCCCTTCAGCCTAGCCAATGCCCCTGGGACCTTCCAACGGTTAATGGAAGAAAACACACCAACACTGGATGTAATATATTATTGTATATTATAATAAAAATAACAATAATAATAATAATAAAAATTTATAGAATATACCACCAGTGTCCAGTGAAATCAGTGATTACACACTGTTAAGGATAAAATACACCAACCAACCAATCAAAAGACCTCTTTACCAAAGAAAACCAGACAGGGTGTACTTATTAAATATTATTTTATTATATTTATATTATACAGGTGGTTAAATTAAAACCAATTAAAACAAAAAAAGTGCACGTATAGGAACAATTAAACAATGTTCAGAAGAATAATAGGACCCAATTTATATATCAAATATGTATTCCTCATATATTATGAAATGACCACCTGATGAAGGAAAGATTCCGAAACACGCGTCGGGGAGCGCGTGATAGGGACGTGGTGACCCCTATAGGTAATGATCTGTTTATGTTATACCGCGCTATATATGAACTAATTGCAATTTTCCAGAGAAAAAGGTGGCACTGTTTGTTTATTATATTGTGCACAGTTCTTATTGCACAGGCACTCTGCACTTTATTTTGGACATGTGAAAAACTCTGTGAATATATACAAATGTGGTTTTAAAGGCACATGTGGTTTTTTATTATTTTATTCTTTTGTGTATAACATCACTATGTGACAATTTTGCACATCGCACTTTTTTATGTGTGTTATTTATTTATTATTATATTATTATTTTTATGTATTTTTTGCACTTTTTTATAATCTTTTTTGGAAAATGGTCATTTCATAATATATGAGGTATACATATTTGATATATAAATTGGGTCCTATTATTCTTCTGAACATTGTTTAATTGTTCCTATACGTGCACTTTTTTTGTTTTAATTGGTTTTAATTTAACCACCTGTATAATATAAATATAATAAAATAATATTTAATAAGTACACCCTGTCTGGTTTTCTTTGGTAAAGAGGTCTTTTGATTGGTTGGTTGGTGTATTTTAACGGTTAATGGAGCGGTGCTTGGGTGACCTAAATTTCGAGGCCACTCTTATCTACCTGGACGACATTATCATCTATGCCGCCACGTTTGAGGACCACCTGTACTGCCTAGGCCAGGTGCTTGGCCGACTACAGAAATACGGGTTGAAGGTGAAGCCCCAGAAATCTCATCTGTTCTGCACAGAGATTGAGTATCTGGGACATGTCGTCTCCGCCGAAGGCATAAGGCCGTCTAGGGAGAAGATCGCTGTGATACGGGAGTGGCCTACTCCCGAGACGGTAAGGGATGTGCGTGCATTTCTGGGTCTGGCCGGATATTACCGTCGCTTCATGAAGAATTTTGCCCGCCGAGCCCGGCCACTGCAAGACCTGTTGAAAGGAACCCCGGTCGGCGCCAACAGCTGGAAGATTCAATGGCAAGAGTCTCAGGAGGAGGCCTTCCAAGATCTCAAAGCAGCGCTTATGGAGGCCCCTGTGTTGGCTTACGCGGATTTTTCACAACCGTTTATCCTACACACCGACGGGAGTTTACACGGGCTGGGGGCTGTGTTGTCCCAGATGCAGGAAGGAAGAGAAAAGGTGATCGCTAGTCTGTCCCTTCACGACTCTGAACGAAATCCGGACAACTACAGCTCCTTTAACCCCTTTCTGTTATGTGACGTACTATCCGGTCCATGTGCCCTGGGACTTAATTCCCAGGGACGGGATAGTACGTCACAGCGATCAGCGGCGCCCATGTGGTGAGTGCCGCTGATCGCGGCCGGGTGTCAGCTGATTATCACAGCTGACACCCGGCACAATGTGTCAGGGGCGGTCACGGACTGCTCCCGACACGTTAACCTCTTGCACACAGCGATCAAACACGATCGCGGTGTACCAGGGGTTAAAGGGAAGCATCGGCAGGGAGGGGGCTCCATCTCCATTGCGCTGCTGCGGGGGGCTCCATCCCTGCAGGTCCCCGAATCCAAGATGGCGACGGGGACCTTTGGGGGCCTGCAGGGAGCTGGCTTCCTCATGCCTGCAAAGCGCAGGCAAGGAGGAAGCCTTGTGCAGTACCTGTGACAGATCGCTGATCTGTCACAGTGATCTGTGATGTGACAGATCAGCGATCTGTCACAGGACAGTGATGTCCCACCTGGGACAATGTAATAAAGTTAAAAAAAAAAAAAGTGTAAAAATAATTTGAAAAAAAATCGCTAAATAAATTAAAAAAAAAATATTCCCTAATAAATTCATTTTTTGGAAATAAAAAAAAAAACAATAAAAGTACACATATTTGGTATCGCCGCATCCGTAACGTCCCGCCCTATAAAACTGTCCCATTAGTTAACCTCTTTAGTGAACCCCTTAAAAAATAAAAATAGAAAATGAAGCAAAAAATAATGATTTATTATCATACCGCCGAACAAAAAGTGCAATAACGCGCGATAAAAAAGACGCATATAAATA
The DNA here is from genome assembly GCF_039654945.1 of Dendrobates tinctorius. NCBI lineage: Eukaryota > Metazoa > Chordata > Amphibia > Anura > Dendrobatidae > Dendrobates > Dendrobates tinctorius. The sequence continues at coordinate 4,374,575 of NW_027361819.1, forward strand.
TTCATGGTATCGCTGAAATCGTCATCTTGTCCCGCAAAAAACGAGCCGCCATACAGCATCATCAGCGAAAAAATAAAAAAGTTATAGCTCGCAGAATAAAGTGATGCAAAAATAATTATTTTTTATATAAAATTGTTTTCATTGCATAAAAGCGCCAAAACATAAAAAAAGACCTAAATGAGGTATCGCTGTAACCGTACTGACCCGAAGAATAAAACCGCTTTATCAATTTTACCGCACGCGGAACGGTGTAAACGCACCCCCCCAAAAGAAATTCATGAAACGCTGGTTTTTGTTCATTCTGCGTCCCAAAAATCGGAATAAAAAGCGATCAAAAAATGTCACGTGCCCGAACATGATACCAATAAAAGCGTCAACTCGTCCTGCAAAAAATAAGACCTCACATGACTCGGTGGGTCAAAATATGGAAAAATTATAGCTCTCAATATGTGGTGATGCAAAAACTATTTTTACAATAAAAAGCGTCTTTTAGCGTGTGACAGCCGCCAAACATAAAAACCGCCATAAATAGTAAATCAAACCCCCCGTTATCACCCCCTTAGTTAGGGAAAAATAATAAAATTAAAAAAGTGTATTTATTTCCATTTTCCCATTAGGGTTAGGGCTGAGATTAGGGTTAGGAGTGTGTTGGGGTTAGGGTTGGAGTTAGAATTGGGGGTTTCCACTTTTTAGGCACATCAGGGGCTCTCCAAACGCAACATTGTGTCTGATGTCAATTCCAGCCAATTCTGCGTTGAAAAAGTCAAACGGTGCTCCTTCCCTTCCAAGCTCAGTATTTTACCCCCACATATAGGGTATCAGCGTACTCAGGACAAATTGCAAAACAACTTTTGGGGTCCAATTTCTCCTGTTACCCTTAGGAAAATAAAGAATTGGGGGCAAAAATATCATTTTTGTGGAAAAAAATGATTTTTTTATTTTCACGCCCGGGCGGTATAAACTTCTGTGAAGCACTTGGGGGTTCAAAGTGCTCACCACACATCTAGATAAGTTCCTTAGGGGGTCTAGTTTCCAAAATAGTGTCATTTGTGGGGGGTTTCCACTGTTTTGGTACATCAGGGGCTCTCCAAACGCACATGACACCCGCAGACCAATCCATCAAAGTCTGCATTCCAAAACGTCACTACTTCCCTTCCGAGCCCCCATGTGTGCCCATACAGTAGTTTTCTCCCACATATGGGGTATCAGCGTACTCAGGACAAATTGGACAACAACTTTTGGGGTCCAATTTCTCCTGTTACCCTTGGGAAAATAAAAAAATTGGTGACTAAAAGATCTTGTTTGCGGAAAAAATACGATTTTTTTATTTTCACGCCCGGGCGTTATAAACTTCTGTGCTCACCACACATCTAGATAAGTTCCTTAGGGGGTCTAGTTTCCAAAATGGTGTCATTTGTGGGAGGTTTCCACTGTTTTAGTACATCAGGGGCTTTCCAAACGCGACATGGTGTCCGATCTCAATTCCAGCCAAAAACGTCAAATGGCGCTGCTTCCCTTCCGAGCTCTGCCATGCGCCCAAATAGTGGTTTACCCCCACATGTGGGGTATCAGCGTACTCAGGACAAATTGCACAATAACTTTTAGGGTCCTGTTACCCTTGGAAAAATAAGAATTGAGGGTGAAAAGATCATTTTTTTGGAAAAATATGATTTTTTAATTGTACCACTGTACGTTCTAAACTTCTGTGAAGCCCTTTGGGGTTGAAAGTTCTCACCACATATCTAGATAAGTTCCTTGGGGGGTCTAGTTTCCAAAATGGGGTCACTTGTGGGGGGGTTTCCACTGTTTAGGTACATCAGGGGCTCTCCAAACGTGACATGGCGTCCGATCTGAATTCTAGCCAATTTTGCATTGAAAAAGTCAAACGGCGCTCCTTCCCTTCTGAGCTCTGTCATGCGCCGAAACAGCGGTTCCCCCTCACATATCAGGTATAAGCGTACTCAGGACAAACTGCACAATAACTTTTGCAGTCCTACTTCTCCTGTTACCCTTGGTAAAATAAAATTTTTTTTACCTGAAGTATTTTTTTTGTGAAAAAAAGTTAAATGTTCCTTTTTTTTAAATATTCAAAAAATTCCTGTGAAGCACCTGAAGGGTTAATAAACTTCTTGAATGTGGTTTTGAGCACCTTAAGGGGTGCAGTTTTTAGAATGGTGTCACTTTTGGGTATTTTCTATCATATAGACCCCTCAAAGTGGCTTCAAATGTGATGTGGTCCGTAAAAATAAAATGGTGTTGCAAAAATGAGAAATCGCTGGTCAAATTTAACCCTTATAACTTCCTAAGAAAAAAAAATTGGGTTCCAAAATTGTGCTGATGTAAAGTAAACATGTGGGAAATGTTACTTATTAAGTTTTTTGTGTGCTGTATCTCTGTGATTTAAGGGTAGAAAAATTCAAAGTTGGAAAATTGCGAAATTTTCAAAATTTTCGCCAAATTTCCATTTTTTTCACAAATAAACGCAAGTTACATGAATGAAATTTTACCACTAACATGAAGTGCAATATGTCACGAGAAAACATTGTCAGAATCACCGGGATCCATGGAAGCGTTCCAGAGTTATTACCTCATAAAGGGACAGTGGTCAGAATTGTAAAAATTGGCCCGGTCATGAACGTGCAAACCACCCTTGGGGGTTAAGGGGTTAAGCTAGTGTCACGATCTATTTTGGATATGTGGCAGATTTTGCTTTGCATATTAAACCTTTTTTCCTTTCAGGCCATCGGGGGTTAATATCAGTTTTCCCCCCGGTGGCCGCTGGTGTAATTGCATGGCTGGTCTGTTTGCTGTGCAGGTGGCTGACCACTCCCACTTTCATTTAAAAGGTCACCAGGTGCTGCAGTTCACTGTTGGTGATACACTTCCTTTTGGATACCAACCATGGTCAAGACAGGAGCTGGCTGAGAGCAGTGGTGCTTCTGCTGAGCGCTGATCTGGTGCCTTACTCTGCTGTTCGGTGCGTTGCAGCAGAGAAAGCTAAGTTTTGTTTTCTAGTTGATTTAACCCCGAGGTGTCTGTCTTATCTTTCCTTTGGTTTTTGGTGCAGTTCCCTTTTTTCCCTGTCTCACCTCCTGGGGTGAGGGTTGGGGGTTTAGCTCAGGGCTAAACAGGAGATAGGGAAAGGTCGGTGACTTGGGCCTCACTACTGTTATGAGCTCATTTTCTGCTCCTCCAGTTGAGAGTTCTCCTTCCGTTCTCCCTCTAGTGGTAGTGATCTGCCACCTGATGAGAAGGATAACGATTGGATCTCTGGAGTATCAGACTGGATATAAGACAGCCGACACCCTATCCTGATGCTGGTGATTCAGTCTCCTTCTCAGGTCTTGGACTTCAGCTCTCTTCCAGTCTTCTTAAGTTAAGTTTGTTTTTTGCTAATGTTCACACTTGCGCTTGTTGGTCAATTCAGTTTCTTGTGTGGTCCGCTTGCCCCTGCTGGGGCTATGCTGAACTTCCACTCCTATTTATCTGTATTTGCCAATTTGCCTTTTTGTCCCTTATTAGATTGGCCTCTTTTTGCTCTGTTTCTGAATATTTCAGAGTGCTGATATAGTGGGAGAAGTCTAGTGACTTCAGGGTTAATTTTGCTATCAGACGTGTTGGACATTATTTTTGGTAGGGGTTTTTGGCAGATTGCAGACAGTAACATAGTAACATAGTAACATAGTAATTAAGGTTGAAGGGAGACTTTAAGTCCATCTAGTTCAACCCATATCCTATCCTAACTTGCCCTAACATGTTGATCCAGAGGAAGGCAAAAAAAACCCATGTGGCAACAGTAAGCTTTACATTGGGGAAAAAAATTCCTTCCCGACTCCACATACGGCAATCAGACTAGCTCCCTGGATCAACGCAATATTAAGGAGACTAGTGTATATACCCTGTAATATTATACTTTTCAAGAAAGGCATCCAGTCCCTTCTTAAATTTTAGTAGTGAATCACTCATTACAACATCATATGGCAGAGAGTTCCATAGTCTCACTGCTCTTACAGTAAAGAATCCGCGTCTGTGAGTATGCTTAAACCTTCTTTCCTCCAGACGTAGAGGATGCCCCCTTGTCCCCGTCACAGGTCTAAGAGTAAAAAGATCATTAGAAAGGTCTTTGTATTGTCCCCACATATATTTATACATTGTAATAAGATCACCCCTAAGCCTTCGATTCTCCAAACTAAATAACCCCAAGTGTAATAACCTGTCTTGGTATTGCAGACCCCCTAGTTCCCTAATAACCTTGGTCGCTCTTCTCTGCACCCGCTCCAGTTCAGCTATGTCTTTCTTATACACCGGAGACCAGAACTGTAGACAGTATTCTAAGTGTGGTCGCACTAGTGACTTATATAGAGGTAAAATTATGTTCTCCTCATGAGCATCTATGCCTCTTTTAATGCATCCCATTATTTTATTTGCCTTTGCAGCAGCTGCTTGACTCTGGCCACTAAATGTGAGTTTGTCGTCCACCCATACACCCAGGTCTTTTTCAGTGACTGTTTTGCCCAGTGTTTTACAATTAAGCACATAATTATACAACTTGTTCGTTCTACCCAAGTGCATGACCTTACATTTATCCCCATTAAAGCTCATTTGCCATTTATCAGCCCAAGCTTCTAGTTTACATAAATCCTCCTGTAATATAAAATTGTCCTCCTCTGTATTGATTACCCTGCAGAGTTTAGTGTCATCTGCAAATATTGAAATTCTACTCTCTATGCCCCCTACAAGGTCATTAATAAATATGTTAAAAAGAAGCGGGCCCAAAACTGACCCCTGTGGTACCCCACTGCTAACCGTGACCCAGTCCGAGTGTGCTCCATTAATAACCACCCTTTGTTTCCTATCCCTGAGCCAGCTCTTAACCCACCTACACATATTTTCCCCTATCCCCATTGTTCTCATTTTATGTATCAACCTTTTGTGTGGCACCGTATCAAAAGCTTTTGAAAAGTCCATGTACACCACGTCCACTGCATTCCCTTGTTCCAGTCCGGAACTTACCTCTTCATAAAAGCTTATCAGATTAGTCTGACAGGAACGGTCTCTTGTAAACCCATGTTGATATTGGGTCATAAGGTTATTCTTCTCCAGATACTCCAGTATAGTATCTCTTAGAAAACCCTCCAGGATTTTACCCACAGTTGAGGTTAAACTTACTGGCCTATAATTTCCAAGTTCAATTTTTGTCCCCTTTTTGAATATTGGCACCACATTTGCTATACGCCAGTCCTGTGGTACAGACCCTGTTATTATGGAATCTTTAAAGATTAAAAATAGTGGTCTATCTATGACTGTGCTTAATTCCTGCAGTACTCGGGGGTGTATCCCATCCGGGCCCGGGGATTTGTCAATTTTAGTGATTTGTAGACGCCGCCGTACTTCCTGCTGGGTTAAGCAGGTGACATTTAATGGACAATTTTTATCCCTGATCATGTTATCCGTCATGGGATTTTCTTGTGTAAATACTGTTGAAAAAAAGTCATTTAGCATATTGGCTTTTTCCTCATCCTCCTCCACCATTTCACCCAGACTATTTTTAAGGGGACCAACACTATCATTTTTTAGTTTCTTACTATTTATGTAGTTAAAGAATATTTTGGGATTATTTTTCCTTTCTCTGGCAATGAGTCTCTCTGTCTCAATCTTTGCTGTCTTGATTTGCTTTTTACAGAATTTATTTAATCTTCTGTATTTAGTTAATGCCTCATCACTACCTACTTGCTTTAATTCTCTAAATGCTTTATTTTTATCTCTTATTGCTCCCCTTACAGCTCTATTTAGCCATAGTGGTTTCTTCCTATTTCTCGCAGGTTTATTCCCATACGGTATATATTGTGCACAGGTCCTATTCAGGAGGATAATAAACGTCTCCCATTTTCTTTGTGTATTTTTATGTCTCAGGATATCGTCCCAGTTAATTGCACCAAGATCATCTCTCATCCGTTGGAAATTTGCTTTCCTGAAGTTTAGTGTCCTTGTAACCCCTCTACTACACATCTTATTAAAGGATACATGAAAACTTATTAATTTGTGATCACTATTCCCCCAGTGACCCCCAACCCTTACATTTGATATGCGGTCTGGCCTGTTGGTTAATATTAGGTCTAGCAGTGCCCCCCTCTTGTTGGGTCCTGAACCAGTGGTGAAAGGTGATTGTCTCTCATAGTTGTCAGAAACCCATCACCTTTGCTGAACTGCAGGTTTCGGTTCCCCAATGTATTTCAGGGTAGTTGAAGTCCCCCATAATGATGACTTCTCCTTGAGTCGCTGCTTCATCTATTTGCTTTATGAGGATATTCTCTGTAGCTTCCATTATTTTTGGAGATTTATAACAAACCCCTATCAGTAATTTATTATTTTTCCCCCCTCCCCTTATCTCCCCCCACAGGGACTCTACATTTTCATTAGATTCATATATATTATCACGCAGGATGGGTTTTAAGGATGATTTTACATATAAACACACGCCTCCCCCTCGCTTATTTGTACGGTCATTTCTGAACAGACTATAGCCCTGTAAATTATCCCCCAGTCATGGCTCTCATCCAGCCATGTCTCAGATATCCCCACCATGTCATAATTATGTTCCAACAACATTAACTCCAATTCCTCCATTTTGTTGGCGAGACTTCTGGCATTAGTATACATGCACTTTATGTATCTCTCTGTACCTCTATTCTTTCTTAAATTATAAACTGTTCTAACCCCACCCCCCATGCCACCCCCACCCCCAATTTCATTATTTGTGCCCAGGTCTCTATCTGCACTGTCTTCCCCTCCTATAAAAGGAATACCCTCCCCCCGTCCCTAGTTTAAACACTCCTCCAACCTTCTAGCCATTTTCTCCCCCAGCACAGCGGCACCCTCCCCATTGAGGTGCAGCCCGTCCCTAGCGTAGAACCTGTAGCCAACTGAGAAGTCGGCCCAGTTCTGCAGGAACCCAAACCCCTCCTTCCTACACCAATTCCTGAGCCACTTATTAACCTCCCTAATCTCCCGTTGCCTCTCTGGCGTGGCACGTGGTACAGGAAGTATTTCCGAAAATACCACCTTGGAGGTCCTTGCTTTAAGCTTACAGCCTAATTCCCTGAAATCATCTTTAAGGACCTTCCACCTACCTCTAACTTTGTCATTTGTGCCAATGTGCACCATGACCGCTGGATCCTCACCAGCCCCTCCCAGTAATCTGTCAACCCGCTCAGCGATGTGTCGGACTCGAGCGCCAGGTAGGCAGCACACCGTTTGACGATCCCTGTCTTTGTGACAGATTGCCCTATCTGTTCCCCTAATAATTGAGTCTCCCACTACCAGAACCTGTCTGGCCTGCCCTGCTCTCCTATTTCCCCCCTTACTGGAGCAGACACTCCTCCGGCTTTCAGAGGACTTGCCTTGCTGCAGCAGTGCTACTCCTGCACTAACACTCCCCTCATCTGCCAACTTAGCAAACTTATTGGGGTGTGCCAGATCAGGACTAGCCCCCCTGGTGCTCTTCCCTCTACCCCGCCTTCTAACTGTCACCCAGCTAGCTGCTTCACTGTCCTGCAGCTCCAACCTAGCATCCCCCCCCTCATCTATCCCATTGAGCGTCTGCTCAGTGAGCAGGAGACTCCTTTCCATATTGTCTATGGATCTCAGTGTTGCCAGCTGCACATTTAGATCCAGTATCTGGGCTTCCAAATGCACAACGTGCTCACATCTTGCACAGCAGTATGCACCCTCCACCGGCTGTTCAAGGATTTCATACATGCGGCAAGAAGTACACTGGATGGCATTGGCAATAGTGGAGCACATCCTAATCGGGATTGCACCAGACAATAAGATAAGCAAAAATAAATTTAAAAAAAAAAAAAAAGTATTAATATAATAGCAATTCAGTAAGACCTCCCTTGGAAACTCCCTGAATCTAAAGTCACTGAATTTCAAGTCACACACTTACCACAGTTCGCACTTACACTCAGGTCACACTCAGCTCGTTCACACTCGCTCAGGAAGAAGATTTAAAAGAGTTTTGTTTTTTTTTCCCCTTTCACCAGCACACCACCTTGCTGCTCAATGCACTTCCAAAAAAGGCTTTCCTTTCCTATCCTTTCTTGTTAGTTTGGGCCCCATCGTTTGCTCAGCCTATTTTCCTGCCTGTGTTTGTGTTTTCATCTTGTTTCACCGTCAATACATGTGTGGGGGCTGTCTTTTCCTTTGGGGTCTTGTCTGGGGCAGTTAGTTTTCCCTTTTCTTGCTTTAGGTTTATGTAGTCCTCCGGCGGTGACGAGGCGTCTAGGAACAACGTAGGCAAGCTCCACTGCTACTGTTAGTTGTGTGGTTAAGACCAGGGATCTGCAATCTGCATAGTGACCAACCTCTCTGGCTTTCTGGGACTTAGCTTTTTGTTGTTCCTCCTCAGTGACCCATTCATAACAGAATCACCAGCCATACCACAGATTCTAGGGTACTCAAAAGCAGGGAAGGATTGTTTAAAGGAAAAGAAGAAAAAAAGTGTCAGAATTTTTTTTTTTGGGGTATATTTTTTCCTCTTTTTTTCTGGGGCCGTAGGAGGATTTTTTTTTTCTAATGGAGATTAAGCAATTGTCTGATCGTGTGGAGCAACTTGCTGCTGAAGTGCATGGAATTTCCACCTACCTCATTCAGTCACATGCTGCTGAACCCAAGATTCCTACTCCTGATGTGTTTTCTGGGGATCGGTCTAAATTTCTGAATTTTAAGAATAATTGTAAATTATTTCTTGCCTTGAAGCCTAATTCATCGGGGAGCTCTGTGCAGCAGGTTAAAATTGTCATCTCCTTGCTGCGCGGCGATCCTCAGGATTGGGCTTTTTCTCTGACACCTGAAAATCCTATTCTGACTAATGTGGATGCATTTTTTCAGGCCTTAGGGTTGTTGTATGATGAACCTAATGCCGTTGATCAAGCTGCGAGAACTCTGTTGGCATTAGACCAGGGTCAGGATCCTGCAGAGTTGTACTGTCAAAAATTCCAAAAGTGGGCGGTCCTTACTACATGGAATGATAGTGCATTGGCGGCTCTCTTTCGGAAAGGTTTGTCAGAGACCGTAAAAGATGTTATGGTGGGATTTCCTGTTCCTTCTGGTCTGGATGGCTCTATGTCATTAGCCATTCAAGTTGATCGGCGTTTACGTGAACGTAAGACTACACGGGAGGCGCTGCCACCTTTTGAACAAATGTCTGAACCTATGCAATGTGATGGGGTTTTGTCTAGGGCACAACGTCAGGAGTTTAGAAGGCATAATAAGCTGGGTTTTTTTCTGTGGAGACGCCTCTCATGCGATTTCTGTCTGCCCTAAACAAGAGAAACGTTTTGCTCACACGTTTGCTGTGGGCAGTGTACAACCTAAGTTCCTTTTGGCAATTACTCTGATCTGCTCCTTGTCCACCTTTTCCACTAAGGCTTTTGTGGATTCAGGAGCAGCTCTGAATCTGATGGATTTGGACTTTGCTAAACGTTGTGGCTTGTCCATGATGCCTCTGCAGACGCCTATTCCTTTGAGGGGTATTGATGCCACTCCTTTGGCGGAGAATAAACCTCAGTTTTGGACCCAGGTGATAATGCGAGTTGCCCCAGTCCACCAAGAAAATTGTAAATTTTTGGTGCTGCATAATTTGCATGATACTATTGTTCTGGGTTTTCCCTGGTTGCAAACTCATAACCCAGTTTTGGATTGGAGATCTGTGTCTGTGGTGAGTTGGGGTTGTCAGTGTGTTCTTAGGGACGCTCCTGTTTTCTCCACCTCTCCGCAGTCTCACGATATTCCTGATTATTTGGCCGATTTTTCTGATGTATTTAGTGAGAGTAAGTCTGCGTCTTTGCCTCCTCATAGGAGTTATGACTGTGCAATTGAGTTGATGCCTGGGTGTAAATTTCCCAAGGGTCGGCTTTTCAACTTATCTGTACCCGAACATGATGCTATGCGATCCTATATTAAAGAGTCATTGGAGAAGGGTCATATTAGACCATCCTCATCACCTTTAGGTGCTGGGGGTTTTTTTGTGGCCAAGAAAGATGGTTCATTAAGACCGTGTATTGATTATCGTTCCCTTAACAAGATGACGATTAAATATCAGTACCCGTTACCTCTGATGTCTGATTTATTCTCCAGAGTTAAGAGTGCCTGCTGGTCTACTAAGCTTGACCTCAGGGGGGCGTATAACCTTATTCGCATCAAGCACGGGGATGAATGGAAAACGGCGTTTAATACTCCGGAGGGACATTTTGAGTACCTGGTGATGCCTTTTGGGCTCTCTATGCCCCTTCTGTCTTCCAGTCCTTTAAGAATGATATTTTCCGAGACTTTGTGGATAAGTTTTTGATCATCTATCTGGATGATATTTTGATCTTTTCTAGTGATTGGGATTCCCATGTGGAACATGTCCGGACTGTGTTCCGGATTTTGAGGGAGAATTCCCTGTTTGTTAAGGGATCGAAGTGCCTCTTTGGTGTACAGAGGATTTCATTTTTGGGATTTATCTTGTCTCCATCGACTATTGAAATGGACCCGGCCAAGGTACAGGCCATTTATGATTGGGTTCAGCCTACTTCTTTGAAGGCTCTCCAGAAGTTTTTGGGTTTTTCTAATTTCTATTGTAAATTTATAGGTAATTTTTCTAGTATTGTCAAACCACTGAGTGATTTGGCCAAGAAGAGCGCCGATGTGCTGAATTGGTCTCCTGAGGCTGTCTCAGCATTTCAGGAGCTTAAGAGGAGATTTACTTCAGCTCCAGTTTTACGGCAACCTGATGTCTCACTTCCATTTCAGGTGGAGGTAGATGCTTCTGAGATTGGTGCAGGAGCTGTTTTGTCCCAAGAAGACCCTGTGACTTCTAAGATGAATCCCTGTGCCTTCTTTTCTCGAAAGTTTTCCCCATCTGAACGCAACTATGACGTGGGGAATCGGGAATTGTTGGCCATGAAATGGGCATTTGACGAGTGGAGACATTGGTTGGAGGGAGCTAGACATCAATTTGTGGTCCTCACCGATCATAAGAATCTGATTTATCTGGAGTCGGCCAAACACTTGAATCCTAGACAGGCTAGATGGGCCTTGTTTTTCACGCGTTTTAATTTTGTGGTCTCTTTTCTTCCGGGCACTAAGAATGTTAAGGCAGACGCCCTTTCTAGGAGTTTCTTTGCTGATTCTCTTAATGTGACCGAGCCTACTACTATCCTAGGTGAGGGGGTAGTTCTTTCTGCCATTTCGCCCGATTTGAGAGGAGGAATTTCTGGAGGAATTTCAGGAGGATAAACCTGAGCGTTGCCCTATAGGAAGATTGTATGTTCCTGACCAGTGGAGAAAGAGAGTGATGTGTGAAGTCCATTGCTCCGCATTGGCTGGTCATCCGGGTATTTTTGGTACCAGAGATTTGGTGAGTCGGTCGTTTTGGTGGCCTGCCTTATCTTGTGATGTCAGGTATTTTGTGCAGTCCTGTGGGACTTGTTCGCGGTCTAAATCCTGTTCTCGTTCTAGTGGGTTGCTGATGCCCCTGCCGGTGCCGAAGAGGCCATGGACCCATATCTCAATGGATTTTATTTCTGATCTTCCTGTCTCTCAGAGGATGACTGTTATTTGGGTGATTTGTGATAGGTTCTCTAAGATGGTCCATCTTGTACCACTCCCAAAGTTGCCATCTTCCGCTGAGTTGGTACCCTTGTTTTTACAACAGGTGGTTCGGTTACACGGGATTCCTGAGAACATTGTGTCCGATAGAGGGGTCCAGTTTGTTTCCAGATTCTGGAAAGCCTTTTGTTCCAATCTGGGAATTCAGTTATCCTTCTCCTCCGCGTTTCATCCCCAGACCAATGGGCAGACTGAGAGAACAAACCAGACCCTGGAGTCTTATATCTGCTGATCAAGATGATTGGGTCTCATTTTTGCCCTTGGCCAAATTTGCGCTGAACAATAGAGCTAGTTCTGCCACTTTGATGTCACCCTTTTTCTGTAATTTTGGGTTTCCTCCTTGATTCTCTTCAGGGCAAGTGGAATCTTCGTCCTGCCCAGGTGTGGACACTGTGGTTGTGAGAATGCAGCAGACATGGCACCAAGTGGTGGATAAGTTGTCACTCTCTCAGGAAAAGGCCCAGCGTTTTTCCAACCGGCATAGGACCATTGGTCCCCGGTTTAAAGTGGATGATATGGTTTGGTTGTCGCCTAAGAATATTCCTATGAAGGTTGCATCTCCAAAATTTAAGCCCAGATTTATTGGACCTTATATGATTTTGGAGATTCTTAATCCTGTTTCTTTTCGATTGGCTCTTCCAGTTACATTCAAAATCCATAACGTTTTTCATAAGTCGCTGTTAAAGAGGTTTGTTGAGCCAGTAGTTCCTGTGGCGGCACCTCCTGACCCTGTATTAGTTAAAGGCAATGTGGAATATGAGGTAGAGAAAATATTGGATTCTCGTTTGGTTAGACGGAGACTCCAGTATTTGGTCAAATGGAAGGGTTATGGCCAGGAGGATAATTCTTGGGTCACTGCCTCTGATATTCATGCCCATAAATTGGTTCGTGCTTTTCACCGGGCCCACCCTGATCGGCCTGGTGGCATGGATGAGGGTTCAGTGACCCCTCCTCAAGGGGGGGTACTGTTATGAGCTCATTTTCTGCTCCTCCAGTTGAGAGTTCTCCTTCCGTTCTCCCTCTGGTGGTGACAGGAGGTAGTGAGGTTGGTTTAAGTGGTAATGATCTGCCACCTGATGAGAAGGATAACGATTGGATCTCTGGAGTATCAGACTGGATATAAGACAGCCGACGCCCTATCCTGCTGCTGGTGATTCAGTCTGCTTCTCAGGTCTTGGACTTCAGCTCTCTTCCAGTCTTCTTAAGTTAAGTTTATTTTTTGCTAATGTTCACACTTGCGCTTGTTGGTCAATTCAGTTTCTTGTGTGGTCTGCTTGCCCCTGCTGGGGCTATGCTGAACTTCCACTCCTATTTATCTGTATTTGCCAATTTGCCTTTTTGTCCCTTATTAGATTGGCCTCTTTTTGCTCTGTTTCCGAATATTTCAGAGTGCTGATATAGTGGGAGAAGTCTAGTGACTTCAGGGTTAATTTTGCTATCAGACGTGTTGGACATTATTTTTGGTAGGGGTTTTTGGCAGATTGCAGACAGTGGCTTTCCTTTCCTATCCTTTCTAGTTAGTTGGGCCCCATCATTTGCTCAGCCTATTTTCCTGCCTGTGTTTGTGTTTTCATCTTGTTTCACTGTCAATACATGTGTGGGGGCTGTCTTTTCCTTTGGGGTCTGCTCTGGGGCAGTTAGTTTTCCCCTTTTCTTGCTTTAGGTTTATGTAATCCTCCGGCGGTGACGAGGCGTCTAGGAACAACGTAGGAACGCTCCACTGCTACTGTTAGTTGTGTGGTTAAGATCAGGGATCTGCAATCTGCATAGTGACCAACCTCTCTGGCTTTCTGGGACTTAGCTTTTTGTTGTTCCTCCTCGGTGACCCATTCATAACACACTACCATCAAGGGTACCCCCAAGTTAAGGAAAGTTAGGGCACCCCCTTAGCCTGAGGGGCAGTTCAGGGGCCCAGGTTCCTCGTCCCATATTTTCCCACTACTGCCCCGTGACATTATCACCAACCACCCATTTTTTCTGGTGAGCCATGGCCCTAATGCAGAGCTGTGTCCAATTGCTTCAGACCCTCACTGAGGAGCGTGGGTTGCTGCGTTGTGTGACGGAGCAGCAGCTGCAGCTGTTCGTGGGGTTCAGGCCTCAGCTCAGGTTCAGGCTCACCAGAACCCAAGTTATCTCTCCCAGATAGGTTTTCTGGAGGAAGAGAGAATTTTTTGGTTTTTCAGGAGGCCTGCAAGCTATACTTCAGGCTCCGCCCTCGTTCATCAGGGAGTGAGGAACAGCGGGTGGGATTCATCATATCCCTTCTTAAGGGTGATTCCCAATCCTGGGCCTTCTCCCTGCCGGCCGATTCACCATCTCTACAGTTGGTGGACGAGTTTTTTGCGGCTTTGGCGAATATGCCCCCTGTAGTCCTCGCTAGGGAGGAGGACTCACTGGTGCAGGCGGATGTGCCCAAGCATGTGGGAGGAGTTGGTTCCCCAGCGGTGTTGCCTGTGGTTCGTCGTGGTTTGGGGGCATGTTTTTGCTGTGGACAGGCTGGCCATTTTTTTAGGGTCTGCCCGGCTCGCGCCCAAACTTCTGTACCACCTAAGAAGCCGCGTCGCCCTGGTCGTGTGGAGGGAGGCGACCAGGGAGTGTATATTTCCTCCATTTTGCCCTCCCAGTGTACTTTGTCAGCAGAGGTGGTGGTTGGCGGGGTACCTGAGTGCATACCGGTGTTTGTGGACAGTGGAGTGGGAGTCAATCTGGTGGATGCTCACTTTGTCCAGACTCATGGCCTGAAGTGTAGGACGCTGGCCAAACCCCTAAGCGTCCAGGCCATTGACTCTGTCCCACTGAGCCAGGGGAGGTTGACCCAGGTCATAGAAAATACACATCTGCGTATAGGGACTCATCATGAAGAGTCCCTGTCATGGTACATCTTGGGGGGAATGCCATCACCTATTGTTTTAGGCCTCCCTTGGTTGGAAAGACACAACCCGATTCTCCTCCTTGTTCTCTTATTTTGAATTTGTTCACTTCTAAGCCTTTGTCACAGTCGGATCATCCGATTTTTATAGCCACTCTTGAGGCACGGAGGAAATTTCTTAAACTCAAGAGCAATTTTTCTAGGTTGGATATTACGTTAAGGCTTCACCTGTCTTTTCTTGCTACTGTATATTCGTTTGATTTGTGTCCAACTTGGGCTGACTGGGGTATTTCTAAATTTATTGACATTTTTGATGGTCACAAATTTGTATAATTTTCTCATCTTAAGGACAGGTTTGGCGTTCCCTCATCTGCTTTTATACAATTTATTATGCTGAAAGAATCTTTGACTCCACAGGTGACTCGTCGCCCTCCTTTATCGGAACCAGCCATCAATATTTTATGCAACTCCTGCCATAATATATTTTGGTCCACTCATTACATTTATCATTGGTTCAATAAAGATTCTACAATTGTCAAATCCCCATATATGTGTAAATGGGAATCTGTGTTGAATTTGTCTGTAAATATAGATGATTGGGAACTGGCCATGTCATTGACCTACTCTGCTACCATGTCTATGGCTCTTCATTAGTCCTACTTTAAAATTATATCTAGATGGTATTATTCGCCATCTCATGATGTGCCACAGTCCGCGCTGCTGAATCCACAAAATCACCTGGGATGCAAGATGTAGTAACAAAGTACTGCTTTATTCCTTCCTACGCGTTTCGGCGCCCTTCCTGGCACCCTGAGGAAGGTGCCAGGAAGGGCGCCGAAACGCGTAGGAAGGAATAAAGCAGTACTTTGTTACTACATCTTGCATCCCAGGTGATTTTGTGGATTCAGCAGCGCGGACTGTGGCACATCTTGCTTCCCATATTCTCTGGCAGTTTTTCCACTTTGGAGTGGTCGGTGGAGGTCCTGCAGCAGCTGATACTGTGTTATGTCTTCAAGCCAGTTGTGGGTCACACAACCGGAATAGGTGAGTGGAACTGCATTACACCACTCACATCGTAGTGTCACTAGTGATAGGGCACTATTGCACCTCTTGTTCCCCCACCCTTTTTGTATTTATTCGCCATCTCGTCTCGCATATATTAATCCTTCTACTTCCCCGCTCTGTTGGAGAGACTGTGGACATTATGGTAGCCTTTCCCACCTATTTTGGTTTTGTCTGTGTTTAAGGCCTTTCTGGGACGACATCTCCTCTCTTATTTCTATTATTTTAAATCAATCAGATTTCTCACTGACTCCTCAGCTGGCCCTGCTCTCATTGGATGCAAGTCAATTGAACCCTTCTGTTAAGAAATTAGTTGTGCATTTACTTTTGGTTTCTAAAAATGAAATTGCCTTTTTTTTGGAAATCTACACGAGTGCCCTCTTCACAGGATATTATTAAAAAGCTGTCTTTACATAAGTCATATGAGCAAAAATTGGCGTTGCTGAATGGCTGTCTTCCCTGCCTTTTTAAGGAGGTGGTCTCGCTGGCTGGAAGTGTTTTTTTCTTGTTTTATTGTTTTTGAATCTATACTGTCATGGATGCTTCATGTTATTGCATTTATGCTATTCTTGCTTTTCTTATATTTTGCTTTTAAAAATACTAATAAAATTGTTTGGAAAAGGAAAGACACAACCCGGTGTAACAGGCCAGATTAACCCCCCGCCCAGAATATACCTGGGGTTAAAGTGGCCTAGGCCAGATTATACCCGTCCTGGTCAGAATATACCCCAGCTGCTGTAGATCAGGCAGTTCATAGGGCCCCAGGCAGCACACGGGGGCAGAGACAGCAAACGGGGTCCCAGGCAGTGCACAGGGCCCCCGGCAGCACACGGGGCCTCAGGCAGCACACGGGGGCCCCAGGCAGCGCACACGGCCCCCGGCAGCACACGGGGCCCCAGGAACAGCACAGGGGCCACAGGCAGCACAGGGGCCTCATGCAGCACACAGGGGCCCCAGGCACAGCACAGGAGCCACAGGCAGCACACGGGGCCCCAGGCACAGCACACGGGGGGGGCAGAGACAGTCTCTTTCCCCCCTTGCACGCTGTCTCTGCCCCCCTATGCGCTGCCTGGGGCCCCTGTGCACTACCAGGGGCCCCTGTATGCTGCCTGGGGCCCCCCGTGTGGGCCCTGGGATCCCATTCGCTGTCTCTGCCCCTGTGTGCTTCCTGGGGCCCTGCATGCTGCCTGTGGCCCCTGTGACCTGCCTGGGGCCCCGTGTGCTGCCTGTGGCCCGTGATCTGCCTGGGGCCCCGTGTGCTGCCTGGGGCCCTGTGCACTGTCTGGGGCAACCATGTGCTGCCTGGGGCCCCTTGTGCTGCCTGGGACCCCGTTCGCTGTCTCTGCCCCCCGTATGCTGCCTGGGGCCCTGTGCACTGCCTGTGGCCCCTGTGCTGGGCCCCGTGTGCTGCCGGGGGCCCTGTGCGCTGCCTGGGGCCCCCGTGTGCTGCCTGTGGCCTCTGTGCTTTGTCTGGGGCTCCGTTTGCTGCCTGGGGCCCTGTGCGCTGTCTGGGGCCCCGTGTGCTGCCTGGGGCCCCTGTGCGCTGCCTGGGGCCTCGTGTGCTGCCTGTGGCCCCTGTGCTGTGCCTGGGACCCCGTGTGCTGCGTGGGGCGCTGTGCGCTGCCGGGGGCCCTGTGTGCTGCCTGTAGCCCCTGTGCTGTGCCTGGGGCCCCCGTGTGCTGCCTGGGGCCCACGTGTGCTCTGTCTGGGGCCCCGTTTGCTGCCTGGGGCCCTGTGAGCTGTCTGGGGCCCCGTGTGCTGCCTGGGGCCCCACATGTGCTGCCTGGAGCCCCACATGTGCTGCCTGTGGCCCCTGTGTGCTGCATGGGGCCCCTGTGCGCTGCATGGGGCCCCGTGTGCTGCCTGGGGCCATGTGTGCTGCCGTGGGGCCCTGTGTGCTTCGTGGGGCCCCACATGTGCTGCCTGGAGCCTCATGTGCTGCCTGTGGCCCGTTATCTGCCTGGGGCCCCTGTGTGCTGCCTGGGGCCCCGTGTGCTGTGCCTGGGGCCCCGTGTGCTGCCGGGGGCCCTGTGCGCTGCCTGGGGCCCCCGTGTGCTGCCTGTAGCCTCTGTGTGCTGCCTGGGGCCTCTGTGTGCTGCCTGGGGCCCACGTGTGCTGCCTGTGGCCTCTGTGCTCTGTCTGGGGCCCCGTGTGCTGTGCCTGGGGCCCCGTGTGCTGCCTGGGGCCCCGTGTGCTGCCGGGGGCCCTGTGCGCTGCCTGGGGCCCCCGTGTGCTGCCTGTAGCCTCTGTGTGCTGCCTGGGGCCCACGTGTGCTGCCTGTGGCCTCTGTGCTCTGTCTGGGGCCCCGTTTGCTGCCTGGGGCCCTGTGCGCTGTCTGGGGTAACCCCATGTGCTGCCTGTGGCCCCTGTGCTGTGCCTGGGACCCCATGTGCTGCGGGGGGGGGCCCTGTGCGCTGCCTAGGGCCCCGTGTGCTGCCTGTAGCCCCTGTGCTGTGCCTGGGGCCCCTGTGTTCTCTGTCTGGGGCCCCGTGCGCTGTCTGGGGCCCCGTGTGCTGCCTGGGGCCTCACGTGTGCTGCCTGGAGCCCCATGTGCTGCCTGGAGCCCCTGTGATCTGCCTGGGGCCCCGTGTTCTGCCTGGGGCCCCTGTGCGCTGCATGGGGCCCCTGTGCGCTGCCTGGGGCCCCATGGGCTGCCTGTGGCCCCTGTGCTTTGCCTGGGGTCCCGTTGCTGCCGGGGGCCCTGTGCGCTGCCTGGAGCCCCCGTGCGCTGCCTGTGGCTCCTGTGTGCTGCCTGGGGCCCCGTGTGCTGCTTGTGGCCCGTGTGCTGCCTGGGCCCCCTGTGTGCTGCCTGGGGCCCCCGTGTGCTGCCTAGGACCCCGGTCGCTGTCTCTGCCCCCCGTGTGCTGCCTGGGGCCCTGTGTACTGCCTGATCTACAGCAGCTGGAGTATATTCTGGCCCAGAGGGGTATTAACTGGCCTAGGTCACTTTAACCCCGGGTATATTCTGGGCGGGGGGTTAATGTGGCCTGTTACACCGGTAATAGATTGGCGGTCTAGGGAAATAGTCAGCTGGGATCAGTCGTGTGAGGGCTGCTGCCTGGGGGCTACTGTCTCTGCCGCCTTTCTACAACCGTCCCCTTCTTCTCCAGTGGGGCAGCAGAGGTGCTGCCAGGGAATAGGTGCAAGTCTCAACCCTCGCCATTAGCCAACCCTGAGAGGCGGAGTCCTCGTAGGAGGAGGGGTCGGAGGAGGGTGGTGGTTCCCTCTCTGAATTGTGGGGGTGTGAGTGTGGTGACACAGGGGGACGCCTCTGTTGTCAGTTCCTTAAAGAGTTCACCATCTTGTGGAAAACGTGTGTGTGGCGCCCCTGAGGCTCAGTCGCCACAGAGGTACTGCACCTTCTCCTAAGGTGTAGTGCCCCACCATCCTGGTAAGTTGGGAGCTACTTTCTACACTCCAACACCTGCACCCGCACACAGGATAGTTCAGCAAAGGACCAGATTGCAGCTCCATGCTTAGAGGGTAGCAGAGCACCTTTCGTGGTCCTTGCTTCGTAACACGAGATGTGCTGGGAGGTGGGTGGAGTTTAGATCCATATAAAAGGTTGGGAAGGTTTAGAATTACAGGTCAGTATGGGGTGAGTCCCAGAGAGGTGAAGTCAGTCCCTTAGGGGAGTCGGGTGAAGAACAGTCAGTCAGGAGAGTCTGAGGACGGGTCCGAGGAGAAGGAGAGAGACATAGAACTGTAACCTAAGCATCCATACGAAGGAGAGACAAGTACGGAACGAAGGAGTAAAGAGAGCAGAGAGGAGGAGTGGGTTGGATAGGAACCCTGCCTATAGGTTCTCAGCGCAAGGCCGAGGCCCGGTCCCCGAGGTTGTATGGACACTTATGGTTCTGCAGCAGACACCTGTGGAGTAGTTGGCTGTAAATGCACTACTCCCATCCAAGACTTGGGACACTACAGCAACACGGATAGAGAGCCGGGATCCAGGAGCATCCCCTAGCAGGTTACAGCTGTCGGTCATACAAGTAGAGTTCTAGGACCATCTAGACAGGAGGTATTCCAGGGTAACTAAGTACTGGAGTGCTTCACACCACAAGGCGCATTGGAGGAGTCGTTCAGGAAAGGTACTTGTTGGCGGAGTGTTGGAGAGGAGAGCCTTGACTTGCCCAGGTGGTTGATTGAGTCTTTACCCCGGAGGACACGGCACGGAGGCAGGCACCAGTGTGTACCACGAACTGTGAGTAAAGCTTTGAAACTGCAAGCTCTGGTGGCCTCCATTCCTTCGTCGCTAACACCTTCAGCACCGCTACATCTGGGTACCAGCATTCACACCATCCTGCACTTCTCCATATCCATTGCACCTACACTGCCCTGGGACTACAGCTCCACCTGTGGGGAGCTACACCATCTTTGCTGCATCACACCATCAGTCCCAGCGGATCTGCAAGCGGCGTTGGCTTAACATCTTACTTGCCAAACACCACAGGTGGCGTCACGAACTATTCCATTAACTACATTCCCCATTACTTGGGCGCCCAGGGCCACGGACCGGGTCACCGCCACCGCTGTGACACATCTCCCCTGACACCGGCCCGGTACCGAGTACCCCACAGCCCTGGGAAGGCGACTCATGTGCATGGCAATAAACGTTCAGGTTCGGACCTGTGTGTGAATGAGTACGTATGGGTGTCCACCAAAAACATCCAGTGGAAGTGTGCTGCTGGGGTCTGGAGTTCTCGGGTGATCGGGACGTATCGGGTGTTGACCATCCATGGCCCGGGACCTTACCAGCTGGAGTTACCCCCAGTAATGCCCATACTCAGCTCATTCCCCAGGTCGGCGCTCTGGAGATTTGTGGCGCCTCCGGAGCATACGTTGCCACCTCCATCAGTCCACGTTTGCCATAAACCTGAGAGTCAGGTGATTGCCGAGGTGAACTCTGGTGGATCGAGGCGTCCTCACCGTAGGTTGTTTTGAGGGTCCAGAGGCCCCTCATTGTAAGGGGGGTACTGTCACGATCCATTTTTGGATCGGTGGCAGATTTTGCTTTGCATATTAAACCTTTTTTCCTTTCAGGCCATCGGGGGTTAATATCAGATTTTCCCCCCGGTGGTCGCTGGTGTAATTGCATGGCTGGTCTGTTTGCTATGCAGGTGGTTAACCACTCCCACCTCCTTTAAAAGGTCACCAGGTGCTGCAGCTCACTGTTGGTGATACACTTCCTTTTGGATACCAACCATGGTCAAGACAGGAGCTGGCTGAGAGCAGTGGTGCTTCTGCTGAATGCTGATCTGGTGCATTGCGGCAGAGAAAGATAAGTTTTGTTTTTTAGTTGATTTAACCCCGAGTGTTATGAATGAGTCACCGGAGGAGGAAAAAACAAAAATACAAGCTAAGTCCAGAAAACCGGAGAGGTTGGTAGCTAGCGGATTGCAGACCCCTGATTCTATTCACAACAACTAACAGTAGCCGTGGGGTGTTCCTACGGTGGTCCTAGACACCTCGTTCACAGCTGGAGAACTAAATAAACCTAAAGAAAGAAAGGGGAAATCTAAACTGCCCCAGAGCAGACCCCAAAGCAATAGGCAGCCCCCAACATATAATGACGGTGAAGCAAGATGAAAACACTAACACAGACAGAAAGACAGGCTGAGCAAACGATGGAGCCCTGACTAACTAGATAGGACAGGAAAGAAAAGCAACTGTCTGCAATCACGCAAAAACCCTGCCAAAAAATAATGTCCAACACATCTGATAGAAAAAGCCCTGAAGTCACTAGACTTCAAAATCACTATATCAGCACTCAGGTATATTCTGAAAACAGGCATCAAAGGTGAAGGAGAAAATGAGCTCATAACAGTACCTCCCCCTTGAGGAGGGGTCACCGAATCCTCATCCACGCCACCAGGGCGATCAGGATGGGCCCGATAAAAAGCACGAACCAATCTTTCGGCATGAATTTCGGATGCAGAGACCCAAGAATTATCCTCCTGGCCATAACCCTTCCACTTAACCAAATACTGGAGTCTCCGTCTAGCCAGACGAGAATCCAGTATCTTCTCAACCTCATATTCCACATTACCTTCAACCAATACAGGGTCAGGAGGTGCCACCACAGGAACTACTGGCTCAACAAACCTCTTTAACAGAGACTTATGAAACACGTTATGGATCTTGAATGTAACAGGAAGAGCCAATCGAAAAGAGACTACAAAATCAAAACGTGTGAAAAACAAGGCCAACCTAGCCTGTCTAGGATTCAAGCGTTTGGCCGACTCAAGGTAAATCAAATTTTTGTGTTCAGTAAGGACCACGACTTGATGTTTAGCTCCCTCCAACCAATGTCTCCACTCCTCAAATGCCCATTCCATGGCTAACAGCTCCCGATTCCCCACATCATAGTTGCGTTTGGATGGGGAGAACTTTCGGGAAAAGAAAGCACAGGGATTCATTTTAGATGTTACTGGATCTTTTTGGGACAAAACAGCTCCTGCACCAATCTCAGAAGCGTCCACCTCTACCTGAAACGGGAGTGAGACATCAGGTTCCCGCAAAACCGGAGCAGAAGTGAACCTCCGCTTCAGCTCCTGAAAGGAAGAAGCAGCCTCTGGAGACCAATTCAGCACATCAGCTCCCTTCTTAGTCAAATCAGTCAATGGTTTGGCAATACCAGAAAAATTAGCTATAAATTTACGATAAAAATTAGCAAAACCCAAAAACTTCTGTAGGGCCTTCAAAGAAGTGGGCTGAACCCAATCATAAATGGCCTGTACCTTGGCCGGGTCCATTTCAATAGTTGACAGAGACAAAATAAATCCCAAAAATGAAATCCTCTGTACACCAAAAAGGCATTTCGATCCCTTAACATACAGGGAATTCTCCCTCAAAATCCGGAACACAGTCCGAACATGTTCCACATGAGAGTCCCAATCCCTGGAAAAGATCAAAATATCATCCAGATAGATGATCAAAAATTTATCCACAAAGTCCCGGAAAATATCATTCATGAAGCACTGGAAGACAGAAGGGGCATTAGTGAGCCCAAAAGGCATCACCAGGTATTCAAAATGTCCCTCCGGAGTATTAAAACGCCATCTTCCATTCATCCCCATGCTTAATGCGAATAAGATTATACACCCCCGTGAGGTCAAGCTTGGTAAACCAGCAAGCACCTTTAACTCTGGAGAATAGATCAGAAATCAGGGGTAACGGATACTGATATTTAACAGTAATTTTGTTGAGGGAACGATAATCAATACAAGGCCTTAATGAACCATCTTTCTTGGCCACGGAAAAAACCCAGCACCCAAGGGTGAAGAGGATGGTCTAATATGACCCTTCTCCAACGACTCCTTAATATAAGAACGCATAGCCTCATTTTCGGGTACAGATAAATTGAGAAGTCGACCCTTGGGAAATTTACACCCAGGGCTCAACTCAATTGCACAGTCATAACTCCTATGAGGAGGCAAAGACGCAGACTCATTCTCACTAAATACATCATAAAAATCAGCCAAATAGGAACATCATACGACTGGGGAGAGGTGGAGAAAACAGGAGCGTCACCAAGAGCACACCGACAACCCCAACTCACCACAGACACAGATTTCCAATCCAAAACTGGATTATGGATTTGCAACCAGGGAAATCCCAGAACAATGGTATCATGCAAATTATGCAACACCAAAAATCTGCAATTTTCTTGATGGTCTGGGGCGACCCGCATTACCACCTGGGTCCAAAACTGAGGTTTATTCTTCGCCAAAGGAGTAGCATCAATACCCCTCAAAGGGATAGGCGTCCGCAGAGGTGTCATAGGAAACCCACAACGTTTAGCAAAATCCAGGTCCATCAGGTTCAGAGCTGCTCCCGAATCCACAAAAGCCTTAGCGGAAAATGTGGACAGGGAGCAGATCAGAGTAATTGCCAGAAGAAACTTAGGTTGAACACCACCCACAGCAAATGTGTGTGCAAAACGTTTCTCTCGTTTAGGGCAGACAGAAATCATATGAGAGGTATCACCACAGAAGAAACACAGCTTATTACGCCTTCTGAACTCCTGACGTTGCGCCCTAGACAAAACTCTATCACATTGCATAGGTTCAGACATTTGTTCAACAGGTGGCAACATTTCTCGTGTACTTTTACGTTCACGTAAACGCCAATCAACCTGAATGGCTAATGACATAGAATCGTCAAGACCAGAGGTAACAGGAAATCCCACCATAGTATCTTTTACGGTTTCTGACAAACCCTTCCGAAAGAGAGCTGCCAAGGCACCATCATTCCAGGTAGTAAGGACCGCCCACTTTTGGAATTTTTGACAGTATAACTCTGCAGAATCCTGACCCTGGCTCAATGCCAACAGGGCCTTTTGAGCCTGATCAATAGCATTAGGTTCATCATACAACAACCCCAAGGCTTGAAAAAATGCGTCCACATTAGTTAGAATAGGATCATCAGGTGTCAAAGAAAACACCCAATCCTGGGGATCGCCGCGCAGCAAAGAGATGACAATTTTACCCTGCTGCGCAGAGCTCACCGATGAATCATAGAATCATAGAATCATAGAATCGTAGAGTTGGAAGGGACCTCCTGGGCCATCTGGTCCAACCCCCTGCTCAAAGCAGGATTCGCTAAATCATCCCAGTCAGATGTCTGTCCAGCCTCTGTTTGAAGACTTCCATTGAAGGAGAACTCACCACTTCTCGTGGCAGCCTGTTCCACTCATTGATCACTCTAACTGTCAAAAAGTTTTTTCTAATATCTAATCTGTGTTTCCTCCCATTCAGCTTCATCCCATTGCTTCTAGTCTTTCCTTGTGCAAATGAGAATAAAGTTGATCCTTCTACAATGTGACAGCCCTTTAGATATTTGTAGACAGCTATTAAGTCTCCTCTCAGTCTTCTCTTTTGCAAACTAAACATTCCCAAATCCTGCAACCTTTCCTCATAAGACAGGGTTTGCAGACCGGTCACCATTCTGGTCGCTCTTTTCTGAACTTGCTCCAGTTTGTTGATGTCTTTTTTAAAATGTGGTGCCCAAAATTGGACACAATATTCCAGATGAGGTCTGACCAAAGAGGAGTAGAGGGAAATAATTACTTCACGTGATCTAGACTGTATGCTTCTGTTAATACATCCTAGAATTGCATTTGCCTTTTTTGCTGCTGCATCACACTGTTGACTCATATTCAGTCTGTGATCTATTAGTATACCCAAGTCTTTTTCACATGTGCTGTCACTTAGCCCTATTCCTCCCATTCTATATATGCTTTTTTCATTTTTATTGCCCAGATGTAGTACTTTGCATTTCTCCCTGTTAAAAACCATTCTGTTAGTTGCTGCCCACTTCTCCAGTTTATTTAAATCTTTTTGAATCCTCTCTCTCTCTTCTCTAGTATTAGCTATCCCTCCTAGCTTTGTGTCATCAGCAAATTTAATCAGTTTACCCTCAATTCCTTCATCTAAATCGTTGATAAAGATGTTGAACAATACAGGGCCCAGGACAGAGCCCTGTGGTACCCCACTTGAGACATTCTTCCAACTGGATGTGCAGCCATTTACGACCACTCTTTGGGTCCGATCACTAAGCCAGTTATGAATCCACCTAACAGTTGCCTTGTCCATTCCATACTTAGTCATTTTTTCAATAAGGATTGTATGAGAGACTTTGTCAAATGCTTTGCTGAAGTCAAGATATACTATATCTACAGCATTTCCTTGATCCACCCAATCAGTAATACCATCATAGAAGGAAATTAAATTAGTCTGACATGACTTATTAGTTACAAACCCATGCTGAGTTAGGCTTCAAGGCAAGAAATAATTTACAATTATTCTTAAAATTCAAAAATTTAGACCGATCCCCAAAAAACACATCAGGAGTAGGAATCTTTGGTTCAGCAGCATGTGAATGAGCAAGATAGGCGGAAATTCCCCGCACTTCAGCAGCGAGCTGCTCCACACGATCAGACAATTGCTTAATCTCCATTAAGAAAATTCCTCCTATGGCCCCAGAGAAAAAGAGGAAAAAATATACATAAAGAAAAAAATTCTGACACTTTTATTTTTTTACAATTCTTTTCTGCTATTGAGTATCCTAGAATCTGCGGTATGGCTGGTGATTCTGTTATGAATGAGTCACCGGAGGAGGAAAAAACAAAAATACAAGCTAAGTCCAGAAAACCGGAGAGGTTGGTAGCTAGCGGATTGCAGACCCCTGATCCTATTCACCACAACTAACAGTAGCCGTGGGGTGTTCCTACGGTGGTCCTAGACACCTCGTTCACAGCCGGAGAACTAAATAAACCTAAAGAAAGAAAGGGGAAATCTAAACTGCCCCAGAGCAGACCCCAAAGCAATAGACAGCCCCCAACATGTATTGATGGTGAAAACAGGTGAAAACACAAACACAGACAGAAAGACAGGCTGAGCAAAAGATGGGGCCCTCACTAACTAGATAGGACAGGAAAGAAAAGCAACTGTCTGCAATCATGCAAAAACCCTGCCAAAAAATAATGTCCAACACGTCTGATAGAAAAAGCCCTGAAGTCACTAGACTTCAAAATCACTATATCAGCACTCAGGTATATTCTGAAAACAGAGCAAAGAGATCAACTGATCAGAGACAAAAATGGAGTTCAGCCAGTCCCAACCAGGGCTGGCTGAACGTAAAAACACTAAGTAAACCAGACAAAATCTCATGGAACAATAGCAGAGGAAAAACTTAGCTTTAGTAGACAGGACTAAACTGGAGGCCAGAGCTCAGAGCAGAGAGAATCACCAGCAACCCAGCAGGGCGTCTGCGGCCTTATATCCACTCAGAGATTCCAGATGTCCAATCACACTCCACCTGTTCAGATGACAGGTTTTTCCCATCCAAATCAATTTCACTACCTCCTTTCACCAGCAGAGGGAGTTCATCGGACATCAAAGGTGAAGGAAAAAAATGAGCTCATAACACCCGAGGTCTGTCTTATCTTTCCTTTGGTTTTTGGTGCAGTTCCCTTTTTTCCCTCTCTCACCTCCTGGGGAGGGGGTTGGGGGTTTAGTTCAGGGCTAAACAGGAGATAGGGACAGGTCAGTGACTTGGGCCTCACTACCATCAAGTGTACCCCCAAGTTAAGGAAAGTCAGGGCACCCCCTTAGCCCGAGGGGCAGTTCAGGGGCCCAGGTTCCTCGTCCCCTGTTTTCCCACTACTGCCCCGTGACAGCTAGAGCTACTCGCGTTGGTGTGGGCCATAACGGAGTGATTCACGCAGTACCTGGCAGGCTCCGAGGTGCTAGTGCGCACGGACAACAACCTGCTGGCCCATCTTGAGAATGCTAAATTGGGGCCCTAGAACAGAGCTGGGTGGCCAGAATGGCAAAATTCAAGTATAAGATCGTTTACAAAAGGGGAGCGGAGAATGTACACGCAGACGCCCTTTCCAGGATCCGACACGCGGCCCCGGGCCAGAGTCGGGACAGGGAACTGGAAGGAGAAGAAATTCCATTTTCCTCGGGCCCTGCCGGGACGGTAGCAATTGTAGGAGAACAGTCCTGTGAAGAGTCAAGGGATGGCATCCTAGAGCAGTCCAGAGACGAATAGGTGTGACTGCAACAAGAAGATGCAGAAATCGCCCTCTTACGTCAATGGGTGTCTTCGGAACAGCTACCAATTGACGCCCAGAGAAGGGCTCTCTCCGGACACTTTACTAATGCTACGCCAGTGGGAGAGATTGGTGATCAAAGACGGGCTGCTATATCGAAAAGTAAAGCTGCTGGTGGAGCTGACAACCACCTGGCAGGTGATAGTACCGGGAACTCGACTGGATGAAATTGCCCGAGAGGCACATGAGAACAGGGCCCACTTCGAGGCTCAAAAGACTTTCCAGTGGCTCCAGCAAATAGTCTACCACCCCCAATTAAAAACAGAGGTCGAAGAGGTCTGCAGGAAATGCCGCCAGTGCGAACTGACTAAGCCACCGGAACAAAGAACTCCTGTACAGACGGTAGTAACGACGGCGCCCCTAGAATTGGTGATGATAGACTACCTGACCGTCGGACCAGCTCACCAGGGATACGAGCATTGCCTGGTAATGGTAGACCATTTTACCAAGTTCACCGTAGTGACACCCACCAGAGACCAAACGGCGGAATCCGCCGCCTATGCCATCTGTAAAAACTTTATTCAAGTCTATGGGTGTCCCCGACGAATTCACTCGGATCAGGACGCTTGTTTCCTGGGGAAAGTAATGGAGGAGTTACATCGTCTGTATGGCATCGATAAGTCCCGAGACCACACCATAGCATCCTGAGGGAAACGGGGCCTTCGAGCGATTCAATCGTACCCTCATACAGATGCTGCGTACCCTGGAGGATGATCGGAAAACCCGTTGGCCTGAGTATATCCCTGAACTGGTCTGGGTGTACAATAACCGTGTCCATCGGGTCACAGGTTACACTCCGTACTCACTGCTCTTCGGCCGGGAGGGAAACGGGATCACCAAAGTAGAGTTAGACCCTGAAGAAGAACGTCCATGGACAGGGGTCTCCTCGTGGGTCCGAGACCACCGGTATCAGCTACAAACTCTACACAAACTAGTACAAACGAGGCTCCGAGAGCTAGAACATCCAGGAACCCCCCCCCATCACAACCCACAGAATTCCGAGTGGGAGATCGTGTCCTCGTACGGGAGCGACGCCCCCAGAACAAACTGGAGCACCGGTGGGAAGAGGATCCTTACCGGGTACTACGCCAAGTAGACCCAGATGGCCATGTATACGAAATAGTCTGAAAAAGGAGAAAGACAACTTACTTGAACGGTGTATCGCAACATGCTATGGCCCTGTATATCAACGGACCCAGAGCTGGCTGAGAGCCCTCCCGAAACCCAAGACCCGCTACCAGCAGTCTGGGACGAAGAAGAAGACGAGGTCCTCCTAACAGCAAATACTAATTCGCCGGGTGTCCCAGCTACCCAACCACCTTCCACCACCCGAGGACTCCACTGCACCATCCCACCTACGACGCTCCAATCGGTCAACAGTGGGAAAGCCTCCTGAACATTACAAACAGGAACAATTTATATGGCAAAGGCGAATACGGCGCCGAAAAAGGTGCCTGAACCCCCTGAGACCCTCGCCCGTGGACTGGCGAGCAAAAAGGGTGGAGGAATGTAGGGGAGTGGGTCCAGGAAAGAGGACCGACCGTGCTTCTGGGCCGGAACTAAGAGGGCTGTCACCCGTGTTCCCGGGGGATATGATTGCAGGCCAGGACCGACCTTTGACCAGGCAAACAGGGGGCGGGTCGACTATAAAATGAGTGGTGCAGGTAAACAAGGGAGGCTGGGCGGGAAGAGAGACGGGACATAGGAGGGAGGAGCCAAGCGGACCTCTCCCCTCAGACGTGAGTCAGCACTTCCGAGCGAGAGGAGTCAGCACCCGACCTGAGCAAGCGGAGGGCCCTGACTGCGTGCCCGGAACAGAAGTCTCTCCCGATGCCGGTACAGAACGCGGGCCATGGTATACCCTCAGGCGCGGTGCTCCTTTTGCATAAGGCGGCTCTGCTACCTGGGCAGTCCGCCTGTCATCAACCCCGCCATCGGGACCCACGTCAGCCTCTGCTCCTCCACACCTCGCGGCTGCGGCCTCCACATCGGGACCCGCGGCCGCCTCTGCGTAGAACCCGCGGCCGCCTCTGTGCCGCTCCACGCCGTGGCTGCAGCCTCCTCACCGGGACACGCGGTCTCCTCCGCTCTTATCCCCACTGCAGAAGGCCCGACGTCAGGAGCGCTACGCGGGGCCCGTGTATACCCAGTGGTACCGGAGCGCAAGGACTTCTAGACGCTCCGGCAACATTTCCTCTGCTGGACACGTCGACTGAGGCACCGCCAGGATATTCCTCATACACCAGCTCTGCAGGATGTTAGAGACCGATAAGTGACTCTCCGTTGTTCGTGCCCCCGTTCTAGCCCCCAAGGGTCCTTAGTTGCCCAGTCCTAACGGTCACTTCTCACCCCGTATTGTTTATTCTGTTTGAGATTGTGTATTTGTGTTTAACTTCCCTGCGTGGAAAACTCTTTGTCAGCTTTAACCTATTTTTCTATATATAAAACTTGAGTTTAACCCTTGCTCTGCCTCCTGCTCGTCACTGCATCCTGCTTACCTGCTAGTTACCGCATGCACACGTTGCGGATTCTACTGCGGATCCGCAGCAGATTCTGCTGTGGTGTACAGTCCCATTTTATCCAATGAAAAACAAAAAACG
Organism: Dendrobates tinctorius; assembly: GCF_039654945.1. Classification (NCBI taxonomy): domain Eukaryota; kingdom Metazoa; phylum Chordata; class Amphibia; order Anura; family Dendrobatidae; genus Dendrobates; species Dendrobates tinctorius. The sequence goes on from NW_027361819.1 coordinate 4,404,381, forward strand.
CTGTGCACATGCTGCGGAAAAATCCGCAGCATAAAGGCTGTGGGTTCATTTCTGCAGCATGTCAATTCTTTGTGCGGATTTCGCAGCGTTTTACACCTGCTCCATTATAGAAATCCGCAGGTGTAAAAACGCAGGGGAAATCCGCACAAAATCTGCAGAAAATCCGCAGGTAAAAACGCAGGTCATTTTACCTGCGGATTTAGCAAAATCCGCAGGTAAAAATCTGCAGGGTAATCCGCACCGTGTGTGTGGCGCACCCAGGAATATGGTCGCCACAGTGGCATTACCTTCCGCCTAGGGAGTGTGATGTCATGCTTGGAAGCAATGAAGGATCTCTCTGGCAGTTAATCACAACACAGCTCCCACTCCGGGCCAGCAGAGGGAGCTCTGAACCAAAATTGGGGGAAGAGCTACTCTCTGGGGGCCAGGAAGGGGAAATTAGGAGTTCGTGTGAGGAGGGCAACGTGTGTGGATGTGAGGAGAAGAGCTGGGGGATTGAGCAGAGAGTTCAGGCTCAATCCCAGCGATAGCGCATGATCTGGAGCCCGGTTTCCAAGGCTGTACGGACACTGATGGTCCTACAACAGAAACCGGAGGAATAGGAAGCTGTAAATGCTCTATTCCCACATAAGACTCGGAGGCACAACAGCGACGTGTGAGCCAGAAGAGGAAGGCTACAGCTGTCTGCCACACAAGGGAGTTCTAAAGAGAATATGCAAGTGGAACTTCAGTGTAACACAGTACTGCAAGTACCTAAAAATAAGCTCTAGGAAGGAGACTACACAACCCATCTGCATAGAGAGATTCCTAAGTTGCTTCCAGGATAGCCAGCTCCTGTGCCATCTGTAATCTGGACCCTGGACTGCATTTGCCAAGCAAAGTAAAGGTAAAGAAACTGCACCCTGTTGTGTCCTTGCCTTCTTCTTGCAACCTCTCCAGCACTGCTACATCTCTGTGCCAGACACTGCACCCTCTTCCTAAACACCTACCCTCTTCATCTACTCTGCCCTGGGACTACAGCCCTGCCTGTGGAGGGCCACACCATCATTGCTGCACCCCACCATCTGTCCCAGAGGATCTGTCCGCAGCGTCGGCTTAACATCTTCATTGCCGAACACGACAGGTGGCGTCACGAATCATTCACTCATAAACTTTATTCCATCCCTTAATTCCCTTTTACATGGGCGCTGTGAGGTAGCGCTGTCATTTACTTAGGGGATCCTCGCTAGGCAGCGAACAAAACCAGATCCGGCACAGGTTTTCCATAAACTCAAAACATAGTCCTTGCGGTTTATTCACCATCATAGAGCCACAGCAGCACTATACAGCTCCTATCCGTAGCATAATCCAAAGCAATCAACATAAAGTTCATCACAGCATAGCGTCCATTACAGAGCTTCCCTCTGTTAAGTTGGTGATCATACAGGTTATGCTTAGGAGGATTTCTAGTCTCATTTATCTCACCCACGTCAGGGTCTCCACATGGTTCCTTCATTCAGGCTGCAGACGTCCCTATCCCTCCAGGGAACTCTCAAGCTCTGGCAGCCATTACACACACAGCCACACACAGGCTGTTCGCCAGGAGACAATCCTGCTCACGGGACCTTCTGCTCTGGACCAACCAGGTCCCAGCATTCACCACTTGTGACTCACCCTGGCCACATTATATCATTCATAGCCACGCCCACTGGGTCACATGACCCTGACCTCATCACAGGTCCTTCAGGCATTTTCACACTCTTTACAACCGTGCTTTAAACACACCCCCTGGGTGGGTTTGTAGGTAACCAGGTCCCCCCAACTCTCTAGTTACCTGGAGACATCTCCCTATTTCATATTAAATCAAGCATCTCAGCAAAGACCTTGCTGATCACACACACATAAGTCTCCATCTCAAAGCCACCCACTTTGAGATACCTAACGGCCATTCAACATTCTGCCATTCATCCTTTCTCCTGGGACCTCCACACAGCGCCCCCTAGCAGACACAGTGGTTACTCCCTCAATACCTCGCCCCTCTGTTCAAACTTGTGGGGTTGAACACACAACATTACATCAGGCTCTCGAGACCGGGCACTCATTACACCTTGCCCCACAGGTCGCGAGAACCTTTTCCATCTGTCATACAGCCTCCTCTCTACCTTAGGCCTCCCCCGCCCCCAGCGGTCAGAATAATGGTCTTGATCTTTGACCCTTCAGTTACAGTCTGTGTCATCAGACACGGTCCAGTCACCACCTTCCTCTCTCTGTTTGTTCCGTTCCCCGACCAGCTCCCCCGGTTGGTACGGTCATCAGTCCTAATCAGGCCTACTGTCTGGCCTGAGTCTGACTCATTCAGGGTCTCACAGGAACTACGGTCTCTCAACGTCATCCTGCCAGTCGAACTACAACTTGCTGACATTCTTCGGCCATCTGCCCTGTCACTTCTTGGCGGAACTCTTCGGGTTCTTACATCTTGTTGGGTTGCAGGCGGCCGCCACCTGGTATTCCGTACTTCTTTATTAATTCGCCGGCGGTCCCTCCTCAACTGTTCAATCTCTTGCAGGTACCCCACTCGATACTCCAAGAGCATCCGAAAGTCTCTCAGGCTCTCCATGGAGCCAACCACCAGGATGGGAATCCTACCCACTTCACTGGATACTTGATCTTCATCATCAGGAGGGATCCTCACTCTCACCACACCGGAGATATTTACAAGGTCTTGCATTACCTTCCCGGATCTTCCAATGATTCTCCGAATCAGAGCTTTGGGTACCAGCACCTCATCTTTCCTTAAACCCAGCTGATCCATAGCCTCCCTTGCTAACTCTAGGCGTCGAGCAGCCTTCACTTTACTCTGCCTGACCCGCTGTTTGGTGTGGAGACATTGTAGATGCATCTCTTTCAGGACAGTTACTCGGTTTGACGTATCTTCTCTGTCCGATACTATCACCAACTGCCGAGTCTCTGGTGCCCAGTGCACCTTACACGCTATGACCGCCTCTTTGAAAGCCTCATGCACACTTTCCTCCGCACAGGCTTCTTGCATGTCCTCTGGTACATCAATCACAGACTGGAAGGTCGTGGTCTTGCTCTCTTCCTGGACCGCAGGCTCTAACTTTACCACGGACACTTCACTCACTATCGTTGACCCGACCGGGTGACTGTCTTCTTCAGTTCTTAACTCACCAACTTCACACTATTTGACCACTTCATGACCCTTTGCCACGAGGGCTACTGGCCGTTCTGACCTGTTATCACTTGCGCTCACCCGCGGTAAGTCTTCATCCAACTTCTCCCGCAGAAGACTTTTAACTACTCCTCTGAGTTCTTCCATTTCTTCCCTAAGGGTCTTGTTCATATTTTGCCACATTGACAGGTGACCACTGAGCTCCAAGACTTCTTTCTCAAGCCCCACCACATACTCTCTTAAGGTGTTGTTCACGCTGTGCCACGTTAACAGGTGACCTCTGAGCTTCAAGACTTCTTTCTCGAGCTCCTCCACTCTGTGCTCGACCGTTTGTCTCATCACACTTTCTCGTTCGAGATGTTCCTTCACTGTCTCTTTTATTAACTGTATCTCCTGCTCTTGTTCTCTTTTGGCCAGCATGTGTTGCACCATTATTTCTTTAATTAGATCGTCAAAGGGTACCCCTGGGTTAGTCCCGTCAGTCGAGTGAACCCCCCAGTTACCCTCTGATTGTGTCTCTACTCCCGTTATCTTCTCGATTAGGTTACCAACAGTCCTGTCACGAGTTTCAGTCAGCACAGCACTAGATTCTGTCCTAGGGGTGGCTACTGGCAATAGCACGTCACAGTCACACCACACCGTACGGTAAACTCCCAAGACACGCTCTGTCCGTGTGTCAGCTCCACTCTTTTTGTTTACCACACCCTTCTCATTCACACCGTTGTACCCTTCAGGTGACGTCAGGCCAGTAAGTTCGTCCGACGTCATTCTTTCTCTGGTCGCCCCTACGTCTGGCCTGTCCACATTAGGAGGCGACAGCGTCTCAGTGTCTGCTAGCCCTACAGTAGAAACGTCTCTATCCTCCTCCCCCACATCATCAAATATGACAAAGTCCCGGCGCTTCTCAAAGGTATGCACTAGGTTTGGTGGTATCCTACCGCCTTGGCATTCCCCCTTTTTCATCTCAATCAGGACTTTGTCCACCTTATAATTCACAATGCCCCCATGGACGCAGCAAACTCTGACGTTTTTCTCGGTCAGAGATAAAACAAGCTCCCGTCAGAGTCACCTGACTCTTGGAGTCCAGCCTACCAGAGACTCTTTCCTGGTACAGCATCACGGTACACACCTGGGGCCCGTCATTACTACCCGGAAAGGATATCTCACATTCCTCCCAAGACATACACATACACTGCGGTACTGCAGACATACCCACTGAGTCAACCAGTGCTGCCATTTCCTGAACCACCCCAATTTGGGTTACCACCCCCTCCCGGGACTCCACCCCTTTTGGGGTTACCACTCCGATTTGGGTCACCGCCCCCTTCTGGGACTCCACCCCCTTTCGGGATCTCCCTATGTCCGTTATACCGGTCTTCTCAGACCACAGTTAACACAACACAGTTTATGTCTTAACAATGTCACACAAGTCCTTGTTGGCACTACCACAGCTCCTGCTGTCACCGATCACCGACACCACCGGCTGCTGTTCACACACACAGCGGCTGGAGTCACTGCAGCTCCTGCTGCGCCGTCTTCGTGGACCCGCCGATCCACCAGAAGCCACTTGTCCCCTTCGTAACCCCGCCGGGTTCCCGGAAGTCACTTGTCACCTTCATGACCCCACTGAGCCACATCAAGCCGCTTGTCACCTTCACCGCAGGCTGAGTTGAGAAAAGAAGAAAAGAAAAACACCACACAAAAAACTCAAAAACTCACATGTCCTTTCTGTGTGCTATTCAGGACGTACCGTCTCCGCCTGAGACCATCCAACACACAGGGCGCACCGGGTGCTATTCAGGGAGCCGACCCTCTTTCCAGGGTTTCCCAACACACCGGCCTCACCAGGTCCAAGGTCATACCACGTGCTCCAGGGATCCGATTCTTCTCCTAGAATCTCCCAACACTGATCCTCCAGGACCTTACTCACTGAACCCTCCAGGTACACAGTCTTTCCCACTGACCCAGGTCAGTACAACACGTACACCTGTCCATTACCTGTGTCGGCCACACAGGTCCTTGGATACCTCTTCTCCTCAGAGGCACCCTATAGCAATCACCAGTCTTTTCTCCTGGGGAAACGGCGGCACTGGGCTCACCTATCCGGACAGTGCCTTACTCACTAGGCCTCCCCACGGTTCCAGAACCACAGCCGGGCAGTGGCTTCCCCTACCGTCGGTCCTTCTGGCTCAGCGTTGCCAGCACTGCAACATGCGTTTTTTGGAAACCGTTGCCCTTAGCAATCGACTTTGCAGTCCTCTTCTGTTGCTCCCAGCAACAAGGCTACAATATTGCCCATAGCTTTCTCCACCAAATGTGAGGCAGCGCTGTCATTTACTTAGGGGGTCCTCGCTAGGCAGCGAACAAAACCAGATCCGGCACAGGTTTTCCATAAACTCAAAACATAGTCCTTGCGGTTTATTCACCATCATAGAGCCACAGCAGCACTATACAGCTCCTATCCGTAGCATAATCCAAAGCAATGAACATAAAGTTCATTACAGCATAGCGTCCATTACAGAGCTTCCCTCTGTTAAGTTGGTGATCATACAGGTTATGCTTAGGAGGATTTCTACCCTCATTTATCTCACCCACGTCAGGGTCTCCACATGGTTCCTTCATTCAGGCTGCAGACGTCCCTATCCCTCCAGGGAACTCTCAAGCTCTGGCAGCCATTACACACAGCCACACACAGGCTGCTAGCCAGGAGACAACTCTCCTCACGGGACCTTCCGCTCTGGGCCAACCAGGTCCCAGTATTCACCACTTGTGACTCACCCTGGCCACATTATATCATTCATAGCCACGCCCACTGGGTCACATGACCCTGACCTCATCACAGGTCCTTCAGGCATTTTCACACTCTTTACAACCGTGCTTTAAACACACCCCCTGGGTGGGTTTGTAGGTAACCAGGTCCCCCCAACTCTCTAGTTACCTGGAGACATCTCCCTATTTCATATTAAATCAGCATCTCAGCAAAGACCTTGCTGATCACATACACATAAGTCTCCATCTCAAAGCCACCCACTTTGAGATACCTAACGGCCATTCAACATTCTGCCATTCATCCTGTCTCCTGGGACCGCCACACAGCGCCCCCTAGCAGACACAGTGGTTACTACACCACAGCGCCCAGGGCCACGGACCGGGTCACCGCTGTTGTGACATTCCCCTCTGAGAGACCGGCCCGGTACCGAGTACCCCACAGCCCTGGGAGGGCGACCCATGTGCACATAGCCTCATAGTTCAAGTAACATTGCCCCAAAATAACAGTGAGAAAGAACAAGGAGCTGCAGCGGTCACTTCACTGAATTGTTTTATTACAAGCTTGTAGCAAAATAAAGAGTTCACCTATTTATTCCCACGAGTGTAAAAACCCAGAACATACATCTCAATGCATTATTGAGAGTGAAACGTGAATCATAAAAAATAGAAAACAAAAATCTAAAACGCTTTATTTTCTATCTGCAAAAAAGATCCACACAAAAACAGCAGCACAAAACAAACGATGAAGCCTCGAATAGAACGTCAGTAACGAGTGACACAAACGTCCACAGAAAACCGCAAACACCAAAGCACAGGAAACTAGCTGCGGACTAAAGAGACCGAACAACAGGTGATTGTGGGCCGGACGGAGAATCAGGAACAGCAAAATAATCTGCCACTAAGCAAAGAAAGAAATCATTCATAGGTGAGAAACCCCGAGACTGACGCAACACAGAGCAACGGGCGGGAGAGTGATCACTGGTGTTACATAGGACTGCAGGTAAGCCAACTGATTTATCTGTGCGCACAGTAATCACTGTGTTATATGTGGTGTTACATAGGACTGCAGCTGACATCTACTACATTATCTGTACTCAGGGTTATCACTGTGTTATCTGTGGTGTTACATAGGACTGCAGGTAAGCCAACTGATTTATCTGTGCGCACAGTAATCACTGTGTTATATGTGGTGTTACATAGGACTGCAGCTGACATCTACTACTTTATCTGTACTCAGAGAGTTATCACTGTGTTATCTGTAATGTTACATAGGACTGCAGGTGACATCTACTACATTACCTGTACTCAGAGAGTTATCACTGTGTTATCTGTGGTGTTACATAGGACTGCAGGTGACATCTACTACACTATCTGTGCTCAGAGAGTTATCACTGTGTTATCTGTGGCGTTACATAGGACTGCAGGTTACATCTACTACATTATCTGTACTCAGAGAGTTATCACTGTGTTATCTGTGGTGTTACATAGGACTGCAGGTGACATCTACTGCATTATCTGTACTCAGAGTTATCACCGTGTTATCTGTGGTGTTACATAGGACTGCAGGTGACATCTACTACATTATCTGTACTCACAAAGTTATCACTGTGTTATCTGTGGTGTTACATAGGACTGCAGGTGACATCTACTGCATTATCTGTACTCAGAGTTATCACCGTGTTATCTGTGGTGTTACATAGGACTGCAGGTGACATCTACTACATTATCTGTACTCACAGAGTTATCACTGTGTTATCTGTGGTGTTACATAGGACTGCAGGTGACATCTACTGCATTATCTGTACTCAGAGTTATCACTGTGTTATCTGTGGTGTTACATAGGACTGCAGGTGACATCTACTACATTATCTGTACTCAGAGAGTTATCTGTTGTGAGTTCATTTTCCCCTTTGCTACTGAGGTCTGGTGAACTCCCTCTTCTGGTAAAGGAAGGTAGTGAGCCTGATTATCAAGCACCTGAGCTTAATGAGGATGACTGGCTGAGTGGAGTTATGGACAGGATATAAGGCTGCCGACGCCCTTTTGCCCTGCGGGTGATTTCTCTGAGGGATTCTTAGAGACCAGTCTGAAGTCCTGCTCCTCAAAAGCTAAGTTTTCTGCTCTTCTTTTGCATTTGTGTTTTGACCTTGTCTTAATTGTTTTTTTCTGGATTTCTGCCATTCCCTGCTGGGTGAGCTGAATTCCTTTTTGCTCTGTCTTCAGAAAATACCTGAGTACTGATATAGTATTTTGAAGCCTAGCGTCTTCAGGGTCTTTTTCCATATCAGTTGTTGGCCATTTTCTTTGAAAGGGTTTTTGCAGATTGCAGACAGCAACCTTCCTTTCCTGTCCTATGTAGTTAGCTTGGGCCCCACCATTTGCTCAGTCTATCTTTCTACCTGTGTGAGTGTTTTTTCATCTTGCTTCACCGTCATTATATGTTGGGGGCTGCCTATTTCTTTGGGGTCTGCTCTGGGGCAGTTTAGTTTTCCCTTTTCTGTCTTTAGGCTATTTAGCTCTCCGGCTGTGATCGAGGGGTCTAGGGCACCGTAGGAACCCCCCACGGCTACTGCTAGTTGTGTTGATAGGTTCAGGGGTCTGCAATCTGATAGTGGCCAACATCTCTGGTTTTCTGGACGTAGCTACTATTTTTGTATTTGCCTCCTACGGTGACTCGTTCATAACAGAATCACCCGCCATACCGCAGATCCTAGGGTACTCAATAGCAGGAAAGAATTGTAAAAAAAAAAAAAGTGTGTATATGTTTTCCTCTATATCTCTGAGGCCGTAGGGGGATTTTTTTTTCTCTCAATGGAGATAAAGCAATTGTCTGATCGTGTGGAGCAGCTTGCTGCGGAAGTGCGGGGAATTTCCGCCTACCTTTCTCATTCACATGCTGCTGAACCAAAGATCACTACACCTGATGTATTTTTTGGGGATCGGTCTAAATATTTGAATTTCAAAAATAATTGTAAATTATTTTTTGCCTTGAAGCCTAACTCGGCAGGGAGCTCCGCGCGGCAGGTTAAAATTGTCATCTCTTTGATGCGTGGCGATCCCCAGGATTGGGCGTTTTCTTTGAAACCAGATGATCCTATTCTGACTAATGTGAACGCATTTTTTCAAGCCTTGGGGTTGTTGTATGATGAACCTAATGCTAATGATCAGGCTGAAAAGACCCTGTTGGCATTGAACCAGGGTCGAGATTCTGCAGAATTGTACTGTCAAAAATTCCGAAAGTGGGCGGTCCTTACTACCTGGAATGATAATGCCTTAGCTGCTCTCTTTCGGAAGGGTTTGTCAGAAGCCGTAAAAGATACTATGGTGGGATTTTCTGTTCCCTCTGGTCTGGACGATTCTATGTCATTAGCCATTCAGGTTGATCGGTGTTTACGTGAACGTAAAATTATACGGGAAACGCTGCCACCTGTTGAACAAATGTCTGAACCTATGCAATGTGATAGAGTTCTGTCCAGGGAGCAGCGTCAGGAGTTCAGAAGGCGTAATAAGCTGTGTTTTTTCTGTGGAGATGCCTCGCATATTATTTCTGTCTGACCTAAACGAGAGAAACGCTTTGCACACACGTTTTCTGTTGGTGGTGTTCAACCTAAGTTTCTTCTGGCAATTACTCTGATCTGCTCCCTGTCCACATTTTCCGCCAAGGCTTTTGTGGATTCGGGAGCAGCCCTAAACCTAATGGACTTGGATTTTGCTAAACGTTGTGGATTTCCGATGACACCTCTGCAGACGCCTATCCCTTTGAGGGGGATTGATGCTACCCCTTTGGCAAAAAATAAACCTCAGTTTTGGACCCAGGTGGTAATGCGGGTCGCCCCAGACCATCAAGAAAATTGCAGATTTTTGGTGTTGCATAATCTGCATGATACCATTGTTCTGGGGTTTCCCTGGTTACAAATTCATAATCCAGTTTTGGATTGGAAATCTGTGTCTGTGGTGAGTTGGGGTTGTCGGTGTGCCTTTAGTGAGGCTCAGTCGCATGATGTTCCTGACTATCTGGCGGACTTTTATGATGTATTTAGTGAGAATGAGTCTGCGTCTTTGCCTCCTCATAGGAGTTATGACTGTGCAATTGAACTGAGCCCGGGGTGTAAATTTCCCAAGGGTCGGCTCTTCAATTTATCTGTACCCGAGCACGAGGCTATGCGATCCTATATTAAGGAGGCGTTGGAGAAGGGTCATATTAGACCATCCTCGTTACCCTTAAGTGTCGGTTTTTTTTGTGGCCAAAAAGGATGGATCATTGAGACCTTGTATTGATTATCGTGCCCTCAACAAAATTACTGTTAAATATCAGTATCTGTTACCCCTGATTTCGGATCTATTCTCTAGAGTTAAAGGTGCTTGCTGGTTTACCAAGCTTGACCTCAGGGGGCGTATAATCTTATCCGCATTAAGCATTGCGATGAATGGAAGACGGCGTTTAATACTCCAGAGGGACATTTTGAGTACCTGGTGATGCCTTTTGGGCTCACTAATGCCCCTTCTGTCTTCTAGTGCTTCATGAACCATATTTTCCGAGACTTTGTCGATAAATTTTTGATTATCTATCTGGATGATATTTTGATCTTCTCCAAGGATTGGGATTCTCATGTGGAACATGTTCGGACTGTGTTCCGGATCTTGAGGGAGAATTCCCTGTATGTCAAAGGATCGAAATGCCTTTTTGGAGTACAGAGGATTTCTTTTTTGGGATTTATTTTGTCTCCGTCAACTATTGAAATGGACCCGGCCAAGGTACAGGCCATTTACGATTGGGTTCAGCCCACTTCTTTGAAGGCCCTCCAGAAGTTTTTGGGTTTTGCTAATTTTTATCGGAAATTTATAGCAAAATTTTCTAGCATTGCCAAGCCATTGACTGATCTGACTAAGAAGGGTGCTGATGTGTTAAATTGGTCTCCGGAGGCTGTTTCTTCCTTTCAGGAGCTGAAGCAAAGATTCACCTCCGCCCCGGTTTTGCGGCAACCCGATGTCTCACTCCCGTTCCAGGTAGAGGTGGATGCTTCTTAGATTGGTGCAGGAGCTGTTTTGTCCCAAAAGGATCCTGTAACATCTAAAATGAATCCCTGTGCTTTCTTTTCCCGAAAGTTCTCTCCATCTGAACGTAACTATGATGTGGGGAATTGGGAACTGTTGGCCATGAAATGGGCATTTGAGGAGTGGAGACATTGGTTGGAGGGAGCTAAACATCAAGTCGTGGTCCTCACTGACCACAAGAATTTGATTTACCTAGAGTCGGCTAAGCGCTTGAACCCTAGACAGGCTAGGTGGGCCTTGTTTTTTACACGTTTTGATTTTGTGGTCTCTTTTCTTCCTGGAACTAAGAATGTCAAGGCAGACGCCCTCTCTAGGAGCTTCTTTGCTGATTCTCCTGTGGTGACCAAGCCTGCTACCATCTTAGGCGAAGGGGTAGTTCTTTCTGCCATCTCGCCCGATTTGAGACGTGCTCTGGAAGAGTTCCAGGAGGACAAACCTGAGCGTTGTCCCAGTGGAAAGTTGTATGTTCCTGACCAGTGGAAGAAGAGAGTGATGTCTGAAGTTCATTGCTCTGCATTGGCTGGTCATCCAGGTATTTTTGGTACTAGAGATCTGGTGAGTCGGTCTTTTTGGTGGCCCACCTTGTCTCATGATGTCAGGAATTTTGTGCAGTCCTGTGGGACTTGCTCCCGATCTAAATCGTGTTCTCGCTCTAGTGGGTTGTTGATGCCTTTGCCTGTCCCCAAGAGGCCATGGACCCATATTTCAATGGATTTCATCTCTGATATGCCTGTCTCTCAAAGAATGACTGTTATTTGGGTGATTTGTGATAGGTTCTCTAAGATGGTTCATCTTGTACCACTCCCTAAGTTACCGTCTTCCTCTGAGTTGGTGCCCCTGTTTTTGCAACAGGTGGTTCGCTTGCACGGGATTCCTGAGAACATTGTATCTGACAGAGGAGTCCAGTTTGTGTCTAGATTTTGGAGGACTTTCTGTTCCAAGCTGGGAATTCAGTTGTCCTTCTCCTCTGCTTTTCACCCTCAGACCAATGGGCAGACAGAGAGAACAAACCAGACCTTGGAGTCGTATTTGAGATGTTTTATTTCCGCTGATCAGGATGATTGGGTTTCATTTTTGCCCTTGGCCGAATTTGCTTTAAATAATAGAGCTAGTTCTGCCACTTTGATGTCACCTTTTTTTGTAACTTTGGGTTTCATCCTCGATTTTCTTCAGGGCAGGTGGAGCCTTCTGCCTGCCCAGGTGTTGACACTGTGGTGGAGAGAATGCACCAGATCTGGGACCAAGTGGTGGATAAGTTATCTCTCTCCCAGGAAAAGGCCCAGCGGTTTTCCAACCGACATAGGACCATTGGTCCCCAGTTTAAGGTTGGTGATATGGTGTGGTTATCATCAAAAAATATTGCCATGAAGGTGGCTTCTCCTAAGTTTAAGCCTAGATTCATTGGACCTTACAAGATTTTGGAGATTATTAATCAGGTCTCTTTTCGTTTGGCCCTTCCTGTCACATTTAAAATCCATAATGTGTTCCATAAGGCCTTGTTGAAGAGGTTTGTTGAACCAGTTGTTCCGGGGGTGGCACCTCCAGACCCTGTATTGGTTGAAGGTAACATGGAATATGAGGTAGAGAAAATACTGGATTCCCGTCTGGCTAGACGGAGACTCCAGTATTTGGTTAAGTGGAAGGGTTATGGTCAGGAGGATAATTCCTGGGTCTCTGCCTCTGATATTCATGCCAAAAGACTGGTGCGTGCCTTTCATCGGGCTCACCCTGATCGCCCTGGTGGTGTGGTTGAGGGTTCGGTGACCCCTCCTCAAGGGGGAGGTACTGTTGTGAGTTCATTTTCCCCTTTGCTACTGAGGTCTGGTGAACTCCCTCTTTTGGTAAAGGAAGGTAGTGAGCCTGATTATCAAGCACCTGAGCTTAATGAGGATGACTGGCTGAGTGGAGTTACGGACAGGATATAAGGCTGCCGACGCCCTTTTGCCCTGCGGGTGATTTCTCTGAGGGATTCTTAGAGACCAGTCTGAAGTCCTGCTCCTCAAAAGCTAAGTTTTCTGCTCTTGTTTTGCATTTGTGTTTTGACCTTGTTTTACTTTGTTTTTTCTGGATTTCTGCCATTCCCTGCTGGGTGAGCTGAATTCCTTTTTGCTCTGTCTTCAGAAAATACCTGAGTACTGATATAGTATTTTTGAAGCCTAGCGTCTTCAGGGTCTTTTTTCATATCAGTTGTTGGCCATTTTCTTTGAAAGGGTTTTTGCAGATTGCAGACAGCAACCTTCCTTTCCTGTCCTATTTAGTTAGCTTGGGCCCCACCATTTGCTCAGTCTATCTTTCTACCTGTGTGAGTGTTTTTTCATCTTGCTTCACCGTCATTATTTGTTGGGGGCTGTCTATTTCTTTGGGGTCTGCTCTGGGGCAGTTTAGTTTTCCCTTTTCTGTCTTTAGGCTATTTAGCTCTCCGGCTGTGATCGAGGGGTCTAGGGCACCGTAGGAACCCCCCACGGCTACTGCTAGTTGTGTTGGTAGGTTCAGGGGTCTGCAATCTGATAGTGGCCAACATCTCTGGTTTTCTGGACGTAGCTACTATTTTTGTGTTTGCCTCCTACGGTGACTCGTTCATAACAGTTATCACTGTGTTATCTGTGGTGTTACATAGGACTGCAGGTTACATCTACTGCATTATCTGTACTCAGAGTTATCACTGTGTTATCTGTGGTGTTACATAGGACTGCAGTTGACATCTACTACTTTATCTGTACTCAGAGAGTTATCACTGTGTTATATGTGGTGTTACATAGGACTGCAGGTGACATCTCTACATTATCTGTATTCAGAGAGTTATCACTGTGTTATATGTGGTGCTACATACGACTGCAGGTGACATCTACTACATTATCTGTACTCAGAGAGTTATCACTGTGTTATCTGTGGTGTTACATAGGACTGCAGGTGACATCTACTACATTATCTGTATTCAGAGAGTTATCACTGTGTTATCTGTGGTGTTACATAGGACTGCAGGTTACATCTACTGCATTATCTGTACTCAGAGTTATCACTGTGTTATCTGTGGTGTTACATAGGACTGCAGGTGATATCTACTACTTTATCTGTACTCAGAGAGTTATCACTGTGTTGTCTATGGTGTTACATAGGACTGCAGGTGACATCTTCTACACTATCTGTGCTCAGAGAGTCTCGTGGAGCAATGGTCCTCTCTCTTCTGTGCTCCTCAGTCACTGAACGCCAATTTTTAATTTTTCTACCGATTTCAGGACAATCTTTCAGTTATGAGTAAATATATTGCAAAAATTCTGGCAAAACATCTCAAACAGTTGTCTAAAGCCGGTCTAGACGCCTTCATTGTGGCCCTCTGTGGTCTCAAAGCTCCTCAAGGATGTAACAAACTCCAGAAGAAAGATCTAAAAAGGAAAACTGCAACAGAGGTGGCCGACATCATCATAGATTCCTACACTGTGAGGCACGGGCCAAAAAAGGTCAGAGACGTTCTGAAGAAGATCAAAAAAAATCAGATGAGGATCGAACTTCAGAAGGATCTAAAAAGAGGTGAGAAGTGGTCTCCTCACTCCGATATGGTGAAGTAGATGGATGTCTCCAATAGTCCAAGTAGATTTCACTCACTGAAAGGAAACAATCTTAGCTACACAATGTCTGTAAGGGCCCCGTCACACATAGCAATGAGAATTTGGAAACGGTCTAAGGCCTGTTTCACACATCAGTTTTTTAGGGTCAGTTAAAATCCGGCAAAATGGTGGAAAGCGGATCCGTTGTTAACTGATGTGAACGGATGCCACCGGATGGTTTTGTTGACGGATCCGCCGAATGAAGAATTTTAAAGGAACCGCTGCCTTGGGAGAGAGAGGAAAAAAACGGATCCGCCAAAAAAAATGGCGAATACGTTTTTTTGCAAAACCGGCGGATTTTGACTGATGGTCAAAAACGGAAGTGTGGAACAGGCCTTAGGAGCGCAGGGAAGAGACTCAGACAAGAGATGGGGTTAAACCACAACGCGTTTCGACGGAGGATCCGTCTTCATCAGGTGGAAGTAACTCGAAACGCGTTGTGGTTTAACCCCATCTCTTGTCTGAGTCTCTTTCCAGCGCTCCTAAGACCGTTTCCAATTTCTCATTGCTCCTATCCTCCATTGGAGGTTTTTGGCTGGAGCTGCGGTGGAGACCTGACATCTTTGTCTGCCCCTGGGTTGCTTCCTAAGCGCTCCTCTATGACCGCTTATCATTGACTCTCTGTCACACATAGTGACTCGCCAGCAATCCCGACAACGATATCAACGTGTCAGGATCGATGGTGAGTCGCTACATGATCACTGGTGAGCTGTCACACAGGCAGCTTCACCAGCAATCAGCACCAGCGACGCCGAGCGCCCGGCGTCGCTGTGTACGTTAGTTACAAGCGCACTGATGCAGGAAGCTGGTAACTAAGGTACACATCAGGTTTCTAAGTGACGCACATCCCTTAGATACCCGATGTGTACCTTAGTTACGAGCTGATCGCTGGTCTCCCGCCTGTCACACGCAGCGATGCGTCTGGCCAGCGGGAGACCAGCGACAAAAGAAATGTGCAGGGCTTTCCAAGAGCGATCAGCGATAACCGGCAGGGGGGCCGGTCGCTGATACCTGTCACACACAGTGATCTCGCTAGCGAGATCGCTATGTGTGACGGGGCCCTAAGAGGCAACGAGCTTCAACCAGATAACATTCAGAGCTCTCTCCTCACACAGACAACATCTTGTTAATGCTGGTCTTGGGCCCCTCTCACAGCCACCTCTCTTGGCAGCAGCACCACCTCTTGTCTAGCAATCTGCACACTCTTGCCGCTCACTCTTTCAGTCACTGCGTTCACACACAGGCCCTTAGTCTCTGCCTGTAATGCTGGTTACACCCAGGAATAAGCACACAAATACTTCTTGTGTGACAATCCTCACAGTCACGAATAAGCCTCTGTGCTCCATTCTGTGGTGGCAATCCTCAGCCTTCCACTGTAATGGCAGCACCTTCATCCAGGAGGATGAAATCTCTTCCACCCGGGAAGACTACATCAACTGCAGTGTAAGATGATAGAGCTTCTTACATGTTCCTCTTTGACCATCATTAGCTCCCTAGAATGCCACAACAGTCGTCAAGTGTTACCCCTTACGTGCTATCTTTCTATGTTGATGTAAGATCATCTCTAAATGTCTCCTCTGTCTACGAAGTAACACAGGAGAATCCAGTTCTCCTTGCACGGCCATACATGCTAATGCTCTCTCCACGGTCTCCACGACTCAGCAGCTCAGTGTGCTAACTGTTTAGGCTCTCCTTTCTCATCATGTCATATTCCACTTTGGCTGCCCTGTGGCATCCTGTCTGGGCATGTTAGACCCGGGCTCGTCTCACTGCAGCACTTTACATGGTCTGTGGCACAGTGATCTCAGTATATAAATTGTAGCGATATTAATGGCTGTATAGTTAATGGGAGGTATGTATCACAGGGATGGCAGCTCCCTGTGATGTAGCCCGGAGTGTTTTTTCTTAAGTGTACGTAAGTTCTAAGTAGTTTTTGTTCACATTTGGGTCCAGGTTACGTGTAGCTCTGAGAGTTGAGAGGGTTGTGCTACCCATTTACCTCGCTCTGGGGTGAGGGGGTCCCACTGTACCCCGTTTTGCCTGAAGATATGTGTGTGGTTGTGAATTTTGAGGACCTGTGATGAGGTCATGATCATGTGACTAGCCATGTGATGGGTAACTGTGAGAGGTTACAGCTATCTAAGGAAGGTGTGTTGCACATGTGAGAGAGTGTGTAGGGAGTCTGTCAGCCTGGACGTCGCATAGCCTGGGGAAGCCGTGCTGGCGAGTCTAAGCCAGAGGAGTAGACGGTCTTGAAAACTGTTAGTTATACTGACCGTGGTCACTGAGAGAGATTTATGGGAAACTTCTATGGATAAGAGGGATCTGAGAACCAGTGTGGCCAACAGGTAATGGAGCGGAGTCCGTGTTATGCTGACCGGGGTCAGTGAGAGACTGTGATCATTTTGGTAAAGCTGAATGTGTAACAGACAGTGTAATTGGGTCGCCCTCCCAGGGCTGTGGGGTACTCGCTACCGGGCCGGTGTCAGTGGGATGTGTCACAGCAGCGGTGACCCGGTCCGTGGCCCTGGGTGCCCAAGTGATGGGGGACTTGAAATGATGGAATGTAATTGATTAAATGAATAGTTTGTGACGCCACCTGTGGTGCTCGGCAAGTGAGATGGTAAGCCGACGCTGCATGCAGGTCCGCTGGGACTGATGGTATGGTGCAACAAAGATGGTGAAGCTCCCCTCAGGTGAAGCTGTAGTCCCAGGGCAGTGTAGATGTGGTTGGCACGGGGATGTAGCAGTGCCGGAAGGGTAGGAAGCAGACAAAGACACAGCGGGGTGCAATTTCTGTACCTTTACTTGATAAATGCAGTCCAGGGTCCTGATTACAGATGGTACCGGAGTAGGCTAGCCTGGAAGCAGCTCTGGATTCTCTCTCGGCAGACGGGCTGTGCAGTCTCCTTCCTAGCGCTTATTTGAATGAAGTACGCCTAGTACTGAGTTACACTGAAGTTCCTCCTAATTCTCTTCTTCTAGCACTCCTCGTATGGCAGACAGCTGTAGCCGATATTACTCTCTTGGCTCACTCCGTGCTGTTGTGCCTCCGAGTCATAGATGGGGGTAGGGCATTTACAGCCTCCTACTCCTCTGGTGTCTGTTGCAGGACCGTTAGTATCTGTACAACCGTGGAGACCAGGCTCCAGTTCATGCGCTCTCACTGGAGATGAGCCTTTTCCTCTCCGCTCGATCTCCGCGCTTCTCCCTGACGTCTGCACACTTCACCCTCCTCACGCTAACTGACCACTCCTTCCTCTTGGCCCTCAGACAGCACACCTCCCTTCAATTCCAGTTCAGAGTTCCCCATGCTGGCCTGTAGTGGAACTGTGTTGCATGTATAGGTTAACTGTGAGAGAGACCCTTCACTGCTTCCAAGCCTGGCATTACCCTCCTTGGAGGAAGGCAAAGCCACTGTGGCGGCCATACTCCTGGGGGCGCCACATTCCCCCCTAGTGCAAGTCAACACTCCCGGGCTGATGAAAAACATATAAACATGTAAACAGCATGAAGGTTACAAGATTTGAAAAATGAAAAATGTACAAAAACCAAAAGCTCCAAAAACAGTCCTATGATGACAAGTCCAAGCATCAATGTCCATGGTCCATTCCTGGGCAAATGGTGAACTATATACAAATTGGTAACCACACAAGTCCTGTGGTTCAGTGTCCATAAAACAAGATAAAAAATGGAAAATTCAGAGGAAACTCTTACAGATTACCTGTAGGCACAAAACTTGAAAACAGTTACATACATACAGTGGGGCAAAAAAGTATTTAGTCAGTCAGCAATAGTGCAAGTTCCACCACTTAAAAAGATGAGAGGCGTCTGTAATTTACATCATAGGTAGACCTCAACTATGGGAGACAAACTGAGAAAAAAAAATCCAGAAAATCACATTGTCTGTTTTTTTTTTCATTTTATTTGCATATTATGGTGGAAAATAAGTATTTGGTCAGAAACAAGCAATCAAGATTTCTGGCTCTCACAGACCTGTAACGTCTTCTTTAAGAGTCTCCTCTTTCCTCCACTCATTACCTGTAGTAATGGCACCTGTTTAAACTTGTTATCAGTATAAAAAGACACCTGTGCACACCCTCAAACAGTCTGACTCCAAACTCCACTATGGTGAAGACCAAAGAGCTGTCAAAGGACACCAGAAACAAAATTGTAGCCCTGCACCAGGCTGGGAAGACTGAATCTGCAATAGCCAACCAGCTTGGAGTGAAGAAATCAACTGTGGGAGCAATAATTAGAAAATGGAAGACATACAAGACCACTGATAATCTCCCTCGATCTGGTGCTCCACGCAAAATCCCACCCCGTGGGGTCAGAATGATCATAAGAACGGTGAGCAAAAATCCCAGAACCACACGGGGGGACCTAGTGAATGAACTGCAGAGAGCTGGGACCAATGTAACAAGGCCTACCATAAGTAACACACTACGCCACCATGGACTCAGATCCTGCAGTGCCAGACGTGTCCCACTGCTTAAGCCTGTACATATCCGGGCCCGTCTGAAGTTTGCTAGAGAGCATTTGGATGATCCAGAGGAGTTTTGGGAGAATGTCCTATGGTCTGATGAAACCAAACTGGAACTGTTTGGTAGAAACACAACTTGTCGTGTTTGGAGGAAAAAGAATACTGAGTTGCATCCATCAAACACCATACCTACTGTAAAGCATGGTGGTGGAAACATCATGCTTTGGGGCTGTTTCTCTGCAAAGGGGCCAGGACGACTGATCCGGGTACATGAAAGAATGAATGGGGCCATGTATCGTGAGATTTTGAGTGAAAACCTCCTTCCATCAGCAAGGGCATTGAAGATGAAACGTGGCTGGGTCTTTCAACATGACAATGATCCAAAGCACACCGCCAGGGCAACGAAGGAGTGGCTTCGTAAGAAGCATTTCAAGGTCCTGGAGTGGCCTAGCCAGTCTCCAGATCTCAACCCTATAGAAAACCTTTGGAGGGAGTTGAAAGTCCGTGTTGCCAAGCGAAAAGCCAAAAACATCACTGCTCTAGAGGAGATCTGCATGGAGGAATGGGCCAACATACCAACAACAGTGTGTGGCAACCTTGTGAAGACTTACAGAAAACGTTTGACCTCTGTCATTGCCAACAAAGGATATATCACAAAGTATTGAGATGAAATTTTGTTTCTGACCAAATACTTATTTTCCACCATAATATGCAAATAAAATGAAAAAAAAAACAGACAATGTGATTTTCTGGATTTTTTTTTCTCAGTTTGTCTCCCATAGTTGAGGTCTACCTATGATGTAAATTACAGACGCCTCTCATCTTTTTAAGTGGTGGAACTTGCACTATTGCTGACTGACTAAATACTTTTTTGCCCCACTGTATATACAACTTCAACATTCACATAAACTTAGCTATATACGATACCTGATGGGTGGTATACCTTGTGTAGTACGGGTAGTCCTGCATAAAACTGGTTGTCCGGGGCTAACTACTGGTGTAGTGTGTAATGTACTGAATACACTACTGGTGGTTCTGCATGGCACAGGGATACTAGATTGTCTGTGAACTCTTAGACTCACCATGGGTATAACAGATTCACCACTGGCAGGGCGAGGACTCTCCGGCTCCACTGCTGGTGTGGCTACTGCTGCCTGATTTTCCTGATCTTCAGGATTTTCTTGAGTCACTTCTTCCTGTGCTACAAGCTGGGGGAAGGTCAAGACTGGCACCACTATTGCATCATTTACTTTAGTCCAATTTGCAGGGAATTCTCCAAGTATGGTGCTGACCTTTTCTTCTTCTATGGGTTGGATGTTATCTTGTTCCTCCATTCTTTCTTTTAACTGACCAGGGCATAATTTCAAATGATCCCTGGATACGGCTGCTGAGGTTTCTCCCCCGTCTTTACTAATAAGGCACACCTTGGTTTTATCAAAGTTTGAGGGTAGAATGGTGTAGGGTTCAGCTTCCCATTGGTCATCCAATTTATGCAACCTTCTTTTTCTCTTGAGAACTTGTTCTCCTGGTGACAAGGGAACTGCAGGTGCATTGTGATTGTAATTCTTCTCCTGTTTTTGTCTTGCCTGGGCTAGACTCTTTTCTACACATTCTTGGACTCTTCCGTACTGTTGCTGCCTCTCTGTGTCCCAGTCAGCATCTGGTGATGTCACTTCAGGTGTCAGGACTCCCATGTCCAAATCAATAGGCAGCTTACCAGGCCTTGCTCTCATTAGGTAGGCTGGAGTGCAGTTGGTGGAGTTCACAGGAATGTGGTTGTAGAGGTCTACAAGATCTGGCAACTTTTCTGGCCAGAGATTCCTCTCCTCCAAAGGCAAGGTCTTCAGTAGGTCAATCACTACCTGGTTCATCTTTTCACACATGCCATTGGTCTGTGGATGGTACGGGGTTGCCCTGATCTTCTTGCAACCGTACAAGTTACAGAATTCCTGGAACACTTCTGCCTCAAAAGCTGGACCTTGATCTGTAAGCACTCTTTCAGAGTAACCGTGTGGCCTACAGAGGTGCTGTTGAAAGGCTCTGGCTGCTGTCCTGGCTGTTTGATCTTTGACAGACACAACTACCAGGAATCTTGAGTAGTGGTCAACGATGGTAGGAGCATAGATGTAGCCCGACCGGCTCGGGACCAACTTCACATGGTCCAAGGCAACCAACTCGAGTGGCTGCTTGGTCACTATTGGCTGCAGAGGAGCTCTCTGGCTGTCTCGATCCTTTCTGCGCAGGTTACATTGTCCACACTCCCGGCACCACTTTTCAATGGCTTTCCTCCTACCAGCCCAGTAGAATCTCTCCCGGAGCAATGCTTCCAACTTCTTCCATCCGAAGTGGCTAGCTCCATTGTGGTATGCTTCCAGGACCATTGATGCCTCTCTCTTTGGGACTATCACTTGCCAAACCAGCTCATGAGTGCGGGCATTGATACTCCTCCGACACAGCTTTCCTTCATAGATGAACAGCCGGCCTCTCTCCTTCCACAACTGCTGAGTTTCCTCAGGAGCATTCGACTCTGGGCGTGAGTCAGCTTGTGACAGTAGCTCCTTCACCATGCGGACTGCGGGGTCACTATCCTGCATTTGTGCCCAGTCATGATGGGGCAATGGATTTAGGGTGACCTCTTTCAAGCCAGACCGCCTGTTTCTCACTCCTTGAGCACGTTGGGCCGCAAGTGGCCCGTGGAAGGGAGGTAACTCTATTTCTTCAAGAGCCTCAGGGTCTTCTCCTGCATCTGGCAGATTAGGCATTCTGGACAGCGCATCAGCATTGGCATTCTTATGTCCTGCTCGGTACTTGATGGTAAATTCATAGTTAGACAGCCGAGCCATCCATCGCTGCTCCAGTGCACCTAGCTTGGCAGTTTCCAAGTGAGTCAACGGGTTGTTTCCGTGAAGATGGTAAACTTGGCTGAAGCTAGGTAATGCTTGAATCTCTCAGTCACAGCCCAGACTATGGCCAGGAACTCCAGCTTGAAGGAACTGTAGTTGTCTGGGTTCCTTTCAGTGGGACGAAGCTTCCTGCTGGCGTAGGAGATCACTCTTTCTTTACCATTCTGTACTTGCGACAGTACTGCTCCAAGTCCCACGTTGCTGGAATCAGTATACAACACAAAGGGTTTGTCATAATCTGGGTAGGCCAGAACTTCATCTCCTGTGAGAGCCATCTTCAGTCGGGTGAAGGACCTCTCCAACTCCTCAGTCCATTCAAATGTGGAATTCTTCTGTTTGGCTTTCTTGGACTTCCCCACCAGGAGATTTTGCATAGGAGTGGCTATTTCAGTGAAGCCTTTGATGAACCTTTGGTAGTAGCCTACCAACCCGAGGAATTGGAATACTTCATGGAGGTTGCTGGGCTTCAGCCAGTCCCGGATGACTGTGTCTTTGTCCGGATCTGGTGCCACACTTTCTGCACTCACTACATGACCGAGGTACTGTACCTTGGGCTACAGGAGGTGGCACTTGGAAGGCTTCACCTTTAGGCCAAAATCGGACAAGGCTTCAAACACCTCAGCCAGGTGCTCCAGATGGTCTTCATAAGTCTTGGAGAAAACAATGACATCATCAAGGTACAACAGGACTGTCTCAAAGTTCATGTGTCCCAGGCAGCACTCCATCAGCCGTTGAAATGTCCCTGGAGCGGTACAGAGCCCGAATGGCATATAGTTGAACTCACAGAGACTCATTGGGGTGGTAAATGCTGTTTTCTCCTTGTCTGCCTCTGCCACGGGAACCTGCCAATACCCACTAGTGAGATCCAAGGTGGAAAAGTAGTTAGCAGTTTTAAGTGCAGCTAATGACTCCTCAATTCTAGGTAATGGGTAGGCATCTTTATGTGTAATGCTGTTAATTTTCCTGTAATCAACACACATTCTCATGGTACCATCCTTCTTTTTTACAAAAACTATTGGAGCTGCCCAGGGGCTACAACTGTCTCTGATGACCCCTGCCTCCTTCATCTCTCTCAACATCCCTTTTGCACACTGGTATTGTGTGGGGGGTATAGGCAGGTACCTTTCTTTAATGGGTGGATGATCTCCAGTGGGGATATGATGTTGATCCCCTTTTGCCTGCCCAAAATCTAGTGGGTGTTTACTGAATACCCGCTCATATTCTGGTGTCACTCTGTAAACCCCATTCTTTTGGTATGAAGGTGTAGAGTCAGTCCCCACCTGCAGTTGCTGGCACCACTCCTCCATCTGCTTCACAGAGCCACTGTCCTCCACCTGATCGGATGAGACCAAGGGCTCTGCTGCCTGCAAAGAGTTGTTATTAACAGTGAGCAGCTTAGCAACTGTGGCGTACCGAAGTATTGTGGCATTCTCCTCCCCACAATTCAGAAGGCGTACAGGTACTCTCCCTTTACGTACATCAACCACCCCTCTGGCTGTCAGGACAGTGGGCCTGCTATCAGAATATACTGGTTCTACCAATGCCTGGTAATCCTTCCCTCTGAGGCCTACAGTATGGCTGCCCGACACCGAATCAACATTTCACACCTGGGGGGTATTGCAATGGGGAAAGCATCACTCACTCTGACGCTGCCAATTTCTTCGCCAGAGAGTTCTACCTGTTGTCTTTGCATCAGGGCTCAGATCTCCTTCTGCAGGACTCGTTCACTGGAACCAGCAGTCTCAGCCACCTGTTGCAACAAGACAATAACCTCGGAAAGACAATTTTCAATTACATTTGTACCAAGAGTCATCATGGGATTACACTCACGTCGATCAATATCCACAACTATCAGACCTTGAGATTTTAACTCCACCCTCCCCACTTTAACAGTAATTTCTTTACATCCCACTTGTGGTAAAGACTGACCACTACTGGCAACTACTGTTAGTTCATCAGTGGGGCCACGGGTGAGTTCGGAATCAGCCCAATACCGCTTGTAGAGGATATAGGGCATAGTGGTCACCTGGGAGCCAGTATCCAGCAAAGCGTTCATGGGGATGCCGTCAATCACCACAGGAAGGACCGGTCTCCCTCCCACATACTTGGCTCGCCAGTTCCTTGGGCCTTGTGGTCCTACTCCTGGGGGTTGGTCCTCTGCCCCAGGGGTTACTCGTTTAAAGGACAGAATCTTGCAAGATGGCCTGCCTTGTGGCAGCGACGACAGATGGTACGTCCGTCCTGGTCATAGCAGTCGTTGTTCCTCCCTAGGAGTGGCGGGGTTCTCCTCTTCCGGAGCCAAGGGACATCCTCTGGACTGGAAGCAAGCTGGATCTTCTCCTTGGAGGACACCTGCAGGGACTGCACAGTTTTAGTAAGTGCAGCCATACCTTTGGTCAACTCCTGGACTTGAAGACACAGCTCCTCAGTTGGATCTTTATCCAGAGTCTGTGCATCAGCCTCCACAGGGATGGAAGGGAAAGATGTTGCTTCTTGATGGTAGGTGATCGCTGGGCGCCTAGGGGGCGCTGGACGGCTGTCAGTTGATTCCAGCAGGACCTGAATAGACCTGTCTTTAAAATCAGCAAAGTCCAGATCAGGGTTTTGCAGGGTTATGATGCGCAACTGTCCTCTGTGGGTACTGGACAGGAGTCCTTCAATGAACTGCTCCATTAACAGTTTATCTTCCTCCTTCACACTGTCAGGATCAACTTGCTTAACTGCTCACAGCGCCTCCTGCAGGTTGAGAGCATAGTCCCTGATACTGTCCTGCGCCTTCTGTTTACAGCCAAAGAACCTCATCTTGATTTCAGCTGCAGTGCGGGTGTCAAAGGTGCTTCTCAGCTTGGCCAGGACCTTTGCAACAGTCTCTTTGTCAGTGTCCTGCCAGGCTTTCACCTCTCTCTGTGCTGCACCCGATAGCTGTCCAATAAGGATGTTCACTTTCTGGCTTTCAGACAGAGGGTAAACTTTAAACAAACTGCACAATCTCTCTTTAAATTCACTCAGGGTATGTGACTCACCTGAATACTGCGGTAGCCAGGCCGCTCCTGGAAGGTAGGGCATAGACAGCGGCATTATGGAGACGGCTGCGGCGGGCGCTACTCCTTGCGGCGCTGAGGGGTTGGCGGCGGCGTCCGCCGCATTGCTGCATGGTACAGACATTCTCTGTACCAGGGGAAGAGTCTTGAGGAGATCATTTGCATATTCCCAGTGCCTTCTGGGATAAGTGAAGAGTCTCCGCGAGCTCAACGATCACTGGGTTTTGGCGGTTGCAGCTGAAAAGAGGAAATCGGAATACCAGGGGAAGAGTCTTGAGGAGATCATTTGCATATTCCCAGTGCCTTCTGGGATAAGTGAAGAGTCTCCGCGAGCTCAACGATCACTGGGTTTTGGCGGTTGCAGCTGAAAAGAGGAAATCGGAAAAACCGCGCGCCGAAGTTTGGCTCATCTTTCATCGTTTTTAAGAAATCTCACGATGGAAGAGGCCAGGAGCCATTTGGTGAGCTGCATTTCTTGCTACATGTTCACAGATTTACCAGTGGAAAAGCCAAACTTCACATGCCACAAATGCAGCTTGTGTCCCTGTTGGAGGAAAAGTTGCAAAATCTCGAAGAGAGGTTAGCTACGTTGAAGATCATTAAGGAAGGTGAAGAGTTCTTGGACAGAGCAGAATTATCTCTTCATGTTACAGAAAGAGAAGAAATTCGAAGTGCACCTGAAGAAACAGAGGAATGGAGACATGTGACCCAGAGAAGCAGGAGGATCAGGAGGCAGTCAGCACCCATACTGCTCAGAAACCAGTACCAGGCTCTCACGCAGGAAAACGATGAAGAAATACATCAGGATAAGACTTTGCCAACAAGCAGCAACCTTGTACGCCTTCAGAGTCCTCCTGGATGGAGAAAGAAAAATATTGTGAAGAAGAAACGGAGAGTGGTGGTCATGGGGGATTCCCTGTTGAGAGGAACAGAGGCCGCTATCTGCAGACCGGATATAACTTCAAGAGAAATGTGCTGTCTTCCAGGTGCAAAAATTAAAGATGTGTCTGACAGGATATCAGGACTCTTCAGACCTACAGATGACTACCCATTCCTGCTACTACATGTGGGGACAAATGACACCGCAAGAAACGACCTGGAAACCATCTGCAGAGACTTTGAAGACTTAGGCAAGAAAGTGAAAGAACTGGGAGCGCAGGTGGTCTTCTCTTCCATCCTCCCAGTGGATGGCCATGGAACAAGGAGGTGGAATAAGATTCTGCAGGTGAACAACTGGCTACGTCGATGGTGCCGTCAGCAACGGTTTGGATTTCTGGATCACGGAGTGAACTACTTATACGATGGACTACTTGCTAGAGATGGGGTGCACCTTACGAAGACTGGAAAGCATGTATTTGGAAGTCGCCTTGCTACACTTGTAAGGAGAGCTTTAAACTAGAACAACATGGGAAGGGAAGCAAATGACCAGAAAAAGCCATACACCTGACAAATGCTATTGAGAACTCTGCTATTAGAAGTGGAAAGGAAGAACAAAGACGAAAGAATCTAATTAATAAAAATATTGGAGGAAGAGAAACCAATCACAAACTAAAATGTTTCTATACTAATGCACAAAGCATGGGCAACAAACAAGGAGAATTGGAACTACTAACACAGGAAAAGAAATATGATGTAATTGGAATCACTGAAACTTGGTGGGACAATACACATGATTGGAATACAAGACTAGAAGGATACAACTTATTTGCAAGAAACAGACTTGATAAACGAGGAGGGGGTGTCGCATTGTATGTTCGAAACGCGTATATCTGCACAGAGATTGAAGCTTCAGAGACTGGGAGTGCTGTGGAAACTGTTTGGGTAAGAATACAAGGACAGAACAATGGAAAGGACACCATTGTAGGCATTTACTACAGGCCGCCTGTGCAAGCCGAAGATATAGATGAACTCTTTATGCATCAGATGGCCAAGTTCTCCAAAAAATATGACATAGTTGTCATGGGAGATTTCAACTATCCAGACATTTGTTGGGAATCTCTCTCAGGCAAAACTAACAGGTCAAGGAAATTCTTATCCTCTCTTGCTGACAACTTTATCTTCCAAAAGGTAGGGGAGAAAACAAGGGGAACTGCTACCTTGGATCTAATCCTTATAAACAGGGAGGAAATGGTTGAGGAGGTAAAAGTGGCTGGGACCCTAGGAGGTAGCGACCATGCTATTTTAGAATTTTGGATAACTAGAGGTGGAAGACCTGTGAAGACTCAGACGTCAAGGTTAGATTTCAGAAAGGCAGATTTTAAGGGATTCAGAAAGAGAATTGGAGGGATCCAATGGCTGGATATCCTTAAAGACAAAAATGTCCAGGAAGGATGGGAAATCTTGAAAAATGAAATTCTCAAAGCACAGTTGTTAACAATTCCGAAAAGAGGGAAGAATAGGAAGCATTTAAGGAAACCAGGATGGATGAACACAGAACTTAAGCACATGCTAAAAAGGAAGAAAAAAATGTTTATAAAATGGAAAGAGGGAGGCATATCTAAAGAAGAATATAATGCTGTCTGCAGAACCTGCAGGGCACAAATCAGATTAGCTAAAGCTGAAAATGAACTGAGGCTTGCAAGAGATGTCAAAAGCAATAATAAAGGATTTTGGGGATATGTCAAAAGTAAAAGAAAAGTCAAAGATGCTATAGGATTTTTACAGGATGAAAATGATGAAATGGTAAGACAGGATGTTGAGAAGGCTGAACTTTTAAATTCCTATTTTGCATCTGTTTTCTCTCAGAAAGGAAATGCAACATCAACTGTTATTCACTGTCCTATTAAGGGAATAGAAGAATCCAGGATATCTATAAACAGAAAGATAGTGAGGAAACACTTAGCTAACCTAAATGAATTCAAGTCTCCAGGTCCAGATGAATTACACCCCAGAGTACTGAAGGAGATAGCAGAAGAAATTTTTGAACCCCTCTCCATAATCTTTGAAAATTCTTGGAGAACAGGAGAAGTGCCAGAAGACTGGAGAAGAGCAAATGTTGTTCCTATCTTCAAAAAGGGGAAGAAGGTGGACCCAGGCAACTATAGGCCGGTGAGTCTGACTTCTATACCAGGAAAGATCTTTGAACAAATTATTAAACAACATGTATGTCAATACCTGGATAAGAATGAAGTGATTAAACAGAGTCAGCATGGGTTTCTAACTAATAAGTCATGTCAGACTAACTTAATTTCCTTCTATGACGGTATCACTGATTGGGTGGATCAAGGAAATGCTGTAGATATAGTATATCTTGACTTCAGCAAAGCATTTGACAAAGTCTCTCATACAATCCTTATTGAAAAAATGACTAAGTATGGAATGGACAAGGCAACTGTTAGGTGGATTCATAACTGGCTTAGTGATCGGACCCAAAGAGTGGTCGTAAATGGCTGCACATCCAGGTGGAAGAATGTCTCAAGTGGGGTACCACAGGGCTCTGTCCTGGGCCCTGTATTGTTCAACATCTTTATCAACGATTTAGATGAAGGAATTGAGGGTAAACTGATTAAATTTGCTGATGACACAAAGCTAGGAGGGATAGCTAATACTAGAGAAGAGAGAGAGAGGATTCAAAAAGATTTAAATAAACTGGAGAAGTGGGCAGCAACTAACAGAATGGTTTTTAACAGGGAGAAATGCAAAGTACTACATCTGGGCAATAAAAATGAAAAAAGCATATATAGAATGGGAGGAATAGGGCTAAGTGACAGCACATGTGAAAAAGACTTGGGTATACTAATAGATCACAGACTGAATATGAGTCAACAGTGTGATGCAGCAGCAAAAAAGGCAAATGCAATTCTAGGATGTATTAACAGAAGCATACAGTCTAGATCACGTGAAGTCATTATTTCCCTCTACTCCTCTTTGGTCAGACCTCATCTGGAATATTGTGTCCAGTTTTGGGCACCACATTTTAAAAAAGACATCAACAAACTGGAGCAAGTTCAGAAAAGAGCGACCAGAATGGTGACCGGTCTGCAAACCCTGTCTTATGAGGAAAGGTTGCAGGATTTGGGAATGTTTAGTTTGCAAAAGAGAAGACTGAGAGGAGACTTAATAGCTGTCTACAAATATCTAAAGGGCTGTCACATTGTAGAAGGATCAACTTTATTCTCATTTGCACAAGGAAAGACTAGAAGCAATGGGATGAAACTGAATGGGAAGAGACACAGATTAGATATTAGAAAAAACTTTTTGACAGTTAGAGTGATCAATGAGTGGAACAGGCTGCCACGAGAAGTGGTGAGTTCTCCTTCAATGGAAGTCTTCAAACAGAGGCTGGACAGACATCTGACTGGGATGATTTAGCGAATCCTGCTTTGAGCAGGGGGTTGGACCAGATGGCCCAGGAGGTCCCTTCCAACTCTACGATTCTATGATTCTATGATTCTTCCCCCCCTAGTTAACGTTAGCCAGAGCCGGGGGATGAGTGAGCTTACCGGCGGC
Organism: Dendrobates tinctorius; assembly: GCF_039654945.1. Classification (NCBI taxonomy): domain Eukaryota; kingdom Metazoa; phylum Chordata; class Amphibia; order Anura; family Dendrobatidae; genus Dendrobates; species Dendrobates tinctorius. The sequence continues at coordinate 4,433,858 of NW_027361819.1, forward strand.
CCGATGCTCCGGGCTCTAGGCCTCAGCTCCTCCCACGTCTCGCGCGCCGTCCTCTCTTCCCGGGCGGCGCTTCACTTCTTCGCGATCTCTGAGGGGCTCCGCCCACGAAGGGCCGCCTCTTTTGCTTTCCCGCACGTGCCAAGCAGCGCGGCAATGGCAGCGATGGCGCCAACACAGTCTAAGGCACAAACAGTCTATGGCACACAGGACCCGGGGGTACCGGGCTCCGTAATCCTGTTTGTGACGCCAATTTGGGTCGCCCTCCCAGGGCTGTGGGGTACTCGGTACCGGGCCGGTGTCAGCAGGATGTGTCACAGCAGCGGTGACCCGGTCCGTGGCCCTGGGCGCCCAAGTGATGGGGGACTTGAAATGGTGGAATGTAATTGATTAAATGAATAGTTCGTGACGCCACCTGTGGTATTCGGCAAGTGAGATGTTAGGCCGACGCTGCATGCAGATCCGCTGGGACTGATAGTATGGTGCAACAAAGATGGTGAAGCTCCCCACAGGAGAAGCTGTAATCCCAGGGCAGTGTAGATGTGGTTGGCACGGGGATGTAGCAGTGCCGGAAGGGTAGGAAGCAGACAAAGACACAGCAGGGTGCAATTTCTGTACCTTTATTTGATAAATGCAGTCCAGGGTCCTGATTACAGATGGTACCGGAGCAGGCTAGCCTGGAAGCAGCTCTGGATTCTCTCTCAGCAGATGGGCTGTGCAGTATCCTTCCCTAGCGCTTATTTGAGTAAAGTACTCCTAGTACTGAGTTACACTAAGTTCCTCAAAATTCTCTTCTTCTAGCACTCCTCGTATGGCAGACAGCTGTAGCCGCTATTCCTCTCTTGGGCCACTCCATGCTGTTGTGCCTCCGAGTCTTAGATGGGGGTAGGGCATTTACAGCCTCCTACTCCTCTGGTGTCTGTTGCAGGACCGTTAGTATCCGTACAACTGTGGAGACCAGGCTCCAGTTCATGCGCTCTCACTGGAGATGAGCCTTTTCCTCTCCGCTCGATCTCCACGCTTCTCCCTCACGTCTGCACACTTCACCCTCCTCACGCTAACTGACCACTCCTTCCTCTTGGCCCTCAGAGAGCACTCCTCCCTTCAATTCCAGTTCAGAGTCCCCCCTGCTGGCCTGGAGTGGAACTGTGTTGCATGTATAGGTTAACTGCGAGAGAGACCCTTCACTGCTTCCAAGTCTGGCATTACCCTCCTTGGAGGAAGGCAAAGCCACTGTGGCGGCCATACTCCTGGGGGCGCCACATAATGGCTGCTGCATACTGGTGAATGATAAACCGAATGGACTTGTTTTAACCCTGAGCGTGCCAGTGTTTACCTTCAAGACCTGCAAAGTGAGTAATCCCCGTCCAAAGACAGTGTGGAACGTTACTATATATATATATATATATATATATATATATATATATATATAATATATACATAAACACAGGGCAAAGTATAACATTGTAGCACAGATTACCATATATTATCAAGGCATCAGCTCAGTGAACCTGCAATTTAGGTGGTTTCTCCACTGCAGCAGTGTTACAGGTAATAAATGGCAGCCAGTCACCATTAACACAGTCCCGGACCATGCGGCATATGGCGATGGAGTTCACTTAGCAACAGTCTGTAACGTTGGTAAGAGTCTGGTGAGCCCATCTACAGCCCTCCTACACTGGGACGACTGGGAGTCCAGCTGCCGGATCACAGCATGGCAGTAAGGTAATATGTTGCTTTTATCTCACAGATAAAAATGTAAAGAAGTGTCCAAAGAAATCGGAGGCCGGTAAGTGTAATATTAGACCATTGAAATTGGGGGCAGACATAAGAAATGTCCAGAAGGTGGGGAGCACGCTCCATGGTCTTTCGAGGTTTGAGACAATCATTTTTTTAGTCACTTTTCTCTTTTTTTGTGTTCCTTGTTGTCATTTTGTTGTCTGTTCTCTTAGCCCTGTGGTCACACAGGCTGTGCTTTGTCCATCAAACAGGCTCTATAGCTTCACAGTTATTTCCTCCTGTCCGGGGTTACCTCTTAGTTGCTTCTCATTCAGGACATCCATTCCCTCCTGGGGACTGTCCCGCACACACAGGCCAATATACACAGGCCTCACCAGGTCCGCAGCCTCAGCATGTGCTCTTCAGGGAGGCAGCACACCTTCCAGCACCTAGGCCTTCCGGGACCTTCCACATGGCCCAATCAGATCCATGCACTCTCTCATATGACCTACCCTGGTCACCTTATATGGTCTGTAGCCACACCCACAGGCGTGGTGTGGATCACATGGCTATGACCTCATTGCAGGTCCTTTCCAGACACCCAGCCATACACACACATATACAGGTTTTACTATGGGCGTTCAGACACACGCCCCTGGGTGGGTTTGTAGGTGACTGGTCCCACCCATCTCACCAAGCCACCTGGAAGCTTTCCCTAATACAGAGTAGCAAACCCTCAGCAGATTATCTGCTGATTAATGCCGGTTCCAGCTTCCATCACAAGGTCACCCACCTTGTGATACATATCGGTCATTTACCATCCTGCCGTTCATCCTTTCTCCATTACAATAATGGACGTGCCTGTATGCATGTCCTGAGACGCCCACATAGCGCCCCCTAGCTGTCACAGGGGTCACTGCACCACAAGAGGTGTAAATAAAAAGGAGAGTTTGGTGCAAATCATATGTTTGAGATCTCTGTCTGGATGGGTTTAGTAGACGTAGGACTCACACATAATGTGAACAGAGCCGAAGTCTCAAACTGGGTTACATGGATGTACGGGACCCAGCAATAACGAGGACAAATCATGGTTTATGTAAATTGTTGATTTGTTGTAAATTGTGTTGCTTCTACTGTATTTCATGTATGAAGCTTCTCGGATGAGTGGTGGATTGGTCAGACAAGCAGATCAGAAGCAGAAAGTGAAAGTACAAAAAACAAGCCAACAACCTGGCGAACAACCCAAACCTAAGAGAAGAAGGAAACCAAAAAGCGGTAACCAGCCCTGCAGCATTGGGTGGTGCGGAATAACAACGTGATGTAGGTCAGGACCGAATCCATTTCGACAGGCTGAGAATTGGGAACCAGCATTCTTAGTCTGGCCTAAACAGCTGATCAGCGGCTGTATAATGGTCACGATCACGCTGTATAATGGTCACGATCACGCTGTGTTCACATTACAGAAATATAATTTCATTCTTAGGGTCCATTTGAGAAACGAGAATTTCAAGGAATCTCATTCCCGATTCTAGGTCTTTCTAAACAAGTCGGCAGTGACCCAACAAAAGAACAAAATGTTCATTCATCAGGCTGAAATGATTGATAAGCTGGTTTACACATCATGGTTCTTGGCAGCACATTCTATGTAAACACGGGATGTGCTGCCGACAACATCATGTTCCACGCACACAGAACGATTGTCTTTATGATCATTCTGTGCACGTAGAAGTGAAGTCAGACTGTCGGCACAGGCAATGAAGTGACAGCAGTTCGGCCTGCACGTTCTGCTGGACACATAACTGCAGATGACGATGTTATTCATGGAGTTATGAGCAGGTTACATTTATGTTCTTACAGAGACAAAAGCCACTCAAAAATCAGCAGTAAAAGCGGAAACCTCCGGTGGAGCCGCAGGCCGCAAACGAGCAACAAAGGAGCCAAGAGAGAAGCCAAAAAGAGCAAAAAAGTCAAAGACAAGCGGTAAGTGATCTGCATTCAAAACGGAACTGGTTCAAGGACGAACATCACAGTTGTGTCACTTTACCTGTTTTGTTCCATTGTATTAGTGTTTTTATGTTGTGTTTTGCATCTAGACCCGGGGTAGGAATAATCATGGAAAGGCTTCCCGGCCAGATACCTCCATCAGATCTGTGATTCTCAGCCTCACGATGGGATAACAGAGTAGTCAGATAAATAGGAGGACACATTATGGTCAGAGCCCAGACTCTTCTTAATGTGAATGGCCGGTGTGAAGCTCTTATTAACATCTCAGCCTGTGATGACAGAGATGAGAATTACTCCATCCAGGCACTTACGACGAGCTACGGGAACATCCGAGCATGGCTGAGCTTCTCTGTTTAGAAATAGGACAAATGGAAGTTACGGACAGCGCAGCTCAGCCACGTTCAGCAGCTTCCGCAGATCCATCAGTGGTCGGCACCTGGACAGACTTGTTCTGGTCTCAGCCATGAAAGACAGAGATGGGAATATCACTTTTACCCTTTTAAAAAAGTCAAATATCTTTAAGATGGTCACCAAAATGTACAATGAAGAATGGGTCCTACAGGGTGTTGCTCTAAACAGGGATGAGGAACTTTTCTACCAAGGGCCATTCGGATATTTGTACCATCATTCGGGGGGCACAGAAAATTATTAACTTGAAAATGAACCTGGTTTATTTGGTCAAATAATTACCTCCCCCCTAATGTGATGGCTGGTGCTGCTTCTCTTTGGTGCAGCTGTGATGGTAGGTGGCAGGCAGGCCACAACCGCGGGCTGGAATCGGACGGCGGCGGCCACGGGCGGCAGTGGACAGGCCGCAGCCGCGGGCTGGAGTTGGGCAGTGGAGGCCGCGGGTGGTGGCAGGCAGGCCGCGATCGCGGGCTGGAGTCGGACGGTGGCCACGGGCGGCAGCGGGCAAGCTGCAACCGCGGGCTGGAGCCAGGCAGTGGCAGCCGCGGGTGGTGGCAGGCAGGCCGCAACCGCGGGCTGAAGTCGGGCAGTGGCGGTCGCGGGTGACGGCAGGCAGGCCACAACCGTGGGCTGGAGTGAAGGGAGCAGGAGCACGGTCGTTCGGTCGACGTCCCTCTGCTAGGCTGCTTGGTGCTGTCTCCTCCCTGACCGTGGTGAGTCTCCCTCCAATCTCTCTGGTCGTCGCTTACTCCTTCTGGTTCTGGCTCTCTGTCGCCACCTAGGCTTCCTGCTCCTTCTCTCCCACTCTGTCGAGTGCCCCCTGCTGGCGTTCTCAGCTCCTTTTATACCTGCTCCGCCCCCACTCCTTCTAGAACTGCCTCTGGTCCGTCCTCTAATTATGTCCCCCGGAAACAGTCTCCCTAGGAACCTTGGTGACAGTCTCCTTGGTTCCAGTCCAGATACACAGAGGGGACTCTCTGTTGTGAATTCACTGGCTCGGACTTCTGAGCCGGAGCTTCCTCTGCTCCCTCTGGTGGTTACTGGGAGTAGTGGAGCTGGCCAGGTTGCTGGAAGTTCCCCACCTGACGATGATAATTGGGAACCGGAGATTTCTGGATGGGAGCATATAATTGAGCAGACTGCCCTTGGTGGTTGCTGGTGATTTTTTCTCCTTGTGCTTTTGGAGTTCCTCTGTCTCCTGCCTGATCTGCATGTTCAGTTAAGTGATTCTTTTGCTAATCCTTTGCATCTAGTTTGGTTGTACTTTTGTTTGCTTTCTGCTTTGCTGCTAGGGTTCAGCGTATTCCCTGCTGGGGGCTGCGCTGGGCCCCACTCCATATGTTGCAGCTTGTGTCTGTTTGTTCAGTCCCCTGTTATATTGGTATCTCTAGCTTTGCTCCCAGTTTACACCAGAGTGCTGATATAGTGGTGGTGAGGTTCTGCGGCCTCAGGTTTTTTGTATATCAGATGTGTTGGATTTTTCAGGGTTTTTGCGTGATTGCAGACAGTGTCTTTTCTGTCCTGTCCTATCTAGACAGCTTGGGCCCCACCATTTGCTCAGTCTATTTTTCTGTCTGTGTCTGTGCCTCATCTTGTCTCACTGACAATATATGTTTGGGGGCTATCTATTCCTTTGGGGATCTGCTCCGGGGCAGTTTAGATATCACCTTTCTGGCTTTAGGCTTAGTTAGTTCTCCGGCTATGACGAAGCGTCTAGGACATCATCGGAACGCTCCTCGGCTACTGCTGGTTGTGTTGATAGGATCAGGGGTCTGCAATCCGCTCAGTTACCAACCTCTCTGGTTTCCTGGTGGCTTAGCCTGTTCCTGCCATCCTCCTTGGTGACCCATTCATAACAACTCTCCCTCCTACACTCCCCCATCCTGTATGCTCGCCAGTCCTCGGGCGAGGACTTGGAGGGGTCTGGCCCTGCTTCTTGATGTAAAAGTCTTTTCTGCCACACGAACTGGTCCTGTTCATAGCGTTCGGGGGGTTTGCCAGCTGTGGACCACTCGGAGCGTCCACAGTGGTTCAACTGTGGTGGAGTCTTCTGGGGTGGTGGAAGATGGTGGATTGACTAGAGTTGTTGGGGTATTGGTTCTTGAAGTGTCCGTTTGTACTGCCGGAAGGTCTTCCTCATCATCCTCATTCCATACTGCTGGCAGAGGTTCTGGGGCCCTGAGGAGGGGCCTTGGGTCGTTCAGGGTCTGTGGAAGCACAGGGTCACAACATATTGCGATGTACTGTGCAGGCGGGGTGATCTCCCACTTTTTCAGATTGTATTTTGTACACTGGCCCATCTGGGCTTACTCGACACAGTACTCGGTAGGGACTTTCTTCCCAGCGGTGTCCCAATTTGTTTTGGGGGCGCTGATCTCGTACGAGTACACAATCTCCTGCCTGGAATTCGGTGGGTTGGGACGGGGTCTTCCCCGGATATTCCAGGTCTTGAAGTTTTGTATGGATGATCCAGTGCAGGGTTTGTAGCCGATATCGGTGATACCGGACCTACGAGGAGACTCCCGTCCATGGTTGTTCCTCCTCCGGATTCAACTCCACCTCGGTGATTCCTTTGCCTTCCGGCTGAACAGTAGCGAATACGGGGTATAGCCGGTGACTCAATGTGCCCGGTTGTTATATACCCAGACCAGTTCGGGGATGTATTCGGGCCAGCTGGCTTTCTGGTCGTCCTCCAGGGTACGTAGCATTTGGATTAATGTACGGTTAAATCGCTCGCAGGCCCCATTCCCTTGAGGATGATATGGTGTGGTTTGGGATTTATCGATACCATATAAGCGATATAGTTCTTCCATTACTTTTCCCATGAAGCATGCACCTTGGTCTGAATGGATCCGCTGTGGGAAGCTGTATACTTGGATAAAGTTCTTACAGATCGCGAAGGCAGCTGATTCGCTGTTTGATCCCGAGTAGGGGTCACCACGGCGATTTTGGTAAAATGGTCCACCATGATTAGACAATGCTCGTACCCCTGGTGAGCAGGACCGATGGTTAAATAGTCTATCATCAAGAGTTTGAGGGGTGCCTCCGTCACTATTGTTTGTGGGGGCCTGTTGCTCAGGTGGTTTAGTTAGTTCACACAGGTGGCATGCATGGCAAACTCCTTCCACTTCGGCTTGTAAATGGGGATGGTAGGCTATTTGTTGTAACTACTGAAATGTCTTTTGTGCCCCAAAATGAGTCCTTTTTTCGTGAGCTTTGCGAGCAAGTTCAGTGAGCCGGGCTCCCGGTATTACCACCTGCCAGGGTGTCGTCGGTGCTGTGCGTAGCACTGCCTTTCGGTACAATAGTCCTCCTTTGATTACTAGTTTCTCCCACTGGCGTAGCATTAGCAGAGTGTCTCGAGTCAATGTCTTTCTTTGGGTGTCGTTGGGTAGCTGTCTCGTGGCCACCCATTGACGCAGGGGGCAAATCTCTCCATCTTCTTGCTGCTGTTGGATCCATTCATCCCGGGATTGTTCTAACAAGCCCCTAGCGGGTCCTGTGTGGGTCCTGTGTGGGATTTCTCTCGGGACACGGCCAAAGAGAACGGCGTCTCTTCTCCTTCTAGCTCTTTGTCCCGGCTTTGCCCAGGGGTTGTATGTCGAATTCTGGAGAGGGCATCGGCATGCACATTCTCTGCTCCCCGTTTGTAGATGATTTTATATTTGAATTTGGCCATCCGGGCCACCCACCATTGTTCTAGGGCCCCCAATTTGGCATTGTCGAGGTGGGCCAGTGGGTTGTTATCAGTCCGTACCACTACCTCAGAGCCTGCCAGGTACTCCGCGAACCGCTCCGTCATGGCCCACACTACCGCGAGAAGCTCGAGCTTAAAGGAGCTGTAATTGTCGGGATTGCGTTCGGAGTTGTGGAGCGATCACTCTTTCCCGACCGTCTTGGACTTGTGACAATACAGCTCCCAGCCCGTGTAAGCTCTCGTCGGTGTGCAGTATGAACGGCTGCGAGAAATCCACCTAGGCCAACACTGGGGCTTCTGGGTCGCCCTCCCAGGGCCGTGGGGTACTCGGTACCGGGCCGGTGTCGGCGGGATGTGTCACAGCAGCGGTGACCCGGTCTGTGGCCCTGGGCGCCCAATTAATGGGGGAATTGAAATGGTGGGATGTAGTGAATGGAATAGTTCGTGACGCCACCTGTGGCGTCCGGCAAGTGATATGTCAGGCCGACGCTACATGCAGATCCTCTGGGGCTGGTGGTGTGTTGCAGCCAAGATGGTGAAGCTCCCCACAGGTGGATCTGTAGCCCCAGGGCAGTGTAGATGTAGGGGGAGAGGAGAGGCGCAGGCAGTGTAGAAGCTGGTACCCAGATGTAGCGGTGCTGGGTGTGTTGGCGCAAGAATCAATGGAGGACACCAGGGCTTGTAGTTCCAACGCTTTACTCACAGTCTGTAGTACACACAGGTGCCGGCCTCCATGCCATGTCCTCCGGGTCAGGGACTCAGCCAACCTCCAGGCAAGATGGAATGCTCCCTTCCAACGCTCCGCCAACATGTGCCTTTCTGAACATCTCCTCTTATAGCGCCTTTTAGTGTGAAGATCTCCTAATACTGAGTTACACTGGAGTTCCTCCTAACAGATGTTCCCAAGAACTCTACTTGTACGGCAGACAGCTGTAGCCTACTTCGGGGACTCCCTACTCCTGAGTCCCGGCTCTCTATCCGTGTTGCTGTTGTGCCCCCAAGTCTTAGATGGGAATAGTGCATTTACAGACCACTACTTCACCGGTGTCTGCTGCAGAACCATTAGTGTCCATACAACCTCGGGGACCGGGCCCCGGCCTTGCGCTTAGAACTTCTAGGCAGGGTTCTTCCTCTAACCCACGTCCTCTGTGTTCCCTTTTTCTCCTACATTCCGTACTTGTCTTTCTTTCCTATGGAAGCTCAGGCTTCAGTTCAACGTCTTTCTCCTTCTTTCCTTTCCCGTGCCAGCTGGCTCAGATCACTGAGGCAGCTGCAGCACTCCTTCCTCCATCCCTCTTCCAGGGATCTCCTTCCCTCACTCCTCTCTGAGTGACTTCCTCTACTGACTGACCTGTAATTCTAAACCTTCCCACTCTTTTATGCATTCTCAACTCCACCCACCTCCCAGCACGTTTCGTGTTCCAAGCAGGGAGACACCAAAGGTGCTCTGCTACACTCTAAGCAAGAGCCGCAATGTGGCTTTGCTGAACTACTCTATTGTGTGGGGTGCGAGTGTTGGAGCGTGGTCAGGAGTTCCCACCTTACCTGGATGGTGGGGTACCACACCTCAGGAGGAGGTGCAGTACCTCTGTGGTGCCACACTTCCAAGAGCGCGGTTTTGAGATCTTGGAAGGCCTCTTCTTGTGGTTCCCGCAACTGGATCTGTCAACTATTGGCCCCGGCAGGGGCCCCCTTCAGCAGGTCCTGCAGGGTTCGGGCCTGGCAGGCGAAGTTTTTTACGAAGCGACGATAATATCCGGCCAACCCCAGAAAGGCTCTCACATCCTTTACCGTCTCTGGAGTAGGCCACCCCTGGATTGCGGCGATCTTCTCCATAGACGGTCTAACGCCCTCGGCGGAGACGACATGCCCTAGGTGTTCGATCTGCGTACGGAACTTTTGCAGCTGACCGAGCACCTGCTCCAACCGCTGCAAGTGGTCTTCAAACGTGCCAGCGTAGATGATGATGTCGTCCAGGTATATCAAAGTGGCCTTGAAGTTGAGATCTCCCAGACATCACTCCATTAGCCGTTGGAAGGTCCCGGGGGCGTTGGCTAGCCTGAACAGCATGCGATTAAATTCGAACAGTCCCATGGGCAAGATGAACGCGGTCTTGGCGTGGTCTTCCTCCGACATTGGCACCTGCCAGTACCCGCTGGCCAGATCCAGGGTAGAAAAGTATGTTGCCTTCCCCAGGGCTGATAGGGACTCCTCTATACGGGGCAACGGGTATGAGTCTTTGATGGTACAGGCGTTCAACTTTCGATAATCCACGCAGAACCGCAAGGTGCCGTCTTTCTTTCGGACCAACACAATGGGGGCCACCCAAGGACTCTGGCTTTCCCGGATAATCCCTTTCCACAGCATTTGGCCCAGTAGTGTTTTTACCTCTTGGTATAGCTGCGGAGGAATCTGTCGGTATCGCTCCCTGATAGGGGCCGTTCCTTCGGTGGGAATGCCGTGCGTGATGGCCGTGGTGCTCCCGAAGTTGTCTTCATGATTGGCAAATACCTCTCGGTACTGGCCCAGGAGTGCTTCTACTTGATGTATTTGGGCTGGGGTAAGGCCAGAGAGTTCTGCTCGCATTTTCTCTAGGATGGTTCGGCCCTTCTCTTCGGGCGAGGACCTAGCGGTTTGGATGGAACGAATAGTCACTGGCCATGGGTCCCCTGCCTGCACTTTTAGCTGTAATGCCAGGGTCAGAAGCACTTCCTCCAGAGGTTTCGCCATTTCGGCGCGTGATTTTAGGACGACGTCTTGATCTTCTAGGTTGACACAGCGCACGACAACTGTCCCCTTCCTCACGGTGGCCTAGGCGCGGGCCACTAGGATTCCAGGCGGTAGGCGCTCCGAGAAGCACGGCTCCACCTGCACCTCTACTCTCTCCAGAGGCACATGGGCCCGGACGGGTAGGGCTACCACCATCTGCCCTGGTGGCAGCACGAGCTGAGGGGCCACCGGTGCGATCACTCTTCCCAGCACTTCTCCCTCCTTGTAGTCCTGTAGGATCCGTCCCCCCCCCCCGCACCAGCTGTTGGAAGATCTGCCCTTGGGGAGTGCGGGAGCCCCATTGTTTCAGGGTCTCTTGTGTGGGCTCGCTAAGGAGTAGACTGCTAAAATCCCTCAATATGTTCATACCCAGGGTGACAGGGTGTTTTTTGTTGGCGTCTCCCTGGGTCAGAATCACACCTCGGCGGCCGAGTTGTTTGCCGCACAATGAAATTTGCATCCAGGCTATTCCGACGACAGGGACTGGTAGCTAGTTAGCGGCTAGTAGCTTTATCACGGACCCCCACAGGGGCCTCACAGCCTCGGGAAAGTGCTGACGGAAATAGGTCTCCGGCATGGTCGTTACTTGTGACCCCGTATCCACCAGACAGCGCACTGCACGTCATTCGAACTCTGCCCATATCAACGGACGCTTTGCAATCAGATCTTCGGGACTTCCACCACCCCGCATTGTGGGTTCTGGCTCCGAGTGCCGTCCCCCCATCTCAGAGCCGTTTAGTTTTAATGGCCACCAGGGTGGGTATCTCCCACGCCGGGGGCACTCTCGGGCAAAGTGGCCCAGTTTGCCACATTCAAAGCATTCCCGAGGCCGCAGGGACCAACTGCCCCTGGGATTACGAGGGCCTCAGGGTGCCGGGCCTGGCCCAGGCCGACCACTTGTGGTCTCAGCCCTTCTCTTAACCTCGGCCAATTCGCCCCTAATGCTCTTCAGCTCTTGTTTCATTTCTTACACCCATTGGGGCTCTCCAATGGCGTTCGTGAAGACTTCAGTGCTCCGGACCTTTCCCACGGGGACTGTCAGCCATTGTTCTTGTTCCCGGGCGCGCGCCTGACTCCCTACCTCGGAGAAAGGCATACGCCGGTTTACTCGGACCCGCTCCCACAATGCTTGTTTAGTCAGGAGGTCTCGGAGCCCGGTCACTAAGAGGTCACGTAGGGTTATGTCAATGGGTCCTATGCCTACACTGTCCTTCCGCTCAATGGCCGTGTATAGCTCTTGAAGGACGTTCATGTATTGGGTGACCGTCTCTCCTTCCCCTTGCATACGACTGAATAACCGTGTTCTCAATTTTCCCACGTCCGTCAGGTCCCCATGAGTCTCCTCCAAGATCTGTAAGACCCTGATAAAGGTGTTTCGCTGTCCCGGGTGCCTCAACATCACAGAATCCCGGGCCTCCCCGTCCAACGCCATTAGGGCTACTTCTGCCTCTAGGTCAGGGGTCATCGGAAGCATCCTAAATAGCCCTCGCATTCGCTCCGTCCAGCTCCACAGCATAGTATTGCTGCCGGAGAACCTGGGCAGGTTACTCAGCATAGCCCCCAAGGATAAACTGAACCGGGGGCCACCGTTTCCCCCTTGGTCCACAGCATCTCCGCTCGCGCTTGGAGACTGCATCATGCCGACTATGCCAAATGAGAAACTGGGTCTGAGCAGAAAAAGTAAATTAATGTGCATGCAAAATGTAATTGCATATGAACACATGACCTTTACACAGAGAAAACCAAAAACAAAACACAAAACAAATATCCTGGAATAAAAAAGTTAAAAAAATATATTGCAATTGCATGAAGGTAGTAATAATAGTAATAATAAGGGTATTTAGTTAACATAATTTTGATCAAAATAATGTAGAAGCCATCCCGCCACGTCACGGCAACCCTTGTGGGACAGTCCTAACTCTTGTATTTAAAACCTTTCCACTTGTCAAGTGACGTAAATGTGAACAAGGACAGAGGGACTGAACCACCAGTAATAGTATAGGCCAGACAGGATGGATTTTCCAACTCAGAAACAGGGCGGTCACACCCTTATATGCACAGAATGCACAATGAAACAAATGATCCAGGATATTTGTTTTGTGTTTTGTTTTTGGTTTTCTCTGTGTAAAGGTCATGTGTTCATATGCAATTACATTTTGCATGCACATTAATTTACTTTTTCTGCTCAGACCCAGTTTCCCATTTGTTTCATTGTGCATTCTGTGCATATAAGGGTGTGACCGCCCTGTTTCTGAGTTGGAAAATCCATCCTGTCTGGCCTATACTATTACTGGTGGTTCAGTCCCTCTGTCCTTGTTCACATTTAAGTCACTTGACAAGTGGAAAGGTTTTAAATACAAGAGTTAGGACTGTCCCACAATGGTTGCCGTGACGTGGCGGGATGGCTTCTACATTATTTTGATCAAAATTATGTTAACTAAATACCCTTATTATTACTATTATTACTACCCTTATATGCACAGAATGCACAATGAAACAAATGAGAAACTGGGTCTGAGCAGAAAAAGTAAATTAATGTGCATGCAAAATGTAATTGCATATGAACACATGACCTTTACACAGAGAAAACCAAAAACAAAACACAAAACAAATATCCTGGATCATTTGTTTCATTGTGCATTCTGTGCATATATGGGTGTGACCGCCCTGTTTCTGAGTTGGAAAATCCATCCTGACTGGCCTATACTATTACTGGTGGTTCAGTGTCCTTGCTCACATTTACGTCACTTGACAAGTGGAAAGGTTTTAAATACAAGAGTTAGGACTGTCCCACAAGGGTTGCCGTGACGTGGCGGGATGGCTTCTACATTATTTTGATCAAAATTATTTTAACTAAATACCCTTATTATTACTATTATTACTACCTTCATGCAATTTTTGCAATATATTTTTTTAACTTTTTTATTCCAGGATATTTGTTTTGTGTTTTGGTTTTGGTTTTCGACTATGCCAAATGTAGTAATCGCAGGTACGCGGGATGCAGTGACGAGACGGGAGCCGGAGTGATCTTAGAATGTAACTTTTACAGTCATATGTTAAAGTTTGGGCACCCCTATTAATGTTAACATTTTTTCTTTATAACAATGTTGGTTTTTGCAACAGCTATTTAAGTTTCCTATATCTAATAACTGATAGACTCAGTTATATTTCTGGATTCAAATGAGGTTTATTGTACTAACAGAAAATGTGCAATCTGCATTTAAACAAAATTTGACTGGTGCAAAAGTATGGGTACCTCAACATAAAAGTGACATTAATATTTCGTAGATCCTCCTTTTGCAAAAATAACAGCCTCTAGTCGCTTCCTGTAGCTATTAATGAGTTCCTGTATCCTGGATGAAGGTATTTGTGACCATTCCTGTTTACAAAACAATTCCAGTTCAGTTAAGTTTGATGGTCGCCGAGCATGGACAGCCCACTTCAAATCATCCCACAGATGTTCAATGATATTCAGGTCTGGGGACTGGGATGGCCATTCCAGAACATTGTAATTGTTCCTCTGCATGAATGCCTGAGTAGATTTGGAGCGGTGTTTTGGATCATTGTCTTGCTGAAATATCCATCCCCTGCGTAACTTCAACTTCGTCACTGATTCTTGCACATTATTGTCAAGAATCTGCTGATACTGAGTTGAATCCATGCGACCCTCAACTTTAACAAGATTCCCGGTGCCGGCATTGGCCACGCAGCCCCAAAGCATGATGGAACCTCCACCAAATTTTACTGTGGGTAGCAAGTGTTTTTCTTGGAATGCTGTGTTTTTTAGCCTCCATGCATAACGCCTTTTTGTATGACCAAACAACTCAATCTTTGTTTCATCAGTCCACAAGACCTTCTTCCACAATGTAACTGGCTTGTCCAAATGTGCTTTCGCATACCTCAGGCGACTCTGTTTGTGGCGTGCTTGCAGAAACGGCTTCTTTCGCATCACTCTCCCATACAGCTTCTCCTTGTGCAAAGTGCGCTGTATTGTTGACCGATGCACAGTGACACCATCTGCAGCAAGATGATGCTGCAGGTCTTTGGAGGTGGTCTGTGGATTGTCCTTGACTCTTCTCACCATTCTTCTTCTCTGCCTTTCTGATATTTTTCTTGGCCTGCCACTTCTGGGCTTAACAAGAACTGTACCTGTGTTCTTCCATTTCCTTACTATGTTCCTCACAGTGGAAACTGACAGGTTAAATCTCTGAGACAACTTTTTGTATCCTTCCCCTGAAAAGCTATGTTGAATAATCTTTGTTTTCAGATCATTTGAGAGTTGTTTTGAGGAGCCCATGATGCTACTCTTCATAGGAGGATCAAATAGGAGAACTACTTGCAAGTGGCCACCTTAAATACCTTTTCTCATGATTGGATACACCTGGCTATGAAGTTCAAAGCTCAATGAGGTTACAAAACCAATTTAGTGCTTCAGGAAGTCAGTAAAAAGTAGTTAGGAGTGTTCAAATCAAGAAATTGATAAGGGTGCCCATACTTTTGCACCGGTCAAATTTTGTTTAAATGCAGATTGCACATTTTCTGTTAGTACAATAAACCTCATTTGAATCCAGAAATATAACTGAGTCCATCAGTTATTAGATATATGAAACTGAAATAGCTGTTGCAAAAACCAAAATTGTTATAAAGAAAAAAGGTTAACATTAATAGGGGTGCCCAAACTTTAACATATGACTGTATATATATATATATCTATAGGGCTATCTCGAGTAACCAGCAAGCTAACAACAGTTATCCTCGCAGGGATCAGAACAATAATAAACAGGTAACACGATAATAACTACCCGGTCGGAACCGGTAACTATGAGGCCGCGGTATGGCCGACTACGGGTCCAGGAACTACGATTAATCAACTACAACGTGTCACTTATCCTCCTCTGATGTCCGGCAGAGTGGTGGTCGGTGTCTATTCAGCATCTCAGCCGCTGGGCCCAGCCGACGAGGAGTTGACGCAAGCTTCTGGCGTTCCTACGCCCAGGTGGAGCGAGGGCACAACAGGCCTCTAAAGAGTTCCTCTGCGTTGCGCCTCCCGGCGGAGGTGGGATGGCGATAGCCGGGGCCCGGGGCATGTACGCCGCAGCTGCAGGCTAGGGCCGGGCAGCGGCGGGTGGCAGCGGGCAGGCCGCAACCGCAGGCTGGAGTCGGGCAGCGGTGGCCGTGGGTGGCGGCGGGCAGGCCGCAACCGCGGGCTGGAGTCGAGCAATGGCGGCCGCGGGCGGCGGCAGGCAGGCAACCGCGGGCTGGAGTCGGATGGAGGCGGCCGCAGGCAGGCCGCAGCCGCGGGCTGGAGTCAAACGGTGGCAGCGGGCAGGCCGCAGCCACGGGCTGGAGTCGGGCAGTGTCGGCCGCGGGCGGCAGCGGGCAAGCTGCAACTGCGGTCTGGAGCCGGGCAGTGACGGCCGCGGGTGGCAGCAGGCAGGCCGCAACCATGGGCTGGAGTGACGGGAGCGGGAGCGCGGTCGTTCGGTCGGCGTCCCTCTGCTGGGCTGCTCGGTGCTGTCTCCTCCCTGACCGTGGTGAGTCTCCCTCCAATCTCTCTGGTCGTCGCTCACTCCTTCTGGCTCTGGCTCTCTGGCGCCACCTAGGCTTCCTGCTCCTTCTCTCCCGCTCTGTCGAGTGCACCCTGCTGGCGTTCTCAGCTCCTTTTATACTTGCTCCATGCCCACTCCTTCTAGAACTGTCTCTGGTCCATCCTCTAATTATGTCCCCCAGAAACAGTCTCCCTAAGAAACTTGGTGACAGTCTCCTTGGTTCCCGTCCGGTTACACAGTGGGGAATCTCCCTCCTACACATTTATGTCACATAGGGGACGCCGGGACTGCTGTATATACATCACATAGGACATACCGGGGCTGCAGTACATATATCACAGGAGACATTGTGGCTGGAGCACGTACGTCACAGGAAACATTGGAGCTGGAGTACATATATCACAGGAGACATTGAGCTTGAGCATACATCACAGGAGACATTGGACTGGTGCATACATCACAGGAGATATTGGGCTGGAGCATATATCACAGGAGACATTGGCCTGGAGCATGTATCACAGGAGACATCGGGCTGGTGCACTTACGGCACAGGAGACACAGGGGCTGCTGCTTCTGTCTTCATCTGTGGGACGGGAGCACATAGTGTGCTAACTCCACTCACAAAGTACCTCCTGACTCCGCCACTGTTGGCTCATGGGGAACAGTTTTAATCAGAGACTTCGGGGCAGCTGCATTGTCTTTTGGTGTTGGAGGTTGTCTGGTGGGTGCTATTGTAGTGGAAGTTACATGAGAAATGTCTCTGAAAATGCTGATGTGAACAGAGCTTAAAATTGTCTGGGGGCAGACACAAGAAATGTCCTGAAGGTGGGGAGCACGATCCATGGTCTTTCAAGGTTTGAGATAATCATTTTTTTAGTCACTTTTCTCTTTTTTATTTGTGTTCCTTGTTGTCATTTTTTTTGCTCCAAATTCTTCAAAATTTTTTTTTCACGGGGTTTATAAATTTTGCACAAAATCAAAAAAATATTGTGGATTACATTTTTTGTGCCTTCTTCGAGCATATAGTTGCATGTTCTACGAAAATATTGCATAATTAACACAAAAATTTCAGACGTACTTAAAATCACTCCAGGAGAAGGGGAAATGGAGTACATTTGTGCAAAAAAATTGGCCGTAAGCATTTGGTAAACAAAAAATCACCCCCTGATCAGCGAACATAAAAAAAAAAGGAGAACGCCTAAAATAGACTTTAAAAGAGGTGTAAACAAAAAGGAGAGTTTGGTGCAAATCATATGTTTGAGATCTCTGTCTCGATGTGTTTAGTAGACGTAGGACTCACACGTAATGTGTGAGCCGAAGTCTGGAACTAGGTTACATGGATGTGCGGGACCCAGCAATAACGAGGATAAATCATGGTTTATGTAAATTGTTGATTTGCTGTAAATTGTGTTGCTTCTATTTCATGTATGAAGCTTCTCGGATGAGTGGTGGATTGGTCAGACGAGCGGATCAGAAGCAGAAAGTGAAAGTACAAAAAATCTCTAAGCCGACTGTGACAGTGAAACCTATGGGGGCTCATACAGGATGTAATCCGGGGAAAAGCCAACAACCTGGCGAACAACCCAAACATAAGAGAAGAAGGAAACCAAAAAGCGGTAACCAGCCCTGCAGCATTGGGTGGTGCGGAATAACAACGTGATGTAGGTCAGGACCGAATCCATTTCGTCAGGCTGAGAGTTGGGAACCAGCATTCTTAGTCTGGCCTAAACAGCTGATCAGCGGCTGTATAATGGTCACGATCATGCTGTATAATGGTCACGATCACGCTGTGTTCACATTACAGAAATATAATTTCATTCTTAGGGTCCATTTGAGAAGCGAGAATTTCAAGAAATCTCATTCCCGATTCTTGGTCTTTCTTTTAAATATTTTTATTGAAGTTTTTTCATAAAACTGGGAGGAGGAAGGGGAGGGGGAACAGAACAGGGAAGGGGGAGGGAGAAGGGTATAAGTACATAGGATGGGTGAGGGTCATAAAAAAATAGAGAACCCTTGTAACAAAGCATACCTTAATAAGTATACAATATACTTATACCACTAAGAGGTACAATAATACTAAACCTTTAAAGAGGAGATGCATGAGGGCGGTCTAGTCCAACCACTTAAGGAGGTGCATGAAAGAAATTTAAACTCGTCTAAATTTACTGTTCCAGACCTTCCACTTATTGGTGTAGACGAGAATATTATTACTGACTGCGTACCTCCATTCGATAGCATTATGTTGGTAGATTTTGTCTAGGATGTCTGAAAATTTGGGGGGTCAGGTTTCTTCCAAAAGAAAACCAAGTTATTTTTAACTACCAAAAGGATGTGTATAACTACCTGTTACAGAACCCCCCCAGCACCATCCATGACAACCAGCACAGCAGAGTCCTGCAGAGTGCAGACAGACACAGAGGCAGACACAGCCCCTGATCATGTGACCCCTGGGCAGAGGTAAACGAGATATCCCTACCTGTCTCACCGACAGATGCAATTGATCCAAGTCCAAAGAAAGCAATGCTTTTTGGGGAGTCAAGGTGAAGTTTCCTGTAAAGGAGTCAATATGACGAGAAACCTGGAGCCAGAGACGTTTTAGTTTTGGGCAACACCAAAAGATGTGGTAAAGATTCCCCTGTTGTCCGCATCCTCTCCAACATAGGGGGGAGTGGTCCTGGTTAATGTGGGAGAGTCTGATAGGCGTGAGATACCACCTGTTAAGTAGTTTGAAATAAGACTCGTGAAGAGTCATCGATATGGTAGATTTATACGTATTTTTTATGGCGATATCCCACTGCTCAACCGAGACAACAGTCCCAAAGTCGGATTCCCATCTCCTTAAATATATGTTCTTGCAAGAGAGTTCCTCTCTATTGAAAGAGGAATATATATTCCTTAAACTCCAGGTATTTTTATTAGTAAGGTTGCTTAGCAGTGAAGACACAATTTCATAGTTAAAAGATTTACCTATTAGAATTTTTTGTACCTTATCTTTCAGCATTAAGTAGGGAATCAATTCAGAGGAGGGGATATTATATTTGATTTTTAGTTCACTGAATGTGAGAAAATTAGACCCATCATAATAATAATAATCTTTATTAGTATAGTATAGTATACTCTTATAGTATAGTATAATCTTTATTACTATAGTAATATAGTATGCATGCAATTTAGGCAGGCTTGTACCTCCTCTGCTTTTATGCTTATATAAAATTTCTGACGACACCCTAGGCCCCCTGTCGTTCCATACAAATGATTTTAGTAGGCTTTGTAAATTTTGTATGGATTGAAATGGAAGAGTGGTCGGTAGCGTACGAAAAAAATAGATAATTTTGGGCAGAATGATGGATTTCACAACCATCACCCTACCAAACATAGAGAGTTCAGTTTGCCTGAAAAAGGAAATGTCCTGAGACAGTTGCAAGGATCACATTTAGGTTTGCTTTGACAGTTGCTTGGATAGAACTAGCCAAAGTGATCCCAAGATAGACTATACCTGTTTCTTCCCAGGCAAATTTAGTACTTCTCTTTAGCTCTTCGATTTCCGTTTTTGTCATGTTGAGGGTCAAGAATTTCGACTTGTGAGAGTTAATCTTGAAATAACAGGCCCTTGAAAACATTTCCAGGTCTGCAGCAAGTGCTCTGATGGAATTCAAGGGGTCCAGTATGGTCAAAAAGAGGTCATCGGCAAATAGTCCAATTTTAAAACGACGGGAGGGGAAATCAAATCCTGCAATATTTTTATTAGATCTGATCTTTTCCGCCAGTGGCTCCATCGCTAATGCAAAGAGCAGGGGTGACAGGGGGCACCCCTGTCTTGTTCCGTTCGAAATGGGGGACGAGTTTGAGAGGCTATTATTGGCATAGATTTTAGCGCTGGGAGCAGAGTATAACGCAAAGACCGATGACAGGAATCCTTGGCTAAAACCAAATTTAGTTAAAGTTGCTTCCAAGACCAATTCAACCTGTCAAAGGCCTTTTCCGCATCCAACGCCAGAAATGCCTATCTACTATTGGACAGATTTGCCCTGGTAATTAAATTCAAAACTCTCCTCGTTCCATCCGCCGCCTGAAGGCCCTCGACAAAGCCAATCTGGTCATCGGAAAGCAAACGAGGGAGTATATTTTTCAACCTTTCGGCCAGTAATTTAGAATAAATTTTAATGTTGTTGTTTCTAAGCGGTATTGGCCTGTAATTTTGCATCTTCTACGGGTCCCCCCCTGCTTTTGGAATCAGAACAATTACGGCTTCCAGCATCTCTTTTGGGAAGGAGCCCCGAGAAGATGCTGCATTAAATACTGAGACCATATATGGAATCAAGGCTTTAGAAAAGGTCCTGAAATATTCGGAGGAGAAGACATCCGGACCCGGGGATTTCTGGGTCTTTAATTTATTAATAACGGCCAATAATTATTTTTCCAAGAAGGGGCTATCAATTTGTTCCAGGTCTGATTGTGTCAACCTGGGAAGGTTGATATCCGCTAGAAAGTTATTAATAGATTTGTGGTTTACCACAGGGGCATCAGGGTCATCTTTAAGATTGTACAGATGCTGGTAAAATTCTGTGAATGATTTAGTGATATCCTTAGGGTGTTTTTGTGAGTTCATTTTCCCCTTCACTACTGAGGCCCGATGAACTCCCTCTTCTGGTAAAGAAACGTAGTGAGCCTGATTATCAAACATCTGAGCCCAATGATGATGACTGGCTGAGTGGAGTTACTGACTGGATATAAGGCCGCCGACACCCTTCTGCCCTGCGGGTGATTTCTCTGTGGGATCCTTGGAGACTAGTCTGAATTCCTGCTCATCTAAAGCTAAGTTTTCTGCTCTGCCTTTTGCATTTTTGCTTTGCCTTTGTTTTGCTTTGTTTTTCTGGATTTCTGCCATTCCCTGCTGGGGTGAGCTGAATTCCTTTAGCTCTGTCTTCAGAAAGTACCTGAGTGCTGATATAGCTTTTGAAGCCTAGCTGCTTCATGGTCTTTTTTCCATATCAGCTTGTTGGCTTATGTCTTTTATAGGGTTTTTGCAGATTGCAGACAGCAACCTTCCTTTCCTGTCCTGTTTAGTTAGTTTTGGGCCCCATCGTTTGCTCAGCCTATCTTTCTGTCTGTGTGAGTGTTTTTTCATCTTGCTTCACCGTCATTATATGTTGGGGGCTGCCTTTTGCAGACCCCAATCTGCTCTGGGGCAGTTTAGATTTCCTTTTCTGTCTTTAGGCTATCTAGCTCTCCGGCTGTGATCGAGGGGTCTAGGGCACCGTAGGAACCCCCCACGGCTACTGCTAGTTGTGTTGATAGGTTCAGGGGTCTGCAATCTGATAGTTGCCAACTTCTCTGGTTTTCTGGACTTAGCTTCTATTTTTGTGTTTGCCTCCTACGGTGACTCTTTCATAACAGAATCACCCGCCATACCGCAGATCCTAGGGTACTCAGTAGCAGGAAAGAATTGTAAAAAAAAAAAAAAAAAGGTGTATATTTTTTCCTCTATACCTCTGAGGCCATAGGGGTAATTTTTTTTTCTCTCAATGGAAATAAAGCAATTGTCTGATCGTGTGGAGCAGCTCGCTGCGGAAGTGCGGGGAATTTCCGCCTATCTTGCTCATTCACATGCTGCTGAACCAAAGATTCCTACACCTGATGTATTTTTTGGGGATCGGTCTAAATATTTGAATTTCAAAAATAATTGTAAATTATTTTTTGCCTTGAAGCCTAACTCGTCAGGGAGCTCCGCGCAGCAGGTTAAAATTGTCATCTCTTTGCTGCGTGGCGATCCCCAGGATTGGGCGTTTTCTTTGAAACCAGATGATCCTATTCTGACTAATGTGAATGCATTTTTTCAAGCCTTAGGGTTGTTGTATGACGAACCTAATGCCATTGATCAGGCTGAAAAGACCCTGCTGGCATTGAACCAGGGTCGAGATTCTGCAGAATTGTACAGTCAAAAATTCCAAGAGTGGGCGGTACTTACTACCTGGAATGATAATGCCTTGGCTGCTCTCTTTCGGAAGGGTTTGTCAGAAGCCGTAAAAGATACTATGGTGGGATTTCCTGTTCCCTCTGGTCTTGACGATTCTATGTCATTAGCCATTCAGGTTGATCGGCGTTTGCGCGAACGCAAAACTGCACGAGAGGTGTTGCTACCTGTTGAACAAATGTCTGAACCTATGCAATGTGATAGAGTTTTGTCCAGAGAGCAGCGTCAGGAGTTCAGAAGGCGTAATAAGTTGTGTTTTTTCTGTGGAGATGCCTCGCATATTATTTCTGCCTGTCCTAAATGAGAGAAACGCTTTGCACACGCGTTTTCTGTTGGTGGTGTTCAACCTAAGTTTCTTCTGGCTATTACTCTGATCTTCTCCCTGTCCACATTTTCCGCCAAGGCTTTTGTGGATTCGGGAGCAGCTCTAAACCTAATGGACTTGGATTTTGCTAAACGTTGTGAATTTCCGATGACACCTCTGCAGACTCCTATCCCTTTGAGGGGGATTGATGCTACTCCTTTGGCGAAAAATAAACCTCAGTTTTGGACCCAGGTGGTGATGTGGGTCGCCCCAGACCATCAAGAAAATTGCAGATTTTTGGTGTTGCATAATCTGCATGATACCATTGTTCTGGGGTTTCCCTGGTTACAAATTCATAATACAGTTTTGGATTGGAAATCTGTGTCTGTGGTGAGCTGGGGTTGTCGGTGTGCCTTTAGTGAGGCTCCGGTGTTTTCCACCTCTCCTCAGTCGCATGATGTTCCTGATTATTTGGCGGACTTTTATGATGTATTTAGTGAGAATGAGTCTGCGTCTCTGCCTCCTCATAGGAGTTATGACTGTGCAATTGAACTGAGCCCGGGGTGTAAATTTCCCAAGGGCCGGCTCTTCAATTTATCTGTACCCGAGCACGAGGCTATGCGATTCTATATTAAGGAGGCGTTGGAGAAGGGTCACATTAGACCATCCTCGTCACCCTTAGGTGCCGGGTTTTTTTTTGTAGCCAAAAAGGATGGTTCATTAAGACCTTGTATTGATTATCGTGCCCTCATCAAAATTACTGTTAAATATCTGTATCCGTTACCCCTGATTTCGGATCTATTTTCTAGAGTTAAAGGTGCTTGCTGGTTTACCAAGCTTGACCTCAGGGGGGCGTATAATCTTATTCGCATTAAGCATGGGGATGAGTGGAAGACGGCGTTTAATACTCCGGAGGGACATTTTGAGTACCTGGTGATGCCTTTTGGCCTCACTAATGCCCCTTCTGTCTTCCAGTGCTTCATGAACGATATTTTCCGAGATTTTGTCGATAAATTTTTGATTATCTATCTGGATGATATTTTGATCTTCTCCAAGGATTGGGATTCTCATGTGGAACATGTTCGGACTGTGTTCCGGATCTTGAGGGAGAATTCCCTGTATGTCAAAGGATCGAAATGCCTTTTTGGAGTACAGAGGATTTCTTTTTTGGGATTTATTTTGTCTCCGTCAACTATTGAAATGGACCCGACCAAGGTACAGGCCATTTACGATTGGGTTCAGCCCACTTCTTTGAAGGCCCTCCAGAAGTTTTTGGGTTTTGCTAATTTTTATCGGAAATTTATAGCAAAATTTTCTAGTATTGCCAAGCCATTGACTGATTTGATTAAGAAGGGTGCTGATGTGTTAAATTGGTCTCCGGAGGCTGTTTCTTCCTTTCAGGAGCTGAAGCGAAGATTCACCTCCGCCCCGGTTTTGCGGCAACCTGATGTCTCACTTCCGTTCCAGGTAGAGGTGGATGCTTCTGAGATTGGTGCAGGAGCTGTTTTGTCCCAAAAGGATCCTGTAACATCTAAAATGAATCCCTGTGCCTTCTTTTCCCGAAAGTTCTCTCCATCTGAACGTAAGTATGATGTGGGGAATCGGGAACTGTTGGCCATGAAATGGGCATTTGAGGAGTGGAGACATTGGTTGGAGGGAGCTACACATCAAGTCGTGGTCCTCACTGACCACAAGAATTTGATTTACCTAGAGTCGGCTAAGCGCTTGAACCCTAGACAGGCTAGGTGGGCCTTGTTTTTTACACGTTTTGATTTTGTGGTTTCTTTTCTTCCTGGAACTAAGAATGTCAAGGCAGCCGCCCTCTCTAGGAGCTTCTTTGCTGATTCTCCTGTGGTGACCAAGCCTGCTACCATCTTAGGCGAAGGGGTAGTTCTTTCTGCCATCTCGCCCGATTTGAGACGTGCTTTGGAGGAGTTCCAGGAGGACAAACCTGAGCGTTGTCCCAGTGGAAAGTTGTATGTTCCTGACCAGTGGAAGAAGAGAGTGATGTCTGAAGTTCATTGCTCTGCTTTGGCTGGTCATCCAGGTATTTTTGGTACTAGAGATCTGGTGAGTCAGTCTTTTTGGTGGCCCTCCTTGTCTCGTGATGTCAGGAATTTTGTGCAGTCCTGTGGGACTTGCTCCCGATCTAAATCGTGTTCTCGCTCTAGTGGGTTGTTGATGCCTTTGCCTGTCCCCAAGAGGCCATGGACCCATATTTCAATGGATTTCATCTCTGATATGCCTGTCTCTCAAAGGATGACTGCTATTTGGGTGATTTGTGATAGGTTCTCTAAGATGGTTCATCTTGTACCACTCCCTAAGTTGCCGTCCTCCTCTGAGTTGGTGCCCCTGTTTTTGCAACAGGTGGTTCGTTTGCACGGGATTCCTGAGAGCATTGTATCTGACAGAGGAGTTCAGTTTGTGTCTAGATTTTGGAGAACTTTCTGTTCCAAGCTGGGAATTCAGTTGTCCTTCTCCTCTGCTTTTCACCCTCAGACCAATGGGCAGACAGAGAGAACAAACCAGACCTTGGAGTCATATTTGAGATGTTTTATTTCCACTGATCAGGATGATTGGGTTTCATTTTTGCCCTTGGCCGAATTTGCTTTAAATAATAGAGCTAGTTCTGCCACTTTGATGTCACCTTTTTTTTGTAACTTTGGGTTTCATCCTCGATTTTCTTCAGGGCAGGTGGAGCCCTCTGCCTGCCCAGGTGTTGACACTGTGGTGGAGAGAATGCACCAGATCTGGGACCAAGTGGTGGATAAGTTATCTCTCTCCCAGGAAAAGGCCCAGCGGTTTTCCAACCGACATAGGAGCATCGGTCCCCAGTTTAAGGTTGGTGATATGGTGTGGTTATCATCAAAAAATATTGCTATGAAGGTGGCTTCTCCTAAGTTTAAGCCTAGATTTATTGGACCTTACAAGATTTTGGAGATTATTAATCCGGTCTCTTTTCGTTTGGCTCTTCCTGTTACTTTTAAAATCCATAATGTGTTCCATAAGTCTTTGTTGAAGAGGTTTGTTGAACCTGTTGTTCTGGGGGTGGCACCTCCAGACCCTGTATTGGTCGAAGGTAACATGGAATATGAGGTAGAGAAAATACTGGATTCCCGTCTGGCTAGACGGAGACTCCAGTATTTGGTTAAGTGGAAGGGTTATGGTCAGGAGGATAATTCCTGGGTCTCTGCCTCTGATATTCATGCCAAAAGATTGGTGCGTGCCTTTCATCGGGCTCACCCTGATCGCCCTGGTGGCGTGGTTGAGGGTTCGGTGACCCCTCCTCAAGGGGGAGGTACTGTTGTGAGTTCATTTTCCCCTTCACTACTGAGGCCCAATGAACTCCCTCTTCTGGTAAAGAAGAATGTAGATGTATCTACCCCTGAAGAAGCGTTACGCTTCGAAACGCGTAGGGATTAAAGGGTTAACTTTTTTAACCTTGTGTGGTTATTGAATTCGTCTGGCAGCGCACTCAAAGTCCAAGAATTTATTCCTTATTGAATTGTGGTAAAGAAAGGTAGTGAGCCTGATTATCAAACATCTGAGCCCAATGATGATGACTGGCTGAGTGGAGTTACTGACTGGATATAAGGCCGCCGACGCCCTTCTGCCCTGCGGGTGATTTCTCTGTGGGATCCTTGGAGACCAGTCTGAATTCCTGCTCATCTAAAGCTAAGTTTTCTGCTCTGCCTTTTGCATTTTTGCTTTGCCTTTGTTTTGCTTTGTTTTTCTGGATTTCTGCCATTCCCTGCTGGGGTGAGCTGAATTCCTTTAGCTCTGTCTTCAGAAAGTACCTGAGTGCTGATATAGCTTTTGAAGCCTAGCTGCTTCAGGGTCTTTTTTCCATATCAGCTTGTTGGCTTATGTCTTTTATAGGGTTTTTGCAGATTGCAGACAGCAACCTTCCTTTCCTGTCCTGTTTAGTTAGTTTTGGGCCCCATCGTTTGCTCAGCCTATCTTTCTGTCTGTGTGAGTGTTTTTTCATCTTGCTTCACCGTCATTATATGTTGGGGGCTGCCTTTTGCTTTGGGGTCTGCTCTGGGGCAGTTTAGATTTCCTTTTCTGTCTTTAGGCTATCTAGCTCTCCGGCTGTGATCGAGGGGTCTAGGGCACCGTAGGAACCCCCCACGGCTACTGCTAGTTGTGTTGATAGGTTCAGGGGTCTGCAATCTGATAGTTGCCAACTTCTCTGGTTTTCTGGACGTAGCTTCTATTTTTGTGTCTGCCTCCTACGGTGACTCATTCATAACAGGGTGTGTTTTGGTTTCGCCCGAAAGGGACACTATCCTGTTGATCCTTCTATTAACTCTTTCCCTTTTCAGTTTTGCCATCATGTATCTGGTGCGTCTGTTCAATGATGTGTAAGTCTTAAATTTTGAAGCGTTGATCACCGCCTCAAATTCCTGGCTAATTTCGAGTCTTAGACTTTGTTTCAATTTTAGAATTTCCCCTTGAAGGAAAGGGGAGGGACATGTCAAATTGTTTTGCCGTTCCTCTCTCTCATTGATCTGTTTTTGTAATGTGACAATTTTTTCTCTGTTTCTCTTTTTATAACTGGAGGAAATCTGGATGAGAGCTCCCCTTAGTACAGCCTTGTGGGCGTTCCATAATGTGAATATATCAGTTTCGTCTGATTGGTTTTCATTAAAGAAGTTGGCAATATGATTTTCAATCTCTTGTCTAAATTCAGGTATTTTAAAGAGTGATGAGTTGATTTTCCAGAGACGGGTATCATAAGGGGATGGGCCTAGTGAGAATTGTGCTAAGACCGGGGAATGATCAGATAAGGATTTATTCAAGATTCTAATAATTTGGAACTTCGTTAATGTGAAAATATTTGTAAGAATCAGGTCAATTCTTGAGGATGTCATGTGGACATCCGAATAATGAGTGTATTCCCTTGAAGATGCGTTAAAGCAGCGAAATGTGTCATAATATTCATTTTGAATAAGTCAATTTTTTAATACTGGGGCCTTATGCCTGACTGATGAGGAAGAATCCAGGCTCCTATCAGGGATTATATTAAAATCTCCAACCAGGATAAGGTCTCCGGACTTTGTTTTGTTAATTTTCTTTTGGAGTTTATTCAGGAAAGAAACTTGTCTTCTATTAGGAACATACAGTAGGTGTTCACTACAGTGCAGAGCCTATTATTGAGGAGACAGACAAGAATGTGTTATCTCCCCAAGGAATCCGTGGTCTCGCTGATCAGTTGGAATGGGACATCGCCACTTACCAGGGTAATGACTCCAGCTTTCTTTGATGGACCTAAGGACTTGAATTGATGAGGGTAGTTTTTATGCTGGAAATGACAAAAAATATCAGAGTGAATGTGATTGATATCTTTCCATATTGTGAATCTCTTATGGGGCCTATTAAGGCCCCTAACATTATAAGATAAAATCTTCATAACACTCCTGAAAAGGAAACCGAAGGTTAACAACTAAAAAACAGGAAACAGATAGACAAACTTGCCTGTTAAAGTTAAACGTAGAAGAACAAAGAAAATGGAGAGCTATCTTAACTAGATGTGTATTTCCTGAAGGAAGTACAGATAGTGCTTTGAAATGGTGCCCGGGCTGCCCCTTTAAGAGAGACTTGCCTGCTGCCCCTGCTAGACTTTCAACCCAGGATCCGTTTTAACTGTGGGTGCCTCTCAGGGGCCACTTTGACCTGTGTGGCCACTCAGGGTCTGATTTGGTGGGTGGGGCCCCTCAGGATCTGATTCGGTGGCCTGGGCTCCTCAGGGCTTGAATTGGTGTACAGGATCCCTCAGGGTCCGATTTTGTGGCCGGGGCCCCTCAGGGTCCGATTTGGTGGGCAGGGCCAGTCTGGGTCCGATTTGGTGGGTTGGGCACCTCTGGGTCCGATTTTGTGGGTGGAGCCCCTTAGGGTCTGATTTTGTGGGCGGAGCCACTCTCGGTCCGATTTGGTGGGTGGGGCCCCTCAGTTTCTGATTTGGTGGGCGGGGCCCCTCAGGGTCCGATTTGGTGGGTGGGGCCACTCTGGGCTTGATTTGGTTGACGGGGCCCCTCAGGATCCGATTTGGTGGGTGGGGCCCCTCAGGGTCCGATTTGGTGGGCAGGGCCACTCTGGGTCCGATTTGGAGGCCTGGGTGGCTCAGCCTCCGATTTGTAGGCCAGGGTCGATCAGATTTGCATTTGTGCTGTGGGTTTCACTTTAAGAGCTGAAATTATCTGGCAGAAACTGTGTCCTGGGGGGGTCATGTGAAGTTCGTAGGCGTTGGCATAGTAACTGGGTCTGCCTGCGCATATCAATGAGCTTAACTGCCATTTGAATCGCCTCAGGGCATGTTTTCCCTGTGGCAACATTTTCCCATTGAAATGCATTGAGACAGTGCATTCCAATGACGGGAAAAAACATTTTCAAACGCAAATTGCGCAAAAACTACAAATCTGATTGACACGAAAAAGACCGTACTTAGCACACCACTCGTGGACGCTGGCTTCGAAACGACGCCTCAACGGAGTCTGTGCGTGTAGCGGTTCGGGCCGCATTAATTGCGGAAATCTACTGAATAAGAAGAAGTTAGCAGCGTTCGGATTACAATATAGTGCTTTTTCAAGCACTATATAAAAAAAAAATAAGGTAGCAAAAGTTCTCCTGGCGGACTTCAATACAGCTGAAGTCTCACCTTAATTTGGGGACAAAAATTACAAATATGTGGCCGAGATCCCGGAGGGACATCATATGTTTAGAGGAATATTGAATCAAACTAGAGAGGCTTACAGGACAAAAGGTAATTATAGAGGAAAGAATATATTACATCAATATTCTTAATCTCTGTCCATGAATGCTGGTTCCTCTCTGAGAAAAGCCAGGAACCGGTGGCCCACCTGAGGGGTGTTGATTATGTGACTCTTCTCATTGTACCAAATATTCAATTTAGTGGGAAAGCCCCACCTGTAGGGTACTTTGATTTCTCTGAGTTTTGTGGTAATATCTTTGAAAGACTTGCGGGCGTCCATCGTTGCTTTAGAAAAATCGGAATAGACCTTTATATTTCCATGAGGTTCTGGAAAGGATCCCCTTTCTCTATTAGCCCTCAGTATTTTCTCTTTGGTGCCAAAAAATATGGACTCTGAGAACGGTGTCCCTAGGTCTGTCTTGAGAAATTCCCTGGGGATGAGGAAGACAGTGGATACGGTCAATATTTAACTCAAGATCTGTTAAGTTAGGGACCAGTTTCTTGAATAAGTTGTTTGTGTACCCTGAAAGACTATCTGGTGAGATGGATTCCGGAATACCCCTTAATTTCAAATTATTTCATCTATTTCGGTCCTCGAGATCGGTTAATTTATTTTTTAGAAGTAAGACCTCCTCCTGAAGGTCCGAATTCTGTTTAGAGAGGAATCTAGTGTCTTCTTCTACTGTATTTAGCCTTTTGTTATGTTTTTCAAATTTTTGGTTAAAAGTGTTACACGTTTCCTGCAGGGTCCTGGTTTGTGTTTCGAACCCTATTTTCATAGCGTCACTGAAAGATTTGAAAACACCTGCTAGAAAACCTTCCGTAACTTTTTTACTGGAACCAAGATATTGGTCCAGATCAAGGGTGTCATGATCCATGCTGGATCATGTCAGATAAAAGCACTGGTAACCTTTTTTTCTTCTGTAGCTAAGCTTTGTGCTTAGAGATAGTTTTGCCCCCGGTGGCCAGTATGGTCATTGCACTGGTGTTTTTACTTCTAGTTTGCCCCTGGTGGTGGTTAGTGTAATTGCACGGGAATCACTAACAGGTGTTTTTGCTCAATAAAGGTGTGTCAGTTGTGCTCACTCACGTTGGTGATATTATAATTGGTTCTCCTACCAGCCTGGGTGAAGGAAGGAGCTGGAGGAGAGTCCAGGGAAGCTCAGTCAGAGTCCTGGAGTGGCAACTATGGTGTTAGCGAGGAGTTCGTGTAAAGCATGGTGGAGTGGCAGCTATGGTGTCAGTGAAGAATTCTTGCAAAGCTTGGTGGAGTGGCAGCTATGGTGTAGAGCTGCACTCAGTTTGCTGGACTCTGTTACTGGAAAGCTGCACTCAGGTGCTGGACTCGGTTGCTGGACAGTTGCACTCAGGTGCTGGACTCTGTAGCTGGACAGCTGCACTCAGGTGCTGGACTCTGTTGCTCCAAGGCGGCACTCAGTGCTGGACGCTGTTGCTGTAAAGCTGCACCCAGGTGTTGGACACGGTCGGAGGAAGATGCACTCAGGTGTTGGACTCTGTTGCTGGGAGCTTTAGCAACAGAGCAAAGCTAAGTGTTTCCCTGTTTGTCACTTTTCCTCATGTTGGTGTTAGTACAGCGGTGGGGACAGTGCCTGCACCACCCAGCTCCCTGCTAAGGAATAGGTGTAGGGTGTGCTAGGGTGACAGGTATCCTGGTCGGCGTCAGGTGAGGAGCCTGTATAGGGAACGTTAGGAGTGTTAGGGACCCTGACTCAGGGGAGTGCAGGAGGTCTCCACGTCCCCCTTTCCCTATCGCAGGGCCCACCGTTGTAACTGTTTCCCTTTCCCCTTTGTCTTGTTGTATTAGTTACCGGCCTGCAGGCCGTGTCACACAGGACATTTACACGTGCCACGTCCTGTTTCAGCTACCTGCCTGCGGGCCGTGTCACACAGGACGGGGCACGTGACAAAGGGAAGGGGTGCCACCTCCATTACTGGTGTCACAATTTCATGTGTTCTTTTAACCCTGTGTCTCTCTGGACTATTGTTGGGGGAATAATCATCAGAAAAACTGTCAGATTCCTCAGTGCAAGAATGAGATTTGCTCTCACGGTCATTAGGACCTTTTCTTTTGGCCGAGGTAGTGGTGTCCATCCCCTCTAAAGGAGGATGAGTCTTATTTGAAGGATTGGGTGCACCTTTAGAGGTTCCCTTAGAAGAGGGCAAGTTAGTTTGAGATTTTGACACTGAGTTTTTTAAACCAGAGCTAATTCCTTTTTTAGTAGTTTTATTATAGGTTGGAATCTGTGATTGTTTTAGAAAGGAAGACCTCGACTCATCTCCTTTTAGTGGGGATCTCGACTTGCCCGGGCTTAATAAGCTAGGGAAGTCTTCATATGACTGTGAAAGTGCTCCCATGTGGGACAGAGAATTTTTTTGAGACTTAGTATTGTTTCTCGGCTTTGCAGCGGCCATTTTGTACAAGTACCTCTATGGCAAGATTTGTGTGAAAATATTCGAGAATTAAGTGAAGCACTAGATTTCAGTTTTAAGAAATAGACTCAATGGGATATGGCGTAGGTATTACGAGAATTCAGGAATATACAAGAAGCATGTAGATTATGTATGAGACTTCAAAATATATATGAGAATTAATCAAAATTATCAGACAAAATGAGATATTAAAGTCTACCAGTAATAAACTCTTAGAATATCCATCAACAAGAGTAGTGTGGCAAGATAGTTGTTACGATTGCTGTTACAGGGGCGATGAGGAACAACCCGGAAGTGGACCCTCTGGGTCACAGCTCCAGAGCCCCCGAGGGCGAGCGGCCCAGATGTGGCCACCCCCTATACAGGGAGTGATAGGGGCAGGCCCATGGAGGGTAGAACCGTGATGGCCGGAACCAAAGGGGTGACTGGGGTACGCCTGGAGAGGATACACAGGGAATCAGGGCTGATGCAGAGAAGGACCTGGAATAACGGAGAAGGGGCTGCGAGACAGACTCAGCGGATGGCACAGGCGGGAGGCTGCAATAGAGAGGGACAATGGATAAGGCACAGACTGGGAGACAAGGCAGGAGACAAGCGGACAGAGGCAGACACAGGAGACAACGGAGGCAAGGGCAGGCAGAAGAGACAGAGCGAGAGCCGACAGGGAGAGCGCAGGCAAGGCGCAGACAAGAGGCACGGCCTGAGACACAGTGAACGCTGCAGGAGACAGCATCACCGAAGTCGACAGTCAGGCACCTTACCTGACTAGACACAGATCCTAAATAGCATTTTGGGGGCGGCGCCACCGCGTCATCACTCCCAGGAGGCAGAGCGCCGGGATCCCCACAGTGCGCAGGTGCCCGACGCCGAGGAACACGGAAGCCGGGTGCAGGGACGCGCCGGGGCACAGGGACGCGCCGGGAGGAGAGCGCAGCAGCCGGGACCGTGACAATACCCCCCCTTACTCCCCTGCCTCCTAATGTTGATGAGAAATCGTTTCATAATAAGAGGAGCATTAATATACTCCTGGGGTTCCCAAGATCTCTCCTCCGGGCCGAAACCCTTCCAATCAACCAAAAATAAAGTTTTTCCTATGACTGTCTTCATGGCTAAAATGTCCTGCACCTCAAAAATGTTATCTGAACTACAAGGTTGGGAAGTCTGAGCTGACGCAGAGTGAAAATGATTGAATACTGCAGGCTTGAGGAGGGATACATGAAAGGTATTGGGAACTTTCAGAGAGGGGGGCAATTTCAACTTATAGGCGACGTCGTCGATACGACTCAGGATCTCAAAGGGACCAATGTATCGTGGACCTAACTTATAGGAAGGAATTTTTAACCTGATATGCCGTGAGGATAACCAAACCCTATCTCCAGGTTTATACGGGGGAGCGTCCAACCGTTTTTTGTCGGCGTACCTCTCATCCTGAGGCTGGCTATTTCGAGGGCAACTTTAGTCTCCCTCCAAATCTGAGAAAAGTCTGTGGACAAGGAGTCCGCTGCCGGTACACCCGAGGCAGGGGAAACAGGAAGAGGAATGCCGGGGTGTTGGCCAAAAACCACAAAAAAAGGAGACTTGGAGGAGGCCTTGCTGGGATGGTTGTTATAGGCGAATTCTGCCCTAGGAAGCAGAGAGACCCAGTCGTCTTGGTGAGCATTGGTGAAATGCCGAAGGTATGACGTGAGAACCTGGTTGACTCGTTCCACTTGACCATTAGACTAGGGGTGATAGGCGGAGGAGAAATCCAGAGTTATCTTTAACAATTCGAAGAGTGCTCGCCAAACACGAGAGGTAAATTGAACTCCCTGATCCGAGACGATATGCTGAGGAAACCCATGGAGGCGGAAAACGTGGAGTAGGAAGATCTTCGCCAACTCGGGAGCAGTAGGCAGGCTAGGCAGAGCTATAAAGTGGGCCATTTTGGAAAATCGATCCATGACCACTAATATCACCGTACATCTGGAAGACGGAGGCAAATCTGTGACGAAATCCATAGCAACATTCGTCCAAGGTTTGGCAGGCACCAGTAATGGATGCAAGAAACCCGAAGGAGGATGTCGAGGGACTTTATTTCGGGCGCAGGAAGGACAAGAGGCGATGAAATCCAAGACGTCTTTGCGAAGGGAAGGACACCAATAATGACGGGAGAAGAGAGAGAGCGTCTTTTTAACTCCTGCATGTCCAGAGAACTTAGACGAATGGCTCCAACGTAGAACCTTCAGTCTGTCTTTACTTCGAACAAGGGTTTCACCGGACGGTGGGGACACTATGTTCAGTGGAGCCACAGTAAGGATTTTGGCAGGGTTGATGAGATGTGCAGGACCCTCCTCCTTATCCACTGATAAGAATGACCGTGATGGGGCATCGGCCTTGATGTTCTTGTCCCCGGGCCGGAAGTGGAGTTCGAAGTCAAAATGTTCGAAGAACAGTGACCATCTGGCCTGCCGAGGATTAAGCCTTTGAGCGGACTGAAGGTAAGCCAAATTCTTGTGATCCGTGAAGATGGTGAACGGATGGATGGCTCCTTCGAGCAGATGACGCCATTCCTCGAGAGCCAACTTTATGGCCAACAGTTCTCTATCTCCAATTGCATAGTTTCGTTCAAGAGCGGAGAAAGCTTTAGAAAAGAACCCGCAGGTGAGAGTACGGCTAGAAGAAGACTTTTGCATCAGAACAGCTCCAGCTCCCACTGAGGATGCGTCGACTTCGAGAATAAACGGCCTGTTGGTATCCGGGCGATGGAGTACAGGAGATTTCGCAAATTCTTGTTTCAAAGCTTCAAAAGCATCTTGCGCATCAGGAGGCCAGAGGTTGGGATTGACTCCTTTGCGGACAAGAGCGGAAATAGGTTTAGTCAAAGACGAGAAGTGGGGAATAAATTGCTTATAATAATTGGCAAACCCCAAAAAATGTTGAATTGCCTTTACACCAAGAGGATGTGGCCAACTGAGAACTGCAGAGACTTTCTCAGGGTCCATCTCCAACCCCGAGCTCGAGACGACGTAACCAAGAAAAGGCAACGAAGTCTGCTCAAAAGTGCACTTCTCCAACTTAGCAAAAAGGTGGTTTTCTCTGAGACGTTGGAGAACTTGGCGAACATCTCGACGATGTGTGGCTAGATCGGGGGAGTAGACCAAGATATCGTCCAGGTAGACCACGACACAAGAGTAGAGGAGGTCTCGAAAGATGTTGTTAACGAGTTCCTGGAACATTGCAGGGGCGTTGCAGAGACCAAACAGCATAACCAAATATTCATAGTGCCCATCTCGCGTATTGAACGCGGTCTTCCACTCATCCCCTGAGCGTATGCAAACGAGGTTGTAGGCTGCTCGTAAATCGAGCTTGGTGAACACTCGTGCTCCCCTCAGGCGATCAAAGAGCTCAGAGATGAGCGGCAGGGGGTATTTGTTCTTGATCGTGATGCGATTCAAGCCACGGTAGTCGATGTACGGACGCAGAGACCCATCCTTCTTTTTCACAAAAAAGGAGCAGGGGACGAAGACTTCCGAATAAATCCTCTGGCCAGGTTGTCTTGAATGTATTCAGACATGGCTTGAGTCTCTGCCGAGGAGAGGGGATAAATTCTACCACGAGGAAGAGTGGTACCTGGAACAAGCTCGATGGGACAGTCGTAGGGACGGTGCGGAGGAAGAGTCTCAGCTTCTCTCTTGTGGAAGACATCCAAAAAAGCAGTGTAGGCCAACGGCAACCCGGCGGGAACAGGGGAAGGAGAGGGGTTACCTACGGGATGCACCGACAGCAGACACTGAGCCCGACAGGACTCCCCCCAGCGCAAGACGTTGCCAGTATGCCAATCCAACGTGGGTTCGTGGAGCCGCAGCCAAGGGAGACCGAGGAGGATAGGATGGGAGATCCCTGCTAAGACAAAAAATGTAGCTTTCGCCCTGTGCAGGGCCCCTATCTGCAATTCTACCTCTAGATTAACATGAGTAACGGCCTCCTGTAGGGGTCGGCCATCAACGGACGCAAGAACCTGGGGGTTCTCCAAGACCCTCACAGGGACTGAAAGTTTATTAACTTCCTCAAGTCTAATAACATTTCTGGCGGCGCCCGAGTCCACATAGGCCATTAGAGAAGCTCGCTTCCCACCAACATGCAAGAGGACAGATAAAGTGAGGGGTTGAGAGGTATCACATATGCCTAGGGAGGCCTCTCTTACCTGGCCTAGGCGGAGAAGTTTTCCGGATGCTCTGGACAAGATCGGAGTAGGTGGGAGTTGCTGCCGCAATAGAAACAAAGGCCCTGGAGACTTCTCTCCCTATGACGCTGGTCAGAGAGCTTAAGGCGGTCCACCTGCATGAGTTTAGGCACAGAAGCAGGAGCGGGGGTCCTCGGTCGGGGACTGGGCGGTCTGCGAACTGAAGGTATAGGACGGGGAACCCTTCTCTCCCGGGCTCGTTCCTGGAACCGGAGATCAATCCGCGTGGCCAGGGAAATCAGATCTTCCAGAGCTGTGGGGGTGTCACGACCAGCCAGCTCGTCCTTAATACGACCCGAGAGGCCTCGCCAAAAGGCGCCCACCAGCGCCTCGTTATTCCAGCCTAAATCAGAGGACAAGGTCCTAAACTGTATGGTGTACTGGCCCACAGTCTGAGAACCTTGGCGAAGGTTGAACAGTGCCTCAGTGGTGGAGGCAAGACGGCCTGGTTCGTCAAAAACTCGCCAAAAAGTGTCCAAAAATATGGATAGCTGGGTGACCGCAGGGTCGTCATGCTCCCAGAGGGGATTGACCCAAGCCAAGGCATCCCCCTCCAAATGGGAGATGATGAAGGCCACTTTGGCTCGGTCTGTTGGATACTGCTGGGGCAGTAGTTCAAAATGGAGACGGCACTGGTTTAAAAAACCCCTGCATAATTTGGCATCACCGCTATACCGAGGTGGCTTGGCTAGCCGCGGAGGTGGGTGAGAAACTGGAGCTGGG
Source organism: Dendrobates tinctorius (assembly GCF_039654945.1). Classification (NCBI taxonomy): domain Eukaryota; kingdom Metazoa; phylum Chordata; class Amphibia; order Anura; family Dendrobatidae; genus Dendrobates; species Dendrobates tinctorius. Next base: position 4,470,387 of record NW_027361819.1, read on the forward strand.
GAGGAGGCAGAGGCAGCTGACTGCAGGGAAAGTAATCGGGCGTCCACAGACGCCATGTAACTAAGGATATGGGTCTGAGTATCACGCTGCTGAGCTAATTCTTGTTGTAAGCCCACCAGCTGGGCGGCGCTACCAGGATCAGAGGATTGGAGAGCGGACAGACGCGAGTCCATGGTTTTCATAAAGGACATAATGCGCGTCTGATTCTCCCGAAGGAAAACTAATTCTTTTTGCGCAGCCGAGGCTCCAGGGCCTGACTGTACTGTTACGATTGCTGTTACAGGGGCGATGAGGAACAACCCGGAAGTGGACCCTCTGGGTCACGGCTCCAGAGCCCCCGAGGGCGAGCGGCCCAGGTGTGGCCACCCCCTATACAGGGAGTGTTAGGGGCAGGTCCACGGAGGGTAGAACCGTGACGGCCGGAACCAAAGGGGTGACTGTGGTACGCCTGGAGAGGATACACAGGGAATCAGTGCTGATGCAGAGAAGGACCTGGAATAACGGAGAAGGGGCTGCGAGACAGACTCAGCGGATGGCACAGGCGGGAGGCTGCAATAGAGAGGGACAATGGATAAGGCACAGACTGGGAGACAAGGCAGGAGACAAGCGGACAGAGGCAGACACAGGAGACAACGGAGGCAAGGGCAGGCAGAAGAGACAGAGCGAGAGCCGACAGGGAGAGCGCAGGCAAGGCGCAGACAAGACAGGTATGGCGCTGCAAGAGGCACGGCCTGAGACACAGTGAACGCTGCAGGAGACAGCGTCACCAAAGTCGACAGACAGGCACCTTACCTGACTAGACACAGATCCTAAATAGCCGGTGGACGCCGCCATGTTGGGGGCGGCGCCACCGCATCATCACTCCCAGGAGGCAAAGCGCTGGGATCCCCATAGTGCGCAGGTGCCCGACGCCGTGGAACCCGGAAGCCGGGTGCGGGGACGCGCCAGGGCACAGGGACGCGCTGGGAGGAGCGCGCAGCAGCCGGGACTGTGACAATAGTATTACAACATAAAATGAGTATACATGTAATCTTAAATAATTTTAAAGCCCAACCAGTCAGAGATCCTATATTTTTGTAGGGTCAGCTACCAGATTGTAAAGGAGAAACAAGCTTGTGAGTGTCCCTTTAAAAGCTGGTTGCTACGCCAACCAGGTATTCCTATGGGGAACTATTCCCTCAAAGTTCCACGGAGAGTAGAGATGAAATTTGAAATGTTGAATATATGATTTCAAAGTTTATGTATGGCTTCCACTCTTGTGGTCCACCAATGGTTAATACCCGGACCAATGGATTTGGTATGAAGTGCTATAAAAATTATGCAGGTGAAGGTATAGGTCCCAGGACACCAATTGTCAAATGTCCCTGGTAGTTGAAAGGATTCTGTATAAGGGAGCCTAAATGGACTTTATATAGTGTCCTATATGACCTAGTAGCGCAGCCTATAAATGAGAGGTGAATTTCCCCACTTTGAAATATTTCAGGGTGACCCAGGCAAATCACAGGTATATTCTGCGGTAAAGAAGGCCAGCCCGGAGTAATTTTTAATAGGGATCAACAAAGAACTCCCAGAAAACGGAGAGGAATAGTAGTGATGCACCAGGAGCCGAGGCCCCCTAAGAGCAAGTCCCGTGCTGCTTATCCTAGTGTCGCCACAGGGACTCTTTTCACGTGCTGCGGATGTAGATCTAACCGACGCGTCACCTGCACACCAGGTCTAATGGGCTAGAAACCGGGTGTGCCTTGGTTTAGCGGGTAGCCAGGGGTGTCTCGAGGTCCATAGAGTCAGTCCCGTCGGTCTTCACAGGGAGAGGAACGTGCACACTGTATGAAAACTTTATCCTGAGGGAGCGCACTAGTTGCGAGCGGTATTACTCCGCCACTCAACACCGCTCCGTCGCACCGCAGGTCCCCTGGCTGGGGTCAAAAGGCAGGGCTGTTGATGTGTCTCAGATTAGGGGATAGGGATAGGTAGTCCCCCTGTGATGTAAACTGCTGCTCCAAAGTTATTCCCGCTGCCGCATAATCTTATGCAGCCATCGGGACTATTTTCACACGCCGTGGAAGAAGATCCGGCCAACGTGCTGTCTGGACACCGACTCTAGGGGACCAGGAACTGCGTGTGCCCTGGAGTAACGGGTGGCAATGGGTACCTTAAGATTAGGAAGGCCAGACCCAGTGGTCCTTTCTGAGAAGGGAGCCTGCACTTGTCCTCGGATCCGCTTTTCAAAGGAGCTCACTGTGGAGAGTGGTATCACTCCGCTCCTCAGCCCTGCTCTGTCACTCTGCAGGCCCGCAAGGATTAAAAGTCCACAACTTGGTTGTGCCTCTGTATAAACATTAAAAACGAGTACCCCATAGCAGGGGTTGATGAATTTAGGTATCTTCTTGTCATTGCTGCATTTAGTATGAAATTTTCTCCTCAGGAAAGACCATGGCACAAAGCGGTATCCTTCCGCCGCTTCCTCATTGCTCTCACCGTCTACTTCTTTAAAGATGAAACTTCACTTTTCCTGGACCAAGGAGCTTGAAAGTAGAATCAAAATGGTCCAGGGTGTTCAGGGATCTCTTCTGAACCGAATAAAATTCTTTAAGTATACCTCCAGTCGCTTTGTGGGTCGCTTTGAGGACATCAGACCGGGAGCTCTGGACTCCTGCTGCCTGCATAGCCAGGGTCCTAGGCCACGCCCCGATTCTAGGTCTTTCTAAACAAGTCGGCAGTGACCCAACAAAAGAACAAAATGTTCATTCATCAGGCCGAAATGATTGATAAGTTGGTTTACACATCATGGTTCCTGGCAGCACATTCTATGTAAACGGGGGATGTGCTGCCGACAACATCATGTTCCACGCACACAGAACGATTGTCTTTATGATCATTCTGTGGACGAAGAAGTGAAGTCAGACTGTCGGCACAGGCAATGAAGTGACAGCAGGTCGGCCGCCACGTAGCCGATCGCCGATCTTTTAACGGCCCTTAATCTACAAACGTTCCCTAGATGTGACCTCTTGTGCCGGGCACATAACTGCAGATGACGATGTTATTCATGGAGTTATGAGCAGGTTACATTTATGTTCTTACAGAGACAAAAGCCACTCAAAAATCAGAAGTAAATGCGGAAACCTCCGGTGGAGCCACGGGCGGCAAACGAGCAACAAAGGAGCCGAGAGAGGAAGATGAGAAGCCAAAAAGAACAAAAAAGTCAAAGACAAGCGGTAAGTGAGCTGAGAGTAAAACGGAACTGGTTCAAGGACGAACATCACAGTTGTGTCACTTTACCTGTTTTGTTCCATTGTATTAGTGTTTTTATGTTGTGTTTTGCATCTAGACCCGGGGTAGGGATAAACATGGAAAGGCTTCCCGGCCAGATACCTCCATCAGATCTGTGATTCTCAGCCTCATGAGGGACAACAGAGTAGTCAGATAAATAGGAGGACACATTATTGTCAGAGCCCAGACTTTTCTTAAAGTGAATGGCCGGTGTGAAGCTCTTATTAACATCTCAGCCTGTGATGACAGAGATGAGAATTACGCCATCCAGGCACCTAAGACGAGCTACGGGAACATCCGAGCCCAACTGAGCTATTCTGTTTAGAAATAAGACAAATGTAAGACACGGACAGCGCAGCTCAGCTCAGCAGCTTCCGCAGATCCATCAGTGGTCGGCGTCTGGACAGACTTGTTCCGGTCTCAGCCATGAAAGACAGCGATGGGAATATCACTTTTACCCTTTTATAAAAGTCAAATATCTTTGAGAAGATCACCAAAATGTACAATGAAGAATGGGTCCTACAGGGTGTTGTGTTATGATTAGGTCAACGAGGAGGATAGCCGGGGAATAAGCTAGGCACCCAGAAAACCAGAGAGGTTGGTAACTAAGCAGATTGCAGACCCCTAAAACTAACAACGCAACTACAATTAGCCGTGGGACGTACCTACGATGCCCTAGACACCTCAGCACAGCCAAAGAGTTAACTAAGCCTAGTGTTATGAGTTCATTTTCCCCTTCACCATTGAGGTCTGATGAACTCCCTCTTCTGGTGAAGGAAGGTAGTGAGGCTGATTATCAAACACCTGAGCTGGTAGAGGATGACTGGGTGACGGGAATTGCTGACTGGATATAAGACAGCCGACGCCCTTCTGCCTCGCTGGTGATTTCTCTGAGGGATTCTAGGAGACCAGTCTGATTCCTATCCTGTCCTATCTAGTCCTATCTAGTTAGCTTGGGCCCCATCATTTGCTCAGCCTATCTTTCTATCTGTGTGAGTGTTTTTTCATCTTGCTTCACCGTCATTATATGTTGGGGGCTGCCTATTGCTTTGGGGTCTGCTCTGGGGCAGTTTAGATTTCCCTTTCTGTCTTTAGGCTATTTAGTTCTCTGGCTGTGATCGAGGGGTCTAGGGCACCGTAGGAACCCCCCACGGCTACTGCTAGTTGTTGTTGATAGGTTCAGGGGCCTGCAATCCGATAGCTGCCAACTTCTCTGGTTTTCTGGACTTAGCTAGTATTTCTGTTTTTGCCTCCTACGGTGACTGGTTCATAACAGAATCACCAGCCATACCGCAGATCCTAGGGTACTCAATAGCAGGAAAGAATTGTAAAAAAATAAATAAAAAAAAAGTGTGTATATTTTTTCCTCTATATCTCTGAGGCCGTAGGGGGAATTTTTTTTCTCTCAATGGAGATAAAGCAATTGTCTGATCGTGTGGAGCAGCTCGCTGCGGAAATGCGAGGAATTTCCGCCTACCTTGCTCATTCACATGCTGCTGAACCAAAGATCCCTACTCCTGATGTGTTTTTTGGGGATCGGTCTAAATTTTTGAATTTCAAAAATAATTGTAAATTATTTTTTGCCTTGAAGCCTAACTCGTCAGGGAGCTCTGCGCAGCAGGTTAAAATTGTCATCTCTTTGCTGCGTGGCGATCCCCAGGATTGGGCGTTTTCTTTGAAACCAGATGATCCTATTCTGACTAATGTGAACGCATTTTTTCAAGCCTTGGGGTTGTTGTATGACGAACCTAATGCTATTGATCAGGCTGAAAAGGCCCTGTTGGCATTGAGCCAGGGTCGAGATTCTGCAGAATTGTACTGTCAAAAATTCCGAAAGTGGGCGGTCCTTACTACCTGGAATGATAATGCCTTGGCAGCTCTCTTTCGGAAGGGTTTGTCAGAAGCCGTAAAAGATACTATAGTGGGATTTCCTGTTCCCTCTGGTCTTGACGATTCTATGTCATTAGCCATTCTGGTTGATCGGCGTTTACGTGAACGCAAAACTGCACGAGAGGTGTTGCCACCTGTTGAACAAGTGTCTGAACCTATGCAATGTGATAGAGTTTTGTCCAGGGAGCAACGTCAGGAGTTCAGAAGGCGTAATAAGCTGTGTTTTTTTTGTGGAGATGCCTCGCATATTATTTCTGTCTGTCCTAAACGAGAGAAACGTTTTGCACACACGTTTTCTGTGGGTGGGGTTCAACCTAAGTTTCTTCTGGCAATTACTCTGATCTGCTCCCTGTCCACTTTTTCCACCAAGGCTTTTGTGGATTCGGGAGCGGCCCTGAACCTAATGGACTTGGATTTTGCTAAACGTTGTGGATTTCCTATGACACCTCTGCGGACGCCTATCCCTTTGAGGGGGATTGATGCTACTCCTTTGGCGAAAAATAAACCTCAGTTTTGGACCCAGGTTGTAATGCGGGTCGCCCCAGACCATCAAGAAAATTGCAGATTTCTGGTGCTGCATAATTTGCATGATACCATTGTTCTGGGGTTTCCCTGGTTGCAAATTCATAATCCAGTTTTGGATTGGAAATCTGTGTCTGTGGTGAGTTGGGGTTGTCGGTGTGCCCTTAGTGAGGCTCTGGTTTTTTCCACCTCTCCCCAGTCGCATGATGTTCCTGACTATTTGGCGGACTTTTATGATGTATTTAGTGAGAATGAGTCTGCGTCTTTGCCTCCTCATAGAAGTTATGACTGTGCAATTGAACTGAGCCCGGGGTGTAAATTTCCCAAGGGTCGGCTCTTCAATTTATCTGTACCCGAGCACGAGGCTATGCGATCCTATATTAAGGAGGCGTTGGAGAAGGGTCATACCGTGTTTCCCCGAATATAAGACAGTGTCTTACATTCTTTTGACCCCCAAAAGTCCCACTATGTCTTACTTTCGGGGTATGTCTTATATTAGAAAAAAAAAAATGACGATTTTTGTTTTAACCAAAAAATAACATTTATTAACAAGCTGAACAGTGTGGTGTTCACCACAAAACAGTTTTATTAAACCAAGTGCCCAAGAAAGTGCCAAGAATGTCTTGTTACAACCGTATCATGACGGTATTTCCATGTATAACATGTAAAACATTTAAAACAATGAAAAACGGTAACAATGAACAGTCTGAATAAGTTATACTGGAAGATAAAACAAGATTTATTCGATGACAACCATGTCATCATCTTCAGGAACATCATCGTAAACATCCACACTCTGAGGTTCCTGTGGATTTTCTTGGGACTCTCGGGAATCCATTTCCGCCTGAATCATTGGCCCATATCTCTCATGGGTAGCAATGGCACTGTCCTGAAATGAGCAGGCCTTGTCCAGGTAGCCAGCTCGCAGTGCATTTTCAATGCAGGTGTCACTGATCTTATCCCATGAATTCTTCACCCAGTTCACAATCTCAGGCAGTTTTGGCTTAACAAAGTTCCCACGTACGTTCCTCTCCATACGGTTTTCAATGTAGTCATTGATTTCCGCACGCAGATTGTCCTTGAAGGGCTTGTTTATGGCGATATCCAGAGTCTGGAGATAAGCCGTCATCCCTGCCGGAATCATGATCTGGTCGATACGTCGCTCATGAAGGAAGTTTTTCATGTCTTTAGCCCGGTGTGTGCTGGCTGCATCCCAGATCAGCATCCCTCTTTTGCTCCCTCGCATAACAAGCGGCAGCATTAAATCAAGCCACTTCCTTATAACCGCTTGTGTGGCCCAGGCTTTTTCCGTTTCCAGCACATAAATACCAGAAACCCGCTCTATCTTGTCCTTCTTGCCCTTTGAAATCAGCAAAGGTGTGACTTTAGTGCCATCCAGACGAATCGCCAAAATGCAGGTGACACGTGCACTTTCATAAGCGGTGGAGGGAACGTACACTGAGGAGGCACCTCGTTGACCAACGGTGGTTTGAGCTGCTTGGCCCATGAACACAGCAGTTTCATCCATGGCGATCATGTGGCAAAGATTGTATTTGGAGAAGTCAGTGTCATCCACAAACTTCTTGTAGGCAAATGCACGTTTCACAATCTCTGCATCTTCCAGCCTAAAGAGGGTCGTGGATCTTCTCAGAGACAGGTCATTGCGTTCCATGAAGTTATCCACCCAGTGCTGTGACGCCTTGAATTGTTCAGGGGTAATGTCAAACTGTGGTGCCACAGCAAGGGCATACTCCTGAATCTGAGCCCTGGTCACCACCAATGTCTTCGCTCTCCTGTCAGCAACCCACTCACACACCAGGCTTTCCAGCTCGGGATACATTGGCTGCTGACCACATCCAACCTTACGCCTTTTAGCCATTCCACTCTCCGCTTTCTCACTCAGGTTAGTGTATTCTGCACGCCATTTTTGGAACAGTCGGTGATCCAACATCTTCTCCTTGCAGAACTCCACTACATTTTTGCCCCAAGATTCTTCAACCATGGCTTTTTTATACTCCACAGAGTAGCTCTTCCTTTTACTCGGACCGGAACCACTCATGTCTGGGGGCAAAAATATAGCATATAAGCATTGCTTATGGTTCCGTATCACAGTCACCCATACAGTCCCATACAGTATCCCACAGCAGCCTGCCATACAGAAGGGTTGCTGCCATTACAGTACGGTATCTCACAGCCTGCCATTGTACAGTATCCCACAGCCTGCCATTATTGTACAGTATCCCACAGCCTGCCATTGTACAGTATCCCACAGCCTGCCATTGTACAGTATCCCACAGCCTGCCATTGTACAGTATCCCACAGCCTGCCATTGTACAGTATCCCACAGCCTGCCATTACGGTATGGTACAGTATCCCACAGCCATTGCTTACCGGATGGCGATTCCTCTGCGGTGCGGGACAGGGCAGGGCAGGCTTCTTCTTCCTCGTGCAGGGGGACACTGGCCAATGAGCGGTGACGTCAGGGCGGCGGCCGGCGGGCGGGCTCACAGAAGCCGCTGGGCCAATCAGAGAGGCCCTGACTTCTGCCCGGGGGACACAGGGGGACACAGGCAACGGTACCGGTATGTTAAACCTAATGCATTATACCGGTACCGCACAACGTCTTACTTTCGGGGCACCGCTGATCCGCTATGTCTTATAAACGGGGGATGTCTTACATTAGGCATCCCCCATTATTCCCCTAGTACGTCTTACATTCGGGGGTGTCAGGGAAAGACGGTATTAGACCATCCTCTTCACCCTTAGGTGCTGGGTTTTTTTTCGTGGCTAAAAAGGATGGTTCATTAGTTCATTAAGGCCTTGTATTGATTATCGTGCCCTCAACAAAATTACTATTAAATATCAGTATCCGTTACCCCTGATTTCGGATCTATTCTCCAGAGTTAAAGGTGCTTGCTGGTTTACCAAGCTTGACCTCAGCGGGGCGTATAATCTTATCCGCATTAAGCATGGGGATGAATGGAAGACGGCGTTTAATACTCCGGAGGGACATTTTGAGTACCTGGTGACCTGGTGATGCCTTTTTGGGCTCACTAATGCCCCTTCTGTCTTCCAGTGCTTCATGAACGACATTTTCCGAGACTTTGTGGATACATTTTTGATTATCTACCTGGATGATATTTTGATCTTCTCCAAGGATTGGGATTCTCATGTGGAACATGTTCGGACTGTGTTCCGGATCTTGAGGGAGAATTCCCTGTATGTTAAGGGATCGAAATGCCTTTTTGGGGTACAGAGGATTTCATTTTTGGGATTTATTTTGTCTCCGTCAACTATTGAAATGGACCCGGCCAAGGTACAGGCCATTTATGATTGGGTTCAGCCCACTTCTTTGAAGGCCCTTCAGAAGTTTTTGGGTTTTGCTAATTTTTATCGGAAATTTATAGCAAAATTTTCCAGTATTGCCAAGCCATTGACTAGGAGGAGGAGCGCCGAGGAGATGGCTGCTCTGGCATGAGGCTCCTGAGTTTTTTAGTTTTTTACCCCGTTTAATTGTTAATTCTCCCTTTGGAGCACTCACCATTGCGTAGCTACAGGATTCGGCAGAGCTGGGAGTAGTGTGGAGACTGCGATCAGCTGGGACTGGTGTCTTTCTGTCCTCGTGGAGCTCCGTGCCTGGATTCAGCTGGGAGAGAGTGAAGCTGCTGGCTGCCTGCCAACTTTCCTACAACTTGTAACCAATTCCAGAATGCAGATGATCCCGGGATAGGAAAGCTGGTGGAGTGTGCGGTGCTGGAGTTGTTCTGGAGATCTTGTGGTCCACGTGGAGCTGTAGGGCTACAGGATTCGGCAGAGCTGGGAGTAGTGTGGAGACTGCGACCAGCTGGGACCGGTGTATTTCTGTCCTCATGGAGCTCCGTGCCTGGTTTCAGCTGGGGGAGAGTGAAGCTGCTAGCTGCCTGCCAACTTTCCTACAACTTGTACCCATTTCCAGAATGCAGATGATCCCGGGATAGCAAAGCTGGTGGAGTGTGCGGTGCTGGAGATGTTCTGGAGATCTTGTGGTCCAGGTGGAGCTGAAGGGGTGAGCTGGGCAGGTTTGGACTGACTGTTGGCGTGTCCCCTGATGTCCCTGTCTTGTTGCACCCATGCCCTCCCCCCCAGCAGTGCTGGGAGCACCCTTTATGGAAAGTTGTACATTTAACTTTGCTAAGCTGTGACTGTTCAGTCTTTATAGCTACAAGCTGAGTGTAATCATGGCCACTGCACTCTGTAAACCTACTCTTATGATTTCAAGGGGCGATTTATTATTCTGGATTCATCCGCAATTTCTCATGGACTCCCCTTCTTGGAGCATGATTGCTAATTCAACAATTGAGCACATAAAATCCATTACTTCTGTGAAACCTGTGGAGGTGTACTGCAAGAGAGGTAGGAGAGGAGGCGTCCTGGCACGCTTTCGGAGGAGAGGGTTCAGAACAGCTCTTCCTTCACTCCACTTGGCTAATGTCCGTTCCTTATCTAACAAAATGGAGGAACTGAACTTACTTTGTAACATGAGATCTGATATGGCCAATTCAGCTGCTCTTTGTTTTATTGAGACCTGGTTGAATGAGACCATCCCTGATTGTAGTCTGGATCTACCTGGTTTTGTTATCTACAGAGCTGACCGTGATTGTGTAGCTTCAGGTAAACAAAGGGGGGGTGGGGTATGTCTCTACATCAACACTAGCTGGTGCTGTGATGTTAACATACTGGGAAAAGGTTGCTCTCCAGATCTAGAGTACCTTGCACTCAATTGTAGACCATTTTACTCTCCAAGAGAGTTTTCATCTATGGTTCTGGTTGCAGTATATATTCCCCCCCAAGCATCTGTTAAAGCTGCTATTGGTGAATTAGCATGCAAAATATCAGAATGGGAGAAAGGATCTCCAGAAGCATTTGTGATCGTAATGGGGGACTTTAACAAAGGAAAACTCAACCTGGATCTCCCCAAATTTACTCAACATATAAACTGCTTCACGAGAGAGAACAATACGCTTGATCACTGCTATACAGTCATAAAAGGGGCCTACAGGGCAGTGAGGAGAGCAGCAGTGGGCTTTTCAGATCATTGTCTAATTCATTTAATTCCAGCCTACAGGCAAAGGTTGAAAACATCCAAACCTACAGTTTATACAAAGAAGACATGGTCTGAGGAGGCAAAATTGCAACTACAAGCATGCTTTGAATGCACGGACTGGGAGGTATTCCAGGAAACATGCTCGGGTCTGGATGAATGGGTTGATGCAGTGTCCTCATATATCCGTTTTTGTGAAGACACGTTTATTCCATCCAAATCTGTCCACTTTCGGGGAAACAACAAGCCGTGGTTTACAAATAAAGTCAGGTTGATCCGTAAGAGAAAAGAGGAGGCTTATAAAGCAGGCGATATTACTGAATTCAAGAAACTTAGGAACTCGCTATCTAAAGAGATCAAGTTAGCCAAACACGAGTATGCAAAGATTCTGGAGGAAAGGTTCTCATCAAAAGATAATAGATCTGCATGGAGAGGATTAAGAGAGGTCACCAATTATAAAAGCCACTCCACTATAGTGAACCCCAGCAGAAGTCTGGCAGCAGAGTTAAATGAATTCTACTGCAGATTTGAGGCAAGCTCTACACACAGTGGCTATTCATCTCTAAGCTCCTCAGTCTGTTCATATAAAGATCATTCATTGTGCAACACCCAAGTAGTGATCTCCGAGGCAGAGGTGATACGCATCCTAAAGGGACTTAAGGTCAAAAAGGCACCTGGCCCTGATGGTGTATCTCCAATGTGTCTGAAAGTATGTGCTACCCAGCTTGCCCCTATACTGACAAATATATACAATGTGTCACTGAAAGAGTGCGTTGTACCTCAGTGTTGGAAAAATTCCACAATTATCCCTGTCCCCAAGAAAGTGGGATCCTCTGAGTTGAACGACTATAGACCAGTAGCACTCACATCTGTAGCTATGAAAGTCTTCGAAAGAATTATGATGTCCCACCTGATAAAATTCACGCAGAAGCTATGGGACCCGCTTCAGTTTGCCTATAAGGAGAATCGTTCGGCAAACGACACTGTCAATCTGGCACTGAAGTACATTTTGGATCATACAGATGAACTGCACTCATATGTCCGGATTCTTTTCATGGACTTTAGCTCAGCGTTCAATACCATTGATCCGAATTTACTTCATAAGAAAATGGTAGCTCTTGGAGTCCCTCTTAACTTATGCTTGTGGATTTATAACTTCCTGACAGCCAGGATACAGAGTGTAAAAGTTGGACCATTCACTTCGGACACCTTGGTCACAAACATCGGGGCACCTCAGGGGTGTGTTTTGTCCCCGTTACTGTTTTCTCTCTATACGAATGATTGCATCTCTTCAGCAGACTCAGTAAAAATCTTGAAATTTGCCGATGATATGACACTGATTGGTCTCATCAGGGGAAATGCTGAAGACTTGTATTGGAGTGAGGTGGAAAGAATATGTGACTGGTGTAAAGCCAATAATCTTGTACTCAACACTAAAAAAACTGCTGAGATGGTTGTGGATTTTAGGAAAGATCAACATGAGATACTTCCAATCTACATCCATGACGAAGTGGTTCTTAGGGTCACAGAGACCAAATTCCTTGGTGTTATCATCTCTCATGATCTTAAATGGGGGAAAAACGTGGATGCTGTTATAAGAAAAGCACAACAGAGGATGTTCTTCCTGCGTCAGCTGAAAAGATATGGTTTGTCTAAGAATCTGCTGATCTTATTCTTTAATGCTGTCATCAGATCTGTGATTTGTTCCTCTCTGATAGTCTGGTATGGGGGAGCCACTGCGCATGACAAACTCCGCTTACAAAGGACTTTCAGAACAGCAGAGAGAATTATAGGTTCCCCCCTGCCTAAAATCCAGGATCTTAATGATAAGGGTATTCGATCCCACGCATTGAAAATTTCATCCGATCCCTCTCACCCGGGACACTCCTCATTCCAACTACTCCCTTCAGGACGTCGCTTCAGAGTCCCCAAATGCAGCACCAACCGCCATATGAACAGCTTCTATCCACTCTCTGTTCAACAATTAAATCGTCATGTGTAGACTATATACTGTATCTGTCTTGTTAGATGTTACTTGTTGTATCTGTTGTTATATATTATGTTGCCTCTTTGCCACAAAGAATTCCTTGTATATATGTAATATGTACTTGGCGATAATAAATTTGATTGATTTTGATTTGACTGATCTGACTAAGAAGGGTGCTGATGTGCTGAATTGGTCTCCGGAGGCTGTTTCTTCCTTTCAGGAGCTGAAGCGAAGATTCACTTCTGCCCCGGTTTTGCGGCAACCTGATGTCTCACTCCCGTTCCAGGTAGAGGTGGACGCTTCTGAGATTGGTGCAGGAGCTGTTTTGTCCCAAAAGGATCCTGTAACATCTAAAATGAATCCCTGTGCTTTCTTTTCCCGAAAGTTCTCCCCATCTGAACGTAACTATGATGTGGGGAATCGGGAACTGTTAGCCATGAAATGGGCATTTGAGGAGTGGAGACATTGGTTGGAGGGAGCTAAACATCAAGTCGTGGTCCTCACTGACCACAAGAATTTGATTTACCTGGAGTCGGCCAAACGCTTGTACCCTAGACAGGCTAGGTGGGCCTTGTTTTTTACACGTTTTGATTTTGTGGTCTCTTTTCTTCCTGGCACTAAGAATGTCAAGGCTGACGCTCTTTCTAGGAGCTTCTTGGCTGATTCTCCTGTGGTGACCAAGCCTGCTACCATCTTAGGCGAAGGGGTAGTTCTTTCTGCCATCTCGCCCGATTTGAGACGTGCTCTGGAAGAGTTCCAGGAGGACAAACCTAAGCGTTGTCCCAGTGGAAAGTTGTATGTTCCTGACCAGTGGAAGAAGAGAGTGATGTCTGACGTTCATTGCTCTGCATTGGCTGGTCATCCAGGTATTTTTGGTACTAGAGATCTGGGGAGTCGGTGTTTTTGGTGGCCCGCCTTGTCTCGTGATGTCAGGAATTTTGTGCAGTCCTGTGGGACTTGCTCCCGATCTAAACCTTTTTCTCGCTCTAGTGGGCTGTTGATGCCTTTGCCGGTCCCCAGGAGGCCATGGACCCATATTTCAATGGATTTCATCTCTGCTATGCCTGTCTCTCAGAGAATGACTGTTATTTGGATGATTTGTGATAGGTTCTCTAAGATGGTTCATCTTGTACCACTCCCTAAGTTGCCATCTTCTTCTGAGTTGGTGCCCCTGTTTTTGCAACAGGTGGTTCGCTTGCACGGGATTCCTGAGAACATTGTATCTGACAGAGGAGTTCAGTTTGTGTCTAGATTTTGGAGGACTTTCTGTTCCAAGCTGGGAATTCAGTTGTCCTTCTCCTCTGCGTTTCACCCTCAGACCAATGGGCAGACGGAGAGAACAAACCAGACCTTGGAGTCGTATTTGAGATGTTTTATTTCCGCTGATCAGGATGATTGGGTTTCATTTTTGCCCTTGGCCGAATTTGCTTTAAATAATAGAGCTAGTTCTGCCACTTTGATGTCACCTTTTTTTTGTAACTTTGGGTTTCATCCTCGATTTTCTTCAGGGCAGGTGGAGCCTTCTGCCTGCCCAGGTGTTGACACTGTGGTGGAGAAAATGCACCAGATCTGGGACCAAGTGGTGGATAAGTTATCACTCTCCCAGGAAAAGGCCCAGCGGTTTTCCAACCGACATAGGACCATTGGTCTCCGGTTTAAGGTGGGTGATATGGTTTGGTTATCATCAAAAAATATCGCTATGAAGGTAGCTTCTCCTAAGTTTAAGCCTAGATTTATTGGACCTTACAAGATTTTGGAGATCATTAATCCGGTCTCTTTTCGGTTGGCTCTTCCTGTCACATTTAAAATCCATAATGTGTTTCATAAGTCCTTGTTGAAGAGGTTTGTTGAACCAGTAGTTCCTGGGGTGGTACCTCCGGACCCTGTATTGGTTGAAGGCATCATGGAATATGAGGTAGAGAAGATACTGGATTCCCGTCTGGCTAGACGGAGACTCCAGTATTTAGTTAAGTGGAAGGGTTATGGTCAGGAGGATAATTCCTGGGTCTCTGCCTCTGATATTCATGCCAAAAGATTGGTGCGTGCCTTTCATCGGGCTCACCCTGATCGCCCTGGTGGCGTGGATTAGGGTTCGGTGACCCCTCCTCAAGGGGGAGGTACTGTTATGAGTTCATTTTCCCCTTCACCATTGAGGTCTGATGAACTCCCTCTTCTGGTGAAGGAAGGTAGTGAGGCTGATTATCAAACACCTGAGCTGGTAGAGGATGACTGGGTGACGGGAATTGCTGACTGGATATAAGACAGCCGACGCCCTTCTGCCTCGCTGGTGATTTCTCTGAGGGATTCTAGGAGACCAGTCTGATTCCTGCTCCTCAAAAGCTAAGTTTTCTGCCTTGCTTTTTGCATTTGTATTTTGGTTTTATTTTGCCTTGCTTTTCTGGATTCTATCATTCCCTGCTGGGGTGAGCTGAATTCCTTTGTGTCTTTTTGCTTTGTCTTCAGAAAATACCTGAGTACTGACATAGTCTTTTTGAAGCCTAGCGTCTTCAGGGCCTTTTTCAATGTCAGTCTGTTGGCTCTTGTTTTGAGAGGGTTTTTGGCGGATTGCAGACAGCAGCTTTTCTATCCTGTCCTATCTAGTTAGCTTGGGCCCCATCATTTGCTCAGCCTATCTTTCTTTCTGTGTTAGTGTTTTTTCTTCTTGCTTCACCGTCATTATATGTTGGGGGCTGCCTATTGCTTTGGGGTCTGCTCTGGGGCAGTTTAGATTTCCCTTTCTGTCTTTAGGCTATGTAGTTCTCCGGCTGTGATCGAGGGGTCTAGGGCACCGTAGGAACCCCCCACGGCTACTGCTAGTTGTTGTTGATAGGTTCAGGGGTCTGGAATCCGATAGCTGCCAACTTCTCTGGTTTTCTGGACTTAGCTAGCATTTCTGCTTTTGCCTCCTACGGTGACTCGTTCATAACAGCCTAGAACCCCAAAGGAATAGATAGGCCCCAAACATATATTGCTGGTGAGACAAGATGAGGCACAAACACAGGCAGAAAATAGAGTAAGCAAATGATGGGGCCCAAACTGTCTAGATAGAACAGGACAGGAAAGATACTGTCTGCAATCACGCAAAAAACCCTAAGAAAAATCCAACACGTCTGATATGCAAAAATACTGAGGCCACACGACCTCTCCCCCACTAGATCAGAATTCTGGTGTGAACTGGAAGCAAAACAAAAGATACTGATATAACAGGGGACTAGCAATACTGAACAGACTGACATAAGCTGTGGCATATGGAACGGGGTCCAGCACTGGTCCCAGCAGGGAACAATGCTGAACCCACACAGCAAGGCAGAAAGCAGAGAAAGGCAAAAACTGGATCAAATGCAAAAAGATTCCAGCAAACAAATAACTTATCTGAATGATGCAGGACCAAGCAGGGGGCAAGCAGACTTCCAAAATGCACAGGAAGAAAACCAAATCACCAGCAACAACTGAGGGAAGGTTGCTTACTTAAATCTTCCCAGTCTGTAACACCTGACCTCCACTCATCCTCTTCAGGTGATTGACTTCTGTCAACCCGACCAGCTCCATTACCCACAGCAACCACCAGAGGGAGCCCAAACTCAGAAGTCAGGTCCAAAGTGTTCACAACAGTGTTGCTCTAAAACAGGGATCAGGAACCTTTTTCTACCAAGGGCCATTCGGATATTTGTACCATCATTCGGGGGGGGGCACAGAAAATTATTTACTTGAAAATGATCCTGGTTTATTTGGTCAAATAATTAATTACCTCCCCCCTAATGTGACGGCTGGAGCTGCTTTTCTTTGGTGCAGCTGTTATGGTAGGTGGTATGGATGATGTCACTACTTGAAACCACTTTTCCAGATTTGCATTGGTCTGGAGCACAGGAGACTCTTTGCGATGATAAGTTTTGTAAAGGACTCAGAGCAGTAAGATGTACCAAACACAGATGTATATTACATTGCATGTCTCCTCACAGGGGGAAATTCATCACTGCTCATGTTACATTTATAGACCTCAAGCAGTGGGAGCTCTGCTGTATACATCACATAGGAGACCCTGAAAATGCTGTATACACCATAAGAGACACCGAGACTGATATACAATACATAGGAGACACTGGGGCATCATATAAGAGTCACTAAAGCTGTGTATGCATCACATAAGAGACTCTGGGACTGGAGTATATTTGTCACATAGGAGATGCTGGGATTGCTGTATATACATCACATATGAGACAGTAGGGCTGCTGTGTATACATCGCATTGGGGACATTGGAACAGGAACATATACTGTACATCACATAGGAGATGCTGGGACTGGAGCATATATGTCACATAGGAGATGCTGGGACTTCTATGTGTATATTACATATGAGACAGTGGGGCTGCTGTGTATACATCACATTGGAGCAGTAGCATAAACATCACAGTAGACGCTGGAACTGGAGCATATATGTCACATAGGAGACGCTGGGACTGGAGCATTTATGTCACATAGGAGACGCCGGGGGTGCTGTATATACATCACATAGGACATACCGGGGCTGCAGTGCATATATCTCAGGATACATTGGGGCTGGAGCATGTACGTCACAGGAAACATTGGAGCTGGAGTACATACATCACAGGAGACATTGGGCTGGAGCATACATCACGGGAGACATTGGGCTGGTGCATACATCACAGGAGACATTGGGCTGGAGCATATATCACAGGAGACATTCGGCTGGAGCATACATCACAGGAGACATTGGGCTGGAGCACATACATCACTGGAGACATTATGCTGGAGTACATACTTCACAGGAGACATTAGGTTGGAGCATATATCACAGGAGACATTGGGCTGGTGCATACAACACAGGAGACATTGGGCTGATGCATAAATCACAGGAGACATTGGGCTGGAGCATATATCACAGGAGACATTGTGCTGGAGCATATATCACAGGAGACATCGGGCTGGTGCATACGTCACAGGAGACATTGGGATGGTGCATACATCACAGGAGACATTGGGCTGGAGCATATATCACAGGAGACATCGGGCTGGAGCATACATCACAGGAGACATTGGGCTAATGCATACATCACAGGAGACTTTGGGCTGGAGCATATATCACAGGAGACATCGGGCTGGTGCATACATCACAGGAGACATTGGGCTGATGCATACATCACAGGAGTCATTGAGCTGGAGCATATATCACAGGAGACTTTGGGCTGGAGCATACATCACAGGAGACATTGGGCTAATGCATACATCACAGGAGACTTTGGGCTGGAGCATATATCACAGGAGACATCGGGCTGGTGCATACATCACAGGAGACATTGGGCTGATGCATACATCACAGGAGACATTGGGCTAATGCATACATCACAGGAGACATTGGGCTAATGCATACATCACAGGAGACATTGGGCTGGAGCATATATCACAGGAGACATTAGGCTGGAGCATATATCACAGGAGACATCGGGTTGGTGCATACATCACAGGAGACATTAGGCTGGAGCATACATCACAGGAGACATTGGGCTGGAGCATATATCACAGGAGACATTGTGCTGGAGCATGTATCACAGGAGACATTAGACTGGTGCATATATCACAGGAGACACAGGGGCTGCTGCTTCTGTCTTCATCTGTGGGACGGGAGCACATTGCGCGATAACTCCACTCACAAAGTACCTCCTGACTCTGCCACTGTCAGCTCATGGGGAACAGTTTTAATCAGAAACTTCGGGGCATCTGCATTGTCTTTTGGTGTCAGAGGTTGTCTGGTGGGTGCTATTGTAATGGAAGTTACATGAGAAATGTCTCTGAAAATACTGATGCGAACAGAGCTTAAAATTGCAAAGTGCTTGTAAAAACAACAAAGTTTGCAACTTTCCTCTTATTAAAAATCCTCTTTTTTCTCAAGAAGGGAGGATTTTTAATGTTAGAGTTTACTTTTAATTACCTAGGCCACCAGCTACTGCTGCAGTCTATCAGAGATGGTCAGTTTCCTAGTCTAGGAGCGCAGTGCTTACAAGCTCTTTGCATCTGATGATGGCTGCACATTCTCCAATTCTGCAGAAGCAAAATTACTTCTGCCAGCTAGATGAGAAAATACAACTCGGATCAGCGGTGCGACTGTGCTGCAGACCTGAGCTGTCAATCTCCAGGTGTACACCAGTCCACCCAGTTGGATGTGGAGAGGCAGAGGAGCCGTGTGCTCCCGAGAAAGTAGATTACACAAAAACTCATTGAATGGTGCAGAGCCCCAACATGGTGACTGGTTCCCTCTTCTCTACATGCATTGTCCTAAGTTTCACAGATTTTGCAAAATATCTATCGAATATTGTTAATATTGGTGAAATCGGGCATCAGGTCTTCTTGTAGTGACGCAAATCCTTGTATATTTACTGCAGATAAGAAACATCTTGTGACTGAAAATCGAAACAAGTTAATTAACAACATCACTCATGTGGATCCAGTTCTGGATGATCTTTTGGAAAAAAGGTTACTGACGAATGAGCAATACGATATCATCCGAAAAAAAGAAACCAGCCAAGAGAAAATGAGAGAACTCTACGGTTATGTGAGATCCTGGGGTCCTAGAGATAACGACACATTTCTCTCAATCTTGCGGGACCATAACCCAGTAGTCATTAAGAATCTGAAAGAAAATACCAAATGAGAGAAGTAGACGGCCCAATGCCGACGCTTTCATGTGCCTGAAGCACCATTACCCCGCATAGCTATTGCTTACGCAAACCATTAGTACAAGACCTTCCAGAAGTTATGATACGGGCGCCATCCAAAGCACAACAGACTCTGCCCAACCTCGAATCTCTGTAGTCAGGGAAGAACACAGACTCGGAAATTCTAGTAATCTGAGGGCAACAATTTTACAAAAAATCTTGTCATCACTAAGATGTGCAAACCCTCGTAAATCCATTCATTCAAGCTCATGGTAAAGTTTTGTTTTTTTACTTATTATCAACATGCACATTTCTATAATAAAAATATGAAGCAGAACAGATCGGTTGCCTCTGTGCTGTTATTTTCCGCCATGATTGATATTGGCAGCAGCAGTCCCAGAAAGGATCTACACTGAGCTGCCGCCCAGCTCTCCGGGTAATTGAAATCACATACGCACCTACCAATTCCTTGCCGATCCTCCATAACACTGCGTTATCCTCTCATTGTTGGTCCATGACTTATGCAGCCAATCACTAGCTGGAGCGCTCATGTATCAACCACTCCAGAAGAGAAAAAGAGAAGACCGCTGAGGACCCAGACAGCAGCTCAGTGTGGAGACTTTCTGGGACTGCTGCTTGATTGCAGCTCAGCGATGATTTCTGGGACTGTTGCTGATACTGGGAAAGTTTGGTTTCAGCTTATTATTGATGGTACATTCTGAGATTGCTTCTGAAGCTTAGTAATTATTACTGATACCGCTGCTGAAATTGGGAAAGTTGGGGTACAGCTCAGTGATGATTTGTGAGACTGCTGCTGATACTGAGAAAGCTGGGTTGCAACTCAGTGATTATCTCTTCCGATTTTGCTGCGGAAAACAATGAAAGCTCGGCTACTGCTCAGTGAGGATTCCCGAGACTGCTGCCGAAAAAAGGAAAAGCTGGGCGCAGCTCAGTGTAGATACTTTCTGGAATGGCTGCAGACACTGGGAATTCAGATTTCTCTAGTAGTTGTCTCTCCTGAAAAAAGAATCGGAAAAGAAAAATATTGGACTTTACACCAAGGATGACCTGTGATTACTCCTATTTTGAGGTTATTTGAGGGGCAGAGGTATCGATCCAGATTTCATTATTTTTGCACACACACACACATCATCTCATATTGTGACTACGTTGAGATCACACATCTATTTCCCAGCACAAGATAAAACTAATCACTGCGCTACTTAATATTCCCAATTATATTGGCAGGCACGGTACTGCTTAAGGATCGTGCCTCTGACTGTAGAGCCCCCATGGATTTGATGATAAGCGAACTCCGTGCAGTGCCTCCCCCTCCCACTACTCCCCCCCCCCCCGTATGATGCCATAATTAGGACGCCCCACTGACCAATGGAAAGAGAGAAAGGGGTGTCCGGCCACACCCTCAGGGGTTAAATTCAGGTGCTGGGGTGGGGGTCTTTTTCTTTCCTCTCCGTCTGATATCTAGGAGCTTTTTGCTTTTACAGGCGAAGGCGTAGCTCCATCAGGAGCCGCCACAGGTCACGCTCCTCCAGATGGAGGTCACCTTCCACATCTGGATGGTCCGATGCCTCTGAAGGGCACCGCAGCAGGCGTTCTTGGACATCCAGCAGAAGACGTTGCACAAAATCTCCACCCCACACCAGTAGCCGGAGGTGCATCGATGAACATCTTGCGACCTCCAGCCAGATCGTCATTCTGGAGGGAGCGCTGCCACGAGCTCACGACAGCCATCGGCTGCGATGTGCTCCATCGTCGTCATCAATCCCAGAAGATCCATCTGTATTCATCATGGCCCAACATCATCAAAGTTCTATCACCGAAGCAGGATTTCAGCTACGTTCCATTGCCCAGCAAATTTTCGGGCCATATCGGGCCGCCAGCCGGGAGCAGGATATCGCCAGGGTACCTCCTTCAACTGGAGACACTCGATCGGCGACAGACAGTGGTGAGTCACGTATAAACAACACGCATAACAAAATACACAACACAGAAGAGAGCGACCTGGCATCTGCCATCAGGGCGCTAAGTCAACCACTTGAATCAGCCCGGAGGTCAACGCGTCACCGGGAGCATACCTCAATCAGCTAGTCTACACAAAGACGCCTTTTTCTGTGGAATTAGTCCGCTAGGTACACACATAGACCTAGAGAAGAAAGATAAGATCTGGAATAATGACTATGTAGACATATGGTCACTCTTATCAGTGGACCAACAGTCAGTGGATAAGGAAAGGAGGACAGGCGAGTGGTCATACGATAGAAATAGAGGTAAAATAGCGCATACAATGAACAACTGGCTGCAGGCCTTCGGAGTCCTCGGCTGTGTAATGGGCCAAAAGCATCCTGAACGCTGCTCTGAGTTATTCATATACCAGGATTTAATATATAACTCCTATAAGTCTCATGGCGGTGTTGCTTGGAAGCGCTATGACGAGGAGTTCCGGAGGCTGCTAGCCCTGCAACCTGATCTAGGATGGGGTGTAAAAGCGACAGATGTTTGGCTACGACTAACGCTTACACAAACCCGGTAAATATCGGCTAATACATCACTTTTCCTACCCAAAAGGCGATTTGGTCAATGACGCAATACCCCCGGAAGACTCGTCGGTGACCTACGCTTCGTTTGACAGAGCTGTTGAGCTTGTGCGCGCGGCGGGGCCCGAAACCCTGTTGGCAAAAACCGACATCGAGTCAGCTCTCCGTCTTTTACCCGTGCACCCCGAATGCTTCCATTTGTTGGGTTGTAAGGTGGGCCAGCTTTTTTATTTCGACATGTGCCTACCAATGGGCTGCTCCATTTCCTGTCACTATTTCGAGCTTTTCAGCACCTTCTTAGACTGGGTAGTACGTCACGAAACAGGCAGCAATTCAACAGTGCACTACCTCGATGACTTTTTGTTCGTTGGACCCAGGGAATCCAAACTCTGTTCTTTTCTTCTTCAAAAGTTTAAATTTATTTCCAGGCGTTTCGGTGTCCCACTATCGCCGGAGAAAACGCTCGGTCCATGTTACGTTCTCCCTTTCCTCGGTATTGAAATAGACACAAATGAGATGATTTTTCGTTTACCGGCGGATAAATTGGAAAAAACACTCCAAATAGTTAAAAGTTTCCTCGTTGAAAAGAAAGTCACCCTGCAGCAGATGCAGTCCTTACTAGGTTTACTCAACTTTGCTTGCCGGGTAATGCCGGTCGGCAGGGCTTTCTCACGCAGGTTATCATTAGCTACAAAGGGCATCGCCCAGCCGGGCCACAGAATCAGAATTAATCGCTCAATGAGAGCGGATTTGTCAGTCTGGAAATCATTCTTGGAATCTTACAATGGGCATACATGTGTCATGTCTCAGGAGAAGCTAAACAGCGCCCTAGGTCTACTGGTGGGCGCAGATCTCACAAATGGTTTTGTCGCAGTCTACTGCAACCAATGGTGCAAAAGCAGATGACCGGTCCTATGGACCTCTGCCAACTGGGGCCGCAACCCCGTTTTGTATGAGATATTTGCCATAGTTACATCAGTCGAACTGTGGGGTGACAAACTAAAAAATGCTAATATCAGATTTCTGATCAAAAACCCGGGAAGCGCTAAATGTTTAAACAGTATGTCTTCATCATCACCACCGATTCTTGCGCTGTCGCGCCGCCTTGCACTATTATGCCTTAGACACAACATCTGGTGCCGAGCCAGAGTGACGCCTACTGTGGATGATAAAATGGTTAACTCTCTGTTGTCTTCCGATTGGCAGGCCTTCAAAGTCTTCCTTCCCAGCGCAGAACCAACGGGCCTACTGTGTCCTCCCTCCCTCTGGGACACAGTGGCCAATCACTGATGCCCTTGATCCGCGCCTCAGTGACACCGGCTACCTGGCAGGTTTATGGTAAGGCATGGGAAGAGTGGTGCTCGCTAATTAAAGAGAGGCCAATCAATACATGTGATCAGGCGAGATGCGACGTGGTGGTAGAACTCCTGATTCAGCTCAAAAGTAGAGGCGCGTCAGGTACATTAGCGCAGCGTCATTTATCGGGAGTAGCCTTTTTCTTTCAGCTAGTGGGATGGGCCGATGTAACTAAATATTTCTTCATAAAGCAAGCCGCTAAAGGCTGGAGAAGGCTCCAACCCAGTCAGGAATGTCGTCGCCCCGTTTCTTTAAGTCTGTTGCACGATATTATAACAATATCTAAAACGGTGTGCAAATCTCAATACGAGTCAGCCCTAATATCTGCAGCGTTTGCGATCGCATTTTTCGGGGCGCTGAGAATTAGTGAACTAGTGCCGCATTCCAAAACGACATCGATAGGCGGGTTAATTAATGAGGATCTCGCAATATGCAGCGACGCTCTGCGCATTAGAGTGCGGAAATCAAAATGTGACCCCACCGGTAGAGGGTCGTGGGTCCTGGTTAAGGCCGTAGACGGCCCCATATGCAAGGTCAAAATAATCAGACACTACGCAGCTATAAGGCACGAAAGTAGATTTTTTCTCTCTCACACCGACGGCTCCCCACTTACTAAATATCAATTTCACACAATTTTTAAGCAATGTATACAAGCTGTCGGTGTAGACTCCAAAGAATACGGAATGCATTCTTTTAGAATAGGAGCAGCCACTGAAGCAGCTAGGGCCGGTGTAGCTGAAGCTGAAGTACAGAGATTGGGTCGTTGGAAATCCGCATGCTTTGCGAGATACATAAGACCAGACCTGCTATAACACATCTCGTCTCTTACAGGAGGTCATAAGCCCACAGTTTGGGTTTTGGGACATTCTTTTATTTACTGGGAGGGCAAAAGAGCCGAGATACGCCCCGGTGAAAAGGAATTTAACTTCCCACAACTTGAGGTCAACTTGAGAGGCATCAGAGGGCTCCAGTGGGATCAGATCTTCCCGGAGTTGGTTAAAATTTCTAAAATGGCAAAACGGCCGCTGATATTGGTGTTACATGCTGGTGGTAATGATTTGTGCAAGACAACAGGTGCGGAGCTCTTCACGACGATGAAGACGGATATAAAGCGGGCTGTGTGCTTGATATCAGATATGGTGGTGGTGTGGTCCGATATAATATCACGAACGGTCTGGCACGGAGCTAAAGACCTTAAGGCCATCGACAAGTCAAGGAGAAGGATAAACGTAAAGATGGCAACGTTTGTCAAAGAGAACTTCGGCATCGTGGTTCACCACCACAATCTGGAAGAAAACATCTCACCCCTCCTGAGACCGGACGGCGTTCATCTAACAGATATCGGGCTAGATATGTTTTTAACTAACTTGCAGGACGGGGTTCACCAGGCCTTAATGATGTTGTGTGTGGGTCGGAGTCCTGTGTAGGTCATACACATGATCCTCCGTGGCGGTAGTGTAGAGGGGGGTAACCTCTCATCAGCCGACGTGCCCAGCGGTCGCGGGCCTACAGCTGTGAGTCCGTTCCGAATTGTACTTGCCTCTCTCTGCTTATTAATAAACTGTGACCGACCTGTTCAACCCATCCATGCTTGTCGGTATTTTCCTATTACGGGATTGGTGGGAGGCGGAAAGGCACTGCTTACCACACACAGGTCTCTGCAGTCTTACTTTTATTCTGCACTTTTTTCTCCTTCATGTATTCATTCATGAACTACAGGATAATTTATACAGTATCTATATGCCAGGACATTAAAGGAGATGCCTAGGATTAAAAAAACAAATCATGACTACTTTCTTCCTGAACATCAATGGAGCTGAACTGTAATACCAGACACCACCTATGGGGCAGGAGTGGCGCTGTGTCTGGAGGAAAGAAGCCTTGTTATTTTATTCTTAGGTAACGCCTTTCTTCTGACAGATGGTTCATGATTGTTAAGATATTCTTAAAAAAATGACAAAATAAAGAGAAATGATCGGATATCTCTGGGGGGGGGATGCAATGGGCGCTGGGTCATCAACCCATAGGAGTCTTTAACATGAATATGTCATGTGCAAAAACGCTATTTATCTACAAATGTAGGGTTATGCAACAGGTAAATAACGTTAAAATGCTGTTCAGACCACCGTACTGCGGTTACCGGAGGAGACTAACATCTATCCTCCCAGGAGCCGCCGGCTTTCAGTCATGGGGTGTGCACGGAGCGGCCACAGTAACTGCTCAGTACACAGTGAGCGGCTGCAGTAATCACTGAAAGCTCAATGATTGACAGTACATTGATTGACAGCCCACTTTACACATACACACTGCGGAGTGAGCTGTGAAAGTGCCGGTGCGTGCCGATAGCTGCCACTTACAGTATAGTGAGTAGTGACTGTAGCTGCTCTGTCCACCATTGACTGAAAGCCGGCGGCTCCTGGGAGACCAAATATTACAATGATACAAGATATCTAAAAGAACAAACAAAATCAATAAAAAAAACTTACAAGACAGAAATCAACAAAAGTCATGGAAAGATGCATAGGAGAGATAAGTGAATTGTTTTGATGAAAATTTAATTCATTGAAAACTTTTAAGAATTTGATCGATCTGGAAAATTCTAATAATTTGCAATTGAAGTTGCACAAGTTACAAAAAAATTGATTGCATTTATTTTGCACAAAGCAGAAGATTTTCTCAGCCAGAAAAGGATCGCATGACCTCAAGCGTTGCCAGCCGGGGTTCCTCATAAATTCTTGCAGCTTTCACATGGTATGGCACAGCCAATCAGGAGGGACTTTCATAGCCTGTATAAAAGTAGAGGCAGGGAATGTAGCTGCCATTTTTTGTTGACTCTGGATAGTGAGAGGACGTCACAGCTTAGTCATAGCCATAGGGAGAGATAGACATAAAACACTGAAGAAACTGTACAGGTAGTGGGTAACTGCTCCGCACTCAGGAATGGTTCCTGCCTCTTTAACCACAGCCACATATAAAATCCTCCAAAAAAACATTGTGCAATAAAGGCAACAATATGTTTAAATATAATTAATACACATTTTTATTGAAATAATTAATTAAAAAATATTGAAAAATATAAATGCTAAACAGATGATCAGTAAAGAGCACGTATAATAAAATTACATATATAATTCAGGAATAAGAAAAGAAACCCCAAATAAATATAAATAAATATATAAATATAAATGGCTCCGCTGCCATAATTTACAGTCACTCTGATTAACCCCAGAGAAAGTGTCGCTGCTGTAGGATTTTCCTGTCATTTTCTGGTCTATAAACAGCTGACAACACAGCAAAGGATCTCAGTGTGGAAAGTTATCAGCCAGGAGAACAAAAACATTTCCAGGCATTAGATCTACCATGGAGAATTGTGAAGACGCCATCAAGAAGTGGCAAAAATTAGGCGCAAGAGTGTCATGACCTAGAACTGTATGTCCCTCAAATATTGATGAAAAAAAAACAAGAAAATTGCTCTGAGAGACTGCCAGGAAGTCAACAATGACATTAGAGAAGCTGGAGGAATTTCTGGCAAGTACTGGTTGTATGCTGCATGTGACAACAATCTCCCATATTTTTCATATGTGCAGCCTGTGGGGTAGGATTTCAAGACAGACGTTTTTTCTCCCAAAGGAAAGCATCCAGGCCAGGCAATATTTTGCCCAAATCTCCATTACATCGGCCAGAAGTCTGTGGGAAACGTATTATGTTTGATAGAGACCAAGATGTAACTTATTGGCCATAATTTCAAAAGGTGCAAAGTCGACATTGAGCATCAACAGAAGATCACCATACCGACAGTTAGGCATGGTGGAAGCAACATTGTGCTTTGGAGTGGTTTTTCAGTAGCTGTGACTGGAGCTTTAAGCTTTAATCAATGTGGAGGGAACTATGAACAGAAGAAATATCATTAAATTTTGCATCAAGACCATCAAGCCTTTGCTAAAAAGCAGAAGAGGAATTTCACTTTTTAGCAGACAATGACCCTAAGTGACCTTGAAATCAACATGATTTTTAACCTTTAAAAACCGTTAGGGTGCTGTTATTATAGGTGGAGGGAACAGTGATTCTGACATCTAAATAGGAAAGGGTTCTTTCCAGTTAGAGCAGTCAGACTGTGGAATGACGACCACAAGGGGCAGTAATGGCCGACACTATAACAGAATTTATATATCTAACTACAAATTACATGGCAGGTTATAAATTATCTGGTGCTAGTGAATGTAGAGCTGACGGAGAAAGGGGGAACTTGATGGATCGGAGCCTTTATTCAACCTATGCAACAAAAACTTAGCTTTGATCGCCCCCTATGGGATGAACGTGGAACACGATGTGATGTTTATTTCTCCATTGTTTTTCATTCGATCATCCGATGCTGTCGTCCTGGTTTGTGGAATTTGTTTTTGGGCGTTTGAAGATATTCCCAAATATTTTTTTTTCAGATTTATTTTTCAAAACTAAATTGTGGAAATAAATTGCCGATCGTCAGGAGCTTCTGTATCCAGGGATGATGGCACGGAGCAGTTATCATGCGGCTACGCAGCTCCTGAACTGACTGGGTGAGTGGTGGCTGCCGAGTGAGGGTGTTTTACCACTGGATATCTTATATTATATATCCTTTATTGCCCGTTCAATCCTATCGCTGAGCAGGATCTAATAAGTATATCATGTCGTCACGCAGCTCCCAGTTGTCACGCTGCTGCAATGCAAGTAGAAGCAAGCTCCACTAGATGGCAATAGAGTGGAGGGAGGACTGAACACAGCAACAGCAGACCACCTGCAGCGCAGCAGCGAGGCCACCACCAGTTGGCAGCAGAATAGTCAAACAAGCCAGGTCGATATTAGTTTGTAGCGCAGTACCAAAGGAATAAACAAGCACAGAGTCAGAAACAAGCCAAATGGGTCAGTACCGGTCAGGATCAGATATGCCAAAGACCAGAGACAAACACCAGGTCAGGGTCCAAGCCAAGTCAAAACCAGGGAGTCAAAACATGAAAAGGGAACACAGAGTCGGGACGGGAAGAGGGGAATAAACAGACACGGGTACAGTCAGCACAAGCGGCAGGACAAATCAGGGTTCGCAGAGTCAGCAACACATGTCGTAGGCAGAAACTATAACTGACACCGCCTGCAGGATGCAGCAGAGATGAATAGCCGATCTGACACCAGAACGAGGCAGAGAAAAGTTAACCCTTGGCATGATCAGACCGGGAAAGAGAGACAGGATACAAAACCCGGCCTGGATCATGACACTAGTGCTGATTATCAGCAGTTTTCTGGCACGGGGTCACATCACCTACAGGGATCGCTTCTGATACATTCTGGTTTCCTTTTAGTTGGGTCAAAGTTGTGAAAAGAGTTTTTTCAATACAGCAAAGCGAATTAAAAGTGAAAAATATTTTATTGTGATTTCAAAAAATAATAGCGTCGGCATAAAAAAAATTTACTGACGCATTTTCGGGTCTAACTGACTCTTAGTCGCAGATATAGTCAGCTAGACTTGAAATGCGTCAGTATATATTTTTTATGTCCATGCTACTATTTTATGAAGTCATAATAAATTATTTTTTTGCTTTTATTTCGCTTTTGCTGATTGAAAAAAACTCTTTTCTCTTTGAACAAAGCTGCCTGATACCTGACACGCTTCATCCGTGCGCAGTGGAGTGGACAGCCCAGGAGACCCGGCTGAACAACGCACATATATTGGATGGGGTGAGATGTATCGAAAAACTTTTTTTTATATGATTTCTTTTTAGTTTGGTTGCTTTGCAGCCCATCTTGTACATGGGACTGCTGGATATAGTAGAGCACAGTACTCCACCTTGTCCAGCCGCCGCATAGACAATGAATGCAGAGGAGGCCGAGTGTACACATTAATGCTCCATTCAAGACCGTCCATTCTCAGGGATTCAGGGGTTGCAGTTGCCCTGAGGCCCTGGAGCCTAAGGGGGCCCAATAAGTCCCAGATGTCACGATCCAGGGTGGATCTGACAGAGTAAATGGACAAAGTGAACTTTTGTTTCCTTTGGCTGTGTGCCAAAGTGAGTTGATTGCCCCCGGTGGCCATTAGAATTATTGCACTGTGGTGTCGTTTGTTCTAAGTTGCCCCGGTGGTGGTGAGCGGTATCGCACTTTAGTTTCTTTGGTTAAGTGCACGTAATTATAAAACAGGTGTGATGCTCTATAAAAGAGTGTCATGTGTGTTTGATCCCGGTTGGTGATAGTTAGTCATTCACAAGTAAGCCTGGGTGAAAGATGGAGCTGAACAAGAGTCCTGGGCAGCCGAGCCAGAGGGGACGAGTGGCAGCTATGGAGTCTGCAAGGAGTGCTGGCATGGATTGGTGGAGTTCATCGTTGGAGTCTGCAAGAAGGGCTGGCATGGCGTGGTGGAGTCACAGTTTATGGTGTTGGCAGAAAGTGCTTGCATGGCTTGGTGGAGTGGCGACTATGTTGAGAGTTGCACTCAGCATGCTGAACTTGGTTGCTGAAAGCTTGACTCAAGCATGCTGGACTTTTTGGCAGAAAAGTTGGACTCGAGCATGCTGGACTTTTTGGCAGAAGCTGGACTCATCTTTTGGTCTCTGTTTACTGGGCAGCTGCAACTGGTGGTGGACTCTGCTCCAAGGCTGCACTATGGTGATGGATCCAGTTGGAGGAGAAGATTCACGAGGGTGGTGGGGCTCTGTTGCGGGGAGCACAAGCAACAGAGCAAAAAGCTAAGTGGTGTCTCCCTGTATTGTCATTTTCCCTTATGTGTGTTTAGTGCAGTGGTGGGATTAGTTTCCGCACCGACCAATTCCCTAGTGATGGTTTAGGTGCAGGGCAAGTCAGGGTTTTAAGGTTCCTGTGCGTCGCCCAGTGCGGAACCGGCATAGGGATCGTTAGGAGTGCAGGGACGCTGGCTCAGGGGAGTGCAGGAGGTCTCCACGCCCCCGTTCCCTATCGCAGGGCCGCCATTGTTATTGTTACCCAGGTTTTCCCCTTATTGTATATATATGTGTAATATTGAAATTCGCCAGTTGGAGGCGGCGTATCCAGCTGCACGTTTTATTATTTAAATTCGCCCCGCTGGAGGCGGTGTATCCAGGGTCACGCGTGCCATCTAAATCCGCCCTGCTGGAGGCGCTGTGTCCAGCCACGTGTGACCATAACACCAGATCCCATATTTAAGACGAATACTATTAAAGACCTGTGATATTTTTTGGTCCGTTGTTGTCTTTTGCTCTGGGGCTTATAAGTTTCAGGTTACATGGGGTCCCTGCGATTAGCAAATTATCCCCCCTGTCCCATGGGTATGGGGTAACGCATTATCTTGGGAATAGCCCTTTACTGTGGCCTTATATGAACTTGTATGTAGTGATAATAGGGATTATAGGGATAATTTGGATATTTATGGGAACATTATGGGGACTTTCTGGGGTCGGATAATGACGAGGTTGTGGTCTCACTTTAAGCTGTATGGCTAACCATGGATGATGGGGTCTCATTCATTGTTATCCCAATGGTATAATGTTTCCCTCGGCTGAGTTTTATCATGAACCTCTCACACCAGTGATGACCGTGTACTGCGCTCAGCTCTCGCCCTCTCCCAATCTGTAACACTTCCCTGCTGGCCGGTGGAGCGGGCTGGTGAGTTGTGATGAGGGTCACAGAAAATGAAGCAGGTGCGGCTGTTATAGGCAAAAGACAGGATTCTTTCTACTGTGGTTTTAACAGTTGAACAACCAGAGCAGCCAGCAGCCCAATTCTGGAGCCTCCTCACATCGTGATGGCACATGACATCGGTTCTTCAGCTCATCCCACAGTGATACATATCCAGGACCCACAGGTCACTGCCTGACATTCCCAGCACTGCAGCCACAGCAGCTCCTCTCCAACAGCGCTCCGTCCCTCCCGAGTCTCTCTGTGTGGCTATGCCGCACTGTACAGCCCCATATGGGGGATTTCTACATTCAGCAGAAATTTTGGTGCCATTTTTACCCATTTCTTGTGTGAAAATGTAAAATCTTGGGTTAAAACAAAATTTTGATGGTAAAAAATATAATTATTTTTTTCTTTGTTGCCCAATGGCATACAATTCTGTGACACACCTGAGGTGTCAATATGATCACTGCACCCCTAGATTAATTTAATTCATTGAGAGGTGTAGTTTCTAAAATTGTGGTCTCTTATGGGGGTTCTGGCACCTCAGAGGCTCTGCCAATGTGACATGGCCCCCGCAATCAGTCCAGCAAAATATGGACTCCAACATGGCGCCTCTTCCCTTCTGAGCTTTGCACTGCGCCTCAAAAGTAGTTTTCAACCAACCTATTGGCTTTCGGCGTACTCATGAAATTGCACAACGAATTTTGGGGTCCATTTTCTCCTGCGATCCTTGTGAAAATCCAAAAAAATTGGGGCTAAAATAAATTTTTCTTGTGGGAATTTTTTTTTAAATTTTCATTGCTCTATGTTATACACTTCTGTGAAGCAGCCGGGGATTCAAAGTGCTCACCGTAAACTCCTTGAAGGGTCTAGCTTCCAAAATGGTGTTACCTGTGTGAGTTTTCCACAGCTGAGGCACATCAGGGGCTCTCCAAATGTGACATGGCGTCTGCTAATTATTCCAGAAAATTTGGTATTCAAAAAGTCAAATGGAGCTCCTTCCCTTCCAAGCCCTGCTGTGCGCACAAACAGTAGTTTTCCCCCCTAAATTTTGGGTATCAGTGTACCCAGGAAACATTACACAACAAATTGTATGGAGCAATTTCTCCTGTTACCCTTGTGAAAATTCAAAATTTGGGGCTAAAAAATATTTTTGTGGGGAAAATGTCATTTTCTTATTTTCACAGCTCAATATTATAAACTTCTGTGAAGCACCTGAGGGTTTAAGGTGCTCAATACACATCTCGATAAGTTCCCTGAAGGATCTAGTTTCCAAAATGGTGTCACTTGAGGGCGGTTTCCAATGTTTAGGCACATCAGGGGCTCTCCAAACATGACATGGCTTCCGCTAACTAATCTAACAAATTTTACATTTAAAAAGTCAAATGGAGCTCCTTCCCTTCTGAGTCCTGCTGTGCGCCAAAACAGTAGTTTCTCCCCACATACGGGGTATCGGCGTACTCAGGAGAAATTGCACAACAATTTTGTTTTACCAAATTTTGTTTTTTTTTCCCCCACAAATAAACGCAAGTCATATCGAATAAATGTTATCACTATCATGAAGTACAATACGTCACAAAAAATCAGTCTCAGAATCAGCGGGATCCGTGGAAGCTCCAGAGTTATGTTCTCATAAAGGGACAGTGCTCAGAATTGTAAAAATTGGCCCGGTCAGGAAGGTGAAAACAGGCTCCGGGGTGAAAGGGTTAATGGCTTTCCCCGCACTCAGCTATAGTGTCAGCATTGTAACACTATTCCAAAAATAGCTTTCAATCTACTGAGAACACAAAATGTTTCCTCTCTGTGTCCACAGTGTGAGGAGGGGATCTACAGCGCCCCCGATCATGAGATCACCGCCTGCGGGGAGGTGCAGGGTCCCCACCAGCTGCTGCTAATAAAGGGACAAGACAGAAGACACTTCTAGTATTTCTTGTTTTATGCTGTAGAAACCGCGCAGCCTCAGAAAGAATGAGGAAGTGTACGGAGCGGGAAAGTGAGAGACGACAGCCAGAGCAAGCAGCGGTGTTACATAGGACTGCAGGTGACATCTACTACATTATCTGTACTCAGAGAGCTATCACTGTGTTATCTGTGGTGTTACATAGGACTGCAGGTGACATCTACTACATTATCTGTACTCAGAGGGTTATCACTGTGCTATCTGTGGGGTTACATAGGACTGCAGGGGACATCTACTACTTTATCTGTACTCAGAGAGTTATCACTGTGTTATTTGTGGTGTTACATAGGACTGCAGGTGACATCTACTACATTATCTGTACTCAGAGGGTTATCACTGTGTTATCTGTGGTGTTACATAGGACTGCAGGTAGCATCTACTACATTATCTGTACTCAGAGAGCTATCACTGTGTTATCTGTGGTGTTACATAGGACTGCAGGTGACATCTACTACATTATCTGTACTCAGAGGGTTATCACTGTGTTATCTGTGGTGTTACATAGGACTGCAGGGGACATCTACTACTTTATCTGTACTCAGAGAGTTATCACTGTGTTATTTGTGGTGTTACATAGGACTGCAGGTGACATCTACTACATTATCTGTACTCAGAGAGTTATCACTGTGTTATCTGTGGTGTTACATAGGACTGCAGGTGACATCTACTACATTATCTGTACTCAGAGAGTTATCACTGTCATCTGTGGTGTTACATAGGACTGCAGGTGACATCTACTACATTATCTCTACTCAGAGGGTTATCACTGTGTTATCTGTGGTGTTACATCGGACTGCAGGGGACATCTACTACATTATCTGTACTCAGAGAGCTATCACTGTGTTATCTGTGGTTTTACATAGGACTGCAGGGGACATCTACTACATTATCTGTGCTCAGAGAGTTATCACTGTGTTATCTGTGGTGTTACATAGGACTGCAGGTGACATCTACTGCATTATCTGTACTCAGAGAGTTATCACTGTATTATCTGTGGTGTTACATAGGACTGCAGGTGACATCTACTGCATTATCTGTACTCAGAGAGTTATCACTGTATTGCCTGTGGTGTTACATAGGACTGCAGGTGACATCTACTGCATTATCTGTACTCAGAGAGTTATCACTGTATTATCTGTGGTGTTACATAGGACTGCAGGTGACATCTACTGCATTATCTGTACTCAGAGAGTTATCGCTCTGTTATCTGTGGTGTTACATAGGACTGCAGGTGACATCTACTACATTATCTGTACTCAGAGGGTTATCACTGTGTTATCTGTGGTGTTACATAGGACTGCAGGTGACATCTACTACATTATCTGTACTCAGAGAGTTATCACTGTCATCTGTGGTGTTACATAGGACTGCAGGTGACATCTACTACATTATCTCTACTCAGAGGGTTATCACTGTGTTATCTGTGGTGTTACATCGGACTGCAGGGGACATCTACATTATCTGTACTCAGAGAGCTATCACTGTGTTATCTGTGGTTTTACATAGGACTGCAGGGGACATCTACTACATTATCTGTGCTCAGAGAGTTATCACTGTGTTATCTGTGGTGTTCCATAGGACTGCAGGTGACATCTACTGCATTATCTGTACTCAGAGAGTTATCACTGTATTATCTGTGGTGTTACATAGGACTGCAGGTGACATCTACTGCATTATCTGTACTCAGAGAGTTATCACTGTATTGCCTGTGGTGTTACATAGGACTGCAGGTGACATCTACTGCATTATCTGTACTCAGAGAGTTATCACTGTATTATCTGTGGTGTTACATAGGACTGCAGGTGACATCTACTGCATTATCTGTACTCAGAGAGTTATCGCTCTGTTATCTGTGGTGTTACATAGGACTGCAGGGGACATCTACTACATTATCTGTACTCAGAGAGTTATCACTGTGTTATCTGTGGTGTTACATAGGACTGCAGGTGACATCTACTATATTATCTGTAC
This sequence comes from Dendrobates tinctorius, assembly GCF_039654945.1. Taxonomy (NCBI): domain Eukaryota; kingdom Metazoa; phylum Chordata; class Amphibia; order Anura; family Dendrobatidae; genus Dendrobates; species Dendrobates tinctorius. Next base: position 4,505,291 of record NW_027361819.1, read on the forward strand.
TGAGTACTTTAACTATTGATACCTGTGAGATTCAAGAAGTTTCAAACATAGTGAGATTCTCAGGCCCAGATTTTACCACCTTGTGAACTTAAATTTCCACCAGACACATACAGGAGCTTCTCTCTAAATTAGAATATCATCAAAAAGTGAATTTATTTCAGTTCTTCAATACAGACAGTGACTCTCCTCTATTCTATAGAGTCATTACACACAGAGTGATCTATGTCAGGGGTTTATTCCTGGTAATGTTGATGATTATGACTTACAGCCAATGAAAACCCAAAAGTCATTATCTCAGTAAATTAGAATACTTTATAACACCAGTTTGAAAAATGATTGTAAAATCTGAAATGTCGTCCTACTGAAATGTATGATCAGTAAATGCCCTCAGTACTTGGTCGGGCTCCTTCTGCATCAATTACTGCATCAATGCGGCGTGGCCTGGAGGCGATCAGCCTGTGGCACTGCTGAGGGGTTATGGAAGCCCAGGTCGCTTTGATAGCAGCCTTCAGCTCGTCTGCATTGTTGGGTCTGGTGTCTCTCATCTTCCTCCTGACAATACTCTATAGATTCTCTATGGGGTTAAGGTCAGGCGAGTTTGCTGCCAATCAGCCCAGTGATACTGTTGTCTTTACATCAGGTATTGGTACTTTTGGCAGTGTGGACAGGGGCCAAGTCCTGCTGGAGAATGACATTCCCATCTCCATAAAGCTTGTCGGCAGAGGGAAGCATGAAGAGCTCTAACATGTCCTGGTAGACGGCTGCGCTGACTTTGGTCTTGATAAAACACAGTGGACCTCCACCAGCAGATGACATGGCTCCCCAAACCATCACTGATGGTGGAGGCTTCACACTAGACCTCCAGCAGCTTGGATTGTGGCCTCTCCACTCTTCCTCCAGACTCGGGGATCACTGACAACAGTCCGGTTCTTCTTCTCCTCGGCCCAGGTAAGACGCTTCTGGCGTTGTCTATTGGTCATGAGTGGCTGACACAAGGAATGTGACACTTGTAGCCCATGTCCTGGAGATGTCTGTGTGTGGTGTGAAGCAATGACTCCAGCAGCAGTCCACTCCTTGTGAATCTCCCCCACATTACTGAATGTCCTTTTCTTAACAATCCTTTCCAGGCTGCGGTTATCCCGGTGGCTTGTGCACCTTTTTCTACCACACTTTTTCCTTTCCCTTCCCATTAATATTCTTGGATACAGCGCTCTGTGATCAGCCGGCTTCTTTATCAATGACCTTTTCTGACTTCCCCTCCTTGTGGAGTGTGTCAGTGACTGCCTTCTGGACATCTGTCAGGTCAGCAGTCTTCCCCATGATTGTGGAGTGTGTCAGTGACTGCCTTCTGGACATCTGTCAGGTCAGCAGTCTTCCCCATGATTGTGGAGCTACTGGAACAGACTAAGGGACTTTTATAAACACTTAGGAGCCTTTACAGGGGTTTATTGGTAATTATTCTAATTTCCTGAGATAATTACTTTTGGGTTCTCATTGGCTGTAAGCCATAATCATCAACATTACTAGGAATAAACCCGTGACATAGATCCCTCTGTGTGTAATGACGCTATAGAATAGAGGAGATTCACGTCTTGTATTGAAGAACTGAAAGAAATTCACTTTTTGATGATATTGTAATTTAGTGAGAGCCACTTCTAACGCTTCCACGTTAGAGATCAGTGTTTTCTCCTCTCACTGAGATGTTTTTCTTTGGATTTCTCGATCCTTCAATAACTGAATGTTAATCTTTATTTGTAAGGGATTTCGGGATCTGTGATTCTACAACTATGGGTACAGAAACTTCAATTATCATAAAAATCCTGGGAAACCATCTGAATGAGTTGTCCAAGGCCCGTCTAGAAGACTTCATTGTGGCCCTCTGTGGTCTCCAGGCTCCTCGAGGATGCAACCAAATCCAGATAGACCGACTGAAAGGAAGAACTCCAATGGATGTGGCCGACATTATCATAAATTCCTACACGGTAAAACATGGGCCAGTGAAAGTCAGAGAAGCTCTGAGGAACATCAACGAAAATCAGATTCGGGTTGATCTAGAGAAAGATCTCCGAGGAGGTGAGCAGATTAATACATACATTGATTTTATGTGGTTAGTCATCTTACGCAGGAGTCTTCACTGGTCATACTGGTGACACAGAGGAGGGGACACTCGGAGAACCCTCCTCCTTCACATCGTCCATCCAGTGTAAAGTGCAGAAGATTTTGAGGTCCTTAAATCACTAAGTAATTCAGTGAGTAATGATTGACTGGAGGGAAGAATGGAGTTTACTTTTCCTCGTCTGACCACAAACACAATAGATAGCTGTTAGCCGAATGCTTCCTAGACAGGAACGTTCATACCAGCCAAGATCTCCTACAGTATACTCTCTATGTTATCTCCAGAAAAGAAAACGATTGGAAGCCAAAATCAGACATGATGGATGTTCTTTCCCTCAACACCACCTGTCGGGGCTGAGTTGGGAGGAGCACACACACACATCTTAGACCGTCGGCCGATCCCACTGATATGGACGAGCTTGGCTGACCTTAGTCTAACATGCATGGGAGGTCTATAGGCATATTTCCTAAAAGAGTGTCATTTACGCAAGAAATGCCCAAAATGGAAGTTAATGAAGCTGTTTTGGGTTCTCATGGGCAGGTCTCAAAATGAGTCCACGATCATGAGGAACTTAGTGCTATGACTGAAAATTTTACTGGAAATTTAAAGTTTCTTAGCATTTTTTTTTACACCTACTGTTCAATGCTTCCAACTATGAGAAATACATGCAATAGTTTATCAGTTTATTCTTCTGCCTATACCGATATCATCAGAGCTCGGACCCCGCTACATTGGGCTATTCGATAATATAGTTGACTTCATTTTAATAATTGAAGGGATTGTCCAGAAATTGATATCCACAGACCTCAATCAAACATGAGGACTCGGTGGAGGTACTCCGTGCTCCTCTTCAGATGTTTTACAATTTCTACATGAGCAGCTACTTTTCCTTTGCAGATCCGGTTGACTGGAGGTCCAACTGCTGGACCTCAACTTGTCAGTAACATGATGGGTTTCTTCTATCTTAACAGGTAAAAATGAAAAGAAAAACCCAAAAGAAGCTGAGCCTGGTGAGTGTTATATTAGAATGTTACTGTGGTCATTGGGGCCGACACTAGAAAGGTCCTAGAAGTGGTGAGCACCTGCCATGGTCTTTCGAGGTCGGTACTAAACTCTGGAGAAGTAGTCAATTATTATTATTATTTATTTATATAGCGCCATTAATTCCATGGTGCTGTACATGAGAAGGGGGGTAACATACAACGTTATAGATACCATTAACAGTAAACAAATTTACGATGACAGACTGGTACAGAGGGGAGGGGACCCTGTCCTTGTGGACTTACATTCTATGGGATAGTGGGGAAGAGACAGAAGGTTGGGGGTGCAGCAGCTCTGGTGGTTTTGAGGCGGTGGCTCAGGCAGTGGTGAGGCGGCAGAATGGTTATTGCAGGCTGTAAGCTTTCCTGAAAAGATGGGTTTTCAGGTTCCGTCTGAAGGATCCGAGGGTGGTGGATAATCGGACGTGTTGAGGAATGGCATTCCAGAGGATAGGGGATTTTCAGGAGAAGTCTTGTAGGCGGTTGTGTGAGGAATGAATAAGTGTGGAGGAGAGTAGGAGGTCTTGGGAGGACCGAAGATTACGTGAAGGAAGATATTGAGAGATTAGTTCAGAGATATAGGGAGGGGACAGGTTGTGGATGGCTTTGCAGGTCAGTGTTAGTAGTTTGAACTGGATTCGTTGGGGAATCGGGAGCCAGTGGAGGGATTTGCAGAGGGGAGAGATAGGGGAGTAGTGAGAAGAGAGGTGGATTAGTGGGGCAGCAGAGTTGAGGACAGACTGGAATGGTGCAAGATAGTTAGCAGGGAGGCCACAGAGGAGAGTGTTGTAGTAGTCAATGCGGGAGATGATGAGGGCATGTACAAGAGTTTTAGTAGATTGAGGGCTGAGGTAGGGACGGATTCTGGAAATATTTTTGAGTTGGAGGCGACAGGAGGTGGCAAGAGTTTGGACGTGTGGTTTGAAGGACAGGGCAGAGTCGAGAGTTACTCTGAGGCAGCGGATTTCAGGTGCTGGAGAGCGTGTGATGCCGTTCACCGTAATAGATAGATCGGGTAGGGAAGATACGCGAGATGGAGGAAAGATAATGAGTTCATAATGAGACAGATCAGGTTTGGCAGAAGTCAGAAATTAGCTACACTCTTCTCAGTACAAAGTTGGAGATGGCTCAGTAAAGGAGAAAGCTTTGGGTTGTCAGACTTCGATCACATCATCTATGAGTCTGTTATTAAACATTAAAAGAGAAGACTACGGCAAAGGTTCCCCCTAGGTATTGACCTTATGAGACTGTGGTGGGTGTTGTGAGTTCATTTTTCCCTTCACCATTGAGGTCTGATGAACTCCCTCCTCTAGTGAAGGAAGGTAGTGAGACTGATTACCAAACACCTGGGCAGCTAGATGATGACTGGGTGGCTGGAATTGAGGACTGGATATAAGGCTGCCGACGCCCTTCTTCCTGGCTGGTCATTTTCCTGCTGGATTCTTGGAGACCAGTCTGATTCCTGCATCTCAAAGCTAAGTTTTTCTGCTCTGCTTTGTACTCTTCAGTTTTGTTTTTGTTTTGCCTTGTTTTTTGGGAGTTCTGCCATCCCCGGCTGGGGGTGAGCTGAATTCCATTTTTGTCTCTGATCTGTTGATATTTTGCTCTGTCTTCAGAATATACCTGAGTGCTGATATAGTCTTTTGAAGCCTAGTGACTTCAGGGCCTGTTTTTCCTATCAGTCGGTTGGCTCATTTTGATAGGGTTTTTGCGGATGGCAGACAGCAGCTTTCCTATCCTGTCCTATGTAGTTAGCTTGGGCCCCATCATTTGCTCAACCTATCTTTCTATCTGTGTTAGTGTTTTCATCTTGCTTCACTGTCATTATATGTTGGGGGCTGCCTTTTGCTTTGGGGTCTGCTCTGGGGCAGTTTAGTTTTTCCCCTTTCTGTCTTTAGGCTATATAGTTCTCCGGCTGTGATCGAGGGGTCTAGGGCACCGTAGGAACCCCCCACGGCTACTGCTAGTTGTTGTGGATAGGTTCAGGGGTCTGCAATCCGATAGCTGCCAACCTCTCTGGTTTTTCTGGACTTAGCTGGTATTTTGTTTTTTCCTCCTTCGGTGACTCATCATAACAGAATCACCAGCCATACCGCAGATCCTAGGGTACTCAATAGCAGGAGAGAATTGTAAAAAAAAAAAGTGTCAGATTTTTTTTTTGTGTGCATATTTTTTCCTCTATATCTCTGAGGCCGTAGGGGGAATTTTTCTCTCCATGGAGATGAAGCAATTGTCTGATCGTGTGGAGCAGCTCGCTGCTGAAGTGCGGGGAATTTCCGCCTATCTTGCTCATTCACATGCTGCTGAACCAAAGATTCCTTCTCCTGATGTATTTTTGGGGGATCGGTCTAAATTCTAGAATTTCAAGAATAATTGTAAATTATTTTTTGCCTTGAATCCTAACTTGTCAGGGAGCTCCGCGCAGCAGGTTAAAATTGTCATCTCTTTGCTGCGCGGGGTCCCCAGGATTGGGCGTTTTCTTTGAAACCTGATGATCCTATTCTGAATAATGTGAACGCATTTTTTCAAGCCTTGGGGTTGTTGTATGATGAACCTAATGCCATTGATCAGGCTGAAAAGACCCTGTTGGCATTAAGCCAGGGTCGGGATTCGGCAGAGTTGTACTGTCAAAAATTCCGAAAGTGGGCGGTCCTTACTACCTGGAATGATGGTGCCTTGGCAGCCCTCTTTCGGAAGGGTTTGTCAGAAACTGTAAAAGATACTATGGTGGGATTTCCTGTTCCCTCTGGTCTTGACGATTCTATGTCATTAGCCATTCAGGTGGATCGGCGTTTACGTGAACGCAAAACTACACAAGAGATGTTACCACCTGTTGAACAAATGTCTGAACCTATGCAATGTGATAGAGTTTTGTCTAGGGCGCAACGTCAGGAGTTCAGAAGGCGTAATAAGCTGTGTTTTTTTTGTGGAGATGCCTCGCATATTATTTCTGTCTGCCCTAAACGAGAGAAACGTTGTGCAAACACGTTTTCTGTGGGTGGTGTTCAACCTAAGTTTCTTCTGGCAATTACTCTGATCTGCTCCCTGTCCACATTTTCCGCCAAGGCTTTTGTGGATTCAGGAGCAGCTCTGAACCTGATGGACTTGGATTTTGCTAAACGTTGTGGATTTCCTATGACACCTCTGCGGACGCCTATCCCTTTGAGAGGGATTGATGCTACTCCTTTGGCGAAGAATAAACCTCAGTTTTGGACCCAGGTGGTAATGCGGGTCGCCCCAGACCATCAAGAAAATTGCAGATTTTTGGTGTTGCATAATTTGCATGATACCATTGTTCTGGGGTTTCCCTGGTTGCAAATCCATAATCCAGTTCTGGATTGGAAATCTTTGTCTGTGGTGAGTTGGGGTTGTCGGTGTGCCCTTAGTGATGCTCCTGTTTTCTCCACCTTTCCTCAGTCGCATGATGTTCCTGACTATTTGGCTGACTTTTATGATATATTTAGTGAGAATGAGTCTGCGTCTTTGCCTCCTCATAGGAGTTATGACTGTGCTATTGAGCTGAACCCGGGGTGCAAATTCCCCAAGGGTCGGCTTTTCAATTTATCTGTACCCGAGCACGAGGCTATGCGGTCCTATATTAAGGAGGCGTTGGAGAAGGGTCATATTAGACCATCCTCTTCACCCTTAGGTGCTGGGTTTTTTTTCGTGGCTAAAAAGGATGGTTCATTAAGGCCTTGTATTGACTATCGTGCCCTCAACAAAATTACTATTAAATATCAGTATCCGTTACCCCTGATTTCTGATCTATTCTCCAGAGTTAAAGGTGCTTGCTGGTTTACCAAGCTTGACCTCAGGGGGGCGTATAATCTTATTCGCATTAAGCATGGGGATGAATGGAAGACGGCGTTTAATACTCCGGAGGGACATTTTGAGTACCTGGTGATGCCTTTTGGGCTCACTAATGCCCCTTCTGTCTTCCAGTGCTTCATGTACGATATATTCCGAGACTTTGTGGATAAATTTTTGATCATCTATCTGGATGATATTTTGATCTTCTCCAAGAATTGGGACTCTCATGTGGAACATGTTCGGACTGTGTTCCGGATTTTGAGGGAGAATTCCCTGTATGTCAAGGGATCTAAATGCCTTTTTGGGGTACAGAGGATTTCATTTTTGGGATTTATTTTGTCTCTGTCAACTATTGAAATGGACCCGGCCAAGGTACAGGCCATTTATGATTGGGTTCAGCCCACTTCTTTGAAGGCCCTCCAGAAGTTTTTGGGTTTTGCTCATTTTTATCGGAAATTTATAGCTAATTTTTCTGGTATTGCCAAGCCATTGACGGATTTGACTAGGAAGGGTGCTGATGTGCTGAATTGGTCTCCGGAGGCTGTTTCTTCCTTTCAGGAGCTGAAGCGAAGATTCACTTCTGCTCTGGTTTTGCGGCAACCTGATGTCTCACTCCCGTTTCTGGTGGAGGTGGACGCTTCTGAGATTGGTGCAGGAGCGGTGTTGTCCCAAAAAGATCCTGGGACATCTAAAATGAATCCTTGTGCTTTCTTTTCCCGAAAGTTCTCCCCATCCGAACATAACTATGATGTGGGGAATCGGGAACTGTTGGCCATGAAATGGGCATTTGAGGAGTGGAGACATTGGTTGGAGGGAGCCAAACACCAAGTCGTGGTCCTTACTGACCACAAGAATTTGATTTACCTGGAGTCGGCCAAGCGCTTGAATCCTAGACAGGCTAGGTGGGCCTTGTTTTTCACACGTTTTGATTTTGTGGTCTCTTTTCTTCCGGGCACTAAGAATGTCAAGGCAGATGCCCTCTCTAGGAGTTTCCTTGCTGATTCTCCTGTTGTGACTAAGCCTGCTACCATCTTAGGCGAGGGGGTAGTTCTTTCTGCCATCTCGCCCGATTTGAGACGTGCTCTGGAAGAGTTTCAGGAGGACAAACCTGAGCGTTGTCCCAGTGGAAAGTTGTATGTTCCTGACCAGTGGAGGAAGAGAGTGATGTCTGAAGTTCATTGCTCTGCATTGGCTGGTCATCCAGGTATTTTTGGTACTAGAGATCTGGTGAGTCGATCTTTTTGGTGGCCCGCCTTGTCTCGTGATGTCAGGAATTTTGTGCAGTCCTGTGGGAGTTGCTCCCGGTCCTAACCTTGTTCTCGCTCTAGTGGCTTGTTGATGCCTTTGCCGGTGCCCAGGAGGCCATGGACCCATATTTCAATGGATTTTATCTCTGATATGCCTGTCTCTCAGAGAATGACTGTTATTTGGGTGATTTGTGATAGATTCTCTAAGATGGTCCATCTTGTACCACTCCCTAAGTTGCCATCTTCCTCTGAGTTGGTGCCCTTGTTTTTGCAACAGGTGGTTCGCTTGCACGGGATTCCTGAGAACATTGTATCTGACAGAGGAGTTCAGTTTGTGTCTAGATTTTGGAGGACTTTCTGTTCCAAGCTGGGAATTCAGTTGTCCTTCTCCTCTGCGTTTCACCCTCAGACCAATGGGCAGACGGAGAGAACAAACCAGACTTTGGAGTCGTATTTGAGATGTTTTATTTCTGCCGATCAGGATGATTGGGTTTCATTTTTGCCCTTGGCCGAATTTGCTTTAAATAATAGAGCTAGTTCTGCCACTTTGATGTCACCTTTTTTTTGTAACTTTGGTTTTCACCCTCGATTTTCTTCAGGGCAGGTGGAGCCTTCTGCCTGCCCAGGTGTTGACACTGTGGTGGAGAGAATGCACCAGATCTGGGACCAAGTAGTGGATAAGTTGTCTCTCTCCCAGGAATAGGCCCAGCGGTTTTCCAACCGGCGTAGGACTGTTGGTCCCCAGTTTAAGGTGGGTGATATGGTTTGGTTGTCATCAAAAAATATCGCTATGAAGGTGGCTTCTCCTAAGTTTAAGCCTAGATTTATTGGACCTTACAAGATTTTGGAGATTATTAATCCGGTCTCTTTTCGGTTGGCTCTTCCTGTCACATTTAAAATTCATAAGGTGTTTCATAAGTCCTTGTTGAAGAGGTTTGTTGAACCAGTAGTTCCTGTGGTGGCACCTCCTGACCCTATATTGGTTGAAGGTAACATGGAATATGAGGTAGAGAAGATACTGGATTCCCGTCTGGCTAGATGGAGACTCCAGTATTTGGTTAAGTGGAAGGGTTATGGTCAGGAGGATAATTCCTGGGTCTCTGCCTCTGATATTCATGCCGAAAGATTGGTGCATGCCTTTCATCGGGCTCACCCGGATCACCCTGGTGGCATGGATGAGGGTTCGGTGACCCCTCCTCAAGGGGGAGGTACTGTTGTGAGTTCATTTTTCCCTTCACCATTGAGGTCTGATGAACTCCCTCCTCTAGTGAAGGAAGGTAGTGAGACTGATTACCAAACACCTGGGCAGCTAGATGATGACTGGGTGGCTGGAATTGAGGACTGGATATAAAGCTGCCGACGCCCTTCTTCCTGGCTCGTGATTTTCCTGCTGGATTCTTGGAGACCAGTCTGATTCCTGCATCTCAAAGCTAAGTTTTTCTGCTCTGCTTTGTACTCTTCAGTTTTGTTTTTGTTTTGCCTTGTTTTTTGGGAGTTCTGCCATCCCCGGCCGGGGGTGAGCTGAATTCCATTTTTGTCTCTGATCTGTTGATATTTTGCTCTGTCTTCAGAATATACCTGAGTGCTGATATAGTCTTTTGAAGCCTAGCGACTTCAGGGCCCGTTTTTCCTATCAGTCGGTTGGCTCATTTTGATAGGGTTTTTGCGGATGGCAGACAGCAGCTTTCCTATCCTGTCCTATGTAGTTAGCTTGGGCCCCATCATTTGCTCAACCTATCTTTCTATCTGTGTTAGTGTTTTCATCTTGCTTCACCGTCATTATATGTTGGGGGCTGCCTTTTGCTTTGGGGTCTGCTCTGGGGCAGTTTAGTTTTTCCCCTTTCTGTCTTTAGGCTATATAGTTCTCCGGCTGTGATCGAGGGGTCTAGGGCACCGTAGGAATCCCCCACGGCTACTGCTAGTTGTTGTGGATAGGTTCAGGGGTCTGCAATCCGATAGCTGCCAACCTCTCTGGTTTTTCTGGACTTAGCTGGTATTTTGTTTTTTCCTCCTTCGGTGACTCATCATAACAGGTGGGGCTGGTAACAGTGGTCTCCTGAAGGAGGGTGGACCAAGACATTGGCAGATCTCCTCTTTTTACTAAATACCAGTGATCTTACTGAAAAATGCACTAGAGCAAACCAGGTCATATGAAGGACAGAAATCATAAAAACAGACCGATATCTGACATAAATGATAAGAAATTTGCTTCGGCATAGGAGGTGACTCCTCCACCACTAAGCCTTATTTACTTATAAGAAACGGCAAAAGTAAAGAAAGAATCACAAAAAGGAGCAATTTCTTAGGCCAATACAAAATTTGCTAAAGTTTTACAATGTTTGCCCAATTTATATCTCAAGTCGTCTAATAGCTGTCCCCAATATATCTCACAGACGCTCATGGCTTCTTCATCATTCTTCCACCTATGAAATTTCTTTCGCATCTTTCTTTTTGTTTCATGTATGAAGCTCCTCGGACGAGCGGCGGTCGGGTCAGTGCCGAGGAGCCGGAGAAGATCATAAAAGCCGGGTATAGACCTAAGATGACTGTGCCCGTACAACCCACGGGGGCCGATACAGAATGTGAACCGGGGACAAGCCAACAAACTGAAGAAATCAAGCCCAAAAGAGGAAGGAAACCAAAAACTGGTAAACAGCTGTGGAGCGTTGGGTGGTGTAGAGAAGCATAAGGTGGTATTGGATGGTGTCTATCAGCAAATTTCATATTATGGAAATTTGGTTCTGTCCTTAATTTAAAAGCATTCCCCCGGTGTGACCTCTTCTGCTGGACGATGGCGGCCACATAACTGTGGATGACAGTGTTATTCATGGAGTCATGAGCAGGTTACACCTACGTAATTAATACCAATAAAAAGTGGAAAAAAATTCCAAACCATATCTCCAATGTTTTTCATTTTATTCGTTCATCTAAATTTTGGCCAAGTTACATAACAGTTGTCCCCCAATAGATCCCACTCACATTCGGGACGTCTCGGTCATTCTTTATGTTACATTTTGTGCTTATTTTTCCTGTTTCATGTATGAAGCTCCACGGACGAGCGGTGGACGGGTCAGTGCCGAGGAGCCGGAGAACATCACCGGAGCAGGAGATAGTCCTAAGCCGGCCATGACCATACAAACCACGGGGACCGATACAGGATGTGAATCGGGGACACAACCTGGTGAAGAAATCAAACCTAAAAGAGGAAGGAAACCAAAAACTGGTAAATGGCTGAGTAGCATCGGGTGGTACTGAATGATATTCTATTGTATAGGAGGAGTGTTATTGAGTAAAGTTCACATTTTGGAAGAGTCTATTAGCGTTCCCCAGATGTGACCTCTTCTGCTGGACGATCGCAGCCACATAACAGCAGATGACAATGTTACTCATGGAGTCATAAGTCGGTTACACTTATGTCTGTGCAGAGCCAAAAACCATGGAGAAGACACCTATGAAAGAGCAAACCTCCGGTGGAGCCGAGGGTGGCAAACGAGCGAGAGAGGAGGCAAGAGAGGAAGATGAGAAACCAAAAAGAGCAAGTAAGCCTCCAACGAGCGGTCAGAGATGTATGGAGAGGACAGAGATCATGTGTGGGGAAGCAGGAGGGCGGCAGCACAGGAGTAACGAGGGAAGAGGTGGAACCTGTGCTGAAGATTGGGGGGCACAAGAGTGTTAGGTGGGAGGCTGCGGAGGAGGATAATGCAGCAGTCTATTGATGAGTCTCGTGGGGGTGTAAATTAGATTCTGGCAGGACGATGGAATAAAAAATAGAATTTTGTTTTACTATCCATATTCTCCAATGTTTTCCATTTTACTCTTTCACAAAAATTTTGGCCAAGTTACATAACAGTTGTCCCCCAGTAGATAACAGTTGTCGTCCAGTAGATCCCACTCACATTCGGGACGTCTCGGCCATTCTTTATGTTACATTTAGTGCTTATTTTTCCTGTTTCATGTATGAAGCTCCGCGGACGAGCGGTGGACGGGTCAGTGCCGAGGAGCTGGAGAAGATCACAGGAGCGGGAGAAAGTCCTAAGCCGGCCGTGACCGTACAACCCAAGGGGGCCTATACAGAATGTGAACCGGGGACAAGCCAACAAACTGAAGAAATCAAGCCCAAAAGAGGAAGGAAACCAAAAACTGGTAAATGGCCGAGTAGCATCGGGTGGTACTGAATGATATTCTATTAGATGGAGGAGTGTTATTGAGTAAAGCTCACATTTTGGAAGTTTGGTTACCGTATATTCTTCGTCTATTAGCGTTCCCCAGATGTGACCTCTTCTGCTGGACAATCGCGGCCACATAACGGCAGATGACAATGTTACTCATTGAGTCATGAGCAGGCTATACTTATGTCTGTGCAGAGCCAAAAACCACGGAGAAGTCACCTGTGAAAGCGCAGACCTCCGGTGGAGCCGCGGGCGGCAAACGAGCGAGAAAGGAGCCGAGAGAGGAAGATGAGAAACCAAAAACAGCAAGTAAGCCTCCGACAAGTGGTAAGGGATTTATCGGATTTGTGACCAGTCTGCTGAAAAATCACCTATTATTGAAATCAGGCTACAAATTTTTGCCAATGTTTTTTTTTTCCTATATCATAAACTTTATTAAAAAAAAACCCCTAAATTTAGCAATTTTCTCGCTGGCCACCTGGGTTATTTTAGACCCATACTTCATGCTCAGAAGAGTTTTCAGCAGACTCCTTATCATCAGGGGCAGGTTTCCAAAGTCCAAAGACTGACTATCTCTATACACAGCTAATAACACAGGATCCACCAATCATAGTAAGCGACGTCACAGCTCGCCTGCTCCTCCTCCCTTCACATTGACCTCTGCACCCGCTCATCAGATGCTACAATACAAAAGATAGAATCACAGTCTGTTCATTGCTGCTAATGTTCATGTTGTATTCTGAAAACATACGAGGGTAACGTCTAAAAAATTCCCATAGGTAGGTGTGAAAATTGCAGGATTTTTATTTTTTATATTTAATACAGATTGTGATATAGAAAATAAAACACCGTCAAGAATTAAAAAAAAAACACGTTTAATTCAAAAACCTGATTTATACAGTGGGTAATTTTCTGATGGCAGCTTCCCTTCAAGGGGGTGTCCAAGAATTGTTGTCTTTACTAAAAAGGCTTGCCTGGGGTAAAAATGACCAACTGATCCTTACTGTTTACTGACAGGCTGCTGCGGTGATGTCACTACTACAGCACATGTCACCGCTGCAGCCTGTCAGCGAACACCGGGGCAGTGGAGGAGAGACAGCACTGGGGTAGCGGAGGAGAGCAGGCACTGGGGCAGCAAAGGAGCGCTGGCAGCGGGCGAGAGTCGGCACTGGGGCAGCGGAGGAGCGCTGGCAGCGGGGGAGAGTCGGCACTGCGGCAGCGGAGGAGCGCTGGCAGCGGGGGAGAGTCAGCACTGGGGCAGCAGAGGAGCGCTGGCAGTGGGGGAGAGTCGGCACTGGGGCAGCGGGGGAGAGTCGGCACTGCGGCAGCGGAGGAGCGCTGGCAGCGGGGAAGAGTCAGCACTGGGGCAGCAGAGGAGTGCTGGCAGTGGGGGAGAGTCGGCACTGGGGCAGCGGAGGAGCGCTGGCAGCGGGGGAGAGTCGGCACTGCGGCAGCGGAGGAGCGCTGGCAGCGGGGGAGAGTCAGCACTGGGGCAGCAGAGGAGCGCTGGCAGTGGGGGAGAGTCGGCACTGCGGCAGCGGAGGAGCGCCTACAGTGGGGGAGAGTCAGCACTGGGGCAGCAGAGGAGCGCTGGCAGTGGGGGAGAGTCGGCACTGGGTTAGCGGAGGAGCGCTGGCAGCGGGGGAGAGTCGACACTGGGGTAGTGGAGGAACGCTGGCAGTGGGGGAGAGTCGGCACTGGGGCAGCGGAGGAACGCTGGAAGCGGGGGAGAGTCGGCACTGGGGCAGCGGAGGAGTGCTAGCAACAAGGGAGAGCCAATACTGGGGCAGCGAAGGAGCGCTTCCAGTGGGAGAGATTCGCAGTGGGGCAGTGGAGGAATGCTGGCAGTGGGAGAGAGTCTGCACTGGGGCAGCGGAGGAGCGCTGCCAGTGGGCGAGAGTCGGCACTGGAGCAGCGGAGGAACGCTGGCAGTGGGGGAGAGTCGGCACTGGGGCAGCGGAGGAACGCTGGCAGTGGGGGAGAGTCGGCACTGGGGCAGCAGAGGAGCGCTGGCAGTGGGGGAGAGTCGGCACTGGGGCAGCAGAGGAGCGCTGGCAGCGGGGGAGAGTCGGCACTGGGGCAGCAGAGGAGTGCTGGCAGTGGGGGAGAGTCGGCACTGGGGCAGCGGAGGAGCGCTGGCAGCGGGGGAGAGTCGGCACTGCGGCAGCGGAGGAGCGCTGGCAGCGGGGGAGAGTCAGCACTGGGGCAGCAGAGGAGCGCTGGCAGTGGGGGAGAGTCGGCACTGCGGCAGCGGAGGAGCGCCTACAGTGGGGGAGAGTCAGCACTGGGGCAGCAGAGGAGCGCTGGCAGTGGGGGAGAGTCGGCACTGGGTCAGCGGAGGAGCGCTGGCAGCGGGGGAGAGTCGACACTGGGGTAGTGGAGGAACGCTGGCAGTGGGGGAGAGTCGGCACTGGGGCAGCGGAGGAACGCTGGAAGCGGGGGAGAGTCGGCACTGGGGCAGCGGAGGAGTGCTAGCAACAAGGGAGAGCCAATACTGGGGCAGCGAAGGAGCGCTTCCAGTGGGAGAGATTCGCAGTGGGGCAGTGGAGGAATGCTGGCAGTGGGAGAGAGTCTGCACTGGGGCAGCGGAGGAGCGCTGCCAGTGGGCGAGAGTCGGCACTGGAGCAGCGGAGGAACGCTGGCAGTGGGGGAGAGTCGGCACTGGGGCAGCAGAGGAGCGCTGGCAGCGGGGGAGAGTCGGCACTGGGGCAGCAGAGGAGCGCTGGCAGCGGGGGAGAGTCGGCACTGGGGCAGCAGAGTAGTGCTGGCAGCTGGGGAGAGTTGGCACTGGGGCAGCAGAGGAGCGCTGGCAGTGGGGGAGAGTCGGCACTGGGGCAGCAGAGGAGCGCTGGCAGCGGGGGAGAGTCGACACTGGGGCAGCAGAGTAGTGCTGGCAGCGGGGGAGAGTCGGCACTGGGGCAGTGGAGGAGCACTGGCAGTGGGGGAGAGTCAGCACTGGGGCAGCGGAGGAGCGCTGTCAGTGGGGGAGAGTCGGCACTGGGTCAGCGGAGGAGCGCTGGCAGTGGGGGAGAGTCAGCACTGGGGCAGCGGAGGAGCGCTGGCAGTGGGGGAGAGTCGGCACTGGGTCAGCGGAGGAGCGCTGGCAGTGGCGGAGAGTCGGCACTGGGGCAGAGGAGGAGCGCTGGCAGTGGGGGAGAGTCAGCACTGGGGCAGTGGAGGAGCGCTGGCAGTGGGGGAGAGTCGGCACTGGGTCAGCGGAGGAGCGCTGGCAGTGGGGCAGAGTCGGCACTGGGGCAGCGGAGGAGCGCTGGCAGCGGGAGAGAGTCGACACTGGGGTAGTGGAGGAACGCTGGCAGTGGGGGAGAGTCGGCACTGGGGCAGCGGAGGAACGCTGGAAGTGGGGGAGAGTCGGCACTGGGGCAGCGGAGGAGTGCTAGCAACAAGGGAGAGCCAATACTGGGGCAGCGAAGGAGCGCTCCCAGCGGGAGAGATTCGCAGTGGGGCAGTGGAGGAATGCTGGCAGCGGGAGAGAGTCTGCACTGGGGCAGCAGAGGAGCGCTGGCAGCGGGGGAGAGTCGACACTGGGGCAGCAGAGTAGTGCTGGCAGCGGGGGAGAGTCGGCACTGGGGCAGTGGAGGAGCACTGGCAGTGGGGGAGAGTCAGCACTGGGGCAGCGGAGGAGCGCTGTCAGTGGGGGAGAGTCGGCACTGGGTCAGCGGAGGAGCGCTGGCAGTGGGGGAGAGTCAGCACTGGGGCAGCGGAGGAGCGCTGGCAGTGGGGGAGAGTCGGCACTGGGTCAGCGGAGGAGCGCTGGCAGTGGCGGAGAGTCGGCACTGGGGCAGAGGAGGAGCGCTGGCAGTGGGGGAGAGTCAGCACTGGGGCAGTGGAGGAGCGCTGGCAGTGGGGGAGAGTCGGCACTGGGTCAGCGGAGGAGCGCTGGCAGTGGGGCAGAGTCGGCACTGGGGCAGCGGAGGAGCGCTGGCAGCGGGAGAGAGTCGACACTGGGGTAGTGGAGGAACGCTGGCAGTGGGGGAGAGTCGGCACTGGGGCAGCGGAGGAACGCTGGAAGTGGGGGAGAGTCGGCACTGGGGCAGCGGAGGAGTGCTAGCAACAAGGGAGAGCCAATACTGGGGCAGCGAAGGAGCGCTCCCAGCGGGAGAGATTCGCAGTGGGGCAGTGGAGGAATGCTGGCAGCGGGAGAGAGTCTGCACTGGGGCAGCGGAGGAGCGCTGGCAGCGGGCGAGAGTCGGCACTGGGGCAGCGGAGGAACGCTGGCAGTGGGGGAGAGTCGACACTGGGGCAGCAGAGGAGCGCTGGCAGCGGGGGAGAGTCGGCACTGGGGCAGCAGAGGAGCGCTGGCAGCGGGGGAGAGTCGGCACTGGGGCAGCAGAGTAGTGCTGGCAGCTGGGGAGAGTTGGCACTGGGGCAGCAGAGGAGCGCTGGCAGTGGGGGAGAGTCGGCACTGGGGCAGCAGAGGAGCGCTGGCAGCGGGGGAGAGTCGACACTGGGGCAGCAGAGTAGTGCTGGCAGCGGGGGAGAGTCGGCACTGGGGCAGTGGAGGAGCACTGGCAGTGGGGGAGAGTCAGCACTGGGGCAGCGGAGGAGCGCTGTCAGTGGGGGAGAGTCGGCACTGGGTCAGCGGAGGAGCGCTGGCAGTGGGGGAGAGTCAGCACTGGGGCAGCGGAGGAGCGCTGGCAGTGGGGGAGAGTCGGCACTGGGTCAGCGGAGGAGCGCTGGCAGTGGCGGAGAGTCGGCACTGGGGCAGAGGAGGAGCGCTGGCAGTGGGGGAGAGTCAGCACTGGGGCAGTGGAGGAGCGCTGGCAGTGGGGCAGAGTCGGCACTGGGGCAGCGGAGGAGCGCTGGCAGCGGGAGAGAGTCGACACTGGGGTAGTGGAGGAACGCTGGCAGTGGGGGAGAGTCGGCACTGGGGCAGCGGAGGAACGCTGGAAGTGGGGGAGAGTCGGCACTGGGGCAGCGGAGGAGTGCTAGCAACAAGGGAGAGCCAATACTGGGGCAGCGAAGGAGCGCTCCCAGCGGGAGAGATTCGCAGTGGGGCAGTGGAGGAATGCTGGCAGCGGGAGAGAGTCTGCACTGGGGCAGCGGAGGAGCGCTGGCAGCGGGCGAGAGTCGGCACTGGGGCAGCGGAGGAACGCTGGCAGTGGGGGAGAGTCGACACTGGGGCAGCAGAGGAGCGCTGGCAGCGGGGGAGAGACGGCACTGGGGCAGTGGAGGAGCGCTGGCAGTGGGGGAGAGACGGCATTGGGGCAACGGAGGAGCGCTGGCAGTGGGGGAGAGTCGGCACTGGGGCAGTGGAGTAGTGCTGGCAGCGGGTGAGAGTCAGCACTGGGGCAGTGGAGGAGTGCTGGCAGTGGGGGAGAGTCGGCACTGGGGCAGCGGAGGAGCGCTGGCAGTGGGGGAGAGTCGGCACTGGGGCAGTGGATGGGGGCTGGCAGCGAGGGAGAGCCAACACTGGGGAAGCGAGGAGAGTAAACACAGAAGAATCTTCTGCAGAGTCTGGGATTTAATATCAAATGTAGCTTATAGATTTGACTTAACGCACATGTGAGATATTTCCACAGGATATACCCTACATGTATGATGGTTCCATGGCTGGGATCCACATCTGCCTTTGAGAACATTGTAGACAGTAGGGTAGAAGATGCGCATGCGCAGCTTTTTTCATTCATTGTCGGGATTCCTCCCATACAGATGAATAGTGAGAGTGCTGGAAATGCAGCCGTCCCATCACTAGAGAGCACGAGACCGGGCCCCGCAGGTCCCGGAGGTGGCTGTGCCATTTATAACATGTCCTTTGGATGTGCCTCGGTGCCTGAACACACTTGAGTCCATAGTTGGGTTTTATAGATGCAGCTCTTATGAAATACCTTAAAAAATTCTTCATCAGCTCTTTTTTTTGTGATGACATTTTCTTTACTTTCCACAGATAAGAATAATTTTGTGAATGAAAATCGAAACAACCTAATAAAGTTAATCACACAAGTGGATCCAGTTCTGGATGATCTTCTGGAGGAAGGATTACTGACGCAGGAGCAATACGACAGCATCTGGAAAAAAGGCAGCAGTCAGGAGAGGATGAGACTACTGCTCGATTCTGTGGATCACGACGAGAACGATAAGTTCCTGCCCATTTTGGAGAAGCATTATCCCTCCGTCATTAAGACTCTGAAAAAAAAATTCAACTTGGAAAAGTAGTCGGCAGCTAAATAAAGTCGCAGGAGACCTGGCTGTAAGTCATCATGTACTTACCACGGGCTGCGGCTTCAGAGAACATCTACATCTTCAAAGGATTTATCACACAAAATCTAGAAGGAAAATTCAAGATTTTCTAGAAGTCATTGGAAAGTCGCCATCGTGACCACTATAGATCCAACCCAAAAGCAAATCTTTTTAACTCCGAATTTTGACCACATGGATCATTGGTTTGATAAAAGATCTAACTGGCCGGAATGTTCCCGGTTATGCAACTTGTTCCAAATTCTAAGAAATTCCACTTCCACTGAAGAAGAATTTGTCACAATTTATTTTCTTCTTTAATAATTGAAAAATATTTTATTATGGGTTTTTTTTTTTAATAAAACAGTGGTTGGGAACATGGTTCTTAAAAAAAAAAAAGAGTATTTGATGTTGAGTTTGTTATTTTGCTCATTGATGTCATTAAGGTCACGGCGCGTCGGGGTGAAAGCCGCGCAACTTCATTTCTTTTCACCAAAAACGTTTGACAAAAATCAGAGAATGATAGATTTTCTTTTTTACAGCAGAGAACCATAATTGTGCGAGGAAATAGCGAGTTTATTGAGAGTAAACACAGAAGAATCCTCGGACGGGCTGAGTCTGGGATCTAATATCAACTTTGTCTTGAACATTTTACTAAAAGCAGTTGCCCTTTCAAATACATTTAATATATTTCTGTTGTGAACACTCTTTACCTGACTTCTGAGTTTGGGCTCCCTCTGGTGGTTGCTGCGGGTAATGGAGCTGGTCGGGTTGACAGAAGTAAATCACCTGAAGACGATGAGTGGAAGTCAGGTGTTACAGACTGGGAAGATTTAAGTGAGCAAGCTTCCTTTAGTTGCTGCTGGTGATTTGGCTTTCTTCCTGTGCATCTTGAAGTCTGCTTGTCCCCTGCTTGGTCCTGCATCGTTAAGTTATTTGTTTGCTGGAATCTTTTGCATTTGATCCAGTTTTGCCTTTCTCTGCTTTCTGCTTTGCTGTGTGGGTTCAGCATTGTTCCCTGCTGGGACCGGTGCTGGCCCCGTTCCACATGCCACAGCTTATGTCTGTCTGTTCAGTATTGTTAGTCCCCTGTTATATCAGTGTCTTTTGTTTTGCTTCCAGTTCACACCAGAATTCTGATCTAGTGGGGGAGAGGTCGTGTGGGCTCAGTATTTTTTGTATATCAGATGTGTTGGATTTTTTAGGGTTTTTTGCGTGATTGCAGACAGTATCCTTTCCTGTCCTGTTCTATCTAGACAGTCTGTGCCCCATTATTTGCTTACTCTATTTTCTGCCTGTGTTTGTGCCTCATCTTGTCTCACCGGCAATATATGTTTGGGGGCTATCTATTCCTTTGGGATTCTACTCTGGGGCAGTTTAGCTTACCCCTTTCTTGCTTTGGGCTTAGTTAACTCTTTGGCTGTGCCAAGGCGTCTAGGGCATCGTAGGTATGCCCCACGGCTAATTCTAGTTGTGTTGTTAGGTTTAGGGGTCTGCAATCTGCTAAGTTACCAACCTTTCTGGTTTTCTGGTTGCCTAGCTTATTTCCCGGCTATCCTCCTTGGTGACCTAATCATAACATATTTCCACAGGAGATGCCATAAATGTATGATGTGATCAACATCTGCCTTCAAGAACAATGTTGACAGTAGAGAAGAAGCTGCGCATGCGCAGCTTTCTTCATTCATTGTCCGGTGTCCTCCAATATAGATGAACAGAGAGAGCCAGGCACGGGCAGCCAACTCATCACTAAAGAGCACGTGACTGGGCCCCGCGGGTCCCGGAGGTGGATGTGCCATTTATAACATGTCCTTTGGATGTGCCGGTTTAGGACCTCTACAGTGCAGGACAAAGATGGTTACGACAATTCCTGGCTTCTCTTTTTCCAGTGCTATAAAGATAAGTAGCCAACTAATACAATAATATAAATGAAGTTACTCTATAATCAGAGTTTAAGGAGATGGAATATTCAGTGGCCTGTGAAAGTATTCACCCCCTTGGTTATTTACCTATTTTATTACATTTCAACCTGTGTGTAAATATTTTTATAAGCCGATTTGTGTGTGATGCATCAGCACTAAATAATCTAAGTTGGTGAAGTGAGAAAAATATAGACATAAATGAAATGTATGAGCTCAAATAACTAAAAATTGGCATGTGCATATGTATTCACCCCTTTTGCTACGATGCCCCTAAAAATTTCTGGTGCAAGCAATTCCCTTCATAAGTCCCATACTTAGTGACAGGACGTCCCCCTGTGTGCAATCTAAATGTCTTGTGTCTGTCATTATATACACTTTACCTTTTCTGAAAAGCCACAGGCTGCATCTCCATTAACAAGAGGCACCACTAACCAAACACCATGAAGACCAAGGAGATCTCTAACAACACCATGAAGACCAATGAGATCTCCAGACAACACCATGAAGACCAAGGAGCTCTTCAAACAAGACCATGAAGACCAAAGAGATCTCCAACAACACCATGAAGACCAAGGAGATCTCCAAACAACACCATAAAGCCAAAGAGATCTCCAGACAGCACCATGAAGACCAAGGAGATCTCCAAACAACACAATGAAGACCAAGGAGATCTCCAAACAACACCATGAAGACCAAGGAGATCTCCAAACAACACCATGAAGCCAAAGAGATCTCCAGACAACACCATGAAGTCCAAAGAGATCTCCAAAGAAGCCAGGGACAAAGCTGTTGTGAAGTACAAGTCAGGGTTGCCTCGAGGAATGGTCAGAAATCCCAGTGGTAATTCTGTTGTCCTATAACCTGGTGTCATGCTGTGAAATTCTTCGGTAAAGAAGGGGGGCCTCAAACTGTCCCTGGAACCCTAACTATCCCTGTTCTAGGGGTACTCTTGAAGGTAGAGAGGCCAGAGTCTCCGACCTTACTATACTTCTGTTAAACCTTGATCTGTCCCCTCCTCCCACCTGTTATGATTGGGTCACCGAGGAGGAAAGCAAGACCAAGCTAAGACACAGAAAACCAGAGAGGTTGGTAACTAAGCAGATTGCAGACCCCTGATCCTGTCCACACAACTAGCAGTAGTCGTAGAGCGTACCAACGATGATCCTAGACGCCTCGACACAGCCGGAGAACTAAATAAGCCTAAAGCAAGAAAGGAGAAATCTAAACTGCCCCAGAGCAGACGCCAAAGCAATAGACAGCCCCCAAACATATATTGATGGTGAGACAAGATGAAAACACAAATGCAGGTAGGAAAATAGGCTGAGCAAACGATGGGGCCCACACTGACTAGACAGGACAAGAAAGGAAAGACTCTGTCTGCAATCACGCAAAAAAACCTGCAAAAAACCCTGCAAAAAATGCCCAACACGTCTGATAGAAAAATACTGAAGTCACTAGACTTCGCCCACTATATCAGCACTCTGGTATATTCTAAAAGCAGAGCAAAAAGAGGCCAATCTAATAAGGGACAAAAACAAACTGGCACAAATAGTAACATAAGGATGAAAATTCAGCACAGCCCCAGCCGGAGCTGGCTGACCACACAAAACTGAAATAGACAAAACCAGATCAAATGTGAACAATAGCAAAAGAACACTTAGCTGAGCATGCAGGGACTGAGCTGGAAACTAAGACCTCAGGAGGCAGGAAAAAATCACCAGCAGGGATAGAGGGAGTCGGCTGTCTTAAATCCAGTCAGAAACTCCAGATCTCCAGTCATCCTCCTCATTATCAGGTGGCAGGCCTCTGTCAATTAGATCAGCTCCATTACCTTCACTAGCAACCAGAGGTAGGCCAGAAAGTGAATTCACAACACCCACCCCATGAGACATGGGACAGAAATGTAAGGTAAACAAGACAAAGACAAAACAGGGATAACAGAAAACCTCTATCATACAAAAGCACCAACCAACAGTAGGGAGGAGGATAGGGACAGGGAGGAATAAACTAAATGGGAACAATGACCGGGAGATAAACACACACGTACTACAGCAAACCACAAAGCACTACTACAGTAACTCTACTCCAATCGCTTAGCTTTAGCACAAAGCACAGGAAGATGAATCTTTCACCGGCAGGGACAAGAAGGTCTGACTAGTTTTTATAGGAAGAGGTAATGACCAGATTAAAGGCAGCTGAAATGGAGCTGCATGTTTCTTACCAGTAAAGAAAGGGTTGTTAATTTCTTCAGCACTAGAAGAAAATAAATCCATTTAATATGGGACACAAATCACACCATCTCTAAAGAAGAGCTGTGATTCATTACCTGACGTGACAGGTCTTCCAGAAGAACGTGACACCCAGAGCCAGGGGCTCCTACCCTGTCCCTAATGCTAGTGGAACCCTAGCTACTCCTGCTTCCCGGATTACTTCTGATGGTGAATGTCTTGGGTCCATGTACCTTTCTGTACTCCTGAATCAGCCCTTATCTGTCCCCTCCCTCTCCCAGGAAACCAGGGAAGTGGGGAGTAATAGTGTAAGTATATACACAAACCAGACAAACAAGGGAGGACGTACAGGGATAAATTAATATAGCAGTTATACAAATAAACACTCATAGACAACAGAGAAAAACACAAGAGAGAAAAGGTAGGGAAGCTATATAGGAGAGGATGTGGAATAGCTCATGGGATAAGCAAAACACCCAGCAACAGTCACAGAATAACTCCAAAATGCCTCAACAAAGCACAATTTCTTTAAATCCCATCTACTGTACTTCTAATGTAGGTACATAGCCTTAGTGTCTCTTTACTTTATATTTCAATCTGCTGCATATTCTATAACCTGCATCAGCTGCTTCTGTGACCTGCTGGTTAACCAATTGTTTGCTGTAAGCATCAAAAACTGTTATTCAGGACTGTTCACATTGCGCAACAATCTGCTAAGGAGTCTGCTTCCTATATCTGTAGGCCTGCTGTTTTACTCTTCCTCTGCCCTCCTGGTTCTGTGAATCCTTATGGATAAGATATTTTTCGGACTTACTGTGCGCTGCTTGACAAAGTTCAGTAGTACAGGATGAGAGGTTTTAACTGTTTAATTCCCAACACGTTTCGAAGTTTCTATTACTTCTTCCTCAGGGGATGACATGAAGTGAACAGATACAGCCATCTCCAGTTATATACATACAAAATTTGAATTTGGGCGCCAAAAGCACATGTGATAGTGGGACAAATGTCAGAGTTCAAGGGTTAAAACAGCGCAAAGTGTATAAATCCATTTGTAATCAGATTAAATGCTTTTTCTTATGTTTCTTATTGCAGGAAAGACATTATATTAAATGGAAAAAAGGGGGGAAAAGGAAACCTGAAGAAGAAATGAAAAAAAGAGGATGAAAAAAAGAAATGAAAAAAGGGGGAGTACCGAACCGGTACCGAACCGAATCGGGAGGCAAAACCACTATACTGGAGGAAGATACGCTTGGAAAGGGACTATGTATAAAAAGTTAAAAAATGTTTATTGAAATAAGAGGAATTTAAAAATGCATATATATATATACATGTATATAAAAATTGTATGTAGAAAAAAACTGTGAGAATAAAAATATGAAAATAAAAAATGAATAATAAAAAATGAAAAATAAATTGTCAAAAATGGATTATGGTGGAGATCCTAAATTGATATCTAAAAGGATCTATTAGTACCATGTATCAGGAAAGGACCTACAAGGAATCTCACCAAAGAAGAGCATAAGGGAGCCGGATCGGTTGAAAAAAGAAAGATATATTATATGTATTGTTTTTGTGGGAAAAAAATATATCTATAAATATATATACATATAAAAAATATATATAATATAAAGAAGGAATTATATCTATCAATAGTACAATGCTCTAATGGAAACACTCTAATATACAGCAAAGGAATTATCATACGAAATTATTAAAATACACTATTAAAAAGTAACATTATAAAAAAAACTTCAGTGATCTCGTTAAGTCCATTTGGTTTCAGTGTGTTCAACCTATAAATCCAGAAGACTTCTTTACGATTCAGTTGCCCGATTCTGTCCAAGATATAATTCCTTCTTTATATTATATATTATATATATTTTTTATATGTATATATATTTATAGATATATTTTTTTCCCACAAAAACAATACATATAATATATCTTTCTTTTTTCAACCGACCCGGGTTGCGACCCGGCTCCCTTATGCTCTTCTTTGGTGAGATTCCTTGTAGGTCCTTTCCTGATACATGGTACTAATAGATCCTTTTAGACATCTGTTTAGAATCTCCACCATAATCCATTTTTGACAATTTATTTTTCATTTTTTATTATTCATTTTTTATTTTCATATTTTTATTCTCACAGTTTTTTATACATACAATTTTTATATACATGTATATATATATATGCATTTTTAAATTCCTCTTATTTCAATAAACATTTTTTAACTTTTTATATATAGTCGCTTTCCAAGCGTATCTTCCTCCAGTATAGTGGTTTTGCCTCCCGACTTAGAGTTTTTTTCTCTTTTTCCACCGGTTCGGTACTCCCCCTTTTTTCATCCTCTTTCTTTCATTTCTTCTTCAGGTTTCCTTTTCCCCCCTTTTTTCCCATTTAATATAATGTCTTTCCTGCAATAAGAAACATAAGAAAAAGCATTTAATCTGATTACAAATGGATTTATACACTCTGCGCTGTTTTAACCCTTGAACTCTGACATTTGTCCCACTATCACATGCGCTTTTGGCGCCCAAATTCAAATTTTGTATGTATATAACTGGAGATGGCTGTATCTGTTCACTTCATGTCATCCCCTGAGGAAGAAGTAATAGAAACTTCGAAACGCGTTGGGAATTAAACAGATAAAACCTCTCATCCTGTACTACTGAGCTTTGTCAAGCAGCG
Organism: Dendrobates tinctorius; assembly: GCF_039654945.1. Lineage (NCBI taxonomy): Eukaryota > Metazoa > Chordata > Amphibia > Anura > Dendrobatidae > Dendrobates > Dendrobates tinctorius. Next base: position 4,530,706 of record NW_027361819.1, read on the forward strand.
CACAGTAAGTCCAAAAAATATCTTATCCATAAGGATTCACATTGGCGGTCACGGAGTGGACCTTCGGGCGTGCAGCAGCTGACAGTCCATTTATGCGCTTTTATCTCCCCTGGAAAAGGTGAGTAAATTTCTTATCATTTTATTCCTAAAACCACCCGGATAAGACCCTATTGCGCTTTCTCATTTCCTCAGCCTCTCATATATTGAATCTCCTGGTTATGTGGCTTTCGGTGTGCCTGCCTCATTGGTTATTCTGCCATCTGGCATGGCCCTCACTGTGTCACTGTCATGTCGGACGCTGTTCACACCACAGCATCCGGCAGGCAGAGGTAGTTCCACCTCCAGCCACTATAGCCTCAGTGGCGCCGGCCTGATCTTCAGGCTCTCGGGGGTTAATCCTGCTGGAGACCAGGTTGGAAGGTTAGTCACGCCCACGGTCTTTAAATAGTCATACTGGCCTATGGGCGTCGCCGATTATAGCTTGTGTTTCATACCAAGTGGTTCCGGTCTGGAGTGGAGGTGTTCAAGAGAGAGAGATTCATATCTGGTGTCGTATGATCCGTCGTTATCCTTTCTCCTTCCCATATTTGTATTTAGTTGTGCCCTGTTCACATTACTGTTTATTCCTGTGTGTGTGCGGCGCAGTGCAGTTTAAGTTCTCCCTGTCTGTCATTATTTGTGTGGGAGCTTTGGTGGTGTGTCTCCTCACTGGGTGGAGGGTTAAGTGCAGGGCTGAGCAGGAGATAAGGAAAGGTCGGAGGCTCAGGCATTTGCACCTTCAGCAAAAACCCTGGGTTGAGGGTCAGACAGGGTTTCCCCTAGTAAAAGGGACTCCGCAGGGGCCCCGGGTATTTCAGCCTTAGTTGTCCTAAGCCCCCGTGACATTATAATCGGCCCACATTTTTTCAGGAGTCCATGGATCCATTAGATTCCATAACCCGCCAGTTGGCGGCGCTGTCCATACAGGTCTCCGAGTTGAAAGGGGCAGTTCAGCAGCAGGGCCTGGTAGTAGCAAAGGTGCAAACGGCATCTGCAGGTATCGGTGCAGAGCCGAAGTTTCCGCTGCCAGAACGATTTTCAGGCGATCGCAGCAAATTTGTCGTATTTCGGGAGGCCTGCAAATTATACTTCCGCATGCGGCCAATCTCCTCAGGTAATGAGGCCCAGCGAGTAGGGCTGGTGTTGTCATTACTGAGGGGTGACCCCCAAGCATGGGCATTTTCCTTACCACCTGACTCTGCTACATTTCATTCGGTCGATAATGTTTTTTCTGCCCTCGGGCTCATTTACGATGACCCTGACCGACTGGCTCTAGCGGAATCTAAAATCCGCGCCCTCCGCCAGGGGGAGCACTTGGCAGAGGACTATTGTTCGGAATTTCGCCGCTGGGCTGTAGACACACAGTGGAATGACCCAGCACTGCGGAGCCAGTTTATTCATGGGGTATCAGGGAGGGTGAAACAAGCCCTCCTGATGTATGAGACTCCGGCATCATTGGAGTCTGCCATGAGTTTGGTGATACGTATTGATCGCCGTTTTCGCCAGGGGGCACAGGAGACGCTACCTCTGGGGGAAAGCAGAGGTGCAGGTGTGGTTGAAGTAGATGAGTCCCCTGAACCTATGCAGATTGCTGGCGTGGCACAGGTTCAGCCTCGCGCTCCGGGATTCCGAAAGCCCGGAGCATGTTTCTACTGTGGTAAAAGAGGTCATTATGTTAACGTTTGCCCGGTACTACCTAAGAGGGTCACACCGGCGGAAAACTGTTAAGCTCAGAGGGTATGGAGGAGACCCAACTGAGCGTATGCATATCCTCCATGATGGTATCTCAATGTATGCTCCCTGCCAAGGTTATTATCGCCGGCAGAGAGCTACCTATATCAGTGTTTGTGGATAGCGGTTCCGCTACCAATCTCATAGATGAGGAGTTTGCACACACCGCCGGGTTTAAGATCGAAAAACTTCCTCACCCCATACAGGTGGTGACCATTAATGCTGTTCCCCTCCCTCAAGGGGAGATTACTGAGTTTGTGGCAGAGGTGAAACTCCACATTGGGGTCCTACATTCTGAGTCGGTTACATGTAGGGTCCTCCGTAATCTCCCAGCACAAATGGTCCTGGGTTTTCCATGGCTGTCCAGGCACAACCCGGTAATTGATTGGAAAACTCAGGACATAGTGCAATGGAGTGGTTTCTGCCAAGACAATTGCTTGGCCACATGTGTGTCCGCCGTGACGCCCAGCCTGCCGGAGGCTTTGCAGGATTTCGCGGATGTTTTCTCTGAGAAGGGTTGCTCAGAACTGCCTCCACATAGAGCCTATGACTGTGCTATTAGGTTAAAACCCGGGGCCAAATTACCTAAGGCCAGGATGTTTAATATTTCTGGTCCTGAGAGACAAGCTCTGAAAGACTACATCGCGGAGAGTCTGAGCAAAGGTCACATCCGGCCTTCGTCCTCGCCTGTAGCCGCGGGGTTTTTCTTCATTAAGAAGAAAGATGGGGGGTTACGCCCGTGTCTGGATTTCCGAGAGTTAAACCAGATTACTATCCGTGATCCCTACCCAATGCCGTTGATCCCGGATTTGTTCAACCAGGTAGCGGGGGCGAAATGGTTTTCTAAGCTGGACCTCAGGGGGGCGTATAACCTCATAAGGGTCCGTCAGGGGGATGAGTGGAAGACGGCGTTTAACACTCCTGAGGGTCATTTTGAGAGTCTGGTTATGCCGTTTGGGTTGACCACCGCGCCTGCCGTTTTCCAACATTTTATTAATGATGTATTTGCTCATGTCCTGGGGAGATTTGTGATTGTATACCTGGATGATATCCTCATTTATTCTAGCGATCGGGACACTCATTTGGAGCATGTTAGGCAGGTGTTACAGTTGCTCCGGGAGAACCAGCTCTATGCTAAGCTGGAAAAATGTTTATTTTTTGTCCAGGAGTTGCCCTTTTTGGGATATATTGTGTCCGCAGCCGGTTTTAAAATGGACACCGCTAAGGTGCAAGCGGTGCTGCAATGGGAGAGGCCGGAGAGTCTGAAAGCGCTCCAGCGGTTCCTTGGGTTTGCGAATTATTATAGGAAATTTATAAAACACTTTTCGACTGTCGCCAAACCGCTCACGGACATGACAAAAAAGGGTGCCGATCTGGCGAACTGGCCTGAGGTGGCTATACGTGCATTTGAGCGTCTGAAGAATAGTTTTGCTTCAGCCCCCATTCTGGTGCAACCAGACGTGTCTAAACCTTTTGTGGTAGAGGTTGATGCGTCGGAGGTGGGAGTGGGGGCAGTACTGTCTCAAGGCTCGTCCTTGAGCGAGATGCATCCATGCGCCTACTTCTCCAAGAAGTTGTCGCCGGCCGAACGGAATTATGATATCGGCAACAGGGAGTTGTTGGCCATCAAACTGGCTTTTGAGGAATGGCGACACTTCTTGGAGGGGGCGGCTCACCAGGTCACAGTTATCACCGACCATAAGAATCTGCTCTATCTGGAGTCGGCCAAGCGTCTGTCTCCTAGGCAGGCTCGCTGGGCATTGTTTTTTACTCGTTTCAATTTTCTTGTGACGTACCGTCCCGGGGCTAAAAACACCAAGGCGGATGCCTTGTCTAGGTGTTTTCCGGGGGGAGAACCTCGGGAAGAGCCGGTACCCATCCTCCAGAAAGGGGTAGTGGTCTCGGCTCTCACGACGGAGGTAGAGGCGGAGATTGCCGAGCCCCAAGAGGAGGTACCACCAGGACTTCCCGCCAACAAATCATTTGTACCCCTGCATCTTCGGCTTAAGGTGTTGAAGGAACACCACAATTCGGTACTGGCTGGTCATCCAGGGGTGAAGGGCACCTTAGAGCTGGTATCGCGTCGTTTCTGGTGGCCCAAAATCCGGCAGGACGTGGTCTCGTACGTGGCAGCTTGCATCACGTGCGCTAGGGCTAAGTCACCCCGAACCCGTCCTGCTGGCACGCTACAGCCTCTGGGGGTACCCAATAGGCCATGGACAGAAATCTCCATGGATTTTATCACTGACTTGCCAGCCTCGGCAGGGAACACGGTCATCCTGGTGGTGGTTGACCGTTTTTCAAAGATGGCGCATTTTGTGGCGTTGTCTTCTTTGCCCAATGCTAAGACGTTGGCTCAGGTATTTGTGAAGGAGGTGGTCAGACTCCACGGAGTACCATCTGACATAGTATCTGATAGGGGTACGCAATTTGTGGCGAGGTTTTGGAAAGCTTTTTGCTCAAGGTTGGGGATCAAGTTGTCACATTCATCGGCGTTTCATCCACAGTCTAATGGACAAACTGAGCGCATGAACCAAAATCTAGAACAGGATTTACGATGTTTTGTGTCCGACAACCAGGAGGAGTGGTCTACTTTCCTTCCTCTGGCCGAATTCGCGTTAAATAATCACCGCCAAGAGTCATCAGGAGAGTCTCCATTCTTTTGTGTGTACGGTCAACATCCTCAGTTTTGTACCTTACGTCAGGGTGACTCCGGGGGTGTCCCGGAGGAGGATCAGCTAGGAGCCCAATTGTCATCAGTCTGGAGGCGGGTGAAACAGCGTTTGTTGAGCATGAGTGCCAGGTACAAACGGGTGGCTGACAGTAGACGCGTGCCAGGTCCGGACCTGTGTGTGGGTGAATGGGTGTGGTTAGCTACGAAGAACATAAAACTCAAAATTCCATCTTTAAAACTGGGTCCAAGGTTTATTGGGCCTTTTAGGATTTCTGCCATCATTAACCCAGTGGCTTATCGGTTGGAACTTCCTGCGGTGTACAAAATACATAACGTTTTTCACAGGGCTTTATTGAAAAAGGTGGTAGGCTTGGTGGACACGACGCCGATGCCACCTCCAGTCATGGTGGATGGCAATTTAGAGTTCGAGGTCGCCAAGGTAGTGGACTCTCGAGTAGTACGCCGTACTCTTCAGTATTTGGTGCACTGGCGGGGGTATGGTCCGGAGGAGAGGTCTTGGGTTCCAGCCTCAGACATACATGCGGATCGGCTGGTCAGTTCTTTTCACCGTCGTCATCCGGACAAGCCGGGTCCTATGAGTCTTGAGGGCCCTGGGGTCCCTCGTAGAAGACGGGGTACTGTCATGTCGGACGCTGTTCACACCACAGCGTCCGGCAGGCAGAGGTAGTTCCACCTCCAGCCACTATAGCCTCAGTGGCGCCGGCTTGATCTTCAGGCTCTCGGGGGTTAATCCTGCTGGAGACCAGGTTGGAAGGTTAGTCACGCCCACGGTCTTTAAATAGTCATACTGGCATATGGGCGTCGCCGATTATAGCTTGTGTTTTCATACCAAGTGGTTCCGGTCTGGAGTGGAGGTGTTGCAGAGAGAGAGATTCGTATCTGGTGTCGTATGATCCGTCGTTATCCTTTCTCCTTCCCATATTTGTGTTTAGTTGTGCCCTGTTCACATTACTGTATATTCCTGTGTGTGTGCGGCGCAGTGCAGTTTAAGTTCTCCCTGTCTGTCATTATTTGTGTGGGAGCTTTGGTGGTGTGACTCCTCACTGGGTGGAGGGTGGAGGGTTAAGTGCAGGGCTGAGCAGGAGATAAGGAAAGGGTGGAGGCTCAGGCATTTGCACCTTCAGCAAAAACCCTGGGTTGAGGGTCAGACAGGGTTTCCCCTAGTGAAAGGGACACCACAGGGGCCCCGGGTATTTCTGCCTTAGTTGTCCTAAGCCCCGCGTGACATTCACGTGCCATCAAACCTACTGTGGATGTAGCGGACCGGCTCATCTGTCACTACACCAGACACAGAGCCGTGTGGGTCACGTGCACCGTCCTGCTGCAAATCAGCGAGAATCCGAGAGCACAGAATCTCAGGTGAGTTTATGGAGACCCTGCGATGGACCCTATAGAGATGAGGATCCGGGTGTGGGAAGGGGGTATGATCAGAAGACACAGGCAGGAGCTGAAATGCAACAACTCCATTCTATGGCCCAACCCGACTTCTATGGAAGAACCAAATATTGGTCATGTTGAAATCCAACCTGCCTGATCCTTCTACCCCGACCTATAAGGAAAGTCAGATGCCCGTTCACAACAGATCGTTATCTGTGACCGGAGTAATAACAGACATGGATGCCCAATGACAGCCCCATGACAGATCACCTTCCAAAAGCAATGGTCATGGAAAGCCGATAATAATCTGTCCCTGACAGAGGAGACTCACCGGCTGGATGAGAAGCTCAGAATATTTGAAAGGGGACATCTTTAAAAAAAAAATCCACCTTATTAAGGAAAACTAAAATAGTGGAAGGGGGTCCTCCTGTCAGGATCCTATAGATAAAGTGTCTCTCACTGAAGGACCCTCATCACTCTAGGGATGTCAGTGAGACCTGTGTAATACTTCTTTTCTCCTGTGGGGGCACTGCAGGGAAATGCAACACTTTCTTCTGGTTCCCCCACAGATTACAGCTGATCGCCGCTGAGGGTCCCTAGGACATCCTGCGATCAGATTATCACAGAAACCCCCCTAGCAAGAGCAGAGGTCGCCTCCATGACCTCTGAGTGTCTGATCTGTTCGCAGGTGATTGATCGCCTTGATGACATCCTGTAATATCACATTTGTCCAGTAGATGGCGGCACAGGGTCATCGTGTCACACAGGAGGTCACATTGGATGCTGGATCTGTAGGGGGCGCTCTCCCAGGTCACTATGGGCTCTATTAGTAGAGTGATAAGGAGAGAGTTAAATTAACCCTTCACGGTTGAGCCAGTGATTTCCAAATTATTCCAGTGTTGCTAGCAACTCAAATGACCACACGGAGACGGGGCAGATCACTAAGCCCCTTTATTTTAGTCACATCTTTTATAATCTTTTGCTTAATTATGCAAGGTTCTCAAGTACCAATAGCATCATTTCACTTTATAAGCCAATAATATTGCAAGAAAACCGGAAACTACATATATGTCCGTATCCAAATAGAAAGTAGTATAATGGCATATTCAGAGCAATACACTCCCCCCCCCCCCCCCCAGCCACTTATCTTGCACCTGATGGAAACAGTCTGGTTTCATGACAGGCCATGCCAATTATAAAAATTTATCTTACAACAACAAAAATGGAGAAACGAAACCTTACATTGAATGGATAAAACGAAACTTCAACTCTGATTTTAGTATTAACCCTTAACATTCCCCCCTAGATAAATTTTTTAACACACATGCAGCATCAGAGGTGCTATCCCAAGCTAACAGCTTGAGGGGTACTGGTCTTCACATGACTGAAGCCGTGTTACCAGTCATGGCTGTCGCGGCGCACCTGTCCCCCCTGTATACTGCAGTTCACGAACAACAATTTTTGATGACGGTGGTGGGGATCTTTTGGAGGTAGCCATGTGCTTGGCTTCAACATCTTCATCAAGTAGCCTTTTGAGATCGGTGCAGAGAAGAGCAGGGGCAACAACACCTTTGGTATCATCATTAGCTGTCTTAGTTTTCCTAATACATACAGAAATACACCAAGGAACAAGTTTTAGTATCACATATACAACAAGGATACAGGCAGCAATGTGTAACAAGCTCTGTAAGATCCCAGCTATCCAGCCCCCAATTCCCTTAAATCAATTGGCTGGATTGAGAAAGGAGAAGGTGTCTGACCACCAACTGTCCTTATTATGATCATTGTCTTTATCGTATTAATCTCTGAGTCATTGAATATCTTCTAACTTTAACTTTTAACTTCTACCAATAATAATATGAAAAATGCGGAAAACCAAAACATTATGTCCCCTTCATTTGCTATTGGCTTGTTGGGTGATGAGGAGGACTTGATAGGGACCGTCATACAAGGGTTCTAGTCCATGCTTCCTGACATGCTTCTTCACGACTACCAAATTACCAGGCTTCAGGTTATGACAGGTGTCGGTTTCTGCTGAATCTGGAAAAGAAAAGGAAACTAGAACATGGGTGTTAGCAAGATTTTTACTAAGCAGAATAACATATTGAACAACACGGTCAGTCTCTTCTGATAACTGCTGAGGCTGGAAATTTGCAACTGGGGGCCTAGCACCAAACAATATCTCATATGGGGACAGGCCATGTTTTGCAATAGGGGTAGTACGAATGTGGTATAGTACAATGGGTAAGAGCTCTGGCCATGGAGCCGTAGTCTCCTGCATCATTTTGGTCAATTGTCCCTTCAGTGTGCCGTTCAGCCTCTCAACTTCCCCACTGGATTGTGGGTGGTACGGAGTATGGAGGGCCACAGTGGATCCAAGCATTGTCAGAACTTCTTGGTACACATGAGAAGAAAAAGGCCGGGCCTTGATCACTTTCAACAACTTCTGGAACCCCATATCTGCATATGACTTCCATCACCAGTTTCTTCGCTGTGGTCTTTGCTGGTAACAGGGAATGCTTCCGGCCAACTGGAGAACCGGGGCCCAGTAGAATTTTTGCACCAGTGCGAGGGCCTGATTCTTTCCTCGATGTGTAGGCCCATGTGCCCATAGCAGGGTACATCCGCTTAGGGAGACACACAAGTCGCTCCTTTTTCCAGAGACCATTATCCATTCGTGCCCCATCAGTCTTCCATTGCTTCACCTCTTCCTTTGGAGACATTCTCTGCATCGTCATTAAGCGGTCTCGCGGGGTCCGACAGAAAACTTCAGTCTGTTGTAGATCATCAGGTTCTTGTAGGGTCAATGCTTCTTGTAACTGTTTACGCTGAGAGCGTGTGGTCACCATAGTTGGTATGGTTGGTTCAACGGGTAAGAGAGCGGCGGCTTTTGCTTGCATATCCGCAAATGCGTTGCCAACAGTCTGTGGACTGTTCCTAGGACCGTGCGCCTTAACTTTGATAATGGCCACCTGAGTAGGTAATTTGATCGAGTCCATGAGGGTTTTAACAGCTTCAGCATTTTTCACTGGAGTTTCGGCAGTAGTAATAAACACTCGATTGGCCCATAGAGCCCCAAAATCGTGAGCAATACCAAATGCATACCGTGTGTCTGTGTATATATTAGCCCGTCTGCTCTTGGCCAAAGTACATGCAGTAGACAGAGCCTGGAGTTCTGCTTCTCGTGCTGACTGTGAGGGCGGGAGCGCAGCTACGTGCACTACAGTGTCCTCTGTGGTAACAGCGTATCCCGTGTGGAATCTACCAAACTCGTCAGCATATCTTGAACCATCCGTGTATAACACCAGATCAGGATTTGGGAGTGGATTCTCACTGACATTTGGTGGAGTAATAATAATAATAATAATAATCTTTATTTATATAGCGCCAACATATTCCGCAGCGCTTTACAGTTTAACAGTTTCAAAACACAAGTCATAAGTAACAACATTAACAATACAATAATTAAAGCAAAATAAGACGAAATAAGACGACCCTGCTGGTGAGAGCGTACAATCTACAATGAGGTGAGGGAGATACAGAGTACAGGTCTGTATTTACAATGGTGTATTTACAATGAAGGTCCAGCCATCTTGCGGGAGTGAAGGATGGATGGAGATAGTGAATGGGCTACGCACGCACACTTACACAGAGAATGACTTTGATTAGTGAACGTGATAGGCCGCTCTGAACAGGTGTGTTTTGAGGGAGCGCCTAAAACTATGCAAATTGTGGATAGTCCTGATTTCTTGGGGTAGAGCATTCCAGAGGATAGGAGCAGCACGGGAGAAGTCTTGGAGTCGGGAGTGGGAGGTACGGATTAGTGCAGAGGTTAGTCGAAAGTCGTTTGCAGAGCGCAGCGATCTGCTAGGCCGATAGACAGAAATGAGAGAAGAGATGTAAGGGGGTGCCGCACTGTGGAGAGCTTTGTGGGTGAGAACAAGTACAGTAGCTGTTTCTTCAGTCAGAAGTTGGGAACAATCATGTTGGAGGTAATCCTCATCACTGCCATCTTCCCTTATAGTTCATTATACCATCTTTCAAGGCGTTGTAAAGGGGATGCATTATGCGGGATGCATCCGGTATCCACTGACAACAATAAGTGCATAAGAAAGCGCTGGAGTCCAGTTTCATCTTTTGGGAAAGGAAGGGAGCTGACAGCTATTTTTCTTTCTTCTGCGAGGTGTCTGGCACCCTGAAGGAGACAGTGACCCAAGAATATCACTTGACCAAGGCAGAACCGAAGTCTCGAGGCCGAAACCCGACAGTTCAGTGCTGCCAGATACTTAAGGAGGCTAACAATGGCAGCAATGGCAAAAGACACCTGCTCATATTTTTTTGCAAACTGGTTGGGACTGTTTTGGGCCCCTTGTGACATAGCAGGGACGACAGTTAATATGGACAGCTAAGTGAATACAAATAGAAACTGGCAGTCTGGGTATAACGGAATGCTAAAGAAGACATTGGTAAGATCAATAACTGTAAACCAAGCAGCATCCTGGGGTATTTGGGACAAAAAAAAGTATGAGGATTAGGCACCAGGTTTGAGAAACACTTTTACTGGTTCTACAGGCATTTTCCCTATATCATTTGGCCCTTTTGACAGGAGTTTAGATAGTATCTCTGAGAGGTATGGGGTGAGTCATTGATCCTCAGGCAATATTGGGGGTGGATCTGGGCCTATCAGGGCCATCATAACTGTAGGAAGGGCATGCAAAATACAGATTTTCTCACTGTCTTCATCTACATAGGGATTATATAACAAAAAAAAAAACCATCTGACCATCATCTTGGAATTGTATTCAGGAGCGGATCTGCGATAATAAATCTCTCCCTAGTAAATTTACAGGGCATGTGGGAGAGATTACAAACTGGGCAGTAACTTCGGGGAAGGGTCCCACAGAAATAGGGTTTATAAAAGTATATTAATTGGGTCTACCATCTACTCCGATCAAAACAGCAGGGGAATGACAATCTCTGATAGTGCTCGAGTCTGGCGCATCGCCAGAATTAGCAGGGAGGGGCTGAGGAGCAGGATTCCCAGTAGCTGAAGTCTGAGGGAGGGGGGGGCCAGAGTTTGCTGTGTGCTCCAGTGATAAGAGATTGGCTGTGCACTCGCAGCTGCGGTGGGGGCAAAGGGGGATATGGTGTGGGCTAAGATGGGAGGGGGTACTGAAGCAGCTGCAGCTGTTAGCTTGCTCTTTTTTTTTTTTTTTTTTTCTTCTTCATCACTTTTAACTATTTCCCTGACACATTAACCTCGATCTCAGCGACACTACTCTGTCCTCCTCCTCCTGGACCTGTCGGCTGCCTTTGACACAGTGGACCATTCCCTATTACTACAGACCCTCTCATCTCTTGGCATCACAGACTTGGCCCTATCCTGGATCTCATCATACCTAACAGACCGGACATTCAGCGTCTCCCACTCACACACCACCTCCTCCCCTCGCCCCCTATCCGTCGGAGTCCCGCAAGGTTCAGTCCTTGGACCCCTGCTCTTCTCCATCTATACCTTCGGCTTGGGACAGCTCACAGAATCTCATGGCTTTCAGTATCACCTCTATGCTGATGACACACAGATCTACATCTCTGGACCAGATATCACCTCCCTACTAACCAGAATCCCTCAATGTCTGACTGCTATTACATCCTTCTTCTCCGCTAGATTTCTGAAACTTAACATGGACAAAACAGAATTCATCATCTTTCCCCCATCTCACGTGACCCCGTCTCCCGGTACTTTCCTGCACGCAACCTCCGATCCTCACAAGATCTCCTTCTCTACTCCCCTCTTATCTCCTCTTCCCACAATCACATACAAGATTTCTCTCGCGCATCACCCTACTCTGGAACTCTCTACCACAACAAATCAGACTCTCACCTACCATCGAAACCTTCAAAAAGAGCCTGAAGACCCACCTCTTCCGACAAGCCTACAACCTGCAGTAACCACCGACCGACCAAACCGCTGCACGACCAGCTCTACCCTCGCCTACTGTATTCTCACCCATCCCTTGTAGATTGTGAGCCCTCGCGGGCAGGGTCCTCTCTCCTCCTGTACCAGTTATGACTTGTATTGTTAACATTATTGTACTTGTTTTTATTATGTATACCCCTCCTCACATGTAAAGCGCCATGGAATAAATGGCGCTATAACAATAAATAATAATAATAATAATAATCACTCAGAAAAACATCGCAGACCTCCAACCCATATTCCACAGAGACCACAGACTGAAAGCAATATTCCCGGAACTGCCACTTCTCTCCTACAAACAGCCTCCCAACCTAAGGAATATCCTTGTCAGAAGTACCCTCACATCACCTTCAGAGACAGGCACAGTCCCTGTAACAGTAAGAAATGCAAGACCTGCCCCCACATATCACCAACAGATAAAGTCCCCATACCCAACACAAATCAGGACTATAAGATCATGGACTCTTTCTCATGTCCATCCTTCAATGTCGTGTACATGACACAGTATACAAGGTGCAATGCAGGGACATACATCGGGGAAACTAAGCAAAAGCTACAAACAAGGATGAATCTGCACAGACATACGATAAAGACTGAGCTGGACACACCTGTAGGGATACACTTCTCTAGACCTGGACACAGCTTGGCAGATCTAAAAGTCCTAATATTGAAAGGTCATTTTTCATTTTTTTTTAATAGTGACAGAGAAAGGAAGATTTGGGAGTTTAAATTTATAAATATGTTCCAATCGCTAACAATAGGACTGAATTTGACACCTGGGTTCATGACTCATTACATGGACACAGTTCACACCTCCACAAGAAGGTCTCCAGATCTCTAATAGAACACTTGGTCCTCATCTGCATGTGTAACAAAAACCTTAATTTGATTTCCTTGGCATGTCTATAGCTAGCATCATCTCATGTCCTGTTGTAATTCCTATTTAAATGTTGCCATCTTTTCTCAGTGATTCACTTGTAATCTAGCCTGATGAAGGGGCCGCCTGAGCCCTGAAAGCTTGCTTGCAAATATAATTTCTCTGGTTAGCCAAAAAAGGTATCACACCTTGAATAATTACATCTATTTTTCTGGCTAACACGGTACCACAATTTTATTTTGTATTATACATGTGCCAAGCCACAAAATTCTTCTTTTCCTTCCACAGATTCTCTCATTTACAGCTAAATACCCTTACTTCAATTGTGCACAATACTGGAGCGGCCGTCTCAGTTTGTTCCACCGGGTCAATAATCCCCCTCTGGGATTGCCCAAAATTCGTGGTGCTCAGTGAAAGGAGGAGGGCGTCTCAGACTCTCCCTCCGGACACCTCTGGTTATATATATATATATCTATATATACCTGAGTTACGTATCCTACCCATCTTCGATCACATGACCACGCCTGATTACTAACAGTGAATTCAGGAATTCAGGATATTTTGACTATAAAGAGAGTCACAATCACTGCTCAATCCGGGGTGTCCGTCCCTTATGAGGTACGGTTCGAGCACTGGGCCCCCAACGGGACTGCACCTCTATATGATTCCACCCATGAATCACCCCACCAGGGGACAAACCTCAGATCCTCTTTGCAGCAACAAGCACAGGAAAACCACACCAACGGTCAGTCTGAACAGTATAACTGCCAACTTACCGTGGTCGTGGGGGGGTGATCAGTCCCAATTTTCCAGCACCTGTGTCCGCTCCGAGGGTCCTTTGTCTTGTTGTCCTCCGGGGGGTGCAGAGGCATCCCTATTCAGGGGCCCCACGTTGGGCGCCAAGCTGATAAGGAGAGAGTTAAATTAACCCTTCACGGTTGAGCCAGTGATTTCCAAATTATTCCAGTGTTGCTAGCAACTCAAATGACCACACGGAGACGGGGTCTCTGTACGGGAGGATCGAGGCAGATCACTAAGCCCCTTTATTTTAGTCACATCTTTTATAATCTTTTGCTTAATTATGCAAGGTTCTCAAGTACCAATAGCATCATTTCACTTTATAAGCCAATAATATTGCAAGAAAACCGGAAACTACATATATGTCCGTATCCAAATAGAAAGTAGTATAATGGCATATTCAGAGCAATACACACCCCCCCCCCCAGCCCCTTATCTTGCACCTGATGGAAACAGTCTGGTTTCATGACAGGCCATGCCAATTATAAAAATTTATCTTACAACAACAAAAAACGGAGAAACGAAACCTTACATTGAATGGATAAAACGAAACTTCAACTCTGATTTTAGTATTAACCCTTAACATTAGCACTATATAACCTTCTCTTTGATGACCGCCCCATTAAATGTGTTTGATCCTACAAATCCCAATGATTGCTTCAGTCTTAGTATACAAATCCCATTTATGGATTAAAAGTTAAATTTTTCTGTTAAACTTTTCTCTTTTCGTGAATGTTATTTCCTGCGGTTTGCTGCCATCTTGTGGCCGGGATGACTCATTACAGGCACAGACACCTCCATATAAGATCATGGGATTGTAGGCTCCTGCCTCGGGCGGCGGGCCAGGCCTGGCGTCTGCTCCTTCCCTCAGCATACGGGGGCGCTCGCTGGTCCAGTGTGGGGTCTCCTCTGGCTGTAACGTAATATGAGTCTTTATCCAGGGTATAATCCGTCCTGGCCACGTGATGGACACACAGGTGCACGGCTCGTTACAGTGACCGCCAACCCTGCGCCATAATCCCGGGAGTAGGACCGAGGCGATGTTTCCTCGTGAAGGCCTCCTCATCACACACCTAATGAAATCATTCGTCTCCCTCCTTCGTGTCCATTTCTTACACAAATCCTCCATCTCTGGTCACTTCCAGCCGCGTCCAAAGTTTCTGGTAAATCCGAATTCTGGGCTGATAAAGCGACGATTATACGGAGATGAATGTACGATCCCTGCCAGGAATGTGAGCGATGGAGGGAGCCATCACTGCCCCCACACCGGCCAACGTCCCGATATCCTCTGGGTGTAATTAAAGGGAAACTCCACTATGTGAGGTGATATTACATGTCGTCACTGTGGATGCTCAGTCCCAGGCGCTGATCTCCAATCTGTGGATGTGTCCAGAGAAATGCCAGCACCGTGGCTACTGAAATTCCCAAACATATGATCGGAAGTTCAGACACATGAAGAAATAGAGACTGTTCCACCATACGGACCTCCATGCTCCAACAGTGTAGGGGCCTCCCTGACTTGGGAACCGAAGACACGCTGTTACCACCCGAGCATGCGCGGATAATATATTACCTGACCATGTTCATAGAATCATAGAATCATAGAATCATAGAATCATAGAATAGTAGAGTTGGAAGGGACCTCCTGGGCCATCTGGTCCAACCCCCTGCTCAGAGCAGGATTCGCTAAATCATCCCAGTCAGATGTCTGTCCAGCCTCTGTTCTGTCCAGCCTCTGTTCACTCATAACTACTAGAGATCCATTACCCCTGCCACCCGATAGCTAGAGATCCATCACCCCTGCCACAGAGACCTAGAGACCCATCATCCCTGTCTCTAGAGACCCATCATCCATGCCACCAGAAACCTAGAGATCCATCACTCCTACCACCAGAGACCTACAGACCCATCACCCCAGCCACTAGAGACCTAGAAATCCACAACTCCTGTCACCAGACACCTAGAGACCCATTATCCCTGCCATCAAAGACCTAGAGACCATCACTCCTGACACCAGAAACCTGGAAACTCACAAATCTAGTCATCAGAGACCTAGAGACCCATCACTCCTGCCACCAGAGACCTACAGACCCATCACTCCTGCCACCAGAGACCTACAGACCCATCACTCCTGCCACCAGAGACCTACAGACACATCACTCCTGCCACCAGAGACCTAGAGACCCATCACCCCTGCCACCAGAGACCTAGAAATCCACAACTCCTGCCACTAAAGACCTACAGACCCATCACTCCTGCCACCAGAGACCTACAGACCCATCACTCCTGCCACCAGAAACCTGGAAACTCACAAATCTAGTCATCAGAGACCTACAGACCCATCACTCCTGCCACCAGAGACCTACAGACCCATCACTCCTGCCACCAGAGACCTACAGACCCATCACTCCTGCCACCAGAGACCTAGAGACCCATCACCCCTGCCACCAGAGACCTAGAAATCCACAACTCCTGCCACTAAAGACCTACAGACCCATCACTCCTGCCACCAGAGACCTACAGACCCATCACTCCTGCCACCAGAGACCTAGAGACCCATCACCCCTGCCACCAGAGACCTAGAAATCCACAACTCATGCCACTAAAGACCTACAGACCCATCACTCCTGCCACCAGAGACCTACAGACCCATCACTCCTGCCACCAGAGACCTAAAGACCCATCACTCCTGCCGCCAGAGACCTAGAGACCCACAACTCCTGACAACCAACACCTAGAGACCCATTATCCCTGCCATCAAAGACCTAGAGACCATCACGCCTGCCACCAGAGACCTACACACCCATCACTCCTGCCACCAGAGACCTAGAGACCCATCACCCCTGCCACCAGAGACCTAGAAATCCACAACTCCTGCCACTAGAGACCTAGAGACCCATCACTCCTGTCACCAAAGACCTAAAGACCCATCACTCCTGCCGCCAGAGACCTAGAGACCCATAACTCCTGCCACCACAAACCTAAAGACCCACAACTCCTGCTGCCAGAGACCTAGAGACCCATCACT
Source organism: Dendrobates tinctorius (assembly GCF_039654945.1). Classification (NCBI taxonomy): domain Eukaryota; kingdom Metazoa; phylum Chordata; class Amphibia; order Anura; family Dendrobatidae; genus Dendrobates; species Dendrobates tinctorius. The sequence goes on from NW_027361819.1 coordinate 4,547,231, forward strand.
TCTGCCATCAGAGACCAATCACTACTTCCACCAAAGACCAGACCTACCACTCTCAGTGTCATAAGACGATCTCCCATCACTACAACTAGAGACTCCTTACGACTGACACCAGAGATTCATCGCTCCTGCTGCCATGTTTTTCTAATCCTGGACAATCCCTTTAAGAAAAAGACCCTACTAGCTGTAAGTGATTATCTCCATAAACTATCACTCCGCATCCTTCTCCACACTCTATATGTCGGTGGTTTCCTAGAACCTGGGACCACACGTCAGCCGTCATCTCCATCTGGAGACCTTCCCAGTTCCGGGAATGACTTTTTCCCTCAATCCTCCATATTTCTCAGTATTACTGACGAGCGGCCTCGGCTTTAAAGGGATTAACTGGAAACCGGATCTAAGTGAGACGTTTTCTGTCTGACCACAAGCAGACGCCGCCGACCGATAAGGGGCGCTGACTTCCTGCCACGTCGTGGTCTAGGAAACATGGCGGCTCCACCAGGACGTCACCGAGCAATGAGGTTATCAGAGGAATTCATCACTATCCACTTTCCAGCTCTGAGAGTGACCGCGGACGTCCCACCGACGGGGCAAAATTCCTAGAAAGGAGGCACGAGAACTGGCGCAAAATCTCGCTCCCGCCCCGATTCTTTCATTGTTGTCCGGGCAAGAAAATCTCACCGAAACTACAGAAGAATTGTCACGGTTTTGTGCTGCGGCTTTCGACTGCGCAGGAAAAATATGTAAAAAAAGTGTTCACCTGTTAAAAAACCATCAGAATAGTGCACGAAAAATCTCTCCCGAGGAGCAGGTTCACGAGACGCCATCACGCCACTTTGTTTTTCACAGTTTTCCTGACTTCACAGTAAAATTCTGCGCTGTTTTACCACAATTTTTGAAGTGTGACAAAATGATGCAAATTTGGCAAATCGTCAAAAAACACAAAGATGCCGAAGTGTCTCCTAATAATAATAATAATAATAATAATCTTTATTTATATAGCGCCAACATATTCCGCAGCGCTTTACAGTTGAACAGTTTCAAACACAACAGTCATAAGTAACAACGTTAACAATACAATAATTAAAGCGAAATAAGACGACCCTGCTCGTGGAGCTTACAATCTACAATGAGGTGGGGGGGATACAAAGCACAGGTTTGTATTTACAATGATGTATTTACAATGACGGTCCAGCCATCTTCAGGGGGTGGGGGTTAGATGGAGATAGTGAATGGGCTACACACACACAAACATGACTTTGATTACTGAATGTGATAGGCCGCTCTGAACAAATGTGTTTTGAGCGAGCGCCTAAAACTATGCAAATTGTGGATGGTCCTAATATTTTGGGGTAGAGCATTCCAGAGGATTGGCGCAGCACGGGAGAAGTCTTGGAGTCGGGAGTGGGAGGTACGGATTAGGGCAGAGGTTAGTCGAAAGTCATTTGCAGAGCGCAGCGGTCGGTTAGGCCGATAGACAGAAATGAGGGAGGAGATGTAAGGGGGTGCCGCACTGTGGAGAGCTTTGTGGGTGAGAACAAGTACTTTGAATTGTACCCTGTAATGAATTGGCAGCCAGTGTAACGACTGGCGAAGAGCGGACGCGTCTGAGAAACGATTAGCCAGATGGACAACCCTGGCTGCTGCATTAAGGATAGACTGGAGAGGGGAGAGTCGAGTGAGAGGGAGGCCAATTAATAGAGCATTACAGTAGTCTAGGCGGGAGTGGATCAGGGCGACAGTGAGAGTTTTTGTTGTTTCCATGGTGAGAAAAGGGCGGATTCTAGAGATGTTCTTTAGGTGTAAGCGGCATGAGCGGGCAAGAGATTGTATATGGGAGGTGAAGGAGAGATCGGAGTCGAACATAACACCCAGACAGCGCACCTGCTGTCGGGGTGTTATTATGGTGCCACCCACAGAGAGGGAAATGTCAGATTTAGGGAGGTTAGTAGATGGCGGGAGCAGAAGAAGTTCAGTTTTGGAGAGGTTGAGTTTCAGATAGAGAGCAGACATGATGTTGGAGACTGCAGACAGACAGTCAGTCTCCTAATGCGATTTCTGCGGCGTTTTTTTTTTAAAATGACGGCAAAAACCTAATGGGAGGAAATGACTAAGAATTCTGCATCACTTTCCGTTGCGTTCACACGTTACGACTGCAGTGCAGAATTAAGTAAAAAAAAGAGGGGAACGGTGGGGTGCAAAGCGCGGAGATCACCATACAAAGCACGGGGATCACCGTACAAAGCACGGGGATAACCATACAAAGCGCAGGGATCACCATACAAAGCGCAGGGATCACCATACAAAGCGTGGGTATCACCATACAAAGCGCGGGGATCACCATACAAAGTGCGGGGATCACCATACAATGCACGGGGATCACCATACAATGCACGGGGATCACCATACAATGCACAGGGATCACCATACAAAGCGCGGGGATCACCATACAAAGCGTGGTTATCACCATACAAAGCGTGGGGATCACCATACAATGCACGGGGATCACCATACAATGCACGGGGATCACCATACAATGCACAGGGATCACCATACAAAGCGCGGGGATCACCATACAAAGCGTGGTTATCACCATACAAAGCGTGGGGATCACCATACAAAGCGTGGGGATCACCATACAAAGTGCGGGGATCACCATACAAAGCGCAGGTATCACCATACAAAGCGCGGGATCACTATACAAAGCGCGGGGATCACCATACAAAGCGCGGGGATCATCATACAAAGCGCGGGGATCACCATACAAAGTGCGGGGATCACCATACAAAGCATGGGGATCACCATAGAAAGCGCGGGAATCACCATACAAAGCGCGGGTATCACCATACAAAGCGCGGGGATCACCATCCAAAGCGCGGGGATCACCATACAAAGCGCGGGGATCATCATACAAAGCGCGGGGATCACCATACAAAGTGCGGGGATCACCATACAAAGCGCGGGGATCACCATACAAAGTGCGGGGATCACCATACAAAGCGTGGTTATCACCATACAAAGAGCGGGGATCACCATACAAAGCGCGGGGATCATCATACAAAGCGCGGGGATCACCATACAAAGTGCGGGGATCACCATACAAAGCGCGGGGATCACCATACAAAGCGCGGGGATCACCATACAAAGTGCGGGGATCACCATACAAAGCGCGGGGATCACCATACAAAGCGCGGGGATCACCATACAAAGCCCGCACTGCAAAACACAATAGAGATAACTTTATTAATTTATGAAATATCAAAGGAACGCTAACAAACAAATCAATAAGTTGTAAAACAGATGATCCCACTGGAGCAACGTTTCCATACGCCACCGAAGTGGCCAGATAGAGTCGGCCCCAAATGATGCCGGTGTAACGATGCACCCCCCAGGATCAGAGGGAACCAAGCAGACAAGTAGCAGCGGCCACAGGTGGGTGATACATCAATATACCGCGTGGACAAAGGCCAAATACAACCCACACAGGAAGGTTCCTGTAAAAGCAATGAACGTTATGCTGCAAGTGAGCAAAGCGGAGGAGGCAACGGCGCAGGATGTGCCCAACGTGTGTCGCCAGATAAATCGGCTTCTTCAGGGGCAGTAACTGCAGTGTGGTGCACAGTGACATAAACACCTTGCAAATAGCGAGGTGGCCGGAGAACAGCTGTGGGAATGGTTCACTTTATTCAGCCCCAGTGATATAACCCAGCTACAATCTCCAAGACTGCTGGGACAATGACTGCGCATGCGCAAATGTGCACATGTGTGAGGAGGTGGCAGGTCCCCTCAGTTGCGCCCTCTCTTCCTCCCGTGTGACCTCCGTGCAGCTTATGAAAATACGTTATGTATGCCATGTACTCCGACTGTATTATGCTGTGTACCACCATATGTCTGCGTTGTTTATATCTTGTGCATTACTGTAATGACATGAGTACTGTTTCTGTATTATGATATGTACTAGAGTTAGGGAAAGGAACTAGTTAAAATGTGGGCTGGGCCAGCAGCAGAGAAAGAAGAGGAAGCTGCTGCTCCCAGTGGGTGTTCAGAAGCCAGGCGCGCTAGCACTGGGCAAAAGGGCTTTGCCAGACTCCCGGATGGGAGAGATCTGCTGCCCTGGACCAAAAGAAGGACTCAAGGATTTAAAAGGACTGAAAGATGACGACATGGGCTCCAGGACTCCGGAAGGGCCCCTGCTGAAAGGGTTTTAAGCTCCCAGATCCCAACGAGTGGACTTCTGTGAACTTCGGATATTGCGGCTGTTGTGGGTACGGCCGTAGCAAGTGTCAGGGAGAGATCAGGAAGCCATTGTTGAAATTGTCTTTTTTTGGTCTATCTTTCATCATCGTTCATTAAAGGGAATCTGTCACTCATTTTTTTAAATATCACATAATGATATCATTCAATTGTGTGTTACCTAAGTATTCTAGTTGTACTTTTGATCCCCCCTGTCCCCGCACCTTTGATGCATAAATACCTTTTTTATCACTCTTCCGATGTATGGAAATTGCTGTGGTCCGGTCCGATGGGCGTGGCTTATTCTCCCCACACCTTGGCTTGCTGGATGCAATTTCATCTGTAAATATCACAGATGCCGTTGTTTATTCGCGCCTGCGCATTGATAAGGCCGCTTGCGCAGTATGCTTTGCCCAACTGTGGGCAAAGCATATAATCACTACTGCGCATGCGCCGGTATTTTTCCCTGCTGCTCAGGCTTTCCTCAGGTATCCGGCGTCCAGGAAGATATGAAGACTTCCGGGTAATAGACGCAGGGAAAATTACTGGCGCATGCGCAGTGGTGATTATATGCTTTGCCCACAGTTGGGCAGAGCATACTGCGCAAGCTTGAGCAGCCTTATCAATGCGCAGGCGCGAATACACAACAGCATCTGTGGTACTCACAGATGAAATTGCGTCCAGCAAGCCAAGGTGGGGGGGTAGAATAAGCCACGCCCATCGGTCCGGACTGCGGCGATTTCCATACATCGGAAGAGTGATAAAAAAGGTATGCATCAAAGATGAGGGGACAGGGGGGGGGTCAAAAGTACAACTAGAATACTTAGGTAACACACAATTGAATGATATCTTTATATGATATCTCAAAAAATGGGTGACAGATTCCCTTTAAAAGTTATTTTCCCTGTTGGAAAATAGCTGCATTCTTGAACTCTCATTGCCTGGACTACGGTGACCAGAGGAAGAGAAGGTAATCCGTGGCAGAAAAGCTGTGTCAGTCCTGTATTGCATGTGCAAGGGGCCGGGGGGTCTTCAGACTGTGTTTTGTGGGTCGTTCTTGTTGCACATGCGCAGAGAATGTAATGAACCCTCCAGAGAGAGGAGGCATAGAAACATGGCCGCTGAAACAAAGTGTGCGCGCATGCGCAACAGGTGTGTTGAAAATAGAGGAGGCATACGAATATGGCTGCTGGAACCAAGTGTGCGCATGCGCAACAGGCATATTGAAGTCTCCAGTGAGGATGTCATAAGACCAGGAGTGGCGGTGCCAGAGCGGGAGTGATGCGTTAGCGCTCCATAGTGACAGTAACTATGAACGCAAAGTAAAGAGGGGCTGGTAAAAAAGGGGGTAGTGATAAGATATCAGCGCCATCCCAGTGTTCAGAAAATCAAAGCACAAAGCGCCCCATTACTAACCGTCATAAATACAATATCAAGGGGGGTGAGAAGGAATAGAAACTCCACGGAGTGGAGGCAGCTACGTGTCAGTGCTATATACAGATCGTATAGGGAACAAAGCCCATATATACCGAACAGGGGAACGGGAGACAAAGCGGCATCAACGTCACTACAAGACACGGATTCATCAGAGGGACAAAGAGTACGAGGACTCGGGTGTATGGACTGGAGGAAGAGCACGGGTCCGGCAGAGAGAAACCAGCTCATCTGTCTGTGTGTGATAGAGAAAAAGCAGAAAACAACAGAAAATATGGAGAAGGAGAAACGTCGGAGCCACAGGAGAAACGGCGAAGCAACGGGAGAAACGACAGAGCCACAGGCGAAACGGCGGAGCCCCAGGAGAGACGGCGGAGCCCCAGGAGAAACGGCGGAGCCCCAGGAGAAACGGCAGAGCCACAGGAGAAACGGCGGAGCCCCAGGAGAAACGGCGGAGCCACAGGAGAAACGGTGGAGCCACAGGAGAAACGGCAGAGGCACAGGCGAAACCGCAGAGCCACAGTAGAAACGGCGGAGCCCTGGGAGAAAGGGAGGAGCCACAGGAGAAACGGCGGAGCCCCGGGAGAAACGGCGGAGCCACAGGAGAAACGGCGGAGCCACAGGAGAAATGGCGAAGCCCTGGGAGAAACAGCAGAGCCACAGGAGAAATGGCGGAGCCACAGGAGAATCGGCGGAGCTGCAGGAGAAACGGCGGAGCCACAGGTGAAACAGCGGAGCCCCAGGAGAAACGGCGGAGCTACAGGAGAAACGGCGGAGCCACAGGAGAAACGGCAGAGCCCCAGGAGAAACAGCGGAGTCACAGGAGAAATGGCGGAGGCACAGGAGAAACGGCGGAGGCACAGGAGAAGCGGGGGAGCCACGGACGAAGCGGCGGAGCCACTGGAGAAACGATGGAGCCACAGGAGTAACGGCGGAGCCACAGGAGAAACGGCGGAGCCACAGGAGAAACGGCGGAGCCACAGGAGAGACGGCGGAGCCACAGGAGTAATGGCGGAGCCACAGGAAAAATGGCAGAGCCCCAGGAGAAACGGCGGAGCCACAGGAGAAATGGCGGAGCCACAGGAGAAACGGCGGAGTCACAGGAGAAACGACAGAGCCACAGGAGAAACGACGGAGCCCCAGGAGAAATGGCAGAGCCCCAGGAGAAACGGCGGAGCCACAGGAGAAACGGCGGAGCCACAGGAGAAACGGCGGAGCCACAGGAGAAACAGCGGAGCAACAGGAGAAACGACGGAGCCACAGGAGAAACGGCGGAGCCACAGTAGAAACGGCAGAGCCACAGGAGAAACAACGGAGCCACACGAGAAACGGCGGAGCCTCAGGAGAAATGGCGGAGGCACAGGAGAAAAGGCGGAGGCACAGGAGAAGCGGGGGAGCCACGGACGAAACGGCGGAGCCACAGGAGAAACGATGGAGCCACAGGAGTAACGGCGGAGCCACAGGAGAAATGGCAGAGCCACAGGAGAAACGGTGGAGAAATGGCGGAGCCACAGGAGAAACGGCGGAGCCACAGGAGAAATGGCAGAGCCACAGGAGAAACGTCGGAGCCACAGGAGAAACGACGGAGCCACATGAGTAACGGCGGAGCCACAGGAGAAACGATGGAGCCACAGGAGAAACGGCGGAGCCACAGGAGTAACGGCGGAGCCACAGGAGAAATGGCGGAGCCTCAGGAGAAACGGCGGAGCCACAGGAGTAATGGCGGAGCCACAGGAAAAATGGCAGAGCCCCAGGAGAAACGGCGGAGCCCCAGGAGAAATGGCGGAGCCACAGGAGAAACGGCGGAGCCACAGGAGAAACGGCGGAGCCACAGGAGAAACGACGGAGCCCCAGGAGAAATGGCAGAGCCCCAGAAGAAACGGCGGAGCCACAGGAGAAATGGCGGAGCCACAGGAGAAACGACGGAGCCACATGAGTAACGGCGGAGCCACAGGAGAAACGATGGAGCCACAGGAGAAACGGCGGAGCCACAGGAGAAACGGCGGAGCCACAGGAGTAACGGCGGAGCCACAGGAGAAATGGCGGAGCAACAGGAGAGACGGCGGAGCCACAGGAGAGACGGCGGAGCCACAGGAGTAATGGCGGAGCCACAGGAGTAATGGCGGAGCCACAGGAAAAATGGCAGAGCCCCAGGAGAAACGGCGGAGCCACAGGAGTAACGGCGGAGCCACAGGAGAAATGGCGGAGTCACAGGAGAAACAGCGGAGCAACAGGAGAAATGACGGAGCCACAGTAGAAACGGCGGAGCCACAGTAGAAACGGCAGAGCCACAGGAGAAACAACGGAGCCACACGAGAAATGGCGGAGCCACAGGAGAAATGGCGGAGGCACAGGAGAATCGGCGGAGGCACAGGAGAAGCGGGGGAGCCACGGACGAAACGGCGGAGCCACAGGAGAAACGATGGAGCCACAGGAGTAACGGCGGAGCCACAGGAGAAATGGCGGAGCCACAGGAGAAACGGTGGAGAAATGGCGGAGCCACAGGAGAAACGGCGGAGCCACAGGAGAAATGGCAGAGCCACAGGAGAAACGTCGGAGCCACAGGAGAAACGACGGAGCCACATGAGTAACGGCGAAGCCACAGGAGAAACGATGGAGCCACAGGAGAAACGGCGGAGCCACAGGAGAAACGGCGGAGCCACAGGAGTAACGGCGGAGCCACAGGAGAAATGGCGGAGCCTCAGGAGAAACGGCGGAGCCACAGGAGAGACGGCAGAGCCACAGGAGAAACAACGGAGCCACACGAGAAACGGCGGAGCCACAGGAGAAATGGCGGAGGCACAGGAGAATCGGCGGAGGCACAGGAGAAGCGGGGGAGCCACGGACGAAACGGCGGAGCCACAGGAGAAAAGATGGAGCCACAGGAGTAACGGCGGAGCCACAGGAGAAATGGCGGAGCCACAGGAGAAACGGTGGAGAAATGGCGGAGCCACAGGAGAAACGGCGGAGCCACAGGAGAAATGGCAGAGCCACAGGAGAAACGTCGGAGCCACAGGAGAAACGACGGAGCCACATGAGTAACGGCGGAGCCACAGGAGAAACGATGGAGCCACAGGAGAAACGGCGGAGCCACAGGAGAAATGGCGGAGCCTCAGGAGAAACGGCGGAGCCACAGGAGAGACGGCGGAGCCACAGGAGTAATGGCGGAGCCACAGGAAAAATGGCAGAGCCCCAGGAGAAACGGCGGAGCCACAGGAGAAATGGCGGAGCCACAGGAGAAACGACGGAGCCACAGGAGAAACGACGGAGCCCCAGGAGAAATGGCAGAGCCCCAGGAGAAACGGCGGAGCCACAGGATAAACAGCGGAGCCACAGGAGACACGGCGGAGCCACAGTAGAAACGGCAGAGCCACAGGAGAAACAACTGAGCCACATGAGAAACGGCGGAGCCACAGGAGAAACGGTGGAGCCACAGGAGAAACGGCGGAGCCACAGGAGTAACGGCGGAGCCACAGGAGTAACGGCGGAGCCACAGGAGAAACGGCAGAGTCACAGGAGTAACGGCGGAGCCACAGGAGTAACGGTGGAGCCACAGGAGTAACGGCGGAGCCACAGGAGAAACGGCAGAGTCACAGGAGTAACGGCAGAGCCACAGGAGAAACGGCGGAGCCACAGGAGAAAAGGAGGAGCCACAGGAGAAAAGGCGGAGCCACAGGAGTAATGGTTGAGCCACAGGAGTAATGGCGGAACCACAGGAGAAACGACGGAGCCACAGGAGAAACGACGGAGCCCCAGGAGAAATGGCAGAGCCCCAGGAGAAACGGCGGAGCCACAGGAGAAATGGCGGAGCCACAGGAGAAACGGCGGAGCCACAGGAGAAACGACAGAGCCACAGGAGAAACGCCGGAGCTACAGGAGAAACAGCGGAGCTACAGGAGAATCGGCAGAGCCACAGGAGAAACGGCGGAGCCACAGGAGAAATGGTGGAGCCACAGGAGTAACGGCGGAGCCACAGGAGAAACGGCGGAGCCACAGGTGTAACGGCAGAGCCACAGGAGTAACGGCAGAGCCACAGGAGTAACGGCGGAGCCACAGGAGAAACGGCGGAGCCACAGGAGTAACGGCAGAGCCACAGGAGTAACGGCGGAGCCACAGGAGAAACGGCGGAGCCACAGGAGAGACGGCGGAGCCACAGGAGAAACGGCGGAGCCACAGGAGAAACGGCGGAGCCACGGGAGAAACGGCGGAGCCCCGGGAGAAACGGCGGAGCCACGGGAGAAACGGCGGAGCCACAGGAGAAACGGCGGAGCTACAGGAGAAACAGCGGAGCCACAGGTGAAACGGCGGAGCCACAGGAGAAATGGCGGAGCCACAGGAGAAACGGCGGAGCCACAGGAGAAACGGCCAGACATGCATTACAAAAGCTGCAGGTGGCCAGAGCCTGCCGATGTTTACTGTGGGAATTACAAAGGTGGGGGGAGGGCGGACAAAAGGAGAATATCGTGTCCCCTCTGCCCAGAGGCGCAGCTACAGGCAGATACATTAGGGACATGCATCTCACATAGAACCTATTATACATACATAAAACTGCACAACATATTCTGGGTGCTGAGTGGTTCTGTAACACGTAACACGGCTTCCCTTTTCAGCGACGCGATCGGCATACACAGTCTGATCCTCAACGGATCGGTTTGTGGATGACCGAAGTTTATGGGGTTGGTACAAGTTCCGTTTGTCGACTTTGTCCATCGGCGTTACCATTTTGTTTGCCGGGTCTGTTGTGGATGGTGAAGTCCAGAGATTGTAGGGCTAAATTCCACCGCAGCAATCTGGCGTTGTCTCCGGAGACCCGATTAAGCCAGATTAGGGGATTATGGTCCGTTAGGAGGGAAAACTGTCGTCCATACAAATATGGTTGCAACTTCTTGAGTGCCCATACTACCGCCAGGCACTCCTTCTCCATGGCCGCATAGCTTACTTCACGGGGCAGGAGTTTCCGACTCAGGTAAGCCACCGGGTGTTCTTGGCCGTCTGGCCTGACTTGGCTCAGTACTGCCCCCAATCCAAACATAGAAGCGTCTGTGTGAACAAGGAAACGATTAGTTGGATCGGGTGCGGCCAATACAGGGTTATTGGTGAGGGCGTCCTTTAGTTGGCGGAAGGCTTCCTCACACTCTGAGGTCCAGGTTACCTGGCGGGGTTGGTTCTTACGGGTCAAATCAGTGAGGGGCTTGGCTACACTGCTGTAATTGGGAACGAATTTCCTGTAATACCCCGCTGTCCCTAGAAACGCCATGACCTGGGTTTTAGTGCGTGGAATGGGCCATTTGGCTATGGCCTCAATCTTGGCTGGTTATGGTCGCTGTTTCCCACTTCCCACCCAATGCCCTAAATACTGAACCTCTGCTTTGCCCACGTGACACTTGTTTGGGTTCAGGGTGATTCCGGCCTGGTGGATCCTGTCCAATACTGTTTCTAGGTGATTTAGATGCTCTTCCCATGTCGCACTGTAGATGGCGATGTCGTCCAGGTAGGCACAAGCATAGTCCTGGAGACCATCCAGAAGCCGGTCAGCCAGCCTTTGGAAGGTCGCCGGGGCATTCTTCATCCCGAATGGCATAACTCGAAACTGGAATAAGCCGAACGGGGTGACAAATGCCGACTTGGGAATAGCGTCAGGACTAAGGGGAATCTGCCAGTAGCCTTTGCATAGATCGATGGTCGTCAAACACTTTGCCCCCGCCAGCCGGTCTAACAACTCATCCACACGCGGCATGGGATATGCATCCGTCACTGTTTTCTCATTGAGCTTACGATAGTCTACACAAAACCGTGTAGTCCCATCCTTCTTGGGCACTAACACTACGGGGGATGCCCAGGGACTATCTGACTCTTCAATGACCCCTAAACGCAGCATCTCTTGTATCTCTTGTCGCATCCCCTCTCGTACAGACTCAGGGACGCGGAAGGGGTTTTGTCGCAAGGGGGTCTGATCCTGGGTCTCAACCTTGTGTTGTGCCAGGCCCGGTCTCTCTGAAAACATCCTCTGTCGCTGCCTCAACAACGCCTCCGCCTGCTGTTTCTCCCGGGGGCCTCGGTCTTCACCCAAGTGTACCTGGTCCCATGTTTTAGACTGAGTCCTTTACCCTAAGACATCCGGCAAGGGAAGTCCGGCTAAATCCTCTGCTTCAGGTGCTCAGATGGCCACTACCTCTTCAGGGCGCTCCCGGTAGGGCTTCAGCATATTCACGTGGAACATGCGGATAACCCTGGGGTCGTCACAATCGGCGACATTATAGGTTGTGTCGGCTATTTTCCCCACTACCTGGTAGGGCCCCTGCCATGCAGCTTGGAACTTATTCTGCTTAGTGGGCTCTAACACCAGGACCTGCTGTCCTATTTCCAAAGTGCGCTCTCTGGCCCTCTGATCGTACCATACGCGCTGGCGCCGCTGGGTCGCCTGTATGTTCTCTCGTGCAGCCTGAGTCAGCTCCTGTAGGCGGTCCCGGAATTCCAGCACATAGGGTACAATAGGTACCCCTTCTATGAGGCCCTCCCCTTCCCAGTGTTCCAGCACTAAGTCTAGGGGTCCCCTTATCCGTCTCCCGTATACCAGCTCGAACGGGGAGAACCCCGTGGATTGTTGGGGCACCTCCCGATAGGCAAACAGGAGGTGTGGCAAGAATTTCTTCCAGTCCCTGTAGGTCCTGGTAAAAGTCCCAATGAGCTGTTTTAATGTCCCGTTAAAGCGTTCACACAACCCATTGGTTTGCGGGTGGTACGGGGCGCTTCTAATGGACTTTACGCCGCACAGCTTCCACAGTTGGTTGGTCACCTCTGCGGTAAACTGGGTACCCTGGTCCGAGATAATCTCCCGGGGAAATCCAACCCGTGAGAAAACCTGGAGCAGGGCGGCCGCCACTGTCTCTGCCAGTATGTTAGGTAACGCAACCGCCTCTGGATACCGTGTGGCATAATCTACCACTGTCAATATATACTTTTTCCCTGACGGACTGGGTTTGGCTAACGGCCCTATCTGATCGACCGCTACTCGGCTAAATGGTTCCTCCACAATGGGGAGGGGGCGTAATTTGGCCTTGCATCGATCCCACCTCTTGCCAATGTGCTGACAACTGTCACAGGTCTGGCAGTACTGACGAACATCATAGGTTACCCCCGGCCAAAAGAAGTTTTGTGTCAGATGATGCCTGGTGCGACTGACGCCGAAGTGCCCGGCCAAGGGTATGTCATGAGAGATGCGCAGTAGCTCCTGCCTATACTTCTTGGGAACTACCAGCTGTTGTTTTATAGTGGGGCTCGTCCCTGTGTGGTGCTGCTCTGTGATCCGGTAGAGGAGTCCCTGCTTCCATACAAACTGTTCCCCTTCCAGTACTCCTCTCCCCTCCTGTGCCTTCCCACGATATCCCTCTAATGAAGGATCCTCAAGTAACTCCCTCTTAAATTCATCTGGGGTGGCCCAAGAAATGTGTCTGGCTATGAGAATACGTGTAGGGCTGGGATGTCTTACCTGGGCCTCCTCTGAGTGTGATTCCGCCTCCGCAGCTCGAGCTTGTCTCCGGGTGGTCACAGGATAGGTCTCAGCCAGAGGGGCCACCGACAATGCAGACAACATGGGCCCCAAGTCATTTCACAGCAAGACGTCTGCAGGCAAATCCTCCATCAAGCCGACCTCAACAAGGCCATCCCCGACTCCCCAGTTCAGGTGAATCCTGGCAGTGGGCAGTCAATGTATAGCTCCCCCTGCTACACGGACTGCCACTGTCCGGTCCGTCTTCTCTTGGTCCCGGACGAGATGAGGATTCAAAAGGGTCAAAGTTGCCCCGGAATCTCTTAGTCCCTGCATACGTTTCCCTTTAACCCACACGACCTGTCGATGCTGTTGTCGATTATCTGCCCGGGCTGCCTGCATGGGGTCTACTTCATGCAGCACTTTCTCTATCTCTTCCACCCCTTGGTTAGTCGTAGCCCCCAATGCCGGGTCAGCTTCGCCTTGGTAGCAGTGTACAGCAGCCCGGCTGAAGGTAGCTGTTCCCGCCTTTGGCCACTGGGTATGCTGAGTCCGGTTGGGACATTGTCTTTGCAGGTGGCCCAGCTGACGGCAGGTGTGGCATCGCGCCCCAGGGGGACTGTGGTAGGCCGGGTTTCTAGCTGGTCTCCCTACAATCTTCGGTGGTTTGGGGCCCTCCAGGTCCATGGGCAGGCCCCTAGTAACCATCTTTGATCCGGACAACTGAGGCCTCCTGACATCATAATGTTCATCGGCCAGACGAGCTGCTTCCTCAAGAGTCGTTGGCCGCCTGTCCCGAAGCCATTCCTGTGTCTCGGGGTTTAGTCCATTAAAGAATCGTTCTGACAGGAAGAGCTGGAGGACGTCCTCCTTAGTGGTTGCTTGGCTCCCTTGTACCCACTGTAGCAGTGACCGCCGTAATTTGCAGGCCCATTCAGCGTGGGTATCGGTTACGCGTTTTATAAGTCTGCGGAAATTTTGGCGGTAGACCTCTGGTGTCAGCGCATACCGGGCCAAGATCACTTCTTTGATCCGCTCATAGTCCATACAGTCCTCACCAGGTACTGTGCGATAGGCGTCCGCTGCCCGGCCTGTCAGCTTGCTGGCCAGAATCAGGACTCGTTCCTCCGGCTTCACTTGATGAAGGGCACACTGCCGCTCAAAGTCCTGCAGAAAGCCATCAATACCAAAAATTGTGGAAACCACAATAGAAAAATGCGACCATAGATCCATAGTAATAAAATTTCATCTCCTTATTAAATTATGAACAAGACAGGACAAAAAATGGGGAACTGTGCAAAGGACAATCAAAAAAGTGCAATAGTATAAATGCTCATACAAGCAGGACCTACCCCAGTCAGCCTGAACCATCATATACCGAGATAAATGCATATATTTCCTGTATTAAAACTCCATATAAGGAGCATTATATATCTTACATAAAGAGGGAAACAATGCCCATAATCTATCATACAGGATAAATCTATACATTATCCCCAAAGGAGGTAACTAAAGGGGTTAACAAGATAAATAATGCTACCCTCGGGCCATATAAAACACATCTTACATATATAGAAAGATGGAAGATGGTGTAGCAAACAATACCAGTGCTACACCGGCAGGCAAATCACCCGCCCTAAAAAGTAAAGACCCAAAACTGTTACCTTAATGAGGCTCCAGGATGACCGGGAGGACCGCTCGTTTCCCCGACGCGCGTTTCGGAGCAATAAGCTCCTTCCTCAGGGGGCATAAATATCGGCCCCAAATGCATCTTATTTAAATGCGCCTGCTGGAAATGCCGCAGCACGCGCCGTCCATCCCTCCCCCCTGCGGACACACCCCCCACCGGTGACGAGGCCGGAAACACGTGGGCCCACGTGATCCGGCACCCGACGTCGGCAGGATACGTCACACAAGGGGAGGAGAATGCGCGCATGCGCAGTATAATTGAAGCTCCGGCGGCCATATTGCAAAAGGGCCGATAGATGGATTTAAACCACAACAATACTTCAATGCAAAACCATATGAACAAAGAAAAAACGAACAAAGAAAAACAATATAACGTTATAAAATTATTATATATAAGGTCATACAACATACTGAGATCCAATCCTCGGTTATTTTTGGCAACCATTAATATGAACCATGAATATTAGAGAAAGAGGAGGACGGAGGGGGGAGGAAGAAAAAGGAGAAAGGAGGGAGGAGGGGAAAAGGGGGGAAATGGGACAAGGGAAAAGGGGGGAGAAAAAGGAGGGGCATGAGACAGTATACCAAACTATAAAAAAGTTATACCTGTCTAAATATTCCTTATTATTAAATATACTGTTACATCCAAAACAGGATTATCTATATTATATAGTATATCCCATATAACCCCACAAATACTTAAGAACCACAGTATTAAAGCCAAATGATCTCATATATATAATAATCATATTCCCAGATTCAATACCCAGACAAAAAAGCCCAACACTAACCCCCAATTGGCACAAAATGTCCCATATAGATGTATTACACTGCAAAATATCAAAATATAATATCTGCATACAAGTATGGGTAAAGCGGAACAGCAAAAGGCCATATAAAAAGTCCATTTTAATAGTTCCCAATCAAATGTCTCAATAGATGTGCCAAAATTCACATCACTACGATCATGAAAAAAGCTGTATACCACGACGTCCATGGTAAAGAAATCTGGATCTTCTCTATATGGTTCCATCAAAATTACCGGGCAGCCAAAATTCTGTTCTTCTTCACCGAGAAAAATATTTAGAGATATCCCCAGACCATCACCTTCAAACGACCTTAATAATAAATCAATAAAAACTGATGTTAAAACCAAATAAAATAAAAACAACAACTACTGCACCATTGTATGACCCCTCCCAGTCCCAAAACGAAGAACTGTCATCACAGGAAAGGGGCATAGGATAAACTTTCATTTAATCCCCTAGGATGCACCGTATTAAGCGTCCAGATCCAACGCGATTCTTTTTGAGCTAGTCGTTGGGAAATATCCCCCCCTCGAATACCCATATCCACTATATCTATGCCCTTAAATTTGAGGCCACTACTATCACAATTATGATACAGTTTAAAATGTTTTGGTAACGTTTTTAGTAGTTGCACCTCTTCCTCATTAGCTGCGGCCTGTATGCCCAGCACATGCTCCCTAACCCTAACTTTCAGCTGCCTAGTGGTAAGCCCTATATAGATCAGGGAGCATGGGCATGTGGCATAATAAACGACATTCCGGGACAAACAATTGATTTTTTTCTTAATTTTAAATTGTTTCTGTCCTGAGGAATCCGTAAATGTATCATCTGTAGTCATGTTGACACATGCCACACAATGTCCACACGCCGCACTACCGCCTTTCTTATCACGAATAAAATTGTCCAGAAAAGTTCTGGGAGGGTCTCCGACATAGTGGCTACGTACAAGATGATCACGTAGGTTCCTTGCTCTCCTAAAAGTGATTTGTGGTTTCTCCGGAATAATCTTACCCAAAATGGGATCAGTTTGCAGGATATTCCAAAATTTGTTTAAAATACCCCGCACCTGACCAGACCGGGCATTAAAATTCGTGATAAACCTAACTGTATCAGGTTTCATAGACTCATCCTTCTTTTTGTACAAGAGGGCATCCCTATTGTTATGTTTGGCTCGTATGTAGGCCCTTTTTATTGACCGATTGCTATATCCCCTTTCTGCAAAACGGCCCCTCATGTCCTTAGCCTGAATTTCAAATTCTTCCTCTGTAGAACATAAACGTCTAAGACGCAAGAATTGACCTATCGGTACAGCGCGTACCATGTGTCTCGGATGTGAGGAGGATGCGTGTAGGAGCATATTTGTGGCCGTAGGTTTCCTGAAGATCGTAGTTTTTATAATTCCTTCCTGACCCTTACTAATTTGGACATCCAAAAATTCAATCCTTTCCCTGTCATAATTGGCAGTAAGATGGACATTCAGACAATTGTCATTTAGTTCCAAAATGAATCCATCCAATTGATTCATATCCCCCTGCCAGAACAATAAAATGTCGTCTATGTAGCGCGTCCAAAGCGTCCAGGTGCGGGGTATTTTAAACAAATTTTGGAATATCCTGCAAA
This sequence comes from Dendrobates tinctorius, assembly GCF_039654945.1. Lineage (NCBI taxonomy): Eukaryota > Metazoa > Chordata > Amphibia > Anura > Dendrobatidae > Dendrobates > Dendrobates tinctorius. Next base: position 4,564,502 of record NW_027361819.1, read on the forward strand.
CTGATCCCATTTTGGGTAAGATTATTCCGGAGAAACCACAAATCACTTTTAGGAGAGCAAGGAACCTACGTGATCATCTTGTACGTAGCCACTATGTCGGAGACCCTCCCAGAACTTTTCTGGACAATTTTATTTGTGATAAGAAAGGCGGTAGTGCGGCGTGTGGACATTGTGTGGCATGTGTCAACATGACTACAGATGATACATTTACGGATTCCTCAGGACAGAAACAATTTAAAATTAAGAAAAAAATCAATTGTTTGTCCCGGAATGTCGTTTATTATGCCACATGCCCATGCTCCCTGATCTACATAGGGCTTACCACTAGGCAGCTGAAAGTTAGGGTTAGGGAGCATGTGCTGGGCATACAGGCCGCAGCTAATGAGGAAGAGGGGCAACTACTAAAAACGTTACCAAAACATTTTAAACTGTATCATAATTGTGATAGTAGTGGCCTCACATTTAAGGGCATAGATATAGTGGATATGGGTATTCGAGGGGGGGATATTTCCCAACGACTAGCTCAAAAAGAATCGCGTTGGATCTGGACGCTTAATACGGTGCATCCTAGGGGATTAAATGAAAGTTTATCCTATGCCCCTTTCCTGTGATGACAGTTCTTCGTTTTGGGACTGGGAGGGGTCATACAATGGTGCAGTAGTTGTTGTTTTTATTTTATTTGGTTTTAACATCAGTTTTTATTGATTTATTATTAGGGTCGTTTGAAGGTGATGGTCTGGGGATATCTCTAAATATTTTTCTCGGTGAAGAAGAACAGAATCTTGGCTGCCCGGTAATTTTGATGGAACCATATAGAGAAGATCCAGATTTCTTTACCATGGACGTCGTGGAATACAGCTTTTTTCATGATCGTAGTGATGTGAATTTTGGCACATCTATTGAGACATTTGATTGGGAACTATTAAAATGGACTTTTTATATGGCCTTTTGCTGTTCCGCTTTACCCATACTTGTATGCAGATATTATATTTTGATATTTTGCAGTGTAATACATCTATATGGGACATTTTGTGCCAATTGGGGGTTAGTGTTGGGCTTTTTTGTCTGGGTATTGAATCTGGGAATATGATTATTATATATATGAGATCATTTGGCTTTAATACTGTGGTTCTTAAGTATTTGTGGGGTTATATGGGATATACTATATAATATAGATAATCCTGTTTTGGATGTAACAGTATATTTAATAATAAGGAATATTTAGACAGGTATAACTTTTTTATAGTTTGGTATACTGTCTCATGCCCCTCCTTTTTCTCCCCCCTTTTCCCTTGTCCCATTCCCCCCCATTCCCCCCTTTTCCCTTGTCCCATTCCCCCCTTTTCCCCTCCTCCCTCCTTTTTCCTTTTTCTTCCTCCCCCCTCTGTCCTCCTCTTTCTCTAATATTCATGGTTCATATTAATGGTTGCCAAAAATAACCGAGGATTGGATCTCAGTATGTTGTATGACCTTATATATAATAATTTTATAACGTTATATTGTTTTTCTTTGTTCGTTTTTTCTTTGTTCATATGGTTTTGCATTGAAGTATTGTTGTGGTTTAAATCCATCAATCGGCCCTTTTGCAATATGGCCGCCGGAGCTTCAATTATACTGCGCATGCGCGCATTCTCCTCCCCTTGTGTGACGTATCCTGCCGACGTCGGGTGCCGGATCACGTGGGCCCACGTGTTTCCGGCCTCGTCACCGGTGGGGGGTGTGTCCGCAGGGGGGAGGGATGGACGGCGCGTGCTGCGGCATTTCCGGCAGGCGCATTTAAATAAGATGCATTTGGGGCCGATATTTATGCCCCCTGAGGAAGGAGCTTATTGCTCCGAAACGCGCGTCGGGGAAACGAGCGGTCCTCCCGGTCATCCTGGAGCCTCATTAAGGTAACAGTTTTGGGTCTTTACTTTTTAGGGCGGGTGATTTGCCTGCCGGTGTAGCACTGGTATTGTTTGCTACACCATCTTCCGTCTTTCTATATATGTAAGATGTGTTTTATATGGCCCGAGGGTAGCATTATTTATCTTGTTAACCCCTTTAGTTACCTCCTTTGGGGATAATGTATAGATTTATCCTGTATGATAGATTATGGGCATTGTTTCCCTCTTTATGTAAGATATATAATGCTCCTTATATGGAGTTTTAATACAGGAAATATATGCATTTATCTCGGTATATGATGGTTCAGGCTGACTGGGGTAGGTCCTGCTTGTATGAGCATTTATACTATTGCACTTTTTTGATTGTCCTTTGCACAGTTCCCCATTTTTTGTCCTGTCTTGTTCATAATTTAATAAAGAGATGAAATTTTATTACTATGGATCTATGGTCGCATTTTTCTATTGTGGTTTCCACAATTTTTGGTGTACATATCAGCGATTGATTCTAGTTTGTCCAAACAGAGTGACACCTATAAGGAGTGATATACAGTGGGGAAAAAAAGTATTTAGTCAGTCAGCAATAGTGCAAGTTCCACCACTTAAAAAGATGAGAGGCGTCTGTAATTTACATCATAGGTAGACCTCAACTATGGGAGACAAACTGAGAAAAAAAAATCCAGAAAATCACATTGTCTGTTTTTTTTTCATTTTATTTGCATATTATGGTGGAAAATAAGTATTTGGTCAGAAACAAAATTTCATCTCAATACTTTGTGATATATCCTTTGTTGGCAATGACAGAGGTCAAACGTTTTCTGTAAGTCTTCACAAGGTTGCCACACACTGTTGTTGGTCTGTTGGCCCATTCCTCCATGCAGATCTCCTCTAGAGCAGTGATGTTTTTGGCTTTTCGCTTGGCAACACGGACTTTCAACTCCCTCCAAAGGTTTTCTATAGGGTTGAGATCTGGAGACTGGCTAGGCCACTCCAGGACCTTGAAATGCTTCTTACGAAGCCACTCCTTCGTTGCCCTGGCGGTGTGCTTTGGATCATTGTCATGTTGAAAGACCCAGCCACGTTTCATCATCAATGCCCTTGCTGATGGAAGGAGGTTTGCACTCAAAATCTCACGATACATGACCCCATTCATTCTTTCATGTACCCGGATCAGTCGTCCTGGCCCCTTTGCAGAGAAACAGCCCCAAAGCATGATGTTTCCACCACCATGCTTTACAGTAGGTATGGTGTTTGATGGATGCAACTCAGTATTCTTTTTCCTCCAAACACGACAAGTTGTGTTTCTACCAAACAGTTCCAGTTTGGTTTCATCAGACCATAGGACATTCTCCCAAAACTCCTCTGGATCATCCAAATGCTCTCTAGCAAACTTCAGACGGGCCCGGACATGTACAGGCTTAAGCAGTGGGACACGTCTGGCACTGCAGGATCTGAGTCCATGGTGGCGTAGTGTGTTACTTATGGTAGGCCTTGTTACATTGGTCCCAGCTCTCTGCAGTTCATTCACTAGGTCCCCCCGCGTGGTTCTGGGATTTTTGCTCACCATTCTTGTGATCATTCTGACCCCACGTGGTGGGATTTTGCGTGGAACACCAGATCGAGGGAGATTATCAGTGGTCTTGTATGTCTTCCATTTTCTAATTATTGCTCCCACAGTTGATTTCTTCACTCCAAGCTGGTTGGCTATTGCAGATTCAGTCTTCCCAGCCTGGTGCAGGGCTACAATTTTGTTTCTGGTGTCCTTTGACAGCTCTTTGGTCTTCACCATAGTGGAGTTTGGAGTCAGACTGTTTGAGGGTGTGCACAGGTGTCTTTTTATACTGATAACAAGTTTAAACAGGTGCCATTACTACAGGTAATGAGTGGAGGAAAGAGGAGACTCTTAAAGAAGAAGTTACAGGTCTGTGAGAGCCAGAAATCTTGATTGCTTGTTTCTGACCAAATACTTATTTTCCACCATAATATGCAAATAAAATGAAAAAAAAACAGACAATGTGATTTTCTGGATTTTTTTTTCTCAGTTTGTCTCCCATAGTTGAGGTCTACCTATGATGTAAATTACAGACGCCTCTCATCTTTTTAAGTGGTGGAACTTGCACTATTGCTGACTGACTAAATACTTTTTTTCCCCACTGTATAATATATTTAGGATGCGGCTCTGTACCGTTGCTATTATAGAAAGCCATCAATGTCTTCCTCTGCCTCCCCCAACTGTCGGAAGGCATTGTACTGGATCTTTTTGTGGCTTACTGTTGAAGGTACCTGGGCAGAGGTCAGAGCTCCCCCTGCTCGCTGACTCTCCTCTCTGCCATCTCCATCTTGGCTAGCTCTATCCTGGTCCGCTCGGCCATCTTTTCCTTCAGATCAGTACGCACATCAGCCATCACCTCTCGTATGAACTCTACCACAGGGTTTGGGCCACAGAACGCCAGTCTGTTCTTTACCTCTGTTACGGTTGTGCTATGGAGAGGTAAGGAGACTAGTACAACCCGGAGTGGACCCTCTGGGTCACGGCTCCAGAGCCCCTGCGGGCGAGCTGGCCAGGTGGAACCACCCCCTATACAGGGAGTGTTAGGGGCAGGCCCGCAAGGGATGAAACCGTGACAGCTGGAGCCAAAGGGACGGACTGGGTAGGCACCAGGGGGGCAGAGGCAGAGAATCCGAGATGCAACAACAGAGAGAGGTAACAGAGACTGCGGAACTAAGAGACAGGGAGTCCCCGGGCCAGGCGGAGACTGGAGGCTGCAAGAGAGGGAGTTATATGATAACATATAAGACACGGAGCTCAGGAAGAACAAACCAAGACTCTAATAAGCAAGAGACACACAGAGAGCCTACCCAAGATGGGAGCAGGGAGAGATACAAGAGCCGGAAAGACAGGGACACAGGGAGAGCAATGGGGGAGGACACAGAGGCTGCTAGCGGTAGAACCGGCAGAGAATACACAGGGCGCATGCGCGCAGGACCGACGTCTAGGAGGCCGGATGTCGGGAGCGCGGGCGCGCCGTGGAGTGGGAGCACGGCGGGAGGTGCGCCTGGGGCTGCGCAAGTAAGTGACGGCGCCGGTAGGGGGCGTGACAACCTCCCTCTGGAATTCGGTCTCCTCCACGTTCACATTGGGGGGCGCTGCACTGTCGTGTTCCATGATGGCTGCTATCAAATCCGCTTTTGTTTTGTTGCTGGCGATCAACCCTCGGGCTTCCACCAGATCTTTTAATGTAGTCCTCTTTAACTTCTGGTAGTTGTTTTCTATTCATTCCTTTCCTCCCGTAGAAGGGGTATCAAATCCCGCTGTCTGCCAACAGTGTAACGGGGTCTACCAAGCTGGGGTACCTCTTTCAGTACCACCCCGTGTTTTCGGAGGTCTGCTCTGCTTTAGCTGGAGTCTGAATGAAGGACGCTGGCTGGAATTCCTTGGTTACATGGGCGCATACAAAAGATCACTGCTTCTACATTTATTTCCAGTCTGACAACACTTTACTCATAGGACACAGAATATATCACACAGATACAGAGGGCCGGCCAATAGAAAGCAGCAGGTCAAACATGCATTACAAAAGCCGCAGGTGGCCGGAGCCTGCGTATGTTTACTGTGGGAATTACAAAGGTGGGGGGAGGGCGGACAAAAGGAGAATATCGTGTCCCCTCTGGCCAGGGGCACAGCCTGTGAACTGATGCATTAGGGACATGCATCTCACATAGAACCTATTATACATACATATAACTGCACAACATATTCTGGGTGCTGAGTGGTTCTGTAACATGTAACACCCAGGAGAAACGGCGGAGCCATAGAGTTCACAGAACCGAGTGAGCGGAGCCAGAATTATACTGGGGGTTTAAGATTGAAAATTGTGCAAAAAACCTAAGAAGCTGCACCTGCCTCTTGTATCTGGCGCCTGAATGACGTCCTGAGAGCAGCGTTCACACTGAGGGAATCTCACAGTTTTCTCTGGAGGATTTGGGAGAATTTTTGCCCCAAAATATCAACGTAAAAGCAGGGAACGTTCAGACTAAATATTCTGAGGAGTTTTTGGAGCAGAAATGAAGCGTCAATTGGAGGAAACCTCCGAGGACTTGTGCCGCCGCCGCCGCGGCCTCTTTATCAACGGGATTCCGCCTGGAATGTGATAAAAAGCTGCAAAACCGGAGGAGAAGCGCGGCCAGGTCAGAGGTCGCCGTTCACACGCTCAGGCTTCTCTTCTTTTCGCTGTTTCCGGCTTCAGAAACTGGAGGATTTCGGAGTTTTTGGAGCAGAAACCGATCGGAAACCTTCAAAACTCCTCAAAACTTCAAGTTCCGGTCCGAAAACTCGGCCCAAGTTGTCAGCGCGGCCGCGGAGTCACCGAGGAACATTCCCAGCTCCGGACCCTCCGTGCAGACCGCCGGGCGGATCGCGGTCTCCGGCTTCAGCTTCTATTTCCGCCTCCACTATAGGAAAACTGATGAGAAAAAGGAGACGCAGGCGAGATCCAGGGAGCGGATCCAGGGAGCGGATCCAGGGAGCGGATCCCAGAGGAATCTGCTCCGAAAGACGCCCGACCAATCAGAAAACACTGCTGGGAAGAGAAAAAACGCCCACACTCTCCGCCAGGGTCCTGTGCACACGGGAGACGCTCCGCATCCGACTCACAAGCTTTAGGAAGCTTTTTTTGGAGCAGAAACTTTCCAAATCTCAAAAACTTCTGTTCAGTTTCTGCTCTGAAAACTCAGCGAGAAAACCCTGCAGAACATCGGACATTTACTGAAAAAGTTGTCACTTCTGATAGTTTTGCGCTCATGTCCCCCATAATCAGTTCTCGCCCCCCAGCATCAGTGCCGTGCGGTGGGGGAGGGGCGGGCTGTGACGTCATCCCGGGGAGAACTTCCAGAGAAACTTGTGAGTGGGCGGAGCCTGGAGCCGGGATAAAGCCGGGAGATCGTCTGCAGCGGGGACACTCGGGAGCGACCGCTGCGGGAGTCTGCGGCCGGGATGGAGGTGATCACAGGTAGGACTACAACTCCCAGCAACCCGCACCGCTGCCGGCCACAGTGCGGGACACGTCCCCTGTCACCCCTCACTGAGGAAGGACTACAACTCCCAGCATGTCCGACTGTGGCCTCTATATACTGAGAGCAACAGCAGAGTGTATCTAAGCCTGTGGTATCACACAGGAGAGGATTAGATACACGGCTCAGCAGTCAGTATCACACAGGATAGGATTAGATACACGGCTCAGCAGTCAGTATCACACAGGAGAGGATTAGATACATGGCTCAGCAGTCAGTATCACACAGGATAGGATTAGATACACGGCTCAGCAGTCAGTATCACACAGGATAGGATTAGATACACGGCTCAGCAGTCAGTATCACACAGGAGAGGATTAGATACACGGCTCAGCAGTCAGTATCACACAGGAGAGGATTAGATACACGGCTCAGCAGTCAGTATCACACAGGAGAGGATTAGATACACGGCTCAGCAGTCAGTATCACACAGGAGAGGATTAGATACACGGCTCAGCAGTCAGTATCACACAGGAGAGGATTAGATACACGGCTCAGCAGTCAGTATCACACAGGAGAGGATTAGATACACGGCTCAGCAGTCAGTATCACACAGGAGAGGATTAGATACACGGCTCAGCAGTCAGTATCACACAGGAGAGGATTAGATACACGGCTCAGCAGTCAGTATCACACAGGAGAGGATTAGATACACGGCTCAGCAGTCAGTATCACACAGGAGAGGATTAGATACACGGCTCAGCAGTCAGTATCACACAGGAGAGGATTAGATACACGGCTCAGCAGACAGTATCACACAGGAGAGGATTAGATACACGGCTCAGCAGACAGTATCACACAGGAGAGGATTAGATACACGGCTCAGCAGTCAGTATCACACAGGAGAGGATTAGATACACGGCTCAGCAGTCAGTATCACACAGGAGAGGATTAGATACACGGCTCAGCAGTCAGTATCACACAGGAGAGGATTAGATACACGGCTCAGCAGTCAGTATCACACAGGAGAGGATTAAATACACGGCTCAGCAGTCAGTATCACACAGGAGAGGATTAGATACAGTATCACACAGGAGAGGATTAGATACACGGCTAAGCAGACAGTATCACACAGGAGAGGATTAGATACACGGCTCAGCAGTCAGTATCCCACAGGATAGGATTAGATACACGGCTCAGCAGTCAGTATCACACAGGAGAGGATTAGATACACGGCTCAGCAGTCAGTATCACACAGGAGAGGATTAGATACACGGCTCAGCAGTCAGTATCACACAGGAGAGGATTAGATACACGGCTCAGCAGTCAGTATCACACAGGAGAGGATTAGATACACGGCTCAGCAGTCAGTATCACACAGGAGAGGATTAGATACACGGCTCAGCAGTCAGTATCACACAGGAGAGGATTAGATACACGGCTCAGCAGTCAGTATCCCACAGGATAGGATTAGATACACGGCTCAGCAGTCAGTATCCCACAGGATAGGATTAGATACACGGCTCAGCAGTCAGTATCACACAGGAGAGGATTAGATACACGGCTCAGCAGTCAGTATCACACAGGAGAGGATTAGATACACGGCTCAGCAGTCAGTATCACACAGGAGAGGATTAGATACACGGCTCAGCAGTCAGTATCACACAGGATAGGATTAGATACACGGCTCAGCAGACAGTATCACACAGGAGAAGATTAGATACACGGCTCAGCAGACAGTATCACACAGGAGAGGATTAGATACACGGCTCAGCAGACAGTATCACACAGGAGAGGATTAGATACACGGCTCAGCAGTCAGTATCACACAGGAGAGGATTAGATACACGGCTCAGCAGTCAGTATCACACAGGAGAGGATTAGATACACGGCTCAGCAGTCAGTATCACACAGGAGAGGATTAGATACAAGGCTCAGCAGTCAGTATCACACAGGAGAGGATTAGATACACGGTTCAGCAGTCAGTATCACACAGGAGAGGATTAGATACACGGTTCAGCAGTCAGTATCACACAGGATAGGATTAGATACACGGCTCAGCTGTCAGTATCACACAGGAGAGGATTAGATACACGGCTCAGCAGACAGTATCACACAGGAGAGGATTAGATACACGGCACAGTAGTCAGTATCACACAGGAGAGGATTAGATACACGGCTCAGCAGTCAGTATCACACAGGAGAGGATTAGATACACGGCTCAGCAGTCAGTATCACACAGGAGAGGATTAGATACACGGCTCAGCAGTCAGTATCACACAGGAGAGGATTAGATACACGGCTCAGCAGTCAGTATCACACAGGATAGGATTAGATACACGGTTCAGCAGTCAGTATCACACAGGATAGGATTAGATACACGACTCAGCAGTCAGTATCACACAGGATAGGATTAGATACACGACTCAGCAGTCAGTATCACACAGGATAGGATTAGATACATGGCTCAGTAGTCAGTATCACACAGGATAGGATTAGATACACGGCTCAGCAGTCAGTATCACACAGGAGAGGATTAGATACACGGCTCAGCAGTCAGTATCACACAGGAGAGGATTAGATACACGGCTCAGCAGTCAGTATCACACAGGAGAGGATTAGATACACGGCTCTTAGATACACGGCTCATCAGTCGGTATCACACAGGATGGGATTAGATACACGGCTCAGCAGTCGGTATCACACAGGAGAGGATTAGATACACGGCTCAGCAGTCATTATCACACAGGATAGGATTAGATACACGGCTCAGCAGTCAGTATCACACAGGAGAGGATTAGATACACGGCTCAACAGTCAGTATCACACAGGAGAGGATTAGATACACGGCTCAGCAGTCGGTATCACACAGGACAGGATTAGATACACGGCTCTTGGGGTGGCATCTGTGGTTTGTGGGTGATACTTAATCCCAGGAATCCGGTAATAATGTGGCCATTGTTCTCCTGTCAGCGCCTTCAGATTTATGTCTTTCTTCCTTCATTCTCTGAGTCTCCGCTGTACAGGGAATTATTTTTTGGCTTCTTAAATTGCCCCTTCCCTCCCTCCTTCTGTAAGTTGTCAGGCCCCTTCCCTCCCTCCTTCTGTAAGTTGTCAGGCCCCTTCCCTCCCTCCTTCTGTAAGTTGTCAGGCCCCTTCCCTCCCTCCTTCTGTAAGTTGTCAGGCCCCTCCCCTCCCTCCTTCTGTAAGTTGTCAGGCCCCTTCCCTCCCTCCTTCTGTAAGTTGTCAGGCCCCTCCCCTTCCTCCTTCTGTAAGTTGTCAGGCCCCTCCCCTTCCTCCTTCTGTAAGTTGTCAGGCCCCTTCCCTTCCTCCTTCTGTAAGTTGTCAGGCCCCTTCCCTTCCTCCTTCTGTAAGTTGTCAGGCCCCTTCCCTTCCTCCTTCTGTAAGTTGTCAGGCCCCTTCCCTTCCTCCTTCTGTAAGTTGTCAGGCCCCTTCCCTCCCTCCTTCTGTAAGTTGTCAGGCCCCTTCCCTCCCTCCTTCTGTAAGTTGTCAGGCCCTTTCCCTCCCTCCCTCCTTCTGTAAGTTGTCAGGCCCTTTCCCTCCCTCCCTCCTTCTGTAAGTTGTCAGGCCCTTTCCCTCCCTCCCTCCTTCTGTAAGTTGTCAGGCCCTTTCCCTCCCTCCCTCCTTCTGTAAGTTGTCAGGCCCTTTCCCTCCCTCCCTCCTTCTGTAAGTTGTCAGGCCCTTTCCCTCCCTCCCTCCTTCTGTAAGTTGTCAGGCCCTTTCCCTCCCTCCCTCCTTCTGTAAGTTGTCAGGCCCTTTTCCTCCCTCCCTCCTTCTGTAAGTTGTCAGGCCCTTTCCCTCCCTCCCTCCTTCTGTAAGTTGTCAGGCCCTTTCCCTCCCTCCCTCCTTCTGTAAGTTGTCAGGCCCTTTCCCTCCCTCCCTCCTTCTGTAAGTTGTCAGACCCCTTCCCTCCCTCCCTCCTTCTGTAAGTTGTCAGACCCCTTCCCTCCCTCCCTCCTTCTGTAAGTTGTCAGGCCCCTTCCCTCCCTCCCGCCTTCTGTAAGTTGTCAGGCCCCCCCTCCCTCCTTCTGTAAGTTGTCAGGTCCCTTCCCCCCTCCCTCCTTCTGTAAGTTGTCAGGTCCCTTCCCCCCTCCCTCCTTCTGTAAGTTGTCAGGCCCCCCCTCCCTCCTTCTGTAAGTTGTCAGGCCCCCCCTCCCTCCTTCTGTAAGTTGTCAGGTCCCTTCCCCCCTCCCTCCTTCTGTAAGTTGTCAGGTCCCTTCCCCCCTCCCTCCTTCTGTAAGTTGTCAGGTCCCTTCCCCCCTCCCTCCTTCTGTAAGTTGTCAGGCCACCCCCCTCCCTCCTTCTGTAAGTTGTCAGGCCCCTTCCCTCCCTCCTTCTGTAAGTTGTCAGGTCCCCTCCCGGTCACTAATCTTCTCTCGTTGTTGGTAGAACACCTGGCGGGAATCCTGAGCCGCTCACAGGAGCAGGATGGGAAGGAGGCGAAACGGCAGGCGCTCCTGCTGGTCACCATGGCGAAGTCTCAGGCCGACACCCTGGTGGAGACGTATGTAAGTGGCATCTGGGGACGTGGGGGTGATGTGGACAAGGAACCCCCAAAACAAGGGGATGGGAAGGTTTTATAAGTCCGGGCCCAGTAACCTGAACAGATGCGATGTTCCTGTCTGGGGCATTATCCATGGTCATCAGACTGTCATTAAAGACTAGAGATCCTTTTCCTTTAATTTGTCGATCAGACTTTGTAATCGTATGAATATCAGAAAAAAAAAGTAAGCAAAAGGCAGTGGAGAAGATTGAAAGTTCAGCTTTAGCTGCCTCGTTCATGCTCCTTTACAAGATGCTTTGAACTGCTGCTCTAGGAAGAATCTTACGTCTGAGCCTGGAGGGAGAGGAGCCGGGGCGCTCATACAAGAAGAGGGTCTGTAATTGCTGTTTTGACTATGGATTCTTACTAGAACGGCAAAGCGACTTCTACAAGGGCATGAGTTAGGCAGATAAAACAGCACTTTCAGCATTGCTCTTGTCACAGATTCCATAGCCTTATCTTACTTTTTTTTCCGCTCGCTGTGCTGTTCTAGCTGCCTAGTTCAGGATTTGTTTTTCACTAGCTGCTTTGAGCTGCTGCTCTAGCTAAGCTCTGCACTCAAACGTGAAGACTCTCCCTGTATGAGCTTCTCTGCGCCCCCCACCCCGTGCTCGGTCACCGACAGTGTTTGTACATAGTGTTTGTGTAAGGATTTTTCCCACAGCAGCAGTTCAAAGCATCTTTTAAAAGAGCATGAACTAGGCAGATAAATCAGCATTTTCTGTTGTTTTGGAGAGCAGGATCCAAAATAAGGTAATAGAGTTAAAATATTCAAAACTTTAGAAAAACTGATCAATAAGTTAAAAAGAAATGTTCCTAGCGAAGATCCTCAAATGACAATGGGGTGGACCCTGAAGGAAAGGGTTCTCTATGTTCCATGGGGGTTGCATTGGGGACAACTATTAGACTCTTGATTTTTAGGAGTGTAGAGAATAGTAAAACCTTTTGAATATGAAGACTAGCAGAATTGTGAATGCAGCTCTGGAAGGGTCAGGTCTTCTGCACTTGCTGTGGCCATGTTGAGACGTCGCTGCGACGTGTGGATGAATCCTTAGACCTGATTTACTGCTCTCGTCTTCTGTCACCTTGTTCCAGTTGTCGGCCCTGTTGGTGTCACGCGGTATTTTTAGCTGTCTCCTCCGCTCCGATGCCTACCTACGTGTAATGTTTCCAGGCGGTTACTTCACTACCTTAAAATAATCTTTCTAATCTTCCGTGTCTGCTCCAGTAACTCGCATCTTTCATCTCCTCACAGCTCGGTCAACAAGGACCTCCGTTCTCTGACAATGGAAGTGCCGTCCCTCAATCAAAGATCAAAGACCTGCCGACCCTGGAGCGCAGCAGCCTCCCGTCCTCCCCGTGGAAGCGCCTGGCCCTGAGCCTCGACGCATTCTCCTCGCTCAGCGAGTGGTTGGCTTCAGTCCTTCTCTGGCAGAGATCCCTCAATCCTAAAGCATGGGAGCTTCTCAATCTTCTGGAAATCGCAGAAAATAATTCCCGAGCCGTCAGCTCTAATCTGACCACGATCCTGGGGCGGCAAGATATCTCTTCTCCATCTCTGACGACTCTTTCCACCACCATAAAAAAGAAGGTGGCCGGATACATGGTCTGTAAGAGCTTTTACGAGTGGCTCAGTCAGACCGAAAGGGACCTGGTGATCCTCCTGGCAGAAAGCTCAGTGTAGATCTCTTCAACCAGGAGAACTTATAGGACACTACCTTACTAACCAGACCCTTCCAGTTAGACATGTCTACCTCAATGAGGACAAGAGTTGTAGCATTGACTTTCTTTTGGACTGAGGCTTCAGAGGTAGACTGTGTGACCAAGCTCTTAAGGTCCAGCGGTGGAGAGGACTTCTCATTCCAACTGAAGGACACTTTTTGATGACATCTTGGGTAGAGTTGTTTCATGTTTCCAAGTTCACCTGGGATCCAAGTGGTGGCATCAAACGTCAAGGGAGAATAACTTGCCTAAAATTTGGACAAAGTCTCTTCTGCCCTGGAAGGTCTTCAGTCTTTGCCCCTCCTTGAAGGACTTTCTAAGGTTGTAGACCCTACTGGTTCTCATTGTGACCTTTCTTCTCTCAGCATCACAGCTCCAGTCTCTGACCTGGTGAGTGGAGTTGTCCCATGGACAAGTTATAATGGACGTTTGTCGAGTCCTGGAGAGTCTCATCGTTTTGATGTGGAGATTTAGGTCTTCTGATCTCCAGCACCGTATTGAGGTCCAGCTTCCTCGATTCTCTGCAGGCAAACTGGGACCAACTGGTTTCTCTGGTTCCTGCAGCTGGGAACAATGGACGGCACAGAAACGGGAAGATAATCTTGGAGCGTGTGACCTGTTCAGACGGAGTATTATTGTGCTCGGTCATTGCTGGTTCTTGGCTAGATTGTCCCTAAGCCCCCCAGAAATGAAGACTGGTGGACCCCAGACCATGGTGCCTGTAACAACCAGGCAGATTATATATTAATAGCTGTGAGATTTCTAAACCTGCTGTAACTTTTGCTTTTAGAATGTTCCATAGAATTTATTTAAATGTTTCTTCTGTCCTTAATAAAAGCCAAGTCCTATAAATTTGGGCACCCTTGATCGTAACACCTATTCGAGTTTAAAGGGGTTGTCCGCCTCTTGGGGAACTGGTTTTATTTTTTTGTTTTTTTATGTGCAGGCAAGTATTCACTTTCATTAAAATGTTGCTGTTTTGCCCTGCAGAATGAGTTTATTGAGTGTCAGTCAGTGAGCTCGGTTTGTCAGGAGCGTTTGTGTCTTTTTTGTGCTGTTTTATGACCACATGAAAGGTGAATTTGCAGGGAAATAAAATGCCTCGGTGCAAAATTTTTAAATGAAACGCAATTGCAAGAATATAAGTAAAATGTCCCCGTCAGGCGACGTTCCCGTTTACTCCGTTACACCCTCTGGTTGACTTGTCGGCTTTGGCCCTGTTGGTTTTGTAGTATTTACTGTGTGAGCTGTAGACAAACCATCATCTAAAAAGTTCTGGTGAAAGGGAGCAAGAAAGTGGCTGAAGACAAACTGTGAGGGTGGAGGGGAGACTAGAGGCGCCCTGCCCGTCTATAACCAGCCTTGTTTATTTGGAGAGCTTGTCATGGTGCCTGCTGATACTGGGTCACAGCACTAGGTGGAGTGTGCGTGTTGTTCCCAGTATGGACCGGTCACACTGGGTGGAGGGTGCACGTCGTTTGCAGTATGGACCGGCCACACCGGGTGGAGCGTGCACGTCGTTTGCAGTATGGACCGGGTGGAGCGTGCACGTCGTTTGCAGTATGGACCGGTCACACCAGGTGGAGCGTGCGTGTTGTTCGCAGTATGGACCGGTCACACCGGGTGGAGCGTGCACGTCGTTTGCAGTATGGACCGGCCACACCGGGTGGAGCGTGCACGTCGTTTGCAGTATGGACCGGTCACACTGGGTGGAGCGTGCGTGTTGTTCGCAGTATGGACCGGTCACACTGGGTGGAGCGTGCACGTCGTTTGCAGTATGGACCGGCCACACCGGGTGGAGCGTGCACGTCGTTTGCAGTATGGACCGGCCACACCGGGTGGAGCGTGCGTGTTGTTCGCAGTATGGACCGGTCACACCGGGTGCAGCGTGCACGTCGTTTGCAGTATGGACCGGTCACACCGGGTGCAGCGTGCACGTCGTTTGCAGTATGGACCGGTCACACCGGGTGCAGCGTGCACGTCGTTTGCAGTATGGACCGGTCACACCGGGTGCAGCGTGCACGTCGTTCCCAGTATGGACCGGGTGCAGCGTGCACGTCGTTTGCAGTATGGACCGGTCAATCTGGGTGGAGCGTGCATGTTGTTCGCAGTATGGACCGGGTGCAGCGTGCACGTCGTTTGCAGTATGGACCGGTCAATCTGGGTGGAGCGTGCGTGTTGTTCCCAGTATGGACTGGGTGCAGCGTGCACGTCGTTTGCAGTATTGACCGGTCACACCGGGTGCAGCGTGCACGCCGTTCTCAGTATCGACCGGTCACACCGGGTGCAGCGTGTATTGTTCGCATTATTACCCCGTCTCAGTCTGATCCCTGCAATGAGCGGGTTCTGGGCTTCGTTACAGTAAATCTTCTCGCCCCTCCATTGGATGGTTTACATATCTGGTCTCCTGTGTACATTGCAGGAATTCCTCCCTTCCGGGGCCTCCGCCTTTCCAGCAGTAATGTGCCTCTTGTACACGGGCCCCAGGTTGGCGGAGTCGATCACACATCACTCCGATCCTTCCTTGCACGCTGCAGCACACTCTCCTTCGTGCGTTGCGCAGACTGGCCCTTTGTGCGGCTCGATGTGATGTTTTTCCATTTCCTATCGGCTGCAGCTCGTCATTCACTAGAGGTCGCGGCCGGTGCCCTGGTGTGGCGGACATGATACTGACCGCGCCGCAGCAGAGCGGAGACTTTACCAAGACCAATGGCTGTAATATTTCCCATTCGGTGGAGAGAAACCTGTGAGTGATGAACAGAATATCTCCGATACAATGTAACCGGATATCACACCGCGACGACCGGCGCTGCGTGTGTAAGTCCTCGCCTGTGAGAGAGAGCGAGGTCCCGACGCGCCGGTCCGGCCTCGGCTGCTTCTCCAACATCGGAGCGGTCACTGACTGTGAGGGACTGAAGATAGCCGGTGCCGGCTCAGTCATGGCTGCCGCTCTCCTGCATCGTGGTGTCGTTACTATGCGAGATCTGCGCATCCTCTGACCTCAGTGGTATGTACCCCATACAGATATGGGGTCACCGGTGAAGCCAAAACCTGCAGCTCCGGTGAGGCCGCTCCGCCGGCGAGAGTTTAGTTTCATTCATCGAGAGTTTCAAGTTTCCGCAGTCCTACAAGGAAACAATGGAGGCTGTCATTGAAGGACAGCGGAGATCCGGAGCGCCGGGAGACAATGGACCTTTATCCGCTGCTGCAGTTGTAAATTCCTCTTCTCCGCTCCTTCCCCGAATTCTTTGGATCAGATAATTCCGCATTCTGGTTCCATTCTGGTAACTTTTCTCCTTCGCAGGAAACATTCGGAAGCGACCAGAAGTCTGAAAATCAAGAACTCGGTCACAGAATCGTTTCTCCGGCTCCGATGTTATTTCCCGCTATAGCAGAAAATTGTGGTAAAAATGACGCAGATTTTATAACATGTGAACGCAGCCTTGAGGGTCTTCACCCAGGTCTGTAATGGTCCGCACTGACCCATGCCTCCTGTACGCGCCCGTAATCATCGCAGGTAGCAACATTTGTCGACTGAGAGTCGTCGGGTGCTGCCGAAAAGCACAAAGGGTTTTGTGCGATGAATCTGCTCCGTCCTCGGTAGGTGTTCAAGGAAACCAAATTATCAGGCGGTGCAAAAAGATTGTTCTCAGGCAGAGCAGATGCTCGGTCAGGGGAGACGTATCCTTCACCTGCTCAGCTCTATTTCAGCGTAGTGAGCATGCTCTGTGCCATGTGCGGAGGTCATTATGCAGAGAGGGGTAAGACCTGATGTTTCCATTACCTATTGACACCCATGAGTGTAGTGAGCATGCTCTGTGCCATGTGCAGAGGACATTATGCAGAGAGGGGTAAGACCTGATGTTTCCATTACCTATTGACACCCATGAGTGTAGTGAGCATGCTCTGTGCCATGTGCAGAGGACATTATGCAGAGAGGGGTAAGACCTGATGTTTCCATTACCTATTGACACCCATGAGTGTAGTGAGCATGCTCTGTGCCATGTGCAGAGGACATTATGCAGAGAGGGGTAAGACCTGATGTTTCCATTACCTACTGACACCCATGAGAGTGTAGTGAGCATGCTCTGTGCCATGTGCAGAGGTCATTATGCAGAGAGGGGTAAGACCTGATGTTTCCATTACCTACTGACACCCATGAGAGTGTAGTGAGCATGCTCTGTGCCATGTGCGGAGGTCATTATGCAGAGGGGTAAGACCTGATGTTTCCATTACCTATTGACACTCATGAGTGTAGTGAGCATGCTCTGTGCCATGTGCAGAGGTCATTATGCAGAGAGGGGTAAGACCTGATGTTTCCATTACCTGCTGACACCCATAAGTGTAGTGAGCATGCCCTGTGCCATGTGCGGAGGTCATTATGCAGAGAGGGGTAAGACCTGATGTTTCCATTACCTATTGACACCCATGACTGTAGTGAGCATGCTCTGTGCCATGTGCGGAGGTCATTATGCAGAGAGGGGTAAGATCTGATGTTTCCATTACCTACTGACACCCATGAGTGTAGTGAGCATGCTCTGTGCCATGTGCGGAGGTCAATATGCAGAGGGGTAAGACCTGATGTTCCCATTACCTATTAACACCCATGAGTGTAGTGAGCATGCTCTGTGCCATGTGCGGAGGTCATTATGCAGAGAGGGGTAAGACCTGATGTTTCCATTACCTATTGACATCCATGAGTGTAGTGAGCATGCTATGTGCCATGTGCGGAGGTCATTATGCAGAGAGGGGTAAGACCTGATGTTTCCATTACCTATTGACACCCATGAGAGCATTGTGAGCATGCTCTGTGCCATGTGCAGAGGTCATTATGCAGAGAGGGGTAAGACCTGATGTTCCCATTACCTACTGACACCCATGAGAGCATAGTGAGCATGCTCTGTGCCATGTGCAGAGGTCATTATGCAGAGAGGGGTAAGACATGATGGTTGCATTACCGATTGACACCCATGAGAGCGTAGTGAGCATGCTCTGTGCCATGTGCAGAGGTCATTATGCAGAAGGGGGTAAGACTTGATGTTCCCATTACCTACTGACACCCATGAGCGTAGTGAGCATGCTCTGTGCCATGTGAGGAGGTCATTATGCAGAGAGGGGTAAGATCTGATATTTCCATTACCTACTGACACCCATGACTGTAGTGAGCATGCTCTGTGCCATGTGCGGAGGTCATTATGCAGAGAGGGGTAAGACCTGATGTTTCCATTACCTACTGACACCCATGAGAGCATAGTGAGCATGCTCTGTGCCATGTGCAGAGGTCATTATGCAGAGAGGGGTAAGACATGATGGTTGCATTACCGATTGACACCCATGAGAGCGTAGTGAGCATGCTCTGTGCCATGTGCAGAGGTCATTATGCAGAAGGGGGTAAGACTTGATGTTCCCATTACCTACTGACACCCATGAGCGTAGTGAGCATGCTCTGTGCCATGTGAGGAGGTCATTATGCAGAGAGGGGTAAGATCTGATATTTCCATTACCTACTGACACCCATGAGCGTAGTGAGCATGCCCTGTGCCATGTGCGGAGGTCATTATGCAGAGAGGGGTAAGACCTGATGTTTCCATTACCTACTGACACCCATGAGAGCGTAGTGAGCATGCTCTGTGCCATGTGCGGAGGTCATTATGCAGAGAGGGGTAAGACCTGATGTTTCCATTACCTATTGACACCCATGAGTGTAGTGAGCATGCTCTGTGCCATGTGCAGAGGACATTATGCAGAGAGGGGTAAGACCTGATGTTTCCATTACCTACTGACACCCATGAGAGTGTAGTGAGCATGCTCTGTGCCATGTGCAGAGGTCATTATGCAGAGAGGGGTAAGACCTGATGTTTCCATTACCTACTGACACCCATGAGAGTGTAGTGAGCATGCTCTGTGCCATGTGCGGAGGTCATTATGCAGAGAGGGGTAAGACCTGATGTTTCCATTACCTATTGACACTCATGAGTGTAGTGAGCATGCTCTGTGCCATGTGCAGAGGTCATTATACAGAGAGGGGTAAGATCTGATGTTTCCATTACCTACTGACACCCATCAGTGTAGTGAGCATGCCCTGTGCCATGTGCGGAGGTCATTATGCAGAGAGGGGTAAGACCTGATGTTTCCATTACTTACTGACACCCATGAGTGTAGTGAGCATGCTCTGTGCCATGTGCAGAGGACATTATGCAGAGAGGGGTAAGACCTGATGTTTCCATTACCTACTGACACCCATGAGAGTGTAGTGAGCATGCTCTGTGCCATGTGCAGAGGTCATTATGCAGAGAGGGGTAAGACCTGATGTTTCCATTACCTACTGACACCCATGAGAGTGTAGTGAGCATGCTCTGTGCCATGTGCGGAGGTCATTATGCAGAGAGGGGTAAGACCTGATGTTTCCATTACCTATTGACACTCATGAGTGTAGTGAGCATGCTCTGTGCCATGTGCAGAGGTCATTATACAGAGAGGGGTAAGATCTGATGTTTCCATTACCTACTGACACCCATCAGTGTAGTGAGCATGCTCTGTGCCATGTGCAGAGGTCATTATGCAGAGAGGGGTAAGACCTGATGTTTCCATTACCTATTGACACCCATGAGAGCATTGTGAGCATGCTCTGTGCCATGTGCGGAGGTCAATATGCAGAGAGGGGTAAGACCTGATGTTTCCATTACCTATTGACATCCATGAGTGTAGTGAGCATGCTATGTGCCATGTGCGGAGGTCATTATGCAGAGAGGGGTAAGACCTGATGTTTCCATTACCTATTGACACCCATGAGAGCATTGTGAGCATGCCCTGTGCCATGTGCGGAGGTCATTATGCAGAGAGGGGTAAGACCTGATGTTCCCATTACCTACTGACACCCATGAACGTAGTGAGCATGCTCTGTGCCATGTGCGGAGGTCATTATGCAGAGAGGGGTAAGACCTGATTTTTCCATTACCTACTGACACCCATGAGTGTAGTGAACATGCTCTGTGCCATGTGCAAAGGTCATTATGCAGAGAGGGGTAAGACCTGATGTTCCCATTACCTATTGACACCCATGACTGTAGTGAGCATGCTCTGTGCCATGTGCGGAGGTCATTATGCAGAGAGGGGTAAGACCTGATGTTTCCATTACCTACTGACACCCATGAGAGCATAGTGAGCATGCTCTGTGCCATGTGCGGAGGTCATTATGCAGATAGGGGTAAGACCTGATGTTTCCATTACCTACTGACACCCATGAGAGCGTAGTGAGCATGCTCTGTGCCATGTGCGGAGGTCATTATGCAGAAGGGGGTAAGACCTGATGTTCCCATTACCTACTGACACCCATGAGTGTAGTGAGCATGCTCTGTGCCATGTGCGGAGGTCATTATGCTGAGGGGTAAGACCTGATGTTTCCATTACCTACTGACACCCATGAGAGCGTAGTGAGCATGCTCTGTGCCATGTGCGGAGGTCATTATGCAGAGAGGGGTAAGACCTGATATTTCCATTACCTACTGACACCCATGAGAGCGTAGTGAGCATGCTCTGTGCGGAGGTCATTATGCAGAAGGGGGTAAGACCTGATGTTCCCATTACCTACTGACACCCATGAGTGTAGTGAGCATGCTCTGTGCCATGTGCGGAGGTCATTATGCAGAGGGGTAAGACCTGATGTTTCCATTACCTACTAACACCCATGAGAGCGTAGTGAGCATGCCCTGTGCCATGTGCGGAGGTCATTATGCAGAGGGGTAAGACCGGATGTTTCAATTACCTACTGACACCCATGAGAGCGTAGTGAGCATGCCCTGTGCCATGTGCGGAGGTCATTATGCAGAGAGGGATAAGACCTGATATTTCCATTACCTACTGACACCCATGAGAGCGTAGTGAGCATGCTCTGTGCCATGTGCGGAGGTCATTATGCAGAGAGGGGTAAAACCGGATGTTCCCATTACCTACTGACACCCATGAGAGCGTAGTGAGCATGCTCTGTGCCATGTGCGGAGGTCATTATGCAGAGAGGGGTAAGACCTGATGTTTCCATTACCTACTGACACCCATGAGAGCATAGTGAGCATGCTCTGTGCCATGTGCAGAGGTCATTATGCAGAGAGGGGTAAGACATGATGGTTGCATTACCGATTGACACCCATGAGAGCGTAGTGAGCATGCTCTGTGCCATGTGCAGAGGTCATTATGCAGAAGGGGGTAAGACTTGATGTTCCCATTACCTACTGACACCCATGAGCGTAGTGAGCATGCTCTGTGCCATGTGAGGAGGTCATTATGCAGAGAGGGGTAAGATCTGATATTTCCATTACCTACTGACACCCATGAGTGTAGTGAGCATGCCCTGTGCCATGTGCGGAGGTCATTATGCAGAGAGGGGTAAGACCTGATTTTTCCATTACCTACTGACACCCATGAGTGTAGTGAACATGCTCTGTGCCATGTGCAAAGGTCATTATGCAGAGAGGGGTAAGACCTGATGTTCCCATTACCTATTGACACCCATGACTGTAGTGAGCATGCTCTGTGCCATGTGCGGAGGTCATTATGCAGAGAGGGGTAAGACCTGATGTTTCCATTACCTACTGACACCCATGAGAGCATAGTGAGCATGCTCTGTGCCATGTGCGGAGGTCATTATGCAGATAGGGGTAAGACCTGATGTTTCCATTACCTACTGACACCCATGAGAGCGTAGTGAGCATGCTCTGTGCCATGTGCGGAGGTCATTATGCAGAAGGGGGTAAGACCTGATGTTCCCATTACCTACTGACACCCATGAGTGTAGTGAGCATGCTCTGTGCCATGTGCAGAGGTCATTATGCAGAGAGGGGTAAGACCTGATGTTTCCATTACCTACTGACACCCATGAGAGTGTAGTGAGCATGCTCTGTGCCATGTGCGGAGGTCATTATGCAGAGAGGGGTAAGACCTGATGTTCCCATTACCTATTGACACTCATGAGTGTAGTGAGCATGCTCTGTGCCATGTGCAGAGGTCATTATACAGAGAGGGGTAAGATCTGATGTTTCCATTACCTACTGACACCCATCAGTGTAGTGAGCATGCCCTGTGCCATGTGCGGAGGTCATTATGCAGAGAGGGGTAAGACCTGATGTTTCCATTAATTACTGACACCCATGAGTGTAGTGAGCATGCTCTGTGCCATGTGCAGAGGTCATTATGCAGAGAGGGGTAAGACCTGATGTTTCCATTACCTATTGACACCCATGAGAGCATTGTGAGCATGCTCTGTGCCATGTGCGGAGGTCAATATGCAGAGAGGGGTAAGACCTGATGTTTCCATTACCTATTGACACCCATGAGAGCATTGTGAGCATGCCCTGTGCCATGTGCGGAGGTCATTATGCAGAGAGGGGTAAGACCTGATGTTCCCATTACCTATTGACACCCATGACTGTAGTGAGCATGCTCTGTGCCATGTGCGGAGGTCATTATGCAGAGAGGGGTAAGACCTGATGTTTCCATTACCTACTGACACACATGAGAGCATTGTGAGCATGCTCTGTGCCATGTGCAGAGGTCATTATGCAGAGAGGGGTAAGACATGATGGTTGCATTACCGATTGACACCCATGAGAGCGTAGTGAGCATGCTCTGTGCCATGTGCAGAGGTCATTATGCAGAAGGGGGTAAGACTTGATGTTCCCATTACCTACTGACACCCATGAGCGTAGTGAGCATGCTCTGTGCCATGTGAGGAGGTCATTATGCAGAGAGGGGTAAGACCTGATGTTCCCATTACCTACTGACACCCATGAGTGTAGTGAACATGCTCTGTGCCATGTGCAAAGGTCATTATGCAGAGAGGGGTAAGACCTGATGTTCCCATTACCTATTGACACCCATGACTGTAGTGAGCATGCTCTGTGCCATGTGCAGAGGTCATTATGCAGAGAGGGGTAAGACATGATGGTTGCATTACCGATTGACACCCATGAGAGCGTAGTGAGCATGCTCTGTGCCATGTGCAGAGGTCATTATGCAGAAGGGGGTAAGACTTGATGTTCCCATTACCTACTGACACCCATGAACGTAGTGAGCATGCTCTGTGCCATGTGCGGAGGTCATTATGCAGAGAGGGGTAAGACCTGATTTTTCCATTACCTACTGACACCCATGAGTGTAGTGAACATGCTCTGTGCCATGTGCAAAGGTCATTATGCAGAGAGGGGTAAGACCTGATGTTCCCATTACCTATTGACACCCATGACTGTAGTGAGCATGCTCTGTGCCATGTGCGGAGGTCATTATGCAGAGAGGGGTAAGACCTGATGTTTCCATTACCTACTGACACCCATGAGAGCATAGTGAGCATGCTCTGTGCCATGTGCGGAGGTCATTATGCAGATAGGGGTAAGACCTGATGTTTCCATTACCTACTGACACCCATGAGAGCGTAGTGAGCATGCTCTGTGCCATGTGCGGAGGTCATTATGCAGAAGGGGGTAAGACCTGATGTTCCCATTACCTACTGACACCCATGAGTGTAGTGAGCATGCTCTGTGCCATGTGCGGAGGTCATTATGCTGAGGGGTAAGACCTGATGTTTCCATTACCTACTGACACCCATGAGAGCGTAGTGAGCATGCTCTGTGCCATGTGCGGAGGTCATTATGCAGAGAGGGGTAAGACCTGATATTTCCATTACCTACTGACACCCATGAGAGCGTAGTGAGCATGCTCTGTGCGGAGGTCATTATGCAGAAGGGGGTAAGACCTGATGTTCCCATTACCTACTGACACCCATGAGTGTAGTGAGCATGCTCTGTGCCATGTGCGGAGGTCATTATGCAGAGGGGTAAGACCTGATGTTTCCATTACCTACTAACACCCATGAGAGCGTAGTGAGCATGCCCTGTGCCATGTGCGTAGGTCATTATGCAGAGAGGGGTAAGACCTGATGTTTCCATTACCTATTGACACTCATGAGTGTAGTGAGCATGCCCTGTGCCATGTGCGGAGGTCATTATGCAGAGGGGTAAGACCGGATGTTTCAATTACCTACTGACACCCATGAGAGCGTAGTGAGCATGCCCTGTGCCATGTGCGGAGGTCATTATGCAGAGAGGGATAAGACCTGATATTTCCATTACCTACTGACACCCATGAGAGCGTAGTGAGCATGCTCTGTGCCATGTGCGGAGGTCATTATGCAGAGAGGGGTAAAACCGGATGTTCCCATTACCTACTGACACCCATGAGAGCGTAGTGAGCATGCTCTGTGCCATGTGCGGTGGTCATTATGCAGAGAGGGGTAAGACCTGATGTTCCCATTACCTACTGACACCCATGAGAGCGTTGTGAGCATGCTCTGTGCCATGTGCGGAGGTCATTATGCAGAAGGGGGTAAGACCTGATGTTTCCTTTGCCTACTGACACCCATGAGAGCGTAGTGAGCATGCTCTGAGAATAGAGGTCACTTTGCAGAAAGGGGAGATGCCACTGAGCCATCACTTAAGGTTATGCACACAGATTTTTCGAGTGGGTCCAATTAAAAACTATGCCCGAAATTGCTTAACCTCAAACTCATGCTATTCATTTCTATTATAAAACACTTTGCTGCCGCCACGTTCAGTGTTTTGAGCATTTTTACCACTTCAGGTTTTGAAAAACTGGTGGAAAAATAAAGTGTAGGTCGCTACATTGTAGCAGAAAACGCTCCAAGCAAAAGGCTGCAAAAAAAAAAAAAAAACTCTTCCAAAACATCACAAAAGGAGGAGCGTTACAAAATGGTAGCAAAACAATACAGTATATACAATCACATGAAACAAAAAGGGATAACGGAAGAAAAAATACTAAACCTGCGAGATGGAAAACTGACAGAACCCCCAGCGAGCTGCACCTTCCAGGACTGACAAAATACAAAACCACAAATTCTGATTAGATAAAGGTAACTCCATATACCTCCACTTGGTGAGCTTATATGGGGGCTAGTAATAGGATGTACTAGGTCAGGATATCCTTTCCCCTGGAGGTCCCAGGTGGTAGATATTGTCGGCATGTTTCCTATCACTATTAAACCTTTCTATAGCAATAAAACCTGACACGGATAGCATCATCCATAGGGTAGATATTATGTTGGAGGGGTTAGAATGGCCTTACAGTAATGTGAATGAATGCAGTCTGTCCCTTCGCTACAGCACCGAAAATATATCTCCCATAAATATCGGATTGATGCAAATCCCAATATTCATCACTGACCACTGGCTCCAAAAAGTCTGCGATTAGTGCTTTCAACAGAGGAGGTTCTTGCCCTGGAAGTGTTCTTCTCTGAGTAAACAAATGCGAGTCTTGGTGGCTGGTTCTCAAAGCAGGTATTTGCTGTAATCACCTGTTCACCGCAGGATGTCCCTCCTTCAATGGAGGTTGAAGAGTCAGCTCGCTCTCACTTCCCCAGTTATTAATCCCCTTAATGTGAGGGTGATCTGTTCCCTCTCTGGAAATATCTTTATGGGCTTTACTTTGTGTTTGACACATGGTAATACTTGATTTCCGCATTGTGCCGCCACCTCTCCTGGTAGTGTCTCATTTCTGGTCATACATCCACACTCCTCCTCTCTGGTATGACGTTCTTTCCTGTATTCTGGAGCTTCCATCGCTTGTGAATTTTCCGATAAAGGTCAGCGCACTGCGGAATCTCCACGACTCAGGCCACAGCCGTTACCGCGTATGCCGGGATTTTCACACCAGCGGCTGCCAACATTCCTCCTCGCGGGAGCCCCATGGTTGTCATGTGACCTCTACTGGCCACTGCTGGAATAGCAGAAAACATGATTCCGCAGAAAGACAACAGATGTGTTTTTGCAAGATGGAAAACCCAAAAACCCATAAAGTCCCTTCTCTTGGCTTTTGAGCCCGTCCGTGACCTCTTCTAAATGTCAAGTGTGCACCTCCTGGTGGCCGGCTACTGCAATATCAGCAACGTCTCCCAAGGGCCGGAGCGTCAAATATATATTGCTTCAATAAAATGGTCACAATTCTACTGACCAACCCGAGGGCTGAGTTTTCTGTATTTTGATGGACTCTCTAAAGCCAGAGCCGAGGAGCACTGAACTGTTTGGCTGTGTCATGATGTGCTTGGTTTGAACAGTCCTTCTGTGCTGACAGACACAAGGTCGTGTCCCTGCCTTTGGTTTGGGCTTGCACCCCCGAGCCCACATCTTTTCCCGCCTATGATGACTGATTTAATTAGTCATCATGTAGCCTTAAAGGGGTATTCCCATCTCCAGGATCCTATTACAATACATGGTAGGTGTAATAATAATAAAATTAGCAAATACCTCCAATTAGAAATGTAGTATAGTTCTTCTGATTCACTGTCTCTTTCCTCATGTGCAGGACCTTAGGTATCCATGGTTATGACCACTGATAAAGTGACAGCTTGCTGCTATTGGTTGTAACTATGGATACCTAAGGTCCTGGAATGCCTGCACATGAGGTAAGAGACATGGTGAATCAGAAAAACTATGCTACATTTCTAAATTGGAGGTATTTGCTAATATTCTTATTATTACACCTCCTACTACATATTGGGATAGGATATTGGAGATGAGAACACCCCTTTAACAGCCGCGGGTGGAGTGCTGCTGCTGCGCCTGCTGTTTTTGAAAGTTAAATACCGCTGTCAATATCGGATTCTGGAATTTACCACGCGCCGGCTGGAAGGGCGTCATTCATCCCGCCCATCGGCGTCCCCTTCACATGATCACTGGGCGCCGATGAGTTGCCATAATAGCCAGGGGTCTGCAGAAGACCCCGTATCGGTCATCACATTCCTCCTGTGAACGCCGGCCTGTGGCGGACGCTCCTGGTCCGTGCTGTCTGCTATACATAGCATTTCCAGTGAAAATGAACGGTGTCGTCCAGCAGTACAACACGTCCCGCAAAAAACAAGCCCTCATATGGCTACGAGGATGGAGGAAAAAAGGGGGGGGAAATACAAACGCAAAAAATTCAGTCATGAACGGGTTAAAAGGTTGTGTGGGGGAGAGGGGGGGGTATATTCTATAACATGTACCATAGTAAAGTGTGATCAAACAACGATCCGGATCCGGAGATCCTGCACAGAGGTTTGTAGATCCAACTATGGATCTATCGCGCGTGGAATAAGATGAAGAGCGTAGGCGTCTCTCCCCATCACACAGCCGCGCTCGAGCGTGGAGGCCACCGCTCCGCTTCCTGCTGGGGCGCCAGATGCCTCCAAGTCAACAGAGGTTTTTGCCCTTTTGGACAGATATTGAGGCCACGAGTCTTAGAAGAAGAAGAAGAAAAAAAAAAAAAAAAAAAAAAAAAAAAGCTCCTTTAGAATAAAAGGTTTCTCGAAGTTTTTGGCTGTGTGCGCACGTTGTAGATTTGGCTGCGGAGAATTCCGTGCAGATTTGCTGCGGTGCATGCGGAATCTGAAGCGTCTTTACACCTCTTCCATTATAGGAATCCGCAGGTAAAACGTAGGCCGTTTCACCTGTGGGTTCAGCCAAATCCGCAACGTGTGCACATCCCCTTATCGACCAGGTCTGTTCCCCCAAAAAAGGCTGCTTCTAATTCGGATCTCTGGTAACACCACTTTTTGGTTCACATATTCGGCGTTTTGAGAACAGCCCCCCCCATCTGACCCCAATTATGTGACCCCTGAACACAGGCATGCACATACTCTGCACTCCGCCTGTGTCCGTGTGGATGCGCACCCCTAGCCTGTGAGGCTGCCCCTCTCCATGATGCGACCGTCCCGTGTAACGCCCCGTCGCATTCAGAGCCCTTTCATTCTATGGAAACAGATTATAATCGATTTCTTGGGAAGGTTTCTGACATTTTTCATGCACCGGTCTCATCGATCCTCAGGATCGTTCCCGTTTGTCGTACAGCGGCGCCCGACGTCAACTCTACGCCCAGAGATCACCATTATCTATGGAAGGCTGCACCTATATATATAAAAAAGAGTGTATGTATATGTGTGTGTATCAAGCCCCACCCCTCATTATGATGTCATAATAGGTTGCCATGGCGAAGATGATGTCACAATGGTTGCTATGGTGACGATGATGACTTAATAGGTTGCAATGGTGACAGTTATGTCATAACGGTTGCCATGGTGATGATGTCATGATGGGTATATGGGCATGGGACTATGGGATGGAGGATATGTATGATGGGTATATGGGCATGGGACTATGGGATGGAGGACATGTATGATGGGTATATGGGCACGGGACTATGGGATGGAGGATATGTATGATGGGTATATGGGCACTGGACTATGGAATGGAGGATATGTATGATGGGTATATGGGCACGGGACTATGGGATGGAGGATGTGTGATGGGTATATGGGCATGGGACTATGGGATGGAGGATATGTATGATGGGTATATGGGCACGGGACTATGAGATGGTGGATATGTATGATGGGTATATGGGCACGGGACTATGGGATGGAGGATATGTATGATGGGTATATGGGCACGGGACTATGGGATGGAGGATATGTATGATGGGTATATGGGCACGGGACTATGGGATGAAGGATATGTATGATGGGTATATGGGCACGGGACTATGAGATGGTGGATATGTATGATGGGTATATGGGCACGGGACTATGGGATGGAGGATATGTATGATGGTTATATGGGCACGGGACTATGGGATGGAGGATATGTATGATGGGTATATGGGCACGGGACTATGGGATGGAGGATATGTATGATGGGTATATGGGCACGGGACTATGGGATGGTGGATATGTATGATGGGTATATGGGCACGGGACTATGAGATGGTGGATATGTATGATGGGTATATGGGCACGGGACTATGGGATGGAGGATATGTATGATGGGTATATGGGCACGGGACTATGGGATGGAGGATATGTATGATGGGTATATGGGCACGGGACTATGAGATGGTGGATATGTATGATGGGTATATGGGCACGGGACTATGGGATGGAGGATATGTATGATGGGTATATGGGCACGGGACTATGGGATGGAGGATATGTATGATGGGTATATGGGCACGGGACTATGGGATGGAGGATGTGTGATGGGTATATGGGCACGGGACTATGGGATGGAGGATATGTATGATGGGTATATGGGCACGGGACTATGGGATGAAGGATATGTATGATGGGTATATGGGCACGGGACTATGGGATGGTGGATATGTATGATGGGTATATGGGCACGGGACTATGGGATGGAGGATATGTATGATGGGTATATGGGCACGGGACTATGGGATGGAGGATATGTATGATGGGTATATGGGCACGGGACTATGGGATGGAGGATGTGTGATGGGTATATGGGCACGGGACTATGGGATGGAGGATATGTATGATGGGTATATGGGCACGGGACTATGGGATGAAGGATATGTATGATGGGTATATGGGCACGGGACTATGGAATGGTGGATATGTATGATAGGTATATGGGCACGGGACTATGGGATGGAGGATATGTATGATGGGTATATGGGCACTCGACTATGGGATGGTGGATATGTGTGATGGGTATATGGGCACGGGACTATGGGATGGAGGATAATTATAATTTGCTGTAACTAACCACAGTTAGTTACTATGCCTGGGCAGCGCCGGGCTCTTCAGCTAGTTTGTCATAAAACTACAAAAAAAAAAAACCAAACACCATTTCCAAATTCTTTTATCTGCATACTCCGCTTCCATCGGTCCGCCTGCAGGTGCGAGACCCCTGTACAATATAAATTACCAAGACCCATCTGGGCTCTGAGGAAACATTACAGCTCGGCAGACGTGTAAACCCCCGTCGTGGAGCCCACCCCGAACTGCTGGGATCATACTTCACAAACTCCCAAATCCTTCCCTGGAATGGTGCGGAGGAAGTAAACAGATAATCCAGCGTCAGGGAGCTGCCGTCACAGACCACCCCAGTGTCAAGTGTTTCGTTAAAGCACCATAATATTCCGTCAGAAGTGCATCTGTAAAGGGAAGGTCCACCTTTTATTGTCCTCCGTATAAAAGAAAAAAAAAGGCAATGTAACAGAAGGCAAGCCTCTCCCACGCCAGGTCTCTAGGCCGGTCCATTATTAAGTTATTATCTACACTTGGACAGTCTGGAGAGGGTTGATGGTACACTGCTGAGGTTACGAAAGAAAAAAAAAAAAAAGAGAATCTGTAAGTTCTCCGCATCTCGTGTAAACTCCGAGCTACATGTGGGCAACTGTGGCCACCATCATGACAGTCATGTTACTTCTACCATGAACTTGGATACTGCCTGAGGGTCTAAGATGTCGCCGTCCTGGTTATCGTGGATCCTCTGATGGTTTTTAAGACTGGACCGACACAGAAAATGTTTATTACAGAGAGAGCAGGTGAAGGATCCTTCTTGGTGCATCTCTGAATGTGCGACCAGGTCGCTGGAGTTTCGGAAGGCTTTTCCGCACTCCTTGCAGTTGTATCTGTGGATCCGGAGATGATTTTTAAAGGCGAGCAGGTTGAAGAATTCCTTGAGGCAGTTTGGGCACTTGTAGACCCCGATACTGTGAGTTTTCCGGTGGTTAAAGAGGCTACTAGCATGAAGGTAAGAACGGCCACATTGTTTGCATTTGTATTTTCGATCGCCTTGACTGGCTTGGTCGTTGTGATTTGGGGATTTCTCATCCGATGGCAACGTCTTATTTTCATTGTTAGGCCTCCGCGTTGATAAAAATAGTGAGGAAGACTGAGAAGACAGCTGCTCGTGAGTGCGTTGGTGATGTCTGAGGGTTTGTTCACAGCTGAAGCCGTGGTTACAGGTTGGACACTGGAAGGGATTTCCTTTAACATGGACTGTGTTGTGGATGATCAGTTCCTGGGAAGACTGAAACGTTTGCTCACAATTCACACCCCGACGGTGTTTTTCAGGGGAGTGAGTCTGCAGATGGGTGTTCATCGCGATGGGGTTGAGGAACTCGTTGGGACACACAGAGCACTTATATTTTTCACTTTCCCGTTTGCTCATATGACTGCATAAGCTGCCAGCATGGTGATCAATATGGCCACAGATATCACATCCATGAGGTTCTTCAGATTGCAAAGATTCTAAAGCCCCACTCTTTGCCGAGACATCACTACGGTTTTCCTCACATGAATGGCTCTTCATCTCATTTTCCCCATTGGAGACATCCTCCTTGAAGTTGGATGCTTCATGGCCGTTAGTGGAATTTTCCACCTGTTGGTCAGTTATGGCCTTTGCTTCTGTTCTCGAGGTTATCCGAGAGTCCGATTGTGATCCCTGTGGAACATGTACAATTTGATGCCTGAAAAGTTGTCTCCTCCACTTAAAGGTTTTCCCGCACTGAGAACAAGGGTGTCTTTTCGCTTCATAGTGAGTGCGCTGATGGTTTTTTAGGGCCATTAAGTTCCGGTAGGTTTTGTCACAGACTGAACAATGGTACTGACCCGTTTTGTGGCTTTTCTTATGGTTAAACAGGCTTCCAGCATGTCTGTAGGAACGTCCACACTCCTGACACTGGTAGGGCCGAGAGTCTGGATCCATTTTGCTTTTTAGCCGAGACGCAGATCTCATCTCAACAGTGCCAATTACTTTTTCTATAGAAGCTTCACTTGGACCTTGCATTATTGACTTTTTATGATGCCCTTGAGCAAATCTTCGGTATCGGCTTTTACGGTTGCGCCTTCCCGGCTTTTTGGCTGAGGCCCTTTGCCGGTGTATTCTTTGGTGAGTATCGAGTTGTTTCTGCAGCCGAAAAGCTTTACCGCAATCCAGGCATTTGTGTCTCTTTAACTCAAAATGGATGCGGTTGTGATTCTTCATTGCCATTAGATTGAAAAAGCGTTTCTGACAGATAGGACAGCGGAAGATCCCGGTTTTATGAGTCTGCTTATGGTTAATCAGACTCCCCGCATGCCTATAGCTCCTGCTACACACTTCACAATGAAATGGACGCTTCTGAAGTCCAGTCTCTTGTTCGATTTGTGACCGGGAGATGTCAGGCAAGACTGGAAGATCGTGAATTTCTTCTTTACATTCAACTAGAGTGTCGTGGAGCTTCGATAACGCTCTCACACAATTGTAAGAAAGATGTAGCGCCAGGTCTTTTACGTGAAACATCTTACCACATGACTTACAGGCCTGAACCTTACTGTCTTCTACACTATCGGCCCCACTCATAGAACCAGAAATCTGTTGGGTGATCTGATCTTCACTTATACTACCAATCTGGTGAGAAAACAGCCTCCTCAAATTCTTTTTATGTAGAGTTGTTTTTGAAGAAGGACTAACTGAAGTGGAATTATCACATTTATCTGGGCCATGTTGACTACGAGAATCACCAGGCAAATAAGGAGAAAATGGCAACGATCTATGATTCTCACTAAGGTATATATGGTCTTGTAGAGTGGAAGTTTGTAGATCATGCAGATTGTTCATAGCACTCGACTGCTTACACTTCGGGTGGTGCCGCAGGTGGGTTCTGTAAGCTGCCAGGTTAGGGTAATGTCTAGAACAAGCTACGCATTGAAAATTTCCAACCAAGTGAGTCTTTTTATGATTAACTAAACTTCCACCATGACGATAAGTCTTTCCACATTGCTTGCATGTGTAAGGTCGGCTCTCTGGGCTTTCTCCATTTTTTGGACTTGATTCAGAGCATTCAACTGTTGGCTTTGGACATGGTTGTTGGCGGTTCTCATCAGGTTTAGGCGGGATGTTTTCATTTGCAGAGGAGTCTTCATTTTGGTGAATAGAGCTGTGAGCCTTCAAGCTTTCTAGATCGTCATAGGTTTCCCCACAGAATCCACAAATGTGAGACAGCTGGGAGCCCCCGTCAAGGTTTTCACTACGCTCCGTTTCCTCAATCTCACTTTTGATTCTGTTTAATAGTTCTCTTTCTGAAGAATGCATGGAAAAGGAGAATTCTGGCTCTTGTACTTCTTGCATTTCCGGAACAGATTCAGCCATTCCTTGTTGTTTCTCGTGTGCAACCTGGTGTTGGTGGAAGTCGACTTCATTAGAAAAGATCAAACCGCAGTGACCACAGTCATAATGGTTATCTGCCGGGACCTGGTGGTCCACAAAATCATTCCCATCTGATCCACTTATGACTGTAGTTCTGAGAGTTTGAGGCTTGGTGTGGGTCTCAAAATGACTTCTCAGAGCAGAGAGGCTAGGGTACTCTTTGGGGCAAAATGAGCACTGGAATATACCCGCCTGATGGCTACGTTTATGGTAATTTAGATAATCTATGTGGTCGTACACTTCCCCGCATTCAACACATGTGTATTCAGGCTCTTGGTCTTCTGCTGCAGAGTCCAAATGTTCACCTTTAATAACCAGGTTATTGGAATGGTCCCATTCAGAGTCTCCTATAAAGTTTACATCTTTTTTAACCTCTGTTGAGCTGGACTTGAGGACCTGGTCATCCCATCGGTCTCCTTCTAGGGATGCATGCACCATTTGGTGTGCCAGCAAATCAGTTTCGGTATGAAACATCTCCCGACAGCTGACGCAGCCATATACGCCTTTAGCATCAGATGGATATGAAAGATGTGAATAGAGAAGCGCTTGGTCAGACATTTCTTTCGGTTCACTCTTTTTAATTTTGTGGTGAATTCGAATATGATTTTTTAAGGCAGCCATGTTCTGTACATGTTTGGCGCAGTAAGGGCACACATAGTCACCGGTTTGGTGAGTTCGTTTGTGGTTTATTAGGCTTCCTGAATGTCTATAGGACTTACTGCACAGATTACATTTATACACTCTCCTTCCCGGGTTCTCGGAGGTTCCTGTAACCTTTCCATGAGGTTTTTCTCCTTCCTTTACTTTGAAAAGATCATTTTCTGGACTTGTACCTTGAGCATTGGTGGGCGTTTTTGCAGGAGTTACAGATATTGCGCTCAGACAGCTCCGTCTAGAGGATTGAAAATTCTCAGAATGGTTAAATAACATTCCAAATGGTGAAAGAATTTGGGACTCGTTTAAGAGTTCTTTTCCTGCTCTTTGACTGGTAGTCGCTCTTTGGGGTATTCTCTCATTTAACTTTACAGAATTGGCAAGCGAGTGACTCTTGCTTTGCAAAAATCTGGGCCTGGTCCGAAAAAAATGGCGGCCCTGTCGGGATGATATATTTTTTCTTCCTGCATATGATCTACTGTGGAATCGAACATGATTTCTCAGAGCCATTACATTAGAATATTGCTTTGGACAGATTGAGCACTGATATACTCCAGTCTTGTGCGTCAGCTTATGGTTTATTAAACTACTTTTGTGCCGATATGTTCTGCCGCAAAGTTCACACTTATGTGGCCGATCATCTGGTGATTGGTGATGCTCTTCAAGGCCGGAAGATTCCTCTTCTTTAAAGGTAACTGGATCAGGTGGAGGTATTGCAACACTAGTGTCAGTATTTTGGAGATCATCATCATCATCATCTTTACGTTCGAGTTTAACATCAAATTCAGTAGCTAAGGAGTCTTGACTACATGGCTGAAAAACCAGGCTGTCCATTTCCATCTTTGCTTCTGGAGGAAGGGCAGGACCACTAGAATAAGCAGAGTCGTCACTGCTAGCTTGTGAAACTTGAGGAGTT
The DNA here is from genome assembly GCF_039654945.1 of Dendrobates tinctorius. Taxonomy (NCBI): domain Eukaryota; kingdom Metazoa; phylum Chordata; class Amphibia; order Anura; family Dendrobatidae; genus Dendrobates; species Dendrobates tinctorius. Next base: position 4,599,284 of record NW_027361819.1, read on the forward strand.
TCTTGCCAAATGCCTGATTCAGGAACCTCCTCCACTGGTTTATCGATCAATATTTCACTTATTTCTTGCTTCTGGTGAAGAAAGTGATGTTTTAAAAAGTCATTCTCATTAGTAGAAGTGACAGAGTTTCCATACTCAAACGAATCTTCTTGGTTTTGACAGATATCTTCGGACAGGCTGGCAGAAGGAAAGTGAGCATCTTCTATTCTCTTCTCTGCCTTAGACTTGAAGTGAGCCCGGAGATGGTTCTTTAAGGCAGCCATGTTGAACATCTTTTTGGAACACAACGAACAGCTGTACACTCCGGTTTGGTGAGTTTTTTTGTGATTTATCAGGCTTCCTGCATGCCTGTAGCTCTTTCCACACTCCTGGCACGTAAACCGTCTATCTCCAGACTTTGAATCTTCGTCATTAGCATCATCATATTCTGTGAAATCAGTCGTCTTTTCCTTAGCGTCATCTTCATTTGTATCGATGATCGAGTCTGAACCGAAGGGTGTATCTGTCACATCATCATGGTTAGGCTTTGTAAAAGGACTTAAAGTTTCAGGGCCATCTTGACAGTGGCTTTCCAGAACAGGGACAGAGTCTGGATCTTCAGATTTAATTTGCTTGGATAAATCGGGTAAGCTAGGTGGATGATTTGCTTTTTCTACTGGCTCTAATACTTCATTCAAGTCTAAATGGACACCGGCATTTTTTCCAGAAGTTAGAGGCGATTTACAACTTCGACGTGCTCTAGAGTCTGAATGGAGACGACAATGGTTTTTCATCGCCATAAGGTTTGAGAACTCCTTAAAACAGACGGCACACTGGTATACTCCAATAACGTGACTCTGCTTGTGGTTGGCGAGACTTCCTGCGTGTTTATAAGCTTTTCCACACTGCGTACACTTATATCGATATTCCTCCGCGTTACTGTCATTTGGCTGATCCTTCTCGTCTGTAAATACTTCATATTCCACAGATTCCTCTTTTACGGGGGCCTCGTCTTCTGCCTTTTCATCAGGATATTTCAAGATGAGCTGAGGGAAATCCACAGGTAACATGGATTCAGCAATATAGTTCTCTAAGTTTGTCATTAGGTTGCTACTTTCCACTAATACTGGGGATTGCATTTCAAACTTGGTGTTTCTTGTGTTTTTTTCCACATTGGGAGTAGTATAGTAAGCATGCAAGGATTTCCGATGATTGTACAGCTGCTGGGACATCCGAAAAGCTTCTCCACACTGTTCACACTTGAATCGTTTCTCCTCCGAGTGGGTTCGCAGATGACTTTTCAGGCCCATGGGGTTGGAATATTCTTTCTGACAGATCAGACAAGTGTAGAGACCAACTTGATGAGTCTTCTTATGGTTGACCAAGCTTCCGGCATGACGATAACTTTTGTCACACTGGTTACACTTATAAGGTCGATCTTCTCTGTGGCTTCCATGGTGACTATCAAACTCTGTTAGACCAGAGGAAGACATGGGGCCCTGGTCGCAGTTCAGATTCTGATTTGGAGATCTGTCGGCTTGATTGGTTCCATCATCTATATTCATTCTGGAACGTATGAGGTTGTCCAAACATGGGATCTCCTCCGATCAGAAGGGGATCGAGCTACATCTTTAAATCATTTCTTAAACGTGGAGTCGTCTCAGGGTAGATGCATCTCTTGCATGTCGGATCCGAGTCTGGTCCCGTGAACTTCTTAAATATTCATCCTATAAAGACAAAAAAAGAAAAATAAATGTTGACGTGATTAATGTGACTTAACCTGGATCATAGCAGAAGAACAACAAAATGATTCAACCATGAAGTCTGCTCTAGTCTATCCGTGGGGTTCGTCCCAGAGACTACGTTATGTGTACGGCCACCACATACAGGTAGGGAATAATACTGAATCTATGCAAGAAAGATGATCTGGATAATCAGTTAAGGGGGCTGAAGTTCACTGTAAAAGGCTAAAATAAACACAACACAACTATTCTTGGCTTAAAAGCATTTTTTTTTTTGCAATAGGGTTTCATTAACAATTCTGGAGTGATCGTCACCGACATCCTCTACGTATCACAGTACATAGACTGCAGGAGGGGAGATCAGCGATTGTGATCGGCGTCACTTTTAATCTCTTCCACCGAAACACCATTTAAGCTGATTTATGACCACACGAAAGTGATATTGTGAACTTCTATCACAAATCAGCCTAGAAGAGGGTTCAGAAGAGAGAAAGATTACAGGCCATAATGAGAGCCCAACAATCACTCGTGACTATCCCTGCAGTCCGCCATGTACTGTCATACATAGAAGATGTAGAAGCTAAAAGCTGCAAACTAAACAGTATTGTAAGAATGGATTTTAATCAAAAGTAAAAAATAAAAACACCCCAAAGCAGTTTTATAGGATGCAAATATGGTCAGCTAAGAGATGATTTCATGGTCTAATATGTACAGAGGCCACCCAACCATCGTGGCAGTGCTGAGGTTCAACGCGTCCGATCCTTTCCTCCAACTAGGAGGGTCGGGCAGCGACTTGTTCCAATCACCTCATTAAATACATATATTCTGCTTAGTGCACGTTTATGAGTCGGGCGAAATCCCAGCAGAGGACTTGAGGGGGTTGTCCGGCACCGCTCGCTTTTGCATGCAAACTCAGATCCTGAAGGTAAAGCGTTACTTGATTCATCTGGATGTTGAGCTTATGACTGCAGTTTGCTTATCAGCGGGGGTGCGGGAATATTCTGTGTGGTCCTTCCTTTTTAACGGAAAGAATTGAGAAAGCATGGTGGACACAGGGCTATATGGAGGGGGGAGCTCTATAGGAGGTGGCACAGCTCCTCTATACATCCATGTGCTTTCCCATCCGCAGAGGCTTTCTGTAATCTCTGGATTAGTCCGGACCCCACATAACGTATACACCGCTAGTGGGAACATATCACCTCATGGAGGGAACTTCCCCACTGTGGAGTCCTAGTATGAAGCCGCCTGCATTCCTGCTGAGCGCACAGTCAGGTGCACCGTCTACACGAAGGCGGCAAGCAGGCGAACAGGGGCAGCAGGGAGCCAAGAAGAGGGCAGCAAGCAGGCAGATTGGCAGCAGAGCGCCAACACGGGGCAGCAAGCAGGCAGACGGGCAGCAGAGAGCCAACACGGGGCAGCAAGCAGGCAGACAGGGGTAGGAGGGAGCCAACACGGGGCAGCAAGCAGGCAGACAGGGGCAGCAGGGAGCCAAGATGGGGCAGCAAGCAGGCAAACAGGAGCAGCAGGGAGCCAAGACGGGGCAGCAAGCAGGCGAACAGGAGCAGCAGGGAGCCAAGACGGGGCAGCAAGCAGGCGAACAGGGGCAGCAGGGAGCCAAGACGGGGCAGCAAGCAGGCGAACAGGGGCAGCAGGGAGCCAACCCGAGGCAGCAAGCAGGTGTACAGGGGCAGCAGGGAGCCAACACGGGGCAACAAGCAGGCGAATGGGGGGCAGCAGGGAGCCAACACTGGGAAGCAAGCAGGCAGACAGGGGCAGCAGGGAGCCAACCCGGGGCACCAAGCAGGCAGACAGGGGCAGCAGGGAGCCAACCCGGGGCAGCAAGCAGGCAGACGGGCAGCAGAGAGCCAACACGGGGCAGCAAGCAGGCAGACAGGGGTAGGAGGGAGCCAACACGGGGCAGCAAGCAGGCAGACAGCGGCAGCAGGGAGCCAACCCGGGGCAGCAAGCAGGGGCAGCAGGGAGCCAAGATGGGGCAGCAAGCAGGTGGTGAACAGGGGCAGCAGGGAGCCAACATGGGGAAGCAAACAGGGGCAGCAGGGAACCAAGATGGGGCAGCAAGCAGGCGAACAGGGGCAGCAGGGAGCCAACCCGGGGCAGCAAGCAGGCGAACAGGGGCAGCAGGGAGACAGGGGCAGCAGGGAGCCAACACAGGGCAGCAAACAGGGGCAGCAGGGAGCCAAGATGGGGCAGCAAGCAGGCAAACAGGAGCAGCAGGGAGCCAAGACGGGGCAGCAAGCAGGCGAACAGGAGCAGCAGGGAGCCAAGACGGGGCAGCAAGCAGGCGAACAGGGGCAGCAGGGAGCCAAGACGGGGCAGCAAGCAGGCGAACAGGGGCAGCAGGGAGCCAAGACGGGGCAGCAAGCAGGCGAACAGGGGCAGCAGGGAGCCAACCCGAGGCAGCAAGCAGGTGTACAGGGGCAGCAGGGAGCCAACACGGGGCAACAAGCAGGCGAACAGGAGCAGCAGGGAGCCAACACGGGGCAACAAGCAGGCGAACGAGGGGCAGCAAGCAGGCGAACAGGGGCAGCAGGGAGCCAACACAGGGCAGCAAGCAGGCAGACAGGGGCAGCAGGGAGCCAACACAGGGCAGCAAACAGGGGCAGCAGGGAGCCAAGACGGGGCAGCAAGCAGGCGAACAGGAGCAGCAGGGAGCCAAGACGGGGCAGCAAGCAGGCGAACAGGAGCAGCAGGGAGCCAAGACGGGGCAGCAAGCAGGCGAACAGGAGCAGCAGGGAGCCAAGACGGGGCAGCAAGCAGGCGAACAGGAGCAGCAGGAAGCCAAGACGGGGCAGCAAGCAGGCGAACAGGGGCAGCAGGGAGCCAAGACGGGGCAGCAAGCAGGCGAACAGGGGCAGCAGGGAGCCAACCCGAGGCAGCAAGCAGGTGTACAGGGGCAGCAGGGAGCCAACACGGGGCAACAAGCAGGCGAACAGGAGCAGCAGGGAGCCAACACGGGGCAACAAGCAGGCGAACGAGGGGCATCAGGGAGCCAACACGGGGCAACAAGCAGGCAGACAGGGGCAGCAGGGAGCCAACCCGGGGCAGCAAGCAGGCGAACAGGGGCAGCAGGGAGCCAAGAAGAGGGCAGCAAGCAGGCAGACGGGCAGCAGAGAGCCAACACGGGGCAGCAAGCAGGTGTACAGGGGCAGCAGGGAGCCAACACGGGGCAACAAGCAGGCGAACAGGAGCAGCAGGGAACCGACACGGGGCAACAAGCAGGCGAACGGGGGCAGCAGGGAGCCAACCTGGGGCAGCAGGGAGCCAACCCGGGGGCAGCAAGCAGGCGAACAGGGGCAGCAGGGAGCCAACACGGGGCAGTAAGAAGGCAAACACGGGCAGCAGGGAGCCAACACAGGGCACTATCCTGGTGACTGCAGCAATACCCTTATTGCCCCTATGTATCTTGCATTCTCATAACTTGGGGTTTGTGCTTACATAGCCTCTCTAAAGTGAGCTGCACATGGCCTAATTCTCTGCCTAATCGGATGGTCGGTCCGAGGAGGGGAGGTGTACTGAGTGTATCTGACGACCATGGCTCGGGGCCACGGTATTCCTGGAATGGGCCGAGATGTCACAGTCTGATAAGCATCACTTGCCCTATACCTCCCGCTTTCACCGCTTGTGACCCAGGTGAGCACACGTAGCACTCAGCCATGAAGCCGCCCGTAATCTCAGTGCAAACAGATTCAGCAAGAACCAATTCTCAGCAATCAGTAAGTAAACAGCTCTTCACACTGAGCTAGACGAAGCGCAGATGTGGAGAGTCCTTGTGATCGCAGCAGGAGAGCCAATGACAGGGGGATGTGACCCCTCCGTGTGAGCCACAGTCTATAGATAAAACTGAAGAACGGCAGAGACTGGATACGGCCGGGAGCCACCACAGTCAAGTCATCAACCACGCAATCGTTCTTTTTGCCCACTTTTATGGGGGGGGGGGGGGGGAACCTTGGTTTTTAGGTATTTTTACTTTCATATCAATCATGACTTTTCCACCAGTTTTTCCGGTGTTCTCTGTGAGAGCCGCCATCAGATTTCTTGGATCGGTCTTTGTAAATCCAACTTGCTGCGCTGACTACAACGATGCCCAGGATTCGGGAAGTAACCAGTGACCCTAGAATTCGCTACTGTCCCCATCTTCGTTTTTAGGACAAATGACCACTAATGGTAGTTTTGTTTTTATACCGGGGGGTTTATCACACCCCATTGAAAAGGTCATTTCCACATGTAGAGAGACTGCCATTCCTGCCTGCAGCTCCAGGGATCGGTCAGATAACAGTAAGGAGAAGATTTCCACTTTGCGGTAAACTGGAGTTACTGGTGTTTGCTTTGGCCTCCTCTGGATTAACTGGGAATGTGAGAATAAAACATGAACTTCTGCCAATGACGTGATCCCGACGCTACGAGCAGAGTAAACAGTGTCAGCGGTGTAAGGAAAGGATCAACGCAGGCGAGGCCTCGGGGGCGATCACTCACAATGCACATTCCCGGCTGTGGGTGATCCTGCCCGAGGGCGATGGACAGGATCAGCCGCGAACTTCATCGCGGAAGTAGAATATTATGTAACAGGAGACCAGGAGCCGAAGGAGACGCAGGAAACGCCACCCGGCATTGCCAAATAATAAGCAACCGAGAAGATTCTCCGAGGAGCATCCGCCCGGCACCGCCATACATTAAGCCGAGGAACGCAAGGATTTCCTACACAGCTGAGATTGGATTTTTTGCTTTTCTTCAAGTCCTCAATAAACAAGTCAGTGATGAATTCCGGACGTCGGGGAGGAGCTGGAGAGCCAGGGATGTAGTCGCTGGTGGTCTGGGTCACTGGTGTCTGGTCCTCCCCCCGGTAGGAAGCAGGACGGTGACAGCACATCATTCTGCAGCAAACATGGGGACAGTCTCATTGCCACTCCAAAAGATGCCAGAAGTGGGTGCACCTCTGTCTTTTTACAAGGCTACTACAAAAGGCACAAATTGTGGCCCAAGTGTTTGTCTGCACCAAGGTGAGAAGTTGGCTTCTACACACCAGTCCTGACTGTGACAAGGGCTTATAGGTCAAGTGCACTCGACAAACCCAGTAAAGTCACGCTAGGGCTTATTTTCAGGGGAAATCTTTACACCACTGCTGTCAAATGACACCACTGCAGCAGCGCACAGGGCCAGCGACCACAGGGGGGGCGCAACAACCACAGGAAGGGGGGGGCAGCTCCCGAGGAAACTATTATATTCAAAAGATAGTTGGCAGTAACACTGTTTGCTTTTTTCCTTCTTTCTTTGGTCATCAAACTCCCCCCCAAATAAAAAAAAAATTATCTAAGTGAACAAAACGTAGTATTCACCCCTGCATGGTATCGGTACCAGACAGCTCGCCAAAATGAAGACAGCCACGGATAGAAAAAATGGCAACAACAAAACAAAATGTATTTTCTTAAAAATATAAAAAAGGATAAAATAAGAAAACAACAAGGTTGACGTCGCCATAATCGCACTGATCCGGAGAATCTTGTTGCATTTTATTTCTACATAATAAAAACTACAAGGACAATCGTGTTATTTTTTTTAGAATTTCACTGCACTTGGAATTTTTTCACTTTTTTCCCCAGGACATTATATGGTACCGTCCAAAACAACAACTCGTCCTGCAAAAAACAAGGCTCAAACGGTGACGGGAAACAAAGAAAAGAGTCATGTCCCCTGGAAGAAGCTGAAAGGAACGAAACCACAAACCCCACAAAAGCGGCCATACTCGTCATGTACGGAGCCGCTCGTCAGGGTGCGGAATCACATTGGGCCAGGGGGGTTTATCGTATCATACGGCGTGAGAGGGGATCATATCAGGCCAGAAGAGTGTGGGGGGGCCCATCATATCTGGGCAGAGGGGGGGGGGGAGATCATATCTGGGCAGAGGGGGGGGATCATATCTGGGCAGAGGGGGGGATCATATCTGGGCAGAGGGGGGGGATCATATCTGGGCAGAGGGGGGGGATCATATCTGGGCAGAGGGGGGGGGATCATATCTGGGCAGAGGGGGGGGGATCATATCTGGGCAGAGGGGGGGGGATCATATCTGGGCAGAGGGGGGGGGGATCATATCTGGGCAGAGGGGGGGGGATCATATCTGGGCAGAGGGGGGGGGGATCATATCTGGGCAGAGGGGGGGGGGGATCATATCTGGGCAGAGGGGGGGGGGATCATATCTGGGCAGAGGGGGGGGATCATATCTGGGCAGAGGGGGGGATCATATCTGGGCAGAGGGGGGGATCATATCTGGGCAGAGGGGGGGGATCATATCTGGGCAGAGGGGGGGGATCATATCTGGGCAGAGGGGGGGGATCATATCTGGGCAGAGGGGGGGGATCATATCTGGGCAGAGGGGGGGGATCATATCTGGGCAGAGGGGGGGGATCATATCTGGGCAGAGGGGGGGATCATATCTGGGCAGAGGGGGGGGGATCATATCTGGGCAGAGGGGGGGGATCATATCTGGGCAGAGGGGGGGGATCATATCTGGGCAGAGGGGGGGGATCATATCTGGGCAGAGGGGGGGGATCATATCTGGGCAGAGGGGGGGATCATATCTGGGCGGGGGGGGGGATCATATCTGGGCAGAGGGGGGGATCATATCTGGGCAGGGGGGGGGATCATATCTGGGCAGAGGGGGGGGATCATATCTGGGCAGAGGGGGGGGATCATATCTGGGCAGAGGGGGGGGATCATATCTGGGCAGAGGGGGGGGGATCATATCTGGGCAGAGGGGGGGGATCATATCTGGGCGGGGGGGGGATCATATCTGGGCAGAGGGGGGGGGGTCATATCTGGGCAGAGGGGGGGGGTCATATCTGGGCAGAGGGGGGGGGGGTCATATCTGGGCAGAGGGGGGGGGATCATATCTGGGCAGAGGGGGGGATCATATCTGGGCAGGGGGGGGGGATCATATCTGGGCAGAGGGGGGGGGATCATATCTGGGCAGAGGGGGGGGGATCATATCTGGGCAGGGGGGGGGGGATCATATCTGGGCAGAGGGGGGGGGATCATATCTGGGCAGAGGGGGGGGGATCATATCTGGGCAGAGGGGGGGGATCATATCTGGGCAGAGGGGGGGGGATCATATCTGGGCAGAGGGGGGGGATCATATCTGGGCAGAGGGGGGGGGGTCATATCTGGGCAGGGGGGGGGGGGTCATATCTGGGCAGAGGGGGGGGATCATATCTGGGCAGAGGGGATGGTATCAGGGCAGTCTGTTATATCATGCCTCCTGCCCGTTATTATGACGTCACCACACGATTATCTCCGACCCTACACAGCAGCTCAGGTGTAATGGGGACAATGGAGGACGCACTCACCATGGGTCCGGGTGCAGCAGTGTCAGCGCCAGGCTGTGCCGCCCTCCTTTGCCCCTCGGTGATGCCCCCGGAGCCGGCGGGTGAGGGGCCCGGCCCGAGCGATCAGCTCCACATCTCTTATACCATCTCTCTGCCCAACAAACACTTCCTTTTGTTGCTAGGAAACAGGAAGTGTGCACCGCACAATGTCTCCCTTCTCGTGATCACTACCTACTCCGGGAGTTCCTTTTCATTCCGGTGCCCGGATGTAATATGGCGGAGGAGAGGATTCCAGGTTTAAAAATGGAGGAGCAGTAGCCAATAGGAATGGAGCAGCTTGAAAGTTGTTTGGGTGCAGGTAGCGATAAGGGGAGAACCGACCAATCAGTGAAGGGGGAGATTTTCCGCCTCTCCCTGTGCGCACGTCTGAAGTCTTCTCTCTGGAAACATGAGATGAGAGAAAGAGTTCCGTCCGGCTGATAACCAGCTTTCTGCAGGCTGGGTGCGGTACGCGGCTGCTGGGCGGGGGGGTCGCTCTGGGCCGGCTTCTCACAGCTAGTGCTCTGTGTTTTTTTAGTCTCACTTTATGGATCGAACGGTGGAGGGAAGCTAATAGTGAAGCACCGAGAACTTCCGGCGTCGGCTCCTCCTCAACCCCCAGGGTCCTAGGTCCGGCCATGTTCAGCTTTGTCTGCTGCTGGAGCTCTGAGGCTGAGTGAGGGGAGCGGAGGGTGTAACGGCCGCCAGAAGCCCCAGGTGAGCGCCGTGCGGAGGGGAGGCGTCCGTATACGGAGCCTGGGCGCTCTGAGGTCCGTATATACAGAGCTGGGCTGTGCAGAAGGCTGAGGCAGGACGAGGGGATGCTGCAAAGCCGGAAAGGGAGAAGCTTCGTACATGGAAGGGTTAATAGTAATCAATGTGACCCCCCCCATCATCAGTATCTGGTGACCCCCCCATCATCAGTATCTGGTGACCTCCCCCATCATCAGTATCTGGTGACCCCCCATCATCAGTATCTGGTGACCCCCCCATCATCAGTATCTGGTGACCCCCCCATCATCAGTATCTGGTGACCCCCCCATCATCAGTATCTGGTGACCCCCCCATCATCAGTATCTGGTGACCCCCCCCATCATCAGTATCTGGTGACCTCCCCCATCATCAGTATCTGGTGACCCCCCCCATCATCAGTATCTGGTGACCCCCCCCATCATCAGTATCTGGTGCCCCCCCCATCATCAGTATCTGGTGACCCCCCCATCATCAGTATCTGGTGACCCCCCCTCATCAGTATCTGGTGACCCCCCCCTCATCAGTATCTGGTGACCCCCCCCCATCATCAGTATCTGGTGACCCCCCCATCATCAGTATCTGGTGACCCCCCCCATCATCAGTATCTGGTGACCTCCCCCATCATCAGTATCTGGTGACCCCCCCATCATCAGTATCTGGTGCCCCCACCATCATCAGTATCTGGTGACCCCCCCCTCATCAGTATCTGGTGACCCCCCCCTCATCAGTATCTGGTGACCCCCCCCTCATCAGTATCTGGTGCCCCCCCATCATCAGTATCTGGTGACCCCCCCCTCATCAGTATCTGGTGACCCCCCCCTCATCAGTATCTGGTGACCCCCCCTCATCAGTATCTGGTGACCTCCCCCATCATCAGTATCTGGTGCCCCCCCCATCATCAGTATCTGGTGCCCCCCCCCTCATCAGTATCTGGTGACCCCCCCTCATCAGTATCTGGTGACCCCCCCATCATCAGTATCTGGTGCCCCCCCATCATCAGTATCTGGTGAACCCCCCATCATCAGTATCTGGTGAACCCCCCATCATCAGTATCTGGTGCCCCCCCCCTCATCAGTATCTGGTGCCCCCCCCATCATCAGTATCTGGTGACCCCCCCATCATCAGTATCTGGTGACCCCCCCATCATCAGTATCTGGTGACCCCCCCATCATCAGTATCTGGTGACCCCCCCCCATCATCAGTATCTGGTGACCCCTCCATCATCAGTATCTGGTGACCCCCCCTCCATCATCAGTATCTGGTGACCCCCCCTCCATCATCAGTATCTGGTGACCCCCCCCATCATCAGTATCTGGTGACCCCCCCCATCATCAGTATCTGGTGACCCCCCCATCATCAGTATCTGGTGACCCCCCCATCATCAGTATCTGGTGACCCCCCCATCATCAGTATCTGGTGACCTCCCCCATCATCAGTATCTGGTGACCCCCCCATCATCAGTATCTGGTGCCCCCCCACCATCATCAGTATCTGGTGACCCCCCCATCATCAGTATCTGGTGACCCCCCCCATCATCAGTATCTGGTGACCTCCCCCATCATCAGTATCTGGTGACCCCCCCATCATCAGTATCTGGTGCCCCCACCATCATCAGTATCTGGTGACCCCCCCCTCATCAGTATCTGGTGACCCCCCCATCATCAGTATCTGGTGCCCCCCCATCATCAGTATCTGGTGAACCCCCCCATCATCAGTATCTGGTGACCCCCCCATCATCAGTATCTGGTGACCCCCCCATCATCAGTATCTGGTGACCCCCCCATCATCAGTATCTGGTGACCCCCCCATCATCAGTATCTGGTGACCCCCCTCCATCATCAGTATCTGGTGACCCCCCCTCCATCATCAGTATCTGGTGACCCCCCCTCCATCATCAGTATCTGGTGACCCCCCCTCCATCATCAGTATCTGGTGACCCCCCCTCCATCATCAGTATCTGGTGACCCCCCCTCCATCATCAGTATCTGGTGACCCCCCCCATCATCAGTATCTGGTGACCCCCCCATCATCGGTATCTGGTGACCCCCTCCCCCCATCATCAGTATCAGTATCAGCACGACGGAAGCAACGCCGCGGAGCACCACGGAAGCAACGCCGCGGAGCACCACGGAAGCAACGCCGCGGAGCCCGACGGAAGCAACGCCGCGGAGCACGACGGAAGCAACGCCGCAGAGCACCACGGAAGCAACGCTCTGTTGCTTCCGTGGTGCTCTGCGGCGTTGCTTCCGTGGTGCTCTGCGGCGTTGCTTCCGTCGGCCTCTGCGGCGTTGCTTCCGTCGGGCTCTGCGGCGTTGCTTCCTTCGGGCTCTGCGGCGTTGCTTCCGTCGGGCTCTGCGGCGTTGCTTCCGTCGTGCTCGGCGGCGTTGCTTCCGTCGGGCTCTGCGGCGTTGCTTCCGTCGTGCTCCGCGGCGTTGCTTCCGTCGGGCTCTGCGGCGTTGCTTCCGTCTGCCTATAGCTTTTGCCCAGTCCTCTGTATACAAACCATATGTTTCCATGTGAAGTTCCATTAGTCCGGCACTTCCTATTGTGTAACGCTGCGGCTTGTGGCATGTCATCCTGATAGTCCGGCACTTCCTATTGTATAGCGCTGCGGCTTGTGGCATGTCATTCTGATAGTCCGGCACTTCCTATTGTATAGCGCTGCGGCTTGTGGCATGTCATCCTGATAGTCCGGCACTTCCTATTGTATAGCGCTGCGGCTTGTGGCATGTCATCCTGATAGTCCGGCACTTCCTATTGTATAACGCTGCAGCTTGTGGCGTGTCATCCCGATAGTCCGGCACTTCCTATTATATAGCGCTGCGGCTTGTGGCATGTCATCCCGATAGTCCGGCACTTCCTATTGTATAGCGCTGCGGCTTGTGGCATGTCATCCTGATAGTCCGGCACTTCCTATTGTATAACGCTGCGGCTTGTGGCATGTCATCCTGATAGTCCGGCACTTCCTATTGTATAACGCTGCGGCTTGTGGCATGTCATCCTGATAGTCCGGCACTTCCTATTGTATAACGCTGCGGCTTGTGGCATGTCATCCTGATAGTCCGGCACTTCCTATTGTATAACGCTGCGGCTTGTGGCATGTCATCCTGATAGTCCGGCACGTTGTTCCAGCCGCCGTCATTTCTGTTTATTATTTTCTGCTGTTTTTGTTTATTGCAATGTGAATATCTGAGCGATTCTAACAAAGGTTTCTCTCTTCACAAGACGCTTCTTCTACCGACGGCTGCGGTCTCGGGATCATTCTCCTCTAGCGTCTCTAGGTCTTAGCAGAGCCCCTCCGGCTGTTGTGACCTGCTGCAGACCTGATCCATTCCCAGACTCCGGCGTCTGGCAGATTCCTGACGAGTCTTGGCCCGGTCCTTACTAATGGCCTCCAGGTCACTAATATTCTTGAGTGTGCTGCCGCCTTCACATCCAACCAAAGATTTTCTATGGAATTCAAGCCCGGTGACGGCCGCTCCGGAATCTTCCAGGACGTCTCCTGAAACCAAACTATGGTGGACTGTGCGGTGCAGGGTCAGTGTCCTCCTGAAAGGTCCAATGTGGCCCGAACTTCAGCTCCTCACAGAAGACATGAGGTTTTCTCCTAGAATTGTCTGATACGTGATTGGATTCATCTTGCCCTCCACCTGCTGCAGGTCTCCATCCGCAGGGATCGCCGAGCCCCCGCCACGCTACACCGCAGGGATCACCGAGCCCCCGCCGCGCTACACCACAGGGATCGCCGAGCCCCCGCCAGGCTACACCGCAGGGATCGCCGAGCCCCCGCCAGGCTACACCGCAGGGATCGCCGAGCCCCCGCCAGGCTACACCGCAGGGATCGCCGAGCCCCCGCCACACTTCACCATAGGGATCACCGAGCTCCCGCCACTCTTCACCTCAGGGATCACTGAGCCCCCGCCAAGCTTCACTGCAGGAATTGCTGAGGCCCGGCCAGGCTTCACCGCAGGGATCACCGAGCCCCCGCCACTCTTCACCTCAGGGCTCACCAAGCCCGCACCACGCTTCACCTCAGGGATCACCAAGCCCCCGCCACTCTTCACCTCAGGGATCACCAAGCCCTCGCCACGCTTCACCGCAGGGATCACCGAGCCCCCGCCACTCTTCACCTCAGGGATCACCGAGCCCCCGCCACTCTTCACCTCAGGGATCACCAAGCCCTCGCCACGCTTCACCTCAGGGATCACCAAGCCCCCGCCACTCTTCACCTCAGGGATCACCAAGCCCCCACCACGCTTCACCTCAGGGATCACCAAGCCCCCACCACGCTTCACCTCAGGGATCACCAAGCCCCCGCCACTCTTCACCTCAGGGATCACCGAGCCCTCACCACGCTTCACCGCAGGGATCACCGAGCCCCCGCCACTCTTCACCTCAGGGATCACCGAGCCCCCGCCACGCTTCACCGCAGGGATCACCGAGCCCCCGCCACGCTTCACAGCATGGATCGTCGAGTCCCCACCATGCTTCACCGCAGGGCTCACAAAGCCCCCGCCACTTTTACTGCAGGGCTCACCAAGCCCCCACCACATAGTGTTCTCCTTGTTTGTAAAGATTGTGAGCACTTTTTTTTTTTTTTTTTTTACTTTTTGGACCATTCTCTTGACAGCCGAAGGACATTAGTGATCTGGAGGCCACTACCCATGAGACCTGGGCTCAGCTTCCTCAGGATCACTGCCAGGAGCTTGAGTCTGCAGCCGGTTATAACAGCCAGAGAGGAATCAGGTCATAACAGCCAGAGGAGCTCTACCAAGTACTAAAGATATTTCATATGAAAGAGGTGAATAATTGTGATTAGAACCGTACATGATCCTGGAGATGTAGTGTAATCATAGTCACCTGCAGCATTTCTGGGTATCTCCCCGATAGTCTGGCGCATGGTGCCCCCGACAGGTAATGTTCATTATATCTCCTTGTATCTGGGATGTCGCTGTAATCCTCCAGAGCCGCACATTACGTGTCTTTGTGCAGAGAGACTCCATGTGGTTTGGAATTTCTGCCAATCAGCAGATCCGGGAGAATTACCAGCATTGATTGCATGGAGCCGTACTGATGTGACTGTTGTCTTTACATCTGTAGAATCTCTGTTGTGCTTAGTCCATACTGGGAGTAAATGGAGGTTGACTGAATTAATCCTGGGTCCCCGTCTTCTTTTCCAGGCCTCCCCCACAATGTCTTCGGAGCAGCAGCAATCTTCAGGAGAGATTGAGGTGGCCATCGAGCAGGATCCTGAGGAGTCTCCCAGATTTGTTCAGAGTGGACGTCGCTTTCGCTGTTTGTCCTGCCGCAAAACCTTCCCAAACCAGCCCCGTGCCAAGCGCCACTGTCGGGTGCACCTCTCAGCTGATGACTCTCAGCCTCCGACCCCCAAGACTCAAGGGCCAAAAAGCGAGCAACGCCACCAGTGCGTACACTGCAACAAGTCCTACAAAACCGCCTCCCTGCTGAAGAGCCATGAGCGAAGCCACACAGGGGAGAAGCCGTTCGTGTGTAAAGAGTGCGGGCGCTCCTTCATGCAGCCCATATGCCTGCGGGTACACATGGCCACACACAACGGGCAGCTCCCTTTCCAGTGCAGCCAGTGTGGAAAAGCTTACGCCACGCCGTCAAAGCTGCGGATCCACGAGCGGCTGCACACTGGGGAGCGCCCGTTCTCATGCCCTGATTGTGGGAAGGGGTTTGCCGACCCGTCTGTTTTTCGGAAGCACAGGCGGAGTCATGCCGGGCTGCGGCCTTATCAGTGCCAGCTGTGCCAGAAGTCATATAGCGAGCTGAAGGACCTAAAGAACCATGAACGGAGCCACACGGGGGAGAAGCCTTTCCTGTGTGCAGATTGCGGTAAGGCGTTCTCCCGCGCGTCTTCTCTAACGTGTCACCAGCGCATTCATGCTGCCGAGAAACCGTACAAGTGCCCTATATGTAACAAAGACTTTACCCAACTGTCCTCCTACCAGAGCCACCAACGCACACACTCCGGGGAGAAGCCTTACCTGTGCCCTCAGTGCGGCCGCATGTTCTCCGACCCATCTAGCTTCCGGCGGCACCAGCGGGCTCACCAGGGCGTGAAGCCGTACCGATGCGACAAGTGTGGCAAACCATTCCGGCAGCCGGCTGATTTGGCCATGCACCAGAGAATCCACACGGGTGAGAGGCCCTTCAAATGCCCGGACTGTGACAAGAGCTTTGTGGCCTCTTGGGACTTGAAGCGGCACCGGCTTTCGCACAGCACGGAGCGTCCCTTCCAGTGCATGGAATGTGGTAAAGGTTTCGCCGAGCGCTCCGGACTCAGCAAACACCAACGTTCCCACAGCGGAGAGAGACCCTACAAGTGCGAGGAGTGCAACAAGACGTTCATCGTCTCGTCAAGTCTGCGGAAGCACGAACGGACCCACGTGAAGCCCGAAGTGCAGGCCAACAAGAAGAAGGAAGAGTCCACCACCTGCGATTCGTGCGCAGTGACCTTCCTGAGCGTGATGGACCTGAAGAACCATCAGAGAAACCATCCGGAGCTCAGGCCTTTCCGCTGTGACCAGTGTGACAAGGGCTTTGTGGACAAGGCCGGCCTGAAGAAGCACCAACGGATTCACAGCGACGTGCGCCCCCACATCTGCCAACAGTGCGGCAAGGGCTTCCACGTCCCCTCCGACCTTCGTAAGCACCAGAAGACACATGACAAGGAGGTGAAGGGCAAAGAAGAGGAGGAGGAAGAGGAGATCACCACTTTGACCCTCCATCCGGCCTACGTAGAACCTCCGCCGCTCTTTGATCCTCTGGTCTCCTTCTTAGAGAAAGTGACCGAAGGAAACATGGAGGTGATAGAACAGTCGCCCACGTCGAGCTGAACTTGCTCTTGTACAAAGAACTGTACAGGACTACACAGACCCTACGTCTCCTGCGTGTAGGCGGCCATCTTGTCGGTGCAGAACATCCCACTCACCCCCATTACACAAACAATCATGGGAAGACTAAGCAGCGTGAAATGAATAATTACCGCCATTACCCAGTCTGAGGGACGATGGCCATTTTATAATGGGTATCTGCCACCCGCGGGGTGTACAGGACCGGGCCCCGGGACTGATGGGGCAGTGGAGATTTGCACACGTGTATATCCTGTAATACGTCGAGGTCATGTGACCGGAGTATGAAATTCAGTATTTTTTCCTTGCAAAAATAAAAGCTTCTGCCTTCATTTCCCCCCGCGAGGCAGCCATGTTTGTATAAAGAATAGTGCCTGTAAGCTGAGAAACTGCGGGATGGAGAGGTCGCGTCTGTCTCACACACAGCCCGTCCACGGGGGCGGAGGAGGGCGTCCACGGGGGCGGAGGAGGGCGTCCACGGGGGCGGAGGAGGGCGTCCACGGGGGCGGAGGAGGGCGTCCACGGGGGCGGAGGAGGGCGTCCACGGGGGCGGAGGAGGGCGTCCTCGGGGGCGGAGGGCGTCCTCGGGGGCGGAGGGCGTCCTCGGGGGCGGAGGAGGGCGTCGAGGGGGGAGGGCGTCCTCGGGGGTGGAGGAGGGCGTCCTCGCGGGCGGAGGAGGGCGTCCACGGGGGTGGAGGAGGGCGTCCACGGGGCAGGACGACGTTCTGGTAACCACAATGACTGCTCGCACAAATGTTCTGGCTTAGGCCCAGCAATATGGCCGCCATATCAGCTCCTGATCACCAAATGACGGGGCTGATTTATCATTCCATGGCCTGAAGAAGCTGAATGACGCCTCCTGGTGGCCATTTATGTTATCACCCAGCTTTTCCAGGCTCCTGAATGAGTGAACATAATAAAATGTATAAGGCTGAGAGATCGTCCTTTCTGGCATCTGTCAGGTGCCCGGGTGTCATGGAGTGCTGGTGTGGATCACGATCGCCATGAATACCCACGCCCTGTGGAATAATATCTCCATGACCACATGGCGCCGGTGATAATCTGAGGACACCATGATGCCGGACTCTCGGTAGTGACGCCCCGGCTTTATTTCGCCCCTCGGAGCGGAGGCCATGTTAGATCTGCCGTTATCTCTCCTCATCACTGGTTGTGTCTCCTACCGATCACGCAGGTTTATGACTGGTCGTAATGGGGGTGCACGGTCCCCCGTTCTCATTGATGGCCCCTCTAGATGCTCAGTCTCTATGATCGGCCCCGGCGATCGCACGATGAACAAACAAGCAGCTCCTTAGTCCGGTGAGATGATTTTACGGCGGCACAGTGTCCCGCGTAAACCGATGATGTGACACCATGATATCCAATGCGCACAGAGCGATTGTATTTAAAGGGATTATTTCCACCTTCATAAATGAAGCCCTTTTGCAGTTTACTGCTTGTTAAAATATGCAACTGTTCTCAAGATATTAACATTTTTCTTTTGTATGTATCTCGTTGCCTAGGAGACCGACCACTTCTACGGTTTAGCTTTTAAGCACTGCGTTAAAGCTGGCGGGACTAAGTGGTAACAACACGCTGCAGCGATCACGGACAGCTTCAAAACAGCGCTTAAAAGCTCAATAAAAGACGGCTTGTAAGCACTGTGCACGTTGTGCCATCTAGCAGTGGTGGTCGGTCTCCTAGGCGACGATCTGTAAGGAAAATAAATCGGTTCATATCTCAGGAACGGTATAAAATTTTAATAATTGGTAAATTGCAAAGTTGCTTGTATTTACATGCTGTATCCAACAATACTCACTTATGGAGCGGTGGAATTACCCTTTAAGAATTCTGTGCACCTACAAATGTTGGCCGTGTAAACCCGTTCCGATTGGCCTTTATTGGGGCCATTAAAGACCTGCTAGTCTTCCAGAGTCCTTAGATTGTGCAGCAGCATAAGGGGACGTAAAGTCTATCCATGGCCTGAAATGGCTGATAACAGAGAGCAATCGACGGCTGTTCAGATCTGTGAGTAGTAATTGATCCGTCCACCTGTAGGTCCCATTAACTCTCTCTTGCCTGTTGTGGTGCATTGTGGGAGAGGGCCGAGCTGATTGCAGCTTTGGATGTGACTGGAGCAGAAGACGTGTGGCAATCAGTGCCAGGGAAGCAGAAGTCGCTCCACAATGTAGGGAGATTTCTCCTGTAAATGGTGATCACAGCCGAGTTTTTTTTTTTCCTTCAACTCTTTTCCCCTGTAACTTGGGTCATTTCAATAAACTTCTCCATTTTATCTCCAGAGCACAAAATAGTAAAATAATAAATCACTTTATTTATGGAAAATGTTGTCTTCCTCCTGTAGAAATGTCACTCAGTGTCCCCTCCTCTGTAACGTCCGATTCACTGACTGTTGTCAGGAGAAATCCATCGGTGGTTACAGAGAAGCCGAGCTCGATCACAGATGGGGCAGGACTTCTTCTGCACCCAGAGGAGGTTGGGAGGTCTTCATACGCAGCCTCTCCTGTCCTCCCCCGATAACTGCACTATCCATGACCTTCACGCCACACACACACTAATCAGTGACATCCCGATTCGCCACCTCTTCCGTTTCTCCAGGCAGCGGTAAGCTACTGTCAGACGTATCGCTGTGTACCGGCTCATTCACAAGGAAACACAGACGGGATTGTAACGTGAAACAGTAATAACGACTCCTGCTGCTGTCACCCAGGCTAAATCCCTCTGTATGCTGTCATCTCTGGCTGTCCCCTCAGTCTCCTCTCTGCCTGTCACCTCCATCCCATCTATGTCTGTCATCGTGCTGCTGTCACTTCCATCTCTCTGCTGTCCCCTCCATCGCCTCCTTGGCTGTCATCTCAGTCTCCTCTCTGCCTGTCACTGTGCTGCAGTCACCTCCGTCTGCTCTTTGCCTGTCACTGTGCAGCTGTCACCTCCATCGCCTCTCTGCCTGTCACTGTGCTGCCGTCAGCCCCGTCTCCTTTCAGCCTGTCGCTGTACAGCTGTCACCGCCGTATCCTCTCTGCCTGTCACTGTGCTGCCGTCAGCCCCGTCTCCTCTCTGCCTGTCGCTGTGCAGTTGTCACCTCCATCTCCTCTCTGCCTGTCGCTGTGCAGCTGTCACCTCCATCTCCTCTCTGCCTGTCGCTGTGCTGCAGTCAGCCCAGTCTCCTTTCTGCCTGTCGCTGTGCTGCTGTCACTTCCGTCTCTTTTCTGCCTGTCGCTGTGCTGCTGTCACCTCCATCTCCTCTCTGCCTGTCACTGCAGCTGTCATCTCCATCTCCTCTCTGCCTGTCTCTGTGCTGCTGTCACCTCCGTATGTCACTGTGCTGCCGTCAGCCCCATCTCTCTGCCTGTCGCTGTACAGCTGTCACTTCCGTCTCCTTTCTGCCCGTCGCTGTGCTGCTGTCACTTCCGTCTCCTTTCTGCCCGGCGCTGTGCTGCTGTCACTTCCTTCTCCTTTCTGCCCGTCGCTGTGCTGCTGTCATTTCCGTCTCCTCTCTGCCTGTCGCTGTGCTGCTGTCACCTCCGTATGTCGCTATGCTGCTGTCACTGTCACCTTTCTGCCTGTTGCTGTGCTGCTGTCATCACCATCTCCTCTCTGCCTGTCGCTGTGCTGCTGTCATCTCCGTCTCCTCTGTCGCTATGCTGCTGTCATCTCCATCTCCTCTCTGCCTGTCGCTGTGCAGCTGTCACCTCCGTCTCCTCTCTGCCTGTCGCTGTGCAGCTGTCACCTCCGTCTCCTCTCTGCCTGTTGCTGTGCAGCTGTCACTTCCGTCTCTTCTGCCTGTCACTGTACAGCTGTCACTTCCGTCTCCTCTCTGCCTGTCGCTGTACAACTGTCACCTCCGTCTCCTCTCTGCCTGTCGCTGTACAGCTGTCGCCTCCGTCTCCTCTCTGCCTGTCGCTGTACAGCTGTCGCCTCCGTCTCCTCTCTGCCTGTCGCTGTGCAGCTGTCACTTCCGTCTCCTCTCTGCCTGTCACTGTACAGCTGTCACCTCCGTCTCCTCTCTGCCTGTCGCTGTGCAGCTGTCACCTCCATCTCCTCTCTGCCTGTCACCATCTCTTCCTTGGCTCTCTGCAGCATGTACACTCCTGGCATACCGCGCACGATCAGTGACCTCCCCCTGAGAGCGGATGGTCATACCTGCAGCAGGTCAGGGGTTCTCTCCATGTCACAGGATACCGGTCTGTGCTCCGATACGAGTCAGGACGTAAGACGCAGGAGCACCACGACCTGTGCCTCATATAATGGCAGGTACAAGTCCCTGGTGGGCTGGAGTAATTCCACTGTTGGGCGGTCCGCGGGGGCCCAGGTTTCCACCTACTCTAGGCCTTGGTGCTTATTCTCAGCCAGTGAAGGACATTAAACAATATCAGGCGAGTGAGGTTTCACTTTCAGTCGTCACAAGCACTGACTGACTGTTCCTCCTGGTAATTCACAGCAGACACCGGGATATTACATAATAGTTTATTTAATACAAGATCTTTATATAAAAAAGAAACACTAAATGGAGCGGTCAGTGCGAGCTCCACGGACACGAGAAACCTCCAGCATTACAGGAGCCGGGACAGTCCATGAGCATGCAGCAGCAGAATGCACGCTCACCTCGCCAAAGTGCAAGCTCCTCCCAAGTGACTGCTCCGGACACAGCCAGAGCTGCATTCACAATTCTGCCGCAGTGCGAGATGTAGGGTTTGATCCAGTAATGAGACTTGGAACACTACATTTCCCAGAGGGCCGTGCATCCTGGCATCTCAGGGGTGTAGACGGTGCTGACAGAGCCAGCCAAGTGGCGGCTGGAGCTGCGGCAGTGACCGACCGCTACACGATTTACACTGTAAAATACCGTATAAAAGTGAAGCCGCTCGTTACATAAATTGCGCTAACAATTAAAAAGAAGAAAATGCAGCGACTGAGCGACCCCTCATCCCCCACACAATGTCATGGACGCCCATGCACCAGCAGGGGGCAGTGTATGGACCTGAGCGCACACGCCACGGCCGGGCTGTGTACAGGGATGGAGGCAGCGCCGCTCGCAGACTGACATCTATAATGGTAAAGTATAAGGCACACTTGGAAATCGCACACAGTGTCGGTGGTCAGTCACCACGCGAGGTCCGTTACCCTCCCCGAGCCCCAGCGGGGACCACCGGTCCTGTCCTCAGGAGCTACGCTGAGCGGGGAGCAGGATACAGAGATGTATGGGGTCGGGGGCACAGGGGTCCTCGTCCTCTCAGGTCGTCAGAGACACCGTGATGATGAGGACGACAACAATGATGAGAATGGCCACGCAGATGGCGATGTAGACTTTCTTCTGCAGAGAGAAGAGACGGATGTGTAAAACGCGCCGGGCACAGGGAAAACACCACGAGTCATCTCCGGGTCTCACCTTCCGCGCCTTCTGCCTGTTGTCCACCGCCTGGTCCAGCTGCTTCTTGGCTTTTTCCACATAATCCGTAGAATGTAAAATATTCTTCTCGATGCTGTCTATCGTCTCCCCCTGAGATGGGAAAAGAGTCAGGACAAGGTATGAGGACATGGGCAGGAGAGCCAGGCAGGGATCAACCATTCACAACCACCAGCCCCGTACATGGACCCAGGCATCACCTGCGCCTCCACCTCCATGGCGAGGTACATGAACATATCGTGAAGTTCCACGATGCTCTTCTCCAGCTTCAGGATCTCCTCGTGCCGAGCTTCTATTTCATTCAGGGCCTGTTTAGTGACCTGCGTGTCCTTCAGGATCTGTAAAAGGAAACCCACCGGTCAGACAGTGTGTCCTACTACCAACATCCCAAACAGCCTCCAGTGCGCAGGCATCACAACACTCGCCCTCTTACATACATGCAACATCCTGCACCAGTCCCCGACACTTCCTCCAATGGCCTCCTCCTCCACCAATTTCCAATGCTTTCTCCGATGGCGACAACCTTCACCAATCCTCAACGCTTCTTCTAGCGTCCGCATGTCCCTCATCCTCCACCAATCCCCAACGCTCACTCCTGCAGCCTCAATCACCACCAAAGCTCCCTCATCCTCCATCAAACCCCGACGCTGCCTCCCGCATACTTCGCAAATCCCCGACGCTGCCTCCCGCATACTTCGCAAGTCCCCGACGCTGCCTCCCGCATACTTCGCAAGTCCCCGACGCTGCCTCCCGCATACTTCGCAAGTCCCCGACGCTGCCTCCCGCATACTTCGCAAGTCCCCGACGCTGCCTCCCGCATACTTCGCAAGTCCCCGACGCTGCCTCCCGCATACTTCGCAAGTCCCCGACGCTGCCTCCCGCATACTTCGCAAGTCCCCGACGCTGCCTCCCGCATACTTCGCAAGTCCCCGACGCTGCCTCCCGCATACTTCGCAAGTCCCCGACGTTGCCTCCCGCATACTTCGCCAGTCCCCGACGCTGCCTCCCGCATACTTCGCAAATCCCCGACGCTGCCTCCCGCATACTTCGCAAGTCCCCGACGCTGCCTCCCGCATACTTCGCAAGTCCCCGACGCTGCCTCCCGCATACTTCGCAAGTCCCCGACGCTGCCTCCCGCATACTTCGCAAGTCCCCGACGCTGCCTCCCGCATACTTCGCAAGTCCCCGACGCTGCCTCCCGCATACTTCGCAAGTCCCCGACGCTGCCTCCCGCATACTTCGCAAGTCCCCGACGCTGCCTCCCGCATACTTCGCAAGTCCCCGACGCTGCCTCCCGCATACTTCGCAAGTCCCCGACGCTGCCTCCCGCATACTTCGCCAATCCCCGACGCTGCCTCCCGCATACTTCGCAAGTCCCCGACGCTGCCTCCCGCATACTTCGCCAATCCCCGACGCTGCCTCCCGCGTCCGTATCCTCCACCAATCCTCAAAGCTCTCTCCAGCAAGAGCATCCTCAACCAACCCCCAACGCTCCCTCATCCTCCACCAACCTTAACACTCACTCCAAACACTTCCCCCATTACTCACCAACACCCCCTTCAGCTCCCAAATCCTTCATCAATCACTATCACTCTGTGAAAGACTGACACCAACCACAGCCTCTCCCACCATCCTCGCAGTTCTGATGATTGCTCACACTCGCACCACCTCTTACATTGCAGGTGAACACGTCCGTCTGTCCAGTCTCCAGCATCTCCTCAAACTGCTCGTCAGTGACACTGTGGCCGGCTGTGAAAGAACGGGAAAGTTAATGGCGTCTTCCACCCGTCACACTATAGGCCCATGGCATGAATGTTCAGTCACGACCACTACCCCCACCGCACAGCAGGTGTGGGAACATACTGATCTGGAGCTGCCGCTTGATCCTGTTCACGTTGTTGTCTCTGTACTGCGTCTGCACCATGTTACACTGGTTTAGGATTTCGAAGAATTGCTGAGAGAGGATGGAGTGCTGCAAGATGAGAGAGGATAAAAGAACCTGAGCCCAGGGATGAAGCCCCCACAAGCCTCCGCTCCATGAAGGGTCAATAGGACTATACCTGAGTCTTTTTCATCCGCAGGTGCACAGACTGCCTCACCTCCTCCTCATCGTCCTTTATCTCAATGACTGTAATGATGGAGGAACCAAGGTGAGACGGCGACAGACACGGGTGAAGGAATCCCACCCACCATCTTCCACAGGTACTAGGATCTAACAACCAGCCCAAATCCCCCACAAAACACCTGGACCCTCACATCCTGTCCTGACAACAGGCACAAAGTGATCACCCCCTTACCTGGCCCCAATTACCGCCCTAACCATCTTACCACCAGGACTCATGCTGTCCAATTCTTCAGCTATAACCCTCAAGTGCAGCCCCAACTCCTCCACCCCAAGACCCCACCATGCACCAGCCCCAACTACTTCATCCCAGGACCCCACCATGCACCAGCCCCAACTACTTCATCCCAGGACCCCACCATGCACCAGCCCCAACTCCTCCACCCCAGGACCCCACCATGCACCAGCCCCAACTCCTCCACCCCAGGACCCCACCATGCACCAGCCCCAACTCCTCCACCCCAGGACCCCACCATGCACCAGCCCCAACTACTTCACCCCGGGCCCCCACCATGCACCAGCCCCAACTCCTCCACCCCAGGACCCCACCATGCACCAGCCCCAACTCCTCCACCCCAGGACCTCACCATGCACCAGCCCCAACTCCTCCACCCCAGGACCCCACCATGCACCAGCCCCAACTACTTCACCCCGGGCCCCCACCATGCACCAGCCCCAACTCCTCCACCCCGGGACCCCACCATGCACCAGCCCCAACTCCTCCACCCCGGGACCCCACCATGCACCAGCCCCAACTACTTCACCCCAGGACCCCACCATGCACCAGCCCCAACTCCTCCACCCCAGGACCCCACCATGCACCAGCCCCAACTACTTCACCCCAGGACCCCACCATGCACCAGCCCCAACTCCTCCACTGGATAAGAATGAAGTGATTAAACAGAGTCAGCATGGGTTTCTAACTAATAAGTCATGTCAGACTAACTTAATTTCCTTCTATGACGGTATCACTGATTGGGTGGATCAAGGAAATGCTGTAGATATAGTATATCTTGACTTCAGCAAAGCATTTGACAAAGTCTCTCATACAATCCTTATTGAAAAAATGACTAAGTATGGAATGGACAAGGCAACTGTTAGGTGGATTCATAACTGGCTTAGTGATCGGACCCAAAGAGTGGTCGTAAATGGCTGCACATCCAGTTGGAAGAATGTCTCAAGTGGGGTACCACAGGGCTCTGTCCTGGGCCCTGTATTGTTCAACATCTTTATCAACGATTTAGATGAAGGAATTGAGGGTAAACTGATTAAATTTGCTGAAGACCCAAAGCTAGGAGGGATAGCTAATACTAGAGAAGAGAGAGAGAGGATTCAAAAAGATTTAAATAAACTGGAGAAGTGGGCAGCAACTAACAGAATGGTTTTTAACAGGGAGAAATGCAAAGTACTACATCTGGGCAAGAAAAATGAAAAAAACATATATAGAATGGGAGGAATAGGGCTAAGTGACAGCACATGTGAAAAAGACTTGGGTATACTAATAGATCACAGACTGAATATGAGTCAACAGTGTGATGCAGCAGCAAAAAAGGCAAATGCAATTCTAGGATGTATTAACAGAAGCATACAGTCTAGATCACGTGAAGTCATTATTTCCCTCTACTCCTCTTTGGTCAGACCTCATCTGGAATATTGTGTCCAGTTTTGGGCACCACATTTTAAAAAAGACATCAACAAACTGGAGCAAGTTCAGAAAAGAGCGACCAGAATGGTGACCGGTCTGCAAACCCTGTCTTATGAGGAAAGGTTGCAGGATTTGGGAATGTTTAGTTTGCAAAAGAGAAGACTGAGAGGAGACTTAATAGCTGTCTACAAATATCTAAAGGGCTGTCACATTGTAGAAGGATCAACTTTATTCTCATTTGCACAAGGAAAGACTAGAAGCAATGGGATGAAACTGAATGGGAAGAGACACAGATTAGATATTAGAAAAAACTTTTTGACAGTTAGAGTGATCAATGAGTGGAACAGGCTGCCACGAGAAGTGGTGAGTTCTCCTTCAATGGAAGTCTTCAAACAGAGGCTGGACAGACATCTGACTGGGATGATTTAGCGAATCCTGCTTTGAGCAGGGGGTTGGACCAGATGGCCCAGGAGGTCCCTTCCAACTCTATGATTCTATGATTCTACCCCAGGACCCCACCATGCACCAGCCCCAACTACTTCACCCCGGGCCCCCACCATGCACCAGCCCCAACTCCTCCACCCCGGGACCCCACCATGCACCAGCCCCAACTCCTCCACCCCGGGACCCCACCATGCACCAGCCCCAACTCCTTCACCCCGGGACCCCACCATGCACCAGCCCCAACTCCTTCACCCCGGGACCCCACCATGCACCAGCCCCAACTCCTTCACCCCGGGACCCCACCATGCACCAGCCCCAACTCCTTCACCCCGGGACCCCACCATGCACCAGCCCCAACTCCTTCACCCCAGGACCCCACCATGCACCAGCCCCAACTCCTTCACCCCAGGACCCCACCATGCACCAGCCCCAACTCCTTCACCCCAGGACCCCACCATGCACCAGCCCCAACTCCTTCACCCCAGGACCCCACCATGCACCAGCCCCAACTCCTTCACCCCAGGACCCCACCATGCACCAGCCCCAACTCCTTCACCCCAGGACCCCACCATGCACCAGCCCCAACTCCTTCACCCCAGGACCCCACCATGCACCAGCCCCAACTCCTCCACCTCAGGACCCCACCATGCACCAGCCCCAACTCCTCCACCCCAGGACCCCACCATGCACCAGCCCCAACTCCTCCACCCCAGGACCCCACCATGCACCAGCCCCAACTCCTTCACCCCAGGACCCCACCATGCACCAGCCCCAACTCCTTCACCCCAGGACCCCACCATGCACCAGCCCCAACTCCTCCACCTCAGGACCCCACCATGCACCAGCCCCAACTCCTCCACCCCAGGACCCCACCATGCACCAGCCCCAACTCCTCCACCCCAGGACCCCACCATGCACCAGCCCCAACTCCTCCACCCCAGGACCCCACCATGCACCAGCCCCAACTCCTTCACCCCAGGACCCCACCATGCACCAGCCCCAACTCCTCCACCCCAGGACCCCACACAAGCGCCAGCCCCTCCACCACAGACCCCACACAAGCGCCAGCCCCTCCACCACAGGCCCCACACAAGCGCCAGCCCCTCCACCACAGGCCCCACACCAAGCGCCAGCCCCTCCACCACAGGCCCCACACCAAGCGCCAGCCCCTCCACCACAGGCCCCACACCAAGCGCCAGCCCCTCCACCACAGGCCCCACACCAAGCGCCAGCCCCTCCACCACAGGCCCCACACCAAGCGCCAGCCCCTCCACCACAGGCCCCACACCAAGCACCAGCCCCTCCACCACAGGCCCCACACAAGCGCCAGCCCCTCCACCACAGGCCCCACACAAGCGCCAGCCCCTCCACCACAGGCCCCACACCAAGCGCCAGCCCCTCCACCACAGGCCCCACACAAGCGCCAGCCCCTCCACCACAGGCCCCACACAAGCGCCAGCCCCTCCACCACAGGCCCCACACAAGCGCCAGCCCCTCCACCACAGGCCCCAAGCAATAAATTCAGGAGGGCTGTAATCCCAATCTTCCACAGGCCCACCAAGTACCAGGCATTACCTCCCTCCCACCAAGGCACCAACACCAAGCCCTTGCCCAGTGGCCTTCCCTACCCCCATAAGCTCTGACTGACCTACTTTCCCAATGCACTTACGCTGTAGTTTACTCCGGATTTCCTTTGCGATGTGTTTTATCTCTTCCCGCAGAGATTGTAAATCTTTCTTCATATCTGAGACCAGAAACAAGCACTGAGATTAATGTCCACCCGAGCAGCTGACACCCCGACCACCCGAGCCGCTGACACCCCTAACCACCGACCACCCGAGCCGCTGACACCCCGAACCACCGACACCCCGACCACCCGAGCCGCTGACACCCCGAACCACCGACCACCCGAGCCGCTAACACCCCGAACCACCCGAGCCGCTGACACCCCAAACCACCGACCACCCGAGCCGCTGACACCCCGAACCACCCGAGCCGCTGACACCCCTAACCACCGACACCCCGACCACCCAAGCCGCTGACACCCCGAACCACCGACCACCCGAGCCGCTAACACCCCGAACCACCCGAGCCGCTGACACCCCAAACCACCGACCACCCGAGCCGCTGACACCCCGAACCACCCGAGCCGCTGACACCCCGAACCACCCGAGCCGCTGACACCCCGAACCACCCGAGCCGCTGACACCCCGAACCACCCGAGCCGCTGACACCCCGAACCACCCGAGCCGCTGACACCCCGAACCACCCGAGCCGCTGACACCCCGAACCACCGACACCCCGAACCACCCGAGCCGCTGACACCCCGAACCACCGACCACCCGAGCCGCTGACACCCCGAACCACCGACCACCCGAGCCGCTGACACCCCGAACCACCGACCACCCGAGCCGCTGACACCCAGAACCACCCGAGCCGCTGACACCCAGAACCACCGACCACCCGAGCCGCTGACACCCAGAACCACCGACCACCCGAGCCGCTGACACCCAGAACCACCGACCACCCGAGCCGCTGACACCCAGAACCACCGACCACCCGAGCCGCTGACACACCGACCACCCACCACCCGAGCCGCTGACACCCCGAACCGACCACCCGAGCCGCTGACACCCCGAACCACCGACCACCTGAGCCGCTGGCACCCCGAACCACCGACCACCCGAACCACCGACCACCTGAGCCGCTGACACCCCGAACCACCGACCACCCGAACCACCGACCACCTGAGCCGCTGACACCCCGAACCGACCACCCGAGCCGCTGACACCCCGAACCACCGACCACCTGAGCCGCTGGCACCCCGAACCACCGACCACCCGAACCACCGACCACCTGAGCCGCTGACACCCCGAACCACCCGAGCCGCTGACACCCCGAAACCACCAACCACACGAGCCACTGATGGATGTAAGAACTACCAACAGTGAATACGACCAGTACACAGAGTCACAGGTGCTGAAGGACCGCGGTGTCCGTGTAGACCGGTCATTACTGAAATATGGAGAGGGGGCAGAGAATGTGATGAGCGCCAGCTGCTGTGCAGCACTCAGGGCCACCACAGGGGGTGCAGGAGGTGGTCACCGTCGCTGATGGTCATTACATGGCGATAACATGCCGGCCGCGCCACTTACTCTCATCCGGGAGCGCCTTGCTCAGGATCTTCACCTGACTGGACTCCAGCTCGGACACTTTGCTGCTCAGGACGCCCACCAAGTCCCGGATCTCACGAGTCTAAGGAAAGACACAAAGACACAATATGGGTGAGGAGAGGCGCCCCCTGCTGGTTATTATGCACATGACATCAGTCAGCAATGTCGCCGGTACCATCCTGAAGAACTGGTGGTCCGTCTCGGATTCGTCTCTGCCGCCATTCGACATCGAGATGAAAACTTTCTGCTCATCGGGCTCAGAGTCGCTGTCACCCTGAAACAAAATGGTGGGTGAAGAATAAGTGACCAGAAACGGGAAAACCACCGAACACCAGGACAACGTGCAGCCCGGCAGAGGCGGGGCGCGCTGGGACGTGTAGTTCTGCAGAGGCGGGGCGCGCAGGGACGTGCAGTTCGTTCTGCGGGGAGCGCTGGGACGTGCAGTTCGTTCTGCGGGGAGCGCTGGGACGTGCAGTTCGTTCTGCGGGGAGCGCTGGGACGTGCAGTTCGTTCTGCGGGGAGCGCTGGGACGTGCAGTTCGTTCTGCGGGGAGCGCTGGGACGTGCAGTTCGTTCTGCTGGGACGTGCAGTGCTGCGGGGGGCGCTGGGACGTGCAGTGCTGCGGGGGGCGCTGGGACGTGCAGTGCTGCGGGGGGCGCTGGGACGTGCAGTGCTGCGGGGGGCGCTGGGACGTGCAGTGCTGCGGGGGGCGCTGGGACGTGCAGTGCTGCGGGGGGCGCTGGGACGTGCAGTGCTGCTGGGACGTGCAGTGCTGCTGGGACGTGTAGTGCTGCGGGGGGTGCTGGGACGTGCAGTGCTGCTGGGACGTGCAGTGCTGCTGGGACGTGCGGGGGGCGCTGGGACGTGCAGTGCTGCGGGGGGCGCTGGGACGTGCAGTGCTGCGGGGGGCGCTGGGACGTGCAGTGCTGCGGGGGGCGCTGGGACGTGCAGTGCTGCGGGGGGCGCTGGGACGTGCAGTGCTGCGGGGGGCGCTGGGACGTGCAGTGCTGCGGGGGGCGCTGGGACGTGCAGTGCTGCGGGGGGCGCTGGGACGTGCAGTGCTGCGGGGGGCGCTGGGACGTGCAGTGCTGCGGGGGGCGCTGGGACGTGCAGTGCTGCGGGGGGCGCTGGGACGTGCAGTGCTGCGGGGGGCGCTGGGACGTGCAGTGCTGCGGGGGGCGCTGGGACGTGCAGTGCTGCGGGGGGCGCTGGGACGTGCAGTGCTGCGGGGGGCGCTGGGACGTGCAGTGCTGCGGGGGGCGCTGGGACGTGCAGTGCTGCTGGGACGTGTAGTGCTGCGGGGGGCGCTGGGACGTGTAGTGCTGCGGGGAGCGCTGGGACGTGTAGTGCTGCGGGGAGCGCTGGGACGTGTAGTGCTGCGGGGAGCGCTGGGACGTGTAGTGCTGCGGGGAGCGCTGGGACGTGTAGTGCTGCGGGGAGCGCTGGGACGTGCAGTGCTGCGGGGAGCGCTGGGACGTGCAGTGCTGCGGGGAGCGCTGGGACGTGTAGTGCTGCGGGGAGCGCTGGGACGTGTAGTTCCGCCGGGACGTGTAGTGCTGCGGGGGGCGCCGGGACGTGTAGTGCTGCGGGGGGCGCCGGGACGTGTAGTGCTGCGGGGGGAGCCGGGACGTGTAGTGCTGCGGGGGGCGCCGGGACGTGTAGTGCTGCTGGGACGTGTAGTGCTGCGGGGGGCGCTGGGACGTGTAGTCCTGCGGGGGGCGCTGGGACGTGTAGTCCTGCGGGGAGCGCTGGGACGTGTAGTCCTGCGGGGAGCGCTGGGACGTGTAGTCCTGCGGGGAGCGCTGGGACGTGTAGTCCTGCGGGGAGCGCTGGGACGTGTAGTGCTGCGGGGAGCGCTGGGACGTGTAGTGCTGCGGGGAGCGCTGGGACGTGTAGTGCTGCGGGGAGCGCTGGGACGTGTAGTGCTGCTGGGACGTGTAGTGCTGCGGGGAGCGCTGGGACTTGTAGTGCTGCGGGGGGCGCCGGGACGTGTAGTTCCGCTGGGACGTGTAGTGTTGCGGGGGGCGCCGGGACGTGTAGTTCCGCTGGGACGTGTAGTGCTGCGGGGGGCGCCGGGACGTGTAGTGCTGCGGGGGGCGCCGGGACGTGTAGTGCTGCGGGGGGCGCCGGGACGTGTAGTGCTGCGGGGGGCGCCGGGACGTGTAGTGCTGCGGGGGGCGCCGGGACGTGTAGTGCTGCGGGGGGCGCCGGGACGTGTAGTGCTGCGGGGGGCGCCGGGACGTGTAGTGCTGCGGGGGGCGCCGGGACGTGTAGTGCTGCTGGGACGTGTAGTGCTGCGGGGGGCGCTGGGACGTGTAGTGCTGCTGGGACGTGTAGTGCTGCGGGGGGCGCTGGGACGTGTAGTGCCGCTGGGACGTGTAGTGCTGCGGGGGGCGCCGGGACGTGTAGTGCCGCTGGGACGTGTAGTGCTGCGGGGGGCGCCGGGACGTGTAGTGCTGCGGGGGGCGCCGGGACGTGTAGTGCTGCGGGGGGCGCCGGGACGTGTAGTGCTGCGGGGGGCGCCGGGACGTGTAGTGCTGCGGGGGGCGCCGGGACGTGTAGTGCTGCGGGGGGCGCCGGGACGTGTAGTGCTGCGGGGGGCGCCGGGACGTGTAGTGCTGCGGGGGGCGCCGGGACGTGTAGTGCTGCTGGGACGTGTAGTGCTGCGGGGGGCGCTGGGACGTGTAGTGCTGCTGGGACGTGTAGTGCTGCGGGGGGCGCTGGGACGTGTAGTGCTGCTGGGACGTGTAGTGCTGCGGGGGGCGCTGGGACGTGTAGTGCTGCTGGGACGTGTAGTGCTGCGGGGGGCGCCGGGACGTGTAGTGCTGCTGGGACGTGTAGTGCTGCGGGGGGCGCCGGGACGTGTAGTGCTGCGGGGGGCGCCGGGACGTGTAGTGCTGCGGGGGGCGCCGGGACGTGTAGTGCTGCGGGGGGCGCCGGGACGTGTAGTGCTGCGGGGGGCGCCGGGACGTGTAGTGCTGCGGGGGGCGCCGGGACGTGTAGTGCTGCGGGGGGCGCCGGGACGTGTAGTGCTGCGGGGGGCGCCGGGACGTGTAGTGCTGCGGGGGGCGCCGGGACGTGTAGTGCTGCGGGGGGCGCCGGGACGTGTAGTGCTGCGGGGGGCGCCGGGACGTGTAGTGCTGCGGGGGGCGCCGGGACGTGTAGTGCTGCGGGGGGCGCCGGGACGTGTAGTGCTGCGGGGGGCGCCGGGACGTGTAGTCCTGCGGGGGGCGCCGGGACGTGTAGTCCTGCGGGGGGCGCCGGGACGTGTAGTCCTGCGGGGGGCGCCGGGACGTGTAGTGCTGCGGGGGGCGCCGGGACGTGTAGTGCTGCGGGGGGCGCCGGGACGTGTAGTGCTGCGGGGGGCGCCGGGACGTGTAGTGCTGCGGGGGGCGCCGGGACGTGTAGTCCTGCGGGGGGCGCCGGGACGTGTAGTGCTGCGGGGGGCGCCGGGACGTGTAGTGCTGCGGGGGGCGCCGGGACGTGTAGTGCTGCGGGGGGCGCCGGGACGTGTAGTGCTGCGGGGGGCGCCGGGACGTGTAGTGCTGCGGGGGGCGCCGGGACGTGTAGTGCTGCGGGGGGCGCCGGGACGTGTAGTGCTGCGGGGGGCGCCGGGACGTGTAGTGCTGCGGGGACGTGTAGTGCTGCGGGGGGCGCCGGGACGTGTAGTGCTGCTGGGACGTGTAGTGCTGCGGGGGGCGCTGGGACGTGTAGTGCTGCTGGGACGTGTAGTGCTGCGGGGGGCGCTGGGACGTGTAGTGCTGCTGGGACGTGTAGTGCTGCTGGGACGTGTAGTGCTGCGGGGGGCGCCGGGACGTGTAGTGCTGCTGGGACGTGTAGTGCTGCGGGGGGCGCCGGGACGTGTAGTGCTGCGGGGGGCGCCGGGACGTGTAGTGCTGCGGGGACGTGTAGTGCTGCGGGGGGCGCCGGGACGTGTAGTGCTGCGGGGGGCGCCGGGACGTGTAGTGCTGCGGGGGGCGCCGGGACGTGTAGTGCTGCGGGGGGCGCCGGGACGTGTAGTCCTGCGGGGGGCGCCGGGACGTGTAGTCCTGCGGGGGGCGCCGGGACGTGTAGTGCTGCGGGGGGCGCCGGGACGTGTAGTGCTGCGGGGGGCGCCGGGACGTGTAGTGCTGCGGGGGGCGCCGGGACGTGTAGTGCTGCGGGGGGCGCCGGGACGTGTAGTCCTGCGGGGGGCGCCGGGACGTGTAGTCCTGCGGGGGGCGCCGGGACGTGTAGTGCTGCGGGGGGCGCCGGGACGTGTAGTTCTGCGGGGGGCGCCGGGACGTGTAGTGCTGCGGGGGGCGCCGGGACGTGTAGTCCTGCGGGGGGCGCCGGGACGTGTAGTCCTGCGGGGGGCGCCGGGACGTGTAGTCCTGCGGGGGGCGCCGGGACGTGTAGTGCTGCGGGGGGCGCCGGGACGTGTAGTGCTGCGGGGGGCGCCGGGACGTGTAGTGCTGCGGGGGGCGCCGGGACGTGTAGTGCTGCGGGGGGCGCCGGGACGTGTAGTGCTGCGGGGGGCGCCGGGACGTGTAGTGCTGCGGGGGGCGCCGGGACGTGTAGTGCTGCGGGGGGCGCCGGGACGTGTAGTGCTGCGGGGGGCGCCGGGACGTGTAGTCCTGCGGGGGGCGCCGGGACGTGTAGTGCTGCGGGGGGCGCCGGGACGTGTAGTGCTGCGGGGGGCGCCGGGACGTGTAGTGCTGCGGGGGGCGCCGGGACGTGTAGTGCTGCGGGGGGCGCCGGGACGTGTAGTGCTGCGGGGGGCGCCGGGACGTGTAGTGCTGCGGGGGGCGCCGGGACGTGTAGTGCTGCGGGGGGCGCCGGGACGTGTAGTCCTGCGGGGGGCGCCGGGACGTGTAGTGCTGCGGGGGGCGCCGGGACGTGTAGTGCTGCGGGGGGCGCCGGGACGTGTAGTGCTGCGGGGGGCGCCGGGACGTGTAGTCCTGCGGGGGGCGCCGGGACGTGTAGTCCTGCGGGGGGCGCCGGGACGTGTAGTCCTGCGGGGGGCGCCGGGACGTGTAGTCCTGCGGGGGGCGCCGGGACGTGCAGTGCTGCGGGGGGCGCCGGGACGTGCAGTGCTGCGGGGGGCGCCGGGACGTGCAGTGCTGCGGGGGGCGCCGGGACGTGCAGTCCTGCGGGGGGCGCCGGGACGTGCAGTGCTGCGGGGGGCGCCGGGACGTGCAGTGCTGCGGGGGGCGCCGGGACGTGCAGTGCTGCGGGGGGCGCTGGGACGTGCAGTGCTGCGGGGGGCGCTGGGACGTGCAGTGCTGCTGGGACGTGCAGTGCTGCTGGGACGTGTAGTGCTGCGGGGGGTGCTGGGACGTGCAGTGCTGCTGGGACGTGCAGTGCTGCTGGGACGTGCGGGGGGCGCTGGGACGTGCAGTGCTGCGGGGGGCGCTGGGACGTGCAGTGCTGCGGGGGGCGCTGGGACGTGCAGTGCTGCGGGGGGCGCTGGGACGTGCAGTGCTGCGGGGGGCGCTGGGACGTGCAGTGCTGCGGGGGGCGCTGGGACGTGCAGTGCTGCGGGGGGCGCTGGGACGTGCAGTGCTGCGGGGGGCGCTGGGACGTGCAGTGCTGCGGGGGGCGCTGGGACGTGCAGTGCTGCGGGGGGCGCTGGGACGTGCAGTGCTGCGGGGGGCGCTGGGACGTGCAGTGCTGCGGGGGGCGCTGGGACGTGCAGTGCTGCTGGGACGTGTAGTGCTGCGGGGGGCGCTGGGACGTGTAGTGCTGCGGGGAGCGCTGGGACGTGTAGTGCTGCGGGGAGCGCTGGGACGTGTAGTGCTGCGGGGAGCGCTGGGACGTGTAGTGCTGCGGGGAGCGCTGGGACGTGTAGTGCTGCGGGGAGCGCTGGGACGTGCAGTGCTGCGGGGAGCGCTGGGACGTGCAGTGCTGCGGGGAGCGCTGGGACGTGTAGTGCTGCGGGGAGCGCTGGGACGTGTAGTTCCGCCGGGACGTGTAGTGCTGCGGGGGGCGCCGGGACGTGTAGTGCTGCGGGGGGCGCCGGGACGTGTAGTGCTGCGGGGGGCGCCGGGACGTGTAGTGCTGCGGGGGGAGCCGGGACGTGTAGTGCTGCGGGGGGAGCCGGGACGTGTAGTGCTGCTGGGACGTGTAGTGCTGCGGGGGGCGCTGGGACGTGTAGTCCTGCGGGGGGCGCTGGGACGTGTAGTCCTGCGGGGAGCGCTGGGACGTGTAGTCCTGCGGGGAGCGCTGGGACGTGTAGTCCTGCGGGGAGCGCTGGGACGTGTAGTGCTGCGGGGAGCGCTGGGACGTGTAGTGCTGCGGGGAGCGCTGGGACGTGTAGTGCTGCGGGGAGCGCTGGGACGTGTAGTGCTGCGGGGAGCGCTGGGACGTGTAGTGCTGCTGGGACGTGTAGTGCTGCGGGGAGCGCTGGGACTTGTAGTGCTGCGGGGGGCGCCGGGACGTGTAGTTCCGCTGGGACGTGTAGTGTTGCGGGGGGCGCCGGGACGTGTAGTTCCGCTGGGACGTGTAGTGCTGCGGGGGGCGCCGGGACGTGTAGTGCTGCGGGGGGCGCCGGGACGTTTAGTGCTGCGGGGGGCGCCGGGACGTGTAGTGCTGCGGGGGGCGCCGGGACGTGTAGTGCTGCGGGGGGCGCCGGGACGTGTAGTGCTGCGGGGGGCGCCGGGACGTGTAGTGCTGCGGGGGGCGCCGGGACGTGTAGTGCTGCGGGGGGCGCCGGGACGTGTAGTGCTGCGGGGGGCGCCGGGACGTGTAGTGCTGCGGGGGGCGCCGGGACGTGTAGTGCTGCTGGGACGTGTAGTGCTGCGGGGGGCGCTGGGACGTGTAGTGCTGCTGGGACGTGTAGTGCTGCGGGGGGCGCTGGGACGTGTAGTGCCGCTGGGACGTGTAGTGCTGCGGGGGGCGCCGGGACGTGTAGTGCCGCTGGGACGTGTAGTGCTGCGGGGGGCGCCGGGACGTGTAGTGCCGCTGGGACGTGTAGTGCTGCGGGGGGCGCCGGGACGTGTAGTGCTGCGGGGGGCGCCGGGACGTGTAGTGCTGCGGGGGGCGCCGGGACGTGTAGTGCTGCGGGGGGCGCCGGGACGTGTAGTGCTGCGGGGGGCGCCGGGACGTGTAGTGCTGCGGGGGGCGCCGGGACGTGTAGTGCTGCGGGGGGCGCCGGGACGTGTAGTGCTGCGGGGGGCGCCGGGACGTGTAGTGCTGCGGGGGGCGCCGGGACGTGTAGTGCTGCGGGGGGCGCCGGGACGTGTAGTGCTGCGGGGGGCGCCGGGACGTGTAGTGCTGCGGGGGGCGCCGGGACGTGTAGTCCTGCGGGGGGCGCCGGGACGTGTAGTCCTGCGGGGGGCGCCGGGACGTGTAGTCCTGCGGGGGGCGCCGGGACGTGTAGTCCTGCGGGGGGCGCCGGGACGTGTAGTCCTGCGGGGGGCGCCGGGACGTGTAGTCCTGCGGGGGGCGCCGGGACGTGTAGTCCTGCGGGGGGCGCCGGGACGTGTAGTGCTGCGGGGGGCGCCGGGACGTGTAGTGCTGCGGGGGGCGCCGGGACGTGTAGTGCTGCGGGGGGCGCCGGGACGTGTAGTCCTGCGGGGGGCGCCGGGACGTGTAGTGCTGCGGGGGGCGCCGGGACGTGTAGTGCTGCGGGGGGCGCCGGGACGTGTAGTGCTGCGGGGGGCGCCGGGACGTGTAGTGCTGCGGGGGGCGCCGGGACGTGTAGTGCTGCGGGGGGCGCCGGGACGTGTAGTGCTGCGGGGGGCGCCGGGACGTGTAGTGCTGCGGGGGGCGCCGGGACGTGTAGTGCTGCGGGGACGTGTAGTGCTGCGGGGGGCGCTGGGACGTGTAGTGCTGCTGGGACGTGTAGTGCTGCGGGGGGCGCTGGGACGTGTAGTGCTGCTGGGACGTGTAGTGCTGCGGGGGGCGCTGGGACGTGTAGTGCTGCTGGGACGTGTAGTGCTGCTGGGACGTGTAGTGCTGCGGGGGGCGCCGGGACGTGTAGTGCTGCTGGGACGTGTAGTGCTGCGGGGGGCGCCGGGACGTGTAGTGCTGCGGGGGGCGCCGGGACGTGTAGTGCTGCGGGGGGCGCCGGGACGTGTAGTGCTGCGGGGGGCGCCGGGACGTGTAGTGCTGCGGGGGGCGCCGGGACGTGTAGTGCTGCGGGGGGCGCCGGGACGTGTAGTGCTGCGGGGGGCGCCGGGACGTGTAGTGCTGCGGGGGGCGCCGGGACGTGTAGTGCTGCGGGGGGCGCCGGGACGTGTAGTGCTGCGGGGGGCGCCGGGACGTGTAGTGCTGCGGGGGGCGCCGGGACGTGTAGTGCTGCGGGGGGCGCCGGGACGTGTAGTCCTGCGGGGGGCGCCGGGACGTGTAGTCCTGCGGGGGGCGCCGGGACGTGTAGTCCTGCGGGGGGCGCCGGGACGTGTAGTGCTGCGGGGGGCGCCGGGACGTGTAGTCCTGCGGGGGGCGCCGGGACGTGTAGTCCTGCGGGGGGCGCCGGGACGTGTAGTGCTGCGGGGGGCGCCGGGACGTGTAGTTCTGCGGGGGGCGCCGGGACGTGTAGTGCTGCGGGGGGCGCCGGGACGTGTAGTGCTGCGGGGGGCGCCGGGACGTGTAGTGCTGCGGGGGGCGCCGGGACGTGTAGTGCTGCGGGGGGCGCCGGGACGTGTAGTGCTGCGGGGGGCGCTGGGACGTGTAGTGCTGCGGGGAGCGCTGGGACGTGTAGTCCTGCGGGGGGTGCTGGGACGTGTAGTGCTGCTGGGACGTGTAGTGCTGCGGGGGGCGCTGGGACGTGTAGTCCTGCGGGGGGCGCTGGGACGTGTAGTGCTGCGGGGAGCGCTGGGACGTGTAGTCCTGCGGGGGGTGCTGGGACGTGTAGTGCTGCTGGGACGTGTAGTGCTGCGGGGGGCGCTGGGACGTGTAGTCCTGCGGGGGGCGCTGGGACGTGTAGTGCTGCGGGGGGCGCTGGGACGTGTAGTCCTGCGGGGGGCGCTGGGACGTGTAGTGCTGCGGGGGGCGCTGGGACGTGTAGTGCTGCGGGGGGCGCTGGGACGTGTAGTCCTGCGGGGGGCGCTGGGACGTGTAGTGCTGCGGGGGGCGCTGGGACGTGTAGTGCTGCGGGGGGCGCTGGGACGTGTAGTCCTGCGGGGGGCGCTGGGACGTGTAGTGCTGCGGGGGGCGCTGGGACGTGTAGTGCTGCGGGGGGCGCTGGGACGTGTAGTGCTGCGGGGGGCGCTGGGACGTGTAGTGCTGCGGGGGGGGCGCTGGGACGTGTAGTGCTGCGGGGGGCGCTGGGACGTGTAGTCCTGCGGGGGGCGCTGGGACGTGTAGTCCTGCGGGGGGCGCTGGGACGTGTAGTGCTGCGGGGGGCGCTGGGACGTGTAGTTCTGCGGGGGGCGCTGGGACGTGTAGTCCTCCTCCCGGGTGGTCGGTCCGGCCGCTGTCCCCCATCGCCCCCTGCCGGCCGCTCACCTGGGTCAGCTCCTTGGTCCGGTCCCTCATTCTGCCTCCGGATTCTGCGTCCCCCCCCACTCTTGATCACTTCTCACAACTTTTACTTCCACCGCTACTGCGCATGCTCGGCCCCGGCCACGCCCACTGCACCCTTCCTGCGGCTGAAGAGCCATAGAGGCGAGCGGGAGCCAGCGCGGAGGATGCTGGGATACTGGAGGACCGGAGCGGCCCGGTTTCACGGAGCGGGGTAATGGCGGGAGCGCGGGCCGAGGACAAGCAATGGTTTATAATAAACATGTCCGGGCTCTCATTTATAATGTTTTTATAGTACAAAATAATGATGACGTCATCTGACCGCTGACGGCTGTGATTGGCTGCGTAGGTCAGGTGACTTCTCCAAGTCACATGGTCTGAGCAGAGGCTGTAGTGGTCAGGTGACTGAGGAACAAGACGTCATGGCTAAGGCTATGTGCACACACTGCGGAATCACCTGCGGGTTTTTCCCCGCGGAACCGCAGGTAAAGTGACCTTCAGTTTTCCCCTGTGGTTTCACATCTCTACTATGTTAAAGGTGTGAAACCGCAGCGGAATCCGCAGAAACAATTGACATGCTGCGGTTTAAAAACCGTGCGGAAAAAACACAGCGTGAGCCCTGCAGTTTTGAAAACCCATAGGGTTACACGGTGCTGTACCTTGTCAGCGGAACTGCTGCGGTTCCACAGGGCCAAAACCGCAGAGTAACCGCAGCAAAAACCGCAGCGTGTGCACACAGCCTTACTGTGCTCTGGAGCCCTCCGGAGCGGCCATTACTGGGGCCGAGAGCCGCCAGTGTTCTCCTGTGATAGATGACCCCTTTAAGGCCATTGCTTCAATAATGCCTGAGTCTTATGTTGTGGAGACGCCGATGAGAAAACGCCAGAAAACCCCCCAGGACGAGGCGCAGTGACGGAGGGTCTCCAGTATCGCCTCACAGGAGCCTCCGCAGCAGTGACCAGCACACAGGGGGTTACACGACATTGATGACCCACCGGTCGCCACAGCCCCCTGTACTGGCCGCTCCCAGCTACTGCACAATAGAACGGCCACTTCATGGCGCTGTGCTGATCACGGGGGCCGGGACTCTCCTAAGGACAGGTCGTCAGAATCACATAACTGGAGAACCCTTCTAATACACCCTGTCCATTGTCCTGTGCTCACAGTCATGGCTGACCCGTATGTGACGTCATCACCCATCAGTGACTCCTCTGTCCTCTCCACACCCCATGTACCCCCACTCAGACTCCTGAGACCACTCTGCTCCCATCCTGACTCCCCTGTCCTCTCCACACCCCATGTACCCCCACTCAGACTCCTGAGACCACTCTGCTCCCATCCTGACTCCCCTGTCCTCTCCACACCCCATGTACCCCCACTCAGACTCCTGAGAGCCCTCTGCTCCCATCCTGACTCCTCTGTCCTCTCCACACCCCATGTACCCCCACTCAGACTCCTGAGACCCCTCTGCTCCCATCCTGACTCCTCTGTCCTCTCCACACCCCATGTACCCCCACTCAGACTCCTGAGACCCCTCTGCTCCCATCCTGACTCCTCTGTCCTCTGCACCCCCCCATGTACCCCCATTCAGACTCTTGAGACCCCTCTGCTCCCATCCTGACTCTTCTGTCCTCTCCACACCCCATG
Organism: Dendrobates tinctorius; assembly: GCF_039654945.1. Taxonomy (NCBI): domain Eukaryota; kingdom Metazoa; phylum Chordata; class Amphibia; order Anura; family Dendrobatidae; genus Dendrobates; species Dendrobates tinctorius. The sequence goes on from NW_027361819.1 coordinate 4,639,909, forward strand.
TACCCCCACTCAGACTCCTGAGACCCCTCTGCTCCCATCCTGACTCCTCTGTCCTCTCCACACCCCATGTACCCCCACTCAGATACCTGAGACTCCTCTGCTCCCATCCTGACTCCTCTATCCTCTCCACACCCCATGTACCCCTATCCAGACTCCTGAGACCCCTCTGCTCCCATCCTGACTCCTCTGTCCTCTCTACACCCCTATGTACACCCATTCAGATTCCTGAGACCCCTCTGCTCCCATCCTGACTCCTCTGTCCTCTCCACACCCCGTGTACCCCCATTCAGACTCCTGAGACCCCTCTGCTCCCATCCTGACTCCTCTGTCCTCTCCACCCCCCCATGTACCCCCATTCAGACTCCTGAGACCCCTCTGCTCCCATCCTGACTCTTCTGTCCTCTCCACCCCCCATGTAGCCCCCACTCAGACTCCTGAGACCCCTCTGCTCCCATCCTGACTCCTATCCTTTCCACACCCCATGTACCCCCACTCAGACTCCTGAGACCCCTCTGCTCCCATCCTGACTCTTCTGTCCTCTCCACACCCCATGTACCCCCACTCAGACTCCTGAGACCCCTCTGCTCCCATCCTGACTCCTCTGTCCTCTCCACCCCTCCATGTACCCCCATTCAGACTCCTGAGAGCCCTCTGCTCCCATCCTGACTCCTCTGTCCTCTCCACACCCCATGTACCCCCACTCAGATACCTGAGACTCCTCTGCTCCCATCCTGACTCCTCTATCCTCTCCACACCCCATGTACCCCCACTCAGACTCCTGAGACCACTCTGCTCCCATCCTGACTCCCCTGTCCTCTCCACACCCCATGTACCCCCACTCAGACTCCTGAGACCACTCTGCTCCCATCCTGACTCCCCTGTCCTCTCCACACCCCATGTACCCCCACTCAGACTCCTGGGACCACTCTGCTCCCATCCTGACTCCTCTGTCCTCTCCACACCCCATGTACCCCCACTCAGACTCCTGAGACCCCTCTGCTCCCATCCTGACTCCTCTGTCCTCTCCACCCCTCCATGTACCCCCATTCAGACTCCTGAGACCCCTCTGCTCCCATCCTGACTCCTCTGTCCTCTCCACACCCCTATGTACACCCATTCAGATTCCTGAGACCCCTCTGCTCCCATCCTGACTCCCCTGTCCTCTCCACACCCCATGTACCCCCACTCAGACTCCTGAGACCACTCTGCTCCCATCCTGACTCCTCTGTCCTCTCCACACCCCATGTACCCCCATTCAGATTCCTGAGACCCCTCTGCTCCCATCCTGACTCCTCTGTCCTCTCCACACCCCATGTACCCCCATTCAGACTCCTGAGATCCCTCTGCTCCCATCCTGACTCCTCTGTCCTCTCCACCCCCCCATGTACCCCCATTCTGACTCCTGAGACCCCTCTGCTTCCATCCTGACTCTTCTGTCCTCTCCACCCCCCATGTAGCCCCCACTCAGACTCCTGAGACCCCTCTGCTCCCATCCTGACTCCTCTATCCTCTCCACACCCCATGTACCCCCACTCAGACTCCTGAGACCACTCTGCTCCCATCCTGACTCCTCTGTCCTCTCCACACCCCATGTACCCCCACTCAGACTCCTGAGACCCCTCTGCTCCCATCCTGACTCCTCTGTCCTCTCCACCCCTCCATGTACCCCCATTCAGACTCCTGAGACCCCTCTGCTCCCATCCTGACTCCTCTGTCCTCTCCACACCCCTATGTACACCCATTCAGATTCCTGAGACCCCTCTGATCCCATCCTGACTCCCCTGTCCTCTCCACACCCCATGTACCCCCAATCAGACTCCTGAGACCCCTCTGCTCCCATCCTGACTCTTCTATCCTCTCCACCCCCCACGTAGCCCCCATTCAGACTCCTGAGACCTCTCTGCTCCCATCCTGACTCCTCTACTCTGTCCTCTCCACACCCCATGTACCCCCACTCAGACTCCTGAGACCCCTCTGCTCCCATCCTGACTCCTCTGTCCTCTCCACACCCCATGTACCCCCACTCAGACTCCTGAAACCCCTCTGCTCCCATCCTGACTCCTCTGTCCTCTCCACACCCCATGTACCCCCACTCAGACTCCTGAGACCCCTCTGCTCCCATCCTGACTCCTCTGTCCTCTCCACACCCCATGTACCCCCACTCAGACTCCTGAGACCCCTCTGCTCCCATCCTGACTCCTCTGTCCTCTCCACCCCCCATGTACCCCCACTCAGACTCCTGAGACCCCTCTGCTCCCATCCTGACTCCTCTGTCCTCTCCACCCCCCACGTAGCCCCCATTCAGACTCCTGAGACCTCTCTGCTCCCATCCTGACTCCTCTGTCCTCTCCACACCCCATGTACCCCCATTCAGACTCCTGAGATCCCTCTGCTCCCATCCTGACTCCTCTGTCCTCTCCACCCCCCATGTACCCCCATTCTGACTCCTGAGACCCCTCTGCTCCCATCCTGACTCTTCTGTCCTCTCCACCCCCCATGTAGCCCCCACTCAGACTCCTGAGACCCCTCTGCTCCCATCCTGACTCCTCTATCCTCTCCACACCCCATGTACCCCCACTCAGACTCCTGAGACCACTCTGCTCCCATCCTGACTCCTCTGTCCTCTCCACACCCCATGTACCCCCACTCAGACTCCTGAGACCCCTCTGCTCCCATCCTGACTCCTCTGTCCTCTCCACCCCTCCATGTACCCCCATTCAGACTCCTGAGACCCCTCTGCTCCCATCCTGACTCCTCTGTCCTCTCCACACCCCTATGTACACCCATTCAGATTCCTGAGACCCCTCTGATCCCATCCTGACTCCCCTGTCCTCTCCACACCCCATGTACCCCCAATCAGACTCCTGAGACCCCTCTGCTCCCATCCTGACTCTTCTATCCTCTCCACCCCCCACGTAGCCCCCATTCAGACTCCTGAGACCTCTCTGCTCCCATCCTGACTCCTCTACTCTATCCTCTCCACACCCCATGTACCCCCACTCAGACTCCTGAGACCCCTCTGCTCCCATCCTGACTCCTCTGTCCTCTCCACACCCCATGTACCCCCACTCAGACTCCTGAGACCCCTCTGCTCCCATCCTGACTCCTCTGTCCTCTCCACACCCCATGTACCCCCACTCAGACTCCTGAGACCCCTCTGCTCCCATCCTGACTCCTCTGTCCTCTCCACACCCCATGTACCCCCACTCAGACTCCTGAGACCCCTCTGCTCCCATCCTGACTCCTCTGTCCTCTCCACACCCCTATATAGATTCAAAGAAGCTTTATTGGCAGGACTAAATACACATTAGTTTTGCCAAAGTAAGTGTACAAAAGGGAGTAGGGATAGGGACTGTAGGGATGTTGGGTAGGGGCAGATCCAGGGTGGGGGCCATAGAAGTCCATGGCATAGGGAAGGTGGATGGGGGGATGGGGCATATCCAGGGTGGGGGCCATAGAAGTCCATGGCATAGGGAAGGTGGATGGGGGGTTGGGGCATATCCAGGGTAGGGGCCATAGAAGTCCATGGCATATCAGAGTTCTCTTTCTCGCAGTCTATGGCATTCGTTCACATATTGCGCTGCTATCTCCACTGCTCTCTCTTCTTCCCCCAGCAGGATGTATGTTTTCTCTTCCTCCTTCATGGTGATGAAATCCGGGAAGAGATGTGAGAGTCTCCTGAAGCGAGTGTCCCTCACTGCTGAGTACTTGGAGCAGTGTAGCAGGAAGTGGGTCTCATCCTCCAGGGCCTCCTGGTCACAGTGTTGGCACAGTCTTTCCTCCCTGGACTTGTAGCTCTGCCTGTGTCGGCTGGATTCGATGGCCAGACTGTGGGCACTGAGTCTATACCGGCTCAGGATCTTGTGGTCTCTGGGGTCCGGGAGTTTCTCCAGGTATGGAGCCAGTCTGTAGTCTCTCTGTAGACTCCGGTACATGGTCAGTTTCTGTGAGCTGATGATGTCGTTCTTCCAGTCACTTACGTACCTCTCCTGGCCTTCGTCTACTATCTTCCTGATTCCGGCTTTTGTCAGGTTGCTGTGATTGGTTTTCTGGTCAGGTTGGGTTTGGGTGAGCTGTTCCGAGGGTCCTGGTTTTTCTGTTTCACCTACATGTGTCAGGGCTTTATGGTGATGGGAGCTTGGATTGCTCCTATGTAGGTGAGCCCGGAATGACAGTGCCCTCTTTAGAACCGTTAGGTGTAGAGGGAATCTGCCCAGCTCGGCCCGGCAAGCACTGTTGGAGGTGCTCCGATGGACTTGGAGAAGGTGCTTGCAGAATTCCAGGTGGAATATTTCTGTTGGGCTTGAATCCCACCTTGACCAGTCTGGGTAGGTGTGAGGGCCCCAGACTTCGCTGCCATACAGGATGATTGGGGCGATGATAGAGTCGAAGATTTTTAACCAGACCCTCACTGGTGGCTTTAGATGGTAGAGTTTCCTTCGGATGGCATAGAAGGTTTTGCATGCCTTGTCTTTCAGGGTCTCTATGGCTTGTTTGAAGCTCCCTTATCGGTGAATCTCTAGGCCCAGATAGGTATATTTGTCCTTTCCTGTAAGGGCGCAGTTGTTGAGGATAAATGAAGGGTGCTGGTCTGATTTTCTCTTTCTCTTCTGGAACACCATGATGTTGGTTTTCTTTAGGTTGACCGGTAGAGCCCAGGTGGAGCTGAATTTCTCTAAGATTTTCAGGTTGTCTTGGAGGCCTTTCTCGGTTGGTGACAGAAGCAGCAAGTCATCTGCGTACAGCAGGAATTTCACCTGCGCGTCATGGAGGGTGAGACCTGGTGCTGTGGAAGATCTCAGAGCGGTAGCCAGCTTGTTGATGTAAATGTTGAAGAGCGTTGGGCTTAGGCTGCAGCCTTGTCTGACTCCCCGGCTCTGCTGGAAATAGGCCGTTCTTCTACTGTTCACACTCACACTGCAGAGGTTCTCGGTGTAGGAGCTATCATAGGTCTTTCCTCCTATTCCGCTCTCCAGCAGTTTCAGGAATAAGCCTGGGTGCCACACCGAATCACAGGCCTTTTTAAAGTCCACGACACAGGCGTATATCTTCCCGTTCTTTGTATTGTGGCTCTGAATGAGGCTGTGCAGGGTGTAGATGTGGTCGGTAGTGCGGTGGTTTGGCATGGACCCTGCTTGGCTCTTGCTGAGGACGTTGTGCTCGGTGAGGAAACTGAGGATCCTCTTGTTCAGGATGCTGTTGAACAGTTTTCCCAGGTTGCTGCTGGCACATATTCCTCTGTAGTTGGCTGGGTCGTACCTGTCCCCATTCTTATTAGATCAGAAGAAAGACCAGTGCAAAGACGTCCTAATATTTTAAAATCACAAATCTTTATTAGGGACACAGATAAAATTGGCAATATAGTGAATATAAAAGTGACACAGAAAAACAGGCAGCATATGGAGGAGCAGTGCACCTCACTAGAATGGTACACAACCCGGTTGTGTAAAAATATATAGGCGTAAAGGCCAAGAGTTAATGCATGAAATGGATAGCCAGTACAAGTGCAAAGTAAGGGGAAAAATCCCAGACTGGTTACCATACAGATTACATCTATAGAGAGAACTCCAAAAACCTAATAGGCCAAGCAGTTATTAATGATAGTAACACATACCAGGGAGAGGGACACGGACCACCTCAGGAAGGATTATATCTGAAACGCGCGTTGGGGTTTGTCAGCGTGTGGTGGTCTGTGTCCCTCTCCCTAGGCCTTGATTCTAGGTACGAGGGAAGTAGCCGGCACTTAGCACAATATTGAAGAGTTTAACCATTGCGGCCTGTATTTCTGGTGGGCTGTACTTTAGCATTTCTGGTGGGATTCCATCCAGGCCTCCAGCTTGTCTACATCTTATGGAAGAGATTCTCTCTGCTACTTCCTGTAATGTAATAGGTGCATCCACGGGGTTTTGGAAATTTTTTACTTTTTCCTCCATTGCTTTTAGTTTTGCCATTATGCTTTCCTGTTCTTGGCTTAGTTCTTCCTTTGGAATGTCTTTATAGAGGTCTCTGAAGTACTGGAGCCAGATGTTGCCATTTTGGATATGGATGTTGTTTTTCTTGTCTTTTGTGCCCATGTGGTTCCATAGTTCCCAGAAGGAGTTGTCTTGGAGGGCATCTTGGAGTTGGATAAGCTTGGTAGAGATGTAACTCTGCTTCTTCCTCCTGAGGATGGTTTTGTACTGCCTCTGTATGGTGTCATAGGCTTCCCTCAGACCCGGGTGGTTGGGGTCTCTGTGTTTCTTGTTTGAGGCTGTTCTCAGGGTCTTCCGTACGGCTTTACATTCTCTGTCAAACCATCCATTGATCTGTTTTTCTTTTGGTCTCTTGTAGTTGACTTTTTTAAGGTCGGACAGTCTGGCCATTGCATAGAATATATTGTTGAGGTCTTTGGCAGCTTGACTCACTCCCTTTGGGTTAGGCTGGTACTCGTAGTTGTAGAAGTGGTGGAGCATCCGCTGTATTTCAGGTCTGCTGGGAGCCTCTTTATACTTTAATGCCGACATTTTGTGCCATTTATAGGATGGAGGCCGGGTGAAGAGGCCGCTCTGCTGAGGCTTTTGAGTGGATGGTTTCTCTGTAGATTTCAGGTACAGAAGAAGTTGGTTGTGGTCTGACAGGTGCGTTTGTGGGGAGACTATGAAGGCGCTGATATTTGCCAGGTTCATATCTGTAATGGCATAATCTACGACACTCCTCCCTACATGGGAGTTTAGTGTGCACCTCCCTAAGGTGTCTCCTTTGGTTCGTCCGTTAAGAATATGAAGTCCTAAACTTCTGCATACGTTCAGGAGCTTTTTACCACTTTTGTTGACTGTACTGTCATAGCTGTTTCTCTCTGTGACTACTGAGTCTTGGCCATTATTCTCTGCTCCAAATATGTAGATGTTCCCATCCGTGGTCAGGAAGTCGTTTTCTCTCCCTGTTCTTGCATTGAGGTCTCCAAAGATGAGAACTTTGCCCAGGCCCTGATAGTGGGCGGCTTCTCTTTGTAAGATCTCGAAGCAGTCTGGATTGAAGTAGGGTGACTCTGGCGGTGGTATATAGGTGGCGCAGAGGTGGACATCAGACTGAGAGGTGAGGATGGAGCTGCTGATCCTGATCCATATGTGGCTGCCTCCTCTCTTCACCGGTTTGATGTACTGGTGGAGCTCCTCTTTATGCCAGATCAGTATTCCTCCTGAGCTCCGGCCCTGTTTGATGTTTTTATTTTTCAGGGCAGGGACAGAGATTTCCCTGTATCCGATGGGCACCAGAGATTCGTCTTCGGCTCTCGTCCATGTTTCCAGGAGGATCTGAATGTCTATATTTCTCAGTCTTTCTATAAAGTCAGGGTCATTTGTTTTACATCCAAAGGCCGAGGTGTTGAGACCCTGAATATTCCAGCTGCTGATTGTAAGTGAGGTCATTTTTCTATATATCTTGGGTGTATATACCTTGTAATGAGTATGGCTGTGTAGGACACACCGGATCTCTGTTTTGTTGATGTGCTTGGTTCCGTCCAGTCACATTAGTTTCCTGCATAGTGCACTGAGCAGGTTTGTTATCTCATCCATATCTCTGCATGTATCTGTGTGTGGTCGGTGGACTCCTCCGTGGAGGTCTCCTCCTCTGATGGTCTGATTTTGGGTGAAGAGCTTTGTTTCCAGCTTCTGGAGACAGGATTGGGGTTTTCGGCCTTTTTATTGTTCGGGGTCTTTCAGTGTGATTCTGGTCACTGTTGAGTCCAGGCCTCGGTCCTCTGTTCAGTACAATGTCAGCTCTTTGGCCAGGAGGCTGACCCCTTGTTTGTTGAGGTGCTTATTATCATACAGGTGATGGTGGGTTATGGAAAGGTGTGGTGCCAGGGTCACGTTTGGAACAGTCTTGACCCTTTCTGTCAGTTCCATATTGATGCTTTGGGTGGTTTGCCTGGATATGTCCTTTGTTGGGAGCAGAGATGACAGAATGATTTTGCTGTCTGGGAATTTTAGTTTTGCCGTCTTTGCTAATTGGATAAGTTGTCCTGCGATCTGCTGGTGCTGGTCTGGCAGATTGTACCCGTGTGTATGGTGATATGGTTTGGGTTGGTAAACCGTGGATTACTGATGACCTCTGTCACCTGTTCAATAGTTGCACAGCGAACTTTTGGGGCCCGTTTTCGGAGAATAGCCGTTGTGTATTTAGGTACTTCCCATTTGAGTCCATTATTAGGACAATATCAGGACTTTGTGGTGTCTGGGGTGGGCTGAGTGGCTGCTGATGGGGGTCTGTGATGCTGGCTTTGCTGGTGGTTGGTTCTCTTCTCTCTTCCATCTCTCTGGTTTCTGGTTCACTTTTATTGGTTTCAGGATTGGTCGTATTGGTTATTGTTGTGCTGTTATTTGGCATCTCCACATTCTGGTCGGTGGAGGCCATGTTGTCTGCTCTCAGGTTTGTTTCCATTGCCCCCTGCTGGGTCAGATGTCCAGGGGTCTGTGTTTTTAGTTCTGCAATCTCCTTTCTGAGTCTTTCATTGTCATTTTGCAATTCACGCATTTCTTCTCATTTTCTGTAGAGCTGACTTGTACTCGCATTTCAGTTTATTGATCTCTATATCCCCCATCCAGACTCCTGAGACCGCTCTGCTCCCATCCTGACTCCTCTGTCCTCTCCACCCCCCCATGTACCCCCATCTAGACTCCTGAGACTCCTCTGCTCCCATCCTGACTCCTCTGTCCTCTCCCCCCCCATGTACCCCCATTCAGACTCCTGAAACTCCTCTGCTCCCATCCTGACTCCTCCATCCTCTCCACCCCCCATGTACCCTTCCATCCAGACTCCTGAGACCCCTCTGCTCCCATCCTGACTCCTCTGTCCTCTCCACTCCCCATGTACCCCTCATTCAGACTACTGAGACCCCTCTGTTCCCATCCTGACTCCTCCATCCTCTCCACCCCCCATGTACCCTTCCATCCAGACTCCTGAGACCCCTCTGCTCCCATCCTGACTCCTCTGTCCTCTCCACACCCCATGTATCCCCCATCCAGACTCCTGAGACTCCTCTGCTCCCATCCTGACTCCCCATCCTCTCCACCCCCCATGTACCCTTCCATCCAGACTCCTGAGACCCCTCTGCTCCCATCCTGACTCCTCTGTCCTCTCCACACCCCATGTACCCCCCATTCAGACTCCTGAGACCGCTCTGCTCCCATCAATGACTCCTCTGTCCTCTCCACACCCCATGTACCCCCCATTCGGACTCCTGAGACCCCTCTGCTCCCATCCTCACTCCTCTGTCCTCTCCACTCCCCATGTACCCCTCATTCAGACTCCTGAGACCCCTCTGTTCCCATCCTGACTCCTCTGTCCTCTCCACCCCCCATGTACCCCCATCCAGACTCCTGGCACCCCTCTGCTCACATCCTGACTCCTCTGTCCTCTCCACCCCCCATGTACCCCCATCCAGACTCCTGAGACCCCTCTGCTCCCATCCTGACTCCTCTGTCCTCTCCACCCCCATGTACCCCCACTCAGACTCCTGAGACCCCTCTGTTCCCATCCTGGCTCCTCTGTCCTCTCCACCCCCCATGTACTCCCACCCAGACTCATGAGACCCCTCTGCTCCCATCCTGACTCCTCTGTCCTCTCCACCCCCCATGTACCCCCCATCCAGACTCCTGAGACCCCTCTGCTCCCATCCTGACTCCTCTGTCCTCTCCACCCCCCATGTACCCCCACTCAGACTCCTGAGAACCCTCTGTTCCCATCCTGGCTCCTCTGTCCTCTCCACCCCCCATGTACTCCCACCCAGACTCATGAGACCCCTCTGCTCCCATCCTGACTCCTCTGTCCTCTCCACCCCCCATGTACCCCCCACCCAGACTCCTGAGACCCCTCTGTTCCCATCCTGACTCCTCTGTCCTCTCCCACCCATGTACCCCCCACCCAGACTCCTGAGACCCCTCTGCTCCCATCTTGACTCTTCTGTCCTCTCCCCCCATGTACCCCCCCATCCAGACTCCTGAGACCCCTCTGCTCACATCCTGACTCCTCTGTCCTCTCCACCCTCATATACCCCCACCCAGACTCCTGAGACCCTTCTGCTCCCATCTTGAGTCCTCTGTCCTCTCCCCCCCATATACCCCCTCCCAGACTCCTGAGACCCCTCTGCTCCCATCCTGACTCCTCTGTCCTCTCCACCCCCCATGTACCCCCACTCAGACTCCTGAGACCCCTCTGTTCCCATCCTGGCTCCTCAGTCCTCTCCACCCCCCATGTACTCCACCCCAGACTCATGAGACCCCTCTGCTCCCATCCTGACTCCTCTGTCCTCTCCACCCCCCATGTACCCCCATCCAGACTCCTGAGACCCCTCTGCTCCTATCCTGACTCCTCTGTCCTCTCCACCCCCATGTACCCCCACTCAGACTCCTGAGAACCCCCTGTTCCCATCCTGGCTCCTCTGTCCTCTCCACCCCCCATGTACTCTCACCCAGACTCCTGAGACCCCTCTGCTCCCATCCTGACTCCTCTGCCCTCTCCACCCCCATGTACCCCCCACCCAGACTCCTGAGACCCCTCTGCGCCCATCCTGACTCCTCTGTCCTCTCCCACCCATGTACCCCTCCTCCAGACTCCTGAGACCCCTCTGTTCCCATCCTGACTCCTCTGTCCTCTCCACCCCCATGTACCCCCATCCAGACTCCTGAGACCCCTCTGATCCCATCCTGACTCTTCTGTCCTCTCCCCCCCATGTACCCCCCATCCAGACTCCTGAGACCCCTCTGCTCACATCCTGACTCCTCTGTCCTCTCCACCCCCATGTACCCCCACCCAGACTCCTGAGAACCCTCTGTTCCCATCCTGGCTCCTCTGTCCTCTCCACCCCCCATGTACTCCCACCCAGACTCATGAGACCCCTCTGCTCCCATCCTGACTCCTCTGTCCTCTCCACCCCCCATGTACCCCCCATCCAGACTCCTGAGACCCCTCTGCTCACATCCTGACTCCTCTGTCCTCTCCACCCCCCATGTACCCCCCATCCAGATTCCTGAGACACTTCTGCTCCCATCTTGAATCCTCTGTCCTCTCCCACCCATTTACCCCTCATTCAAACTCCTGAGACCCCTCTGCTCCCATCCTGACTCCTCTGTCCTCTCCCACCCATGTACCCCTCATTCAGACTCCTGAGACCGCTCTGCTCCCATCACTGACTCTTCTGTCCTCTCCACACCCTATGTATCCCCCATCCAGACTCCTGAGACCCCTCTGCTCCCATCCTGACTCTTCTGTCCTCTCCCACCATGTACCCCCCATCCAGACTCCTGAGACCCCTCTGCTCCCATCCTGACTCCTCTGTCCTCTCCACCCCCATGTACCCCCACCTAGACTCCTGAGACCCCTCTGCTCCCATCCTGACTCCTCTGTCCTCTCCACCCCCATGTACCCCTCATTCAAACTCCTGAGACCCCTCTGCTCCCATCCTGACTCCTCTGTCCTCTCCACACCCCTTTGTACCCCCATACAGACTCCTGAGACCCCTCTGCTCCCATCCTTACTCCTCTGTCCTCTCCCACCCATGTACCCTCATTCAAACTCCTGAGACCTCTCTGCTCCCATCCTGACTCTGTCCTCTCCACACCCCAATGTACCCCCCTCCTGACTCCTGAGAACCCTCTGCTCCCATCCTGACTCCTCTGTCCTCTCCACCCCCCATGTACCCTTCCATCCAGACTCCTGAGACCCCTCTGTTCCCATCCTGACTCCTCTGTTCTCACCACTCCCCTATATATCCTCTTCCAGACTCCTGAGACCCCTCTACTCCCATCCTGACTCCTCTGTCCTCTCCACACCCCATATGTGCCCCCCATCCAGACTCCTGAGACCCCTCTGTTCCCATCCTGACTCCTCTGTCCTCTCCACCCCCCATGTACCCCCATCCAGACTCCTGAGACCCCTCTGTTCCCATCCTGACTCCTCCCTCTCCACCCCCATGTACCCCCCATCCAGACTCCTGAGACCCTTCTGCTCCCATCTTGAATCCTCTGTCCTCTCCCATCCATATACCCCCACCCAGACTCCTGAGACCCCTCTTGCTCCCATCCTGACTCCTCTATCCTCTCCCACCCATGTACCCCTCATTCAAACTCCTGAGACCCCTCTGCTCCCATCCTGACTCCTCTATCCTCTCCACACCCCATGTACCCTCATTCAAACTCCTGAGACCTCTCTGCTCCCATCCTGACTCTGTCCTCTCCACACCCCATGTACCCTCTTCCAGACTCCTGAGACCCCTCTACTCCCATCCTGACTCCTCTGTCCTCTCCACACCCCATATGTGCCCCCCATCCAGACTCCTGAGACCCCTCTGTTCCCATCCTGACTCCTCTGTCCTCTCCACACCTCTATGTACCCCCCATTCAGACTCCTGAGACCCCTCTGCTCCCATCCTGACTCCTCTGTCCTCTCCACACCTCTATGTACCCCCCATTCAGACTCCTGAGACCCCTCTGCTCCCATCCTGACTCCTCTGTTCTCACCACTCCCCTATATACCCTCTTCCAGACTCCTGAGACCCCTTTGCTCCCATCCTGACTCTGTCCTCTCCCCCCATGTATCCTCCCATCTAGACTCCTGAGACCCCTCTGCTCCCATGCTGACTCCTCTGTCCTCATCCTCACTTTTCTGTCCCCCTCCAGACTTCTCAAATCTTCTCCAGACCTATATGTCCATCTTCACACCACTCTGTCCTCACATGATGTCTTTGACAGCACGATGGCTCATTGGTTAGCACTGCAGCCTTGCGGCGCTGGGGTCCTGTGTTATGTATCCCACCAAGGACAACATCTGCAAGGAGTTTGTATGTTCTCCCTGTGTTTGCGTGGGTTTCCTCCGGGTACTCCAGTTTCCTCCCACATTCCAAAGACATACTGAGAGGGAATTGTGAGCCCCAATGGGGACAGTGAAGATAATGTGTGCAAACTGTAAAGCGCTGCGGAATATGTTAGCTCTATATAAAAATTAAGATTATTATTATTATTATTTGACACATCAAAACCCTTCCATCCCACTCCAGGCCCCTTTGTTCCCAACTCCTCTGTCCCATCCCAGCCTCCCTGTCGCCTTCTAAGTTCCTTTGTCACCCTCATATTGTGCACAGAAACATAGCATTATAAATTGTAAATGAAACAACAGCTATTACTCTAATAATAATAATTCTTATTTTTATATAGCACTAACATATTAAGCAGCGCTTTACAGTTTGCACACATTATCATCACTGTCCCCGATGGGGCTCACAATCTAAATTGCTCTACCCCCCACTGTGAACAGTTATTGAAGTAGGTTACTTGATGGAGAGCAGACATGGAGGCTGTGCACAAAGGAAACAACAGACATTGTGGTGACACTTTTCTCTCCTGTATAAATAAGTATTTTCTTTCTTCAAAGAACTACAAGCAGCCAGGATGGAGCTGGATACCAAATATAAGCATTGATTTTTTTTAGTGACAGGTGTGGTTCCTATAGGAGACATATTTTCGGCAACGTGGTTTAGACAAAGCATTTACTTGCATCCTGTGCGGTCAGTGCATCAGCCCAGAATTAATATCACCCAGATGGCTAACGTGTTATATCCCATGTGTCATAGGTATAGAAAGCTAAAATAGTGATAGCAAATATGTCATTAATATCTTCCACCTGGGACCTCCAGGGGGGCAGATATCCTTAAGATCGTGGATCTCCTAACTTTTGGTACCTGCTCCCACCTGCCAGGGGAGTGACTCTTACCTGATAAAAGCAGTTTCTGACCTGGAGCCATTGTTCACCGACAGGAGATACAGCTCGTTGTAGGACTGCACCGTTTCCTAATCGGAGCGTGCTCTTCCACAAGATCTGCACCACACCTGTGACATCAGGTCTAGTAACTTTCTTCTGTTTATCCTTTGTATTTTATGTGATTGTATACACTGTATTGTTGTCACGGGGTTCACCATGACAGTGTGGAGCCAGAAGACTGCAGCGTCTGATTTCTCCTACTCCGGCGCTGAGAACAAGCACTTCTCCTTCATTTTAAATGTGTTTCTTTCTTCTGGTAAACAGGGGTTAATCGGCCATGTTGGAAATCTCTGTGCTCACAGCTGAGCTCGGTTAGCCATTCCTCTGCCCTTTATAATCTGGGCTCTGTTACTCATCCTTGTCAGAGCTAGCATTTGCTGCATGGCTAACAGTGGGCGAGGAGGACATATGAGGAGGAGAGTTGGAGGAGTATCTGTGACTGTTTCTTGGTTTGTATGTGTGGTAATTCCTTATCCTTCTCTATTTTGGTTTATTCCCCTACCTCCACACCCTGGTGCATTCCTCTTATATGTGAGTGAATATTTTGTATGCCTGGAGTTTTCTGTTAGCCCTTGTTTGGGTTGCCTTGCTTGTCGGGTTGGTGTACTGCATAGGTGCATAGGAGCACCCCTCTTCCCTGGGTGGGGGAAGAGAACAGAGGGAGGGCTAACTCAGGAGATAAGGCATGGGTGGCGGCCCCGGCATCTTCACCTTCAGAAATATCCCGGGGAGCAGTGCGAGCTATGGTGCCCCCTAATGTTAGGGACAGAGAAGGAGCCTCTGGTCCTGGGTCACCCGACAGCTGTGTCATGACAATCGTTTTGTCCGTTTTGTATATTTTTATAAACACTGCCTTCCTTTCCTATTAAATTTATAAAATTTAATAGCTCTGATATTCTTGGAGTATAAACTGCCTCCCTGAAGCCAAGTGAGGCCCCACGTTACCAGTATCGGGTGTCCAATCGGCCAGTGTACCTGATTGGTGGTGTCAGCTAGTTTTCTTTGCTTATTGTGGAGCTTAGCAGAGACCGTACCAAAGTTTACGTATATACAGTCATGGCCGAAAATGTTGGCACCCTTGAAATTGTTCCAGAAAATGAAGTATCTCTAGTGAATCAGTGGATTTGTTTTCCATTCTTGTGATCCAGTGGACGCTTTATTTTTCTCTTCTGCGGATCTGTAGCCATGCTCTTTGCTTTCGGTGGTGATCTTGCAGTTTACTGTGCTGACACTAGAGGTCGCACTGGTCTCTCTGTAAGTTGCTGACAGTAAGGAGATGACTGCTGAAGCTGCAGCTGATTTAAAGGGGGTGTCCACCCCTGACTGTGCTAAGAGCTGTGATAGGAGAGGGCTGTGAGCGCTGCTGATGAGGTTACTGTGCGGCCAATGGCTGCTCCTACAGTATAGGATCATAGGCCGGGCTTTGTGCACGTCGCTGTGCGTCATGGCTCTTGCCAGTAATGACAGCGCGCTCCACATCTCATAGTACAGAGGTGTGAACAGAGCGCAGGAGCTGCACGTCAGCTGTCAGGGGCCGCACACAACCACAGGGGCCGCACACAACCCCAGGGGCCACACACAGTCACAGGGGCCGCACACAACCACAGGGGCCACACACAGTCACAGGGGCCGCACACAGTCACAGGGGCCGCACACAACCACAGGGGCCGCACACAACCACTGGGACCACATACAGTCACAGAGGCCGCACACAACCACAGGGGCCGCACACAACCACTGGGACCACATACAGTCACAGAGGCCGCACACAACCACAGGGGCCACATACAGTCACAGGGGCCGCACACAACCACAGGGGCCGCACACAGTCACAGGGGCCGCACACAGTCACAGGGGCCGCACACAGTCACAGGGGCCGAACACAACCTCAGGGGCCGAACACAACCACTGGGACCACATGCAGTCACAGAGGCCGCGCACAACCACAGGGGCCACATACAGTCACAGGGGCCGCACACAACCACTGGGACCACATACAGTCACAGAGGCCACACACAACCCCAGGGGCCGCACACAGTCACAGGGGCCGCACACAACCACAGGGGCCGCACACAACCGCAGGGGCCGCACACAACCTCAGGGGCCGCACACAACCACAGGGGCCGCACACAGTCACAGGGGCCGCACACAGTCACAGGGGCCGCACACAACCTCAGGGGCCGCACACAGTCACAGGGGCCGCACACAGTCACAGGGGCCGCACACAACCCCAGAGGCCGCACACAGTCACAGGGGCCGCACACAGCCACAGGGGCCGCACACAACCTCAGGGGCCGCACACAGTCACAGGAGCCGCACACAGTCACAGGGGCCGCACACAACCACAGGGGCCGCACACAACCACAGGGGCCGCACACAACCACAGGGGCCGCACACAGTCACAGGGGCCGCACACAACCCCAGAGGCCGCACACAGTCACAGGTGCCGCACACAGTCACAGGGGCCGCACACAACCACAGGGGCCGCACACAGTCACAGGAGCCGCACACAGTCACAGGGGCCGCACACAACCACAGGGGCCGCACACAGTCACAGGGGCCGCACACAGTCACAGGGGCCGCACACAGTCACAGGGGCCGCACACAGTCACAGGGGCCGCATATAGTCACAGGGGCCGCACACAGTCACAGGGGCCGCACACAACCACAGGGGCCGCACACAGTCACAGGGGCCGCACACAGTCACAGGGGCCGCACACAGTCACAGGGGCCGCACACAGTCACAGGGGCCCCATACAGTCACAGGGGCCGCACACAGTCACAGGGGCCGCACACAACCCCAGAGGCCGCACACAGTCACAGGGGCCGCACACAGTCACAGGGGCCGCACACAGTCACAGGAGCCGCACACAGTCACAGGGGCCGCACACAACCTCAGAGGCCGCACACAGTCACAGGGGCCGCACACAACCTCAGGGGCCGCACACAGTCACAGGGGCCGCACACAACCACAGGGGCCGCACACAACCTCAGGGGCCGCACACAACCACAGGGGCCGCACACAGTCACAGGGGCCGCACACAACCCCAGGGGCCGCACACAGTCACAGGGGCTGCACACAGTCACAGGGGCTGCACACAACCCCAGAGGCCGCACACAGTCACAGGGGCCGCACACAGTCACAGGGGCCGCACACAACCTCAGGGGCCGCACACAGTCACAGGAGCCGCACACAGTCACAGGGGCCGCACACAGTCACAGGGGCCGCACACAGTCACAGGGGCCGCATACAACCACAGGGGCCGCACACAGTCACAGGGGCCGAACACAGTCACAAGGGCCGCACACAACCCCAGAGGCCGCACACAGTCACAGGGGCCGCACACAACCACAGGGGCCGCATACAGTCACAGGGGCCGCACACAACCCCAGAGGCCGCACACAGTCACAGGGGCCGCACACAGTCACAGGGGCCGCACACAACCCCAGAGGCCGCACACAGTCACAGGGGCCGCACACAGTCACAGGGGCCGCACACAACCTCAGAGGCCGCACACAGTCACAGGGGCCGCACACAACCACAGGGGCCGCACACAACCACAGGGGCTGCACACAACCTCAGGGGCCACACACAGTCACAGGGGCCGCACACAACCACAGGGGCCGCACACAGTCACAGGGGCCGCACACAGTCACAGGGGCCGCACACAACCCCAGAGGCCGCACACAGTCACAGGGGCCGCACACAGTCACAGGGGCCGCACACAACCACAGGGGCCGCACACAACCACAGGGGCCGCACACAGTCACAGGGGCCGCACACAGTCACAGGGGCCACACACAGTCACAGGGGCCGCACACAGTCACAGGGGCCGCACACAACCACAGGGGCCGCACACAACCTCAGGGGCCACATACAGTCACAGAGGCCGCACACAACCACAGGGGCCGCACACAGTCACAGGGGCCGCACACAGTCACAGGGGCTGTAGGATTAGGCTATGTGCACACACTGTGGTTTGACACCTGGACAATGGAATAGGTGGTAAACCGCAGCAGAATCCGCAGAAATAATTCACATGTCATTTCAAAACCGCAGCTTTTCCGCAGTTAAAAATCCGCAGCGTGTGCACAGCAGAATGTAAATCCCATAGGATAACATGCTACTGTACACTGTCTGCAGAACTGCTGCAGATCCGCAGCGTGTGCACACAGCCTTAGAGATCCGTTCACATTATCGTTCTCTGGATTCTGTTCCTTTCTGGACCAGTTTCTGGGAAAGCTGAGTGATAACATGGCCGTCGCTGGTGGTCGCCGCTCACGGTCCCAGCGAGGAGTCAGAGTTGTCGGATAACCCCTTACATAATATGGAGCTGATGCAGAGCGTCCCCCTCATTAATTCCTTTCCCGTGAGCTCCGGTGCTGGCGGGGGGCCGCGTCACAGTCAGCGCTGTCACGTCCAACGCTTCATCAGCACATTCCCGTTAGATGCATCAGATCGATGGCGCTGACTCACGGGGAAGAGTCCGCACAGTCTCATGATTCATGGGGGTCTCCTCTGTGTGCTGGGTACTATGGGGGTCTCCTCTGTGCTGGGTACTATGGGGGTCTCCTCTGTGTGCTGGGTACTATGGGGGTCTCCCCTGTGTGCTGGGTACTATGGGGGTCTCCTCTGTGCTGGGTACTATGGGGGTCTCCTCTGTGTGCTGGGTACTATGGGGGTCTCCTCTGTGTGCTGGGTACTATGGGGGTCTCCCCTGTGTGCTGGGTACTATGGGGGTCTCTCCTCTGTGTGCTGGGTACTATGGGGGTCTCTCCTCTGTGTGCTGGGTACTATGGGGGTCTCCTCTGTGTGCTGGGTACTATGGGGGACTCCTCTGTGTGCTGGGTACTATGGGGGTCTCCTCTGTGTGCTGGGTACTATGGGGGTCTCCTCTGTGTGCTGTGTACTATGGGGGTCTCCTCTGTGTGCTGGGTACTATGGGGGTCTCCTCTGTGTGCTGGGTACTATGGGGGTCTCCTCTGTGTGCTGGGTACTATGGGGGTCTCCTCTGTGTGCTGGGTACTATGGGGGTCTCCTCTGTGTGCTGTGTACTATGGGGGTCTCCTCTGTGCTGGGTACTATGGGGGTCTCCTCTGTGTGCTAGGTACTATGGGGGTCTCCTCTGTGTGCTGGGTACTATGGGGGTCTCCTCTGTTTGCTGTGTACTATGGGGGTCTCCTCTGTGCTGGGTACTATGGGGGTCTCCTCTGTGTGCTGTGTACTATGGGGGTCTCCTCTGTGTGCTGTGTACTATGGGGGTCTCCTCTGTGCTGGGTACTATGGGGGTCTCCTCTGTGTGCTGTGTACTATGGGGGTCTCCTCTGTGCTGGGTACTATGGGGGTCTCCTCTGTGTGCTGTGTACTATGGGGGTCTCCTCTGTGCTGGGTACTATGGGGGTCTCCTCTGTGTGCTGGGTACTATGGGGGTCTCCTCTGTGTGCTGGGTACTATGGGGTCTCCTCTGTGTGCTGGGTACTATGGGGGTCTCCTCTGTGTGCTGGGTACTATGGGGGTCTCCTCTGTGTGCTGGGTACTATGGGGGTCTCCTCTGTGTGCTGGGTACTATGGGGGTCTCCTCTGTGTGCTGGGTACTATGGGGGTCTCCTCTGTGTGCTGGATACTATGGGGGTCTGCTCTTTGTGCTGGGTACTATGGGGGTCTCCTCTGTGTGTTGGGTACTATGGGGGTCTCCTCTGTGTGCTGGGTACTATGGGGGTCTCCTCTGTGCTGGGTACTATGGGGGTCTCCTCTGTGTGCTGGGTACTATGGGGGTCTCTCCTCTGTGTGCTGGGTACTATGGGGGTCTCCTCTGTGCTGGGTACTATGGGGGTCTCCTCTGTGCTGGGTACTATGGGGGTCTCCTCTGTGTGCTGGGTACTATGGGGGTCTCCTCTGTGTGCTGGGTACTATGGGGGTCTCCTCTGTGTGCTGGGTACTATGGGGGACTCCTCTGTGTGCTGGGTACTATGGGGGACTCCTCTGTGTGCTGGGTACTATGGGGGTCTCCTCTGTGTGCTGGGTACTATGGGGGGTCTCCTCTGTGTGCTGTGTACTATGGGGGGTCTCCTCTGTGTGCTGGGTACTATGGGGGTCTCCTCTGTGTGCTGGGTACTCTGGGGGTCTCCTCTGTGCTGGGTACTATGGGGGTCTCCTCTGTGTGCTGGGTACTATGGGGTCTCCTCTGTGTGCTGGGTACTATGGGGGTCTCCTCTGTGTGCTGGGTACTATGGGGTCTCCTCTGTGTGCTGTGTACTATGGGGGTCTCCTCTGTGCTGGGTACTATGGGGGTCTCCTCTGTGTGCTGGGTACTATGGGGGTCTCCTCTGTGTGCTGGGTACTATGGGGGTCTCCTCTGTGTGCTGGGTACTATGGGGGTCTCCTCTGTGTGCTGGGTACTATGGGGTTCTCCTCTGTGTGCTGGGTACTATGGGGGTCTCCTCTGTGTGCTGGGTACTATGGAGTCTCCTCTGTGTGCTGGGTACTATGGGGGACTCCTCTGTGTGCAGGGTACTATGGGGGTCTCCTCTGTGCTGGGTACTATGGGGGTCTCCTCTGTGTGCTGGGTACTATGGGGGACTCCTCTGTGTGCTGTGTACTATGGGGGTCTCCTCTGTGCTGGGTACTATGGGGGTCTCCTCTGTGTGCTAGGTACTATGGGGGTCTCCTCTGTGTGCTGGGTACTATGGGGGTCTCCTCTGTGTGCTGGGTACTATGGGGGTCTCCTCTGTGTGCTGTGTACTATGGGGTCTCCTCTGTGCTGGGTACTATGGGGGTCTCCTCTGTGTGATGGGTACTATGGGGGTCTCCTCTGTGTGCTGGGTACTATGGGGGTCTCCTCTGTGCTGGGTACTATGGGGGTCTCCTCTGTGTGCTGGGTACTATGGGGGTCTCCTCTGTGTGCTGGGTACTATGGGGGTCTCCTCTGTGTGCTGGGTACTATGGGGGTCTCCTCTGTGTGCTGGGTACTATGGGGGACTCCTCTGTGTGCTGGGTACTATGGGGGACTCCTCTGTGTGCTGGGTACTATGGGGGTCTCCTCTGTGTGCTGGGTACTATGGGGGTCTCCTCTGTGTGCTGGGTACTATGGGGGTCTCCTCTGTGTGCTGGGTACTATGGGGGACTCCTCTGTGTGCTGGGTACTATGGGGTCTCCTCTGTGTGCTGGGTACTCTGGGGGTCTCCTCTGTGCTGGGTACTATGGGGGTCTCCTCTGTGTGCTGGGTACTATGGGGTCTCCTCTGTGTGCTGGGTACTATGGGGGTCTCCTCTGTTTGCTGGGTACTATGGGGGTGTCTCCTCTGTGTGCTGAGTACTATGGGGGTCTCCTCTGTGTGCTGGGTACTTTGGGGGTCTCCTCTGTTTGCTGGGTACTATGGGGGTGTCTCCTCTGTGTGCTGAGTACTATGGGGGTCTCCTCTGTGTGCTGGGTACTATGGGGGTCTCCTCTGTGTGCTGGGTACTATGGGGGTCTCCTCTGTTTGCTGGGTACTATGGGGGTCTCCTCTGTGTGCTGGGTACTATGGGGGTCTCCTCTGTGTGCTGGGTACTATGGGGGTCTCCTCTGTGTGCTGGGTACTATGGGGGTCTCCTCTGTGTGCTGGGTACTATGGGGGTCTCTCCTCTGTGTGCTGGGTACTATGGGGGTCTCCTCTGTGTGATGGGTACTATGGGGGTCTCCTCTGTGTGCTGTGTACTATGGGGGTCTCCTCTGTTTGCTGGGTACTATGGGGGTCTCCTCTGTGTGCTGGGTACTATGGGGGTCTCCTCTGTGTGCTGGGTACTATGGGGGTCTCCTCTGTGTGCTGGGTACTATGGGGGTCTCTCCTCTGTGTGCTGGGTACTATGGGGGTCTCCTCTGTTTGCTGGGTACTATGGGGGTCTCCTCTGTGTGCTGGGTACTATGGGGGTCTCCTCTGTGTGCTGGGTACTATGGGGGTCTCTCCTCTGTGTGCTGGGTACTATGGGGGTCTCCTCTGTGTGCTGGGTACTATGGGGGTCTCCTCTGTGTGCTGGGTACTATGGGGGTCTCCTCTGTGTGCTGGGTACTATGGGGGTCTCCTCTGTGTGCTGGGTACTATGGGGGTCTCCTCTGTGTGCTGGGTGCTATGGGGGTCTCCTCTGTGTGCTGGGTACTATGGGGGTCTCCTCTGTGTGCTGGGTACTATGGGGGTCTCCTCTGTGTGCTGGGTACTATGGGGGTCTCCTCTGTGTGCTGGGTACTATGGGGGTCTCCTCTGTGTGCTGGGTACTATGGGGGTCTCCTCTGTGTGCTGGGTACTCTGAAGGTCCGTTGTCCCTTTCTTCTTTCCTTCTGGGTTCCCACATCGGCCAGTTCTCTGCTGCATCCGGTGATCTCTGTAAATAGTGCCGTATTCTCTGTATCTGGTGATCTCTTTATGTGTTGATTTCTTTATGTAGTGATCTCTGTATCTGGTGATCTTTATATGTAGTGATCTTTTTTATGTATCTTGTGATCTCTTTATGTAGTGATCTCCGTATCTGGTGATCTCTGTAAATAGTGATCTTATTCTCTATATCTGGTGATTCTGTATCTGGTGATCTTTTTGTGGTGATCTCTGTATCTGGTGATCTCCTTATTTGGTGATCTCTATGTAGTGATCTCTGCATCGGGGATCACTCTATCTGGTGATATCTGTATGTAGTGATCGCGGTATCTGGTGATCTCTGTAAGTAGGGATCTATTCTCTGAATCTGGTGATATTTTTATGTGGTGATCTCTATGTAGTGATCTCTATGTGTTGATCTCTGTATGTGTCGATATCTGTTACTGAAGATCTCTGTATGTAGTGATCTATTCTCTGTATCTGGTAATCTCTGTATGTAGTGATCTATTCTCTGTATCTGGTAATCTCTGTATGTAGTGATCTATTCTCTGTATCTGGTAATCTCTGTATGTAGTGATCTATTCTCTGTATCTGGTGATGTCTTTATGTGGTGATCTTTTTATGTGGTGATCTCTGAATGTAGTGATCTATTTTCTGTAACTGGTGATCTCTTCATGTGGTGATCTCTGAATGTAGTGATCTATTCTCTGTACCTGGTGATCTTCATATCTGGTGATGTCTATCACCAGTGATCTATAGATCTTGTAATCCCTTATATATAGTGACCTTTATTCCCATTAGTCTCAGAAGTGAGGTCCATAGCTAGTGATCACATTTCTAGTAGATTCCATAGTGATCTCTTATAGGGATGATCCCGCTGACTATGTATTAACCCCTTACATCCGTTCATACATCTTTTCTGAAGCAGTGCTCGTCCACCAGTCCTCTTGAGATCCTTCGGCTTCTCCCCTGTCCTTCCTCCTCCTCTTTTCTTCTGCTTCCCCCCCCCAGGTTCTGAGGTGTCCTCCCCTCTTCCTATGATGTGCATTATCTCTTGACAGATTACTTATACCCGATATGTTCTTTAGATCTTTGACATGAAAGAGATCTCCTGATTCCCATTATTGCTCCAGTAGATTTCTGCCTCCCTGCACCGGCAGCAGGTGACGCAGTCTCCGCCGGCCCTCCTGCTCATTGTCCTCCCCCGATTTGATCCGTCTTTACCTGTTCCTTTCTCTAGATTTGTACATCCTTTTGTATATATCATCTGTTACTCTGTGTGCTCTGTCTCTATTTTGTAATTTCTCGCGCTTCTGATGTCCTGGTCCTTCCAGTTGAAACGTTGGACCCTATCTGTGGCTTCTTAGTGCTGTTCACACCTGGCATCTGCAATCAAGGTAACACAACTCTTCAAGAGAGTTTCTAGTTTGCCTGTACTTCACTGTTATCCTGCTGTTAACCATTTCCTTGCTATAAGTCTCAGTTTGAATACATCACTGCTATTAACCTCTTCCTTGCTGGAAGATACCAACTTCCTGTACAGTTACTGTTCCTTTGTGTATCCGCACACCTGGCTCTGCTTTATCTGTACAACCTACTCAGCTTGCCTGCCTCTCTGCATATACGGCCCATGAGACCTCCATCAAGACCCCCTCAGCTGCTTCATTGCCTTCGCACCATGCTGCTCTTCCAGACCTAAGGCCTAGAGAATCTACATCACCCGGTGACCGTTATGTGCATTAATCTCGTAACCAGTGA
This sequence comes from Dendrobates tinctorius, assembly GCF_039654945.1. Taxonomy (NCBI): domain Eukaryota; kingdom Metazoa; phylum Chordata; class Amphibia; order Anura; family Dendrobatidae; genus Dendrobates; species Dendrobates tinctorius. The sequence goes on from NW_027361819.1 coordinate 4,663,809, forward strand.
TGTCCATATCTAGTGATCTCCTATCTTAGGATCTCTATATCGAGTGATCTCCATATTCAGTGATCTTATATCTAGTGATCTCTGTAACTACTGATCTCATATCCAGCGTGAACACCACATTTAGTAATCTGACATGTAGGGATCTCTTGTCTAGTGATCTCTTTGTGTTGTTATATCTGAACATTTACTCTACTCTGTAGTTTTCTCTATGTATTGATCCATGTGGGCAGTGATCTTGTGGCCGGTATACATTGTCATTTCTGTTCCTAGTTTTATTTCTAGTGATCTCTATATCCAGTTATAGCCATGTCTAGGAATCTCTATACAAAGTGATTTCTGTATTTAGTGATCTATATATCCTGTGATCTCCATATCTAGTGGTCTAATATCTGGCAATATCTGAATCTAGTGATCTCATTTCTAGTGTTCTCTATACGTAATAAATGCGAAACCAGTGATCTCCAGATCAAGTGATGTTCTCTGTATCTGGTGATCTCTGTATGTAGTGATCTATTTCTGGTGATCTCTGTATTTGGTCATCTCCGTATGTGATTTCTTTATCCAGTGATCACTGTATGTTCTCTGTCTGGTGAGGTCTATATCTGGTGATCTTTGTATGCATTGATCTCTATATTTAGTGATCTGTTTCTGGTGATCTCTGTGACTGGTAAGGTAGGTGGTGATCTGTGTGTCTGGTGATCTTTGTATCCAGTGATAGCTGTATATGGTGATCTCTATCTTATGATCTTGCTATGTAGTGATCTCTGTATCTGGTGATCTCTATATGTGTTGATCTTTATATCTGGTGATGTCTGTATCTGGTGTGACCTGATTCTGTTGTGGCCTCCATGTCTGGTGATCTCTGTATCTGGTGGTCTCTCTATCTGGTGATCTCTGTATATGTTGATTTGTGGATTTGGTAATCTGTGTCTAGTGATCACTGAACCCAGTAATATCTGTATCTGATGATCGCTGTATGTAGGAATCTCTGTGTCTGGTGACCTCTGTATCTGATGATCTGTGTGTCTGGTGATATATGTTTCTGGTGATCTCTGTATCCGGTGATATCTGTAAATCCGGTGATCTGTGGATCCGGTGATCTCTGTGTCTGGTGATCTCTGTATCCGTGATGTTTGTTTCAGATGATCTCTGTATCTGATGATCTGTGTGTCTGGTGATCTATCTGTCCGGTGATCTGTGGATCCTCTTGATCTCTGTATCTGTGATCTCTTTGTCCAATGATCTCTGTGTTGGGTGATCTCTGCATCTAGTAATCTGTATCAAGCAAATGTCCTGAATATTTTTTCCCCACCTCAATAATGATTATGAAAAGCCCACATCCACCACCAATAAATGGCAGAAAGACAGGCATAGAATAAAATTACAACAATGTTTATTACATAACAATTTTCACAAAATTCATATTCAACAAGGTAAGTACCCAGAAATTAGCGCCATGGGTACAAAGAAAGAAACACTGCGAGGACACAATTGTATACAGGACTAATACCAACAATGTCTCAATGAGACTGGAAAAATTGAACAAAAAACTTCATAGCTATTAGATTAGCACCACAGAATATCAGAGGTAGATCACCAAGAGATTATTTCTGTGAATCCACACTAGATCTGAAACATTTTTTTCAACTGGTCCAAACTCCTCACAGTGTTTCTATGCACCCATGGCGCTAATTTCTGGGTACTTACCTTGTTGAATATGAATTTTGTGAAAATTGTTATGTAATAAACATTGTTGTAATTTTATTCTATGCCTCTCTTTCTGCCATTTATTGGTGGTGGATATGGGATTTTCATAATCTAGTAATCTGTGTCTGGTGATCTCTGTATCCGGTGATCCGTGGATATGGTGATCTCTGTATCCAGTGATATGTGTCTGGTAATCTCTGTGTCAGGTGATCTGTGAATCTGGTGATCTTTATCTGGTGATCTGTGGATCCGATGATTTCTGTGTCTGGTGATCTGTGTCCGGTGAGCTATGTATTTGATCATCTTTGTGTCTGGTGATCTCTGTATCCGGTGATCTGTAGATCTGGTGATCTCTGTATCCTGTTATGGGTCGCTCTGGTGATCTATGTATCCTGTGATCTGTGAATTTGGTGATCTTTGTATCCTGTGATCTCTGTATCTGGTGATCTCTGTCTGTTGATCTCTGTGTCTGGTGTTCTTTGTATTCAGTGATCTGTGGATCTGGTAATCTCTGTATCTGGTAATCTCTGTATCCAGTGATCTGGTGATCTGTGTCCAGTGATCTCTGTATATGGGGATCTGTGTCTGGTGTTCAGTGATCTGTGGATCCGGTGATCTCTGTATCCGGTGATCTCTGTGTCCAGTGATCTCTGTATCTGGGGATCTGTGTCTGGTGATCTCTGTATCTGGGGATCTCTGTATCAGGTGTTCTCTGTATCCGGTGATCTGGTGATCTCTGTGTCCGGTGATCTGGTGATCTGTGTCCCGTGATCTCTGTATCCGGTGATCTCTGTATCAGGTGATCTGGTGATCTCTGTATCCAGTGATCTGGTGATCTGTGTCCCATGATCTCTGTATCCGGTGATCTCTGTATCAGGTGTTCTCTGTATCCGGTGATCTGGTGATCTCTGTATCCAGTGATCTGGTGATCTGTGTCCCGTGATCTCTGTATCCGGTGATCTCTGTATCAGGTGTTCTCTGTATCCGGTGATCTGGTGATCTCTGTGTCCGGTGATCCCTGTATCCGCTGATCTCTGTGTCCTGAGGAGCTCCCTGTGATCTGATTGTGTCTTGGCCTCCATGCCTGGTGACCTCTGTCTCTGCAGACCACAGGCAGTGGCTCCTGGTCTCTGCTCGGTGACCTCTCTGTGCTGTGGAGGCCTGGTCGTGTCTATAATTATCCCCCCTGTGTATATATATATTTATCCCCAGGCTGGATATACATAGCTCCCAGATATCTATTCCTGGCCATATGCTTTGCAGATGCTGAGGCTGGTGAGACTACAACTCCCGTGATCCCCCGGGGCCCCTGCACTCGGCGCATGCGCTCTGGGTCTCCGCTCTGTCTCTTTCTCCCGCATCCTCGTCTGCAGCAGCAGCATCAGCACCAGAGCAGCAGAGCCGCGTCCTCCGCTGCTGCCGCATCCTCCGCCGCCAGCTGCCCGCCGCTGCCCGTGCTCAGTGCCGCTGCCTGCCGCCCCCGTGCCCGCAGCGCCCCGTCCCCGGGCTCCCGTGTGCCCGCACCGTCCCCGGCATCAGCGCCCCCCCGGACTCTGCAGCAGTGAGGGGGGAGTAGTCACAGGAGGAGGAGGACTCGTCACCAGCGCCAGTCCCCGCAGGAAGGAAGAAGCATGAAGGACCGGACCCAGGAGCTGAGGAGTGTAAGCAGCGGCGCCCCGCGTGTGCCCGAGACCCCCGGCCCTGCCCGCGCCCCCGGGGCAGCGAGGAGGAGGAGGAGGGGGGGAGGAGGAGGAGGGGGAGGAGGAGGGGTGAGGAGGGTGCACTGCGGGTCTGTGGCGGACTGATTTATGAGGGGAGCCTCAGTGCAGGATCCTGCCAGACCCCCGCCCGCTGAGTGTGTGTGACACCGCCGTGTGTGACCGCTGTGTGTGTGTGACACCGCCGTGTGTGACCGCTGTGTGTGTGTGACACCGACACCGCCGAGTGTGACCACTGTGTGTGTGACACCGCCGAGTGTGACCACTGTGTGTGTGTGTGACACCGCCGAGTGTGACCACTGTGTGTGTGACACCGCCGAGTGTGACCACTGTGTGTGTGTGTGACACCGCCGAGTGTGACCACTGTGTGTGTGACACCGCCGAGTGTGACCACTGTGTGTGTGTGTGACACCGCCGAGTGTGACCACTGTGTGTGTGACACCGCCGTGTGTGACCACTGTGTGTGTGACACCGCCGAGTGTGACCACTGTGTGTGACACCGCCGTGTGTGACCGCTGTGTGTGACACCGCCGTGTGTGACCACTGTGTGTGTGTGACACCGCCGAGTGTGACCACTGTGTGTGTGTGTGACACCGCCGAGTGTGACCACTGTGTGTGTGACACCGCCGTGTGTGACCACTGTGTGTGTGACACCGCCGAGTGTGACCACTGTGTGTGACACCGCCGTGTGTGACCGCTGTGTGTGACACCGCCGTGTGTGACCACTGTGTGTGTGTGACACCGCCGAGTGTGACCACTGTGTGTGTGACACCGCCGAGTGTGACCACTGTGTGTGACACCGCCGTGTGTGACCGCTGTGTGTGACACCGCCGAGTGTGACCACTGTGTGTGTGACACCGCCGTGTGTGACCGCCGTGTGTGACCGCTGTGTGTGACACCGCTGTGTGTGTGTGACACCGACACCGCCGAGTGTGACCACTGTGTGTGTGTGTGACACCGCCGAGTGTGACCGCTGTGTGTGTGACACCGTGACCGCCGTGTGTGTGTGACACCGACACCGCTGTGTGTGACCGCTGTGTGTGTGTGACACCGACACCGCTGTGTGTGACCACTGTGTGTGACACCGCCGAGTGTGACCACTGTGTGTGTGTGACACCGCCGAGTGTGACCACTGTGTGTGTGACACCGCCGAGTGTGACCACTGTGTGTGACACCGCCGTGTGTGACCGCTGTGTGTGACACCGCCGTGTGTGACCGCTGTGTGTGACCGCCGTGTGTGACCGCCGTGTGTGACCGCTGTGTGTGACACCGCCGTGTGTGACCGCTGTGTGTGTGTGACACCGACACCGCCGAGTGTGACCACTGTGTGTGTGTGTGTGTGACACCGCCGAGTGTGACCGCTGTGTGTGTGTGACACCGTGACCGCCGTGTGTGTGTGACACCGACACCGCTGTGTGTGACCGCTGTGTGTGTGTGACACCGACACCGCTGTGTGTGACCACTGTGTGTGTGTGACACCGCCGAGTGTGACCGCTGTGTGTGTGTGACACCGTGACCGCCGTGTGTGTGTGACACCGACACCGCTGTGTGTGACCGCTGTGTGTGTGTGACACCGACACCGCTGTGTGTGACCACTGTGTGTGTGTGACACCGACACCGCTGTGTGTGACCGCTGTGTGTGTGTGACCACTGTGTGTGTTACACCGCCGTGTGTGACCGCCGTGTGTGTGTGTGACACTGACACCGCCATGTGTGACCGCCGTGTGTGTGACACCGACACCGCTGTGTGTGACCACTGTGTGTGTGACACCGCCGTGTGTGACCGCTGTGTATGTGTGACACCGCTGTGTGTGACCACTGTGTGTGTGACACCGCCGTGTGTGACCACTGAGTGTGTGTGACACCGACACCGCTGTGTGTGACCACTGTGTGTGTGACACCGACACCGCTGTGTGTGACCACTGTGTGTGTGACACCGCCGTGTGTGACCGCTGTGTGTGTGACACCGCCGTGTGTGACCGCTGTGTATGTGTGACACCGCCGAGTGTGACCGCTGTGTGTGTGTGACACCGACACCGCTGTGTGTGTGACACCGCCGTGTGTGACCACTGTGTGTGTGTGACACCGCCGAGTGTGACCGCTGTGTGTGTGTGTGAAAACGACACCGCCGTGTGTGACCGCTGTGTGTGTGACACCGCCGTGTGTGACCGATGTGTATGTGTGACACCACTGTGTGTGACCGCTGTGTGTGTGACACCGACACTGCCGTGTGTGACTGCTGTGTGTGACACTGCTGAGTGTGTGACCGCTGAGTGTGTGTGACCGCTGAGTGTGTGTGACACCGACACCGACGTGTGTAGCCGCTGTGTGTGTGTGACATCGACACCGCCGAGTGTGACCGCTGTGTGTGTGTGTGACACCGACACCGCCGTGTGTGTCCGCTGTGTGTGACCGCTGCCGGTGTGTGTGTGACATGCTGTGTGTGACCGCTGCCAGTGTGTGACCGCCGCTGTGTGTGTGTGTGACACTGCTGTGTGACCAATACCGATGTGTGTGTGACCGTGTCTGCGTGACCAACCCATGTGTGTGATTTTGCTGTGTGTGTGTCACCAACCCGTGTGTGTGAGACCACTGAGTGTCACAGACCTGTGTGTGCGAGCCGTTGTGTGTGTGACTAGTGTGTGACTGGTGTGTAATGTGACTAGTGTGTGACTGGTGTGTAATGTGACTAGTGTGTGACTGGTGTGTAATGTGACTAGTGTGTGACTAGTGTGTGTAATGTGACTAGTGTGTGACTGGTGTGTAATGTGACTAGTGTGTGGCTGGTGTGTAATGTGACTAGTGTGTGGCTGGTGTGTAATGTGACTAGTGTGTGACTGGTGTGTAATGTGACTAGTGTGTGGCTGATGTGTAATGTGACTAGTGTGTGGCAGGTGTGTAATGTGACTAGTGTGTGGCTGGTGTGTCATGTGACTAGTGTGTGGCTGGTGTGTAATGTTACTAGTGTGTGACAGGTGTGTAATGTGACTAGTGTGTGACTGGTGTGTAATGTGACTAGTGTGTGACAGGTGTGTAATGTGACTAGTGTGTGACTGGTGTGTAATGTGACTAGTGTGTGGCTGGTGTGTAATGTTACTAGTGTGTGACAGGTGTGTAATGTGACTAGTGTGTGGCTGGTGTGTAATGTGACTAGTGTGTGGCTGGTGTGTAATGTTACTAGTGTGTGACAGGTGTGTAATGTGACTAGTGTGTGGCTGGTGTGTAATGTTACTAGTGTGTGACAGGTGTGTAATGTGACTAGTGTGTGACTGGTGTGTAATGTGACTAGTGTGTGGCTGGTGTGTAATGTTACTAGTGTGTGACAGGTGTGTAATGTGACTAGTGTGTGGCTGATGTGTAATGTGACTAGTGTGTGGCTGGTGTGTAATGTGACTAGTGTGTGGCTGGTGTGTAATGTGACTAGTGTGTGACTGGTGTGTAATGTGACTAGTGTGTGACTGGTGTGTAATGTGAATAGTGTGTGACTGGTGTGTAATGTGAATAGTGTGTGACTGGTGTGTAATGTGACTAGTGTGTGACTGGTGTTTAATGTGAATAGTGTGTGACTGGTGTGTAATGTGAATAGTGTGTGACTGGTGTGTAATGTGACTGATGTGTAATGTGACTAGTGTGTGGCTGGTGTGTAATGTGACTAGTGTGTGGCTGGTGTGTAATGTGACTAGTGTGTGGCTGATGTGTAATGTGACTAGTGTGTGACTGGTGTGTAATGTGACTAGTGTGTGGCTGGTGTGTAATGTGACTAGTGTGTGACTGGTGTGTAATGTGACTAGTGTGTGGCTGGTGTGTAATGTGACTAGTGTGTGGCTGGTTTGTAATGTGACTAGTGTGTGGCTGATGTGTAATGTGACTAGTGTGTGACTGGTGTGTAATGTGACTAGTGTGTGGCTTGTGTGTAATGTGACTAGTGTGTGACTGGTGTGTAATGTGACTAGTGTGTGACTGGTGTGTAATGTGACTAGTGTGTGGCTGGTGTGTAATGTGACTAGTGTGTGGCTGGTGTGTAATGTGACTAGTGTGTGACTGGTGTGTAATGTGACTAGTGTGTGACTGGTGTGTAATGTGACTAGTGTGTGACTGGTGTGTAATGTGACTAGTGTGTGACTGGTGTGTAATGTGACTAGTGTGTGACTGGTGTGTAATGTGACTAGTGTGTGACTGGTGTGTAATGTGACTAGTGTGTGACTGGTGTGTAATGTGACTAGTGTGTGGCTGGTGTGTAATGTGACTAGTGTGTGGCTGGTGTGTAATGTGACTAGTGTGTGACTGGTGTGTAATGTGACTAGTGTGTGACTGGTGTGTAATGTGACTAGTGTGTGACTGGTGTGTAATGTGACTAGTGTGTGACTGGTGTGTAATGTGACTAGTGTGTGACTGGTGTGTAATGTGACTAGTGTGTGGCTGGTGTGTAATGTGACTAGTGTGTGACTGGTGTGTAATGTGACTAGTGTGTGACTGGTGTGTAATGTGACTAGTGTGTGACTGGTGTGTAATGTGACTAGTGTGTGACTGGTGTGTAATGTGACTAGTGTGTGGCTGGTGTGTAATGTGACTAGTGTGTGGCTGGTGTGTAATGTGACTAGTGTGTGACTGGTGTGTAATGTGACTAGTGTGTGACTGGTGTGTAATGTGACTAGTGTGTGGCTGGTGTGTAATGTGACTAGTGTGTGGCTGGTGTGTAATGTGACTAGTGTGTGGCTGGTGTGTAATGTGACTAGTGTGTGGCTGGTGTGTAATGTGACTAGTGTGTGACTGGTGTGTAATGTGACTAGTGTGTGGCTGGTGTGTAATGTGACTAGTGTGTGACTGGTGTGTAATGTGACTAGTGTGTGACTGGTGTGTAATGTGACTAGTGTGTGACTGGTGTGTAATGTGACTAGTGTGTGGCTGGTGTGTAATGTGACTAGTGTGTGGCTGGTGTGTAATGTGACTAGTGTGTGACTGGTGTGTAATGTGACTAGTGTGTGACTGGTGTGTAATGTGACTAGTGTGTGACTGGTGTGTAATGTGACTAGTGTGTGGCTGGTGTGTAATGTGACTAGTGTGTGGCTGGTGTGTAATGTGACTAGTGTGTGGCTGGTGTGTAATGTGACTAGTGTGTGACTGGTGTGTAATGTGACTAGTGTGTGACTGGTGTGTAATGTGACTAGTGTGTGACTGGTGTGTAATGTGACTAGTGTGTGTAATGTGACTAGTGTGTGACTGGTGTGTAATGTGAATAGTGTGTGACTGGTGTGTAATGTGACTAGTGTGTGACTGGTGTGTAATGTGACTAGTGTGTGACTGGTGTGTAATGTGAATAGTGTGTGACTGGTGTGTAATGTGACTGGTGTGTAATGTGGCTAGTGTGTGTAATGTGAATAGTGTGTGACTGGTGTGTAATGTGACTAGTGTGTGTAATATGACAAGTGTGCAGTGTGACCAGTGTGTACTGGGACTAAAAAGTTATTGGTGTGTCCAGTGTGTATGTGGTCAGTGTGTGTATGATCAGTGTGTGTAAATGTTTAGTGTGTGTGATCAGTTGGGATGAGTGACTGTATGTGGTCAATGGCCATGTATGGAATTATTGTGTATGTGGTCAGCGTGTTTGTTATCATTTTGTGGATTGTAATGTTGTGTCATTCTGTGTTCCCTACTTTGTGTGTAGTTTTGTCTTCATTCATTGACTCCCCTCATTCATCACTTTGGTTCATTCATGTGTGTGTGTGCGCCAGGCGGACGGCTGCAGAGCACATGTTCCAGAGGGAGACTAATGACTTGTGTGTGATCAGAATGCAGACTGTGAGGGAACATAGTGTGCCCTGTGTGTGTGGATGTAGTGTGCCCTGTGTGTGTGGATGTAGTGTGCCCTGTGTGTGTGGATGTAGTGTGCCCTGTGTGTGTGGATGTAGTGTGCCCTGTGTGTGTGGATGTAGTGTGCCCTGTGTGTGTGGATGTAGTGTGCCCTGTGTGTGTGGATGTAGTGTGCCCTGTGTGTGTGGATGTAGTGTGCCCTGTGTGTGTGGATGTAGTGTGCTCTGTGTGTGTGGATGTAGTGTGCTCTGTGTGTGTGGATGTAGTGTGCCCTGTGTGTGTGGATGTAGTGTGCCCTGTGTGTGTGGATGTAGTGTGCCCTGTGTGTGTGGATGTAGTGTGCCCTGTGTGTGTGGATGTAGTGTTCCCTGTGTGTGTGGATGTAGTGTGCCCTGTGTGTGTGGATGTAGTGTGCCCTGTGTGTGTGGAGGTAGTGTGCTCTGTGTGTGGAGGTAGTGTGCTCTGTGTGTGGATGTAGTGTGCCCTGTGTATGTGGATGTAGTGTGCCCTGTGTGTGTGGATGTAGTGTGCTCTGTGTGTGGATGTAGTGTGCTCTGTGTGTGTGGATGTAGTGTGCTCTGTGTGTGTGGATGTAGTGTGCTCTGTGTGTGTGGATGTAGTGTGCCCTGTGTGTGTGGATGTAGTGTGCTCTGTGTGTGGATGTAGTGTGCCCTGTGTGTGTGTGGATGTAGTGTGTCCTGTGTCGATGTAGTGTGCCCTGTGTGTGTGGATGTAGTGTGTCCTGTGTGTATGTAGTGTGGATATAGTGTGTCCTGTGTGTATGTAGTGTGCTCTGTGTGTGTGGATGTAGTGTGCCCTATGTGTGTATGTTGTGTGATCTGTGTGTGTGTGTATGTAGTGTGCCCTGTGTGTGTATGTAATGTGCCTTGTGTGTGTGTATGTAATGTACCTTGTGTGTGGATGTAGTGTGCTCTGTGTGTATATATAGTGTGGTCTGTGTGTGTGTGTGTATGCAGTGTGCTCTGTGTGTGTATGTAATGTGCCTTGTGTGTGTGTGTATGTAGTGTGCTCTGTGTGTATGTAGCGTGCCCTGTGTGTGTGTGTAGTGTGCTCTGTGTGTATGTAGTGTGCCCTGTGTGTGTATATGTAGTGTGGTCTGTGTGTGTATGTAGTGTAGTGTGCCGTGTGTGTGGATGTAGTGTGCTCTGTGTGTGTGGATGTAGTTTGCTCTGTGTGTGTGTGTGTATAAGTAGTGTGCTCTGTGTGGATGTAGTGTGCTCTGTGTGGTATGTAGTGTGCCCTGTGTGTGTATATGTAGTGTGGTCTATGTGTATGTGTAGTGGTATGTGTGTGTGCTCTGTGTGTATGTAGTGTGCACTGTGTGTGTGCGTGTATGTAGCGTGCCCTGTGTGTGTATATGTAGTGTGGTCTGTGTGTGTGGTGTGCTCTGTGTGGATGTAGTGTGCTCTGTGTGTGTGCATGTATGTAGTGTGCTCTTTTTGTGTATGTAGTGTGCCCTGTGTGTATATGTAGTGTGGTCTATGTGTGTGTGTAGTGGTATGTGTGTGTGCTCTGTGTGTATGTAGTGTGCACTGTGTGTGTGCGTGTATGTAGCGTGCCCTGTGTGTGTATATGTAGTGTGGTCTGTGTGTGTGGTGTGCTCTGTGTGGATGTAGTGTGCTCTGTGTGTGTGCATGTATGTAGTGTGCTCTTTTTGTGTATGTAGTGTGCCCTGTGTGTATATGTAGTGTGGTCTGTGTTTGTATGTAGTGTGCGCTTTGTGTGTATGTAGTGTAGTGTGCCGTGTGTGGATGTAGTGTGCTCTGTGTGTGGATGTAGTGTGCTCTGTGTGTGTGGATGTAGTGTGCTCTGTGTGTGTGGATGTAGTGTGCTCTGTGTGTGTGGATGTAGTGTGCCCTGTGTGTATTTGTAGTGTGGTCTGTTTTTGTATGTAGTGTGCGCTTTGTGTGTATGTAGTGTGCCGTGTGTGGATTTAGTGTGCTCTGTGTGTGTATGTAATGTGCCTTGTGTGTGTGTATGTAATGTACCTTGTGTGTGGATGTAGTGTGCTCTGTGTGTGTGGATGTAGTGTGCCCTTTGTGTGTGTATGTTGTGTGATCTGTGTGTGTGTATGTAGTGTGCCCTGTGTGTGTATGTAATGTGCCTTGTGTGTGTGTATGTAATGTACCTTGTGTGTGGATGTAGTGTGCTCTGTGTGTATATATAGTGTGGTCTGTGTGTGTGTGTGTGTGTATGCAGTGTGCTCTGTGTGTGTATGTAATGTGCCTTGTGTGTGTGTGTATGTAGTGTGCTCTGTGTGTATGTAGCGTGCCCTGTGTGTGTGTGTAGTGTGCTCTGTGTGTATGTAGTGTGCCCTGTGTGTGTATATGTAGTATGGTCTGTGTGTGTATGTAGTGTAGTGTGCCGTGTGTGTGGATGTAGTGTGCTCTGTGTGTGTGGATGTAGTTTGCTCTGTGTGTGTATAAGTAGTGTGCTCTGTGTGGATGTAGTGTGCTCTGTGTGGTATGTAGTGTGCCCTGTGTGTGTATATGTAGTGTGGTCTATGTGTGTGTGTAGTGGTATGTGTGTGTGCTCTGTGTGTATGTAGTGTGCACTGTGTGTGTGCGTGTATGTAGCGTGCCCTGTGTGTGTATATGTAGTGTGGTCTGTGTGTGTGGTGTGCTCTGTGTGGATGTAGTGTGCTCTGTGTGTGTGCATGTATGTAGTGTGCTCTTTTTGTGTATGTAGTGTGCCCTGTGTGTATATGTAGTGTGGTCTGTGTTTGTATGTAGTGTGCGCTTTGTGTGTATGTAGTGTAGTGTGCCGTGTGTGGATGTAGTGCGCTCTGTGTGTGGATGTAGTGTGCTCTGTGTGTGTGGATGTAGTGTGCTCTGTGTGTGTGGATGTAGTGTGCTCTGTGTGTGTGGATGTAGTGTGGTGTGCTCTGTGTGTGTGGATGTAGTGTGCCCTGTGTGTATTTGTAGTGTGGTCTGTGTTTGTATGTAGTGTGCGCTTTGTGTGTATGTAGTATGCCGTGTGTGGATTTAGTGTGCTCTGTGTGTGGATGTAGTGTGCTCTGTGTGTGTGGATTTAGTGTGCTCTGTGTGTGTGGATGTAGTGTGCTCTGTGTGTGTGGATGTAGTGTGCCCTGTGTGTGGATGTAGTGTGCTCTGTGTGTAGATTTAGTGTGCTCTGTGTATGTGGATGTAGTGTGCTCTGTGTGTGGATGTTGTGTGCTCTGTGTGTGGATGTAGTGTGCCCTGTGTGTGGATGTAGTGTGCTCTGTGTGTAGATTTAGTGTGCTCTGTGTATGTGGATGTAGTGTGCTCTGTGTGTGGATGTTGTGTGCTCTGTGTGTGGATGTAGTGTGCTCTGTGTGTGGATGTAGTGTGCTCTGTGTGTGGATGTAATGTGCTCTGTGTGTGTGGATGTAGTGTACTCTGTGTGTGTGGATGTAGTGTGCTCTGTGTGTGTGGATGTAGTGTGCCCTGTGTGTGGATGTAGTGTGCTCTGTGTGTGTGGATGTAGTGTGCTCTGTGTGTGTGGATGTAGTGTGCTCTGTGTGTGGATGTAATGTGCTCTGTGTGTGTGGATGTAGTGTACTCTGTGTGTGTGGATGTAGTGTGCTCTGTGTGTGGATGTAGTGTGCCCTGTGTGTGGATGTAGTGTGCTCTGTGTGTGGATGTAGTGTGCTCTGTGTGTGGATGTAGTGTGCCCTGTGTGTGGATGTAGTGTGCCCTGTGTGTGGATGTAGTGTGCTCTGTGTGTAGATTTAGTGTGCTCTGTGTATGTGGATGTAGTGTGCTCTGTGTGTGGATGTAGTGTGCTCTGTGTGTGTGGATGTAGTGTGCTCTGTGTGTGTGGATGTAGTGTGCTCTGTGTGTGTGGATGTAGTGTGCCCTGTGTGTGGATGTAGTGTGCTCTGTGTGTGTGGATGTAGTGTGCTCTGTGTGTGTGGATGTAGTGTGCTCTGTGTGTGGATGTAGTGTGCTTTGTTTGTGTGGATGTAGTGTGCTCTGTGTGTGTGGATGTAGTGTGCTCTGTGTGTGTGGATGTAGTGTGCTCTGTGTGTGTGGATGTAGTGTGCCCTGTGTGTGGATGTAGTGTGCTCTGTGTGTGTGGATGTAGTGTGCTTTGTGTGTGTGGATGTAGTGTGCTCTGTGTGTGGATGTAGTGTGCCCTGTGTGTGGATGTAGTGTGCCCTGTGTGTGGATGTAGTGTGCTCTGTGTGTAGATTTAGTGTGCTCTGTGTATGTGGATGTAGTGTGCTCTGTGTGTGGATGTAGTGTGCTCTGTGTGTGTGGATGTAGTGTGCTCTGTGTGTGTGGATGTAGTGTGCCCTGTGTGTGGATGTAGTGTGCTCTGTGTGTGTGGATGTAGTGTGCTCTGTGTGTGTGGATGTAGTGTGCTCTGTGTGTGGATGTAGTGTGCTTTGTTTGTGTGGATGTAGTGTGCTCTGTGTGTGTGGATGTAGTGTGCTCTGTGTGTGTGGATGTAGTGTGCTCTGTGTGTGTGGATGTAGTGTGCTCTGTGTGTGTGGATGTAGTGTGCTGTGTGTGTGGATGTAGTGTGCTCTGTGTGTGGATGTAGTGTGCTCTGTGTGTGTGGATGTAGTGTGCCCTGTGTGTGGATGTAGTGTGCCCTGTGTGTGGATGTAGTGTGCTCTGTGTGTAGATTTAGTGTGCTCTGTGTATGTGGATGTAGTGTGCTCTGTGTGTGGATGTAGTGTGCTCTGTGTGTGTGGATGTAGTGTGCTCTGTGTGTGTGGATGTAGTGTGCCCTGTGTGTAGATTTAGTGTGCTCTGTGTATGTGGATGTAGTGTGCTCTCTGTGTGTGGATGTAGTGTGCTCTGTGTGTGTGGATGTAGTGTGCTCTGTGTGTGTGGATGTAGTGTGCTCTGTGTGTGTGGATGTAGTGTGCCCTGTGTGTGGATGTAGTGTGCTCTGTGTGTGTGGATGTAGTGTGCTCTGTGTGTGTGGATGTAGTGTGCTTTGTTTGTGTGGATGTAGTGTGCTCTGTGTGTGTGGATGTAGTGTGCTCTGTGTGTGTATGTAGTGTGCTCATGTAGTGTGCTCTGTGTGTGTGGATGTAGTGTGCCCTGTGTGTGTGGATGTAGTGTGCTCTGTGTATGTGGATGTAGTGTGCTCTGTGTGTGTGGATGTAATGTGCTCTGTGTGTGTGGATGTAGTGTGCTCTGTGTATGTGGATGTAGTGTGCTCTGTGTGTGTGGATGTAATGTGCTCTGTGTGTGTGGATGTAGTGTGCTCTGTGTGCGTGGATGTAATGTGCTCTGTGTGTGTGGATGTAGTGTGCTCTGTGTGTGTGGATGTAGTGTGGTCTGTGTGTGTGGATGTAGTGTGCTCTGTGTGTGTGGATGTAGTGTGCTCTGTGTATGTGGATGTAATGTGCTGTGTGTGTGTGGATGTAGTGTGCTCTGTGTGTGTGGATGTAGTGTGCTCTGTGTGTGTGGATGTAGTGTGCTCTGTGTGTGTGGATGTAGTGTGCTCTGTGTGCGTGGATGTAGTGTGCTCTGTGTGCGTGGATGTAGTGTGCTCTGTGTGTGTGGATGTAGTGTGCTCTGTGTGTGTGGATGTAGTGTGCCCTGTGTGTGTGGATGCAGTGTGCTCTGTGTGTGGATGTAGTGTGCTCTGTGTGTGTGGATGTAGTGTGCTCTGTGTGTGTGGATGTAGTGTGCTCTGTGTGCGTGGATGTAATGTGTTCTGTGTGTGTGGATGTAGTGTGCTCTGTGTGCGTGGATGTAGTGTGCTCTGTGTGCGTGGATGTAATGTGCTCTGTGTGTGTGGATGTAGTGTGCTCTGTGTGTGTGGATGTAGTGTGCTCTGTGTGCGTGGATGTAATGTGTTCTGTGTGTGTGGATGTAGTGTGCTCTGTGTGCGTGGATGTAGTGTGCTCTGTGTGCGTGGATGTAATGTGCTCTGTGTGCGTGGATGTAATGTGCTCTGTGTGTGTGGATGTAGTGTGCTCTGTGTGTGTGGATAGAATCATAGAATCATAGAATCGTAGAGTTGGAAGGGACCTCCTGGGCCATCTGGTCCAACCCCCTGCTCAAAGCAGGATTCGCTAAATCATCCCAGTCAGATGTCTGTCCAGCCTCTGTTTGAAGACTTCCATTGAAGGAGAACTCACCACTTCTCGTGGCAGCCTGTTCCACTCATTGATCACTCTAACTGTCAAAAAGTTTTTTCTAATATCTAATCTGTGTCTCCTCCCATTCAGTTTCATCCCATTGCTTCTAGTCTTTCCTTGTGCAAATGAGAATAAAGTTGATCCTTCTACAATGTGACAGCCCTTTAGATATTTGTAGACAGCAATTAAGTCTCCTCTCAGTCTTCTCTTTTGCAAACTAAACATTCCCAAATCCTGCAACCTTTCCTCATAAGACAGGGTTTGCAGACCGGTCACCATTCTGGTCGCTCTTTTCTGAACTTGCTCCAGTTTGTTGATGTCTTTTTTAAAATGTGGTGCCCAAAACTGGACACAATATTCCAGATGAGGTCTGACCAAAGAGGAGTAGAGGGAAATAATGACTTCACGTGATCTAGACTGTATGCTTCTGTTAATACATCCTAGAACTGCATTTGCCTTTTTTGCTGCTGCATCACACTGTTGACTCATATTCAGTCTGTGATCTATTAGTATACCCATGTAGTGGGATGTAGTGTGCTCTGTGTGTGTGGATGTAGTGTGCTCTGTGTGTGGATGTAGTGTGCTCTGTGTGTGGATGTAGTGTGCTCTGTGTGTGTGGATGTAGTGTGCTCTGTGTGTGTGGATGTAGTGTGCCCTGTGTGTGTGGATGCAGTGTGCTCTGTGTGTGGATGTAGTGTGCTCTGTGTGTGTGGATGTAGTGTGCTCTGTGTGTGTGGATGTAGTGTGCTCTGTGTGCGTGGATGTAATGTGCTCTGTGTGTGTGGATGTAGTGTGCTCTGTGTGTGTGGATGTAGTGTGCTCTGTGTGTGTGGATGTAGTGTGCTCTGTGTGTGGATGTAGTGTGCTCTGTGTGTGGATGTCGTGTGCTCTGTGTGTGTGGATGTAGTGTGCTCTGTGTGTGTGGATGTAGTGTGCTCTGTGTGTGTGGATGTAGTGTGCTCTGTGTGTGTGGATGTAGTGTGCTCTGTGTGTGTGGATGTAATGTGCTCTGTGTGTGTGGATGTAGTGTGCTCTGTGTGTGGATGTAGTGTGCTCTGTGTGTGTGGATGTAATGTGCTCTGTGTGTGTGGATGTAGTGTGCTCTGTGTGTGTGGATGTAGTGTGCTCTGTGTGTGTGGATGTAATGTGCTCTGTGTGTGTGGATGTAGTGTGCTCTGTGTGTGGATGTAGTGTGCTCTGTGTGTGTGGATGTAATGTGCTCTGTGTGTGTGGATGTAGTGTGCTCTGTGTGTGGATGTAGTGTGCTCTGTGTGTGTGGATGTAATGTGCTCTGTGTGTGTGGATGTAGTGTGCTCTGTGTGTGGATGTAGTGTGCTCTGTGTGTGTGGATGTAATGTGCTCTGTGTGTGTGGATGTAGTGTGCTCTGTGTGTGGATGTAGTGTGCTCTGTGTGTGTGGATGTAATGTGCTCTGTGTGTGTGGATGTAGTGTGCTCTGTGTGTGGATGTAGTGTGCTCTGTGTTCCCTCATACTCAAACAGGCTGAGCTTTTGTAGAGCCTTCTGCTCTGCACCTTGCAAACTCCACACTGACACACCCAACCCTTTGTTGCAGAGGTTTTAACATTGAACCTGTGGCCGTAGGCCACATGGAAATCCCGGCCGGAGGAGGACAAGGACCGTCCCACTACCTTCCTCTAGTCCGTTTAAAAAATAAAAGCCCATGTCAGGTTTCCCTAAATCTCACCAAGCGAAACGGTCGACCGAGCAAATAATAGCATAGCGACTCCAAGGCCCACTTAATGGCCAGGCACTCCTTCTCCACTACGCCGGCCGGGGTGAGTTTCCTAGTTAGGTAGGTGACCGGATGCTCCTCTCAGTCCACATCCTGCAACAGGACCGCTCCTAGTCCCACGTTAGAGGTATCTGTCTACACAATGAAGCGTTTCTGAAAGTAGGGGCTAATGAGGACAGGCTGTCCGCACAGCGCTACCTTCATGGTTGATACGCTTCCTCCGTCTGGTGGTTCCACCGAACCATCATCAACTTTTTTCCCTTGAGGAGATCGGTAAGGGGTGTGGTTCTCCCTGAAAAATTAGGTATAAACCTCCGGTAATACCCAATAATTCAGAGAAACGCCCTCACTTGTCTGGTGGTAACAGGTCGGGGCCAGTTCTGAATGGCCTGGATTTTATTTATTTGGGGTTTGATAACCCCGTGGCCAATCATGTAACCCAAGTACCGGGCTTTCTTGGGATTCGCCGTCAAGCCCGCGGCTCTGAGCGAATCTACTACTGCTTGTATGCCAGTCAGTACTAAAGACGATGATGTCGTCTAAGTACACTGACGCATACTTCCGATGGGGTTCCAGCACTATGTCCATCAACCTTTGGAATGTGGCAGGGGCTCCATATAGTCCAAAGGGCAAGACTGCATAGTGGTAAAGACACTCCGGTGTTATGAAGGCGGTCTTTTCCTTTGCCTACTCTCTAAGAGGCATCTGCCAATAACCCTTGGTCAGATCGAGCGTGCTGAAGTACTGGGCCTGACCCAAGTACTTGATCAGCTCGTCCACCCGGGGCATTGGATAAAGGTCGAACTTCGACACCTTCAATTTACGGAAGTCATTACAGAACAGTAATGATCCGTCCGGCTTCGGGATTAGCACCATAGGGCTAGCCCAGTCACTCTGGGATTCCTCAGTTACTCCCAGCTGGAGCATTTGTCTTGCCTCACTCGCGATGGCCTGTTTCCGGGCCTCGGGCACCCGGTATGGTTTCTTTTGTACCTTTACATGAGGCTCGGTGACAATGTCATGCTGGATGACGGAGGAACGACTGACTAATTCCGAGAATACTGCATTCTCTTGGACTAATTTCCGAACCTCTCAATGCTGCTGTTACGAGAGAGTATTTTCTACTTTTACCTTTCTCTCAGCCTCGTCCTTGGCCGGGGACAGAAGGCTCCCGGTTGGTACCACCGGGGTCACCTCCGCGACCAAACGTTCCCGGTCCTTCCATGCTTTCAACAGGTTGACGTGAAATAGCTGTTGGGGTTTTTTTCCCGGGCTGGTAAACTTTATGATTTACTTCTCCCACCTTCCCCCTGTATCTCATATGGCCCTTGCCATGTGGCCAAGAGCTTACTCTCTGTGGTGGGAACTAGTACCAACACCCGGTCCCTCTTTTTAAAGGTCTTGGCTGTGGCTTTTATTATACGTGAGGCTCTGCACGGCCTGGGCATCTATCTGATGCTCCATTACTATGGGCCGTACTGCCGCAATCCGGTCCTGAATGCTTGCCACATGCTCGATGACACTTATGCGGAGTGGGCTCCTGTTCCCACGTCTCCTTGGCTACGTCCAGCAGTCCCCTCAGGTGCCTGCCATATAACGGCTCAAATGGGGAGAACCTTTAGTAGGCCTTTAGTGCATCACCTCTCAGGAACGGAGCCACCACTTCGCCCCACTCGGAAATTGGCAGATTCCCCCACTCATAAACGGTGAGGAAAGCTTCCTCGTTGTCTTCCGGACTCGGTTTCCTCAAAGTGGAGCGGACCTTGTCTCGGGCCTCCCGACTTTCTGGTGTCGGTGCTGGAGGTGCCTCACGCAGGGCTACAATTTGCTGCAGCAACGGGCTATTGGTCTGTTGCTGTTGTTGCTGTGTAAGGACCAGATGCCTCAGGATTTCCTCAATTTTGTCTGCAGGCCTGGATTTTAGTGTGGCAGACCTAATGACAGACATGCAGCTGGCGTTCGGGTATGCCTCAATTCACACTGCCCGCATTCTCCACCAAATGTAGTGCAGCGGTGTCTTCACTGTGCAGTGATGAGGCAGTGACCCAGGTAAACGTAGTTTTAATGTTCAAAACTTACAAACAAAACAAATGTTATCCTCCAGATCACAGCCAGGAAACAAACAGTCCGTAAATGCATCCGGTTGCCGAGGGTGACTGCACCACCGTATTATGCTGCGGGGGGCCAGGAGTTTGCTCCGCTTGGCTCTGTGTTCCCTCTCACAGGCTGAGCTTTTGCAGAGCCTTCTGCTCTGCACCTTGCAAACTCGTTGGCCACATGTAAAACCCGGCCGGGTGAGGAAACGGACCGCCCCACTGCCTTCCAGTAGTCTGATTCAAAAATAAAAGCCCATGGCAGGTGTTCCTAAATCTGCCTTGGACAAATAGCTTGCCGAAGACCAACACTCACTACGCCTGTGACTGCAATGCACTCCCGTGGTCCCAATATGCTTCTTTGCGCAGCCTGGGGGACACATAGTGACTCTCGCATATGACCCCGGTCACTGCCTCACAGTGTGTATGTGGTGTGCTGTGTGTGGATATAGCCTTGGGGCCTGTGATGTAGAGACCACGCAGGATTCGGTTGTGTGACACGGTCTGTGTGATCGGGGTTGGTTCCGTGTGGATTTCAGCACTTGGTTTACTTCTGAACGTTCACTCGCATATTGCGATTGTATTTTGGCGTTTTACAGACTGGTTTGTGCCACGTGTCGTCGGTGATTCTGTGATCCACTCGTGGTGTATGATGTATCCATATGTGTGATTGGGGATTGGAGCCATTTCTTTATAGACCTGCCTACATACATGAGATCTAGTTGTACAATTTGTACAATTCGGATTTAGCGGTTAAAGGTTGTATCGGCGTATGAGAAATCTGGTTTGGGTAATGATGTCTAATGAAGCCCTATCCACATACGAAGGGTTTGGGTGCACAATTTCGACTGAGTTTATGAAGCTTTGTTGCCACACGAGACCCGTTTGGTTGCCTGATATCTGGGGTTGGTTCATGTATTTGGTGGCAATTAGCCGCTAATTATTCAGCAATGTAGACTCCGTATTAATACTCTCCAGCTCGCTCTGTAAAGTGCCGGAGGCCGAGGGTGACGTAGACACGAGAGTCACTATATTAAGGTGGAATTATCCTTAAAGGAAGTCTCCTCTTCTGCCAGTGAGCACTGGGCTCTGGTGTGAGGTGGTGCAGTCACAGGACTACTAGGATGGGGTAAATTAGTGACCTGCATTCATTTATACACAGAGGAGTCACTGACACCTGCATGGAGAGGAGAGAGTCACTGACACCTGCATGGAGAGGAGAGAGTCACTGACACCTGCATGGAGAGGAGAGAGTCACTGACACCTGCATGGAGAGGAGAGAGTCACTGACACCTGCATGGAGAAGAGAGAGTCACTGACACCTGCATGGAGAGGAGAGAGTCACTGACACCTGCATGGAGAGGAGAGAGTCACTGACACCTGCATGGAGAAGAGAGAGTCACTGACACCTGCATGGAGAGGAGAGAGTCACTGACACCTGCATGGAGAGGAGAGAGTCACTGACACCTGCATGGAGAGGAGAGAGTCACTGACACCTGCATGGAGAGGAGAGAGTCACTGACACCTGCACAGAGAGTGGAGAGGAGAGAGTCACTGACACCTGCATGGAGAAGAGAGAGTCACTGACACCTGCATGGAGAGGAGAGAGTCACTGACACCTGCATGGAGAGGAGAGAGTCACTCACACCTGCATGGAGAGGAGAGAGTCACTGACACCTGCATGGAGAAGAGAGAGTCACTGACACCTGCATGGAGAGGAGAGAGTCACTGACACCTGCATGGAGAGGAGAGAGTCACTGACACCTGCATGGAGAGGAGAGAGTCACTGACACCTGCATGGAGAGGAGAGAGTCACTGACACCTGCATGGAGAAGAGAGAGTCACTGACACCTGCATGGAGAGGAGAGAGTCACTGACACCTGCATGGAGAGGAGAGAGTCACTGACACCTGCATGGAGAAGAGAGAGTCACTGACACCTGCATGGAGAGGAGAGAGTCACTGACACCTGCATGGAAAGGAGAGAGTCACTGACACCTGCATGGAGAGGAGAGAGTCACTGACACCTGCATGGAGAGGAGAGAGTCACTGACGCCTGCTCACACAGGAGAAGGTCCCTGACACCTGCAAAGGCAGTAGAGAGTCACTGACACCTGCACAGACAGTAGAGAGTCACTGACACCTGCATAGACAGTAGAGAGTCACTGACACCTGCACAGACAGTAGAGAGTCACTGACACCTGCACAGGCAGTAGAGAGTCACTGACACCTGCACAGATAGTAGAGAGTCACTGACACCTGCACAGACAATAGAGAGAGTCACTGACACCTGCACAGACAATAGAGAGTCACTGACACCTGCACAGACAGTAGAGAGTCACTGACACCTGCATGGAGAGGAGAAGGTCAGTGACACCTGCATGGAGAGGAGAGAGTCACTGACACCTGCTCATACAGGAGAAGGTCACTGACACCTGCACAGACAGTAGAGAGTCACTGACACCTGCGCAGACAGTAGAGAGTCACTGACACCTGCACAGACAGTAGAGAGTCACTGACACCTGCACAGGTAGTAGAGAGTCACTGACACCTGCACAGACAGTAGAGAGTCACTGACACCTGCACAGGCTGTAGAGAGATGCTGACACCTGCACAGACAGTAGAGAGTCACTGACACCTGCACAGACAGTAGAGAGTCACTGACACCTGCACAGGTAGTAGAGTGTCACTGACGCCTGCACAGACAATAGAGAGTCACTGACACCTGCACAGACAGTAGAGAGTCACTGACACCTGCACAGGATGTAGAGAGATGCTGACACCTGCACAGACAGGAGAGGGTCACTGACACTTGTACAGACAACAGGGGATCGCTAACATCTGCACATACAGCAGGGGATCACTGATATCTGCACAGACAACAGGGGATCACTGATATCTGCACAGACAACAGGGGATCACTGATATCTGCACAGACAACAGGGGATCACTGATATCTGCACAGACAACAGGGGATCACTGATATCTGCACAGACAACAGTGGATCACTGATATCTGCACAGACAACAGTGGATCACTGATATCTGCACAGACAACAGGGGATCACTGATATCTGCACAGACAACAGTGGATCACTGATATCTGCACAGACAACAGGGGATCACTGATATCTGCACAGACAACAGGGGATCACTGATATCTGCACAGACAACAGGGGATCACTGATATCTGCACAGACAATGGGATCACTGATATCTGCACAGACAACGGGATCACTGATATCTGCACAGACAACGGGATCACTGATATCTGCACAGACAACAGGGGATCACTGATATCTGCACAGACAACAGGGGATCACTGATATCTGCACAGACAACAGGGGATCACTGATATCTGCACAGACAACAGGGGATCACTGATATCTGCACAGACAACAGGGGATCACTGATATCTGCACAGACAACAGGGGATCACTGATATCTGCACAGACAACAGTGGATCACTGATATCTGCACAGACAACAGGGGATCACTGATATCTGCACAGACAACAGGGGATCACTGATATCTGCACAGACAACAGGGGATCACTGATATCTGCACAGACAATGGGATCACTGATATCTGCACAGACAACGGGATCACTGATATCTGCACAGACAACAGGGGATCACTGATATCTGCACAGACAACAGGGGATCACTGATATCTGCACAGACAACAGGGGATCACTGATATCTGCACAGACAACAGGGGATCACTGATATCTGCACAGACAACAGGGGATCACTGATATCTGCACAGACAACAGGGGATCACTGATATCTGCACAGACAACAGGGGATCACTGATATCTGCACAGACAGTAGAGACTTCTATGCAGGAAGGAGATCTCTGTGTTTTCCCATCTTCAGTTTTCAGAATGATTGCAGGATTTTTCCTCGTCGGGTCATTTATCATCCGTCTGTGAGAGTTTTATCCGTGTCACCCTCCATCTGGTGAATTTTCCATGAGGTCACCCTGGGACTCGTGATGTCATCCATATTGCGGTGTAACTTGGGACCTGACATAGATGAGGCTTCATTGCAGTTTTACCCCGGATACTGCAGGAGCCATGCTTATTTCCATAATCACTGTATAGGATACCGCATACGAGTGCACTGCCCAGATGCCGTCCCGCGGGGTCACAGAGCGCTTTACCGAGGAGTCACAGCAGTGTACCGTGGGGTCACAGAGCGGTGTACCGAGGAGTCACAGCTGTGTACCGTGGGGTCACAGAGCGGTGTACCGAGGAGTCACAGCAGTGTACCGCGGAGTCACAGAGCGGTGTACCGCGGGGTCACAGCAGTGTACCGTGGGGTCACAGCAGTGTACCGCGGGGTCACAGAGCGGTGTACCGCGGGGTCACAGAGCGGTGTACTGTGGGGTCACAGCAGTGTACCGCGGGGTCACAGAGCGGTGTACTGTGGGGTCACAGAGCGGTGTACCGTGGAGTCACAGCAGTTTACCGTGGGGTCACAGAGCGGTGTACTGTGGGGTCACAGAGCGGTGTACCGCGGAGTCACAGCAGTGTACCGTGGGGTCACAGAGCGGTGTACTGCGGAGTCACAGCGGTGTACTGTGGGGTCACAGAGCGGTGTACCGTGGGGTCACAGAGCGGTGTACTGCGGGATCAAAGCAGTGTACTTTGGGGTCTCAGAGTGCTGTTATGTGGGTCACTGTGGTGTACTCTGGGGTCACAGAGCGGTGTACTATGGGGTCACAGAGCGGTGTACTGCGGGGTCACAAAGCGGTGTACTGCGGGGTCACAGAGCGGTGTACTGCGAGGTCACAGGTGTACCGTGGGGTCACAGAGCAGTGTACCGCAGGGTCACAGAACGGTGTATTGTGGGGTCACAGAGCGCTATACTTCAGGGTCACAGAGTGGTGTACTGTGGCGTCACAGCTGTGTACCGCAGGGCCACAGAGCGATGCACTGTGGGGTCACAGAGCGGTGTATTGTGGGGTCACAGAGCGCTATACTTCAGGGTCACAGAGTGGTGTACTGTGGCGTCACAGCTGTGTACCGCAGGGTCACAGAGCGATGCACTGTGGGGTCACAGAGCGGTGTATTGTGGGGTCACATAGCGCTATACTTCAGGGTCACAGAGTGGTGTACTGTGGCGTCACAGCTGTGTACCGCAGGGTCACAGAGCGATGCACTGTGGGGTCACAGAGCGGTGTATTGTGGGGTCACAGAGCGGTGTATTGTGGGGTCACAGAGCTTTGTACTGTGGGGTCACAGTGATGTACCGCGGCGTCACAGAACAGTGTACCGCGGGGTCACAGAGCGGTGTATTGTGGGGTCACAGAGTGCTATACTTCAGGGTCACAGAGCAGTGTACCGCGGGGTCACAGAGCGGTGTACTGCGGGGTCACAGAGCGGTGTACTGCGGGGTCACAGAGCGAGGCACTGTGGGGTCACAAAGCGGTGTACTGCGGGGTCACAGAGCGGTGTACTGTGGGGTCACAGAGCGGTGTACTGTGGGGTCACGGAGCGGTGTACTGTGGGGTCACAGAGCGGTGTACTGTGGGGTCACGGAGCGGTGTACTGTGGGGTCACGGAGCGGTGTACTGTGGGGTCACAGAGCGGTGTACTGTGGGGTCACAGAGCGGTGTACTGCGGGGTCACAGAGCGGTGTACTGCGGGGTCACAGAGCGAGACACTGTGGGGTCACAAAGCGGTGTACTGCGGGGTCACAGAGCGGTGTACTGCGGGGTCACAGAGCGAGGCACTGTGGGGTCACAAAGCGGTGTACTGCGGGGTCACAGAGCGGTGTACTGTGGGGTCACGGAGCGGTGTACTGTGGGGTCACGGAGCGGTGTACTGTGGGGTCACGGAGCGGTGTACTGTGGGGTCACAGAGCGGTGTACTGTGGGGTCACGGAGCGGTGTACTGTGGGGTCACAGAGCGGTGTACTGCGGGGTCACAGTGGTGTACTGTGGGGTCATGGAGCGGTGTACCGTGGGGTCACAGAGCGGTGTACTGCGGGGTCACAGTTGTGTACCGTGGGGTCACAGAGCGGTGTACTGCGGGGTCATGGAGCGGTGTACTGTGGGGTCACAGAGCGGTGTACTGCGGGGTCACAGTTGTGTACCGTGGGGTCATAGAGCGGTGTACTGCGGGGTCACAGTGGTGTACTGTGGGGTCATGGAGCGGTGTACTGTGGGGTCACAGAGCGGTGTACTGTGGGGTAATGGAGCGGTGTACTGTGGGGTCACAGAGCGGTGTACTATGGGGTCACGGAGTGGTGTACTGTGGGGTCACGGAGCGGTGTACTGTGGGGTCACAGAGCGGTGTACTGCGGGGTCACAGTGGTGTACTGTGGGATCACAGCGGTGTACTGTGGGGTCACAGTGGTGTACTGCGGGGTCACAGTTGTGTACCGTGGGGTCACAGTGGTGTACTGCGGGGTCACAGTTGTGTACCGTGGGGTCACAGAGCGGTGTACTGCGGGGTCACAGTTGTGTACCGTGGGGTCACAGAGCGGTGTACTGCGGGGTCACAGTTGTGTACCGTGGGGTCACAGAGCGGTGTACTGCGGGGTCACAGTTGTGTACCGTGGGGTCACAGAGCGGTGTACTGTGGGGTCACAGTGGTGTACTGCGGGGTCA
The DNA here is from genome assembly GCF_039654945.1 of Dendrobates tinctorius. NCBI lineage: Eukaryota > Metazoa > Chordata > Amphibia > Anura > Dendrobatidae > Dendrobates > Dendrobates tinctorius. The sequence goes on from NW_027361819.1 coordinate 4,689,616, forward strand.
CAGTTGTGTACTGTGGGGTCACAGTGGTGTACTGCGGGGTCACAGTGGTGTACTGTGTGTTTTTTTTTTGTTTTTATGATGTTCATCTTGCGGCAGAAAATATATACCCAAGTGGCAGCGATTACAGCGAGGCCTAATTTGTATGTTTTTTAAGTGGTGAAAATAAATTTGGAAATTTGAAACAACAAAAAAAACATAAATTTTTTTGTGCAACTTTTTTCTTGACCTTGTGATTTTTTTCTGTTGATGGAGCTTGTTTTTGGGGGATGAGCTGTGGTTTGACCATTTTGAGGCACATACAGTACGACATTTTGATGGCTTTTCATTATTTTTTTTTTTGCATTTTGAGTTCGTTTTTTTCTCAGAATTTGTCAGATAAATTAATTTAATATTTTCGTAGAATATATAATCTAGGATTCAGATTTATGATTATAAATATGTTTGTTTTTATTTAAAAATATTAGCTGAATCCCCCTGTATTGCATCATATCATGGGCTGGGATTTGTTGGAGAACCAAGATGGCAGCGAAGGCGCCTTTATTAGGCCACCTGCTGCCATGGTAACGCATCAGCACTAAGCAATGCGAGGTTCGTGATGAGCATCGGCGAGGTGCAGACAAGGCCTCAGACAGTGAGCATCGGCCGAGGTGCAGACAAGGCTTCAGACAGTGAGCATCGGCCGAGGTGTAGACAAGGCCTCAGACAGTGAGCATCGGCCGAGGTGTAGACAAGGCCTCAGACAGTGAGCATCGGCCGAGGTGCAGACAAGGCCTCAGACAATGAGCATCGGCCGAGGTGCAGACAAGGCCTCAGACAGTGAGCATCGGCCAAGGTGTAGACAAGGCCTCAGACAGTGAGCATCGGCCGAGGTGCAGACAAGGCCTCAGACAGTGAGCATCGGCCAAGGTGTAGACAAGGCCTCAGACAGTGAGCATCGGCCGAGGTGCAGACAAGGCCTCAGACAATGAGCATCGGCCGAGGTGCAGACAAGGCCTCAGACAGTGAGCATCGGCCAAGGTGTAGACAAGGCCTCAGACAGTGAGCATCGGCCGAGGTGCAGACAAGGCCTCAGACAGTGAGCATCGGCCAAGGTGTAGACAAGGCCTCAGACAGTGAGCATCGGCCGAGGTGCAGACAAGGCCTCAGACAGTGAGCATCGGCCAAGGTGTAGACAAGGCCTCAGACAGTGAGCATCGGCCGAGTTGTAGACAAAGCCTCAGACAGTGAGCATCGGCCGAGGTGCAGACAAGGCCTCAGACAGTGAGCATCGGCCGAGGTGCAGACAAGGCCTCAGACAGTGAGCATCGGCCGAGGTGCAGACAAGGCCTCAGACAGTGAGCATCGGCCGAGGTGTAGACAAGGCCTCAGACAGTGAGCATCGGCCGAGGTGCAGACAAGGCCTCAGACAGTGAGCATCGGCCGAGGTGCAGACAAGGCCTCAGACAGTGAGCATCGGCCGAGGTGTAGACAAGGCCTCCGACAGTGAGCATCGGCCGAGTTGTAGACAAAGCCTCAGACAGTGAGCATCGGCCGAGGTGCAGACAAGGCCTCAGACAGTGAGCATCGGCCGAGGTGCAGACAAGGCCTCAGACAGTGAGCATCGGCCGAGGTGCAGACAAGGCCTCATACAATGAGCATCGGCCGAGGTGCAGACAAGGCCTCAGACAGTGAGCATCGGCCGAGGTGCAGACAAGGCCTCAGACAGTGAGCATCGGCCGAGGTGCAGACAAGGCCTCAGACAGTGAGCATCGGCCGAGGTGCAGACAAGGCCTCAGACAGTGAGCATCGGCCGAGGTGCAGACAAGGCCTCAGACAGTGAGCATCGGCCGAGGTGCAGACAAGGCCTCAGACAGTGAGCATCGGCCGAGGTGCAGACAAGGCCTCAGACAGTGAGCATCGGCCGAGGTGCAGACAAGGCCTCAGACAGTGAGCATCGGCCGAGGTGCAGACAAGGCCTCAGACAGTGAGCATCGGCCGAGGTGCAGACAAGGCCTCAGACAGTGAGCATCGGCTGAGGTGCAGACAAGGCCTCAGACAGTGAGCATCGGCCGAGGTGCAGACAAGGCCTCAGACAGTGAGCATCGGCCGAGGTGCAGACAAGGCCTCAGACAGTGAGCATCGGCCGAGGTGCAGACAAGGCCTCAGACAGTGAGCATCGGCCGAGGTGCAGACAAGGCCTCAGACAGTCCGCTTTGGCGGGGAAATAACCTGAAAAGTCTCCTGAATTGTGACAACAAAATGTCGCTCAGGAACACGATTGGTTCGTGTCTAGCGAAGGGTCTTCCTCTGAGTGAAGAGAGCGTCCGCTGTGCGTACACCGCTCCCCTGCGACAGCTGACTGAGCTCTGAGGTGTACATCATCATTGTGAGGTAAAATGTGAAGAGCATGGCTGACCTGGCAGCCATTTTGAATTGGTTCTCAGATCCTTTTGCCCTCAGCGTCATTATCAGATTTCGTATGGCCTCCAGTTTTGTTTCTTTGTGTGACTGTACTTGCGAAATTTATGGATTTGCCGTCTTTTTTGACCTGTCGCAGAGTTAACGTCTTCACTGCTAAGATTAATGTCAGGTGCTCATGAGGAGAGCAGTCGTCGTCGTGGCATGTAGCTGGCAGGAAGTTAAATAGCGAGGGTCTCTCTGGGAGGCCGCGTCCAGGATGGGGGTCTGTGCGGTAAATCGCTGTCGTGTGCTTCTTCTACTGTGGCGTCTCAGCACAAGTCTGACCACGCTCCCAGGACGCCACTACAGCACCGGGGGGACGGGGGCGGTAAATGAAGGTGTTTCGCTAATTAATTGAACGTCACGCACTAATGGAAGGCTGGTGAAATCTATTCTGCCCGCTTCATTCTTCTTCCCTGTGCCCGGAGTCACAGAGCGTAAAATTAATGTGACTTTTCTGAACAGCCGCAATGAAATTACATAAGTGGAGGCCGTTGCCGGCGCTCATTGTGCGTTATGTGAGGGACACGCCGCGCACTGACTCGCCGGGCGGATGGTAGGAGCCGTCTGTGACAGAAAAATGGCGCAAATATGTTTGATAAATTCATTACAAATTTAAAAAAGCTTTTTTAATTTACTCTTTCAATGTTTTTGGACTTTGTAGAAAAAAACGTTTCACGATCTTGAGCTTTACCCTTAGTCTAAGGCTGTGTGCCCACGTTGCGTTTTTGTAAGCGTTTCCGCAGCGTTTGTTCCGGATCAGACGCTGCAGAAACGCTTAGTCTCTAAAAACGCAGCATGCTCATTATTTTCCACATAGCTGCGCGTTTTTAGCCATTTCCTATGTTCCCAGAAACAGCGCGGAAAAAAAAGCATAAGAAACGCGCGGAAATAAAATGTGCAGTTTCTGGGAAAGAAAAAAAAAGCATCAAAAACGCGCGGTTTCTGGGAAAGAGTCCGGTTTTCTAAGCGTTTAAAAACGCTAACGTGGGCACATAGCCTTGATCTGAGCTGAAAATTTTAAAAAAAAAATACGTAGGTTTAGCCACATTATGGAAAAGTAGTTACAAATAATAAATGAGTCAAAAACGTTAGGATAATGTAAAATGATGCCGGCAAAACTCAGAAATAAAGGGAGGATGGAAAACACCTGAGTAAAAAATAAAGGGAGGATGGAAAACACTCGAGTTAAAAATAAAGGGAGGATGGAAAACACTCGAGTAAAAAATAAAGGGAGGATGGAAAACACCCGAGGAAAAAATAAAGGGAGGATGGAAAACACCCGAGTAAGAAATAAAGGGAGGATGGAAAACACCTGAGTAAAAAATAAAGGGAGGATGGAAAACACCCGAGGAAAAAATAAAGGGAGGATGGAAAACACTCGAGTAAAAAATAAAGGGAGGATGGAAAACACCCGAGGAAAAAATAAAGGGAGGATGGAAAACACCCGAGGAAAAAATAAAGGGAGGATGGAAAACACCCGAGGAAAAAATAAAGAGAGGATGGAAAACACCCGAGTAAGAAATAAAGGGAGGATGGAAAACACCTGAGTAAAAAATAAAGGGAGGATGGAAAACACCCGAGTAAAAAATAAAGGGAGGATGGAAAACACCCGAATAAAGGGAGGATGGAAAACACCTGAGTAAAAAATAAAGGGAGGATGGAAAACACTCGAGTAAAAAATAAAGGGAGGATGGAAAACACCCGAGTAAGAAATAAAAGTAGGATGGAAAACACCCGAGTAAAAAATAAAGGTAGGATGGAAAACACCCGAGTAAAAAATAAAGGGAGGATGGAAAACACCCGAGTAAGAAATAAAGGGAGGATGGAAAACAGCCGAGTAAAAAGTAAAGGGAGGATGGAAAACACCCGAGGAAAAAATAAAAAGAGGATGGAAAACACTGGAGTAAAAAATAAAGGGAGGATGGAAAACACCCGAGTAAAAAATAAAGGGAGGATGGAAAACACTCGAGTAAAAAATAAAGGGAGGATGGAAAACACCCAAGTAAAAAATAAAGGGAGGATGGAAAGCACTTGAGTAAAAGTGGCTTAGAAGGTCATAAGTTAACTTAGACATAAAAAGGTGTAAAAATCAAACTTTTACTCACCCCCCTCCCCCCCCCCAAAAAAAAGGTGCAAATAAATGTCCATAATGTGGCACGCATAGCATACATTGACCACTTGCTGCGGCCCTTAAAATGGTTTTCTGACTAACTCTGAAATTTCAGCGTCCATAAGGATTCGTTTTCATGAGATAGTCAGCGGGTCCGATGTGGGGGGAGAACAGTGTGGGGCCTGAGTCCTCACCAGGGCACTGGTGGGCCTCGTATCTCCACCCAGACGGAGCAGCTGTCTTTTTAAGAAGAACCCTAGTGATCAATACAGAAAAAGGGCCACTGATAGTATCTGATGAAGCACGGCTACACCGTGGCCGCCCTCTCCCTGTGTATTGATTACTGATCAGCTGCGGAGGTCCTCTGAGTGGTCTCACCCCGGTCCGCCTTCCTCCCTCATATCAGAGCAGCCAAGATATTGATTGACGGGTCATTAATGCAGCATTAGGAAAAGCACGCCTGACCCCATGACCTTTGGGATTTATGGGGATTGTGCAGGACGGAGTGTGGAGGAAGGAGGAGTGGTGACCTCGGGGCCTTGTGCTGGAGATGGAGCGTGTTCCTCCCGTATCACCTGTCTTCTCGTATCTCATACTGATGGTTTTCTGCCCTGCGCCATTTTTATTCCGCTCCATCCATTCTCATCAATGGCTGATTTTCCGACATTCGCTCCGGCTGCTCTGATTCTTCCCCTTTTGTTTTTTTCCTTTCTTCCTCTCCCCATACATCATCTGGTGTGATTGTCTCTCCTGCCGCTAGTATTTTTCGCCGTCGTGTCTCAGCCTGGTGCATTGCACACGTTAGAGAACGCTAATACTCCGACAGAATGCAGAAATAAGAGCGCGGCGAGCGAGAGACAAAGGGGCAGAGACGAGCTTGTCCGTCTGTCCGGCCCTACATTTGTAGGATTTGTTCCCTGGGGTCTTTATTCCCTATTGTCATTATAATCGGTCCTCGGGTTTCATCTCTGTCCATATCATGGACAGACATCGAAGGGTTAATATAATGTACCGATCTAATGAACCGATATTATCAGCCCAGAGTTATTTTATTGAATGTACAGGGCTTTGCATAAATGAGTACACCCCCACTGGACACAAGAACAGTTTACAAAATTTTGACAATTCTAAGTTTCATGGAACATTTTCCCCCATAACACGACAGTCAGGTTATAGTATAACTTTCATTACAGAATCTTCAGTTTTACTCAAGTTAGTTGATGCAATAATGAGTACACCCCCATCAATAACTTCTGCATGTAGTATTGTGTGGGACCTCCATGATGTGTAATCATCTTTCTCAGGTGACATTGTGACATTTCTCTTCCATGTGGTGCCGTTGCTGACAGCATGAAGTGGGAAGGGGTTTTCTTTGTTAATTAACGCACTTTTATAGTCACCTGTCTGGTGGAAATCTGTTTAAAGGGGTTTATCTATTTTATTACTATTTAATTTTTATTCTTTTTGGGCCTAAGAATTTACAGGCAGGTAGTTATCTACCTTCCTGTTGTATACGGCATCAATCTCTGCCGCCCTCAGACTGGTCAGGATCAGTCAGCACTGGTTATTATATATAATGTACAGGGATCAGTGACCGGATATTATCAGGACGGATCAGTCAGCGCTGGTTATTATATATAATGTACAGGGATCACTGACCGGATATTATCAGGACGTAACACTCAGCGCTGGTTATTATATGTAATGTACAGGGATCGGTGACCGGATATTATCAGGACGGATCAGTCAGCGCTGGTTATTATATATAATGTAGAGAGATCAGTGACCGGATATTATCAGGACGGATCAGTCAGCGCTGGTTATTATATATAATGTACAGAGATCAGTGACCGGATATTATCAGGACGGATCAGTCAGTGCTGGTTATTATATATAATGTACAGAGATCAGTGACCGGATATTATCAGGACGGATCAGTCAGCGCTGGTTATTATATATAATGTAGAGAGATCAGTGACCGGATATTATCAGGACGGATCAGTCAGCGCTGGTTATTATATATAATGTACAGAGATCGGTGACCGGATATTATCAGGACGGATCAGTCAGTGCTGGTTATTATATATAATGTAGAGAGATCAGTGACCGGATATTATCAGGACGGATCAGTCAGCGCTGGTTATTATATATAATGTACAGAGATCAGTGACCGGATATTATCAGGACGGATCAGTCAGCGCTGGTTATTATATATAATGTAGAGAGATCAGTGACCGGATATTATCAGGACGGATCAGTCAGCGCTGGTTATTATATATAATGTACAGAGATCGGTGACCGGATATTATCAGGACGAATCAGTCAGCGCTGGTTATTATATATAATGTACAGGGATCAGTGACCGGATATTATCAGGACGGATCAGTCGGCGCTGGTTATTATATATAATGTACAGAGATCAGTGACCGGATATTATCAGGACGGATCAGTCAGCGCTGGTTATTATATGTAATGTACAGGGATCAGTGACCGGATATTATCAGGACGGATCAGTCAGCGCTGGTTATTATATATAATGTAGAGAGATCAGTGACCGGATATTATCAGGACGGATCAGTCAGCGCTGGTTATTATATATAATGTACAGAGATCAGTGACCGGATATTATCAGGACGAATCAGTCAGCGCTGGTTATTATATATAATGTACAGGGATCAGTGACCGGATATTATCAGGACGGATCAGTCGGCGCTGGTTATTATATATAATGTACAGGGATCAGTGACCGGATATTATCAGGACGGATCAGTCAGCGCTGGTTATTATATATAATGTACAGAGATCAGTGACCGGATATTATCAGGACGGATCAGTCAGCGCTGGTTATTATATATAATGTACAGGGATCAGTGACCGGATATTATCAGGACGGATCAGTCGGCGCTGGTTATTATATATAATGTACAGGGATCAGTGACCGGATATTATCAGGACGGATCAGTCAGCGCTGGTTATTATATATAATGTACAGAGATCAGTGACCGGATATTATCAGGACGGATCAGTCAGCGCTGGTTATTATATATAATGTACAGAGATCAGTGACCGGATATTATCAGGACGGATCAGTCAGTGCTGGTTATTATATGTAATGTACAGAGATCAGTGACCGGATATTATCAGGACGGATCAGTCAGCGCTGGTTATTATATATAATGTACAGAGATCAGTGACCGGATATTATCAGGACGAATCAGTCAGCGCTGGTTATTATATATAATGTACAGGGATCAGTGACCGGATATTATCAGGACGGATCAGTCGGCGCTGGTTATTATATATAATGTACAGGGATCAGTGACCGGATATTATCAGGACGGATCAGTCAGCGCTGGTTATTATATATAATGTACAGAGATCAGTGACCGGATATTATCAGGACGGATCAGTCAGCGCTGGTTATTATATATAATGTACAGAGATCAGTGACCGGATATTATCAGGACGGATCAGTCAGCGCTGGTTATTATATATAATGTACAGGGATCAGTGACCGGATATTATCAGGACGGATCAGTCAGCGCTGGTTATTATATATAATGTACAGAGATCAGTGACCGGATATTATCAGGACGGATCAGTCAGTGCTGGTTATTATATATAATGTACAGAGATCAGTGACCGGATATTATCAGGACGGATCAGTCAGCGCTGGTTATTATATATAATGTACAGAGATCAGTGACCGGATATTATCAGGACGGATCAGTCAGCGCTGGTTATTATATATAATGTACAGAGATCAGTGACCGGATATTATCAGGACGGATCAGTCAGCGCTGGTTATTATATGTAATGTACAGGGATCGGTGACCGGATATTATCAGGACAGATCAGTCAGCGCTGGTTATTATATATAATGTACAGATCAGTGACCGGATATTATCAGGACGGATCAGTCAGCGCTGGTTATTATATATAATGTACAGAGATCGGTGACCGGATATTATCAGGACGGATCAGTCAGCGCTGGTTATTATATATAATGTACAGAGATCGGTGACCGGATATTATCAGGACGGATCAGTCAGCGCTGGTTATTATATATAATGTACAGAGATCGGTGACCGGATATTATCAGGACGGATCAGTCAGCGCTGGTTATTATATATAATGTACAGGGATCGGTGACCGGATATTATCAGGACGGATCAGTCAGCGCTGGTTATTATATATAATGTACAGAGATCGGTGACCGGATATTATCAGGACGGATCAGTCAGCGCTGGTTATTATATGTAATGTACAGGGATCAGTGACCGGATATTATCAGGACGGATCAGTCAGCGCTGGTTATTATATATAATGTACAGAGATCAGTGACCGGATATTATCAGGACGGATCAGTCAGCGCTGGTTATTATATATAATGTACAGAGATCAGTGACCGGATATTATCAGGACGGATCAGTCAGCGCTGGTTATTATATATAATGTACAGAGATCAGTGACCTGATATTATCAGGACGGATCAGTCAGCGCTGGTTATTATATATAATGTACAGAGATCAGTGACCGGATATTATCAGGACGGATCAGTCAGCACTGGTTATTATATATAATGTACAGAGATCAGTGACCGGATATTATCAGGATGAATCAGTCAGCGCTGGTTATTATATATAATGTACAGGGATCAGTGACCGGATATTATCAGGACGGATCAGTCAGCGCTGGTTATTATATATAATGTACAGATCAGTGACCGGATATTATCAGGACGGATCAGTCAGCGCTGGTTATTATATATAATGTACAGAGATCAGTGACCGGATATTATCAGGACGGATCAGTCAGCGCTGGTTATTATATATAATGTACAGGGATCACTTACCGGATATTATCAGGATGGATCAGTCAGCGCTGGTTATTATATGTAATGTACAGGGATCAGTGACCGGATATTATCAGGACGGATCAGTCAGCGCTGGTTATTATATGTAATGTACAGGGATCAGTGACCGGATATTATCAGGACGGATCAGTCAGCGCTGGTTATTATATGTAATGTACAGGGATCAGTGACCGGATATTATCAGGACGGATCAGTCAGCGCTGGTTATTATATATAATGTACAGAGATCAGTGACCGGATATTATCAGTACGGATCAGTCAGCGCTGGTTATTATATATAATGTACAGAGATCAGTGACCGGATATTATCAGGACGGATCAGTCAGCGCTGGTTATTATATATAATGTACAGAGATCAGTGACCGGATATTATCAGGACGGATCAGTCAGCGCTGGTTATTATATATAATGTACAGGGATCAGTGACCGGATATTATCAGGACGGATCAGTCAGCGCTGGTTATTATATATAATGTACAGGGATCACTTACCGGATATTATCAGGACGGATCAGTCAGCGCTGGTTATTATATGTAATGTACAGGGATTAGTGACCGGATATTATCAGGACGGATCAGTCAGCGCTGGTTATTATATATAATGTACAGGGATCACTTACCGGATATTATCAGGACGGATCAGTCAGCGCTGGTTATTATATGTAATGTACAGGGATTAGTGACCGGATATTATCAGGGCGGATCAGTCAGCGCTGGTTATTATATGTAATGTACAGGGTTCAGTGACCGGATATTATCAGGACGGATCAGTCAGCGCTGGTTATTATATATAATGTACAGGGATCACTTACCGGATATTATCAGGACGGATCAGTCAGCGCTGGTTATTATATGTAATGTACAGGGATTAGTGACCGGATATTATCAGGACGGATCAGTCAGCACTGGTTATTATATATAATGTACAGAGATCAGTGACCGGATATTATCAGGACGGATCAGTCAGCGCTGGTTATTATATGTAATGTACAGGGATTAGTGACCGGATATTATCAGGACGGATCAGTCAGCGCTGGTTATTATATGTAATGTACAGGGATCGGTGACCGGATATTATCAGGACGGATCAGTCAGCGCTGGTTATTATATATAATGTACAGATCTGTGACCGGATATTATCAGGACGGATCAGTCATCGCTGGTTATTATATGTAATGTACAGAGATCAGTGACCGGATATTATCAGGACGGATCAGTCAGCACTGGTTATTATATATAATGTACCGGGATCAGTGACCGGATATTATCAGGACGGATCAGTCAGCGCTGGTTATTATATATAATGTACAGAGATCAGTGACTGGATATTATCAGGACGGATCAGTCAGCACTGGTTATTATATATAATGTACAGAGATCAATGACCGGATATTATCAGGACGGATCAGTCAGCGCTGGTTATTATATGTAATGTACAGGGATTAGTGACCGGATATTATCAGGGCGGATCAGTCAGCGCTGGTTATTATATATAATGTACAGAGATCAGTGACCGGATATTATCAGGACGGATCAGTCAGCGCTGGTTATTATATGTAATGTGCAGGGATTAGTGACCGGATATTATCAGGGCGGATCAGTCAGCGCTGGTTATTATATGTAATGTACAGGGATCAGTGACCGGATATTATCAGGGCGGATCAGTCAGCGCTGGTTATTATATGTAATGTACAGGGATCAGTGACCGGATATTATCAGGACGGATCAGTCAGCGCTGGTTATTATATGTAATGTACAGGGATTAGTGACCGGATATTATCAGGGCGGATCAGTCAGCGCTGGTTATTATATGTAATGTACAGGGATCAGTGACCGGATATTATCAGGACGGATCAGTCAGCGCTGGTTATTATATGTAATGTACAGGGATCAGTGACCGGATATTATCAGGACGGATCAGTCAGCGCTGGTTATTATATATAATGTACAGGGATCAGTGACCGGATATTATCAGGACGGATCAGTCAGCGCTGGTTATTATATATAATGTACAGAGATCAGTGACCGGATATTATCAGGACGGATCAGTCAGCGCTGGTTATTATATGTAATGTACAGGGATCAGTGACCGGATATTATCAGGACGGATCAGTCAGCGCTGGTTATTATATGTAATGTACAGGGATCAGTGACCGGATATTATCAGGACGGATCAGTCAGCGCTGGTTATTATATGTAATGTACAGAGATCAGTGACCGGATATTATCAGGACGGATCAGTCAGCGCTGGTTATTATATGTAATGTACAGAGATCAGTGACCGGATATTATCAGGACGGATCAGTCAGCGCTGGTTATTATATATAATGTACAGGGATCAGTGACCGGATATTATCAGGACGGATCAGTCAGCGCTGGATATTATATATAATGTACAGAGATCAGTGACCCGATATTATCAGGACAGATCAGTCAGCGCTGGTTATTATATGTAATGTACAGAGATCAGTGACCGGATATTATCAGGACGGATCAGTCAGCGCTGGTTATTATATATAATGTACAGGGATCAGTGACCGGATATTATCAGGACGGATCAGTCAGCGCTGGTTATTATATGTAATGTACAGAGATCAGTGACCGGATATTATCAGGACGGATCAGTCAGCGCTGGTTATTATATATAATGTACAGGGATCAGTGACCGGATATTATCAGGACAGATCAGTCAGCGCTGGTTATTATATGTAATGTACAGGGATCAGTGACCGGATATTATCAGGACGGATCAGTCAGCGCTGGTTATTATATATAATGTACAGAAATCAGTGACCGGATATTATCAGGACGGATCAGTCATAATGTACAAAAATCAGTGACCGGATATTATCAGGACGGATCAGTCAGCGCTGGATATTATATATAATGTACAGATCAGTGACCGGATATTATCAGGACGGATCAGTCAGCGCTGGTTATTATATATAATGTACAGAAATCAGTGACCGGATATTATCAGGACGGATCAGTCAGCGCTGGTTATTATATATAATGTACAGGGATCAGTGACCGGATATTATCAGGATGGATCAGTCAGCGCTGGATATTATATATAATGTACAGATCAGTGACCGGATATTATCAGGACGGATCAGTCAGCGCAGGTTATTATATATAATGTACAGGGATCAGTGACCTGATATTATCAGGACGGATCAGTCAGTGCTGGTTATTATATATAATGAACAGGGATCAGTGACCGGATATTATCAGGACGGATCAGTCAGCGCTGGTTATTATATTTAATGTACAGAAATCAGTGACCGGATATTATCAGGACGGATCATTCAGCGCTGGTTATTATATATAATGTACAGAGATCAGTGACCGGATATTATCAGGACGGATCAGTCAGCGCTGGTTATTATATGTAATGTACAGAGATCAGTGACCGGATATTATCAGGACGGATCAGTCAGCGCTGGTTATTATATGTATTGTACATGGATCAGTGACCGGATATTATCAGGACGGATCACTCAGCGCTGGTTATTATATATAATGTACAGGGATCAGTGACCGGATATTATCAGGACGGATCAGTCAGCGCTGGTTATTATATATAATGTACAGGGATCAGTGACCGGATATTATCAGGACGGATCAGTCAGTGCTGGTTATTATATATAATGTACAGAGATCAGTGACCGGATATTATCAGGACGGATCAGTCAGCGCTGGTTATTATATGTAATGTACAGGGATCAGTGACCGGATATTATCAGGACGGATCAGTCGGCGCTGGTTATTATATATAATGTACAGGGATCAGTGACCGGATATTATCAGGACGGATCAGTCAGCGCTGGTTATTATATATAATGTACAGGGATCAGTGACCGGATATTATCAGGACGGATCAGTCAGTGCTGGTTATTATATATAATGTACAGGGATCAGTGACCGGATATTATCAGGACGGATCAGTCAGCGCTGGTTATTATATATAATGTACAGAGATCAGTGACCGGATATTATCAGGACGGATCAGTCAGCGCTGGTTATTATATATAATGTACAGGGATCAGTGACCGGATATTATCAGGACGGATCAGTCGGCGCTGGTTATTATATATAATGTACAGGGATCAGTGACCGGATATTATCAGGACGGATCAGTCGGCGCTGGTTATTATATATAATGTACAGGGATCAGTGACCGGATATTATCAGGACGGATCAGTCAGCGCTGGTTATTATATATAATGTACAGGGATCAGTGACCGGATATTATCAGGACGGATCAGTCAGCGCTGGTTATTATATATAATGTACAGGGATCAGTGACCGGATATTATCAGGACGGATCAGTCAGCGCTGGTTATTATATATAATGTACAGGGATCAGTGACCGGATATTATCAGGACGGATCAGTCAGCGCTGGTTATTATATGTAATGTACAGGGATCAGTGACCGGATATTATCAGGACGGATCAGTCGGCGCTGGTTATTATATATAATGTACAGGGATCAGTGACCGGATATTATCAGGACGGATCAGTCAGCGCTGGTTATTATATATAATGTACAGGGATCAGTGACCGGATATTATCAGGACGGATCAGTCAGCGCTGGTTATTATATGTAATGTACAGGGATCAGTGACCGGATATTATCAGGACGGATCAGTCAGCGCTGGTTATTATATGTAATGTACAGGGATCAGTGACCGGATATTATCAGGACTGATCAGTCAGCGCTGGTCATTATATATAATGTACAGGGATCAGTGACCGGATATTATCAGGACGGATCAGTCAGCGCTGGTTATTATATGTAATGTACAGGGATCAGTGACCGGATATTATCAGGACGGATCAGTCAGCGCTGGTTATTATATGTAATGTACAGGGATCAGTGACCGGATATTATCAGGACGGATCAGTCAGCGCTGGTTATTATATATAATGTACAGAGATCAGTGACCGGATATTATCAGGACGGATCAGTCAGCGCTGGTTATTATATGTAATGTACAGGAATCAGTGACCGGATATTATCAGGACGGATCAGTCAGCGCTGGTTATTATATATAATGTACAGAGATCAGTCACCGGATATTATCAGGACGGATCAGTCAGTGCTGGTTATTATATGTAATGTACAGGAATCAGTGACCGGATATTATCAGGACGGATCAGTCAGCGCTGGTTATTATATATAATGTACAGAGATCAGTGACCGGATATTATCAGGACGGATCCGTCAGTGCTGGTTATTATATATAATGTACAGAGATCAGTCACCGGATATTATCAGGACGGATCAGTCAGTGCTGGTTATTATATATAATGTACAGAGATCAGTCACCGGATATTATCAGGACGGATCAGTCAGTGCTGGTTATTATATGTAATGTACAGGAATCAGTGACCGGATATTATCAGGACGGATCAGTCAGCGCTGGTTATTATATATAATGTACAGAGATCAGTGACCGGATATTATCAGGACGGATCAGTCAGCGCTGGTTATTATATGTAATGTACAGAGATCAGTGACCGGATATTATCAGGACGGATCAGTCAGCGCTGGTTATTATATATAATGTACAGGGATCAGTGACCGGATATTATCAGGACGGATCAGTCAGTGCTGGTTATTATATATAATGTACAGAGATCAGTGACCGGATATTATCAGGACGGATCAGTCAGTGCTGGTTATTATATGTAATGTACAGGGATCAGTGACCGGATATTATCAGGACGGATCAGTCAGTGCTGGTTATTATATGTAATGTACAGGGATCAGTGACCGGATATTATCAGGACGGATCAGTCAGCGCTGGTTATTATATATAATGTACAGAGATCAGTGACCGGATATTATCAGGACGGATCAGTCAGCGCTGGTTATTATATATAATGTACAGATAAGTGACCGGATATTATCAGGACGGATCAGTCAGCGCTGGTTATTATATATAATGTACAGGGATCAGTGACCGGATATTATCAGGACGGATCAGTCAGCGCTGGTTATTATATGTAATGTACAGGAATCAGTGACCGGATATTATCAGGACGGATCAGTCAGTGCTGGTTATTATATATAATGTACAGGGATCAGTGACCGGATATTATCAGGACAGATCAGTCAGCGCTGGTTATTATATATAATGTACAGAAATCAGTGACCGGATATTATCAGGACGGATCAGTCAGCGCTGGTTATTATATATAATGTACAGGGATCAGTGACCGGATATTATCAGGACAGATCAGTCAGCGCTGGTTATTATATATAATGTACAGGGATCAGTGACCGGATATTATCAGGACAGATCAGTCAGCGCTGGTTATTATATATAATGTACAGGGATCAGTGACCGGATATTATCAGGACGGATCAGTCAGCGCTGGTTATTATATGTAATGTACAGGAATCAGTGACCGGATATTATCAGGACGGATCAGTCAGCGCTGGTTATTATATATAATGTACAGAGATCAGTCACCGGATATTATCAGAATGGATCAGTCAGCGCTGGTTATTATATGTAATGTACAGGGATCAGTGACCGGATATTATCAGGACGGATCAGTCAGCGCTGGTTATTATATATAATGTACAGGGATCAGTGACCGGATATTATCAGGACAGATCAGTCAGCGCTGGTTATTATATATAATGTACAGGGATCAGTGACCGGATATTATCAGAATGGATCAGTCAGCGCTGGTTATTATATATAATGTACAGGGATCAGTGACCGGATATTATCAGGACGGATCAGTCAGCGCTGGTTATTATATATAATGTACAGAGATCAGTCACCGGATATTATCAGAATGGATCAGTCAGCGCTGGTTATTATATATAATGTACAGGGATCAGTGACCGGATATTATCAGGACAGATCAGTCAGCGCTGGTTATTATATATAATGTACAGGGATCAGTGACCGGATATTATCAGGACGGATCAGTCAGTGCTGGTTATTATATGTAATGTACAGGAATCAGTGACCGGATATTATCAGGACGGATCAGTCAGCGCTGGTTATTATATATAATGTACAGAGATCAGTGACCGGATATTATCAGGACGGATCCGTCAGTGCTGGTTATTATATATAATGTACAGAGATCAGTCACCGGATATTATCAGGACGGATCAGTCAGTGCTGGTTATTATATATAATGTACAGAGATCAGTCACCGGATATTATCAGGACGGATCAGTCAGTGCTGGTTATTATATGTAATGTACAGGAATCAGTGACCGGATATTATCAGGACGGATCAGTCAGCGCTGGTTATTATATATAATGTACAGAGATCAGTGACCGGATATTATCAGGACGGATCAGTCAGCGCTGGTTATTATATGTAATGTACAGAGATCAGTGACCGGATATTATCAGGACGGATCAGTCAGCGCTGGTTATTATATATAATGTACAGGGATCAGTGACCGGATATTATCAGGACGGATCAGTCAGTGCTGGTTATTATATATAATGTACAGAGATCAGTGACCGGATATTATCAGGACGGATCAGTCAGTGCTGGTTATTATATGTAATGTACAGGGATCAGTGACCGGATATTATCAGGACGGATCAGTCAGTGCTGGTTATTATATGTAATGTACAGGGATCAGTGACCGGATATTATCAGGACGGATCAGTCAGCGCTGGTTATTATATATAATGTACAGAGATCAGTGACCGGATATTATCAGGACGGATCAGTCAGCGCTGGTTATTATATATAATGTACAGATAAGTGACCGGATATTATCAGGACGGATCAGTCAGCGCTGGTTATTATATATAATGTACAGGGATCAGTGACCGGATATTATCAGGACGGATCAGTCAGCGCTGGTTATTATATGTAATGTACAGGAATCAGTGACCGGATATTATCAGGACGGATCAGTCAGTGCTGGTTATTATATATAATGTACAGGGATCAGTGACCGGATATTATCAGGACAGATCAGTCAGCGCTGGTTATTATATATAATGTACAGAAATCAGTGACCGGATATTATCAGGACGGATCAGTCAGCGCTGGTTATTATATATAATGTACAGAGATCAGTGACCGGATATTATCAGGACGGATCAGTCAGCGCTGGTTATTATATGTAATGTACAGAAATCAGTGACCGGATATTATCAGGACGGATCAGTCAGCGCTGGTTATTATATATAATGTACAGAGATCAGTGACCGGATATTATCAGGACGGATCAGTCAGCGCTGGTTATTATATTTAATGTACAGAAATCAGTGACCGGATATTATCAGGACGGATCAGTCAGCGCTGGATATTATATATAATGTACAGAGATCAGTGACCGGATATTATCAGGACGGATCAGTCAGCGCTGGTTATTATATTTAATGTACAGAAATCAGTGACCGGATATTATCAGGACGGATCAGTCAGTGCTGGTTATTATATATAATGTACAGGGATCAGTGACCGGATATTATCAGGGCGGATCAGTCAGCGCTGGTTATTATATGTAATGTACAGGGATCAGTGACCGGATATTATCAGGACGGATCAGTCAGCGCTGGTTATTATATGTAATGTACAGGGATTAGTGACCGGATATTATCAGGGCGGATCAGTCAGCGCTGGTTATTATATATAATGTACAGGGATCAGTGACCGGATATTATCAGAATGGATCAGTCAGCGCTGGTTATTATATGTAATGTACAGGGATCAGTGACCGGATATTATCAGGACGGATCAGTCAGCGCTGGTTATTATATATAATGTACAGGGATCAGTGACCGGATATTATCAGGACGGATCAGTCAGCGCTGGTTATTATATATAATGTACAGAGATCAGTGACCGGATATTATCAGGACGGATCAGTCAGCGCTGGTTATTATATGTAATGTACAGAAATCAGTGACCGGATATTATCAGGACGGATCAGTCAGCGCTGGATATTATATATAATGTACAGAGATCAGTGACCGGATATTATCAGGACAGATCAGTCAGCGCTGGTTACTATATATAATGTACAGAGATCAGTGACCGGATATTATCAGGACGGATCAGTCAGCGCTGGTTATTATATTTAATGTACAGAAATCAGTGACCGGATATTATCAGGACGGATCAGTCAGTGCTGGTTATTATATATAATGTACAGGGATCAGTGACCGGATATTATCAGGGCGGATCAGTCAGCGCTGGTTATTATATGTAATGTACAGGGATCAGTGACCGGATATTATCAGGACGGATCAGTCAGCGCTGGTTATTATATGTAATGTACAGGGATCAGTGACCGGATATTATCAGGACGGATCAGTCAGCGCTGGTTATTATATGTAATGTACAGGGATTAGTGACCGGATATTATCAGGGCGGATCAGTCAGCGCTGGTTATTATATGTAATGTACAGGGATCAGTGACCGGATATTATCAGGACGGATCAGTCAGCGCTGGTTATTATATGTAATGTACAGGGATCAGTGACCGGATATTATCAGGACGGATCAGTCAGCGCTGGTTATTATATATAATGTACAGGGATCAGTGACCGGATATTATCAGGACGGATCAGTCAGCGCTGGTTATTATATATAATGTACAGAGATCAGTGACCGGATATTATCAGGACGGATCAGTCAGCGCTGGTTATTATATGTAATGTACAGGGATCAGTGACCGGATATTATCAGGACGGATCAGTCAGCGCTGGTTATTATATGTAATGTACAGGGATCAGTGACCGGATATTATCAGGACGGATCAGTCAGCGCTGGTTATTATATGTAATGTACAGAGATCAGTGACCGGATATTATCAGGACGGATCAGTCAGCGCTGGTTATTATATGTAATGTACAGAGATCAGTGACCGGATATTATCAGGACGGATCAGTCAGTGCTGGTTATTATATATAATGTACAGGGATCAGTGACCGGATATTATCAGGACGGATCAGTCAGCGCTGGATATTATATATAATGTACAGAGATCAGTGACCCGATATTATCAGGACAGATCAGTCAGCGCTGGTTATTATATGTAATGTACAGGGATCGGTGACCGGATATTATCAGGACGGATCAGTCGGCGCTGGTTATTATATGTAATGTACAGGGATCAGTGACCGGATATTATCAGGACGGATCAGTCAGCGCTGGTTATTATATGTAATGTACAGAGATCAGTGACCGGATATTATCAGGACGGATCAGTCAGCGCTGGTTATTATATATAATGTACAGGGATCAGTGACCGGATATTATCAGGACAGATCAGTCAGCGCTGGTTATTATATGTAATGTACAGGGATCAGTGACCGGATATTATCAGGACGGATCAGTCAGCGCTGGTTATTATATATAATGTACAGAAATCAGTGACCGGATATTATCAGGACGGATCAGTCATAATGTACAAAAATCAGTGACCGGATATTATCAGGACGGATCAGTCAGCGCTGGATATTATATATAATGTACAGATCAGTGACCGGATATTATCAGGACGGATCAGTCAGCGCTGGTTATTATATATAATGTACAGAAATCAGTGACCGGATATTATCAGGACGGATCAGTCAGCGCTGGTTATTATATATAATGTACAGGGATCAGTGACCGGATATTATCAGGATGGATCAGTCAGCGCTGGATATTATATATAATGTACAGATCAGTGACCGGATATTATCAGGACGGATCAGTCAGCGCAGGTTATTATATGTAATGTACAGGGATCAGTGACCGGATATTATCAGGACGGATCAGTCAGTGCTGGTTATTATATATAATGAACAGGGATCAGTGACCGGATATTATCAGGACGGATCAGTCAGCGCTGGTTATTATATTTAATGTACAGAAATCAGTGACCGGATATTATCAGGACGGATCATTCAGCGCTGGTTATTATATATAATGTACAGAGATCAGTGACCGGATATTATCAGGACGGATCAGTCAGCGCTGGTTATTATATGTAATGTACAGAGATCAGTGACCGGATATTATCAGGACGGATCAGTCAGCGCTGGTTATTATATGTATTGTACATGGATCAGTGACCGGATATTATCAGGACGGATCAGTCAGCGCTGGTTATTATATATAATGTACAGGGATCAGTGACCGGATATTATCAGGACGGATCAGTCAGCGCTGGTTATTATATATAATGTACAGGGATCAGTGACCGGATGTTATCAGGACGGATCAGTCAGTGCTGGTTATTATATATAATGTACAGAGATCAGTGACCGGATATTATCAGGACGGATCAGTCAGCGCTGGTTATTATATGTAATGTACAGGGATCAGTGACCGGATATTATCAGGACGGATCAGTCGGCGCTGGTTATTATATATAATGTACAGGGATCAGTGACCGGATATTATCAGGACGGATCAGTCAGCGCTGGTTATTATATATAATGTACAGGGATCAGTGACCGGATATTATCAGGACGGATCAGTCAGGGCTGGTTATTATATATAATGTACAGGGATCAGTGACCGGATATTATCAGGACGGATCAGTCGGCGCTGGTTATTATATATAATGTACAGGGATCAGTGACCGGATATTATCAGGACGGATCAGTCAGCGCTGGTTATTATATATAATGTACAGGGATCAGTGACCGGATATTATCAGGACGGATCAGTCAGCGCTGGTTATTATATATAATGTACAGGGATCAGTGACCGGATATTATCAGGACGGATCAGTCAGCGCTGGTTATTATATATAATGTACAGGAATCAGTGACCGGATATTATCAGGACGGATCAGTCAGCGCTGGTTATTATATGTAATGTACAGGGATCAGTGACCGGATATTATCAGGACGGATCAGTCGGCGCTGGTTATTATATATAATGTACAGGGATCAGTGACCGGATATTATCAGGACGGATCAGTCAGCGCTGGTTATTATATATAATGTACAGGGATCAGTGACCGGATATTATCAGGACGGATCAGTCAGCGCTGGTTATTATATATAATGTACAGGGATCAGTGACCGGATATTATCAGGACGGATCAGTCAGTGCTGGTTATTATATATAATGTACAGAGATCAGTGACCGGATATTATCAGGACGGATCAGTCAGCGCTGGTTATTATATGTAATGTACAGGGATCAGTGACCGGATATTATCAGGACGGATCAGTCGGCGCTGGTTATTATATATAATGTACAGGGATCAGTGACCGGATATTATCAGGACGGATCAGTCAGCGCTGGTTATTATATGTATTGTACATGGATCAGTGACCGGATATTATCAGGACGGATCAGTCAGCGCTGGTTATTATATATAATGTACAGAGATCAGTGACCGGATATTATCAGGACGGATCAGTCAGCGCTGGTTATTATATGTAATGTACAGGGATCAGTGACCGGATATTATCAGGACTGATCAGTCAGCGCTGGTCATTATATATAATGTACAGGGATCAGTGACCGGATATTATCAGGACGGATCAGTCAGCGCTGGTTATTATATGTAATGTACAGGGATCAGTGACCGGATATTATCAGGACGGATCAGTCAGCACTGGTTATTATATATAATGTACAGAGATCAGTGACCGGATATTATCAGGACAGATCAGTCAGCGCTGGTTACTATATATAATGTACAGAGATCAGTGACCGGATATTATCAGGACGGATCAGTCAGCGCTGGTTATTATATTTAATGTACAGAAATCAGTGACCGGATATTATCAGGACGGATCAGTCAGTGCTGGTTATTATATATAATGTACAGGGATCAGTGAACGGATATTATCAGGACAGATCAGTCAGCGCTGGTTATTATATATAATGTACAGAGATCAGTGACCGGATATTATCAGGACGGATCAGTCAGCGCTGGTTATTATATTTAATGTACAGAAATCAGTGACCGGATATTATCAGGACGGATCAGTCAGCGCTGGATATTATATATAATGTACAGAGATCAGTGACCGGATATTATCAGGACAGATCAGTCAGCGCTGGTTATTATATATAATGTACAGAGATCAGTGACCGGATATTATCAGGACGGATCAGTCAGCGCTGGTTATTATATATAATGTACAGAGATCAGTGACCGGATATTATCAGGACGGATCAGTCAGCGCTGGTTATTATATTTAATGTACAGAAATCAGTGACCGGATATTATCAGGACGGATCAGTCAGCGCTGGATATTATATATAATGTACAGGGATCAGTGACCGGATATTATCAGGACAGATCAGTCAGCGCTGGTTATTATATATAATGTACAGAGATCAGTGACCGGATATTATCAGGACGGATCAGTCAGCGCTGGTTATTATATATAATGTACAGAGATCAGTGACCGGATATTATCAGGACGGATCAGTCAGCGCTGGTTATTATATATAATGTACAGGGATCACTGACCGGATATTATCAGGACGGATCAGTCAGCGCTGGTTATTATATGTAATGTACAGAGATCAGTGACCGGATATTATCAGGACGGATCAGTCAGCGCTGGTTATTATATATAATGTACAGAGATCAGTGACCGGATATTATCAGGACGGATCAGTCAGCGCTGGTTATTATATATAATGTACAGAGATCAGTGACCGGATATTATCAGGACGGATCAGTCAGCGCTGGTTATTATATATAATGTACAGAGATCAGTGACCGGATATTATCAGGACGGATCAGTCAGCGCTGGTTATTATATTTAATGTACAGAAATCAGTGACCGGATATTATCAGGACGGATCAGTCAGCGCTGGATATTATATATAATGTACAGATTAGTGACCGGATATTATCAGGACGGATCAGTCAGCGCAGGTTATTATATATAATGTACAGAAATCAGTGACCGGATATTATCAGGACGGATCAGTCAGCGCTGGTTATTATATTTAATGTACAGAAATCAGTGACCGGATATTATCAGGACGGATCAGTCAGCGCTGGTTATTATATATAATGTACAGAGATCAGTGACCGGATATTATCAGGACGGATCAGTCAGCGCTGGTTATTATATAGAATGTACAGATAAGTGACCGGATATTATCAGGACGGATCAGTCAGTGCTGGTTATTATATGTAATGTACAGGGATCAGTGACCGGATATTATCAGGACGGATCAGTCAGTGCTGGTTATTATATGTAATGTACAGGGATCAGTGACCGGATATTATCAGGACGGATCAGTCAGTGCTGGTTATTATATATAATGTACAGGGATCAGTGACCGGATATTATCAGGACGGATCAGTCAGCGCTGGTTATTATATGTAATGTACAGGGATCAGTGACCGGATATTATCAGGACGGATCAGTCAGTGCTGGTTATTATATGTAATGTACAGGGATCAGTGACCGGATATTATCAGGACGGATCAGTCAGCGCTGGTTATTATATGTAATGTACAGGGATCAGTGACCGGATATTATCAGGACGGATCAGTCAGTGCTGGTTATTATATGTAATGTACAGGGATCAGTGACCGGATATTATCAGGAAGAATCAGTCGGCGCTGGTTATTATATATAATGTACAGGGATCAGTGACCGGATATTATCAGGACGGATCAGTCAGCGCTGGTTATTATATATAATGTACAGGGATCAGTGACCGGATATTATCAGGACGGATCAGTCAGCGCTGGTTATTATATGTAATGTACAGGGATCAGTGACCGGATATTATCAGGACGGATCAGTCAGTGCTGGTTATTATATATAATGTACAGGGATCAGTGACCGGATATTATCAGGACGGATCAGTCAGCGCTGGTTATTATATGTAATGTACAGGGATCAGTGACCGGATATTATCAGGACGGATCAGTCAGTGCTGGTTATTATATATAATGTACAGGAATCAGTGACCGGATATTATCAGGACGGATCAGTCAGCGCTGGTCATTATATATAATGTACAGAGATCAGTGACCGGATATTATCAGAATGGATCAGTCAGCGCTGGTTATTATATGTAATGTACAGGGATCAGTGACCGGATATTATCAGGACGGATCAGTCAGCGCTGGTTATTATATATAATGTACAGAGATCAGTGACCGGATATTATCAGGACGGATCAGTCAGCACTGGTTATTATATATAATGTACAGGGATCAGTGACCGGATATTATCAGGACGGATCAGTCAGCGCTGGTTATTATATATAATGTATAGGGATCAGTGACCGGATATTATCAGGACGGATCAGTCAGCGCTGGTTATTATATATAATGTACAGAGATCAGTGACCGGATATTATCAGGACGGATCAGTCAGCGCTGGTTATTATATATAATGTACAGAGATCAGTGACCGGATATTATCAGGACGGATCAGTCAGCGCTGGTTATTATATATAATGTACAGGGATCAGTGACCGGATATTATCAGGACGGATCAGTCAGTGCTGGTTATTATATATAATGTACAGGGATCAGTGACCGGATATTATCAGGACGGATCAGTCAGCGCTGGTTATTATATATAATGTACAGAGATCAGTGACCGGATATTATCAGGACGGATCAGTCAGCGCTGGTTATTATATATAATGTACAGAGATCAGTGACCTGATATTATCATGACGGATCAGTCAGCGCTGGTTATTATATGTAATGTACAGAGATCAGTGACCGGATATTATCAGGACGGATCCGTCAGTGCTGGTTAGTATATATAATGTACAGATCAGTGACCGGATATTATCTGGACGGATCCGTCAACGCTGGTTATTATATATAATGTACAGAGATCAGTGACCTGATATTATCATGACGGATCAGTCAGCGCTGGTTATTATGTATAATGTACAGATCAGTGACCGGATATTATCAGGACGGATCCGTCAACGCTGGTTATTATATATAATGTACAGAGATCAGTGACCTGATATTATCATGACGGATCAGTCAGCGCTGGTTATTATGTATAATGTACAGATCAGTGACCGGATATTATCAGGACGGATCAGTCAGCGCTGGTTATTATATATAATGTACAGAGATCAGTGACCGGATATTATCAGGACGGATCAGTCAGCGCTGGTTATTATATTTAATGTACAGAAATCAGTGACCGGATATTATCAGGACGGATCAGTCAGCGCTGGATATTATATATAATGTACAGGGATCAGTGACCGGATATTATCAGGACAGATCAGTCAGCGCTGGTTATTATATATAATGTACAGAGATCAGTGACCGGATATTATCAGGACGGATCAGTCAGCGCTGGTTATTATATATAATGTACAGAGATCAGTGACCGGATATTATCAGGACGGATCAGTCAGCGCTGGTTATTATATATAATGTACAGGGATCACTGACCGGATATTATCAGGACGGATCAGTCAGCGCTGGTTATTATATGTAATGTACAGAGATCAGTGACCGGATATTATCAGGACGGATCAGTCAGCGCTGGTTATTATATATAATGTACAGAGATCAGTGACCGGATATTATCAGGACGGATCAGTCAGCGCTGGTTATTATATATAATGTACAGAGATCAGTGACCGGATATTATCAGGACGGATCAGTCAGCGCTGGTTATTATATATAATGTACAGAGATCAGTGACCGGATATTATCAGGACGGATCAGTCAGCGCTGGTTATTATATTTAATGTACAGAAATCAGTGACCGGATATTATCAGGACGGATCAGTCAGCGCTGGATATTATATATAATGTACAGATTAGTGACCGGATATTATCAGGACGGATCAGTCAGCGCAGGTTATTATATATAATGTACAGAAATCAGTGACCGGATATTATCAGGACGGATCAGTCAGCGCTGGTTATTATATTTAATGTACAGAAATCAGTGACCGGATATTATCAGGACGGATCAGTCAGCGCTGGTTATTATATATAATGTACAGAGATCAGTGACCGGATATTATCAGGACGGATCAGTCAGCGCTGGTTATTATATAGAATGTACAGATAAGTGACCGGATATTATCAGGACGGATCAGTCAGTGCTGGTTATTATATGTAATGTACAGGAATCAGTGACCGGATATTATCAGGACGGATCAGTCAGTGCTGGTTATTATATATAATGTACAGGGATCAGTGACCGGATATTATCAGGACGGATCAGTCAGCGCTGGTTATTATATGTAATGTACAGGGATCAGTGACCGGATATTATCAGGACGGATCAGTCAGTGCTGGTTATTATATGTAATGTACAGGGATCAGTGACCGGATATTATCAGGAAGAATCAGTCGGCGCTGGTTATTATATGTAATGTACAGGGATCAGTGACCGGATATTATCAGGACGGATCAGTCAGTGCTGGTTATTATATATAATGTACAGGGATCAGTGACCGGATATTATCAGGACGGATCAGTCAGCGCTGGTTATTATATGTAATGTACAGGGATCAGTGACCGGATATTATCAGGACGGATCAGTCAGTGCTGGTTATTATATATAATGTACAGGAATCAGTGACCGGATATTATCAGGACGGATCAGTCAGCGCTGGTCATTATATATAATGTACAGAGATCAGTGACCGGATATTATCAGAATGGATCAGTCAGCGCTGGTTATTATATGTAATGTACAGGGATCAGTGACCGGATATTATCAGGACGGATCAGTCAGCGCTGGTTATTATATATAATGTACAGAGATCAGTGACCGGATATTATCAGGACGGATCAGTCAGCACTGGTTATTATATATAATGTACAGGGATCAGTGACCGGATATTATCAGGACGGATCAGTCAGCGCTGGTTATTATATATAATGTATAGGGATCAGTGACCGGATATTATCAGGACGGATCAGTCAGCGCTGGTTATTATATATAATGTACAGAGATCAGTGACCGGATATTATCAGGACGGATCAGTCAGCGCTGGTTATTATATATAATGTACAGAGATCAGTGACCGGATATTATCAGGACGGATCAGTCAGCGCTGGTTATTATATATAATGTACAGGGATCAGTGACCGGATATTATCAGGACGGATCAGTCAGTGCTGGTTATTATATATAATGTACAGGGATCAGTGACCGGATATTATCAGGACGGATCAGTCAGCGCTGGTTATTATATATAATGTACAGAGATCAGTGACCGGATATTATCAGGACGGATCAGTCAGCGCTGGTTATTATATATAATGTACAGAGATCAGTGACCTGATATTATCATGACGGATCAGTCAGCGCTGGTTATTATATGTAATGTACAGAGATCAGTGACCGGATATTATCAGGACGGATCCGTCAGTGCTGGTTAGTATATATAATGTACAGATCAGTGACCGGATATTATCTGGACGGATCCGTCAACGCTGGTTATTATATATAATGTACAGAGATCAGTGACCTGATATTATCATGACGGATCAGTCAGCGCTGGTTATTATGTATAATGTACAGATCAGTGACCGGATATTATCAGGACGGATCCGTCAACGCTGGTTATTATATATAATGTACAGAGATCAGTGACCTGATATTATCATGACGGATCAGTCAGCGCTGGTTATTATGTATAATGTACAGATCAGTGACCGGATATTATCAGGACGGATCAGTCAGTGCTGGTTATTATATATAATGTACAGGGATCAGTGACCGGATATTATCAGGACGGATCAGTCAGCGCTGGTTATTATGTATAATGTACAGATCAGTGACCGGATATTATCAGGACGGATCAGTCAGTGCTGGTTAGTATATATAATGTACAGGGATCAGTGACCGGATATTATCAGGACGGATCAGTCAGTGCTGGTTATTTTGTATAATGTACAGATCAGTGACCGGATATTATCAGTACGGATCAGTCAGCGCTGGTTATTATATATAATGTACAGAGATCAGTGACCGGATATTATCAGGACGGATCAGTCAGCGCTGGTTATTATATGTAATGTACAGAGATCAGTGACCGGATATTATCAGGACGGATCAGTCAGCGCTGGTTATTATATGTAATGTACAGGGATCAGTGACCTGATATTATCAGGACGGATCAGTCAGCGCTGGTTATTATATATAATGAACAGATCAGTGACCGGATATTATCAGGACGGATCAGTCAGTGCTGGTTATTATATATAATGTACAGATCAGTGACCGGATATTATCAGGACGGATCCGTCAACGCTGGTTATTATATGTAATGTACAGGGATCAGTGACCTGATATTATCAGGACGGATCAGTCAGCGCTGGTTATTATATATAATGTACAGAAATCAGTGACCGGATATTATCAGGACGGATCAGTCAGCGCTGGTTATTATATATAATGTACAGAGATCAGTGACCGGATATTATCAGGACGGATCAGTCAGCGCTGGTTATTATATATAATGTACAGGGATCAGTGACCGGATATTATCAGGACAGATCAGTCAGCACTGGTTATTATATATAATGTACAGGGATCAGTGACCGGATATTATCAGGACGGATCAGTCAGCGCTGGTTATTATATGTAATGTACAGAGATCAGTGACCGGATATTATCAGGACGGATCAGTCAGTGCTGGTTATTATATATAATGTACAGGGATCAGTGACCGGATATTATCAGGACGGATCAGTCAGTGCTGGTTATTATATATAATGTACAGGGATCAGTGACCGGATATTATCAGGACGGATCAGTCAGTGCTGGTTATTATGTATAATGTACAGAGATCAGTGACCGGATATTATCAGGACAGATCAGTCAGCACTGGTTATTATATATAATGTACAGGGATCAGTGACCGGATATTATCAGGACGGATCAGTCAGCGCTGGTTATTATATGTAATGTACAGGGATCAGTGACCGGATATTATCAGGACGGATCAGTCAGTGCTGGTTATTATATATAATGTACAGGGATCAGTGACCGGATATTATCAGGACGGATCAGTCAGCGCTGGTTATTATATGTAATGTACAGAGATCAGTGACCGGATATTATCAGGACGGATCAGTCAGCGCTGGTCATTATATATAATGTACAGAGATCAGTGACCGGATATTATCAGAATGGATCAGTCAGCGCTGGTTATTATATATAATGTACAGGGATCGGTGACCGGATATTATCAGGACGGATCAGTCAGCGCTGGTTATTATATGTAATGTACAGGGATCAGTGACCGGATATTATCAGGACGGATCAGTCAGTGCTGGTTATTATATATAATGTACAGGGATCGGTGACCGGATATTATCAGGACGGATCAGTCAGCGCTGGTTATTATATGTAATGTACAGGGATCAGTGACCGGATATTATCAGGACGGATCAGTCAGTGCTGGTTATTATATATAATGTACAGAGATCAGTGACCGGATATTATCAGGACAGATCAGTCAGCACTGGTTATTATATATAATGTACAGGGATCAGTGACCGGATATTATCAGGATGGATCAGTCAGCTCTGGTTATTATATGTAATGTACAGAGATCAGTGACCGGATATTATCAGGACAGATCAGTCAGCACTGGTTATTATATATAATGTACAGGGATCAGTGACCGTATATTATCAGGACGGATCAGTCAGCGCTGGTTATTATATGTAATGTACAGGGATCAGTGACCGGATATTATCAGGACGGATCAGTGAGTGCTGGTTATTATATATAATGTACAGAGATCAGTGACCGGATATTATCAGGACGGATCAGTCAGCGCTGGTTATTATATATAATGTACAGAGATCAGTGACCGGATATTATCAGGACGGATCAGTCAGCGCTGGTTATTATATGTAATGTACAGGGATCAGTGACCGGATATTATCAGGACGGATCAGTCAGCGCTGGTTATTATATATAATGTACAGAGATCAGTGACCGGATATTATCAGGACGGATCAGTCAGCGCTGGTTATTATATATAATGTACAGAGATCAGTGACCGGATATTATCAGGACGGATCAGTCAGCGCTGGTTATTATATATAATGTACAGGGATCAGTGACCGGATATTATCAGGACGGATCAGTCAGCGCTGGTTATTATATATAATGTACAGATCAGTGACCGGATATTATCAGGACGGATCAGTCAGCGCTGGTTATTATATATAATGTACAGAGATCAGTGACCGGATATTATCAGGACGGATCAGTCAGCGCTGGTTATTATATATAATGTACAGGGATCACTTACCGGATATTATCAGGATGGATCAGTCAGCGCTGGTTATTATATGTAATGTACAGGGATCAGTGACCGGATATTATCAGGACGGATCAGTCAGCGCTGGTTATTATATATAATGTACAGAGATCAGTGACCGGATATTATCAGGACGGATCAGTCAGCGCTGGTTATTATATATAATGTACAGAGATCAGTGACCGGATATTATCAGGACGGATCAGTCAGCGCTGGTTATTATATATAATGTACAGATCAGTGACCGGATATTATCAGGACGGATCAGTCAGCGCTGGTTATTATATATAATGTACAGCGATCAGTGACCGGATATTATCAGGACGGATCAGTCAGCGCTGGTTATTATATATAATGTATAGGGATCAGTGACCGGATATTATCAGGACGGATCAGTCAGCGCTGGTTATTATATATAATGTACAGAGATCAGTGACAGGATATTATCAGGACGGATCAGTCAGCGCTGGTTATTATATATAATGTACAGGGATCACTTACCGGATATTATCAGGACGGATCAGTCAGCGCTGGTTATTATATATAATGTACAGAGATCAGTGACAGGATATTATCAGGACGGATCAGTCAGCGCTGGTTATTATATATAATGTACAGGGATCACTTACCGGATATTATCAGGATGGATCAGTCAGCGCTGGTTATTATTTATAATGTACAGAGATCAGTGACCGGATATTATCAGGACGGATCAGTCAGCGCTGGTTATTATATGTAATGTACAGGGATCAGTGACCGGATATTATCAGGACGGATCAGTCGGCGCTGGTTATTATATGTAATGTACAGGGATTAGTGACCGGATATTATCAGGACGGATCAGTCAGCGCTGGTTATTATATGTAATGTACAGAGATCAGTGACCGGATATTATCAGGACGGATCAGTCAGCGCTGGTTATTATATGTAATGTACAGAGATCAGTGACCGGATATTATCAGGACGGATCAGGCACCGCTGGTTATTATATATAATGTACAGGGATCAGTGACCGGATATTATCAGGACGGATCAGTCGGCGCTGGTTATTATATGTAATGTACAGGGATTAGTGACCGGATATTATCAGGGCGGATCAGTCAGCGCTGGTTATTATATGTAATGTACAGGGATCAGTGACCGGATATTATCAGGACGGATCAGTCAGCGCTGGTTATTATATGTAATGTACAGGGATTAGTGACCGGATATTATCAGGGCGGATCAGTCAGCGCTGGTTATTATATGTAATGTACAGGGATCAGTGACCGGATATTATCAGGACGGATCAGTCAGCGCTGGTTATTATATGTAATGTACAGGGATCAGTGACCGGATATTATCAGGACGGATCAGTCGGCGCTGGTTATTATATGTAATGTACAGGGATTAGTGACCGGATATTATCAGGACGGATCAGTCGGCGCTGGTTATTATATGTAATGTACAGGGATTAGTGACCGGATATTATCAGGACGGATCAGTCAGCGCTGGTTATTATATATAATGTACAGGGATCAGTGACCGGATATTATCAGGACGGATCAGTCAGCGCTGGTTATTATATATAATGTACAGGGATCAGTGACCGGATATTATCAGGACGGATCAGTCGGCGCTGGTTATTATATGTAATGTACAGGGATTAGTGACCGGATATTATCAGGACGGATCAGTCAGCGCTGGTTATTTTATGTAATGTACAGAGATCAGTGACCGGATATTATCAGGACGGATCAGTCAGCGCTGGTTATTATATGTAATGTACAGAGATCAGTGACCGGATATTATCAGGACGGATCAGGCACCGCTGGTTATTATATATAATGTACAGGGATCAGTGACCGGATATTATCAGGACGGATCAGTCGGCGCTGGTTATTATATGTAATGTACAGGGATTAGTGACCGGATATTATCAGGGCGGATCAGTCAGCGCTGGTTATTATATGTAATGTACAGGGATCAGTGACCGGATATTATCAGGACGGATCAGTCAGCGCTGGTTATTATATGTAATGTACAGGGATTAGTGACCGGATATTATCAGGGCGGATCAGTCAGCGCTGGTTATTATATGTAATGTACAGGGATCAGTGACCGGATATTATCAGGACGGATCAGTCAGCGCTGGTTATTATATGTAATGTACAGGGATCAGTGACCGGATATTATCAGGACGGATCAGTCGGCGCTGGTTATTATATGTAATGTACAGGGATCAGTGACCGGATATTATCAGGACGGATCAGTCAGCACTGGTTATTATATATAATGTACAGGGATCAGTGACCGGATATTATCAGGACGGATCAGTCGGCGCTGGTTATTATATGTAATGTACAGGGATTAGTGACCGGATATTATCAGGGCGGATCAGTCAGCGCTGGTTATTATATGTAATGTACAGGGATCAGTGACCGGATATTATCAGGACGGATCAGTCAGCGCTGGTTATTATATGTAATGTACAGGGATCAGTGACCGGATATTATCAGGACGGATCAGGCACCGCTGGTTATTATATATAATGTACAGGGATCGGTGACCGGATATTATCAGGACGGATCAGTCAGCGCTGGTTATTATATGTAATGTACAGGGATCAGTGACCGGATATTATCAGGACGGATCAGGCACCGCTGGTTATTATATATAATGTACAGAGATCAGTGACCGGATATTATCAGGACGGATCAGTCATCGCTGGTTATTATATGTAATGTACAGAGATCAGTGACCGGATATTATCAGTACGGATCAGTCAGCACTGGTTATTATATGTAATGTACAGGGATTAGTGACCGGATATTATCAGGGCGGATCAGTCAGCGCTGGTTATTATATGTAATGTACAGGGATCAGTGACCGGATATTATCAGGACGGATCAGTCAGCGCTGGTTATTATATGTAATGTACAGGGATCAGTGACCGGATATTATCAGGACGGATCAGGCACCGCTGGTTATTATATATAATGTACAGGGATCGGTGACCGGATATTATCAGGACGGATCAGTCAGCGCTGGTTATTATATGTAATGTACAGGGATCAGTGACCGGATATTATCAGGACGGATCAGTCAGTGCTGGTTATTATATATAATGTACAGAGATCAGTGACCGGATATTATCAGGACGGATCAGTCAGCGCTGGTTATTATATGTAATGTACAGGGATCAGTGACCGGATATTATCAGGACGGATCAGTCAGCGCTGGTTATTATATACAATGTACAGGGATCAGTGACCTGATATTATCAGGACGGATCAGTCAGCTCTGGTTATTATATGTAATGTACAGAGATCAGTGACCGGATATTATCAGGACAGATCAGTCAGCACTGGTTATTATATATAATGTACAGGGATCAGTGACCGGATATTATCAGGACGGATCAGTCAGCACTGGTTATTATATGTAATGTACAGGGATCAGTGACCGGATATTATCAGGACGGATCAGTCAGCTCTGGTTATTATATGTAATGTACAGAGATCAGTGACCGGATATTATCAGGACAGATCAGTCAGCACTGGTTATTATATATAATGTACAGGGATCAGTGACCGGATATTATCAGGACGGATCAGTCAGCGCTGGTTATTATATGTAATGTACAGGGATCAGTGACCGGATATTATCAGGACGGATCAGTGAGTGCTGGTTATTATATATAA
Organism: Dendrobates tinctorius; assembly: GCF_039654945.1. Lineage (NCBI taxonomy): Eukaryota > Metazoa > Chordata > Amphibia > Anura > Dendrobatidae > Dendrobates > Dendrobates tinctorius. Next base: position 4,723,949 of record NW_027361819.1, read on the forward strand.
TGTACAGAGATCAGTGACCGGATATTATCAGGACGGATCAGTCAGCGCTGGTTATTATATGTAATGTACAGGGATCAGTGACCGGATATTATCAGGACGGATCAGTCAGCGCTGGTTATTATATATAATGTACAGAGATCAGTGACCGGATATTATCAGGACGGATCAGTCAGCGCTGGTTATTATATATAATGTACAGAGATCAGTGACCGGATATTATCAGGACGGATCAGTCAGCACTGGTTATTATATATAATGTACAGAGATCAGTGACCGGATATTATCAGGACGAATCAGTCAGCGCTGGTTATTATATATAATGTACAGGGATCAGTGACCGGATATTATCAGGACGGATCAGTCAGCGCTGGTTATTATATATAATGTACAGGGATCAGTGACCGGATATTATCAGGACGGATCAGTCAGCGCTGGTTATTATATATAATGTACAGAGATCAGTGACCGGATATTATCAGGACGGATCAGTCAGCGCTGGTTATTATATATAATGTACAGGGATCACTTACCGGATATTATCAGGATGGATCAGTCAGCGCTGGTTATTGTATGTAATGTACAGGGATCAGTGACCGGATATTATCAGGACGGATCAGTCAGCGCTGGTTATTATATATAATGTACAGAGATCAGTGACCGGATATTATCAGGACGGATCAGTCAGCGCTGGTTATTATATATAATGTACAGAGATCAGTGACCGGATATTATCAGGACGGATCAGTCAGCGCTGGTTATTATATATAATGTACAGGGATCAGTGACCGGATATTATCAGGACGGATCAGTCAGCGCTGGTTATTATATATAATGTACAGAGATCAGTGACAGGATATTATCAGGACGGATCAGTCAGCGCTGGTTATTATATATAATGTACAGGGATCACTTACCGGATATTGTCAGGATGGATCAGTCAGCGCTGGTTATTATTTATAATGTACAGAGATCAGTGACCGGATATTATCAGGACGGATCAGTCAGCGCTGGTTATTATATGTAATGTACAGGGATCAGTGACCGGATATTATCAGGACGGATCAGTCAGCGCTGGTTATTATATGTAATGTACAGGGATCAGTGACCGGATATTATCAGGACGGATCAGTCAGCGCTGGTTATTATATGTAATGTACAGGGATTAGTGACCGGATATTATCAGGACGGATCAGTCAGCGCTGGTTATTATATGTAATGTACAGGGATCGGTGACCGGATATTATCAGGACGGATCAGTCAGCGCTGGTTATTATATGTAATGTACAGGGATCGGTGACCGGATATTATCAGGACGGATCAGTCAGCGCTGGTTATTATATGTAATGTACAGAGATCAGTGACCGGATATTATCAGGACGGATCAGTCAGTGCTGGTTATTATATATAATGTACAGGGATCAGTGACCGGATATTATCAGGACGGATCAGTCAGCGCTGGTTATTATATGTATTGTACATGGATCAGTGACCGGATATTATCAGGACGGATCAGTCAGTGCTGGTTATTATATATAATGTACAGAGATCAGTGACCGGATATTATCAGGACGGATCAGTCAGCGCTGGTTATTATATGTAATGTACAGAGATCAGTGACCGGATATTATCAGGACGGATCAGTCAGCGCTGGTTATTATATATAATGTACAGGGATCAGTGACCGGATATTATCAGGACGGATCAGTCAGCGCTGGTTATTATATATAATGTACAGGGATCAGTGACCGGATATTATCAGGACGGATCAGTCAGCGCTGGTTATTATATGTAATGTACAGGGATCAGTGACCGGATATTATCAGGACGGATCAGTCAGCGCTGGTTATTATATATAATGTACAGAGATCAGTGACCGGATATTATCAGGACGGATCAGTCAGCGCTGGTTATTATATGTAATGTACAGGAATCAGTGACCGGATATTATCAGGACGGATCAGTCAGCGCTGGTTATTATATGTAATGTACAGGAATCAGTGACCCGATATTATCAGGACGGATCAGTCAGCGCTGGTCATTATATATAATGTACAGAGATCAGTGACCGGATATTATCAGGACGGATCAGTCAGTGCTGGTTATTATATGTAATGTACAGGGATCAGTGACCGGATATTATCAGGACGGATCAGTCAGCGCTGGTTATTATATATAATGTACAGAGATCAGTGACCGGATATTATCAGGACGGATCAGTCAGCGCTGGTTATTATATATAATGTACAGAGATCAGTGACCGGATATTATCAGGACGGATCAGTCAGCGCTGGTTATTATATGTAATGTACAGGGATCAGTGACCGGATATTATCAGGACGGATCAGTCAGCGCTGGTTATTATATATAATGTACAGAGATCAGTGACCGGATATTATCAGGACGGATCAGTCAGCGCTGGTTATTATATGTATTGTACATGGATCAGTGACCGGATATTATCAGGACGGATCAGTCAGCGCTGGTTATTATATATAATGTACAGGGATCAGTGACCGGATATTATCAGGACGGATCAGTCAGCGCTGGTTATTATATGTAATGTACAGGGATCAGTGACCGGATATTATCAGGACGGATCAGTCAGCGCTGGTTATTATATATAATGTACAGAGATCAGTGACCGGATATTATCAGGACGGATCAGTCAGCGCTGGTTATTATATGTAATGTACAGGAATCAGTGACCGGATATTATCAGGACGGATCAGTCAGCGCTGGTTATTATATGTAATGTACAGGAATCAGTGACCCGATATTATCAGGACGGATCAGTCAGCGCTGGTTATTATATATAATGTACAGAGATCAGTGACCGGATATTATCAGGACGGATCAGTCAGTGCTGGTTATTATATGTAATGTACAGGGATCAGTGACCGGATATTATCAGGACGGATCAGTCAGCGCTGGTTATTATATATAATGTACAGAGATCAGTGACCGGATATTATCAGGACGGATCAGTCAGCGCTGGTTATTATATATAATGTACAGAGATCAGTGACCGGATATTATCAGGACGGATCAGTCAGCGCTGGTTATTATATGTAATGTACAGGGATCAGTGACCGGATATTATCAGGACGGATCAGTCAGCGCTGGTTATTATATATAATGTACAGAGATCAGTGACCGGATATTATCAGGACGGATCAGTCAGCGCTGGTTATTATATGTATTGTACATGGATCAGTGACCGGATATTATCAGGACGGATCAGTCAGCGCTGGTTATTATATATAATGTACAGATAAGTGACCGGATATTATCAGGACGGATCAGTCAGCGCTGGTTATTATATATAATGTACAGGGATCAGTGACCGGATATTATCAGGACGGATCAGTCAGCGCTGGTTATTATTTATAATGTACAGAGATCAGTGACCGGATATTATCAGGACGGATCAGTCAGCGCTGGTTATTATATGTAATGTACAGGGATCAGTGACCGGATATTATCAGGACGGATCAGTCAGCGCTGGTTATTATATATAATGTACAGAGATCAGTGACCGGATATTATCAGGACGGATCAGTCAGCGCTGGTTATTATATGTAATGTACAGGGATCAGTGACCGGATATTATCAGGACGGATCAGTCAGCGCTGGTTATTATATGTAATGTACAGGAATCAGTGACCGGATATTATCAGGACGGATCAGTCAGCGCTGGTTATTATATATAATGTACAGAGATCAGTGACCGGATATTATCAGGACGGATCAGTCAGTGCTGGTTATTATATGTAATGTACAGGGATCAGTGACCGGATATTATCAGGACGGATCAGTCAGCGCTGGTTATTATATATAATGTACAGAGATCAGTGACCGGATATTATCAGGACGGATCAGTCAGCGCTGGTTATTATATATAATGTACAGATAAGTGACCGGATATTATCAGGACGGATCAGTCAGCGCTGGTTATTATATATAATGTACAGGGATCAGTGACCGGATATTATCAGGACGGATCAGTCAGCGCTGGTTATTATTTATAATGTACAGATAAGTGACCGGATATTATCAGGACGGATCAGTCAGCGCTGGTTATTATATATAATGTACAGGGATCAGTGACCGGATATTATCAGGACGGATCAGTCAGCGCTGGTTATTATATATAATGTACAGGGATCAGTGACCGGATATTATCAGGACGGATCAGTCAGCGCTGGTTATTATATGTAATGTACAGGGATCAGTGACCGGATATTATCAGGACGGATCAGTCAGCGCTGGTTATTATATGTAATGTACAGGAATCAGTGACCGGATATTATCAGGACGGATCAGTCAGTGCTGGTTATTATATATAATGTACAGGGATCAGTGACCGGATATTATCAGGACTGATCAGTCAGCGCTGGTTATTATATATAATGTACAGAAATCAGTGACCGGATATTATCAGGACGGATCAGTCAGCGCTGGTTATTATATTTAATGTACAGAAATCAGTGACCGGATATTATCAGGACGGATCAGTCAGCGCTGGATATTATATATAATGTACAGATCAGTGACCGGATATTATCAGGACGGATCAGTCAGCGCTGGTTATTATATATAATGTACAGAAATCAGTGACCGGATATTATCAGGACGGATCAGTCAGCGCTGGTTATTATATATAATGTACAGAGATCAGTGACCGGATATTATCAGGACGGATCAGTCAGCGCTGGTTATTATATGTAATGTACAGAGATCAGTGACCGGATATTATCAGGACGGATCAGTCAGCGCTGGTTATTATATATAATGTACAGAGATCAGTGACCGGATATTATCAGGACGGATCAGTCAGCGCTGGTTATTATATGTATTGTACATGGATCAGTGACCGGATATTATCAGGACGGATCAGTCAGCGCTGGTTATTATATATAATGTACAGAGATCAGTGACCGGATATTATCAGGACGGATCAGTCAGCGCTGGTTATTATATGTAATGTACAGAGATCAGTGACCGGATATTATCAGGACGGATCAGTCGGCGCTGGTTATTATATGTATTGTACATGGATCAGTGACCGGATATTATTAGGACGGATCAGTCAGTGCTGGTTATTATATATAATGTACAGGGATCAGTGACCGGATATTATCAGGACGGATCAGTCAGTGCTGGTTATTATATATAATGTACAGAGATCAGTGACCGGATATTATCAGGACGGATCAGTCAGCGCTGGTTATTATATGTAATGTACAGAGATCAGTGACCGGATATTATCAGGACGGATCAGTCGGCGCTGGTTATTATATGTATTGTACATGGATCAGTGACCGGATATTATCAGGACGGATCAGTCAGTGCTGGTTATTATATATAATGTACAGGGATCAGTGACCGGATATTATCAGGACGGATCAGTCAGTGCTGGTTATTATATGTATTGTACATGGATCAGTGACCGGATATTATCAGGACGGATCAGTCAGTGCTGGTTATTATATATAATGTACAGAGATCAGTGACCGGATATTATCAGGACGGATCAGTCAGCGCTGGTTATTATATGTAATGTACAGGGATCAGTGACCGGATATTATCAGGACGGATCAGTCAGCGCTGGTCATTATATATAATGTACAGGGATCAGTGACCGGATATTATCAGGACGGATCAGTCAGCGCTGGTTATTATATATAATGTACAGAGATCAGTGACCGGGTATTATCAGGACGGATCAGTCAGCGCTGGTTATTATATGTAATGTACAGGAATCAGTGACCGGATATTATCAGGACGGATCAGTCAGCGCTGGTTATTATATGTAATGTACAGGAATCAGTGACCGGATATTATCAGGACGGATCAGTCAGCGCTGGTTATTATATATAATGTACAGAGATCAGTGACCGGATATTATCAGGACGGATCAGTCAGTGCTGGTTATTATATGTAATGTACAGGGATCAGTGACCGGTTATTATCAGGACGGATCAGTCAGCGCTGGTTATTATATATAATGTACAGAGATCAGTGACCGGATATTATCAGGACGGATCAGTCAGCGCTGGTTATTATATATAATGCACAGATAAGTGACCGGATATTATCAGGACGGATCAGTCAGCGCTGGTTATTATATATAATGTACAGGGATCAGTGACCGGATATTATCAGGACGGATCAGTCAGCGCTGGTTATTATATATAATGTACAGATAAGTGACCGGATATTATCAGGACGGATCAGTCAGCGCTGGTTATTATATGTAATGTACAGGAATCAGTGACCGGATATTATCAGGACGGATCAGTCAGCGCTGGTTATTATATGTAATGTACAGGAATCAGTGACCGGATATTATCAGGACGGATCAGTCAGTGCTGGTTATTATATATAATGTACAGGGATCAGTGACCGGATATTATCAGGACGGATCAGTCAGCACTGGTTATTATATATAATGTACAGAGATCAGTGACCGGATATTATCAGGACGGATCAGTCAGCGCTGGTTATTATATATAATGTACAGAGATCAGTGACCGGATATTATCAGGACGGATCAGTCAGTGCTGGTTATTATATATAATGTACAGGGATCAGTGACCGGATATTATCAGGACGGATCAGTCAGTGCTGGTTATTATATATAATGTACAGGGATCGGTGACCGGATATTATCAGGACGGATCAGTCAGTGCTGGTTATTATATGTAATGTACAGGGATCAGTGACCGGATATTATCAGGAAGAATCAGTCGGCGCTGGTTATTATATATAATGTACAGGGATCAGTGACCGGATATTATCAGGACGGATCAGTCAGCGCTGGTTATTATATGTAATGTACAGGGATCAGTGACCGGATATTATCAGGACGGATCAGTCACCGCTGGTTATTATATATAATGTACAGGGATCAGTGACCGGATATTATCAGGACGGATCAGTCAGTGCTGGTTATTATATGTAATGTACAGGAATCAGTGACCGGATATTATCAGGACGGATCAATCAGCGCTGGTTATTATATATAATGTACAGAGATCAGTGACCGGATATTATCAGGACGGATCAGTCAGTGCTGGTTATTATATGTAATGTACAGGAATCAGTGACCGGATATTATCAGGACGGATCAGTCAGCGCTGGTTATTATATATAATGTACAGAGATCAGTGACCGGATATTATCAGTACGGATCAGTCAGCGCTGGTTATTATATATAATGTACAGGGATCAGTGACCGGATATTATCAGGACGGATCAGTCAGCGCTGGTTATTATATGTAATGTACAGGGATCAGTGACCGGATATTATCAGGACGGATCAGTCAGTGCTGGTTATTATATGTATTGTACAGGGATCAGTGACCGGATATTATCAGGACGGATCAGTCAGTGCTGGTTATTATATATAATGTACAGAGATCAGTGACCGGATATTATCAGTACGGATCAGTCAGTGCTGGTTATTATATGTAATGTACAGGAATCAGTGACCGGATATTATCAGGACGGATCAGTCAGTGCTGGTTATTATATGTATTGTACAGGGATCAGTGACCGGATATTATCAGGACGGATCAGTCAGTGCTGGTTATTATATATAATGTACAGGGATCAGTGACCGGATATTATCAGGACGGATCAGTCAGTGCTGGTTATTATATGTAATGTACAGGAATCAGTGACCGGATATTATCAGGACGGATCAATCAGCGCTGGTTATTATATATAATGTACAGAGATCAGTGACCGGATATTATCAGGACGGATCAGTCAGTGCTGGTTATTATATGTAATGTACAGGAATCAGTGACCGGATATTATCAGGACGGATCAGTCAGCGCTGGTTATTATATATAATGTACAGAGATCAGTGACCGGATATTATCAGTACGGATCAGTCAGCGCTGGTTATTATATATAATGTACAGGGATCAGTGACCGGATATTATCAGGACGGATCAGTCAGCGCTGGTTATTATATGTAATGTACAGGGATCAGTGACCGGATATTATCAGGACGGATCAGTCAGTGCTGGTTATTATATGTATTGTACAGGGATCAGTGACCGGATATTATCAGGACGGATCAGTCAGCGCTGGTTATTATATATAATGTACAGGGATCAGTGACCGGATATTATCAGGACGGATCAGTCAGTGCTGGTTATTATATGTATTGTACAGGGATCAGTGACCGGATATTATCAGGACGGATCAGTCAGTGCTGGTTATTATATGTATTGTACAGGGATCAGTGACCGGATATTATCAGGACGGATCAGTCAGTGCTGGTTATTATATATAATGTACAGGGATCAGTGACCGGATATTATCAGGACGGATCAGTCAGCGCTGGTTATTATATGTATTGTACAGGGATCAGTGACCGGTTATTATCAGGACGGATCAGTCAGTGCTGGTTATTATATATAATGTACAGGGATCAGTGACCGGATATTATCAGGACGGATCAGTCGGCGCTGGTTATTATATATAATGTACAGATAAGTGACCGGATATTATCAGGACGGATCAGTCAGCGCTGGTTATTATATATAATGTACAGGGATCAGTGACCGGATATTATCAGGACGGATCAGTCAGTGCTGGTTATTATATGTATTGTACAGGGATCAGTGACCGGATATTATCAGGACGGATCAGTCAGCGCTGGTTATTATATGTAATGTACAGGGATCAGTGACCGGATATTATCAGGACGGATCAGTCAGCGCTGGTTATTATATATAATGTACAGGGATCGGTGACCGGATATTATCAGGACGGATCAGTCGGCGCTGGTTATTATATATAATGTACAGGGATCAGTGACCGGATATTATCAGGACGGATCAGTCGGCGCTGGTTATTATATGTAATGTACAGGGATCAGTGACCGGATATTATCAGGACGGATCAGTCAGCGCTGGTTATTATATGTAATGTACAGAGATCAGTGACCGGATATTATCAGGACGGATCAGTCAGCGCTGGTTATTATATATAATGTACAGGGATCAGTGACCGGATATTATCAGGACGGATCAGTCAGCGCTGGTTATTATATATAATGTACAGGGATCAGTGACCGGATATTATCAGGACGGATCAGTCGGCGCTGGTTATTATATATAATGTACAGATAAGTGACCGGATATTATCAGGACGGATCAGTCAGCGCTGGTTATTATATATAATGTACAGGGATCAGTGACCGGATATTATCAGGACGGATCAGTCAGTGCTGGTTATTATATGTATTGTACAGGGATCAGTGACCGGATATTATCAGGACGGATCAGTCAGCGCTGGTTATTATATGTAATGTACAGGGATCAGTGACCGGATATTATCAGGACGGATCAGTCAGCGCTGGTTATTATATGTAATGTACAGAGATCAGTGACCGGATATTATCAGGACGGATCAGTCAGTGCTGGTTATTATATGTATTGTACAGGGATCAGTGACCGGATATTATCAGGACGGATCAGTCAGTGCTGGTTATTATATATAATGTACAGGGATCAGTGACCGGATATTATCAGGACGGATCAGTCAGCGCTGGTTATTATATGTAATGTACAGGGATCAGTGACCGGTTATTATCAGGACGGATCAGTCAGCGCTGGTTATTATATATAATGTACAGGGATCAGTGACCGGATATTATCAGGACGGATCAGTCAGCGCTGGTTATTATATGTAATGTACAGGGATCAGTGACCGGTTATTATCAGGACGGATCAGTCAGCGCTGGTTATTATATATAATGTACAGAGATCAGTGACCGGATATTATCAGGAAGAATCAGTCGGCGCTGGTTATTATATATAATGTACAGGGATCAGTGACCGGATATTATCAGGACGGATCAGTCAGCGCTGGTTATTATATGTAATGTACAGGGATCAGTGACCGGATATTATCAGGAAGAATCAGTCGGCGCTGGTTATTATATATAATGTACAGGGATCAGTGACCGGATATTATCAGGACGGATCAGTCAGCGCTGGTTATTATATGTAATGTACAGGGATCAGTGACCGGATATTATGAGGACGGATCAGTCACCGCTGGTTATTATATATAATGTACAGGGATCAGTGACCGGATATTATCAGGACGGATCAGTCAGCGCTGGTTATTATATGTAATGTACAGGAATCAGTGACCGGATATTATCAGGACGGATCAGTCAGTGCTGGTTATTATATGTAATGTACAGGAATCAGTGACCGGATATTATCAGGACGGATCAGTCAGTGCTGGTTATTATATATAATGTACAGGGATCAGTGACCGGATATTATCAGGACGGATCAGTCAGTGCTGGTTATTATATGTAATGTACAGGAATCAGTGACCGGATATTATCAGGACGGATCAGTCAGTGCTGGTTATTATATGTAATGTACAGGAATCAGTGACCGGATATTATCAGGACGGATCAGTCAGTGCTGGTTATTATATGTAATGTACAGGAATCAGTGACCGGATATTATCAGGACGGATCAGTCACCGCTGGTTATTATATGTAATGTACAGGAATCAGTGACCGGATATTATCAGGACGGATCAGTCAGTGCTGGTTATTATACACTCACTGGCCACTTTATTAGGTACACCTGTCCAACTGTGTGTTAAGACTTAATTTCTAATCAGCCAATCACATGGCGGCAACTCAGTGCATTTAGGCATGTAGACATGGTCAAGACAATCTCCTGCAGTTCAAACCGAGCATCAGTATGGGGAAGAAAGGTGATTTGAGTGCCTTTGAACGTGGCATGATTGTTGGTGCCAGAAGGGCTGGTCTGAGAATTTCAGAAACTGCTGATCTACTGGGATTTTCACGCACAACCATCTCTAGGGTTTACAGAGAATGGTCCGAAAAAGAAAAAAAATCCAGTGAGCGGCAGTTCTGTGGCCGGAAATGCCATGTTGATGCCAGAGGTCAGAGGAGAATGGGCAGACTGGTTCGAGCTGATAGAAAGGCAACAGTGACTCAAATTGCCACCCGTTACAACCAAGGTAGGCAGAAGAGCATCTCTGAACGCACAGTGCGTCGAACTTTGAGGCAGATGGGCTACAGCAGCAGAAGACCACACTGGGTACCACTCCTCTCAGCTAAGAACAGGAAACTGAGGCTACAATTTGCACAAGCTCATCGAAATTGGACAGTAGAAGATTGGAAAAACGTTGCCTGGTCTGATGAGTCTCGATTTCTGCTGCGACATTCGGATGGTAGGGTCAGAATTTGGCGTAAACAACATGAAAGCATGGATCCATCCTGCCTTGTATCAACGGTTCAGGCTGGTGGTGGTGGTGTCATGGTGTGGGGAATTTTTTCTGGGCACTCTTTGGGCCCCTTGGTACCAATTGAGCATCGTTGCAACGCCACAGCCTACCTGAGTATTGTTGCTGACCATGTCCATCCCTTTATGACCACAATGTACCCAACATCTGATGGCTACTTTCAGCAGGATAATGCGCCATGTCATAAAGCTCGAATCATCTCAGATTGGTTTCTTGAACATGACAATGAGTTTACTGTACTCAAATGGCCTCCTCAGTCACCAGATCTCAATCCAATAGAGCATCTTTGGGATGTGGTGGAACGGGAGATTCGCATCAGGGATGTGCAGCCGACAAATCTGCGCCAACTGTGTGATGCCATCATGTCAATATGGTCCAAAATCTCTGAGGAATGCTTCCAGCACCTTGTTGAATCTCTGCCACGAAGAATTGAGGCAGTTCTGAAGGCAAAAGGGGGTCCAACCCCTTACTAGCATGGTGTACCTAATAAAGTGGCCAGTGAGTGTATGTAATGTACAGGAATCAGTGACCGGATATTATCAGGACGGATCAGTCAGCACTGGTTATTATATATAATGTACAGGGATCAGTGACCGGATATTATCAGGACGGATCAGTCAGCGCTGGTTATTATATGTAATGTACAGGGATCGGTGACCGGATATTATCAGGACGGATCAGTCAGCGCTGGTTATTATATATAATGTACAGAGATCAGTGACCGGATATTATCAGGACGGATCACTCAGCGCTGGTTATTATATGTAATGTACAGGGATCGGTGACCGGATATTATCAGGACGGATCAGTCAGTGCTGGTTATTATATGTAATGTACAGGGATCAGTGACCGGATATTATCAGGACGGATCAGTCAGCGCTGGTTATTATATGTAATGTACAGGGATCGGTGACCGGATATTATCAGGACGGATCAGTCAGCGCTCGTTATTATATGTAATGTACAGAGATCAGTGACCGGATATTATCAGGACTGATCAGTCAGCGCTGGTTATTATATATAATGTACAGAGATCAGTGACCGGATATTATCAGGACGGATCACTCAGCGCTGGTTATTATATATAATGTACAGGGATCAGTGACCGGATATTATCAGGACGGATCAGTCAGCGCTGGTTATTATATATAATGTACAGATCAGTGACCGGATATTATCAGGACGGATCAGTCAGCGCTGGTTATTATATATAATGTACAGAGATCAGTGACCGGATATTATCAGGACGGATCACTCAGCGCTGGTTATTATATATAATGTACAGGGATCAGTGACCGGATATTATCAGGACGGATCAGTCAGTGCTGGTTATTATATGTAATGTACAGGGATCAGTGACCGGATTTTATCAGGACGGATCAGTCAGCGCTGGTTATTATATATAATGTACAGATCAGTGACCGGATATTATCAGGACGGATCAGTCAGCGCTGGTTATTATATATAATGTACAGGGATCGGTGACCGGATATTATAAGGACGGATCAGTCAGCGCTGGTTATTATATATAATGTACAGGGATCAGTGACCGGATATTATCAGGACGGATCAGTCAGCGCTGGTCATTATATATAATGTACAGAGATCAGTGACCGGATATTATCAGGACGGATCAGTCAGCGCTGGTTTTTATATATAATGTACAGGGATCAGTGACCGGATATTATCAGGACGGATCAGTCAGCGCTGGTTATTATATATAATGTACAGATCAGTGACCGGATATTATCAGGACGGATCAGTCAGCGCTGGTTATTATATATAATGTACAGGGATCGGTGACCGGATATTATAAGGACGGATCAGTCAGCGCTGGTTATTATATATAATGTACAGAGATCAGTGACCGGATATTATCAGGACGGATCAGTCAGCGCTGGTTATTATATATAATGTACAGGGATCAGTGACCGGATATTATCAGGACGGATCAGTCAGCGCTGGTCATTATATATAATGTACAGAGATCAGTGACCGGATATTATCAGGACGGATCAGTCAGCGCTGGTTTTTATATATAATGTACAGGGATCAGTGACCGGATATTATCAGGACAGATCAGTCAGCGCTGGTTATTATATATAATGTACAGGGATCGGTGACCGGATATTATCAGTACGGATCAGTCAGCGCTGGTTATTATATGTAATGTACAGGGATCAGTGACCGGATATTATCAGTACGGATCAGTCAGCGCTGGTTATTATATATAATGTACAGGGATCGGTGACCGGATATTATCAGGACGGATCAGTCAGCGCTGGTTATTATATGTAATGTACAGGGATCACTTACCGGATATTATCAGGACGGATCAGTCAGCGCTGGTTATTATATATAATGTACAGGGATCAGTGACCGGATATTATCAGGACGGATCAGTCAGCGCTGGTTATTATATATAATGTAGAGAGATCAGTGACCGGATATTATCAGGACGGATCAGTCAGCGCTGGTTATTATATGTAATGTACAGGGATCAGTGACCGGATATTATCAGGACGGATCAGTCAGCGCTGGTTATTATATGTAATGTACAGGGATCAGTGACCGGATATTATCAGGACGGATCAGTCAGCGCTGGTTATTATATATAATGTACAGGGATCAGTAACCGGATATTATCAGGACGGATCAGTCAGCGCTGGTTATTATATGTAATGTACAGGGATCAGTGACCGGATGTTATCAGGACGGATCAGTCAGCGCTGGTTATTATATATAATGTACAGGGATCAGTGACCGGATATTATCAGGACGGATCAGTCAGCGCTGGTTATTATATATAATGTACAGGGATCGGAGACCGGATATTATCAGTACGGATCAGTCTGCGCTGGTTATTATATATAATGTACAGGGATCAGTGACCGGATATTATCAGGACGGATCAGTCAGTGCTGGTTATTATATATAATGTACAGAGATCAGTGACCGGATATTATCAGTACGGATCAGTCAGCGCTGGTTATTATATATAATGTACAGGGATCAGTGACCGGATATTATCAGGACGGATCAGTCAGCGCTGGTTATTATATATAATGTACAGGGATCGGAGACCGGATATTATCAGTACGGATCAGTCTGCGCTGGTTATTATATATAATGTACAGGGATCAGTGACCTGATATTATCAGGACGGATCAGTCAGCGCTGGTTATTATATATAATGTACAGGGATCGGAGACCGGATATTATCAGTACGGATCAGTCTGCGCTGGTTATTATATATAATGTACAGGGATCAGTGACCGGATATTATCAGGACGGATCAGTCAGTGCTGGTTATTATATATAATGTACAGAGATCAGTGACCGGATATTATCAGTACGGATCAGTCAGCGCTGGTTATTATATATAATGTACAGGGATCAGTGACCGGATATTATCAGGACGGATCAGTCAGCGCTGGTTATTATATATAATGTACAGGGATCGGAGACCGGATATCATCAGTACGGATCAGTCTGCGCTGGTTATTATATATAATGTACAGGGATCAGTGACCGGATATTATCAGGACGGATCAGTCAGTGCTGGTTATTATATATAATGTACAGAGATCAGTGACCGGATATTATCAGGACGGATCAGTCAGTGCTGGTTATTATATATAATGTACAGAGATCAGTGACCGGATATTATCAGTACGGATCAGTCAGCGCTGGTTATTATATATAATGTACAGGGATCGGTGACCGGATATTATCAGGATGGATCAGTCAGCGCTGGTTATTATATGTAATGTACAGGGATCGGTGACCGGATATTATCAGGATGGATCAGTCAGCGCTGGTTATTATATGTAATGTACAGGGATCGGTGACCGGATATTATCAGGATGGATCAGTCAGCGCTGGTTATTATATATAATGTATAGGGATCAGTGACCGGATATTATCAGGACGGATCAGTCAGCGCTGGTTATTATATGTAATGTACAGGGATCGGTGACCGGATATTATCAGGATGGATCAGTCAGCGCTGGTTATTATATATAATGTACAGGGATCAGTGACCGGATATTATCAGGACGGATCAGTCAGTGCTGGTTATTATATATAATGTATAGGGATCAGTGACCGGATATTATCAGGATGGATCAGTCAGCGCTGGTTATTATATGTAATGTACAGGGATCGGTGACCGGATATTATCAGGATGGATCAGTCAGCGCTGGTTATTATATATAATGTACAGGGATCAGTGACCGGATATTATCAGGACGGATCAGTCAGTGCTGGTTATTATATATAATTTTCAGGGATCGGTGACCGGATATTATCAGTATAGGGTGTGACGGTGCCGTGGTGTAATAATTGTGGTACAACTAAGTGCCGTACATAGATGATATTACCCCGTCCTCGCGCTCGTTAGTATAGGCCATTATTTGAGGCTTCGGAGACTGATGAAATATTTATATTTTCTGATACACTCATCAGGAGAACTGTTCTGTCGCTCACAGTGATCTCGGCGCAGAGCGTAACCTGCATCTGAGGGAAGTGTCCGGTGATTATTACTAGTCGAATGGTTGATGGAGGAGTAGATATTACAGAACACGTTTCCCAGTACTATCCACTACTCGTGTTTGTTACAGGACAGGTATAATAGTGTTAGAACATCCGGTGAGTCCAGAAACCTCCCGCACATCACCGGAGAGTGGTCATACACGTGTGGCCATCTCCGTGTTTGTTGGCATCGCTCACCCTTGACAGCCGCCACAGGTCTGGCTGCAGTGCCAGTAGTCGCATGTAATGGTGAGTTTTGACCATTTATTTTGGAAAATACAGCGATTATTACGATTCCTACTACCTGAGTGTCTTGACACAGTGATTGACAGTTCTGCCGTCCAATCTAGGGCAATGGTGGGCTGCTCTGTCAGTAGGGTGATGCCGTGGCCTGCTGAGCTCTGTGTCTGGACTGACAGTTTAGCCATCCAATCAGGACCAGGGTGTTCCGGGGCTTCTTCCTTGTGTCTCCTGTTTGTAATAATTACCTGTCTATTTAACCAGCTCTCTGCCTTGGATTTCTTCCAATTGTAGTTTTACTCATGAAGTCCTCTGTGCTTCTTGTCTGGTATTCTGATCTTTGTTTCTCGACCTTAGATTTGCCTTGACCATCCGTTTGCCTCGCCCTTTTGTCATGATTCGCTGCCTTCTTGGGATGCTGACCTCGGACTGTACCCTGACTCTTCCTTTGTCTCGTTCCTCTGTTTATGACGTACCCTCCTGGCTTTTGACCTTGGACCTCTTGACTCCCAAATGTCACGGCTTGTTGCGAGTATTGTCACATTACAATTGGCCCATACATTTTTCTTTTTAGCCAGTATGGATCCTGTTCACATTCTCTGTGACCAGGTTGTGAATCTGACACAGATGACTCAGGATCTGACTAAGGAATATTGGAGTCTTGAATAGTCATAATATCAGTAGCAGGGTCAGATAGTTGGATGAAAGCATCTCATTACTCCCCACTTCCGGCAGTGGTTGGGAAGTCAGTATCCTCTGAGGTGTAGTTGGTTTCTCTTGAACCAGTATTGGCCCTTCCTTATAAATTTTCAGGGCAGAAAGACCAGTTTGGGGTATTTAGGGAGAGCTGTAGGTTATTTATTACCCTGTGTCTTTGGTCATCAGGGAATGAGTCCCAGTGGGTGGGAATAATCATGTCCTTACAGCGAGAGTATCTTCTGACTTGGCATTTTCTTTGTCCACCCCCCCAAGGCACGGATTGGTCATCTGTTGACACCTTAGGGTTAATATACGACGAACCTGAGTCCGTGTTGCGTAGGCAAAGATCATGAATCTGACAGAGAGGGGCGCACTGCTGAGGACTATACTACCAAGTTCTGGTAATGGCCCACTGAAGTTCTGTTGAATTATGTAGTTCTCAGATGTCAATTTTGTCAAGGCCTTTTGGATACACTTGAGGACCCTCTGGCTCCTCATACCCCACCCTGTACTTGGGAGAGGACATTCGATTGGGTCACAGAATTCAGGAGAGGCGGTTTCGGTCATTCCTCCTGAATCTGTTCACTTACTTGAGGTGGAACTGATGGAAGCTGATGCCAGCTCTCAGACACTTGAGAGGAGAATTCGGCGTGATCCCGGTCTCTGCCTCTACTGTGGTGGCACTGGGCAGCTTCTCAAGGACTGTTCGGTTTGTCCTCCAGCAAGCAGGTCGTCAGGACGTTTAGGAGGAGGTCGAAGAGGTCACCCAGACTTCAGGTACCATTTTACTCCTCAGGTAAAGTACTTCTGAATGTAAAACTATTTTTCCAGAACCATTATCATTATCAGCGGTAGCTTTCATTGATTGTGGGTCTGCTGACAACTTCATTAATTTAGGACTGGTCCTGAGATTAGGATTTGAGACAGTTAGTTTGGAACGACCCAATGAAATTGTTGCCATTGACAGAAAACTGTTACTCCAGAACTTTGTCCAGCTGGTAACGGTGGAGTTCACACTTGAAGTGTTTAACTCTATCTATTTGATCTCATCTCCATTCTTAACATTTATGTAAATACTGGGTGAAGGACACTTGTTAAGTATAAAAATAGGTTTCATGCCTCTGTATAGAGAGCCAGAGATTCAGCCAAGACAGCCAGACATCCAAAGGACAAGATACAGAACAGCAGCCACAACATCATGACTCCATAACGAGGGACACAGATTTATTATTCTACAGGATGTCAGCTTAGGGAACCTAGGCCCCAGCTGTAAGAATACAGATCTACTCCATTCACCATCGCTGAACCATGGATACATTTGGAAAAAGCCAGGATTGAGACCCACTGGTCGTCTGGCTCCCTGGTGATGTTCAGAGAAGCCAGGTTGTGACCCTTGGGTCACCTGGCCTTGTACCTGAATGGACAGTCATCTTCCTAAGCTTGTCGTTACCTCCTCTCTGTGTGCGTACCACAGGTGGGGTAATCGAGCCTGGAAGATCTGAAGTAACAGCTGCCATTATCCCGGCAGGTCAGCGGAAGGGTGAGATTCTGTAATGTGCACCATCTTGGGTATTTTGCTGGGACTGTTCTATGTGTTATCTGCCTGTTTTGTGGTTCAATAAAGTGTTGCCACGTTGTTTTACCCTCACCCTGCGGTCTCTGAGTAGCGTTATGCCCACATTAAAATGAGAGCGGGCGTTCAGTGGGACGATACTTGGTCCATGCAATTTCGACTAGCGGACTGAGGCGCCCGCCGACCCCCTGTGTCTCCACACTCCTCATGATTGCGGTAATAATCTTTTCCCTTATGCCACCTTACCAAAAGCTCACCTGTGCAATTTATCGGGTCCTGAACTTCCTGAAACAATATGTAAATGGAAGTTTACGGAAGGTCATTTCCGTCCTTCCTCCTCGCCTGTCGCTGTTGGGTTTTTCTTCATTAAAAAGAAAGCTGAAGGTCTCCCTCCTTGTCTCGATTTCCGTGAATTAAGCAAAATTGCGGTTAAGAATACTTACCCACTTCCACTCATCCCCGACCTATATAATCAGCTTATGGGGGCTAAATGGTTTTCTAAACTTGATCTTATAGGGGCTTATACCTTGATGCGCATCCAGAAAGGAGATGAGTGGAAGACATCAGGTCTACTTGAAAATCTTGTCATGCCTTTTGGGTTCACCAACGCACCTTCTGTCTGTCAAACCTTTATGAATGACATCTTTTCTATCATTATTGGAAGGTTTACTGTGTTATATCTTGACGATATTATAATTTTTTCCCCCTGATCTGGATTCGCACTATGAACTTGTACGTTAGGGAAAATTCTTTGTTTGCTAAATTGGAGAAATGTACTTTTTCTGTTCAAGAAAAATCGTTCCTGGGGTTAATTGTATCGGCTGAAGGTTTTAAGATGGATCTTGGGAAGATGGAGGCCATAACTGATTGGGTTCAACCTCACAATTCATTGCAATGGTTTCTAGGAATCGCCAATTAATACAGAAACTTTATTAGGTGATTTTTGCAGATCGATAAACCTCTTTCTGATCTCACAAGTAAGGGGGCGGATTTTAAGTTTTGGTCGTTGAATGCCATTGGGGCTTGTAATAAATTTCATCCAGAACTTTCATCCTCCATTCTTCCTCAGGGTATTGTGGTTTCTGTGATATCCTCGTAGTTGGAGGACATCTACATAGTACAGTCGTTGGCTCCTTCCACTACTCCAAGGTCCAAATTATTTGTGCCTGTGTATCTAAGATGATGATTGTTGCAGGAGTTTCATGATTATATCTTGAGTGGTCATCCTGGGGTTTACCGCTACGCAAAAAGCTATTACTAGGTGTTTTTAGTGGCCATCTATGAATGATATCAAAAATTTTGTATCCGGTTGTGAAGTTTTCACACGCGCTAAAATCAGTCACAGCTGGCCGGGAAATTGCCTCCATTACCAATGCCAGAAAGATAGTAGACTCATTTGTTCATGGATTTCATTACGGATTTGCCATTGTCTGGAGGGAAAACTGTTATTTTGGTGGTAGTTGACCAGGGTTACCGAATGCTGAAACATTTTCCAGGTAATTTATCAATCATGTGGTGAGATTGCATGGAATCCCTCTGAGCATTGTATCCAATATTGGGGTGCCATATGTGTGCAAATTCTGGAGAGCGTTTTGTTAGAAATTAGGGTTTAATTTGTCGCCTCCTCTGCTTACCATCCTGAAACCAATGGTCAGACAGGACGAATCAGTTGTTGGAACAAATTTTAAGATGTTTCTTTTCAGCTCAGCAGGAGAACTGGTCCTCATTTTTATCTCTTGCTGAATTCGCCTTTAACAGTCGGGTCAATCAGTATCTTGGAACCTCGTCGTGATGCCCTTAAACTGTCCCTGGAACTGGGACCCTATCTATCCCTGTCCAAGGGGTACTCTTAAAGGTAGAGAGGCCTGAGTCTCCAACCTTACTATGCTCCTGTTAATGTCCTATGGTGTCCCCTTCCCAGGAGGCCTATGACAGATATTTTAGTTTATATACACGTAATACAAACAGGGATAATAAAAAGCAACTAGCATACAAAAACATTCAGTAGGGATAGAGAAGAATAAAAGGGAAGGATAGGAATGTACAAACCAAATGTTAATAGGATGATGGAGAAAGCATAGACCCAAAAGAGCAATCAACAATCTCCAGCAGCAACTACAAACTCCAACTTCAGCACGCCAACTCCAGCAAGCCAGTAAGTAAAACTTTCACAGGCGGGGATGAGAAGGTCTAGCCAGGTTTTATAGAGAGAGAAAACAAGCAGGTCAGGAGCAGGATCGAGATGGAGCTGCATGTTTCTAACCAGCATACAAAGAGTCGTTAACCTCTTCAGCGCCAAAGGAAGCAAAGTCCATTTAATATGATTAACAGAATACACAGGCTAAATGGAAGATCTGCGATTCACAGTATGTAAAGATCACCTAACCCCAGATCTCCCAACCGGACGTGACACACTCGTGACACTCGCTTTTATTAATTCATTTTTATGCAGTTATGGTTTTCATTCCTATTTTGGTGAATTTTCTAGGATTACTTCTGTGTGGCCTGGAGTAGACTTGGCCAAACAGAAACTGGGGGATGTCTTTAATGAGGTTCAGAAGAATATTGGAGTGGCTCAGGCACCCCAATAAAGACAATAGGCCGACATTCGATAGGTCCCACTTTCAATGTAGGTGATAAGGTTTGGATATCATCCAAAAACATTAAGCTGAAAGTCCAGTCAGAGAAGTTGGGTCCTAAATTTATTAGCCCATATGAAATTCTGGAGGTAGTTAATCAGGTCACCTTTAGATTAAGACTTCCTCCGACGCTTTGCATCCCAAATCTGTTTAACAAATCCATGTTAAAGGAATTTGTCTCGTCATTGTTCTCTGCCTCGTTTCCTCCTCCTAGGGTTTTTTGTCAATGTAGGTTTGGAGAGATCCTTGGTTTCGGCTCTTTCTATGAAGGCTTTTCGTCTGGACATGGCCTTCCATCGTAGGTTTCATGGAAACCTAGGAGGAATCGTGAGAGTACCCCCTCTTCTAGGTGGACCACTGGACCCCTATCAATATTTCTGGATGCAGTGAATGACAGTTCTGTCATCCAATGTAGGACAGGGGCGTACTGATCCGTCAGTATGGTGATTGACAGCTCAGCTGTCCAATCAAATGCAAGGACGTGCTGAACTGTCAATGTCTGGAGTGACAGTGTAACCGTCTAGTCATGACCAGGGTGTGCTGGGGCTTCATCCATGTGTCTCCTTTTCAGTGTAATTACTTGGCTTTTTTAGTCAGCTCTGCCTTAGATTACTGCCAAGTGAAGCTTTCCTCAGAAGGTGTGTGCTTGCTCTGTGCTCCTTGTCTTGTATTCTGATCTTTGTTGATCGACATAGGATTTGCCTTGACCATCCTTCTGCCAAGCCCTTTTGTCGTGATCGCTACTTTCTTGGAATTCTGACCTCGGACTGTTACCTGACTACACCTCTGTCTCACCCTTCTATCTATTACATACCCTCTTAGTTTGACCTAGGACCTCTTGAGTACCCAGCCTCACGGCTTGTCCGTGAGTAGTGACTAGTGTCACAGTGGCATTACACGGTGAACTCTCAGATGGTATCAGGATGTAACTGATCTACTGAGCACAATTGCAGAAGTGTCTGAGGATACATAGCACGGAGTGACGCATGTGGTGACTGGTTATTATTCCCAGGAAGAGTAGTGTTTACTGTTCACGGGATCTCGTCAACCCAAAGGAATCTTCTGAAATCGTTTGTGAACTCATTTAATTGTACTGTTTTGTGGAGAAGCACCTAAACTTAGAAGTTGTACATCTCGATGGGGCACATAAGCTTATCAGTTACACATCGGAAAGGTGCGTAAGCTTATCAGTTACACATCAGAGAGGTACATAAGCTTATCAGTTACACATCAGAGAGGTACATAAGCTTATCAGTTACACATCAGAGAGGTACATAAGCTTATCAGTTACACATCAGAGAGGTACATAAGCTTATCAGTTACACATCAGAGAGGTACATAAGCTTATCAGTTACACATCAGAGAGGTACATAAGCTTATCAGTTACACATCAGAGAGGTACATAAGCTTATCAGTTACACATCAGAGAGGTACATAAGCTTATCAGTTACACATCAGAGAGGTACATAAGCTTATCAGTTACACATCAGAGAGGTACATAAGCTTATCAGTTACACATCAGAGAGGTACATAAGCTTATCAGTTACACATCAGAGAGGTACATAAGCTTATCAGTTACACATCAGAGAGGTGCGTAAGCTTATCAGTTACACATCGGAGAGGTGCGTAAGTTTATCAGTTACACATCGGAGAGGTGCGTAAGCTTATCAGTTACACATCGGAAAGGTGCGTAAGCTTATCAGTTACACATCGGAGAGGTGCGTAAGCTTATCAGTTACACATCGGGGAGGTGCATAAGCTTATCAGTTACACATCGGAGAGGTACATAAGCTTATCAGTTACACATCGGAGAGGTACGTAAGCTTATCAGTTACACATCGGGGAGGTGCGTAAGCTTATCAGTTACACATCGGGGAGGTGCGTAAGCTTATCAGTTACACATCGGGGAGGTGCGTAAGCTTATCAGTTACACATCGGGGAGGTGCATAAGCTTATCAGTTACACATCGGAGAGGTACATAAGCTTATCAGTTACACATCGGAGAGGTGCGTAAGCTTATCAGTTACACATCGGGGAGGTGCGTAAGCTTAGCAGTTACACCTCCATGCGCTTAGTGGTTACAGTTCTCTGAGTTGCATAAACCTCCGGTAGCACTTCAACGAGGTACATAAACTTTGCAGTTATACTCCAGTGAGGGACTTCTCTAAAGTTAATAATCTTAGCAGTTACACCTACGTGGAGCTTAGCGGTCACATCAGTTTAAGGTTCCTGCTTCATTCACAGCATCAGCTACATTTCCATAGGGAACATAAGCTTAGCAGGTGCAGTTTGGTGGAGGATGTAAACTTGTTGGTTACACTTCCATAAGGTTCTTATGCCTAACATTGCCACTTTTTAGTTTAGAGGTTACAATTCTGAAGCGCATTCTTAGCGTCTACAGTTCTAAGAGGTAAAAACACTTTGTGGTTCCACTTCAGTGAGGGAGATAAGCGCTGTGGTTACCCATCGTGACACACACGAGTATAGCTGTACTCAAGGAGAAACACAGTACGTATTCCCGACAGTTTCATGTTCTGACCCTGGTGGACCTGTCTAGGCTTGCACAAGATCGATCTTCCGACAAATCTTTTATCCATCAAGTCTCCCTGGCCAGTAAAAAAAAAAAAAGAAGCTGCTTAGTGGCGCCGTCCCCTATAATTGGTTACACCTCATTTTATTCCCACGACAATGCTTACGGAGTATTTCTCTCAGGCCTTATTCTCTATGATACAAGAAGCCTCCATTCTTTACCCGCTAGGCCTCACTAATCTCACTGCCGCTTCCTCCTCCCCCATCCGCTATTTGCTTGACAAGTGCTGTGATTTCTTATCCCGCAGTTTATGATGCGAAACTTTCCAGGAAGGAATCATTTAATACATGAGGAACTTTACACGCACAGAGTTCCTCACGTCCTCAAGGCCACCACCATGCTGGAGAGCTGAGCTCAACCCAGAGGTGTCACACATGATAAGACCAGGTACTCAGCAGGTGGTATCACACATGACCGGATTAGATACTAAGCTGGCGGTATCACACATGATAGGACTAGGTACTCAGCAGGAGGTATCACACATGATAGGACTAGGTACTCAGCAGGAGGTATCACACATGAGAGGACTAGGTACTCAGCAGAAGGTATCACACATGATAGGACTAGGTACTCAGCAGGAGGTATCACACATGATAGGACTAGGTACTCAGCAGGAGGTATCACACATGAGAGGACTAGGTACTCAGCAGGAGGTATCACACATGATAGGACTAGGTACTCAGCAGGCGGTATCACACACGATCGGACTAGGTACTCAGCAGACGGTATCACACATGACCGGACTGGGTACTCAGCAGGCGGTATCACACATGACAGGACTAGGTACTCAGCAGGCGGTATCACACATGATAGGACTAGGTACTCAGCAGGCGGTATCACACACACGATAGGACTAGATACTCAGCAGGCGGTATCACACACGATAGGACTAGGTACTCAGCAGGCGGTATCACACACGATAGGACTAGGTACTCAGCAGGCGGTATCACACACGATCGGACTAGGTACTCAGCAGGCGGTATCACACACGATCGGACTAGGTACTCAGCAGACGATATCACACACGACCGGACTAGGTACTCAGCAGGCGGTATCACACATGACAGGACTAGGTACTCAGCAGGCGGTATCACACATGACAGGACTAGGTACTCAGCAGGCGGTATCACACATGATCGGGCCAGGTACTCAGCAGGCGGTATCACACATGGCCGGATTAGTTACTCAGCAGGAGGTATCACACATGACCGGATTAGATACTCAACAGGCGGTATCACACATGATAGGACTAGGTACTCAGCAGGCGATATCACACATGACCGAATTAGGTACTCAGCAGGTGGTATCACACATGATAGGACTAGATACTCGGCAGGGGGTATCACACATAACCGGATTAGATACTCAGCAGGTGGTATCACACATGGCCAAATTAGATACTCAGCAGGCAGTATCACACATGGCCGGATTAGATACTCAGCAGGCGGTATCACACATGGCCAGATTAGATACTCAGCAGGCGGTATCACACATGACCTGATTAGATACTCAGCAGGCGGTATCACACATGATCGGATTAGATACTCAGCAGGCGGTATCACACATGACCGGATTAGATACTTAACAGGCGGTATCACACATGATCGGATTAGATACTCAGCAGGCGGTATCCCACATGACCGGATTAGATACTCAGCAGGCGGTATCACACATGGCCGGATTAGTTACTCAGCAGGCGGTATCACACATGACCGGATTAGATACTCAACAGGCGGTATCACACATGATCGGATAAGATACTCAGCAGCAGGCGATATCACACATGGCCGGATTAGATACTCAGCAGGCGGTATCACACATGGCCGGATTAGATACTCAGCAGGCGGTATCACACATGGCCGGATTAGATACTCAGCAGGCGGTATCACACATGGCCGGATTAGATACTCAGCAGGCGGTATCACACATGACCGGATTAGATACTCAGCAGGCGGTGTCACACATGATCGGATTAGATACTCAGCAGGCGGTATCACATATGACCGGATTAGATACTCAGCAGGCGGTATCATACATGATCGGATTAGATACTCAGCAGGCGGTATCACACATGGCCGGATAAGATACTCAGCAGCAGGCGATATCACACATGACCGGATTAGATACTCAGCAGGCGGTATCACACATGACCGGATTAGATACTCAGCAGGCGGTATCACACATGGCCGAATTAGATACTCAGCAGGCGGTGTCACACATGACCGGATTAGATACTCAGCAGGCAGTATCACACATGACCGGATTAGATACTCAGCAGGCGGTATCACACATGACCGGATTAGATACTCAGCAGGCGGTATCACACATGGCCGGATTAGATACTCAGCAGGCGGTGTCACATATGACCGGAATAGATACTCAGCAGGCGGTATCACACATGGCCGGATTAGATACTCAGCAGGCGGTATCACACATGGCCGGATTAGATACTCAGCAGGCGGTATCACACATGACCGGATTAGATACTCAGCAGGCGGTGTCACACATGATCGGATTAGATACTCAGCAGGCGGTATCACATATGACCGGATTAGATACTCAGCAGGCGGTATCATACATGATCGGATTAGATACTCAGCAGGCGGTATCACACATGGCCGGATAAGATACTCAGCAGCAGGCGATATCACACATGACCGGATTAGATACTCAGCAGGCGGTATCACACATGACCGGATTAGATACTCAGCAGGCGGTATCACACATGGCCGAATTAGATACTCAGCAGGCGGTGTCACACATGACCGGATTAGATACTCAGCAGGCAGTATCACACATGACCGGATTAGATACTCAGCAGGCGGTATCACACATGACCGGATTAGATACTCAGCAGGCGGTATCACACATGGCCGGATTAGATACTCAGCAGGCGGTGTCACATATGACCGGAATAGATACTCAGCAGGCGGTATCATACATGATCGGATTAGATACTCAGCAGGCGGTATCACACATGACCGGATTAGATACTCAGCAGGCGGTATCACACATGACCGGATTAGATACTCAGCAGGTGGTATCACACATGACCGGATTAGATACTCAGCAGGCGGTATCACACATGATCAGATTAGATACTCAGCAGGCGGTATCACACATGGCCAGATTAGATACTCAGCAGGCGGTATCACACATGACCGGATTAGATACTCAGCAGGCGGTATCACACATGACCGGATTAGTTACTCAGCAGGCGGTATCACACATGATCGGATTAGATACATCTCGCACTGTCTGACATCACCGGCAGTTAATTCTTGGTTATTATAAGATCTGCATAAGAGGGCGGACTATTGTGTGGTTCTTTGTCTTCTGAGGTGGAACGGCCGGCCTCTGTGGATGGCAATGCTGGAGGACTGGCGAGCTCGATTCATCAGCCGGGGAATGGAAATGACTGGAGATGAATGGAGGGTGGGCGGACGGATGATGGTCGGCATCGGTGAGTCACATGCTCTGGCGTGAGCGGGGCCATTGATGCCGTGAATGAGACGGAGTGAGTACGCACGAGTAGAATCGCCGGGGCTCCCACGGAGACGTTGAACGACACTTTTGTTCTTTCCCTCCTGCCGCTCTCTGTGATTACAGTTTACACGACCTGACTCAGATGTAAATGCTGCTCTGGATGTGAGAGTTTCCACCTCCAGCCATAGAGCAGGAGTACGGCTCCCTCCCGTGAGAGTTTCCACTTCCAGCCATAGAGCAGGAGTACAGCTCCCTCCCGTGAGAGTTTCCACCTCCAGCCATAGAGCAGGAGTACGGCTCCCTACCGTGAGTTTCCACCTCCAGCCATAGAGCAGGAGTACGGCTCCCTCCCGTGAGAGTTTCCACTTCCAGCCATAGAGCAGGAGTACGGCTCCCTCCCGTGAGTTTCCACCTCCAGCCATAGAGCAGGAGTACAGCTCCCTACCGTGAGTGTCCACCTCCAGCCATAGAGCAGGAGTACGGCTCCTTCCCGTGAGAGTTTCCACCCCCAGCCATAGAGCAGGAGTACGGCTCCCTACCGTGAGAGTTTCCACCTCCAGCCATAGAGCAGGAGTACGGCTCCCCCCGTGAGAGTTTCCACCTCCAGCCATAGAGCAGGAGTACGGCTCCTTCCCGTGAGAGTTTCCACCCCCAGCCATAGAGCAGGAGTACGGCTCCCTACCGTGAGAGTTTCCACCTCCAGCCATAGAGCAGGAGTACGGCTCCCCCCGTGAGAGTTTCCACCTCCAGCCATAGAGCAGGTGTACGGCTCCCCCCCAACACCTCTTTATTATGTGGGATTTGGCGGCGAGGGGTGACCAACTGGTCTTAACCTCGTGGACTGAGAATGATAATATCAGTAATAATATTAAATATCATTCTGATTTCTAATCTCACTAATTAAATCCCTCGTTTCTGCCTTCCTGGGGACTGAACACGCAGCTGCTGAATTATTAAAGGGACGCTGTCATTATACTGGCCCAAAATTACCTGCCCCTGTAACCACTTAAAGAAGAGCACCACTGCTTGGTGCCCAAGGCAGAGGTTACAGAATGTCCCCCAGCCACATCACATTGACACCTCCTGGTGGTGGGCGGTATTACACTATAATAGCAGTGACACCTCCAGGTGGTGGGAGGTATTACACTATAATAAGTGACACTTCCAGGTGGTGGGCGGAATTACACTATAATAACAGTGACATCTCCAGGTGGTGGGTGGTATTACACTGTAATAACAGTGACATCTCCAGGTGGTGGGGGCGGTATTACACTCTAATAATAGTGACATCTCCAGGTGGTGGGCGGTATTACACTATAGTAACAGTGACACCTCCAGGTGGTGGGAGGTATTACCTATAATAACAGTGACACCTCCAGGTGGTGGGCGGTATTACACTGTAATAACAGTGACATCTCCAGGTGGTGGGAGGTATTAAACTGTAATAACAGTGACACCTCCAGGTGGTTGGTGATATTACACTGTAATAACAGTGACATCTCCAGGTGGTGGGTGGTATTACACTGAAATAACTGACATCTCCAGGTGGTGGGTGGTATTACGCTATAATAACAGTGACACCTCCAGGTGGTGGGAGGTATTACACTATAATAACAGTGACATCTCCAGATGGTGGGCGGTATTACACTGTAATAACAGTGACACCTCCAGGTGGTGGGTGGTATTACACTATAATAACAGTGACATCTCCAGGTGGTGGGCGGTATTAAACTATAATAACAATGACACCTCCAGGTGGTGGGCGGTATTACACTATAATAACAGTGACATCTCCAGGTGGTGGGTGGTATTACACTGTAATAACAGTGACATCTCCAGGTGGTGGGTGGTATTACACTGTAATAACAGTGACATCTCCAGGTGGTGGGTGGTATTACACTGTAATAACAGTGACATCTCCAGGTGGTGGGCGGTATTAAACTATAATAACAGTGACACCTCCAGGTGGTTGGTGATGTTACACTGTAATAACAGTGACATCTCCAGGTGGTGGGTGGTATTACACTGTAATAACAGTGACATCTACAGGTGGTGGGTGGTATTACACTATAATGACAGTGACACCTCCAGGTGGTAGGCGGTATTACACTATAATAACAGTGACACTTCCAGGTGGTGGGGGGTATTACACTGTAATAACAGTGACAACTCCAGGTGGTCGGTGATATTACACTGTAATAACAGTGACATCTCCAGGTGTTGGGTGGTATTACACTGAAATAACAGTGACACCTCCAGGTGGTGGGCGGTATTACACTATAATAGCAGTGACATCTCCAGGTGGTGGGAGGTATTACACTATAATAACAGTGACACCTCCATTTATTTTGGGTGCTCCCCTCGTAGTCGCGTATCGCTGTCTGTCCTCGGGTGCGCCTGTGTGACCTTGTCAGTGTGACTGCGGTCTCCGTCCTCTGATGTATCCTGCAGGGTTACTAAATATACCTCTCGGCCCCCCCTGATTAACCCTTTAACCTAGAGTAATGGTTAAAGAGAAAAGTATAGTTCATGTGGATGTTTGCAGGCCGGGAGGTGACAATCAGCTCAGCGTGCTCCCCCTATAATCACCATTGTACTCCCTGCACCGCGGCCATGTCTGTTATTACAACCTCCGGGCAGGCGACGCACATTATTATCTGCACTCGATTGTCGGTCTTTTTGTATTATCGGCACTCGATTGTTAAGCCTTCTGCCTCCACAAAGGGGCGGAGTCAGCCAATCAGCTCACAGCTGTCAGTCCCCTCCCTGCAATGCTGTGACTGTGAATACTCCCTACTGATTCTCTCTGTCTCCCTCACAGGCTAAAGATAGCGATGATGATGAGGAAATCGTCCATGTGGATCGGGACCACTTTATGGATGAGTTCTTCGAGCAGGTGGGTCCCTACAGTGGCTGCGGATGTCCCAGGCTTATGTTGCGGCTCTTTATTATCCACGACATTCCGCACGTGATCTTGTATCCGGCAGTGGCGGCTCCACGCGACCCCCGGTGCTTCTATAATGATCTGATAATCAGTGCGCGGAGTAATCAGCTCCAGAGTAGACGTCCGCGCTTCGCGTCCTGGGGAAGCCGCGTGTCGCCACCGGCCACATGACAAATTAGAGTAATTACTGTTCAAGGCGAGAAAATAAAGACATTGAATTCCCTGAATCCGTCCCCGCTATTCCGGCGCCGTGGCGGCCTCCCACACCCGCTCGCTGATATGTGGCCCCTTTGGTCCTCAGGTGGAGGAGATCCGAGGATGCATCGAGAAGCTCTCAGAAGATGTGGAGCAAGTGAAGAAACAGCATAGCGCCATCTTGGCAGCTCCCAACCCTGATGAGAGTAAGTTGCCTGGAGGATTGTGGGAGAATTAAAGGGTTCTTCCCCAACTTTAGAAATACATATTGTCGGATAGTCCCTGTGAGTACAAACATTTTTGTGATTTACTTCTTATTAAAATTTTCAGTCATTTTTGAGATATCAACTCTTTTGCTTACAGATCATTGCCTTGGAGACCGACCACCACTACTAGGCGGCAGAACATGCGTAATGCTTACAAGCTCTTTCTATTGAGCTTGTACACACTGGTTTGAAGCTGGCCAGGATCACTGGAGCACACTTACTTCCAAACTGGGCCAGCTTTACAAGCTACACAGCAGCGGTGGTCGGTCTCCGTGGCAACAAACTGTAAACAAAAGCAAAGTGTTAATATCTTAAAAACGTCTGCAAATTTTAATAATCAGTAAATTGCAAAAAACTCCCTTTAAGGCGACATTCAGCACACAGATTCCAGCTGTGTGCCCCGGACATGTGTATTATTGAGCGGAGTTATGTGATTTTGCCCCTATGACAACACTTCTCGCCCCTGTATGGTAGGCGTAGTCTGTGAAGTGGTTGACCTCTGGTCGATACACCTTGGTTACTGTTCTTCTCTTTCTATCTAGAAACCAAGCAAGAACTGGAGGATCTTACAGCCGACATAAAGAAAACGGCCAACAAAGTGCGCTCTAAGTTGAAAGGTCGGTGTTCCGCTTCCACGGTGCGGGGGGTCTACTGGACCGTCTCTCACCTTCTCTCCCTCCTTCCTTACAGCCATTGAGCAGAGCATCGAGCAAGAGGAGGGAATGAACCGCTCCTCAGCCGACCTGCGCATCCGGAAAACACAGGTAGGGGGCTCCACGGAGCAGGACACTTCTTCAATATTAGTCCCGTAATAAGATTACATATTGGTACTGTATATAAATATATCCAACCCCTTTCTGCACTCTGACATACAGTGTCTTGCGAAAGTATTCACCCCCCTGGCTTTTTACCTATTTTGTTACATTACAACCTGGGTGTGATGCATCAGCATTAAATAGTGTACGTTAGTGAAGTGAGAAAAATGTAGGCTTAAATTAAATTTATGGAATCAAATAACTAATAATTGGCATGTGCATATGTATTCACCCCTCTTGCTATGAAACCCCTAAAAATTTCTGGTGCAAGCAATTCCCTTCATAAGTCACATGTTTAGTGACAGGACGTCCCTCTGTGTGCAATCTAAGTGTCACGTGTCTGTCACTATATACACTTTACCTTCTCTGAAACGTCACAGGGACTGCAACTCCACTAACAAGACGCTTCACTAACCAATCACCACCATGATGACCAAGGAGATCTCCCAACAACACCATGAAGACCAAGGAGTTCTCCGAACAACACCATGAAGACCAATGAGATCTCCAAACAAAACCATGAAGACCAAGGAGATCTCCAAACAATGCCATGAAGACCAAGGAGATCTACAAACCACACCATGAAGACCAAGCAGATCTCCAAACAAAACCAAAAAAAACAAGGAGATCTCCAAACAACACGGAAGACCAAGGAGATCTCCAAACAAAACCATGAAGACCAAGGAGATCTCCAAACAACACCATGAAGACCAGTGAGATCTCCAAACAAAACCATGAAGACCAAGGAGATCTCCAAACAATGCCATGAATACCAAGGAGATCTACAAACCACACCATGAAGACCAAGCAGATCTCCAAACAACACCATAAAGACCAAGGAGATCTCCGAACAACACCATGAAGACCAAGGAGATCTCCAAACAAAACCATGAAGACCAAGGAGATCTCCAAACAATACCATAAAGACCAAGGAGATCTCCGAACAAAACACCATGAAGACCAAGGAGATCTCCAAACAAAACCATGAAGACCAAGGAGATCTCCAAACAATGCCATGAAGACCAAGGAGATCTACAAACCACACCATGAAGACCAAGGAGATCGCTAAACAACATTATGATGACCAAGGAGATATCCAAACAACACCGTGAAGACCAAGGAGATCTCCAAACAAAACCATGAAGACCAAGAAGATCTCCAGACAAAACCATGAAGACCAAGGAGATCTCCAAACAACACCATGAAGACCAAGGAGATCTATAAACAATGCCATGAAGACCAATGAGATCTCCAAACACCACCATGAAGACCAAGGAGATCTCCAAACACCACCATGAAGACCAAGGAGATCTCCAATCAAAACCATGAAGAACAAGGAGATCTCCAAACAAGTCAGGGACAAAGTTGTTGAGAAGTACAAGTCAAGGTTAGGTTATAAAAACTCTCCCAATCTCTGATGATCCCAGGAGCAGCATCACATTCATTATCATCAAATGGAAAGAACATGGTACCACAACAAACCTGCCAAGGGAGGGCACCCACCAAAACTCTCCACAGGGCAAGGAGGGCATTAGTCAGAGATGCAGCACAGAGACCAAAGGTAACCCTGAAGGAGCTGCAGAGTTCCCAAGCAGAGACTGGAGTATCTGTCCATACGACCACAGTAAGCTATACACTCCATAGAGTTGGCCTTTATGGAAGAGTGGGCAAAATAAAAAAAGCCTTTAGTTAGACACAAAAATGTTGAGGCTCGTTTTGAGTATGAGAAAAAACATGAGAGACTCCCCAATGTATGGAGGAAGGTGCTGTGGTCAGATCAGATAAAGAGTGAACTTTTTCACCACCAAGGTAAACGTTATGTCTGGCACCAAACCAACACAGCTCATCACCCCAAGAAGACCATCCACACTGTGAAACATGGTGGTGGCAGGATCATGCTGTGGGGATGTTTTTCAGGCAGAAGGGAGAGGGAACATGGTCTGAGTCGAGGGGGAGATGGATGGTGTGAAATACAGGGATGTTCTTGAGGAAAACCTGTCTCTGTCAGTGATTTGAGACTGGGACAGATATTCACCTTTCAACAAGACAATGACCCAAAGCATGCTGCTAAAGCAACACTCGAGTGGTCTACGGGGAAACGTGTAAATGTTCTGGAGCGGCCGAGTCACAGCCCAGACCTTAATCCAATGGAGAATCTGGGGTCAGATGTGAAGATCGCTGATCACCAGAGGAAACATCTAACCTGAAGGAGCTGGAGCAGTTTTACCTAAAGGAATGAGCAAAAATCCCAGTGGAAAGATGTAGAAAACTCATAGAGGCTTATCCATAGTGACTGCAGCTGTAATTGCTGTAAAAGGAGGCTCCACAGAGTACTGACTTTAGGGGTTGAAGAGTTATGCACAATGACGTTTTCTGATACTTTGTCCTATTTGTTGTTTGCTTCACAATGATAATAAAACCAAATGTTCACAGTTGTCGGCACATTCTATTCCTGAACTGATGCAAAAACAGTGAAATTCCAGGTTGTGAGGTAGCAAAACATGAAAAATGCCAAGGGGTGGGCGAATAATTTCGCAAGCCACTGTATATTACATCATGGTGGAAAGGAGACAACACTGATAGTGGCCGATTAATCCACTTAGGTGTTGCAGTCAGTGTTTATGGCGACATCTAAGTGGCTAGATAAAGTCAAATTCCGTTTTTAGAAAAAAGAAATCAAAAAAGTAAAAAAAAAATGATAAAAAAAAGTCATATATTCCCAAAAAACTCCTTCTTCTTATAAGGTCCATGGAGCGCACGTATAGGATCGGGATGGGACCGGGTCCTTGTAATTGTGCTGACCTCGGCCCATGTGCTGCAGTCATCGGACACCCACGCGTTTCGCATCTCCCTTTCAATCCTTCACCTCTCGCTCTTTCCCGTTTCTCAGCATTCCACTCTGTCCCGTAAATTTGTGGAGGTGATGACAGAATACAACGCAACGCAGTCTAAATACCGAGACCGCTGCAAGGACCGTATCCAGAGACAGCTGGAGATCAGTGTGTATACCCGAAGGGGCGGCGATGGGGGGGGACTCAATGTGCTGGACATTTCCTGACCATCTTGTAATTCTTCCCGGCAGCTGGGAGAACCACGACCAACGAGGAGCTGGAAGACATGTTGGAGAGCGGGAAGCTGGCCATATTCACAGATGACGTATGTACTGGGGCTTGTATCGGGGAGGGGGTCCATGCCATATAATCATCACCCGCCATAGAAATGTATGGATGCGCACGCAGCCTGACAATCCGTAACCTCAGGAATGAATGGGGCAGGTGCAACCCTCAGAAATCACCTAGACGTAGCCTCGTCCAAAATAGGAGCATAAGATAACGCAAAGTCCTGACAAGCAGCCTCGTTCTTCTCCCGCAGATCAAGATGGACTCTCAGATGACCAAACAAGCTCTGAACGAGATCGAGACGCGACACAACGAAATCATCAAGCTGGAGACCAGCATCCGGGAGCTCCACGACATGTTCGTAGACATGGCTATGCTGGTGGAGAGTCAGGTGAGCGGGCCGGGCCCATAGTCGTGCTCCAGGCCGAGGCGATCGTACCGGTGGGGGATAATGACTGGGGTGTCTCTTCCCAGGGGGAGATGATAGATCGCATTGAGTATAACGTGGAGCACTCGGTGGACTATGTGGAGCGAGCAGTGTCTGACACCAAGAAAGCTGTGAAGTACCAGAGCAAAGCACGAAGGGTGAGTAGTGACCGGACCGCCTGTAGAGGAGCGCCGACCCCGTGTACACAGCAGCTGGACGGACTGACGCGTGTAGTGTACAGAGCGACTGTAGCTGCAGGGTGGACGGAGGTCGTATTATTACAGCTCTGCAATGTCTGTCTCTGTCCTTTATAACACTGCTGACAATTTCTTCTCTCTCTTCTCTCCCTCCAACATCTCCGCTGTCTCTCTCCGTCTCATATCATCTCTATCTCCTGTCTTTTCTTGCTCTGCCTCATACCCTTGATGTCTCATTTCATCTCTGTCTCCTGTGTCTTTGCACTGTTTGGCTGTCTCTTCTCGCTGTTTCATCCTTGATATCTCATGTCTTTTCTCACTCTCTACGCTATTTCATATCCTTTCTGTATCTTGTTTCTTCTCTCTGTCTTATGTCTCTTCTCGCTGTCTTACATCTCTCTTCTCTACCTCATATCTCCTCTTTACCCTGTCTCACATCCCTCTTTGCTGTCTCTTTTACCTTCGGATATTCTTTTACCATCGTCCCTGCCTTTACCCTAATTCTAACCCTACATGTAACTTGGCTGTCTCACCTCCTTGGACTTGCTCTTTGCACTCTTTTGCTTCCTTACCCTTTGTTCTCTTCCTTTATCAATATATTTCTTACCCCATCTATGTTCCTGTGCTCTCCTCATTTCCAACTTTCCTTGCGCCTCTTCTTATCCACCAATTTTATTTGTTCTCCGCCATTTCCTTGTTTCTTCCACCCTGCTCTTCTCCACTTCCTGTCCACCCACCTTGTTCTCTGCCCTTTGTCTTTTGTTCTGTCTGCTCTCTTCCACTTCCTGTCCACCTATATTCTTTTTTCTCTGTCTTTTCTTCCACCATGCTCTCTTTCACCTCCTGTCTTCCAATATTCCTCCCTTTTTGCCTTTTCTTACTACCCTCTGTCTTCCACTTCATGTGCTCTCTCGTTTTCCACATTTTTCTCCACCTTGCTCTCCTCCATTTCTTGTCCACCCATATTCCTCGTTTTCTGCCTTTGCTTTTGGATCTCTTTCCCCACTTCCTGTCCACCCACATTCTTTGTTCTTCACCCTCTCACCTAAACTTCTTGTCCGCCCACTTTTCTCTGTTCACATTTGTTGTTTTCTGCCCTCCCTCCATGATATTCTGCCTTTCCACATTCCTCGTTCTCCACCTTTTTCTCCATCCTGCTCTCCTCCACTTTCTGGCTTACCATATTCCATATTTTCTACCTTTTCTTTTGCCCCTGTCTCCTCCACTTAATTCTCCCCCTCATTCCTTGTTCTCCACTCTCTCTCCTCCACGTCTTGTGCTCCCACATTCTTTGTTCTCCACCCTCTGTTTTCCACTTCCTGTCCACCCACATTCCTTGTTCTCCACTTCCTGTCTGCCCACATTCCTTGTTCCCCACCCTTTATCTTACATTTCCTGTGTGCCCACATTCCTTGTTCTCCACTCTCTCTCCTACACTTCCTGTCCACCATTCCTTGTTCTCCACCCTTTCTCCACTTACGGTGTGCCGTCTGTACACATTCCTTGTTCTTCGCCCACTCTCCTCAAATTCCTGTCTGCCCACATTCCTTGTTCGCCACCCTTTCTCCTCCACTTCCTGTCTGCTCACATTCCTTGTTCTCCACCCTCTCCTCCACTTCCTGTACTCCCACATTCCTTGTTCTCCACCCTCTCTCCTCCACTTCCTGTACTCCCACATTCCTTGTTCATCACCCTCTCTCCTCCACTTCCTGTACTCCCACATTCCTTGTTCTTCACCCTCTCTCCTCCACTTCCTGTACTCCCACATTCGTTGTTCTCCACCCTTTCTCCTCCACTTATGGTGTGCCCATATTCCTTGGTTTCCACCCTCTCTCCTTCACTTCCTGTCCACCCACATTCCTTGTTCTCCACTCTCTCTTCTCCATTTCCTGTCCGCACACATTCCTTATTCTCCACTCTCTCTTCTCCACTTCCTGTCCTCCTACATTCCTTGTTCTCCACCCTTTCTCCTCCACTTCCCGTCTGCCCAAATTCGCTGCTCTCCCCCTTTCTCCTCCACTTCCTGTCCACCTACATTCCTTGTTCTCCACCCTTTCTCCTCCACTTCCTGTCCGCCCACATTCCTTGTTCACCATTTCTCCTCCACTTTCTGTCCGCCCACATTCCTTGTTCTCCCTTTCTCCTCCACTTCTTGGCCGCCCACATTCCTTGTTCTCCACCCTTTCTCCTCCACTTCCTGTCCGCCCACATTCCTTGTTCTCCACCCTTTCTCCTCCACTTCCTGTCCGCCCATATTCCTTGTTCTCCTCCATTTCTCCTCCACTTCCTGTCCGCCCACATTCCTTGTTCTCCACCATTTCTCCTCTACTTCCTGTCCGCCCATATTCCTGTCTCCCCGCCCTTTCTTTTCTCTGCATCTGATGCCGTTGGGTATGTAGAAGAAGATCATGATTATAATCTGTTGTGTGGTGCTGGGTGTCGTGCTCGCCTCCTCGATCGGGGGGACATTGGGATTCTGAAAATAAAAACAAATGCACAAAGCAAACGGAACGATAACGAAAAATAGCGAAACACAAAAAAAGAAACAAAACAAAAAAAAAGAGATACAATATTACGTAAATGAAAAGTATTGGCATTTACGCACAGATCAGGAAGCTGTGAGTGCGGACGCCCATTTTCGCCTCTGTGGGTTTCAATCAGGAGTTAGGTTACCATCAGCTAATTCCGTGTTACGCGGCGTGGGGGCGCATATTATGGAGTCACTCTACCCCCCAACCCTTTAGCAGTGTTAACTGATGTCAACCTAAAGCCAAATCTCCACCTGTCACTCACAGGAGCTGGGGGCGAAAAAAGGGCCAAAAATTCCCAAATCTTTTTTTTCTTCCTCGGTGTCTGTTTCCTGTTTTTTTTTTGTCACTTTTATTCTTTGTTATCCCGTTTGTCAAAAAAACCTGTACTCGTATTTGACGTTGCTGGACGTGTTCCGCGGGGACCCCTGAACGTGTGGGGTGGACAGAGGGTCCGACCCGGCGCTTTAAATTGTCCTTTTCTCTTGACTGGTGGCTGAGTGTGTTCGTCTGTGTCGTGTGCGATCAGATCTCTTCCAGTGATGTGAGTGCTGGGGTTGGGTGGGGGGGCACGTGAGCTGCGAATTATGCGTCTCGGAAAATCGTCGTCCTCGAGTCGGCGCTGGATGCTACGTGGACAGCATGCTGAACGCCGCGTGGCTGAGTGAGCTTGTGTATTCTGCAGCTGTAGCAATAGGCAGGGGAAGCATTGCCGCATCTTCTCATCCGCTGCTCGCCCTTCACTTCATCCTCTATCCTTGCCCTCGTGATTCTCCGATCCTCCGCCATTGCCTTAGTACCTGCGCAGCCACAAGTCATTACCCTTCCCAGTAGCCGCCGGCGCCATCTGTCACGACGGCTTCATCTCCTCTCTGTCCTCTGTATAATAAGCCCCTTCTAGGATTTCCCAGTTTTCCCCTGTATAAATCAGTATTCGGATATTGGGTGGGGGGGTCCTTATATTCAGTTGCACTCCTCACTTTCTGGGAAATTTTAGAATAGTTCACGGCCAGGAGTACGGGCGGCATTTGAAACCCAGACGTCCATCTCGCGGCGCTCTCGAAATATGCAAGAAATGATGGTGTCCAATCTCCGATGTCGTCTCCTGGGTTCCGCTGGAAGATTCCGAAAACCAAAGTTCTTCCCATTTCCCGCTGTGTTCAGCGATGTTCCCGCTGACCCTGGGGTGCGACAGAACAGGCAGTGAGAGTGCGTATGCGGTACTCGTCTCGTCACACAGCAATAAAGTACTCTGACCTCACAGCCGTCGAAAAACAGGATGGAGGCTCGTCGGCCCGGACTCGAGTGTCGTGTACTTTTCTCTTGTTTTTATAATTCTTTCTTTTTTTACCGCACACAAACATAGCAGCGTAGGTGCGTATCAATCACCGCCAGGGTTAACACATCCAGTGGCGGTGTCCGGTGTGACACGAGGCGAGAGAGAGTGAAATCTACCCAGCAGCACACACGGCCCCTCCACGCTCTTCCTCCGTTCCGTCTCTCCGTCGCCTTTGCATGAATCGAGCCCGTCTCTGTGGAAATTACTAGTCTCTTTGATCCCGAAAAAAAAAAAAAAAAAAGTAAGCAAAAATAAAACCTTTTTCACCAGGTGGGGGGTGGAGGAGAGGAGAAAAAAAAAAAGACAGGCAGCCTCTCGTGTGCATGCAAGAATCAACGCTCCGGCCAAGAACTCAACCGGGGCGGCCATTTTGAACTCCATTCGTGTTCAGAGCATGACGTCTCAAATGTAGACTATTAGACAATATATTTTTTTTTCCTGTTTCCGCTAGAAGGTAGCCAGCCATCAACCGCCTGCTGCCTGTCAGCGTCCGTCCGATATCACGAGTAGCTTAGGTGACAGATTAAAATGGCTGCCCCTAAGCCGGCGAGGAGGTTCCTTTCCTGTATCTATGCAGATTTCATTGTTTTTTTTGTTGTTTTTTTTGTTTTTTCTTTGACACGTGGTCCGTCCTGCCTTCAGCTTTAATATTGAATTATTTCATATAAATAAATATATAGAGATTTAAATTTAAAAAAAAAAATATATATATATATAAAATTGAACGATATTCAGTCCGTAATCAGGGATGTCTGACGTCTACCGTGGCGGCTGAATTTTTTTTTTTTTTTTAAATGAGGACTTCTAGATCTAGCAGGGGGGTAGTTAGCGTCCTCTCGTGCGTGATACATGGATTTTGTTTTATTTTTTTAATATGCAGATCACAACCGAACTTGCTCCTCTCCTCACGAAGCCTTATATATATATATATAATTTTATTTTATTTTTTTTTTTCCCCCTCCGGTTCCCAGTGTCTTCTATCAGGTGATCGGCACCGGCCGCCGCGTCCCTTCCTCCTTTAGTGATAGATTCATTGGAGAGCGATGACTGTGTATTTACGACGATGCGTCCGAAGCATGTTAAAAAATAAAGAGTGTCCCGGTAAGAAGCCAGTTTCAAAATGGCCGCCCTCAGCAGCCATATCGTATGAGCGTCTCTGGTCCCATTGTGTGTGTCGTGCCCCCTCGGATCTCTGGGTGTCTTAATTGGCTCTTTTTTTTTTTGTTTTTTTTCGTCTTTGGATTTGCTGTAAATGTTTTTTCTCCGTTAGCGGCCTTGAAATTTGCATGTTTGTTTCATTTTTTCACAAGCGTCTCCGATCGCGAGGGATCATTGAAATTGTAATTGAGGGAGGGATCCCGGTGGATAAGGGAGCGGGAGAACCTGGTGGCGGGAGGAAAGGGGGGTCAGTGTGTCTTGTGTCTCCGAGATATGTCCGAGAAGATCCCGACGCATCTCCCGCATCACGTTGACTTTATGCAGAAAATGGCGGAAACCCTCAATCTCGGTGCAAGATGGTCATCCAGAGACAAGATACCAAAGCAAATTTTTTTTGAAAATTGGGGTAAAAAGTTGTGACTTGTAAGATCACCCCGAGAGAGGAATTGACCCCAAAATTCACCTCCGAAAAGTCCTTGGAAAGATGGCTGACCTTCTACGAGAGCAGAGACGTCCAAACCCGTCTTGTGGTGGTGGAGATATACCATGACGGCGGGCGGCACGTGACACCTTCCCGCCCTGGCCGGTACATCCTAAACTTAGAAGACAAAAGGGTGTGAATTCTTCCGCTTCCTGACAAAAGGGTGTGAATTCTTCCGCTCCCTGACAAAAGGGTGTGAATTCTTCCGCTCCCTCCCTTCCTTTCTCCCTTCCTTCCTTCCTGCCGTATGAAACATTTTTTTTTTTTCGATGTTTAAGAAAAAAAAAAAAAAAAATCGTCTCGGTTGAAAAAAAAAAAATGTGAATTGCATAAAAAAAAAAGTTGTTTAAAGGTCGAAAAATGGAAAAAAAAATTCTGAAAAAAAAAATCAAAAACTGCTTGCATGTTACAAAAATGTGAAAAAAAAAATTACAGCAGAAACCGTGAAAAAGAGAAGAAAAAAAAATCTGAATTCTCGGTTTGAAAAACAGCGAGTCGTCTTTATTTGTTTTCGTTTGTTGTTTTTTTTGTTTTTTTTTGTGTTTTTTTTCTTTATTGTGCTGCTGAAAAAAAAAAAAGAAAAAAAAAAAAATAAGATCAGAAAATCCCCCTCACCCCCCTAATGTGTTTTTGTGAAGTAAACAGTCATGTCTCTTTGTGTGTGTACTTACCTGATGTCTTTTGTCTGGGAGGGAGGGGTCCACACCTGAGACCACAGCAAAGACGAGTTTGGGTTTACAACAATTTCATGAACGTCATAAAGGCCTCACTGCCCCTAGCAACCAATCACAACGCAGCTTACATTTTTCCAGAGCAGTTTATGAATGAAATCTGAGCTGTGATTGGTCTTTACAGGCATTTAGACACTTTTGCCTTATGGGGCAGATACCATGGTTTTGTATCCGGAGGATTCGGTATTGTGGTCGTATTAGGAATCAGATTTAGTAGTCACAGTAACCATCCTTTATGGTGTTACTTATGGGAGCATGGGCCATTTTTTTTATTGCTTCCGTGCATTTAAAATAAAAAGCAAAGCAATTAGTAATATGTGATTGAGGAATGAGCTGTTCCCGTTCTGTGTATACAGGTCTTATGCAGATCTATGCGTCTCCAGGGAGCTGGAATCAAACCCTGTGTGTTAGGGCTCATAGTCATCTGCGAGGAAAACAGAGGAATCCTATAAAAATCAGACCGCACTCAGGCCAGTGTTATTCTAGGAGTCCCAGCCCATCTGGGATTTTTTTCTCGGCTCAAAATCGGACTGAGACTTACCAATGCCCGACAAAATAGATATATACACATGGAATAGATAGCTATAACGATGTCCGAGACATATCATTAGTACAGTGCTT
The DNA here is from genome assembly GCF_039654945.1 of Dendrobates tinctorius. Taxonomy (NCBI): domain Eukaryota; kingdom Metazoa; phylum Chordata; class Amphibia; order Anura; family Dendrobatidae; genus Dendrobates; species Dendrobates tinctorius. Next base: position 4,765,849 of record NW_027361819.1, read on the forward strand.
GTGTAGTTTACTTTACATGTATTTTTTTTTTTACATACTACATTATTTTCTGGAAAAAATGGGTGGGATCCCTCAACATTTTATTAACCAGCGCAGGTAAAGCCAACAGCTGGGGGCAGATGTTTATAGCCTGAGAAGGGGGTAATACCCTTGGAGCTTCGCAGGCTATTAATATCAGCTCACAGCTGTATACTTAGCCTTTACTGGCTATTAAAATGGAGGACCCCCAAAAAATGACGTAGGGTCCCCCTATATATTTCAGAACCAGCAAAGGCTAGGCAAACAGCTGTAGGCTGATATTAATAGCCTAGGAAGGGGATATTGATATGGATACTGGCCCCCTCCCAGACTAAAAACATCAGCTCTCAGCCACCCCAGAAAAGGCGCATCTATAAGATGGCCTATTCTGGCACTTAGCCTCGCTCTTCCAACTTGCCCTGTAGCGGTGGCAAGTGGGATGATAGTTGGAGTGTGGTGATGTCACCTTTGTATTGTCAGTTGCCATCAAGCCCAGAGCTTAGTAATGGAGAGGCATCTATAAGACATCCATTACTAACGCTATAGTGAAATTGTATTAAAAAACACACAATAAGAATAAAGTCCTTTAATGGAAAGAATGACACAGGCTTCTATAATGAATGTAAGCTAAACCATACTCATGGCATCACCCATTCCAGTGAAGCCATTGTCCCCTGTAAGAGAATTAAAATAATGAACCACAATATTCCTCATCTGTTCATTGAGACGATAATAATCCATTTGTCCCGCGACAGATCTATCTCTGCTACATCTAGATGGCAGCCTGCATTGTTGCATGATGTGACTATACAGCCTGCCATCCAGCAGAGACTCTGAGCTGTGCATGCTTGCTAAGCTCAATGTCTCGCTGTGAACTCCTTTCAACTCACTGATGTCACCGCGACCATGAGAAAGTTCTCACGCTCCCGGTGCCATCAGAAAGGTCCTGGGAGTTCACAGCCAGTGAACTAATTTCGACTCACTGACGTCAGCGCGGGCTCCATGAGAAAAGTGTTAACGATGCTCACGCTGATGTTAGTGAGTTGAACTGAGCTCATTGGCTGAGAACTTGCTGGACCTTTCTGACAGCAACGCGAGCATAAGAACTTTCTCACGCACAGCTCAGAGTCTCTGCTGGATAACAGGCTGTATAGTCACATCATGCAACTATGCAGCTTGCCATATAGATGTAACAGAGCTCGACTTGTCGCGTGACAAGTGCATTATCATCTTCTCAGTGGACAGGTGAGGAATATTGTTGTTTACTATTTTCACTCTCTTACAAGAGACATTGGCTTCACTGGAATGGGCGAGGTTGTAAGTATGGTTTAATTTAGATTGATTAAAGCAGTTTGTGTCATTAATTGAGTTAAAGAACTTTATTCTGGATGTCTGTGTTTTTATACAATATGAATATGGGGTTAGTAATGGGGGCGTCTTATAGACGCCTCTCCATTAATAACCCTTGGGCTTGATGTCACCTGACAATACATCAGCCCCCTCCCAACTATCAGCCCACTTGCCACCGCTACAGGGCAAGTGGGAAGAGCAAGGCTAAATGCCAGATTTGGGACATCCTATGGATGCGCCATTTCTGGGGCGGCTGAGTGCTCGTTTTATAGTCTGGGAGGGGGCCAATATCCATGGCTCCTTCCTAGGCTATTGTTATCAAACCACAGCTGTCTGCCTAGGCTTTGCTGGTTATCAACCCCTTCACGCCGGAGCCCTTTTTCATTTTTGCATTTCTGTTGTTCGCTCCCCTTCTTCCCAGAGCCATAACTTTTTTATTTTTTCCATCAATATGGCCGTGTGAGGGCTTGTTCTTTGCGGGACTAGTTTTTCTTTTGAACAACACCATTGCTGAAATGGGGTTCCCCAGTACCTTCGGTTACCCTGGACTCTCCTGCATTCCTCGGTGATGTCGTCTGGCCGTCGGTGTCTTCTTCAGGGAAGAAAATGGCGGGCGCATTTGCAGTGCGCCCACCGAGATCTGCTGGCTGGCACCCGGCAACAATAGGAAGTTTTTAGAATGGTGTCACTTTTGGGTATTTTCTGTTATATTGACTCCCCCAAAGCTCACTAAAAAAATGGTTTTGTAAATTTTATTGGAAAAATGAGAAATCGCTGGTCAACTTTTAACCCTTATAACGTCGGCTTTCCCTCTGCTGGTTAATAAAATGTCCGGGAGCCCACGCCTTTTTTTCCTGAAAGGAATCTATTTACTAGAAGGAGACTGTACAGTAAACTACACACCAAGCGCAGATTCTAGATCCCTCTGTATACTGTATCTAATCTCTATATATAGATGACGATGGAAAACTATAAATTACATAGAGAAATGTTCGATGTAAAAGCTCTTGTTAAAATCGTGTTGCAGTCGGGTGCTAGGTGATCAAATCGGATTGTACTCGCATGAACATCGCCTGACAATTGTGAGACTTTGCTGGTCCAAAACCGGACCGTTCTGTCTGCTGTATCTGGACATAGATGGTCACACACGGATTCACAGGAGAGCTGGAAACACTTTATAGTTTAGATGCATGGAAGCCATGAAAAATGGTGTGAAAGTCTACATACCCTAAATGGGTTGACGGATATGTGCTGAATATCCGTTCAAGGAATACCTGTGCTGCCATAGTGCACATTACCACATGTGAGAGTGCAGTCATGGCCACGGAGGATCAGGTCATGTAAGAGCTCCAAATCCCCTTCACAGACATCATCACAAATTCTGTGCTCCCTGCAGCGAACACTAGAGGGAGATCACTGTAGAGTCATTGAGTTCAGTGTATCTGCATACAAGGAGCTCCCCCTAGAGGTGACTGCAGACAGGATCTTATCATGTATCTCTGTATACAGGGAGCTCCCCCTAGTGGTGGTTGCAGACAGGATCTTATCATGTATCTCTATACAGGAAGCTCCCCCTAGTGGTGGCTGCAGAGAGGATCTTATCATGTATCTCTGTATACAGGGAGCTCCCCCTAGTGGTGACTGCAGACAGGATCTTATCATGTATCTCTGTATACAGGGAGCTCCCCCTAGTGGTGGCTGCAGACAGGATCTTATCATATATCTCTGTATACAGGGAGCTCCCCCTAGTGGTGACTGCAGACAGGATCTTATCATGTATCTTTGTATACAGGGAGCTCCCCTAGTAATGACTGCAGACAGGATCTTATCATGTATCTCTGTATACAGGGAGCTCCCCCTAGTGGTGGCTGCAGACAGGATCTTACCATGTATCTCTGTATACAGGGAGCTCCTCCTAGTGGTGGCTGCAGACAGGATCTTATCATGTATGTCTGTATACAGGGAGCTCCCCCTAGTAATGACTGCAGACAGGATCTTATGCATCTCTGTATACAGGGAGCTCCCCCTAGTGGAGGCTACAGACAGGATCTTATCATGTATCTCTGTATACAGGGAGCTCCCCCTAGTGGTGGCTGCAGACAGGATCTTACCATGTATTTCTATACAGGGAGCTCCCCCTAGTGGTGGCTGCAGACAGGATCTTATCATGTATCTCTGTATACAGGGAGCTCCCCCTAGTGGTGGCTGCAGACAGAATCTTATCATGTATGTCTGTATACAGGGAGCTCCCCCTAGTGGTACCTGCAGAGAGGATCTTATCATGTATCTTTGTATACAGGGAGCTCCCCCTAGTGGTGACTGCAGACAGGATCTTATCATGTATCTCTGTATACAGGGAGCTCCCCCTAGTAGTGGCTGCAGACAGGATCTTATCATGTATCTCTGTATACAGGGAGCTCCCCCTAGTGGTGACTGCAGTTGGGATCTTATCATGTATCTGTGTACAGGGAGCTCCCCCTATTGGTGACTACAGACGGGATCTTATGTATCTCTGTATACAGGGAGCTCCCCTTAGTGATGACTGCAGAGAGTATTGAAGCAGGTTACTCAGGCAATGCAGGGGATTTGGAGCTCTGTATCAGTAAATAGAGATGTTTTATGAGGTTTCCCGGCAGATAATTTTACAATTCTTGCGAAAAGTTGCAGTTTTGCCTCAGAGATAAAATGATGAGATATAGGGATCCTCCAACCTTATTAAACATGGAACCAATAAGAGCAGGACTGAGCTGAGACGAAGATGTCCACTGTCTGGTAAGTAGTAGCCCCATCCATGGACCATGTACTCAGGGGTCCGCTCTGTGACACACTCACTGCAGTCCCTACATACTACAGTCCTTTACATTATAATAATAATCTTTATTTTTATATAGCGCTAACATATTCCGCAGCGCTTTACAGTTTGCACACATTATCATCACTGTCCCCGATGGGGCTCACAATTAGTGCGGACCTTGCCAGTTAGCTGCTTGGTTGTATTGTGGGATATGAGGCCTCAGATCATCAATCTTCTCTGGGTCTCGCAGCCTGAATGCTAGAAGAATTGAGAATGCAGCTCCGGATGTGACTGGAGTATAAGAGATGATCAGAACAGTAAACTTCAAGGTTTTCAGCCTGACTGATTTCAGAGACAATTCCAGGGACAACGGATCGGACTGGTTGGATCTGGACACTTGGTCCCATAATCTCAGGAGCCACTTCTCTTTGCTTCACAGACAAAATTTCTTTTGGCCAAAATGGAGCCCAGAATCCTATTGTGTATTGTAGCATATAATGTTGGGGCCCGTTTACAACATTCATAAGAGGCAAATACCTGACCACCGGTCACTGTACCCATCAGCAGAGCACAGGCATCGCTCTCCGTCATTGCAAGTGTGAACATAGGCCCTAAAATCATAGAATGGTAGAGTTGGAAGGGACCTCCTGGGCCATCTGGTCCAACCCCCTGCTCAAAGCCGGATTCGCTAAATCATCCCAGTCAGATGTCTGTCCAGCCTCTGTGTGAAGACTTCCATTGAAGGAGAACTCACCACCTCTCGTGGCAGGCTGTTCCACTCATTGATCACTCTGTCAAAAAGTTTTTCTAATATCTAATCTGTCTCCTCCCATTCAGTTTCATCCCATTGCTTCTAGTCTTTCCTTGTGCAAATGAGAATAAAGTTGATCCTTCTACAATGTGACAGCCCTTGAGATATTTGTAGACAGCTATTAAGTCTCTCAGTCTTCTCTTTTGCAAACTAAACATTCCCAAATCCTGCAACCTTTCCTCATAAGACAGGGTTTGCAGACCGGTCACCATTCTGGTCGCTCTTTTCTGAACTTGTTCCAGTTTGTTGATGTCTTTTTTAAAATGTGGCGCCCAAAACTGGACACAATATTCCAGATGAGGTCTGACCAAAGAGGAGTAGAGGGAAATAATGACTTCACGTGATCTAGACTGTATGCTTCTGTTAATACAACCTAGAATTGCATTTGCCTTTTTTGCTGCTGCATCACACTGTTGACTCATATTCAGTCTGTGATCTATTAGTATACCCAAATCTTTTTCACATGTGCTGTCACTTAGCCCTAGTCCTCCCATTCTGTATATGCTTTTTTCATTTTTATTGCCCAGATGTAGTACTTTGCATTTTTCTCTATTAAAAACCATTCTGTTAGTTGCTGCCCACTTCTCCAGTTTATTTATATATTTTTGAATCCTCTCTCTTCTCTAGTATTAGCTATCCCTCCTAGCTTTATGTCATCAGCAAACTTAATCAGTTTACCCTCAATTCCTTCATCTAAATCAGGGGTCTCAATCTGCATTCCTCAAGGGCTGCAAACCATGCGTGTTTTTGAGATTTCCTTAGCATTATACGAGGTGCTGGAATCATCTGTGCAATACAAAACATGACCTGTTTGTGGCCCTTCAGGAATGCAGTTTGAGACCTCTGATCTAAATCGTTGATAAAGATGTTGAACAATACAGGGCCCAGGACAGAGCCCTGTGGTACCCCACTTGAGACATTCTTCCAACTGGATGTGCAGCCATTTACGACCACTCTTTAGGTCCGATCACTAAGCCAGTTATGAATCCACCTAACAGTTGCCTTGTCCATTCCATACTTAGTCATTTTTTCAATAAGGATTGTGTGAGATACTTTGTCAAATTCTTTGCTGAAGTCAAGATATACTATATCTACAGCATTTCCCTGATCCACCCAGTCAGTGATTCTGTCATAGAAGGAAGTTAAGTTAGTCTGACATGATGTGTTACAAACCCATGCTGACTCTGGTTAATCACTTCATTCTTATCCAGGTACTGACATACATGTTGTTTATCATCAGTTCATTTGTCCATGTAAGAGGTGTCGGATTCATTGTGTGCACCATGCTCTTACATTGTCTCCAGTGTATAACATTAGCCCCCTGGTCTATAACCTCCGGGTCCTCACCACCAGGGTATAACCTCCAGCCTCTTGCCCCCAGTGTATAACCTCCAGCCCCTCGCCCCCAAGGGATAACCTCTTTTCCCTCACCCCCAATGTATAACCTCGCCCCCAGTGTATGACCTCGGGCCCCCAGTATATAACCGTTGTCCCCTCCGCAGTGTATAACCTCCAGCCCCCATCACCAGGGTATGACCTCCAGCCCCTCGCCCCCAGTGTATAATCTCCGGCCTCAGTATATAACCTCTGTCCCCTCACTCCCAGTGTATAACCTCCAGCCCCTCGCCCCCCAGTGTATAACCTCCGGCCCCTCTCTCCCAGTGTAAAACGTCTGTCCCCTCGCCCCCAGTGTATAGCCCCTGGCCTCCAGTATATAACCTCTCCCCTCACTCCCAGTGTATAACCTCCGGCCCCCACCACCACCAGGTTATAACCTCCAGCCCCTCGCCCCCAGTGAATAACCTCCGGCCCCTCGCCCCCCCAAAGGATAACCTCCAGCCCCTCGCTCCCAGTATATAACCTCAGTCCCCCCCAGTGTATAACCTCTGGCCCCCAGTATATAACCTCTGTCCCCTCACTCCCAGTGTGTACCCTCAGCCCCTCGCCTCCAGGGTATAACTTCCAGCCCCTTGCTCCAGGTACAGAAAAGTTCCCACCGCTCTGCAGACCCCATAACTGCAGAGTCCAGACCTCTGGTACAAACACCGCACCCCTGCTGGGAGCTTCATGGCTGATCAGCTGCATGCAGCCGTACATCACCAAGCACAAGGCCAAGCGTCGGATTGAGTGGTGTAAAGCTGCCGCCACTGGACTCTGGAGGAAGCATGTTCTGTGCAGTGATGGATCGCACTTCTCTATCGGCGTCTGTTGGACCTTTTCTGTCCCCCATGACAGTGCCTAGTGTAAAAGGTCCATAAAGTCATGGGGAAGAACATGGGCACAGAGCCCGGACCCCAACTCCATCCTGTAATGGGGATTGTGAGCCTGTCACCCCCTTACATCAGTGTCTGACCTCACAAATGCTATTCTAGAGGAAGAATCCCCACAAACGTCTCAAAAATCTTGTAGAAGTCCTCAGAAGAGCGGGAGCCGTTAGGTCTGCAGAGGAGCCACTCCATATTAATGTCTATGGATGTAGAATGGGAGGTCAGGAAAATTCCTGGAGGGGGCACTTACTTTCCTCCATTAGTGTTCTTAGTATAAATTTTACACAATGACCACAAGATGGCACCATCTCCCAGAGAAAAACTTGCATGCCCTATGAAGGAATGTCTGCGGCACATGTCGCTGGGATCACTGCTCCGCCGTCCAAGGCTCCGCGCGGCCCGTATCCCACACAGCACAAAACGGCGTGAATTGCTATAATTTATTGTACTATAATCAATATCACAATATAATAAATTAATATAAATTATTGCATTTTTATTGCTGAATTACGAGGTTGTGTTCACACTTTGCAAAATCTCCGTAAAACCATTCTGGATTTATGGAGATTTTGATCCTTAGAAACATGAATGACTTGGCCACATCTCATCTGTTAGGAGGTTCCCACAGGTAACCCCCCCCCCCCCCCCCCTCATTGTTCTTGGTCCTGCTGGTACTTTTCTTATCCGGTCTTGATCCAGGAACAGGTTAATCTCTTTTATATTCTCTGTTAGAGAATATGTGGCTATTAGGGGGATCCTATCAGGTGCAGCCCCCTCTATTGGCCAGGGTGTCTCCCTCTCCAGAGGATACAGGGTTCTGTGCATTACACCCATCGGGATTCGGCTTGGTTACCTATAGGATTGCACGCTGGACCGGTCCTGGCCGCCTCAACAAGTTTTCTGTGCCTTTAAATAAAATGTTCTCTGCTGGTTAGAATGGCAGTGATATAGAATATATAGATAAATGGAAACATATATAGGCCGTCGTTCAGACAGCGCTTATTACCAGGCAGCGGAGGAGGATTTCTCATCTATTTTTACAAGAGAGAACATTGGATATTTCTGATTCAGCCACTGTAGTAACGATCCCAGCCTGTAGGTGGTGTGTGAGGAAGTAAATCATGTAAGAGAGATCTCCACCTACAGATTGTAAGTGGTACTGCAACGTGCAGGCTGTAGTGATCATTGCCCCCGTTATCTGTATTGTATAGTGACCAATGCCCCATTATCTGTACTGTACAGGGACCGGTGCCCCATTATCTGTACTGTATAGTGACCGGTGCCCCATTATCTGTACTGTATAGTGGCCGGTGCCCCATTATATGTACTGTATAGTGACCGGTGCCCCATTATATGTACTGTATAGTGACTGCTGCCCCATTATCTGTACTGTATAGTGACCGCTGCCCCATTATCTGTACTGTATAGTGACCGCTGCCCCATTATCTGTACTGTATAGTGGCCGGTGCTCCATTATCTGTACTATATAGTGACCGGTGCCCCATTATCTGTACTGTATAGTGACCGATGCCCCATTATCTGTAATGTATAGTGGCCAGTGCCCCATTATCTGTACTGTGTAGTGACCGGTTCCCCATTCTCTACTGTACAGGGACCGCTGCCCCATTATCTGTACTGTATAGTGACCGGTGCCCCATTATATGTACTGTATAGTGACCGATGCCCCATTATCTGTACTGTACAGTGACCGGTGCCCCCATTATCTGTACTGTACAGGGACCGGTGCCCCATTATCTGTACAGGGACCGGTGCCCCATTATCTGTACAGGGACCGGTGCCCCATTATCTGTACTGTACAGTGGCCGGTGCCCCATTATCTGTACTGTACAGGGACCGGTGCCCCATTATCTGTACTGTATAGTGACCGGTGCCCCATTATCTGTACTGTGTAGTGACCGGTGCCCCATTATCTGTACTGTACAGTGGCCGGTGCCCCATTATCTGTACTGTACAGGGACCGGTGCCCCATTATCTGTAATGTATAGTGACCGGTGCCCCATTATCTGTACTGTATAGTGGCCGGTGCCCCATTATATGTACTGTATAGTGACCGGTGCCCCATTATATGTACTGTATAGTGACTGCTGCCCCATTATCTGTACTGTATAGTGACCGCTGCCCCATTATCTGTACTGTATAGTGACCGCTGCCCCATTATCTGTACTGTATAGTGGCCGGTGCTCCATTATCTGTACTATATAGTGACCGGTGCCCCATTATCTGTACTGTATAGTGACCGATGCCCCATTATCTGTAATGTATAGTGGCCAGTGCCCCATTATCTGTACTGTGTAGTGACCGGTTCCCCATTATCTACTGTACAGGGACCGCTGCCCCATTATCTGTACTGTATAGTGACCGGTGCCCCATTATATGTACTGTATAGTGACCGATGCCCCATTATCTGTACTGTACAGTGACCGGTGCCCCCATTATCTGTACTGTACAGGGACCGGTGCCCCATTATCTGTACAGGGACCGGTGCCCCATTATCTACTGTACAGGGACCGGTGCCCCATTATCTGTACTGTACAGGGACCGGTGCCCCATTATCTGTACTGTATAGTGGCCGGTGCCCCATTATCTGTACTGTGTAGTGACCGGTGCCCCATTATCTGTACTGTATAGTGGCCGGTGCCCCATTATCTGTACTGTACAGGGACCGGTGCCCCATTATCTGTACTGTACAGGGACCGGTGCCCCATTATCTGTACTGTACAGTGACCGGTGCCCCATTATCTGTACTGTATAGTGACCGGTGCCCCATTATCTGTACAGTGACCGCTGCCCCGTTGTCAGGGTCATCGGCTCTTTTCCCCCTCCTCGAAGCTCCTCACCCAGGCCACCGTACGCCGCTTACTCTCCTCCCAGCTGAACAGTGGCCGGTAACCGAAGTGGCGCTCCGCCTTGTCCGTCTGCACGGTGAACGTGGTGCTGGCCACCGCCAGGGTGTAGGCGTTGAGTATCGGGGCGTAGGTGCAGAATGGGTGGAGAAGCCATTGCAGAACAGAATTCAGCAGCGCCAACAAGTAGAGGAGGAAATAAGGCACCAGCGGGCGCGAGCCGACCATCCGAAAGCCGCAGGGCGACAGGAACTCCATGTTGAAGTCCTCGTAGCTCTTATATGGAGAGCTGTCATAGCAGAAGTAGACCTGACCGCCCAGCGCGGACGGGCGGTCCTGGAGGTGGTGGGCCGCCAGGAGATGCATCCAGGCCACGTTACCTGCAGGAGGAAGGAATGATGAGAGGACATGGCGTCCTACAGCAGAATGATGAGTGCAGCTCCGCATGGGACGTCCTTACCGACATAGACGCGTCCGTGTTCTGTGGATGACGGAATGGCTCTGAACACCCGCCGGCCCTTCTTCAGCCCCTGCTGATAAAACTGCCTCATCAGCTCGTGGCCCTCGCCGTAGATCCCGGTGGGGCGTAGCGCGCAGGTGTAGAGCGTCTTCCCGCCTTTTATCTGCGTGCACAACATAGGTTATCCCCCCCGTGATGACATCATACACCACGTGCACAGTGCTGACCCCTGCGGGACGCTCAGGGCATTACCTTCCTCCCATTGGCCTCCAGCACCAGCTTCTCGGCTTTGGACTTGCTCAGCGGGTATGGCTGGTTGTGGTAGACGGTATACGCCGTGTCCTCGTTACCCCTGCCACCGGCAGAAACCACAAGCTTCTTAAAGGACAGGTCTGAAATGGCTGATAACAGGGAACAACAGAGAGCATAGACATTACCTATAGAATGGGTCCTTGTGTAAATTGGGCCCCACGACCTCCATGCTGCTGGTGTAGAGCAGGTACTGGATGCCTTCCTCCTCGCAGACCCTCAGCACGTTCTCCGTCCCTGCGGACACATGAGCGGTCGCCAGTCACCGAGCTGCCAACCAGTCACATTTACAGAAGTGTCACATGGGGGGTAGGACCGGGGGACACAAGGGCCACACAACGGCTCGTACGTGTCGCCACCTGGTGGTCAGTGCTGGAGGTGCATCGCTTTCATCTGCATTTACAGGCAATATAAGGGGACGATCTCTGACACCATTCACACCATGCACAAACACCTGACGAGTGTCTATGGGGGCAGAAGGAAAAATCCTCCGTCCCAAAATTAGGTTATGAAATGGTTTTTCCTACATTTGTGGAGCTGCACAATGTGACTCATCTGTCAGATCCGGAGGCCGGAAATGGTAAAATAATGTACAACATGTGCAGAGTAATAGTCCAACATCACAAAACACTCCGCTCAGTGTGATGTCCAAGAAAGTCAGAGCTCCGATGTAGGGAAGGTGACCGGATGGACGGACTAGTCTGAGTGAAGAAGGAAAGGTTTGCACAGTGTAGGTAGGTGTCAGTTATTACCGGGGGAAACAACTAGGTAAGTGTAGTGGACGTGCAGTACCTTGGGTGGACATTAGATGGCAGGGAGGAGTGTGAGCAAAGGACTTGACAGCAGCTTAGGGCTTTAGAAACCGTTGGTCATGGGGGGCGTGGTGACAGTTAGTGACAGTTTCAAGGAACCGGGTGAGCTATAAATTCTGAGGGAGGGTTCCAGAAGATTCCAGTCCCCAGGGGGAGCTCAGGTGACAGGAGGACTGCGACAGTCTGTGCGCTCTGAGGAGAATCCGACCAGGGGGACTGAGGAGAGAGAACGTCAGGGGGGTGGTCCTGACAGGAAGAACCGCAGAAGAGACGTGGCAGTGGGTGCAGGATACCGTATTTAACACGACGACTGACCAGTGGAAGCGCTGTTGGTTTATGGGCCTAGGGCGGCCACAGTGACGGACCTGTCAGGAACGTCAAACACTGAAGGAGGGACGGTACGTACAAATACGTCCCTGGTGACAGTGTGAAAACGGCTCTGAAATCGAAGAGCCGACAAGTGAAGAGAAGTGCGGTGTGTTGCGGAGGCCGTTAGGTGAACGGCAAGTAAAGAAATAAACTTGGACCTGTTGTACCCAGTAACTGCCTCCATCTTGTCTCTGTGTCATCTCTGCGCGGTATAAAAGAGGGACCACCCCCCCAGCTCAGCCCGGCCCCACCATCACCTATACATTTGGCGTAGTCGGCAGGATCGCCGCCGCTAATACATCATCTTCTGCGGCAGACCTGCCTTAAAGGATGGAGAAGGACTTGGACTGTGCTGCTTGGATTATAAATACCTGTGGATTACAAATTGGGAGCGCTGTGGTGACTCCGTGATGCTGACAGAAGATCCGGGGCGGTATCAGGAGCTGCGCAAGATGGCGGCATTACTGCAGCGCAGGGGAGAGGTCCGGGTGTTTGCAGTCATGTTGAATGGACTGGGACCCCCTCCAACGTACCCCCGTGGACAGCAGTATGTACCCGGAGGCCGACGCTCCCATGTACTGGACCCTAGCAGATGGGTGGAGAGGCCTGCCGACACCCCACCTCACAGAGGTAGTGGCACAGAAGAAAAACTTGGCTGCGGCTGTCTGATGCCATTCGAGTGCTGCCCATCGGACGGTATGAGACGCTGCGGGTGTCGGGGCATCGGCCGACTAGCGTGGCAATGGCGGCAGGAGATGGAGCTGCACCAGAAGTCATCTGTAGAACCACGGGCAGGCAGCGGGATGCTGAGTCGGGGAGCAGAGCCTGAGCGGAGTCAGCGAGAACGGCCGCCACCAATACCAGCAGAGGACTTCTCAGCGGAGCCCCCGGGTCCGGAGGGAAGGCCCGCAGGACAGTGGAGCAAGGAACGGAGGCTGCGGGGGAAACCGCGTGATGATGGGACGGAGGCCGCAGCGCCGGGGAAGGTGAGAGTAACCCCGGCCCTACTAGTGCCTCCGCAAGTGGCCCCCACCATTCTGCTGCAGCACGCGGCCCCCTGCGCACCGGAAGGCCTAGTTACCACGGGCCCCGTGGTGTATGCGGAGCTGAGCGAGGCCCCCGCTCATGTCCCCGAACTACCCCGCCCGGAGTCACCAGTGCAGAGCTCACCCAAAGAAGACGCTGCTGCGCTTTCCCTGCTAATAGCAGCTGCATCGTTGAAATCGGCCGTTACTCCGGCTCCGTTGGAAGTAGTGGATGCGGCCTGTACTGGGGCCGCGGTTATGCCGCTGCTGGAGTCGGCTGCGACTGACTTAGCGGGCCCTGTGATTCCAGCCCCCGAGGACCCGGTTGTCCCCATTTGCCACCTGACCCCAGCGGCTGCTGGGCCACAAATCTTCGGCCGTTTCTGTCTTGCGGTCTTTTTCAGTGGAGTCCCGCCCACCGGACTCCAGGGCCCGTGCTGTTCCCTCCGTGTGGGAAGCGGAGGTGATCAGGAAGAAAAAGGCCCGGGAGCAGGAAGTGTGGAACCTGCTCCACACTCAAGGAGAGGCCGTCATGGAAAAGAAGAGGACATGAATGGACACTCTCGGTTCCCCCAGGAGTTTCACGGCTGTGGGGCCCTCACCTCTGTCCACTGAGAGGAGGATAGACTGTCAGGAGTTCGATGCACCGTTGTGCAGATTATAAGGACAGTTTCATTTAGAAAAAAAAGTTTTGTTGTTGTTTAACTGATGCAACTATTTTCTCTCTCTCTTTCTTTCTTCTTTCTATGTTCTTTATATACGAAAATATGTTTACCTGACAGAACGGGGATACAGAAAGCGGAGGAGTGTCCAGGTCTAAGGAAGGGGGGAGGAGGAAAGAAGACATGCAATGTTATGTTATATTTTGGTTTTAAAAGCAAGAGAAAATGAAAAAAAAAAAATTATAAAAATGGGTACTTGTGATATTGTAAAGTTGTTTTGGTGTACAATATGCACAAGTAAAATGCAACAGGTCCGGGTAAGGGAAGGTCTGCGGGACCAAAGGAAAGTGTGAGATCCGGTAGGGATCTAAGAGTTGAGGAGGTCTGGGAGACCGGGACGCCGACCATGACATGTAATTTAAAGAAGGGTAAATGAGTTGGAAGACGTGAGAGAGACAGCCGTCCTAGGTCAGGCCCCCAACACCACGGACACCCCTGAAGGAGGAAGGCGGGCGCTGGTAATGATCTTGAAGGTAAGAGACCTCGATCATGGCGTACCGAATAGTGAAAGGTAACAGAAGGGGAGAGTAGGGGAAAGATACACGCCGTAGAGAGAATACGGGTGTACCTTGCCCAGTTTGAAAGACGTCATGTGGCGTGCGCGCTGGTGAGTAGCAGTAGGCTGCTCAGAGCATAGTGCTCCCAGTATGGTTCGGCCCCCGCAGATAGTGGGTTTGGCTCAACAGCTGGTCCGACAACAGAATGTAGGTGTAGCTTCAGAACGACGAAGGCAGGGATGACGATTGTCGAGGACGACAATGGACAAAGGGGGAGTGTAGGGAAGGTGACCTGACGGACGGACTAGTCTGAGTGAAGAAGGAAAGGTTTGCACAGTGTAGGAAGATGTCAGTTATTACCGGGGGAAACAACTAGGAAAGTGTAGTGGACGTGCAGTTCCTTGGGTGGACATTAGATGGCAGGGAGGAGTGTGAGCAAAGGACTTGACAGCAGCTTAGGGCTTTAGAAACCTTTGGTCATGGGGGGCGTGGTTGGAGTGACAGTTTCAAGGAACCGGGTGAGCTATAAATTCTGAGGGAGGGTTCCAGAAAGTTCCAGTCCCCAGGGGGAGCTCAGGTGACAGGAGGACTGCGACAGTCTGTGCGCTCTGAGGAGAATCCGACCAGGGGGACTGAGGAGAGAGAACGTCAGGGGGGTGGTCCTGACAGGAAGGTACCGCAGAAGAGACGTGGCAGTGGGTGCAGGATACCGCATTTAACACGACGACTGACCAGTGGAAGCGCTGTTGGTTTATGGGCCTAGGGCGGCCACAGTGACGGACCTGTCAGGAACGTCAAACACTGAAGGAGGGACGGTACGTACAAATACATCCCTGGTGACAGTGTGAAAACGGCTCTGAAATCGAAGAGCCGACAAGTGAAGAGAAGTGCGGTGTGTTGCGGAGGCCGTTAGGTGAACGGCAAGTAAAGAAATAAACTTGGACCTGTTGTACCCAGTAACTGCCTCCATCTTGTCTCTGTGTCATCTCTGCATGGTATAAAAGAGGGACCACCCCCCCCAGCTCAGCCCGGCCCCACCATCACCTCTACACCGACACCCACAGGGGCAAGGAAATCTGCTCTGTAGATGTATACAAAAAAACATCATTTGAAAGGTAACTCACCAAGCCCTGACTGATGCACTGGCCGGATGCAGCAGAGCCCCATTGATAAAGGCTGGGGCAGCACAGGTGCATACCACTGATAAGGACAGCCAGTAACCCTATATGGTCCAGCTGCCCAGTGGAAAACGGTTATTAGTTATATTCTTGTACATAGGGGGCAGTATTATAGTAGTTATATTCTTGTATAAAGGGGCAGTATTATAGTAGCTATATTATTGTATAAAGGGGCAGTATTATAGTAGTTATATTCTTGTATAAAGGGGCAGTATTATAGTAGTTATATTCTTGTATAAAGGGGCAGTATTATAGTAGCTATATTCTTGTATAAAGGGGCAGTATTATAGTAGTTATATTCTTGTATAAAGGGGCAGTATTATAGTAGTTATATTCTTGTATAAAGGGGCAGTATTATAGTAGTTATATTCTTGTATAAAGGGGCAGTATTATAGTAGCTATATTCTTGTACATAGAGGCAGTATTATAGTAGTTATATTCTTGTATAAAGGGGCAGTATTATAGTAGTTATATTCTTGTATAAAGGGGCAGTATTATAGTAGTTATATTCTTATACATAGAGGCAGTATTATAGTAGTTATATTCTTGTACATAGGAGCAGTATTATAGTAGTTATATTCTTGTACATAGAGGCAGTATTATAGTAGTTATATTCTTGTATAAAGGGGCAGTATTATAGTAGTTATATTCTTGTATAAAGGGGCAGTATTATAGTAGTTATATTCTTATACATAGAGGCAGTATTATAGTAGTTATATTCTTGTACATAGGAGCAGTATTATAGTAGTTATATTCTTGTACATAGAGGCAGTATTATAGTAGTTATATTCTTGTATAAAGGGGCAGTATTATAGTAGTTATATTCTTGTATAAAGGGGCAGTATTATAGTAGTTATATTCTTATACATAGAGGCAGTATTATAGTAGTTATATTCTTGTATAAAGGGGCAGTATTATAGTAGTTATATTCTTGTATAAAGGGGCAGTATTATAGTAGTTATATTCTTGTATAAAGTGGCAGTATTATAGTAGTTATATTCTTGTACATAGGAGCAGTATTATAGTAGTTATATTCTTGTACATAGGAGCAGTATTATAGTAGTTATATTCTTGTACATAGGAGCAGTATTATAGTAGTTATATTCTTGTACATAGGGGCAGTATTATAGTAGTTATATTCTTGTATATAGGAGCAGTGTTATAGTAGTTATACTCTTGTACATAGGAGGCAGTATTATAGTAGTTATATTCTTGTACATAGGGGCAGTATTATAGTAGTTATATTCTTGTACATAGGAGGCAGTATTATAGTAGATATATTCTTGTACATAGGAGCAGTATTATAGTAGTTATGTTCCTGTACATAGGAGCAGTATTATAGTAGTTATATTCTTGTACATAGGAGCAGTATTATAGTAGTTATATTCTTGTACATAGGGGCAGTATTATTGTAGTTATACTCTTGTACATAGGGGCAGTATTATAGTAGTTATATTCTTGTACATAGGAGCAGTATTATAGTAGTTATACTCTTGTATAAAGGGGCAGTATTATAGTAGCTATATTCTTGTACATAGAGGCAGTATTATAGTAGTTATATTCTTGTATAAAGGGGCAGTATTATAGTAGTTATATTCTTGTATAAAGGGGCAGTATTATAGTAGTTATATTCTTATACATAGAGGCAGTATTATAGTAGTTATATTCTTGTACATAGGAGGCAGTATTATAGTAGATATATTCTTGTACATAGGAGCAGTATTATAGTAGTTATGTTCCTGTACATAGGAGCAGTATTATAGTAGTTATATTCTTGTACATAGGAGCAGTATTATAGTAGTTATACTCTTGTACATAGGGGCAGTATTATTGTAGTTATACTCTTGTACATAGGGGCAGTATTATAGTAGTTATATTCTTGTACATAGGAGCAGTATTATAGTAGTTATACTCTTGTACATAGGGGCAGTATTATTGTAGTTATACTCTTGTACATAGGGGCAGTATTATAGTAGTTATATTCTTGTACATAGGAGCAGTATTATAGTAGTTATATTCTTGTACATAGGAGTATTATAGTAGGTATATTCTTGTATATAGGAGCAGTGTTATAGTAGTTATATTCTTGTACATAGGAGCAGTATTATAGTAGTTATGTTCCTGTACATAGGAGCAGTATTATAGTAGTTATATTCTTGTACATAGGAGCAGTATTATAGTAGTTATACTCTTGTACATAGGGGCAGTATTATTGTAGTTATATTCTTGTACATAGGGGGCAGTATTATAGTAGTTATATTCTTGTATATAGGAGCAGTATTATATTAGTTATATTCTTGTACATAGGGGCAGTATTATAGTAGTTATACTCTTGTACATAGGGGCAGTATTATTGTAGTTATATTCTTGTACATAGGAGCAGTATTATAGTAGTTATATTCTTGTACATAGGGGGCAGTATTATAGTAGTTATATTCCTGTACATAGGAGCAGTATTATAGTAGTTATATTCTTGTATAAAGGGGCAATTTTTATTATAAAAACCCAAACATAAATACAATTATAATAAAACAAAAATCATCCAGTATTACAAAACACAAACCACTTAGGTAATATATACACAGCACTAATGATCAGATCATATTCATAAATAAATTAAAGTGTCCACACCTGGGGATGGAAAAAGAAAGTTAGAGGGAAAAAAAAACAAAAAAAACATTATCATATTTTCTAACTGAACTTTACGTTTCTCCATAACGTTATGTTTCTTGGACTCCTTCCAACTTCCAGTGATTTTATCCTGACATAACCTGATTGGCGGCAGCGGTGTGATCGAACAGCTCATTGTGCAGTGACACCCGGGTTCTCATGTGCCAGTGATAGTATTTGATGACACTGATTATAATGTACATCGTCTCTCTGTCGATGTTACTAACAGTGTAGGGGACACCATAGATTATGTCGGGATACTTTAGGGTCCGCAGTCTGGGGATTTTTAGATTATCTGACACTTCCTCCCAGATCTTCCTCCCTCCCCAGCAATCACATATAAAGTGCTCCATAGTCTCCTCCTGCTGACAACCAAGGGGACACGTCCGATCAGAGACACACAGATGTTTCAGGTTCCCTTTGACAAAGAGCCGACTATGCAGTGAAAGCCAAGTGACATCAAACAGTTTAGGAGGTAGCCGTTTCCCGTTTAGGAACCTAAGGCTTTCCTGCAGGGCGGTGGTGACACAATCTCTCAGGGCCAGTGGAGAGTAGAAGAAAGTCCTACATACACGAGCATACAGGTCTCTTCTCGTACTGCTCTCAATGTAAGACCTCTCCAGTCCCCACTTCCTAACACACTTCAGACCATAGTCCAGATACTGGGGGAGGTGGTCACCTGTCCATCTCCTCCTCTTGAGACTGCCGCCTCGCACCCAAGATTCTGCAAAAGGCAATATCCAGTACCTGATACTATTTACCCACAGGGAGCTACTGTTTGAGTCCATGTTCCCAAAATTCACCTTTAGAAACAAGGAGTCAAAGAAAACCCTTGGATTCAACATATCCAGCCCACCCTCTCTCCGCCGTAGGTACGTTATTCCCCTCTTTATTAGGTCCAACCTATTCCCCCACAAGAGCTGGAAGAACAGGCTGAAGAGCCTCGCTGAGAAAGATTCTGGGAAAGCGACAGAGACATACAAGAAAACGGGGACCAGGTACGTCTTCAACATTGTGACCCTTTCTCTGTAGGTCAGCCTCCAGTTCTTCCATCGCTGAACCTTTGCATTTCCGGTTTCCAATTTCTCCTCCCAATTTAGCGTGGCATTATCATCCCTCCCAAATTTAACCCCTAGGATCTTAATATGGGTGGAGGCTTTGGAAAACTGCGGCAGATCAAAGCTGGGCTCAGTATCTAATGTCCATAGAGCTTGACTCTTTTCAAGGTTGACCAGAGACCCGGAGGCCTCTGAGTAGCTTCTGATGGACGCAGATAACATCTGCACCTCACAAGGATTGGAGATCACCAGTGTCACATCGTCCGCATAGGCAACAACATTCAGAGGCGGGCAGTGGGGGACCGGCACCCCCTGAAAATCGCACTGCTGCAGTGACCTCAGAAACGGGTCTAGGGCAAAAACATACAGGAGCGGACTCATTGGGCAGCCCTGTCTCACCCCCGCCTCAACTCCAAAAGTGTCACCCTGCCAACCATTAATCAGAGGAAAGCTCACCGCCTCTCTGTACAACGTCTTCAGCCAATCCACAAATTGTCCCGGAATACCGTACTTTGACAAAGTGGCCCACAGATAGTCATGATCAACCCTGTCAAAGGCTTTAGCCTGGTCCAGACTAACAACATATCTCCCACACCGCAGAGCTTTACATCTCTCAAACATCTCTCGTATCGAGATGACTGCTCCAGAGATGTTCCGCCCTTTTACTGTGCCAAACTGAGAGCCTGCCAACAGTGCCGGGGACAAACAGACTAATCTAGAAAATAGGATCTTTGCTAGAATCTTCCTGTCCACATTCAAGAGGGCAATCGGCCTCCAGTTCTTGATGTCACTCGGCTCTTTACCTTTAGACAGCAGAATTAACGAGGACACTCTCATGGATGGAGGCATCAGGTGATTTTCTAGACAATTTCTATACACATCCACGAGAATTGGAGCCAGGAGGTCTCTGAATTTCTTATAAAATTCTGCCGTTATACCATCTGGACCTGGTGCCTTCATCAGATATAACTTATCAATAGCCTCCTTAACTTCCTCCACCGTTAATTCTGCCGTCAAAGGAGAAAAGTCCAGATCATTAGTATCAGGCACTGGAGTTGCCTCCAAGAATTGAGTCATCTTATCTTTATCCAAAACTTTCCTCTGAAACAAGTCAGCATAGTAAGATCTCACCACCTCCAGGATACCCTCCCGTGAATCCTGCAATACACCCTGGGAGTCAATGAGACCCGTGACCATTTTTTTGGCCACCCTCTCCCTGCAATTCTCAAAGGGATCAGGGGCCCCTAAGGACCCATAATCCCGTTCAAGAACCAGGGAGGTATACCTGCTATACTGATACTGCTTTATCTCAGATTTCAGGCGGTCGATCTTCACTATGTCATCCCCGCCCACCGAATACAGTGACTCCAATTCTTTGCGCAGCTTTAGGTACTGGCTGTACTTATTCCTCCCTTTATTAACTGACAGTCTCTTTAAGAGGGATCTGATATCCTCCTTGACGTCCTCCCACCAGTCGGTCATGTTGTCATAGAAGTCAAACCTGTCTAGATGAAGCTGGATAAGGGAGTGAACACGGCTCTGAACATAGGCATCATCCAGGAGACTGGAATTGAGCTTCCACAACCCTCTACCAATGTCCGGACGGTTAGAGGAACCCAAAGAGAAGCACAAGGCAAGGTGATCAGAGTAAGGGACGACCTTCTCACTCAGGGCGCCGACAGCCTCAGTAGGACTGACAAAAGCAAAATCTATTCTACTGCTCCTGTTGGAACATGAATATGTGAATTTTGGTTGTCGCCCACCCTGTGTGAAAAAGTCGGTCAATCCTGCCTGCATTATGACGTTATGTAGGACCTTACCGTCCCTGGTCACTGCCCTGCCCGAGGAGCTGTCACCTGATGTCATTATGGTATTAAAGTCCCCCGCCATCACCACTGGAAGAGAAGTGAAGAGGTAAGGCTTGACGTCATTAAACAGCTGGATCCTGTCCGTCACTGTCTGTGGCCCATAGATGTTAATAAGCCGGAGTCGCCTCCCATGGACAGTGACTTCCAGGACCAGACATCTTCCCATGACCACCTCCGTCATCCTATGCACAGTCACATCATTGGTGTTAAACAGGACAGCGACCCCGGCGTAAGGCTCCACAGCCAGTGACCAGAAAGAAGGACCGGACCGCCATTCCCTCTCAGCCTCTCTCATAAGCCCCAGAGACGTCAGTCGTGTCTCCTGCAGGAAGATGACATCTGTGTCCAGATATTTGAGATGTTCATACACCGTGTGTCTAGTTCTCCTCAGCTTAATGCTATTCACATTGCTCGAGGTCACTGTCAATGAGAACCCCGCCATCACAACACAATATAGAAGGAGCAGAGTAACAGCCATCATCATGAGTCAGAGATGTTCTGTCCACCACTTGTGTCCATGTCAGACTCTACCTGAGGGTCCACAGATAAGGGCTTCCGCTTTGGCGGGGGGTGGTCCTCTATGTCCCTGTCACACTCAGCATCAACTTTCCTCAACTCTTCCTCATAATCGTCACCATTGGAGTCAGATAAAACTCCATACTTGTTGGACATGACCATCACTCCTGCAGAATTCTGAACCTTCTTACTAGCTCTCTGACCAGTGTCATATTCTGCCTCAGGTTTACGGGAGGATGTGTTCTTTTTCTTCCTTTTATTATTATTAATGCTCCAGTCATCAGATACAGACAGCGATGCTGAAGGGGGGCTATCTGAGGCTGCTGGACCTGATGGACGACCTCCATGTTCCCCTCTGCACCCTGCTTCTCTGGTGCTGCCTGAGTGGACTCCTGGTGGGCATCTGAGCTGGTCAGCATCTCTCCTGACATTAAATACTCCTCCTCATGTGTCCCTGCCACCACATCCTCATCCTCCTGAGCCTCTGCCCCTGCCATCACAGACTCATCAGGGGAGACTCTGCAGATGTTGTGCCAGGCATCTGGACAGTCCCTGTGAGGGTGGCCCATCCTACCACAGAGGTTGCACCTGACGTCCCGGCAGTCTGCAGCGACATGGCCGATTGCCCCACACAGACTGCACTTCACCACAGTACAGGCGTTAGCCAGATGACCTTTCCCACCACATTTGAAGCACTTTCTGGGTTGCCCGGGATAATAACACCTTCCCTTCTCCCTCCCAATGAAGAAGGAGTTGGGTAAGTGGGCAGTGATGTTATCACACTGCCGCAATTTTACCAAGACCCGCCACCCCATTGTCCAGATACCATCCTCATCTCTGACCTTCGTGAGTCCAGAGACGAGGTCACAGTGTCTCCGGAGCCACACCTCGATGTCCTGTGGAGGAACGGCCTCATTCCAGAACGTGATGTTTACTGTGACAGTGTCCGGCCTGGAGATAGGAACCAACACAAACTTATTCCAGCCCTCAACATCTCTGAACTTGGGGTAATTGGCCCAGAATCTATCCAGGTCAGACATGAGCTTGAAGCTGACCTCGTAGCCCTGCCTGTCCTGAAGATTAGACACTGCCAGTATCTCATTTGCCACAAACCCCATCTGGCCGCAGAGCAGCTCTCTCACCACATACCTGCGTTGTGGCAGATCCTCCTTGGCACCTATGTATTTAAGCCGCACCACATTAATGCGTTTGAATGTCTGGCCGGTATACCTGGTGCTGGAAGTGAAGGATGAGGCGCCGCGGCTCCAGGCATTCCTGGGGGGCACCTGCGGGTCACACTAGGCTGACTGACAGGGAGAGGGCCTGCAGCAGGGGGGGCTGTCACACCTTGTGGACTGGATGGCAAAGGGGGATAGTCACACATATCATGCACATTATCATGAGCAGCATCATTATCAGACAGTGCGACGTCCAATACAGAATGTGAAACCCCTCCAACCCCCGACCCCATGGGCACAGCATCCCCAGCCACAGTCTGTGCTTCAGCCTCGGCCTCATCAGCATAAACAGTCTCAGAAATACTGTCCTGCTCCTGTGTGGGGCATTCTGGGACCTGTGGTGCCTCTGCTGGAGTCTGCAGTGTGTGCTCCTGTTCACACTCGGCTGCCTCAGCCTCATCAGCACAAACAGTCTCACATACACTGTCCTGCTCCTGTGTGGGGCATTCTGGGACCTGTGGTGCCTCTGCTGCAGTCTGAAGTGTATGCTCCTGTTCACACTGAGCTGCCTGCTGCTGCAGCTGTTTTCCCTCCTGGAAGCAGAAGCGGGCAGCCTGTAACAATGGCCGTGTCCGCTGCTGGGGGGTCCCGTCGTGAACATCAGGGGTCCTGGCCTCTACAGCACAGTCCTGTTTATAGGAGGTGAACCGCTCGCGGTTCCTGTAGGTCTCTGCCAGGGGCCCCATGCTCTCCAGCACAGATTCAGTGTCCTGCACAACACTCGCCAGCTGTACACCCAGTGTGTTCAGTCTCAGGTCATACGCGTCATTACTGGCAGGATTAGTGGTCTTTAGGCTATAGATGAAGTCTACCTCCATTTGCAGCGCTTTTTTTTGCTGCTGTAACTCACCCAGTTTTCAGACAAGTCCCTGTATCTCATCTGCTAGCTGCAGCTCGGGTGCACGCGCCGGCTCCACAGGCTTAGTCTTGACCACGGGTACAGGGGTTTTGAAGACAGTCTTGTGCGGGTCCACCACGGATGGTTTTGTGGCCCCTTGGCTGGATGCAGGCTCCACAGCAGGTTTATCGCTGCCACCTGACTGCGACCGTGTGCGTCCTGACCGCGCCATACTGCCATGCTGCTGTAGGTTCTCCTGCATTGTCTGCCTTTCCAAAGACGTCCGTCTCTGCCTGGAAGCAGGAGAGGTGATCTGCACAGCTGGGGCCGATCTCACCTGTGCACCTGGCAGGAGCTGCTTACTGACTGGGGAGCTACAAGACTTCATGTTCTGCTGGTTTCCATCACTCACTGACACATTGCCTTCTTGTTTCTTTGCTGGAACTGGAGAAGGTTTTCCTCCCAAAACTTTACTCACAACTGTTTCTTTCTTCATAGAACTGCTGCAGCTTTGACTCGCTGCATTCACTGGACTCACAGCGGCTTTGGGATTAACATTCCCATTAGAAGCCTGGGAGGCTAGTCCCAGTGTAGGCCGGGAAGCCTGGGCCTTGCCAGGGGAGCTTCCCCGCCCAGGGTGGCCCCTCCCTGGGCTGGCTGCAGACATGAGGAGATCCACTGACACACAACCTCACAGCTAGGAGGCAGTATTATAGTAGTTATATTCTTGTACATAGGAGCAGTATTATAGTAGTTATATTCTTGTACATAGGGGCAGTATTATAGTAGTTATATTCTTGTATAAAGGGGCAGTATTATAGTAGTTATATTCCTGTACATAGGAGCAGTATTATAGTAGTTATATTCTTGTATAAAGGGGCAGTATTATAGTAGTTATATTCTTGTACATAGGAGCAGTATTATAGCAGTTATATTCTTGTACATAGGGGCAGTATTATAGTAGTTCTATTCTTGTATATTCTTGTACATAGGAGCAGTATTATAGTAGTTATATTCTTGTACATAGGAGCAGCATTATAGTAGTTACATTCTTGTACATAGGAGCAGTATTATAGTAGTTATATTCTTGTACATAGGGGGCAGTATTATAGTAGTTATATTCTTGCACATAGGAGCAGTATTATAGTAGTTATATTCTTGTACATAGGAGCAGTATTATAGTAGTTATATTCTTGTACATAGGGACAATATTATAGTAGTTATATTCTTGCACATAGGAGCAGTATTATAGTAGTTATATTCTTGTACATAGGAGCAGTATTATAGTAGTTATATTCTTGTACATAGGGGGCAGTATTATAGTAGTTATATTCTTGTACATAGGGGGCAGTATTATAGTAGTTATATTCTTGTATATAGGAGCAGTATTATAGTAGTTATATCCTTGTACATAGAGACAGTATTATAGTAGTTATATTCTTGTACATAGGAGCAGTATTATAGTAGTTATATTCTTGTACATAGGAGCAGTATTATAGTAGTTTATATTCTTGTACATAGGGGCAGTATTATAGTAGTTCTATTCTTGTATATTCTTGTACATAGGAGCAGTATTATAGTAGTTATATTCTTGTACATAGGAGCAGTATTATAGTAGTTATATTCTTGTACATAGGGGGCAGTATTATAGTAGTTCTATTCTTGTATATTCTTGTACATAGGAGCAGTATTATAGTAGTTATATTCTTGTACATAGGAGCAGTATTATAGTAGTTATATTCTTGTACATAGGGGCAGTATTATAGTAGTTCTATTCTTGTATATTCTTGTACATAGGAGCAGTATTATAGTAGTTATATTCTTGTACATAGGAGCAGTATTATAGTAGTTATATTCTTGTACATAGGGGGCAGTATTATAGTAGTTATATTCTTGTACATAGGGGGAAGTATTATAGTAGTTATATTCTTGTATATAGGAGCAGTATTATAGTAGTTATATCCTTGTACATAGAGACAGTATTATAGTAGTTATATTCTTGTACATAGGAGCAGTATTATAGTAGTTATATTCTTGTACATAGGAGCAGTATTATAGTAGTTTATATTCTTGTACATAGGGGCAGTATTATAGTAGTTATATTCTTGCACATAGGAGCAGTATTATAGCAGTTTATATTCTTGTACATAGGGGCAGTATTATAGTAGTTATATTCTTGCACATAGGAGCAGTGTTATAGTAGTTATATTCTTGTACATAGGAGCAGTATTATAGTAGTTATATTCTTGTACATATGAGCAGTATTATAGTAGTTATATTCTTGTACATAGGAGGCAGTATTATAGTAGTTATATTCTTGTACATAGGAGCAGTATTATAGTAGTTATATTCTTGTACACAGGGGGCAGTATTATAGTAGTTATATTCTTGTACATAGGGGCAGTATTATAGTAGTTATATTCTTGTACATAGGAGCAGTATTATAGTAGTTATATTCTTGTACATAGGAGGCAGTATTATAGTAGTTATATTCTTGTACACAGGGGGCAGTATTATAGTAGTTATATTCCTGTACATAGGAGCAGTATTATAGTAGTTATATTCTTGTACACAGGGGGCAGTATTATAGTAGTTATATTCTTGTACATAGGGGCAGTATTATAGTAGTTATATTCTTGTATATAGGAGCAGTATTATAGTAGTTATATTCTTGTACATAGGAGCAGTATTATAGTAGTTATATTCTTGTACATAGGAGCAGTATTATAGTAGTTATATTCTTGTACATAGGGGGCAGTATTATAGTAGTTATATTCTTGTACATAGGGGGAAGTATTATAGTAGTTATATTCTTGTATATAGGAGCAGTATTATAGTAGTTATATCCTTGTACATAGAGACAGTATTATAGTAGTTATATTCTTGTACATAGGAGCAGTATTATAGTAGTTATATTCTTGTACATAGGAGCAGTATTATAGTAGTTTATATTCTTGTACATAGGGGCAGTATTATAGTAGTTATATTCTTGCACATAGGAGCAGTATTATAGTAGTTTATATTCTTGTACATAGGGGCAGTATTATAGTAGTTATATTCTTGCACATAGGAGCAGTGTTATAGTAGTTATATTCTTGTACATAGGAGCAGTATTATAGTAGTTATATTCTTGTACATAGGAGCAGTATTATAGTAGTTATATTCTTGTACATAGGAGGCAGTATTATAGTAGTTATATTCTTGTACATAGGAGCAGTATTATAGTAGTTATATTCTTGTACACAGGGGGCAGTATTACAGTAGTTATATTCTTGTACATAGGGGCAGTATTATAGTAGTTATATTCTTGTACATAGGAGCAGTATTATAGTAGTTATATTCTTGTACATAGGAGGCAGTATTATAGTAGTTATATTCTTGTACACAGGGGGCAGTATTATAGTAGTTATATTCCTGTACATAGGAGCAGTATTATAGTAGTTATATTCTTGTACACAGGGGGCAGTATTATAGTAGTTATATTCTTGTACATAGGGGCAGTATTATAGTAGTTATATTCTTGTATATAGGAGCAGTATTATAGTAGTTATATTCTTGTACATAGGAGCAGTATTATAGTAGTTATATTCTTGTACATAGGAGCAGTATTATAGTAGTAATATTCTTGTACATAGGGGGCAGTATTATAGTAGTTATATTCTTGTACATAGGAGCAGTATTATAGTAGTTATATTCTTGTACATAGGGGGCAGTATTATAGTAGTTATATTCTTGGACATAGGGGGCAGTATTATAGTAGTTATATTCTTGTACATAGGGGGCAGTATTATAGTAGTTATATTCTTGTACATAGGAGCAGTATTATAGTAGTTATATTCTTGTACATAGGGGGCAGTATTATAGTAGTTATATTCTTGTACATAGGAGCAGTATTATAGTGGTTATATTCTTGTACATAGGGGGCAGTATTATAGTAGTTATATTCTTGTACATAGGGGGCAGTATTAGAGTAGTTATATTCTTTTACATAGGAGCAGTATTATAGTTAGTTATATTCTTGTACATAGGGGGCAGTATTATAGTAGTTATATTCTTGTACATAGGGGCAGTATTATAGTAGTTACATTCTTGTACATAGGGGGCAGTATTATAGTAGTTATATTCTTGTACATAGGAGCAGTATTATAGTTAGTTATATTCTTGTACATAGGGGGCAGTATTATAGTAGTTATATTCTTGTACATAGGGGCAGTATTATAGTAGTTACATTCTTGTACACAGGGGGCAGTATTATAGTAGTTATATTCTTGTACACAGGGGGCAGTATTATAGTAGTTACATTCTTGTACATAGGGGGCAGTATTATAGTAGTTATATTCTTGTACATAGGGGCAGTATTATAGTAGTTACATTCTTGTACACAGGGGGCAGTATTATAGTAGTTATATTCTTGTACATAGGGGGCAGTATTATAGTAGTTATATTCTTGTACATAGGGGCAGTATTATAGTAGTTACATTCTTGTACATAGGGGGCAGTATTATAGTAGTTATATTCTTGTACATAGGGGGCAGTATTATAGTAGTTATATTCTTGTACATAGGAGCAGTATTATAGTTAGTTATATTCTTGTACATAGGGGGCAGTATTATAGTAGTTATATTCTTGTACATAGGGGCAGTATTATAGTAGTTATATTCTTGTACACAGGGGGCAGTATTATAGTAGTTATATTCTTGGACATAGGGGCAGTATTATAGTAGTTATATTCTTGTACATAGGGGCAGTATTATAGTAGTTATATTCTTGGACATAGGGGGCAGTATTATAGTAGTTATATTCTTGTACATAGGAGCAGTATTATAGTTAGTTATATTCTTGTACATAGGGGCAGTATTATAGTAGTTATATTCTTGTACATAGGGGCAGTATTATAGTAGTTACATTCTTGTACACAGGGGGCAGTATTATAGTAGTTATATTCTTGTACACAGGGGGCAGTATTATAGTAGTTACATTCTTGTACATAGGGGGCAGTATTATAGTAGTTATATTCTTGTACATAGGGGCAGTATTATAGTAGTTACATTCTTGTACACAGGGGCAGTATTATAGTAGTTATATTCTTGTACATAGGGGGCAGTATTATAGTAGTTATATTCTTGTACATAGGGGCAGTATTATAGTAGTTATATTCTTGCACATAGGAGCAGTATTATAGTAGTTTATATTCTTGTACATAGGGGCAGTATTATAGTAGTTATATTCTTGCACATAGGAGCAGTGTTATAGTAGTTATATTCTTGTACATAGGAGCAGTATTATAGTAGTTATATTCTTGTACATAGGAGCAGTATTATAGTAGTTATATTCTTGTACATAGGAGGCAGTATTATAGTAGTTATATTCTTGTACATAGGAGCAGTATTATAGTAGTTATATTCTTGTACACAGGGGGCAGTATTATAGTAGTTATATTCTTGTACATAGGGGCAGTATTATAGTAGTTATATTCTTGTACATAGGAGCAGTATTATAGTAGTTATATTCTTGTACATAGGAGGCAGTATTATAGTAGTTATATTCTTGTACACAGGGGGCAGTATTATAGTAGTTATATTCCTGTACATAGGAGCAGTATTATAGTAGTTATATTCTTGTACACAGGGGGCAGTATTATAGTAGTTATATTCTTGTACATAGGGGCAGTATTATAGTAGTTATATTCTTGTATATAGGAGCAGTATTATAGTAGTTATATTCTTGTACATAGGAGCAGTATTATAGTAGTTATATTCTTGTACATAGGAGCAGTATTATAGTAGTTATATTCTTGTACATAGGGGGCAGTATTATAGTAGTTATATTCTTGTACATAGGGGGAAGTATTATAGTAGTTATATTCTTGTATATAGGAGCAGTATTATAGTAGTTATATCCTTGTACATAGAGACAGTATTATAGTAGCTATATTCTTGTACATAGGAGCAGTATTATAGTAGTTATATTCTTGTACATAGGAGCAGTATTATAGTAGTTTATATTCTTGTACATAGGGGCAGTATTATAGTAGTTATATTCTTGCACATAGGAGCAGTATTATAGTAGTTTATATTCTTGTACATAGGGGCAGTATTATAGTAGTTATATTCTTGCACATAGGAGCAGTGTTATAGTAGTTATATTCTTGTACATAGGAGCAGTATTATAGTAGTTATATTCTTGTACATAGGAGCAGTATTATAGTAGTTATATTCTTGTACATAGGAGGCAGTATTATAGTAGTTATATTCTTGTACATAGGAGCAGTATTATAGTAGTTATATTCTTGTACACAGGGGGCAGTATTATAGTAGTTATATTCTTGTACATAGGAGGCAGTATTATAGTAGTTATATTCTTGTACACAGGGGGCAGTATTATAGTAGTTATATTCCTGTACATAGGAGCAGTATTATAGTAGTTATATTCTTGTACACAGGGGGCAGTATTATAGTAGTTATATTCTTGTACATAGGGGCAGTATTATAGTAGTTATATTCTTGTATATAGGAGCAGTATTATAGTAGTTATATTCTTGTACATAGGAGCAGTATTATAGTAGTTATATTCTTGTACATAGGAGCAGTATTATAGTAGTTATATTCTTGTATATAGGAGCAGTATTATAGTAGTTATATTCTTGTACATAGGAGCAGTATTATAGTAGTTATATTCTTGTACATAGGAGCAGTATTATAGTAGTTATATTCTTGTACATAGGGGGCAGTATTATAGTAGTTATATTCTTGTACATAGGAGCAGTATTATAGTAGTTATATTCTTGTACATAGGGGGCAGTATTATAGTAGTTATATTCTTGGACATAGGGGGCAGTATTATAGTAGTTATATTCTTGTACATAGGGGGCAGTATTATAGTAGTTATATTCTTGTACATAGGAGCAGTATTATAGTGGTTATATTCTTGTACATAGGGGGCAGTATTATAGTAGTTATATTCTTGTACATAGGGGGCAGTATTATAGTAGTTATATTCTTGTACATAGGAGCAGTATTATAGTGGTTATATTCTTGTACATAGGGGGCAGTATTATAGTAGTTATATTCTTGTACATAGGGGGCAGTATTATAGTAGTTATATTCTTTTACATAGGAGCAGTATTATAGTTAGTTATATTCTTGTACATAGGGGGCAGTATTATAGTAGTTATATTCTTGTACATAGGGGCAGTATTATAGTAGTTACATTCTTGTACACAGGGGGCAGTATTATAGTAGTTATATTCTTGTACATAGGGGGCAGTATTATAGTAGTTATATTCTTGTACATAGGAGCAGTATTATAGTTAGTTATATTCTTGTACATAGGGGGCAGTATTATAGTAGTTATATTCTTGTACATAGGGGCAGTATTATAGTAGTTACATTCTTGTACACAGGGGGCAGTATTATAGTAGTTATATTCTTGTACACAGGGGGCAGTATTATAGTAGTTACATTCTTGTACATAGGGGGCAGTATTATAGTAGTTATATTCTTGTACATAGGGGCAGTATTATAGTAGTTACATTCTTGTACACAGGGGGCAGTATTATAGTAGTTATATTCTTGTACATAGGGGGCAGTATTATAGTAGTTATATTCTTGTACATAGGGGCAGTATTATAGTAGTTACATTCTTGTACATAGGGGGCAGTATTATAGTAGTTATATTCTTGTACATAGGGGGCAGTATTATAGTAGTTATATTCTTGTACATAGGAGCAGTATTATAGTTAGTTATATTCTTGTACATAGGGGGCAGTATTATAGTAGTTATATTCTTGGACATAGGGGCAGTATTATAGTAGTTATATTCTTGTACACAGGGGGCAGTATTATAGTAGTTATATTCTTGGACATAGGGGCAGTATTATAGTAGTTATATTCTTGTACATAGGGGCAGTATTATAGTAGTTATATTCTTGGACATAGGGGGCAGTATTATAGTAGTTATATTCTTGTACATAGGAGCAGTATTATAGTTAGTTATATTCTTGTACATAGGGGGCAGTATTATAGTAGTTATATTCTTGTACATAGGGGCAGTATTATAGTAGTTACATTCTTGTACACAGGGGGCAGTATTATAGTAGTTATATTCTTGTACACAGGGGGCAGTATTATAGTAGTTACATTCTTGTACATAGGGGGCAGTATTATAGTAGTTATATTCTTGTACATAGGGGCAGTATTATAGTAGTTACATTCTTGTACATAGGGGGCAGTATTATAGTAGTTATATTCTTGTACATAGGGGGCAGTATTATAGTAGTTATATTCTTGTACATAGGAGCAGTATTATAGTTAGTTATATTCTTGTACATAGGGGGCAGTATTATAGTAGTTATATTCTTGTACATAGGGGCAGTATTATAGTAGTTACATTCTTGTACATAGGGGGCAGTATTATAGTAGTTATATTCTTGTACATAGGGGGCAGTATTATAGTAGTTATATTCTTGTACATAGGAGCAGTATTATAGTTAGTTATATTCTTGTACATAGGGGGCAGTATTATAGTAGTTATATTCTTGTACATAGGGGCAGTATTATAGTAGTTATATTCTTGGTCATAGGGGGCAGTATTATAGTAGTTATATTCTTGTACATAGGGGCAGTATTATAGTAGTTATATTCTTGTACATAGGGGCAGTATTATAGTAGTTATATTCTTGGACATAGGGGGCAGTATTATAGTAGTTATATTCTTGTACATAGGGGGCAGTATTATAGTAGTTATATTCTTGTACATAGGAGCAGTATTATCTCTCTTCACACAGGTAATCAACTGAGCCACCCTGCATGTATTTACTCCATTCACTGCCAGCAAGCAGCCTGAATGATACAACTTCCCACCTCTGCTGCCTCTATTCTCTGCTGTAATATATCCAAATGGTAATCAACTGAGCCACCCTGCATGTATTTACTCCATTCACTGCCAGCAAGCAGCCTGAATGATACAACTTCCCACCTCTGCTGCCTCTATTCTCTGCTGTAATATATCCAAATGGTAATCAACTGAGCCACCTTGCATGTATTTACTCCATTCACTGCCAGCAAGCAGCCTGAATGATACAACTTCTCACCTCTGCTGCCTCTATTCTCTGCTGTAATATATCCAAATGGTAATCAACTGAGCCACCCTGCATGTATTTACGCCATTCACTGCCAGCAAGCAGCCTGAATGATACAACTTCTCACCTCTGCTGCCTCTATTCTCTGCTGTAATATATCCAAATGGTACAACTCCATACTTCTGCTGCTTTACCATTTTGCTGCATATTTAAATGTGCTTGCTAAAGCTTTGGTATAATTCATTTGTTGCACTGTATGTAATACTTACTGCTTTAGATCTGTGACTGGGGCCTTTCTAGATCTTATCAGGTGGAAGGTGCTATAGCATTTTGCCACATCTTGGTCTAGTGCCTTTGATCATCTAACCATCCCCTGGTGTGCTGGCCCCAGCTGCCAAATTATACCCAACCATCTCCCACAATCCCTCTCTCCTGACCCTGTAGTGTGGCCTATATATGTAGTAGTTGCTAAGGGTAAGCACGCAGTGTGGGGTACAGCACGCAAGCATCCCATAAGCAAAGCATCACAGAAGATAAGCATCCAGCAAAACGGCAGTTATACATGGCAGTTAGTCAGGGCAGGAGTCAGGTAACCCACACCTTGCCTTCCCCTTTAACCATGAGCTTTATTTTTATCCTCCTGTGTTCCCTTGCCATCCACATTCATCACCCTATCCCCCCTCCATCACGACTCATACACATCAGCCCCTCTATACTTCCCTCTCCCATGTACAGCTCCCACACACTCCTCACCTTCCTGAGAAACCTCAGCCCATCTTGCCCAAACACATCGCAGAAAAAAACTACTTACAATTCCAACAACTATTGGCTCTTTATCTTCCTTCTCCTACTGATTTCAGGGGACATCTCCCCCAACCCTGGTCCACCATCCCCCAACCTCAACCCCTACCCTACCTCATATCGAAACCACAATAATCTGATTAACATTACTTGCACTCCCTCATCTCCATCTTTTAATTGTGCCCTCTGGAATCCACGGTCTGCTTGTAACAAGCTTCCTTTCCTACACAACTACTTTCTGAACAACTCTCTTAATCTGTTGGCCCTCACTGAAACCTGGATTCAGGATTCTGACACTGTCTCTCCTGCTGCCATTTCCTACGGTGGCTTACAATTCTCTCACTCCCCGAGACCCACAAACAGACCTGGTGGTGGAGTTGGCATACTCCTGTCCCCACAATGCACTTTTCAGGTCATCCCCCCCCAGTCCCATCACTCTTATTCCCTTCTTTTGAGGTCCACACCATCAGGCTCTTCCGTCCCCTCTCCCTCAGGGTAGCGGTCATATACCGGCCCCCAGGCTCACCCACCCACTTCCTTGACCACTTTTCAGCCTGGCTGCCACACTTCATGTCCTCAGAACTACCAACCCTCATCCTGGGAGACTTCAACATCCCCATTAACAGCCCTAATTCCACATCTGCATCCCAGCTTCTATCACTAACCACCTCTCTAGGCCTCTCACAGCTTTCAACCTCTGAGACACATAAGGACGGTAACACCCTTGATCTGGTCTTCTGCCGGCTCTGTTCAGTCTCCCACCTAAACAACTCACCGCTTCCACTCTCTGACCACAACATTCTCTCCTTCACGCTCACAAATCCTCGCCCACCCCAGCTCATTCCTACCTACCACACAGTCAGAAATCTACAAGCTATTAACCCTCAGACACTTTCAGATTCCCTACATTCATCTCTGTCCCCAATCTCCTCTCTTTCCTGTCCTAATCTGGCTGTTCATCACTACAATGACACTCTTAGAAGCACCCTTGACCAAGTAGCTCCCCTCACCCTCAGAACCTCCAAACACAGAGTAAAACAGCCCTGGCTCACATCGCAAACTCAACTTCTCCAGCGATGCTCCAGGAGTGCTGAACGCCTATGGAGAAAAACCTGCACACCAGAAGACTTCATCCACTTCAAATTTATGTTAAGAACCT
This sequence comes from Dendrobates tinctorius, assembly GCF_039654945.1. Lineage (NCBI taxonomy): Eukaryota > Metazoa > Chordata > Amphibia > Anura > Dendrobatidae > Dendrobates > Dendrobates tinctorius. The sequence continues at coordinate 4,800,552 of NW_027361819.1, forward strand.
ATAACGCTGCCCTTCACCTTGCCAAACAGACCTACTTCACCACCCTGATCTCCTCACTAGCCAACAACCCCAAGAAACTTTTTGACACTTTTCACTCCCTCCTCAGGCCAAAAGCACAAGCCCCTATCACAGACATTTGTGCTGATGACCTGGCCTCCCACTTTACAGAAAAAATAGATAATATCCGTCAAGAAATCTGCTCCCAACCACCAAGTGCTGTGACTCCCATCCCTTCCTACATCTCCCCTGGCTCACTCTCCACATTTGATCCCATCACAGAAGAAGAAGTCTCCAGACTCCTCTCTTCTTCTCGTCCGACTACATGCACTACCGACCCCATTCCCTCACATCTCCTCCAGTCTCTCTCTCCAGTCGTCACAACCCACCTAACTACAATCTTTAATCTCTCCCTCTCCTCGGGCATTTTCCCATCCTCCTTCAAACACGCCATCGTTACTCCATTACTAAAGAAACCTGCTCTCGACCCATCCTGCACAAACAACTACAGACCAGTCTCCAATCTCCCCTTCATCTCTAAACTTTTGGAACGCCTAGTTTACTCCCGCCTTACCCGTTACCTCTCCATTCACTCCCTTCTAGACCCTTCACAGTCCGGCTTCCGCCCCCTACATTCGACTGAAACTGCACTTATCAAAGTGACCAATGACCTTCTGACAGCAAAACGTAACGGTGACCACTCTCTGCTCATTCTTCTTGACCTATCTGCAGCTTTCGATACTGTTGACCACCATCTCCTACTCTCTAGGCTCCAGTCACTAGGCATTAAGGACACTGCACTCTCCTGGTTCTCTTCCTATCTCTCTGACCGCTCCTTCAGTGTTTTGTTCTCTGGCTCCACGTCATCTCCTCTTCCTCTTGCTGTCGGGGTACCTCAGGGCTCAGTCCTTGGCCCCCTTCTTTTCTCTCTCTCTACATGGCCCCAATTGGACAGACCATCAGCAGAATTGGCTTTCAGTACCATCTTTATGCTGATGACACACAACTATACACGTCTTCCCCCGACCTTACCCCCGCTGTACTACAGAACGCCAGTGACTGTCTGTCCGCAGTCTCCAATATCATGTCCGCTCTCTATCTGAAACTCAACCTCTCCAAAACTGAACTTCTTCTGCTCCCGCCGTCTACTAACCTCCCTAAATCTGACATTTCCCTCTCCGTGGGTGGTACCACAATAACACCCCGGCAGCAGGTGCGCTGTCTGGGTGTTATGTTTGACACCAATCTCTCCTTCACATCCCATATACAATCCCTTGCCCGCTCTTGCCGCTTACACCTAAAGAACATCTCTAGAATCCGCCCTTTTCTCACTATGGAAACAACAAAACCCCTCACTGTTGCATTGATCCACTCTCGCCTGGATTACTGCAACGCTCTATTAATTGGCCTCCCCGTCACTCGACTATCCCCTCTCCAGTCCATACTTAATGCAGCGGCCAGGATCGTCCATCTGGGTAATCGGTACTCGGACGCGTCCGCTCTTCGCCAGTCCTTACATTGGCTGCCCATTCATTATAGGATCCAATTCAAAGTACTTCTTCTCACCCACAAAGCTCTCCACAGTGCGGCACCCCCTTACATCCATTCTCTCATTTCTGTCTATCGGCCTAGCCGATCGCTGCGCTCTGCAAACGACTTTCGACTAACCTCTGCACTAATCCGTACCTCCCACTCCCGACTCCAAGACTTCTCCCGTGCTGCTCCTATCCTCTGGAATGCTCTACCCCAAGAAATCAGGACTATCCACAATTTGCATAGTTTTAGGCGCTCCCTCAAAACACACCTGTTCAGAGCGGCCTATCACATTCACTAATCAAAGTCATTCTCTGTGTAAGTGTGCGTGTGTAGCCCATTCACTATCTCCATCCATCCTTCACTCCCGCAAGATGGCTGGACCTTCATTGTAAATACACCATTGTAAATACACACCTGTACTCTGTATCTCCCTCACCTCATTGTAGATTGTAAGCTCTCACGAGCAGGGTCGTCTTATTTCGTCTTATTTTGCTTTAATTATTGTATTGTTAGCGTTGTTACTTATGACTTGTGTTTTGAAACTGTTAAACTGTAAAGCGCTGCGGAATATGTTGGCGCTATATAAATAAAGATTATTATTATTATTATTATTATTATTAGTTATATTCTTGTACATAGGGGCAGTATTATAGTAGCTAGATTCTTATACATAGAGGGCAGTATTATAGTAGTTATATTCTTGTACATAGAGGGCAGTATTATAGTAGTTATATTCTTGTATATAGTTGGCAGTATTATAGTAGTTATATTCTTGTACATAGGGGCAGTATTATAGTAGTTATATTCTTGTACATAGGGGGCAGTATTATAGTAGTTATATCCTTGTACATAGAGGGCAGTATTATAGTAATATTCTTGTACATAGGAGCAGTATTATAGTAGTTATAGTCTTGTATATAGGGGCAGTATTATAGTAGTTATATTCTTGTACATAGGGGCAGTAGTACAGTAGTTATATTCTTGTACATAGGAGCAGTATTATAGTAGTTATATTCTTGTACATAGAGGGCAGTATTATAGTAGTTATATTCTTGTATATAGTTGGCAGTATTATAGTAGTTATATTATTGTACATAGGGGCAGTATTATGGTAGTTATATTCTTGTACATAGGGGCAGTATTATAGTAGTTATATTCTTGTACATAGGAGTAGTATTATAGTAGTTATATTCTTGTACATAGGGAGCAGTATTATAGTAGTTATATTCTTGTACAGAGGGGACAGTATTATAGTACTTATATTCTTGTACATAGAGGCAGTATTATATTAGTTATATTCGTGTACATAGGGGGCAGTATTATAGTAGTTATATTCTTGTACATAGGAGCAGTATTATAGTAGTTATATTCTTGTACATAGGGGCAGTATTATAGTAGTTATATTCTTGTACATAGGGAGCAGTGTTAAAGTAGTTATATTCTTGTACATAGGGGGCAGTATTATAGTAGTTATAGTCTTGTACATAGGGGCAGTATTATAGTAGTTATACTCTTGTACATAGGGGCAGTATTAAATTAGTTATATTCTTGTACATAGGGGCAGTATTATAGTAGTTATAGTCTTGTACATAGGGGCAGTATTATAGTAGTTATATTCTTGTACATAGGGGGCAGTATTATAGTAGTTATACTCTTGTACATAGGGGCAGTATTATAGTAGTTATATTCTTGTACATAGGAGGCAGTATTATAGTAGTTATATTCTTGTACATAGGGGCAGTATTATAGTAGTTATAGTCTTGTACATAGGGGCAGTATTATAGTAGTTATATTCTTGTACATAGGGGCAGTATTAAATTAGTTATATTCTTGTACATAGGGGCAGTATTATAGTAGTTATATTCTTGTACATAGGAGCAGTATTATAGTAGTTATATTCTTGTACATAGGGGGCAGTATTATAGTAGTTATATTCTTGTACATAGGGGCAATTTTTATTGTAAAAACAAACCAAATACAAATAACATTCCTCCAATAATACAAAACTGAATTCACTAGGATTGTACATACATTCATTACATATCCAGTTTATACATATCAAATTAACTTAGAGTCCATACTCCTAGTTTGAGGAGAGAAAAAAAAAAAGAAAAAAACACTTTACAAACAAAGCTCATCATGTTCCTACCCAGTGACTCATCTTTCCATATCTTAACAATTTCCTAATTTCTCCTAATGATTTTCCCTATCTGAGTTTGGACATTATCTGGTTGACAGCGTCACAGATCTGAGTCGGAGTTATTCTGTTCACCACCGGTCTCCATCTCAGACTCTACCCGAGTGCCCTCAGGTAAGGGCTTCCGCTTTGGCGGAGGACAGTCCTCTACGTCCCTATCACACTCTGCGTCAATTCTTTTAAGGTCATCTTCAAAATCGCCGTCAGACTCAGACAGAACATCAAACCTGTTAGATACGACCATTACACCTGCAGAGCTCTGGAATTTCTTGGCCAGTGTCATACCCCTCAGGTTTACGGGAGGCCTTGTCCTTTTTCTTCCTTTTCTGATTATTGCTATACTCTTCAGACACAGATGGTAGCACTGAAGTAATGCCTTCCTGTGACCGCTGCCCCTGAGGTACAACCTCCATACTCCCCTGTTCTCTCTCTGAACCCTGCTGCTCTGGTGTTAGCTGAGTAGACCCCTGGTGGACCTCTGGTCTGGTCAGTATTTCCCCTGACAGTAAAGCTGCCTCCTCCAGAATCTCTGCCCCTGCCACCAAGTCCTCGTCAGGAAAGTCCTTACAGATATTGTGCCAGGCGTCTGGACAGTCCCTGTGAGGGTGACCGATCTTCCCACAGAGGTTGCACCTGATGTTCTGGCAGTCTGCAGCTAGATGGCCGACCTCCCCACACAGGCTGCACTTCACCACAGTACAGGTATTTGCCAGGTGACCTTCCTTGCCACATTTAAAGCACTTACGAGGCTGCCCAGGATAGAAACACACACCCCTCTCCCTCCCAATAAAGAAGGAGTTGGGTAAATGGGCAGTGATGTTATTGCATTGGCGCAGTTTCACCAAAACCCGCCACCCTCCCGTCCAGATACCATCGCTGTCTCTGCATTTGGTGAGGTCAGAGACCAGGTCACAATGCCTCCGGAGCCACACCACAATGTCCTGCGGGGGAACAGCCTCATTCCAGAAGATGACATTTACAGTGACAGTATCTGGCTTAGAGATAGGAATAAAGCTGAACTTACTCCATCCCTCCATGTCTCTAAACTTGGGGAAACTAGACCAGAATCTGTCCAGGTCAGACATGAGCTTAAAGCTGACATCATAGCCCTGCCTGTCTGGAAGATTAATCACTGCCAGGATGCTGACTGGCACAAACCCCATCTGTTGGCACAAGAGCTCCCTGACCACAAACCTCCTGTCCGGCAGGTCCTCCTTGGCACCTCTGTGCCGGAAACGCACCACGTTTCTCCGTTTAAACGCCTGGCCTGTATAATTGGTACCAGAGGTAAAGGACGGAGCACCAAGACTCCAGGCATTATTGGGGGGACCGTGCGGGGTCACGTTGGGTTGACTGACGGGGTGAAGGTCTGCAGCAGGAGGGGCAGCCACACCTTGTGTGCTTGAAATTAAAGGGGGGAAATCACAGACATTATCATGCACATTGTTATCATCAGCATCAATGTCATTATCAGACTGTGCAGCGTCCACCAAAGATACTGTGCTCCCCCAAGCCCCCGACCCCCCAGATACAGTGCGGTTATCCCCAGCATCAGAGCCCTGCTGGGCACCATCAGTAATGACCGGCACATGTCCACTTCCCAACTGTTGTGCTTGGCATTCTGAGACTTGTAGTCCCTCTGCTGGAAAGTGCAGTCCATGCTGCTGCTTGGAATCTGCTGCAGGCTGCTCTGCTGGGCATTCTGAGACTTGTGGTACACCTGCTGGAATCTGCATAACATGCTGCTGCTTGGGGTCTGCCGCAGGCTGCTGCGGCTGCAGTATTTCACCCTTTTGGAAGCAGAAACTTGCAGGCTGCAGCACTGGCCGCACCGGCTTCTGGGGCCCACCTGGGACAATGTCTGAGCTGGAACCTGCAGAGTCCTGCTTGTGTGACATAAACAGTTCCTGGTTCCTATAAGTCTCTGCCAGGGGCCCCATCCTCTCTAGGACACAGTCCATGTCCGTCACCACTTTTGCCAGCTGTATGCCAAGCATGTTCAGAGTCTGATGACAAAAGGTGTGATCCCCACCAGGATTAGCAGCCTTTACATTATAGCCCATTTCTATTTGCTTCTGCAGCAAGTCTTTGAGCTGCTGTAACTCACCGAGCCTCTTGACCAGTCCTGGGATCTCCTCTGCGACCTGAAGCTCAGGTGCACATGGCGTCTCCTCCTGGGATCCTGCTTTCAGCAATGTCCCTGGATGCTTGAAACCAGACGTCTCCTTAACTTTCACCACCGCTGGTTTCGTGGTTCCAGGCTCCACAGCACTTTTACTGCTGCCACCTGACTGCGACCTTGTGCGCCCAGAGCTCGCCATGCTGGCCACCACATGCTTCTGCTGCAGGTTCTCCTGGAGCGTCTGTCTCTCCAGTGAGGTTCTCCTCTGTCTGCTGGGAGTCAGCTGCACACCTGAAGTTGGTGATGGCACCTCCTGACCTGCAGTCTGCTTTCCTCCATTCAGCTTCTCACCAGTAGATTTCTTCTGGATTTCTCCTAGTTGCACTTCACTCTGCTTGCCTTGGCTGGCCGACTGCTTAACTGGAACTTTCTTACCCACAGCCAGGGCTTTTCCTTGTTCCGTTACTTTTTGCACTTTCACAGCTTCATCTTTCTTGCTGCTGCTGCTGCTGCTGCTACTTCCATTCTGAGCTTTCTTTCCCTCAGAAACAACTTTGGGACTTGCATCCGCCTTAGACACAACTTGAGTGTTACTTCCAAGTGTAGGCCTGGAAGCCTGGGCCTTGCTTGGGGAGTTACCCCGCCCAGGGTGGCCTCCCCCTGGGCTTGCTCCAGACATCAGGAGAGCTACAAACACACAACCTCACAGCTAGGAGGCAGTATTATAGTAGTTATATTCTTGTACATAGGGGCAGTATTATAGTAGTTATATTCTTGTACATAGGGGCAGTATTATAGTAGTTATATTCGGCTAGTTATAGTCGGCTAAACGCTTGAACCCTAGACAGGCTAGGTGGGCCTTGTTTTTTACACGTTTTGATTTTGTGGTCTCTTTCCTTCCTGGAACTAAGAATGTCAAGGCAGACGCCCTCTCTAGGAGTTTCTTTGCTGATTCTCCTGTGGTGACCAAGCCTGCTACCATCTTAGGCGAAGGGGTAGTTCTTTCTGCCATCTCGCCCGATTTGAGACTTGCTCTGCAAGAGATCCAGGAGGACAAACCTGAGCGTTGCCCCAGTGGAAAGTTGTATGTTCCTGACTAGTGGAAGAAGAGAGTGATGTCTGAAGTTCATTGCTCTGCATTGGCTGGTCATCCAGGTATTTTTGGTACTAGAGATCTGGTGAGTCGCTCGTTTTGGTGGCCAACCTTGTCTCATGATGTCAGGAATTTTGTGCAGTCCTGTGGGACTTGCTCCCGGTCTAAATCTTGTTCTCGCTCTAGTGGGTTGTTGATGCCTTTGCCGGTCCCCAGGAGGCCATGGACCCATATTTCAATGGATTTCATTTCTGATATGCCGGTCTCTCAAAGAATGACTGTTATTTGGGTGATTTGTGATAGGTTCTCTAAGATGGTTCATCTTGTACCACTCCCTAAGTTGCCATCTTCCTCTGAGTTGGTGCCTCTGTTTTTGCAACAGGTGGTTCGCTTGCACGGGATTCCTGAGAACATTGTATCTGACAGAGGAGTTCAATTTGTGTCTAAATTTTGGAGGACTTTCTGTTCCAAGTTGGGAATTCAGTTGTCCTTCTCCTCTGCTTTTCACCCTCAGACCAATGGGCAGACAGAGAGAACAAACCAGACCTTGGAGTCGTATTTGAGATGTTTTATTTCCGCTGATCAGGATGATTGGGTTTCATTTTTGCCCTTGGCCGAATTTGCTTTAAATAATAGAGCTAGTTCTGCCACTTTGATGTCACCTTTTTTTTGTAACTTTGGTTTTCACCCTCGATTTTCTTCAGGGCAGGTGGAGCCTTCTGCCTGCCCAGGTGTTGACACTGTGGTGGAGGGAATGCACCAGATCTGGGACCAAGTGGTGGATAAGTTATCTCTCTCCCAGGAAAAGGCCCAGCGGTTTTCCAATCGACATAGGACCATTGGTCCCCAGTTTAAGGTTGGTGATATGGTGTGGTTATCATAAAAAAATATTGCTATGAAGGTGGCTTCTCCTAAGTTTAGGCCTAGATTTATTGGACCTTACAAGATTTTGGAGATTATAAATCCGGTCTCTTTTCGTTTGGCTCTTCCCGTCACATTTAAGATCCATAATGTGTTCCATAAGTCCTTGTTGAAGAGGTTTGTTGAGCCAGTTGTGCCTGAGGTGGCACCTCCGGACCCTGTATTGGTTGAAGGTAACATGGAATATGAGGTAGAGAAAATTCTGGATTCCCGTCTGGCTAGACGGAGACTCCAGTATTTGGTTAAGTGGAAGGGTTATGGTCAGGAGGATAATTCCTGGGTCTCTGCCTCTGATATTCATGCCAAAAGATTGGTGCGTGCCTTTCATCGGGCTCACCCTGATCGCCCTGGTAGCGTTGTTGAGGGTTCGGTGACCCCTTCTCAAGGGGGGGGGTACTGTTGTGAGTTCATTTTCCCCTCCGTCACTGAGGCCTGGTGAACTCCCTATTCTAGTGAAGGAAGGTAAAGAGCCTGATTATCAGGCACCTGGGACTAATGAAGACGATTGGCTGAGTGGAGTCACTGACTGGATTTAAGGCAGCCTACGCCCTTTCTGCCCTGCGGGTGACTTCTCTGTGGACTCTTGGACACCAGTCGGATTCCTGCTCTCCTAAAGCTAAGTTTTCAGTTTTGCCTTTTTGCATCTAAGATTTGTTTTTGTTTTTCTTGCTTTTTGGATTCTGCCACTCCCTGCTGGAGTGTGCAGTGTTCCGTGAGCTCTGTCTTCTGAAGGTACCTGAGTGCTGATTTAGTTTTTGAAGCTTAGTTGCTTCAGGGCCATTTTTATATCAGCTTGTTGGCTTTTGTCTCTGATAGGGTTTTGGCAGATTGCAGACAGCAGCCTTCCTATCCGTTCCTATCTAGGTAGTTTTTGGGCCCCGTCTTTGCTCAGCCTGTCTTTCTGTCTGTGTAAGTGTTTTCATCTTGCTTCACCGTCATTATATGTGGGGGGCTGACTATTGCTTTGGGGTCTGCTCTGGGGCAGTTAGATTTCCCCTTTCCTTCTTTAGGCCTATGTATCTCTCCGGCTGTGATCGAGGGGTCTAGGGCATCGTAGGAACCCCCCACGGCTACTGCTAGTTGTGTTGATAGGTTCAGAGGTCTGCAATCTGATAGTTGCCAACATCTCTGGTTTTCAGGACTTAGCTAGCATTTCTGTTTTTGCCTCCTACGGTGACTCAATCATAACAGTACTTATCTTCTTGTACATGGGAGCAGTATTATAGTAGTTATATTCTTGTACATAGGGGCAGTATTATAGTAGTTATATTCTTGTACATAGGAGCAGTATTATAGTAGTTGTATTCTTGTAGATAGGAGCAGTATTATAGTAGTTATATTCTTGAAAATAGGAGCAGTATAATAGTAGTTATATTCTTGTACATAGGAGCAGTATTATAGTAGTTATATTCTTGTACATAGGGGCAGTATTATAGTAGTTATATTCTTGTACATAGGAGCAGTATTATAGTAGTTATATTCTTGTACATAGGAGCAGTATAATAGTAGTTATATTCTTGTACATAGGAGCAGTATTATAGTAGTTATATTCTTGTACATAGGGGCAGTATTATAGTAGTTATATTCTTGTACATAGGAGCAGTATTATATTAGTTATATTCTTGTACATAGGAGCAGTATTATAGTAGTTATATTCTTGTACATAGGAGCAGTATTATAGTAGTTATATTCTTGTACATAGGAGCAGTATTATAGTAGTTATATTCTTGTACATAGGGGCAGTATTATAGTAGTTATATTCTTGTACATAGGAGCAGTATTATAGTAGTTATATTCTTTTACATAGGAGCAGTATTATAGTAGTTATATTCTTGTACATAGGGGCAGTATTATAGTAGTTATATTCTTGTACATAGGAGCAGTATTATAGTAGTTATATTCTTGTACATAGGCGCAGTATAATAGTAGTTATATTCTTGTACATAGGAGCAGTATTATAGTAGTTATATTCTTGTACATAGGAGCAGTATAATAGTAGTTATATTCTTGTACATAGGAGCAGTATTATAGTAGTTGTATTCTTGTTGATAGGGGGCAGTAGTTGTATTCTTGTACATAGGGGCAGTATTATAGTAGTTATATTCTTGTACATAGGGGCAGTGTTATAGTAGTTGTATTCTTGTATATAGGGGGCGGTATTGGACTCTGGAAGCCGCTGGGAGTTGCCCCCAGGTATATTGAAATTGGATTTTTATTATAGTTGTGGTGCCATTCATGGTACATTTGCACTATTATGGGAATGTGTGCCATATTTGCCAATTATATTTAATTGAGGGCCTTGGTGATTTGTATATACTGAGATACCATTAGCTTATCACCCTTGCTCGGCTTTCCATTTTCCAGCCCCTTTGCTGCTGTGCCCATTTGGTATGGTTGTGACACTACACGGCCCTGTATCCCTATCTGTCCTTATTATTTACTTGTTGTTATGTAATGAAGTATATTAATAAATTCATATTTTATGATATTATGTGTGGACCTTCTATCGTTTTTTTGGAGCTTCGCTCATGTTTTTCTTCGGGGCGGTATTGTAGTAGTTGTATTCTTGTACATAGGGGCAGTATTATAGTAGTTATATTCTTGTACATAGGGGCAGTATTATAGTAGTTATATTTTTGTACATAGGGGCAGTATTATAGTAGTTATATACTTGTACATAGGAGCAGTATTATAGTAGTTGTATTCTTGTAGATAGGATCAGTATTATAGTAGTTGTATTCTTGTTGATAGGGGGCAGTAGTTGTATTCTTGTACATAGGGGCAGTATTATAGTAGTTATATTCTTGTACATAGGGGCAGTGTTATAGTAGTTGTATTCTTGTATATAGGGGGCAGTATTATAGTAGTTATATTCTTGTACATAGGGGCAGTATTATAGTAGTTATATTCTTGTACATAGGAGCAGTATTATAGTAGTTATATTCTTGTACATAGGAGCAGTATTATAGTAGTTGTATTCTTGTACATAGGGGCGGTATTATAGTAGTTATATACTTGTACATAGGAGCAGTATTATAGTAGTTGTATTCTTGTAGATAGGAGCAGTATTATAGTAGTTGTATTCTTGTTGATAGGGGCAGTATTATAGTAGTTGTATTCTTGTACATAGGGGCAGTATTATAGTAGTTATATTCTTGTACATAGGGGCAGTATTATAGTAGTTATATACTTGTACATAGGAGCAGTATTATAGTAGTTGTATTCTTGTAGATAGGAGCAGTATTATAGTAGTTGTATTCTTGTTGATAGGGGGCAGTAGTTGTATTCTTGTACATAGGGGAAGTATTATAGTAGTTATATTCCTGTACATAGGGGCAGTGTTATAGTAGTTGTATTCTTGTATATAGGGGGCAGTATTATAGTAGTTGTGTTCTTGTAGATAGGGGCAGTATTATAGTAGTTGTATTCTTGTATATAGGGGGCAGTTTTATAGTAGTTATATTCTTGTACATAGGGGGCAGTATTATAGTAGTTGTATTCTTGTACATAGGAGCAGTATTATAGTAGTTATATTCTTGTACATAGGAGAAGTATAATAGTAGTTATATTCTTGTACATAGGAGCAGTATTATAGTAGTTATATTCTTGTACATAGGGGCAGTATTATAGTAGTTATATTCTTGTACATAGGAGCAGTATTATATTAGTTATATTCTTGTACATAGGAGCAGTATTATAGTAGTTATATTCTTGTACATAGGAGCAGTATTATAGTAGTTATATTCTTGTACATAGGAGCAGTATTATAGTAGTTATATTCTTGTACATAGGGGCAGTATTATAGTACTTATATTCTTGTACATAGGAGCAGTATTATAGTAGTTATATTCTTTTACATAGGAGCAGTATTATAGTAGTTATATTCTTGTACATAGGGGCAGTATTATAGTAGTTATATTCTTGTACATAGGAGCAGTATTATAGTAGTTATATTCTTGTACATAGGAGCAGTATAATAGTAGTTATATTCTTGTACATAGGAGCAGTATTATAGTAGTTATATTCTTGTACATAGGAGCAGTATAATAGTAGTTATATTCTTGTACATAGGAGCAATATTATAGTAGTTATATTCTTGTACATAGGAGCAGTATTATAGTAGTTATATTCTTGTACATAGGAGCAGTATAATAGTAGTTATTTTCTTTTACATAGGAGCAGTATTATAGTAGTTATATTCTTGTACATAGGGGCAGTATTATAGTAGTTATATTATTGTACATAGGAGCAGTATTATAGTAGTTATATTCTTGTACATAGGAGCAGTATAATAGTAGTTATATTCTTGTACATAGGAGCAGTATTATAGTAGTTATATTCTTGTACATAGGAGCAGTATTATAGTAGTTGTATTCTTGTAGATAGGAGCAGTATTATAGTAGTTGTATTCTTGTACATAGGGGGCAGTATTATAGTAGTTATATTCTTGTAGATAGGAGCAGTATTATAGTAGTTGTATTCTTGTACATAGGGGGCAGCATTATAGTAGTTATATTCTTCTACATAGGGGGCAGTATTATAGTAGTTGTATTCTTGTACATAGGAGCTGTATTATAGTAGTTATATTCTTGTACATATGAGCAGTATTATAGTAGTTATATTCTTGTACATAGGAGCAGTATTATAGTAGTTATATTCTTGTACATAGGGAGCAGTATAATAGTAGTTGTATTCTTGTAGATAGGAGCAGTATTATAGTAGTTGTATTCTTGTACATAGGGGCAGTATTATAGTAGTTATATACTTGTACATAGGAGCAGTATTATAGTAGTTGTATTCTTGTAGATAGGAGCAGTATTATAGTAGTTGTATTCTTGTTGATAGGGGGCAGTATTATAGTAGTTGTATTCTTGTACATAGGGGCAGTATTATAGTAGTTATATTCTTGTACATAGGGGCAGTATTATAGTAGTTATAAACTTGTACATAGGAGCAGTATTATAGTAGTTGTATTCTTGTAGATAGGAGCAGTATTATAGTAGTTGTATTCTTGTTGATAGGGGGCAGTAGTTGTATTCTTGTACATAGGGGCAGTATTATAGTAGTTATATTCTTGTACATAGGGGCAGTGTTATAGTAGTTGTATTCTTGTATATAGGGGGCGGTATTGTAGTAGTTGTATTCTTGTACATAGGGGCAGTATTATAGTAGTTATATTCTTGTACATAGGGGCAGTATTATAGTAGTTATATTTTTGTACATAGGGGCAGTATTATAGTAGTTATATACTTGTACATAGGAGCAGTATTATAGTAGTTGTATTCTTGTACATAGGGGGCAGCATTATAGTAGTTATATTCTTGTACATAGGGGACAGTATTATAGTAGTTGTATTCTTGTACATAGGAACTGTATTATAGTAGTTATATTCTTGTACATAGGAGCAGTATTATAGTAGTTATATTCTTGTACATAGGAGCAGTATTATAGTAGTTATATTCTTGTACATAGGGAGCAGTATAATAGTAGTTGTATTCTTGTAGATAGGAGCAGTATTATAGTAGTTGAATTCTTGTAGATAGCAGCAGTATTATAGTAGTTGTATTCTTGTACATAGGGGCAGTATTATAGTAGTTATATACTTGTACATAGGAGCAGTATTATAGTAGTTGTATTCTTGTAGATAGGAGCAGTATTATAGTAGTTGTATTCTTGTTGATAGGGGGCAGTATTATAGTAGTTGTATTCTTGTACATAGGGGCAGTATTATAGTAGTTATATTATTGTACATAGCGGCAGTATTATAGTAGTTATATACTTGTACATAGGAGCAGTATTATAGTAGTTGTATTCTTGTAGATAGGAGCAGTATTATAGTAGTTGTATTCTTGTTGATAGGGGGCAGTAGTTGTATTCTTGTACATAGGGGCAGTATTATAGTAGTTATATTCTTGTACATAGGGGCAGTGTTATAGTAGTTGTATTCTTGTATATAGGGGGCGGTATTGTAGTAGTTGTATTCTTGTACATAGGGGCAGTATTATAGTAGTTATATTCTTGCACATAGGGGCAGTATTATAGTAGTTATATTTTTGTACATAGGGGCAGTATTATAGTAGTTATATACTTGTACATAGGAGCAGTATTATAGTAGTTGTATTCTTGTAGATAGGAGCAGTATTATAGTAGTTGTATTCTTGTTGATAGGGGGCAGTAGTTGTATTCTTGTACATAGGGGCAGTATTATAGTAGTTATATTCTTGTACATAGGGGCAGTGTTATAGTAGTTGTATTCTTGTATATAGGGGGCAGTATTATAGTAGTTATATTCTTGTACATAGGGGCATTATTATAGTAGTTATATTCTTGTACATAGGAGCAGTATTATAGTAGTTATATTCTTGTACATAGGAGCAGTATTATAGTAGTTATATTCTTGTACATAGGGGCAGTATTATAGTAGTTATATTCTTGTACATAGGAGCAGTATTATAGTAGTTATATTCTTGTACATAGGAGCAGTATAATAGTAGTTATATTCTTGTACATAGGAGCAGTATTATAGTAGTTATATTCTTGTACATAGGAGCAGTATAATAGTAGTTATATTCTTGTACATAGCAGTATTATAGTAGTTATATTCTTGTACATAGGAGCAGTATTATAGTAGTTATATTCTTGTACATAGGAGCAGTATAATAGTAGTTATATTCTTTTACATAGGAGCAGTATTATAGTAGTTATATTCTTGTACATAGGGGCAGTATTATAGTAGTTATATTATTGTACATAGGAGCAGTATTATAGTAGTTACATTCTTGTACATAGGAGCAGTATAATAGTAGTTATATTCTTGTACATAGGAGCAGTATTATAGTAGTTATATTCTTGTACATAGGAGCAGTACTATAGTAGTTGTATTCTTGTAGATAGGAGCAGTATTATATTAGTTGTATTCTTGTACATAGGGGGCAGTATTATAGTAGTTGTATTCTTGTACATAGAAGCAGTATTATAGTAGTTGTATTCTTGTACATAGGGGCAGTATTATAGTAGTTATATTCTTGTAGATAGGAGCAGTATTATAGTAGTTGTATTCTTGTACATAGGGGGCAGCATTATAGTAGTTATATTCTTGTACATAGGGGGCAGTATTATAGTAGTTGTATTCTTGTACATAGGAGCTGTATTATAGTAGTTATATTCTTGTACATATGAGCAGTATTATAGTAGTTATATTCTTGTACGTAGGAGCAGTATTATAGTAGCTATATTCTTGTACATAGGGAGCAGTATAATAGTAGTTGTATTCTTGTAGATAGGAGCAGTATTATAGTAGTTGTATTCTTGTACATAGGGGCAGTATTATAGTAGTTATATACTTGTACATAGGAGCAGTATTATAGTAGTTGTATTCTTGTAGATAGGAGCAGTATTATAGTAGTTGTATTCTTGTTGATAGGGGGAAGTATTATAGTAGTTGTATTCTTGTACATAGGGGCAGTATTATAGTAGTTATATTCTTGTACATAGGGGCAGTATTATAGTAGTTATATACTTGTACATAGGGAGCAGTATAATAGTAGTTGTATTCTTGTAGATAGGAGCAGTATTATAGTAGTTGTATTCTTGTACATAGGGGCAGTATTATAGTAGTTATATACTTGTACATAGGAGCAGTATTATAGTAGTTGTATTCTTGTAGATAGGAGCAGTATTATAGTAGTTGTATTCTTGTTGATAGGGGGCAGTATTATAGTAGTTGTATTCTTGTACATAGGGGCAGTATTATAGTAGTTATATTCTTGTACATAGGGGCAGTATTATAGTAGTTATATTCTTGTACATAGGGGCAGTATTATAGTAGTTATATACTTGTACATAGGAGCAGTATTATAGTAGTTATATTCTTGTACATAGGGAGCAGTATAATAGTAGTTGTATTCTTGTAGATAGGAGCAGTATTATAGTAGTTGTTTTCTTGTACATAGGGGCAGTATTATAGTAGTTATATACTTGTACATAGGAGCAGTATTATAGTAGTTGTATTCTTGTAGATAGGAGCAGTATTATAGTAGTTGTATTCTTGTTGATAGGGGGCAGTATTATAGTAGTTGTATTCTTGTACATAGGGGCAGTATTATAGTAGTTATATTCTTGTACATAGGGGCAGTATTATAGTAGTTATATACTTGTACATAGGAGCAGTATTATAGTAGTTGTATTCTTGTAGATAGGAGCAGTATTATAGTAGTTGTATTCTTGTTGATAGGGGGCATTAGTTGTATTCTTGTACATAGGGGAAGTATTATAGTAGTTGTGTTCTTGTAGATAGGGGCAGTATTATAGTAGTTGTATTCTTGTATATAGGGGGCAGTTTTATAGTAGTTGTGTTCTTGTAGATAGGGGCACTATTATAGTAGTTGTATTCTTGTATATAGGGGGCAGTTTTATAGTAGTTATATTCTTGTACATATGGGGCAGTATTATAGTAGTTGTATTCTTGTACATAGGAGCTGTATTATAGTAGTTATATTCTTGTACATAGGAGCAGTATTATAGTAGTTATATTCTTGTAGATAGGAGCAGTATTATAGTAGTTGTATTCTTGTACATAGGGGGCAGCATTATAGTAGTTATATTCTTGTACATAGGGGACAGTATTATAGTAGTTGTATTCTTGTACATAGGAGCTGTATTATAGTAGTTATATTCTTGTACATAGGAGCAGTATTATAGTAGTTATATTCTTGTACATAGGAGCAGTATTATAGTAGTTATATTCTTGTACATAGGGAGCAGTATAATAGTAGTTGTATTCTTGTAGATGGGAGCAGTATTATAGTAGTTGTATTCTTGTACATAGGGGCAGTATTATAGTAGTTATATACTTGTACATAGGAGCAGTATTATAGTAGTT
Source organism: Dendrobates tinctorius (assembly GCF_039654945.1). Lineage (NCBI taxonomy): Eukaryota > Metazoa > Chordata > Amphibia > Anura > Dendrobatidae > Dendrobates > Dendrobates tinctorius. The sequence continues at coordinate 4,817,299 of NW_027361819.1, forward strand.
GTATTCTTGTAGATAGGAGCAGTATTATAGTAGTTGTATTCTTGTTGATAGGGGGAAGTATTATAGTAGTTGTATTCTTGTACATAGGGGCAGTATTATAGTAGTTATATTCTTGTACATAGGGGCAGTATTATAGTAGCTATATACTTGTACATAGGGAGCAGTATAATAGTAGTTGTATTCTTGTAGATAGGATCAGTATTATAGTAGTTGTATTCTTGTACATAGGGGCAGTATTATAGTAGTTATATACTTGTACATAGGAGCAGTATTATAGTAGTTGTATTCTTGTAGATAGGAGCAGTATTATAGTAGTTGTATTCTTGTTGATAGGGGGCAGTATTATAGTAGTTGTATTCTTGTACATAGGGGCAGTATTATAGTAGTTATATTCTTGTACATAGGGGCAGTATTATAGTAGTTATATACTTGTACATAGGAGCAGTATTATAGTAGTTATATTCTTGTACATAGGGAGCAGTATAATAGTAGTTGTATTCTTGTAGATAGGAGCAGTATTATAGTAGTTGTATTCTTGTACATAGGGGCAGTATTATAGTAGTTATATACTTGTACATAGGAGCAGTATTATAGTAGTTGTATTTTTGTAGATAGGAGCAGTATTATAGTAGTTGTATTCTTGTTGATAGGGGGCAGTATTATAGTAGTTGTATTCTTGCACATAGGGGCAGTATTATAGTAGTTATATTCTTGTACATAGGGGCAGTATTATAGTAGTTATATACTTGTACATAGGAGCAGTATTATAGTAGTTGTATTCTTGTAGATAGGAGCAGTATTATAGTAGTTGTATTCTTGTTGATAGGGGGCAGTAGTTGTATTCTTGTACATAGGGGCAGTATTATAGTAGTTATATTCTTGTACATAGGGGAAGTGTTGTAGTAGTTGTATTCTTGTATATAGGGGGCAGTATTATAGTAGTTGTGTTCTTGTAGATAGGGGCAGTATTATAGTAGTTGTATTCTTGTATATAGGGGGCAGTTTTATAGTAGTTATATTCTTGTACATAGGGGGCAGTATTATAGTAGTTGTATTCTTGTACATAGGAGCTGTATTATAGTAGTTATATTCTTGTACATAGGAGCAGTATTATAGTAGTTATATTCTTGTAGATAGGAGCAGTATTATAGTAGTTGTATTCTTGTACATAGGGGGCAGCATTATAGTAGTTATATTCTTGTACATAGGGGACAGTATTATAGTAGTTGTATTCTTGTACATAGGAGCTGTATTATAGTAGTTATATTCTTGTACATAGGAGCAGTATTATAGTAATTATATTCTTGTACATAGGAGCAGTATTATAGTAGTTATATTCTTGTACATAGGGAGCAGTATAATAGTAGTTGTATTCTTGTAGATAGGAGCAGTATTATAGTAGTTGTATTCTTGTAGATAGGAGCAGTATTATAGTAGTTGTATTATTGTTGATAGGGGGCAGTAGTTGTATTCTTGTACATAGGGGCAGTATTATAGTAGTTATATTCTTGTACATAGGGGCAGTGTTATAGTAGTTGTATTGTATATAGGGGGCAGTATTATAGTAGTTGTGTTCTTGTAGATAGGGGCAGTATTATAGTAGTTGTATTCTTGTATATAGGGGGCAGTATTATAGTAGTTATATACTTGTACATAGGAGCAGTATTATAGTAGTTGTATTCTTGTACATAGGGAGCAGTATAATAGTAGTTGTATTCTTGTACATAGGAGCAGTATTATAGTAGTTATATTCTTGTACATAGGAGCAGTATTATAGTAGTTATATTCTTGTAGATAGGAGCAGTATTATAGTAGTTGTATTCTTGTACATAGGGGCAGTATTATAGTAGTTATATTCTTGTACATAGGAGCAGTATTATAGTAGTTGTATTCTTGTACATAGGGGGCAGCATTATAGTAGTTATATTCTTGTACATAGGGGACAGTATTATAGTAGTTATATTCTTGTACATAGGGAGCAGTATAATAGTAGTTGTATTCTTGTACATAGGAGCTGTATTATAGTAGTTATATTCTTGTACATAGGAGCAGTATTATAGTAGTTATATTCTTGTAGATAGGAGCAGTATTATAGTAGTTGTATTCTTGTACATAGGGGCAGTATTATAGTAGTTATATTCTTGTACATAGGGGCAGTATTATAGTAGTTATATACTTGTACATAGGGAGCAGTATAATAGTAGTTGTATTCTTGTAGATAGGAGCAGTATTATAGTAGTTGTATTCTTGTACATAGGGGCAGTATTATAGTAGTTATATACTTGTACATAGGAGCAGTATTATAGTAGTTGTATTCTTGTAGATAGGAGCAGTATTATATTAGTTGTATTCTTGTTGATAGGGGGCAGTATTATAGTAGTTGTATTCTTGTACATAGGGGCAGTATTATAGTAGTTATATTCCTGTACATAGGGGCAGTATTATAGTAGTTATATACTTGTACATAGGAGCAGTATTATAGTAGTTGTATTCTTGTAGATAGGAGCAGTATTATAGTAGTTGTATTCTTGTTGATAGGGGGCAGTAGTTGTATTCTTGTACATAGGGGCAGTATTATAGTAGTTATATTCTTGTACATAGGGGCAGTGTTATAGTAGTTGTATTGTATATAGGGGGCAGTATTATAGTAGTTGTGTTCTTGTAGATAGGGGCAGTATTATAGTAGTTGTATTCTTGTATATAGGGGGCAGTTTTATAGTAGTTATATTCTTGTACATAGGGGGCAGTATTATAGTAGTTATATTCTTGTACATAGGGAGCAGTATAATAGTAGTTGTATTCTTGTAGATAGGAGCAGTATTATAGTAGTTATATTCTTGTATATAGGAGCAGTATTATAGTAGTTATATTCTTGTAGATAGGAGCAGTATTATAGTAGTTGTATTCTTGTACATAGGGGCAGTATTATAGTAGTTATATTCTTGTACATAGGAGCAGTATTATAGTAGATGTATTCTTGTACATAGGGGGCAGCATTATAGTAGTTATATTCTTGTACATAGGGGACAGTATTATAGTAGTTATATTCTTGTACATAGGGAGCAGTATAATAGTAGTTGTATTCTTGTACATAGGAGCTGTATTATAGTAGTTATATTCTTGTACATGGGAGCAGTATTATAGTAGTTATATTCTTGTAGATAGGAGCAGTATTATAGTAGTTGTATTCTTGTACATAGGGGCAGTATTATAGTAGTTATATTCTTGTACATAGGAGCAATATTATAGTAGTTGTATTCTTGTACATAGGGGGCAGCATTATAGTAGTTATATTCTTGTACATAGGGGACAGTATTATAGTAGTTGTATTCTTGTACATAGGAGCTGTATTATAGTAGTTATATTCTTGTACATAGGAGCAGTATTATAGTAGTTATATTCTTGTACATAGGAGCAGTATTATAGTAGTTATATTCTTGTACATAGGGAGCAGTATAATAGTAGTTGTATTCTTGTAGATAGGAGCAGTATTATAGTAGTTATATACTTGTACATAGGAGCAGTATTATAGTAGTTGTATTCTTGTACATAGGAGCAGTATTATAGTAGTTGTATTCTTGTAGATAGGAGCAGTATTATAGTAGTTGTATTCTTGTTGATAGGGGGCAGTATTATAGTAGTTGTATTCTTGTACATAGGGGCAGTATTATAGTAGTTATATTCTTGTACATAGGGGCAGTGTTATAGTAGTTGTATTCTTGTATATAGGGGGCGGTATTGTAGTAGTTGTATTCTTGTACATAGGGGCAGTATTATAGTAGTTATATTCTTGTACATAGGGGCAGTATTATAGTAGTTATATTCTTGTACATAGGGGCAGTATTATAGTAGTTATATTCTTGTACATAGGGGCAGTGTTATAGTAGTTGTATTCTTGTATATAGGGGCAGTATTATAGTAGTTATATTCTTGTACATAGGGGCAGTGTTATAGTAGTTGTATTCTTGTATATAGGGGGCGATATTGTAGTAGTTGTATTCTTGTACATAGGGGTAGTATTATAGTAGTTATATTCTTGTACATAGGGGCAGTATTATAGTAGTTATATTCTTGTACATAGGGGCAGTATTATAGTAGTTATATTCTTGTACATAGGAGCAGTATTATAGTAGTTGTATTCTTGTAGATAGGAGCAGTATTATAGTAGTTGTATTCTTGTACATAGGGGCAGTATTATAGTAGTTATATTCTTGTACATAGGGGCAGTATTATAGTAGTTATATACTTGTACATAGGAGCAGTGTTATAGTAGTTGTATTCTTGTAGATAGGAGCAGTATTATAGTAGTTGTATTCTTGTACATAGGGGCAGTATTATAGTAGTTATATTCTTGTACATAGGGGCAGTGTTATAGTAGTTGTATTCTTGTATATAGGGGGCGATATTGTAGTAGTTGTATTCTTGTACATAGGGGTAGTATTATAGTAGTTATATTCTTGTACATAGGGGCAGTATTATAGTAGTTATATTCTTGTACATAGGGGCAGTATTATAGTAGTTATATTCTTGTACATAGGGGCAGTGTTATAGTAGTTGTATTCTTGTATATAGGGGGCAGTATTATAGTAGTTATATTCTTGTACATAGGAGCAGTATTATAGTAGTTGTATTCTTGTAGATAGGAGCAGTATTATAGTAGTTGTATTCTTGTACATAGGGGCAGTATTATAGTAGTTATATACTTGTACATAGGAGCAGTATTATAGTAGTTGTATTCTTGTAGATAGGAGCAGTATTATAGTAGTTGTATTCTTGTTGATAGGGGGCAGTATTATAGTAGTTGTATTCTTGTACATAGGGGCAGTATTATAGTAGTTATATTCTTGTACATAGGGGCAGTGTTATAGTAGTTGTATTCTTGTATATAGGGGGCGGTATTGTAGTAGTTGTATTCTTGTACATAGGGGCAGTATTATAGTAGTTATATTCTTGTACATAGGGGCAGTATTATAGTAGTTATATTCTTGTACATAGGGGCAGTGTTATAGTAGTTGTATTCTTGTATATAGGGGCAGTATTATAGTAGTTGTGTTCTTGTAGACAGGGGCAGTATTATAGTAGTTGTATTCTTGTATATAGCGGGCAGTATTATAGTAGTTATATTCTTGTACATAGGAGCAGTATTATAGTAGTTGTATTCTTGTAGATAGGAGCAGTATTATAGTAGTTGTATTCTTGTACATAGGGGCAGTATTATAGTAGTTATATTCTTGTACATAGGGGCAGTATTATAGTAGTTATATACTTGTACATAGGAGCAGTGTTATAGTAGTTGTATTCTTGTAGATAGGAGCAGTATTATAGTAGTTGTATTCTTGTACATAGGGGCAGTATTATAGTAGTTATATTCTTGTACATAGGGGCAGTGTTATAGTAGTTGTATTCTTGTATATAGGGGGCGATATTGTAGTAGTTGTATTCTTGTACATAGGGGTAGTATTATAGTAGTTATATTCTTGTACATAGGGGCAGTATTATAGTAGTTATATTCTTGTACATAGGGGCAGTATTATAGTAGTTATATTCTTGTACATAGGGGCAGTGTTATAGTAGTTGTATTCTTGTATATAGGGGGCAGTATTATAGTAGTTATATTCTTGTACATAGGAGCAGTATTATAGTAGTTGTATTCTTGTAGATAGGAGCAGTATTATAGTAGTTGTATTCTTGTACATAGGGGCAGTATTATAGTAGTTATATACTTGTACATAGGAGCAGTATTATAGTAGTTGTATTCTTGTAGATAGGAGCAGTATTATAGTAGTTGTATTCTTGTTGATAGGGGGCAGTATTATAGTAGTTGTATTCTTGTACATAGGGGCAGTATTATAGTAGTTATATTCTTGTACATAGGGGCAGTGTTATAGTAGTTGTATTCTTGTATATAGGGGGCGGTATTGTAGTAGTTGTATTCTTGTACATAGGGGGCAGTATTATAGTAGTTATATTCTTGTATATAGGGGCAGTATTATAGTAGTTATATTCTTGTACATAGGGGCAGTGTTATAGTAGTTATATTCTTGTACATAGAGGCAGTATTATAGTAGTTGTATTCTTGTACATAGGGGCAGTATTATAGTATGGAAAAAGAGGTTCCTGCATGTTGAAAATCCTCTAAAAATCCATTTTTATTAGGAAAAATAATTATGAACAGGTTGTGTGATCCCTCTCATTAGTACAGTAAAAGTTAAATCCATGTAGTAAGTCCTTAGTGACGCGTTTCGATCTGACAAGCTCCTACTCTCTGCTATAACATTCACTGTAGTGAAATATACATCATTAGTCCATATAAATTCATGAAAACCCATTCAATGCAAGAGATAAACAAGGCTACCCACTGAACTGGACTGACGCAGGAATGTTATGGTTTAAAAATACATATTCTATTATTTTTACACAAAATGTTTTTTTGATATGTTGACAAAACCAATGATAATGATGTCTGCAGCCAAAGAGATCGCATTAGATTCCAGCTCTATATAGGTATAAATCAAGAAAAATAGAGTGCCGAGTGCCACATGTTCTATGAATCTTGTCTGCATAATAACTTTTAGTTTTTACATTTGTCTGTTTCAAAGGACCAAACCCAATAACCACAATGCGTGTGACTACTGTTAGCCGTTGCAATCAACTAAATGGCTATATAAAGATTCATTACCTGATTAGGGGATTCGCCTGGATCTGCCACCCCAACGTACGTTTCGATACATTCTTCTTCACGCCCCCGGAATCGCGATCTGTTTGGCTAGAGGCATCATTGTAATTGGTTTTGTCAACATATCAAAAAAACATTTTATGTAAAGATAATAAAATGTGTATTTTTAAACCATAACATTCCTGCGTCTGTCCAGTTTAGTGGGTAGCCTTGTTTATGACATTCACTGAAGTGTATGCTGAGGATTCTCGGATGAGGGGCAGATAATACCGCCGCACGTTCCTAGAAGAAATCTGAGCTGAACATTTTGGTTTCGCAGACGAGTGATGTTCTGGATCTGGTGTTCTCCACCCTTTGTTCTCCACCCTGTGGATAGTTTTTCATGGACTCCATTAATAACACATTGTACGGTTCACATTGGTGTCAGCCAAGATGAGACCTGATGTTTTTCACGTTTTTTTCTTACCTGTCACATTGACCTCTGTGATCTTAGTGGCCGGGACACGACCCCACACGTCCACCAGGCTGGCTGTGTGTATGACCACGTGGCCACCGCGGAGGGCGGATTGGACGTCCGCCACAGACGAGATATCTCCTTGGATCAATCGGACCGTCACGTGGTCTGTGGCAGAAGAGAGCAAGAGTCAACTCTTGTATTCCTGATGGTCGACAACACTTATAGGGGGACTCCACCTCACTGGTTAGAGGAGGCTGGACACCCTAAATGGATGCTTCATGAGTCATCACCGAGGAGCGGGGCGCTGTGAATGCTACGTGATATCTGAGGCAGGAATACCCCTTTAATCTGCTTCCTCCAGAGCTGCGTGCGTCCTGCACTCGGAGAGACGTATGAGCCATTTACTCCGCGGTTTTTGGCCGCAGAGTCTGGAACATTTGATTCATTTTCCGTTGTTTTCGATCGTCCTCGAAGATCCAAACCGCAAATGCTGCACTAAAGTCTGCTGCTGCTTCATCTCACACTGCTGAGGCTCTGTCACAGTGTATCAGTCTACATAAACCCCAAACTGCTCTCAGAAATTGATTCAATGTATCGCAGGGTTGTGTGGACTGGATACAGTGTGACAAACCCTCAGCTGTGATCAGTGTTGGGTTTAGAGGGGTTTTCAGTATATACAGGAGCTGCTCACAGAATATCATCAACAGGTGACTCTCCTGTATCCTATAGAGTCATTACACCCAGAGTGATCTATGTCACGGGTTTATTCCTGGTAATGTTGAGGATTATGGCTTACAGCCAATGAAAACCCAAAACTTTATGATGATATTCTGATTTTGTTGGAAACCCTTGTATAATATTATACATTATATATCGTATTTAGTAGAGCCACCTAGTGAACAAAAAAGGGATCAACCGCTACATATAAATTCCAGTATAAGAATGAAAGGCTCCCTGTACAGACCACAGTGATCTCCTCACACAATTCATTATTTATCAATACCAAATAACAACAACGAGCCACAAAGAATGTAAGGCTGGAGTCACACACAACGAATACAAAATCGGTCCCATTTTAACGGTCCGAAATCGCACAAAAGTATCTAAACCAGTGATCCGTTTTTGATGCGATTTTTCTTCATTTTAATCGCATGTAAGGATCCGTTTGACATCCGTCTGGCGAGATTTTCTGGCAGGATAGCTAAATGGACATATAATGGGGCCCAATGACAGGTTTCCCCACACAAACGATTTAATAGATCTAGACACATATATATATATATATTTTATACATGTCGTAGAGACACATTAATATATATATTTCTAATTCATACAGTTCTTCATAGCAGAATAGTTGCTGAAACATTTGCCGGCTTTTGTATAATCATTCTCCTGCCCGACATGAAATGACACATGGCTTACATATAGTTAACCATTTCATTTCATGTTTTTTTTTATGTCTATCACTATTAATTAGATGAGGGTTTGTGGGTAAAATTTTGGACTTGTAGGGGTTCATTTAAGGGGTTAATTTGTTGTATGAAATTACGGGGACTCCCTGCAGCCTCAGTGACGTCAGCGGGAGTCCCTGCAATTTAATACAACGAATTAACCCCTTAAATTAACCCCTACAACTCCATAATTTTACCCAGAAACCCTCATATAATTAATAGTGATAGACATAAAAAAAAACATGAAATTAAATGGTTAACTGTATGTAAGCCATGTGTCATTTCATGTTGGGCAGGAGAATGATTATACAAAAGCCGGCAAATGTTTCTGCATCTATTCTGCTCTGATGAACTGTATGAATTAGAAATATATATATATATATGTGTCTCTATGACATGTATAAAATATATATATATATGTGTCTAGATCTATTAATTTGTTTCTTTATTTAACCGGTCATTGTGATTTTACTGTATTTAAAAAAAAAATTGGGCTTTTGATGCGATTTTACCGCAACTCACACATCAGGTCCATTTGTCATCCCATTTTTTTTTCTCGCCCCCATAGACTTGCAGTGTCGAATCCGATCCGAAAATCGGTGACAATCGCAGCATGCAGCAATTGTCTCAGTCTGAGGATCGGATCCGATCAAAAATCGCATGATGGGAGCTGCCCCATAGAATAACATTGGGACGAATGCAATGCGATTTCTTATCGCATTGCATTCGTCCGATTTAATCGCCAGTGTGACCCCGGCCTCAAGATATAAAAAGCTCAGAAGATGGCAAGAGCGAGTCCAGGAGCAGCACATAATTATATCACCCATTTCATTTACTGCAGGAAAAGCGCAGAATGTGTTATAAGACGTTGGCAAAGTTATATGTGATTAACCTCAGAGTACAGAGACTCCAGAGCTGCACTCAATCTGATTCTGAGTTATATCTTATCCTCCAGTCACCTCCAGAGCTGCAGTCACTATTCTGCTGTTACATCCTGTCTTATCCTCCAGTCACCTCCAGAGCTGCAATCACTATTCTGCTGTTACATCCTGTCTTATCCTCCAGTCACTTCCAGAGCTGCACTCACTATTCTGCTGTTACATCCTGTCTTATCCTCCAGTCACCTCCAGAGCTGCAGTCACTATTCTGCTGTTACATCCTGTCTTATCCCCCAGTCACCTCCAGAGCTGCCCTCACTATTCTGATGTTACATGGTGTCTTATCCTCCAGTCACCTCCAGAGCTGCCCTCACTATACTGATGTTACATGGTGTCTTATCCTCCAGTCACCTCCAGAGCTGCCCTCACTATTCTGCTGTTACGTCATGTCTTAGACTATGTGCACACGCTGCGGATTCACCAACGGTTTTTCCTGTGAGGATCTGCAGGTAACACCGCAGGTAAAGTGACCTGCGGTTTTCCTGCGGATTGGCCAGCGGATTTCCCCTGCGGTTTGACACCTGGACAATGGAACAGGTGGCAAACCGCAGCGGAATCCACAGAAAGAAGTGACATGTCAATTATTTCTGCGGATTCAAAACCGCAGCTTTTCCGCAGTGAAAAAACGCAGCGTGTGCACAGCGGATTTCACATAGACTTACATGGTACTGTACATTGTCTGCGGAACTGCTGCAGATCCGCAGCAAAATCCGTAGAGTGTGCACATAGCCTTATCCTCCAGTCACCTCCAGAGCTGCAGGCACTATTTTGCTGTTACATCATGTCTTATCCTCCAGTCACCTCCAGAGCTGCCCTCACTATTCTGCTGTTTCATTATACAAAAAAACATGAGGATGTGAAATTTCTTAGATTTATTTCTAAGCAGGGGCGGAGACAGCTGCGCTCATGGGTGGAGCTTAGTGACATCACTGTGCAGGGCCTTGTGATGTCACATAATGTCCGCCCCTGCGGGACCCCTGCTGTGGTGTCTGACGACATTTTGCCTCTTCCCCAGCAATCGATCATTTCCTGAGCTGAAGATAATAATAAAGGACGAGATTATCGGGAACAGGAAATCTCCACTGACCCAAGAGACATGACAGGACAATGTGCAGAGCTAAAGGAACCATAGAGATGTTGTGGGACTATAAGACTCAGCACGACATTACAGAACCTGTCAATCAGGGGTTCATCAACTCAAAAAGGGAGCGGGGGCAGCGCCTCACCATTACTGAGCGTCCGCAGCGTCTCATCCAGGTGCAGGTCAAATACTCTGATCTCAGACACGTTCCTGGAGCGTTCCGCCAACATCCGCACCAGGTGGGACCCGAGGAACCCGCAGCCCCCGGTCACCACATACACCTGACCCCGCTCAGCCAGCATCTGTGGGAGAGATGAGATACAGGAGTCAGCGGGTACCACAGCCCCCAACATGTGCCGTATCTAATCCTCTCCTGTGTGATACTGTCTGCTGAGCCGTGTATCTAATCCTATCCTGTGTGATACTGACTGCTGAGCCGTGTATCTAATCCTATCCTGTGTGATACTGACTGCTGAGCCATGTATCTAATCCTATCCTGTGTGATACTGACTGCTGAGCTGCGTATCTAATCCTCTCCTGTGTGATACTGTGTGCAGAGCCGTGTATCTAATCCTATCCTGTGTGATACTGACTGCTGAGCCGTGTATCTAATCCTATCCTGTGTGATACTGACTGCTGAGCCATGTATCTAATCCTCTCCTGTGTGATACTGACTGCTGAGCCGTGTATCTAATCCTCTCCTGTGTGATACTGACTGCTTAGCCGTATATCTAATCCTATCCTGTGTGATACTGACTGCTGAGCTGTGTATCTAATCCTCTCCTGTGTGATACTGACTGCTGAGCCGTGTATCTAATCCTCTCCTGTGTGATATTGACTGCTGAGCCGTGTATCTAATCCTATCCTGTGTGATACTGACTCCTGAGCCGTGTATCTAATCCTATCCTGTGTGATACTGACTGCTGAGCGTGTATCTAATACTCTCCTGTGTGATACTGACTGCTGAGCTGTGTATCTAATCCTATCCTGTGTGATACTGACTGCTGAGCTGTGTATCTAATCCTGTTATCTGTGATACTGACTGCTGAGCCGTGTATCTAATCCTCTCCTGTGTGATACTGACTGCTGAGCCGTGTATCTAATCCTCTCCTGTGTGAGACTGACTGCTGAGCCGTGTATCTAATCCTATCCTGTGTGATACTGACTGCTGAGCCGTGTATCTAATCCTATCCTGTGTGATACTGACTGCTGAACTGTGTATCTAATCCACTCCTGTGTGATACTGACTGCTGAGCCGTGTATCTAATCCTCTCCTGTGTGATACTGACTGCTGAGCCGTGTATCTAATCCTCTCCTGTGTGATACTGACTGCTGAGCCGTGTATCTAATCCTATCCTGTGTGATACTGACTGCTGAGCCGTGTATCTAATCCTCTCCTGTGTGATACTGACTGCTGAGCCGTGTATCTAATCCTCTCCTGTGTGATACTGTGTGCAGAGCCGTGTATCTAATCCTATCCTGTGTGATACTGACTGCTGAGCCGTGTATCTAATCCTATCCTGTGTGATACTGTGTGCAGAGCCGTGTATCTAATCCTATCCTGTGTGATACTGACTGCTGAGCCGTGTATCTAATCCTATCCTGTGTGATACTGACTGCTGAGCCGTATATCTAATCCTATCCTGTGTGATACTGACTGCTGAGCCGTATATCTAATCCTATCCTGTGTGATACTGACTGCTGAGCCGTGTATCTAATCCTATCCTGTGTGATACTGACTGCTGAGCCGTGTATCTAATCCTATCCTGTGTGATACTGACTGCTGAGCCGTGTATCTAATCCTATCCTGTGTGATACTGACTGCTGAGCTGTGTATCTAATCCTATCCTGTGTGATACTGACTGCTGAGCGTGTATCTAATACTCTCCTGTGTGATACTGACTGCTGAGCCGTGTATCTAATCCTCTCCTGTGTGATACTGACTGCTGACCCGTGTATCTAATCCTCTGCCGTGTGATACTGACTGCTGAGCCGTGTATCTAATCCTCTCCTGTGTGATACTGACTGCTGAGCCGTGTATCTAATCCTCTCCTGTGTGATACTGACTGCTGAGCCGTGTATCTAATCCTATCCTGTGTGATTCTGACTGCTGAGCCATGTGTCTAATCCTCTCCTGTGTGATACTGACTGCTGAGCCGTGTATCTATTCCTCTCCTGTGTGATACTGACTGCTGAGCTGTGTATCTAATCCTATCCTGTGTTATACTGACTGCTGAGCTGTGTATCTAATCCTATCCTGTGTGATACTGACTGCTGAGCCGTGTATCTAATCCTATCCTGTGTGATACTGACTGCTGAGCCGTGTATCTAATCCTATCCTGTGTGATACTGACTGCTGAGCCGTGTATCTAATCCTCTCCTGTGTGATACTGACTGCTGAGCCGTGTATCTAATCCTATCCTGTGTGATACTGACTGCTGAGCCGTGTATCTAATCCTCTCCTGTGTGATACTGTCTGCTGAGCCGTGTATCTAATCCTCTCCTGTGTGATACTGACTGCTGAGCCGTGTATCTAATCCTCTCCTGTGTGATACTGACTGCTGAGCTGTGTATCTAATCCTCTCCTGTGTGATACAGTGAGCCTCTGCTCAGCTGTGGTGCTGGCTCAGTGTGGCGGTGGCTCTGGGGTGTGGGGTCCGGTGTGTATCCCCCCCAGCTCTGTATATGAGGGGTCCGCACAGTCTGCAGTTGGGTGTAATATAGAGAAAACATCTATTGCTACATGGAAACCATTACCAAGCTGGTGAACAGCTTGAAGTCCTAATGGGCTTCCTGTATAAAGGAAAGCTTGTACAACATAATGGGGGGGACAGCTCTGTCGCTCGGGACCCCCTATATTACATCGACAGACATGGGCCCCCGGCCCCTCCACATCACCTCCTGGCAGGGCAGCCACAGTCTGTGCTGACACTTGTGGTAGGATGTGGCTGCTGTTTCCTGCCCCTCCCCGGCTCCTCTCTGTGTTGGGGGGTCACAGTGACATGTTTATGGGGGGTCAGGGTGTGCTCTTATCTTAGCAGCTCAGGATGGGGTCAGAGTACAGGGTGACAGCGGCACAGTGACCCCGCACACAGTCACCCCGGTCACATGTCTATAGGATCCATTATAATCTATATCACAGAAATAAAGGCGGCGTCAGCGTCTAACCTGGAGCCGGCAGAAGTGGAGAGGTACCGTATAGAACATGCCGGTGTATATACCGCCCTGTACCGTATAGAACATGCCGGTGTATATACCGCCCTGTCCTGTACGTATAGAGCATGCCGGTGTATATACCGCCCTGTACCGTATAGAACATGCCGGTGTATATACCGCCCTGTACCGTATAGAACATGCCGGTGTATGTACCGCCCTGTACCGTATAGAACATGCCGGTGTATATACCGCCCTGTACCGTATAGAACATGCCGGTGTATATACCGCCCTGTCCTGTACGTATAGAGCATGCCGGTGTATATACCGCCCTGTACCGTATAGAACATACCAGTGTATGTACCGCCCTGTACCGTATAGAACATGCCGGTGTATGTACCGCCCTGTACCGTATAGAACATGCCGGTGTATGTACCGCCCTGTACCGTATAGAACATGCCGGTGCATATACCGCCCTGTACCGTATAGAACATGCAGGTGTATGTACCGCCCTGTACCGTCTAGAACATGCCGGTGTATGTACCGCCCTGTACAGTATAGAACATGCAGGTGCATGTACCGCCCTGTACCGTATAGAACATGCAGGTGTATGTACCGCCCTGTACCGTCTAGAACATGCCGGTGTATGTACCGCCCTGTACCGTATAGAACATGCAGGTGCATATACCGCCCTGTACCGTATAGAACATGCCGGTGTATGTACCGCCCTGTACCGTATAGAACATGCCGGTGTATGTACCGCCCTGTACCGTATAGAACATGCCGGTGCATATACCGCCCTGTACCGTATAGAACATGCAGGTGTATGTACCGCCCTGTACCGTCTAGAACATGCCGGTGTATGTACCGCCCTGTACAGTATAGAACATGCAGGTGCATGTACCGCCCTGTACCGTATAGAACATGCAGGTGTATGTACCGCCCTGTACCGTCTAGAACATGCCGGTGTATGTACCGCCCTGTACCGTATAGAACATGCAGGTGCATATACCGCCCTGTACCGTATAGAACATGCCGGTGTATGTACCGCCCTGTACCGTATAGAACATGCCGGTGTATGTACCGCCCTGTACCGTATAGAACATGCCGGTGCATATACCGCCCTCTACCGTATAGAACATGCAGGTGTATGTACCGCCCTGTACCGTCTAGAACATGCCGGTGTATGTACCGCCCTGTACCGTATAGAACATGCAGGTGCATGTACCGCCCTGTACCGTCTAGAACATGCCGGTGTATGTACCGCCCTGTACAGTATAGAACATGCCGGTGCATGTACCGCCCTGTACCGTATAGAACATGCAGGTGCATGTACCGCCCTGTACCGTATAGAACATGCCGGTGCATGTGCCGCCCTGTACCGTATAGAACATGCCGGTGTATGTACCACCCTGTACCGTATAGAACATGCCGGTGTATATACCGCCCTGTACCGTATAGAACATGCAGGTGCATGTACCGCCCTGTACCGTCTAGAACATGCCGGTGTATGTACCGCCCTGTACAGTATAGAACATGCCGGTGCATGTACCGCCCTGTACCGTATAGAACATGCAGGTGTATGTACCGCCCTGTACCTCTAGAACATGCCGGTGTATGTACCGCCCTGTACAGTATAGAACATGCAGGTGCATGTACCGCCCTGTACCGTATAGAACATGCAGGTGCATGTACCGCCCTGTACCGTCTAGAACATGCCGGTGTATGTACCGCCCTGTACAGTATAGAACATGCCGGTGCATGTACCGCCCTGTACCGTATAGAACATGCAGGTGCATGTACCGCCCTGTACCGTATAGAACATGCCGGTGCATGTGCCGCCCTGTACCGTATAGAACATGCCGGTGTATGTACCGCCCTGTACCGTATAGAACATGCCGGTGTATGTGCCGCCCTGTACAGTATAGAACATGCAGGTGCATGTACCGCCCTGTACCGTATAGAACATGCCGGTGTATGTACCGCCCTGTACCGTATAGAACATGCAGGTGCATATACCGCCCTGTACCGTATAGAACATGCAGGTGCATGTACCGCCCTGTACCGTATAGAACATGCCGGTGTATGTACCGCCCTGTACCGTATAGAACATGCCGGTGCATATACCGCCCTGTACCGTATAGAACATGCCGGTGTATGTACCGCCCTGTACCGTATAGAACATGCAGGTGCATATACCGCCCTGTACCGTATAGAACATGCAGGTGCATATACCGCCCTGTACTATATAGAACATGCTACTGTATATACCGCCCTGTACCCAGGCTCGGGCTGGCCCATAACAGGGGAATCCCCAGGTGGGCCCCTGTGCAGATTTGGGCCCCCAACCCCACAGTATGGTCAGTACTTGGCATAATTCACTTGATTCACTCTGTACAGAATAAAGCAGCATCTCATCATTCATTACACAAACTACCCAGCTTATTATTATATGGAGAGATAGGTAAATGTGTGAACGAGACTTGTGTAATATTTGAATGCAGGTGATAAGTGGGCCCCCAAAGTCATTGTTACTGGTGGGCCCTTGGCACCCCAGTCCGACACTGCCTGTACCGTATAGAACATACCGGTGTATATACTGCCCCGTACTATATAGAACATGCAGGTGTACATACTGCCCCGTACTGTATAGAACATGCATTCTATACAAGAGACATGGAGTGTCAGCTCTGTGGTCCGGGCTGTACGGTGTGTGTGGAGTGTCAGCTCTGTGGTCCAGGCTGTGCGCTGTGTGTGGAGTGTCACCTCTGTGGTCCGGGCTGTACGGTGTGTGGAGTGTCACCTCTGTGGTCCATACTGTACGGTGTGTGTGGAGCGTCAGCTCTGTGGTCCGGGCTGTACGGTGTGTGTGTGGAGCGTCAGCTCTGTGGTCCGGGCTGTACGGTGTGTGTGGAGCGTCAGCTCTGTGGTCCGGGCTGTACGGTGTGTGTGGAGCGTCAGCTCTGTGGTCCGGGCTGTACGGTGTGTGTTGAGCGTCAGCTATGTGGTCCAGGCTGTACGGTGTGTGTGGAGCGTCAGCTCTGAGGTCCGGGCTGTACGGTGTTTGTGGAGCGTCAGCTCTGTGGTCCGGGCTGTACGGTGTGTGTGGCGTCACCTCTGTGGTCCGGGCTGTACGGTGTGTGTGGAGCATCAGCTCTGTGGTCCGGGCTGTACGGTGTGTGTGGAGCGTCAGCTCTGTGGTCCGGGCTGTACGGTTTGTGTGGAGCGTCAGCTCTGTGGTCCGGGCTGTACGGTATGTGTGGAGCGTCAGCTCTGTGGTCCGGGCTGTACGGTGTGTGTGGAGCATCAGCTCTGTGGTCCGGGCTGTACGGTTTGTGTGGAGCGTCAGCTCTGTGGTCCGGGCTGTACGGTGTGTGTGGAGCGTCAGCTCTGTGGTCCGGGCTGTACGGTGTGTGTGGAGCGTCAGCTCTGTGGTCCGGGCTGTACGGTGTGTGTGGAGCGTCAGCTATGTGGTCCGGGCTGTACGGTGTGTGTGGAGCGTCAGCTCTGAGGTCCGGGCTGTACGGTGTTTGTGGAGCGTCAGCTCTGTGGTCAGGGCTGTACGGTGTGTGTGGAGCGTCACCTCTGTGGTCCTGGCTGTACGGTGTGTGTAGAGCGTCAGCTCTGTGGTCCGGGCTGTACGGTGTGTGTGGAGCGTCAGCTCTGTGGTCCGGGCTGTACGGTTTGTGTGGAGCGTCAGCTCTGTGGTCCGGGCTGTACGGTTTGTGTGGAGCGTCAGCTCTGTGGTCCGGGCTGTACGGTGTGGAGCGTCAGCTCTGTGGTCCGGGCTGTACGGTTTGTGTGGAGCGTCAGCTCTGTGGTCCGGGCTGTACGGTTTGTGTGGAGCGTCAGCTCTGTGGTCCGGGCTGTACGGTGTGTGTGGAGCGTCAGCTCTGTGGTCCGGGCTGTACGGTTTGTGTGGAGCGTCAGCTCTGTGGTCCGGGCTGTACGGTGTGTGTGGAGCGTCAGCTCTGTGGTCCGGGCTGTACGGTGTGTGTGGAGCGTCACCTCTGTGGTCCGGGCTGTACGGTGTGTGTGGAGCGTCAGCTCTGTGGTCCGGGCTGTACGGTGTGTGTGGAGCGTCAGCTCTGTGGTCCGGGCTGTACGGTGTGTGTGGAGCGTCAGCTCTGTGGTCCGGGCTGTACGGTGTTTGTGGAGCGTCACCTCTGTGGTCCGGGCTGTACGGTGTGTGTGGAGCGTCAGCTCTGTGGTCCGGGCTGTACGGTGTGTGTGGAGCGTCAGCTCTGTGGTCCGGGCTGTACGGTGTGTGTGGAGCGTCAGCTCTGTGGTCCCCGGGCTGTACGGTGTGTGTGGAGCGTCAGCTCTGTGGTCCGGGCTGTACGGTGTGTGTGGAGCGTCAGCTCTGTGGTCCGGGCTGTACGGTGTGTGTGGAGCGTCACCTCCGTGGTGCAGGAAAGTATGTGACCCCCACCCACAGCCCGCTGGCTTCTTACCTCCCTGCTGCTGTCGCCCTCACTGACGGTCTCTGCTGTACAGTGTGGTAGAGGAGTGAGGGTGGAGGGAGTGATGGAGGCGGAGGGAGCTCAGTGATGCTGTCACCATCTGTTAACCCTTCCACACTGGCCCGGTGTCGCGTCCCTTGCACCTTCCTTGGTTTCTTCTGTCATCGTCCTCCATCGCTCCCTGCTGTCACCTGCCACGGCTGCCATTTCTGTTTTGATTTTATTGTTGCGCATAGCAACCAATCAGGACTCGGCTTTCATTTTGTAAGCCGCTCTGGATAAATAAAAGCTGTGCTCTGATTGGTTGCTATGGGCAACAAAGACAGTTTTGATAAATGAGGCCTACTGAGCTAAGCGAGTGAGCGGGGCCCTCACACACCGGGGCCCGAAGTGACTGCGGCATGATATAGAAACGCTCCTCTGTACTGACGGGCTCAGCACTGATCTGTACCATATTCAACATGTCGCTACATTGCTTTGAAAAAGTCTTCATACCCTGTGGACTTTTCCACACTTATTCACGTTACATTCACAAACTAAAATGTATTTTTTAATGACATCAACTCAGAATAACAAGTGATGGTGATGTGTGGAGGAAATGATACAGGATTTTCTAAATATTTTACACATCAGCCCCCCGTAGTCTGATGCCCCTAAATAACATCATGAGGGACCAATCGCCTCCACAAGTCACATAATTAGTACATTGTGTCCCCCCGGGTGTGATCTCTCCTCACTATAACTACAGCTGGTCTGTGAAGGCCTCAGAGGTTTGTGTGAGAATATTAGGGCTCAAACGGCATCGTGAAAACCAAGGAGCCCACCAGACAGGTCAGGGATAAAGTTGTGGCGAAGAGAAAAGCAGGGCTATATTATAAAAAAATAGCCCAAGCTCTGAACGTCTCATGGAGCACTGATCAATGCATCATCCAAGAATGGAAGGAGTATGGCACAACTGCAAACCTCCCAAGACATGGCCGTCCACATATCCTGACATCCCAAGCAAGGAGAGCACTAATGAGAAGCAGCAGAGAGGCTCATGGTCACTGGAGGAGCTGCAGAGATCCACAGCTCAGGGGGAGAATCTGTCCACAGGACAAGTATTAGTCGTATACGCCACTGGCATTTGTGGAAGAGTGGCAAGAAGAAAGACATTTGTGAAAGCCATAAGAGGTCCCGTTTGCAGTTTTCAAAAGCCATGTAGGGGACACAGCAAGGATGTGGAAGAAGGGGCTCTGGTCAGATGAGACCAAAGGAGGAGTTCTGGGCTAAAAACAACATGTGTGGTGGAAAATTAACACCGCACATCACCCTGAAAACACCATCCCCACAGTCACACATGGTGGTGGCCGCATTCTGCTGTGGGGAGGCTTTTTTTCAGCAGGGGCAGGGAAGCTGATCAGAGTAACATATCAATACATAATCCACAGCCAGACACCATCATGGCGAGAGACACTTCATACCAAATAACAGGTTTGTCACATCGGCTTACTGCCGGTTTCAAGGTGACAAAGGGGAACATAATTTGACAAATGTTCACAGTGTCACAGGATGTGCATTACTCTGAACAGCAATCCCTGGAGACCTACAGGTTGTGTGCGAGATGAATGGATGGAGAACAGTGCAGAGATAAGTGACCCCGTCTCTGGCTCCCGGGCGTGGAAATATCTGGCATATTTCAGAAGTTTATAATCTGGAGGATCCGCCGTCATAAATCGCCAACGTGGAAACAAACATTTCTTGTGGGGATTTTTGCCTAATTTCTGCATTCACTTGTTTCTCTTTTCATTGTAATTTTATAATTTTTTCTTGTTTAGATCTTTGTTGTTTTTCATCTCTTGTTATTGTAGATTAGGTGTAAATCACCCAGATATTAAGCAGAACATGGATTTTATTTCTTTTCTTCTCACTCTGCCTTCTGACTATGCACATTTCTCTCTCCATGCCTGCAGATTTGGTGGCCTCTTCCTAGTGCGATGCCAGAGAAGTGATGTACGTCTGCCCTACAGCTCCCTGTCCCCTCTCACAGCACGCAGTCTCAAAGAAGCTTCAGCTGCATCTCCCTCCTCTCCCCTCTCCCATGTCTACAGACTCAATGGGCTTTTCATGGTGTGATGCCAGAGCGGTGACGTGACGTCTACCCTACAGCTCCCTGTCCCCTCTCACAGCATGCAGTCTCAGAAAAAGAAGCTTCAGCTGCATCTCCCTCCTCTCTGCTCTTCCATGTCTACAGACTCAATGGGCTTTTCATGGTGTGATGCCAGAGCGGTGACGTGACGTCTACCCTACAGCTCCCTGTCCCCTCTCACAGTATGCAGTCTCAGATAAAGAAGCTTCAGCTGCATTTCCCTCTTCTCCCCTCTCCCATGTCTACAGACTCAATGGGCTTTTCATGGTGTGATGTCAGAGCGGTGAGGTGACGTCTACCCAACAGCTCCCTGTCCCCTCTCACAGCATGCAGTCTCAGATAAAGAAGCTTCAGCTGCATCTCCCTCCTCTCCCCTCTTCCATGTCTACAGACTCAATGGGCTTTTCATGGTGTGATGCCAGAGCGGTGACGTGACGTCTACCCTACAGCTCCCTGTCTCCTCTCACAGCATGCAGTCTCAGAGAAAGAAGTTCCAGCTGCATCTCCCTCCTCTCCCCTTTCTTCCATGTGTAGACACAAATTTCATGGTGTGATGCCAGAGCTGTGACGTGTGCCTCCCTCTACAGCTCCATGGTCCTCTCACAGCATACACTCTCACAGAAAGAAGCTTCAGCTGCATCTCCCTCTTCTCCCCTTGTCCTTTTCTATGTCACCAGTACACTGGAGTGGCATGATTATAGTCTGATAATCCAGACATTCTGATCATCTGGAGCTTGACATAACCAACCAACAAGAGGGCCGACGATTACAGACGTATACAAGCAGTGTGGTATGATGGACGTAGACCATGCCACCAGCTATGGGACCTGACATTGATCTGCTTCATTACCAGCAGCCACCACTGGAGGGAGCTCACTGCAGACAGGTTTGCACATTCCCAATGTGTTTGAGGTGTAGTGAACGCCATCTAGTGGCAGTGGCAGATAATCAAAATGATTCTCAGTCCAGTGATAGGAAATGGGATCGCAGTTGCCCCATCGCCCGGCCTCTACTGGTTTGTGATGCCCGCCTGCCCGTCCACGTGATGGAAGACGTGATTCATCACCCCGGCCGCCTCTGATGACCATGTGTCCACCGTAGGTGCTTTTCAGCGTGGATAGTATGGGTTCCTAGCCTGCGTACCATCTCATCTGTGACCCACAGAGCTGACGCTCTAATGTTCTCCGTCTTTTTGTCCTCGAGACATTAATTATGTAGAGGTTTTCCGTTCGTGCCGATGGCGGATCAGATCTCACTGAGTCACAAATGGAAAGTTATACTGTTTCCTGGCAGGAACGAGGGCGAATTCCCTGGCAAGGAAAGATCCCACCTAAGACGACGCTGCGAAAATAATCATTTGCTCCACAACCAAACAATCTCTATTTTCTTTCTTTCTTCCCGCAGGTCTCCGCGGCCGACGCTTTATTACGTGAACCCTAGAGATATCTCTGCTCCTAATGAAGACAATGCCAGGACTGCAGTGAAGACTGACACAGGAGCGCAGGAGGGACCCCTCAGTAGTGTCCAGGCGGGACCCCGGCGATATTCCATCACATACACAGATGTCACGGAGACATTACTTCCATATGTGTGGAGGAGGAATCCGAATGATGTCAGACACGTGGCCCCCGGAGTCCCCCCACATAGCGGACCCCCAGGTCTGGGCGTGCACATTCCCTCATGTGGTGGACGACGAGAATCCCTTTAATTTCTTAGATTTGTTCCGTGTGGTGGACACAGGTTTCCTCGCACGGAAGAAGTCACGAAAACTGAGGAAGTCGATTACAGCTGTTAGTAAAGAGTCCAAGCGAGAGTCTGAACAGGAAGGGGCAAAGGAAACCCCGCTATACAAGCAGCGTGCGTCGGGGTCACTCAGCAGGACAAGGAGATCATGTAACACTATGATATAATACAATGCGATAATGATACAACAGCATAGTGATATAATATAACCGTATAACGATGCAATACAACACTATGATATAATATATAACTACACCCCGTGCAGAATTATTAGGCACGTTGTATTTGAGAGGATTCTTTTTATTATTGAATAACAACTATGTTCTCAATCAACCCAAAAGACTCAGATATCAAAGCTTAATATTTCTGGAAGTTGGGGTTTTTTTTTTTTTAGATTTGGCTATCATTGGAGGATATCTGTTTGTGCAGGTCACTATTACAGTGCAGAATTATTAGGCAACTTAATAAAAACCAAATATATATACCCATCTCACTTGTTTATTTTCACCAGGTAAGCCAATAAAACAACACACAATTTAGAAATAAACATTTCTGACATTCAAAAACAAACAAAAAAAAAAATCAGTGACCAATATTGCCACCTTTCTTCACGATGACACTCACCTTCCTTCCATCCATAGATTCTGTCAGTTGCTTGATCTGTTTCCGATCCACATTGCGATGTGCCGCAGCCTCCACAGCCTCCCAGACACTGTTCCCAGAGGTGTACTGTTTTCCCTCCCTGTAGATCTCACATTTTATGAGGGACCATAGGTTCTCTATGGGGTTCAGATCAGGTGAACAAGGGGGCCATGTCATTATTTTTCCTTCTTTTAGACCTTTACTGGCCAGCCACGCTGTGGAGTATTTGGATGCATGTGATGGAGCATTGTCCTGCATGAAAATCATGTTTATCTAGAACGATACCGACTTCTTCCTGTACCACTGCTTGAAGAACGTGTCTTCCAGAAACTGGCAGTAGGTCTGGGAGTTGAGCTTCTCTCCATCCTCAACCCGAAAAGGTCCCACAAGTTCATCTTTGATACAAGCACATACCAGTACCCCACCTCCACCTTGCTGGCGTCTGAGTCGGAGTGGAGCTCTCTGCCCTTTACTGATCCAGCCTCGGGCCCATCCATCTGGCCATCAAGAGTCGCTCTCATTTCATCAGTCCATAAAACCTTAGAAAAATCAGTCTGAAGATATTTCTTGGCCCAGTCTTGGCGTTTTATCTTATGTTTCTTGTTCAGAGGTGGTCGGTTTCCAGCCTTCCTTACCTTGGCCATGTCCCTGAGTATGGCACACCTCCAGTAACGTTGCAGCTCTGAAATATGGCAAAACTGGTGGCAAACGGCATCTTGGCAGCTTCACGCTTGATTTTCCTCAATTCACGGGCAGTTATTTTGCGCCTTTTTTATCAACACGCTTCTTGCGACCCTGTTGGATATTTGCCATGAAACGCTTGATTGTTCGGAGATCACGCTTCAAAAGTTTGGCAATTTCAAGACATCTCACAATTTGTTACTTTTCAGAGTCCGTCAAATCTCTCTTCTGACCCATTTTGCCAACGGAAAGGAAGTTGCCTAATAATTAAGCGCACCTTATATAGGGTGTTCATGTCATTAGACCACACCCTCCTCATTACAGAGATGCAAATCACCTGATTTACATAATTGGCAGTTGGCTTTCAAGCCTATACAGCTTGGAGTAGGACAACATGTATGAAAAGGATGATGTGGTCAAAATACTCATTTGCCTAATAATTCTGCACCCAGTGTATGCTACATTGCAAAGCAGTATAATGATACTACTCTATACTGACACAATATAACGGTATATAACAAAATTATAAAACCGTAATGAAATAGACTCACAGGAAATCAGTGCTCCGGTCCCTGGTGTCCAGTGTTTTCAGGGCAATAGTTCCTGGTGTCCAGTGGTTTATTGCTCCGGTCCCTGGTGTCCAGTGGTTTAGTGCATTGGTCCCTGGTGTCCAGTGGTTTAGTACATTAGTCCCTGGTGTCCAGTGGTTTAGTGCATTGGTCCCTGGTGTCCAGTGGTTTATTGCTCTGGTCCCTGGTGTCCAGTGGTTTTGTGCATTGGTCCCTGGTGTCCAGTGGTTTATTGCTCTGGTGTCCAGTGGCTTAGTGCATTGGTCCCTGGTGTCCAGTGGTTTAGTGCATTGGTCCCAGGTGTCCAGTGGCTTAGTGCATTGGTCCTTGGTGTCCAGTGGCTTAGTGCATTGGTCCCTGGTGTCCAGTGGTTTAGTGCATTGGTCCCTGGTGTCCAGTGGTTTAGTGCATTGGTCCCTGGTGTCCAGTGGTTTAGTGCATTGGTCCCTGGTGTCCAGTGGTTTAGTGCATCGGTCCCTGGTGTCCAGTGGTTTAGTGCATCGGTCCCTGGTGTCCAGTGGCTTAGTGCATCGGTCCCTGGTGTCCAGTGGTTTAGTGCATCGGTCCCTGGTGTCCAGTGGCTTAGTGCATTGGTCCCTGGTGTCCAGTGGCTTAGTGCATTGGTCCCTGGTGTCCAGTGGTTTAGTGCATTGGTCCCTGGTGTCCAGTGGTTTAGTGCATTGGTCCCTGGTGTCCAGTGGTTTAGTGCATCGGTCCCTGGTGTCCAGTGGTTTAGTGCATCGGTCCCTGGTGTCCAGTGGTTTAGTGCATTGGTCCCTGGTGTCCAGTGGTTTAGTGCATTGGTCCCAGGTGTCCAGTGACTTAGTGCATTGGTCCCTGGTGTCCAGTGGTTTAGTGCATTGGTCCCTGATGCCCAGTGGTTTAGTGCATTGGTCCCTGGTGCCCAGTGGTTTAGTGCATTGGTCCCTGGTTTCCAGTGGCTTAGTGCATTGGTCCCTGGTGTCCAGTGGTTTAGTGCATCGGTCCCTGGTGTCCAGTGGCTTAGTGCATCGGTCCCTGGTGTCCAGTGGCTTAGTGCATCGGTCCCTGGTGTCCAGTGGCTTAGTGCATCGGTCCCTGGTGTCCAGTGGCTTAGTGCATCGGTCCCTGGTGTCCAGTGGCTTAGTGCATCGGTCCCTGGTGTCTAGTGGCTTAGTGCATTGGTCCCTGGTGACTTCAAGTCTCTAATGTTCCACCTTCTGCTGCGGTCGGGCTATTCCAGTCGTTCTCACAGTGCAGATCATTATTGGGGTCCTGCGTCCCCTGCGGGTGGGGGGTCACTTGCTGAGAGAAGTGCAAGAGTCGAGGCGGCACGTGGCCCCATCCTGACAGTGAGACTGGAACCGTAGTAAGACACAGAGCTTTTGGGAAAACTAGCAGAACTATGAATGCAGCTCTGGATGTAACCAAGTATGGGCCATGACATAGTGGGAAGACTAGGATTGCTGCTCTGGATATTCACCCACTGATCTGGAAGAGCTTTGCAGGACAATGTGAGCTCCTGCAACCTGAGAGTGAACAGTAAAGCAGCAGAATTGTGAATGCAGCTCTGACTGTGACCAGAAAATACAAATTATATGGCACTAAAATAATTTGCAATTGCAGCTTTAAATGTGACTGGAGTAGAAGTCAGAAGTGAAGGTCCCATGGCCCTGGCGGATCTCCATGCCTCCTGTTTGTAGGTGAAGGGCAGAGCCGGGGATTTGCCGCCTCAACGCCGCAGGGATCTTCCCGGATCCCGATATTTACTGACGGTCATTGAGATTAACCCATTCCCAGCCGCTGCCATCGTGGTTAACCGTCACTGGTAAGGGTCCGCCGGCGGGTCACTTACACCGTGTGACATCATAACTCAGCGACTGATGATGCAGCAGAGGTCACCGCTGGGCAAGGTCACGTGAGATTAGAGATGGGCCCAGCTGGCCCAGGGCCGCAGCCGGACTCTGCTGTAATCCCAGCAGGTGCTGGAGGCGTTAACCCTGTCACAGCCACAGATGACCTTATTCTGTTCAGTACAAGTCTCAGGGAGAAGGCGTCCTGACAACTGGACGATGAACCGACAGCCACATGGAGAGCAGGAAGGGACCGACATGGCCGCTCTACAGGGGTTGTCAGACGGCTACGGGAACGACGTAATATTGTGCTCGGACCCCGAAGTGAACAACCCCTGGGCAGGTGACATCACTGCACCTGATGACATCATAGTGCCTGGTGACATCACTGAGCCTGATGACATCATAGTGCCTGGTGACATCACTGCGTCTGGTGACATCATAGTGCCTGGTGACATCGCTGCACCTGGTGACATCATAGTGCCTGGTGACATCATAGTGCCTGGTGACATCGCTCTACCTAGTGACATTATAGTGCCTGGTGACATCACTGCGCCTGGTGACATCATAATGCCTGGTGACATCGCTCTACCTAGTGACATTATAGTGCCTGGTGACATCACTGCGCCTGGTGACATCACTGCGCCTGGTGACATCACTGCGCCCGGTGACATCGCTGTGCCTCATGACCTCTCTGCGCCTGGTGACATTGCTGTGCCTCGTGACCTCTCTGCGCCTGGTGACCTCGCTGTGCCTCATCACCTCTGCGCCTGGTGACCTCGCTGTGCCTCGTGACCTCTCTGCGCCTGGTGACCTCGCTGTGCCTCATGACCTCTGCGCCTGGTGACCTCGCTGTGCCTCATGACCTCTCTGCGCCTGGTGACCTCGCTGTGCCTCATGACCTCTCTGCGCCTGGTGACCTCGCTGTGCCTCATGACCTCTCTGCGCCTGGTGACCTCGCTGTGCCTCATGACCTCTCTGCGCCTGGTGACATCGCTGTGCCTCATGACCTCTCTGCGCCTGGTGACATCGCTGTGCCTCATGACCTCTCTGCGCCTGGTGACATCGCTGTGCCTCATGACCACTCTGCGCCTGGTGACATCGCTGTGCCTCATGACCTCTCTGCGCCTGCTGACATCGCTGTGCCTCATGACCACTCTGCGCCTGGTGACATCGCTGTGCCTCATGACCTCTGCGCCTGGTGACCTCGCTGTGCCTCATGACCTCTCTGCGCCTGATGTGATCATCGCGTGACTGCAGATGGCTAAGTGCCAACACGCCATGGTATTTAGCTGAATCCCAGTTCACAGACATATCTGAAAATACCTTAAAGGGATGGTCCAGAATGGGAAAATGAATTTGCTATATATTTTTTTTTTTTTAATAGAACCAGCGCCGCTCCTGTCCATGGTGAGGTTTGGTATTGACAGTCAGCATTATGTGCGAATACAAATCAGACTACTTTTCTAATCCTGGACGGCCCCCTTAACACATGGACTTAAACCCTTTAATACCTCCAGTTACGCAACATGTAGATGTTATCACAGAGCAGGAACGTGCGCAGCGACCGGGAGTGACCCCGTAATCAGACATAAACAGAGCGGCTTTCTCAGGGACACTGAGCTTTTCCAGGTATTGTGCGAGATTCTCTGCAACAGATCGATTCTCCCCCGCTACGACCTGGGGATATACGGCTGACACCAGAAGTTTCCCTCCATTTCATTAGTATTTGGTGCCATTGCCCTTACACTGAGTGACTTGGGTTAGACGTTTGGGTTCTCCTTCCACAAGCTTCTCACAATAGTTGGTCGGAATTTAGCCCATTTCTCCTGACAACACTGGTGTAACTGATCCCGGTTTGTAGGTCACGTTGCTCGCACCGGCCATATATTTTCCATAGGATTGAGATCAGGGCTTTGTGATGGCCGCTCCACAACATTGACTTTGTTATCCTGAAGCCTCTTTGCTACCATTTTGGCAGTATGCTTCAGGTCATCGTCTACTTGGTAGACCCATTTCCACCCAAGCTGTAACTTCCTGGCTGATGACTTAAGATGTTGCTTCAGTATTGCCACATAATCTTCTTTTCTCATGACGCCATGTATTTTGTGAAGTGCACCAGTCCCTCCTGCAGCAAAACAACCCCACAGCATGATGCTGCCTCCCCCATGTTTCACAGTGGGGATGGTGTTCTTAGGCTTCCAAACTTCTCCCTTTTCCCACAGAGCATAAAGATGGTCATTATGGCCAAAAAGTTCTATTTTATTTTCATCAGACCACAGGACACGTCTCCAAAAATTAAGGTCTTTGTTCCTGTGTGCATTTGCAAACATTAATCTGGCTTTTTATGTTTCTTTTGGAGTAATGGCTTCTTCCTGGCAGAGTGGCCTTTCAGCCCATGTTGATACAGTATTCGTTTCACTGTGGATATTGACACAATCTTACCAGCTTCCACCATCATCTTCACAAGGTCTTTTGCTTTTGTCCTTGGGTTGATATGCACATGTCGGACCAAAGCACGTTCATCTCTGGGACACAGAACCCATCTCCTTCCTGAGCGGTATGATGGTTGGACGTTCCCATCTTGTTTGTACTTGTGTATAATTGTTTGTACAGATGAACGAGGCGCCTTCAGGTATCTTAAAATTGTACCCAAGGATGAGCCAGACTTGTGCAAGTCCACGATTCTCTTCCCGATATCTTCAGACTTTCCCATGATGCTACACAAAGAAGCAGTGTGTTTCAGGTGTGCATTAACATACATCCATAGGTGTGTCTCTAATTAACCCTGATGTTGCCCAAAAAACCTATTAGAAGCTTCCAAACACATGACCTCATCATATGGGCAGTCCAGAATTGTGTAAAGGCATAGCAATCTTAGCGTATGGAAACTTATGACTTTGCAGTAATAAAAATCAATTAAAACATTCTCTCTCTCATTATTCTGGCATTTGGCAAATATTAATAATTATGGTAATCCTTATTGGCCTAAAACGGGAAAGGTTTATTCTGATTTCATGTCGGACGTTGAGAAAAACATGAAATGTGTCTTTATATATAGTGGATGGAAACTTCTGGATTCAACTGTACATAGTAATGGATTAGCACTGCTATAACCCAGGCACATAGCTATATACCAGCCATACATAGGATGTACAGTGCCTTGTGAAAGTATTCGGCCCCCTGGAACTTTTCAACCTTTTCCCACATATCATGCTTCAAACATAAAGATACCAAATATAAATTTTTGGTGAAGAATCAACAACAAGTGGGACACAATTGTGAAGTTGAACGATATTTATTGGTTATTTTACATTTTTGTGGAAATGCAAAAACTGAAAAGTGGGGCATGCAATATTATTCAGCCCCTTTACTTTCAGTGCAGCTAACTCACTCCTGAAGTTCATTGTGGATCTCTGAATGATCCAATGTTGTCCTAAATGACTAATGATGATAAATATAATCCACCTGTGTGTAATCAAGTCTCCGTATAAATGCCCCTGCTCTGTGATAGTCTCAGGGTTCTGTCTCATGCACAGAGATCATCATGAAGACCAAGGAACACAACAGGCAGGTCCGTGATACTATTGTGGAGAAGTTTAAAGCCGGATTGGGATACAAAATGATTTCCAAAACTTTAAACATCCCAAGGAGCACTGTGCAAGCGATTATATTGAAATGGAAGGCGTATCATATCACTGCAAATCTACCAAGACCCGGCCGTCCCTCTAAACTTTCATCTCAAACAAGGAGAAGACTGATCAGAGATGCAGCCAAGAGGCCCATGATCACTCTGGATGAACTGCAGAGATCTACAGCTGAGGCGGGACAGTCTGTCCATAGGACAACAATCAGTCGTACACTGCACAAATCTGGCCTTTATGGAAGAGTGGCGAGAAGAAAGCCATTTCTCAAAGATATCCATAAAAAGTGTCGTTTAAAGTTTGCAACAAGCCACCTGGGAGACACCAAACATGTGGGAGAAGGTGCTCTGGTCAGATGAAACCAAAATCAAACTTTTTGGCAACAATGCCAAACGATATGTTTGCCGTAAAGTCAACACAGCTCATCACCCTGAACGCACCATCCCCACTGTCAGACATGGTGGTGGCAGCATCATGGTTTGGGGCTGCTTTTCTTCAGCAGGGACAGGGAAGATGGTTAAAATTGATGGGATGATGGATGGAGCCAAATACAGGACCATTCTAGAAGAAAACCTGTTGGAGTCTGCAAAAGACCTGAGACTGGGATGGAGATTTGTCTTCCAACAAGACAATGATCCCAAACATAAAGCAAAATCTACAATGGAATGGTTCACAAATAAACGTCACCAGGGGTTAGAATGGCCAAGTCACAGTCCAGACCTGAATCCAACCGAGACTCTGTGGAAAGAGCTGAAAACTGCTGTTCACAAACGATCTCCATCCAACCTCACTGAGCGCGAGCTGTTTGCCAAGGAAGAATGGGCGAGAATTTCAGTCTCTCGATGTACAAAACTGATAGAGACATCCCCCAAGAGACTGCAGCTGTAATCGCAGCAAAAGGTGGTGCAACAAAGTATTAAAGGGGCTGAATAATATTGCACGCCCCACATTTCAATGTTTGAATTTTTTCAAAAATTTAAAATAACCAATAAATATCATTCAACTTCACAATTGTGTCCCACTTGTTGTTGATTCTTCACCAAAAATTTACATTTGGTATCTTTATGTTTTAAGCATGATATGTGGGAAAAGGTTGAAAAGTTCCAGGGGGCCCAATACTTTCGCAAGGCACTGTATATAATGATGGGGAAATGTACTGCTATAAAAAAAGTTATACATCTTCTATATAATAATATGGAATGGAGCATTCTGGTATAACCTGGGTACCTTCTGTATATATATCTATGTACGTACAGCCCATATAACCTGGGCGTCTCCAGTATATAGTTGTATACGTACAGCCGGTATAACCTGGGCGGCTCCGGTATATAATTGTATACGTACAGCCGGTATAACCTGGGCGGCTCCGGTATATAATTGTATACGTACAGCCGGTATAACCTGGGCGGCTCCGGTATATAATTGTATACGTACAGCCGGTATAACCTGGGCGGCTCCGGTATACAATTGCATACCTACAGCCGGTATAACCTGGGCATCTCCTGTATATAATTGTATACGTTCAGCCGGTATAACCTGGGCATCTCCTGTATATAATTATATATGTACAGCCGGTATAACCTGGGCGTCTCCAGTATATAATTATATATGTACAGCTGGTATAACCTGGGTATCTCCTGTATATAATTGTATACATACAGCCGGTATAACCTGGGCGGCTCCGGTATATAATTGCATACGTACAGCTGGTATAACCTGGGGATCTCCTGTATATAATTATATATGTACAGCCGGTATAACCTGGGCGGCTCCTTTATATAATTGTATATGTACAGCTGGTATAACCTGGGCGGCTCCTGTATATAATTGTATACGTACAGCCGGTATAACCTGGGTATCTCCTGTATATAATTATACTATATATATACAGCTGGTATAACCTGGGCGGCTCCTATATATAATTGTATACGTACAGCTGGTATAACCTGGGCATCTCCTGTATATAATTGTATATGTACAGCCGGTATAACCTGGGCATCTCCTGTATATAATTGTATATGTACAGCTGGTATAACCTGGGCGTCTCCTGTAAATAATTATATATGTACAGCCGGTATAACCTGGGCATCTCCTGTATATAATTGTATATGTACAGCTGGTATAACCTGGACGGCTCCTGTATATAATTGTATACGTACAGCTGGTGTAACCTGGGCATCTCCTGTATATAATTATATATGTACAGCCGGTATAACCTGGGCGTCGCCAGTATATAATTGTATATGTACAGCTGGTATAACCTGGGCGTCGCCAGTATATAATTGTATATGTACAGCGGGTATAACCTGGGCATCTCCTGTATATAATTATATATGTACAGCTGGTATAACCTGGGCGGCTCATGTATATAATTATATATGTACAGCTGGTATAACCTGGGCATCTCCTGTATATAATTGTATACGTACAGCCGATATAACCTGGGCGTCGCCTGTAAATAATTATTGATCCGCTGCCAATTTTGCCAGTTTTCCTGCGTATAAAGAATGGAGAGATCTGTAATCTTTGTCGCAGGTACACTTCACCTGTGAGACAGAATCTAAAAATAAAAACCAGAAAATCACATTGTAGGATTTTTATACAATTAATTAGCATTTTATTGCAGAAATAAGTATTTGATCACCGACCAACCAGCGAGAATTCTGCCTCTCACAGACCTGATAGTGCTCCTGTAAGAAGCCTCCTACTCCGCGCTCATTACCTGTATTATTTGTACCTATGTCACCTCGTTACCTGTATAAAAGACACCTGTCCACACAATCAATCACACTCCAACCGCTCCACCACGGCCAAGACCAAAGAGCTAGGGACACCAGGGACACAATTGTAGACCTGCACGAGGCTGGGATGGGCTGCAGGGCAATAGAAGCTCGGTGAGAGGTGACAACTGCTGGCACAATTATCAGAAAATGGAAGAAACACAACATGACGGTCAATCTTCCTCGGTGGGGGGCTCCATCCAAGATCTCACCTCATGGGTAAGGATGATTCTGAGAAAGGCCAGGAATCAGCCCAGAACTACACGGGAGGACCTGGTCACTGACCTGAAGAGAGCCGGGACCAAAGGTTCAACCATTAGTAACACACTACACCGTCATGGATTACAATCCTGCAGGACACACAAGGTCCTCCTGCTCACACCACCACATATACAGGCCTGATTGAAGTTCCCCAATGCCCAACTGGACGATCCAGAGGAGGCATGGGAGAAGGACATGTGGTCAGATGAGACCAAAATAGAACTTTTTGGTATCAACTTCACTCGTGTTTGGAGGAAGAAGAAGGATGAGAACAACCCCAAGAACACCATCCCCACTGTGAAGCATGGTGGGGGAAACAACATACTATGGGGGTTCTTTTCTGCAAAAGGGACAGGACGACAGCCCAGTATTGAAGGGAGGATGGATGGGGTCATGTATCACAAAATTTTGGCCAACAAAGTCCTTCCCTCAGTTAGAGCACTGAAGATGGGTCGTAGCTGGGGTCTTCCAGCATGACAATGACCCGAAACACATAGCCAGGGGAACTAAGGAGCAGCTTTGTAAGAAAAAGCATTTCACGTTCCTGGAGTGGCCTAGTCAGTCTCCAGACCTGAACCCAATAGAAAATCTTTGGAGGAGTTGTCCAGCGACAGCCCCGAAACCTGAAAGATCTGTATGGAGGAGGGGGCCAAAATCCCTGCTGCAGTGTGTGCAAACCTGGTCAAGAACCACAGGAAACGTCCGACCTCTGTGACTGCAAACAAAGGTTTCTGGACCAAATATCAAGCTCTGTGTTTCTATTGTATCAAATACTTATTTCCTGTGATAAAATGCAAATTAATTATATAAAAATCCACAGTGTGATTTTCTGGATCTTAACTTTAGATTCTGTCTCTCACAGGTGAAGTGACCTACGATAACAATTACAGCCCTCGCCATTCTGTGTAGGCGTGAAGACAAAACCGGCAGAGGATCAAAAATACTTATTTCCCCACTGTATGTACGGCCGCTATAACCTGGGTATATTTTATATACTCATACACTGGACTATAGCCCTACAAAATCCCTGACTGACATGATGGAGGTGACGGGCGGTCACCAGATACTGATGACGGAGGTGACGGGCAGTCACCAGATACTGATGACGGAGGTGACGGGCGATCACCAGATACTGATGACGGAGGTGACGGGCGATCACCAGATACTGATGACGGAGGTGACGGGCGATCACCAGATACTGATGACGGAGGAGACGGGCGATCACCAGATACTGATGACGGAGGAGACGGGCGGTCACCAGATACTGATGACGGAGGTGACGGGCGGTCACCAGATACTGATGACGGAGGTGACGGGCGATCACCAGATACTGATGACGGAGGTGACGGACGATCACCAGATACTGATGACGGAGGTGACGGGCGGTCACCAGATACTGATGACGGAGGTGACGGGCGGTCACCAGATACTGATGACGGAGGTGACGGGCGGTCACCAGATACTGATGACGGAGGTGACGGGCGGTCACCAGATACTGATGACGGAGGTGACGGGCGGTCACCAGATATGGAGGAGACGGGCGGTCACCAGATACTGATGACGGAGGTGACGGGCGGTCACCAGATACGGATGATGGAGGTGACGGGCGGTCACCAGATACTGATGATGGAGGTGACGGGCGGTCACCAGATACTGATGATGGAGGGGACGAGCGGTCACCAGATACTGATGATGGAGGGGACGAGCGGTCACCAGATACTGATGATGGAGGTGATGGGCGGTCACCAGATACTGATGAGGGAGGTGATGGGCAGTCACCAGATACTGATGAGGGAGGTGCTGGGCAGTCACCAGATACTGATGATGGAGGTGCTGGGCGGTCACCAGATACTGATGATGGAGGTGACTGTGACTACAGAACAAAACAGAAAAATAGTGACTGCAGCTTTGGCTGGGACTGGGATAATATACACAAAGTCAAACTACTTCTGCAGCTCTGGGTAGTACTGGAGTATAACAGCTGAATAGTGAATACTGCTTTGGCTGTAACTAGAGTAAAAGTCTGTTTTTACAGCTCTGGATGTGATTGCAGTATAACAGCAGGACCATGACTCCAGCTTTGGATGTGACTAGAGTAGTATACACAAAGTAACTGTTGCTGCAGCTCTGCCTGTGACTAGAGTATAAGTGCAGGATGTGACTAGAGTAAAACAGCAGGATTTTGACTGCAGCTTTGGATGTGACTAGAGTAAGTTTGTTTCTGCAGCTCTGGCTGTGAGTGGAAGGCTCACTCCTCTGTGGGTCTGTAGTTTGGGCTGTAGAACGCCCCCCGATGGAGGATCGAGGCTCTGCACACACATCTGGGGCCAGTAACCGTCACGTCCGCACCTGAATAAACAGGATGAGCGCAGGCTAATATTTATCATTCTCGGCCACGGGCCGCACACGTCACTGTGCCGGCGGACGCCACGTCCCGGGTCGTCTGTGCACGCAGGGGAATACACAGATGAGTGACAATGCATGAAAACAGCGGTTCTAGAAGATGATGATTTTTGGGGCTGAAAACTCCACATCCAGAAGCTCCGTGTGAACGAAGCATTACACAAGGTGGATGCTGTGATGGACCCTGTACAAACTGCCGCGGCGACATCACCCAGGAAGATTCCCGCAAGGAAATGGCGATCTGCAGCGGATTCTTGAGCGCTTGGACCTTCAGGTGCTGTGCACATGGAGGATTTTTTTCTTTTTTTGGTGGGGTCGGGAGGGGGGAGTTTAGGCCAAAACAAAATTTTTCCAATGGAAACGGCTTCAGGAACTTTTCTGAGTTTTTCGCTCCAAAATCTCATTTACACGTTGCAGAAAACCGGATTACTTACCGGTAACACTCTTTTGTAGAGTCCACGACAGCACCCACTGAGAGAGGGGATCCGCCGCTAGGAAACCTACAGAGAGATAAATGGGGCGGTCCCAGGTTGCAGCCTTACATATTTGCTCAATTGGGACGTTCGCCCTCTCGGCCCAGGAGGATGACATGGCTCTAGTAGAGTGCGCCTTCATACCCTGTGGAGGGTCCTCTCCTTTTGCCGAATATGCCATTGTGATCGCATCTCTGATCCACCTGGACAACGTGCCTGTCGTAACTCTAGCCCCCTTCTTGTTACCCTGGAAGGAGACAAAAAGAGACCTACTCTGCCTCCAGGGACTGGTCCTATCTAAGTAGGCTAGCACAGCTCTTCTTACGTCTAAAGTGTGATATTTAACCTCGTCCTGTGTTGTTGGGTTCTCATAGAAAGAAGGTAGGCAGATCTCCTGAGACCTATGAAACTTAGTTGCCCGTTTGGGAAGGTAGGACGGGTCCGTTTTCAATACCAATCTGTCCCGTGTTACTGACAGGAACGGGGGGTCTACTGACAGGGCGTGAAGATCACTTACTCTTCTAGCTGATACTAAGACCACTAGCGTAGCAGTTTTTAATGAGAGGCATTTCATTGATGCTGAACTTATGGGTTCAAACGGGGCCTGAGTGAAGGCATCCAAAACAAGACTAAGGTTCCATGCTGAGGAATATGAACTGGCTCTGACCACTGACAAGCTGAAAAAAACCGGGTCACCCACCTATTACCTGCCACGTTGTAGTTAAACAAGGCTCCTAGGGCCGATACATGGACCTTTAGAGTATTTACTGAGAGCCTCAATTCTCGGCCCTTCTGAAGGAATTCTAGAATGGCCGTAATGGGCACTTCACCGGATAATTTTGCTGGGTGAAAGGCCAGGAATTTCCTCCACACCTTAGTGTATATTCTTGTTGTAGATTCCTTCCTACTTTGCAGAATGGTACTAATGAGGTTTTTTGAGAAGCCTCTCTACTTCAATAGTTCCCTTTCAAATTCCAGGCCGCTAGGCGCAGGGCTTTGACCTGTGGATGGTAGCAGGGTCCCTGTGAGAGAAGGTCCTGGTGTAGCGGCAGAATCCATGGGTCGGTTATTGACATGGCTCTCAGCCATGAAAACCAAGGCCTCTTGGGCCAAAACGGGGCTATCAAGATGACCCTCGCCTTTTCTTGTCTTATTTTCCTGACCACGGTTGGTAACAGGACCATTGGAGGGAAGGCATAGGCTTGCCGGAATGTCCAGGATGCTTGGAGGGCATCTAGTATGTCTGGGTTGTCTGCTCTGTAGAGAGAAGCAAACTTTTTTACACGCCTGTTGGCTCTGGTCGCGAACAGGTCTATTTCTGGTCTGCCCCATTTCACCGCTATCATCTCGAAGATGTGCCGGCTGAGGACCCACTCGCCCTGATATACGGTTTGGCGGCTGAGGTAGTCTGCTCGAGAATTGTCCACTCCTCTTATGTGGAGTGCAGACAAGGAGTGAAGATGCACTTCGGCTATCTCTAAGATCTTTTCCGCGATAGACATCAATGGTCCTGATCGCGTACCTCCTTGCCAGTTTACATATGCCACTGTGGTGGTATTGTCTGACTGGATCCTCACATGGGTTCCTCTTAACTTCGGGAGAAATTGAGATATAGCATAGTAAATTGCTGTTAGTTCCTTCATATTAGAGGAGCTTTCTGCTTCATGCTCCAGCCACCGGCCCTGTACCATCTCTTCCTCCAGGTGGGCCCCCCACCCTGAGGGGCTAGCATCCGTGGTGAGTACCATAGAGGGAGTAACCCACCATTGAACTCCTTTTGACAAATTGGTAGGATCCAACCACCAACCTAGGGAGTTAATAACTTCGGGCGATAGGGACATCTTCCCTTCCAACCGCCCCTGTAGTCTGTCTGTCTCCTGTAAAATAGCCCACTGCAATTTTCTGGAGGGGAATTGGGCCCATTGCACCGCTGGAAAGCATGATATTAGGGACCCTAGCAAGGACATACCCTGTCTCAATGATATTACGGGTTTTTCAGTAATGTTCCGTATTTTATTAACTATGGCCTGCGCCTTAGCATCTGGTAGAAAGCATTTCTGACTTACGGAATCTACTTGCAGACCTAGGAACTTCTGACAGGTTGCCGGTTTCAGCCTGGACTTCTCCCAGTTGATTAGCCAGCCTAATGTCTGTAGGGATGAGACAATATCAGCTATTCTTCTTCCACATTGGGAACCAGATTTTCCTACTATGAGCAGGTCATCCAAGTAGGTCACCACTAGGGTGTCATTCAGCCTTATATATGACATCACCTCTAGCATCAATTTGGTAAACACTCGAGGAACCATAGATAGTCCGAACGGCATTGCCGTAAACTGGAAATGTTGAATCCGACCCTTGAACCAGACTGCTACCCGCAGGAACTTCTGGTGCCCTTGGTGTATGGGGAGATGGTAATAGGCATCCTTTAGGCCCAAGACTGCCATATAGCACCTGGGGAACAAGAGTTTTATTGCCGAATTTCTTGACTCCATTTTAAACGGCCTCAGCTTCAAGAATGTATTAAGCTTTTTTAAATTTATTATAGTCCTAAAAGAGCCGTCTGGTTTAGGGACTAAAAATAGGGGAGAATAAAAGCCCCTTCCCTTTTCGTCCCCCGGGACCTCTATCAGAACACGCTTAGTTAGCAGGGCTGCAATCTCCATCTCCAGTGCTTCCTGCTGTGTTTGGGACTTCACAGAAGTCAATAGGAAGGAGTTCGGTGGATGCCGAACAAATTCTAGTTTTAGGCCCGATGAGATGATATCAATGGCCCAGGGGTTGGATGTAATTTTTCCCCATTGGTGGCTGAATTTCAGTAGCCTGTCACCTCCCGGTGTACTGGTACTAGCGGAACCTGTCTCCTCTGAAGGGACGTTTCCCAAACAGGCTGCCCCTCTGTTTGGGATCCTTATTTCCCCAGCGGTCCTGAGGTTTGAAATCTCTCTTCCTGAAGGCCCTCCTGTTAAAGGGAATATACGGGTTAGGAAAACCTTTCTCTCTCCCCCACTTTTGTTAGGATCTCATCCAGCTCCGTGCCAAATAGGTACTTACCCTGGCAGGGTCTAGCACAAAGTTTAGTCTTTGTCTGCGTATCTCCTCTCCATCCTTTCAACCATGAGGCCCGCCGGCCTGAATTGGTTAGCCCTGCTGCTCTAGCAGATAGTCGGAGACAGTCCGCTGAGGAGGACAGGAAAGCCGCTGCTCCTTTAATCAAGGGAATAGAGGAAAGGCGCTCGTTTCTAGATACTCCGCTTTTAATTTTCCCCTCCAGGTCATCCGGCCATAACAACATTGACCTTGCTGTGCACGTGGCTGCTATTGTGGGCTTAAAAGCTGCCGTGCATGCCTCCCAGGATCGCTTAAGAAAGGTATCTGTCTTCCCTGAATCCTCCACCGGCAGGGAGGATCTACGAGAGGTAGAGGCCACTGCCGCATCTACTTTGGGGGCTCTCGACCAAGATGTTAAGTCCTCGTCATCAAATAGATATTTGCGTTTTGAAGTCAAGGGGAGGAAGGTTCTCTGACCCTGCTTCTCCCACTCCCTCTTTACCAGCTCCTTAATAGCTGGGATTACTGGGAAAGCACGGATCTTCCTCCGGGAAATTCCTGCGAACATCATGTCTTGCCGAGTTTTGGGGTCCTTAGTCTCGGGTAGCCCCATGGTATTTCGGACAGACTTAACCAAGTTATTATCACTGTCCGTAGGGAAACAAGTCTGTTCCTCTTCATCTGAGGAAAAGTATTCCTGGGATCTGAGTCTAGTTCCCCAGTTTCTGACGGCAATCCTGACGCCGGTGAAGCTACTCCTCTGACAGAGGAGTGACCCCCCAGACTACTGGAGCTGCCCAAGGCCCGTAGCTCCTCTCTAATTATCGCTCGGATATCCTCTTTTCTCCCTGAGGATTCCTCTTGCAAGGTCTTTTCAATACAAGACTGGTATAATCTTTTAGGATAGCCATCTGGGAGGGGCTGAGAACATAAGGCACACTCTCTATTTTTCGCCTTCTCCGTTCTTTTGGCCTAAATGGTATGGATCAAGGAAACGTCATCAGCTATAAGCCTGACTAAAAACACTCACCCGTGAATTCCGTCAGCAAATTACCGGCTGCGGGGTTCGCGACTCAGGCTGAGGCGAGGCGTGGGACGGCTTTTTCTCCTTCCGTTTTTTCTCCGCGGGCTCATTTTGCCTGGCATGGCCGCTGGACTCTCTTCTGGAGCTGCTGCTCCTTCTTGTAGCACCGCTCTTTCTGCTGCCCTGTGGGGACTCGTCTGGCTGGCTCAGTTGGAGCGAAACCGGGTCGTTTGTGGAAGACATAGCTGCGCACCGCTGTAGCATTACCGGTGTCTTTTATGCAGCTTACCGGTTCCACCTCTCTTTCTCTCCCCTTTTTTTCGGCCATTTTTTTTTTTTTGCCTCCTACTGCACATGCGCGGCTCCTGCTCCCGCGATACCGCTCTTACCTGCGTCCTCTGACCCGGGAAGCTGTTGCAGCACTTCCGGGTCGCCTCAGCCTGGGAGCGCCGGCTACCTGCCCGACCTGTCGCCTCATCGCTGACTCTTAGACCGCCGGACACCTCCCAGGTATTTTCCTCAGCGCTGCCCCGCACCTCATAATCTGCGAGCTCAGGTCTTCATGGTTTACCCCGGCCTCGCTGTAACGGGGGGGCCTCACCTGCATTACCAGCCGGGGGGGGTCTTCTCTCCACCCGACACTGCATTCAGTCCTGGAGCCCGCGCTGCTCATATCATGCATGCGGGCGGCTACCAAACCAGGCATCCTCTTCTAAGGGTTCCTTCTAGGAACAGGAAACCAAACTGAGGGAGCGAGGGGGACCTCCCCATTTATCTCTCTGTAGGTTTCCTGTTCCTAGGGGCGGATCCCCTCTCAGTGGGTGCTGTCGTGGCGAAGAGGAAAATTTTCCGTTTTGAATTCTGCGGCTCGTCGAGTCTTTGTAAGATGTAGGATGAAGCATGCAGCGGATTAGCTGCAATCAGGGGGACTGGACGTACATGGACCCCCAGGCAATGGCCGCTGATCGCACGCTGCTGGTGGACACAAGGCCACGTGATCTACAGACACGGATTACCACAGGCCGGGGACAGGCAGGTTCTGGATGAGGAACAGACTTCGATTTACTAAACATCCGGCCACTTCTAAGAATCTCAGGTGCAGGAAACCTCCGGATGAGGGAAGTGATGGAGGAAACACTTGCACAAACATCTTGCACATCACCCTAATCTTCAGCAGGTTCTCACCATCAGCCTCCAGTTAGTTCAAGAGCATTGGACGGGGGGGGGGGGGTCACACGGAGCCCACTACGGTTCCCCTAGACCGTGCAAGAAAACCCCAGACAGGAAGTAATGTTAAACGGGCTTTGCACATCACTCTAATCTTCAGGTTCTCACCATCACCCTCCAGTACATGAGCAGTGGGGGTCACAGGGAGCCAACTGGGGTGAACAAAGAGCCCACTACGGCTCCTCCAGACTATGCAGGAAACATCCAGTTGGGGGAAGTGATGTGAAACGTTTCTGTGAAGGAAACACTCTCACAAATATCTTACATATCACCCTAATCTTCAGCAGCTTCGGAACTGGGTTCTCATGATGCCTCCTCTGCAACTTACCTGGATATTTGTACAGGGGGGTAAGGGAACTTAAGAGTATTTTCTGAAGAAGCAGAACCGTATCTAGAACTTTAGGTCAGTACCTGGTTCTGCGTCCATGGCATCCAGTCGTCACTTCTGTGTCCCGCACCTCAGTGCCCATCGCCTTACTAGGACCAGAGCCATCATGAGTTCACGGGATCTTAGCAAGGACATGGACTGCCCATGACAGCGGCCACAGAAGTGAGTACCGGGTGCCAGAGAGGACCGGACATTGCACCAGGGCAGCACAACTCTGTTTGCGCTTCCCTATCAGACTGCACAGGATGGTCTGTGATGGTCACGCGATGCTCTGCAAAGAAGACACTCTCCACCATCAGATATACCCGACCTTGCTCTTTGCCCAGCCTTGAGATAAGCAGTGACGCCGTCACCTCTGACCGTAATCCCAGGAGACGTGGAGTCAAGGTCTCCGTCCGTCCAATCGCTGCAGCTTATCTCGTCCTCCCCTTCCCCCCTCTGAAATAATGAGGCAGACTCGGGGCACGTACGTAATAAACTCGTGTTTCTACAAGAAACAAAGCAGTTAATATACAGAATATACAACTTTCTCAAGCCCTGACCCCCTCCCCGACCCCCAAACAATAGGCGTCTAACACGCCGAACATCAACAGCACAAACGGGGGGGGAGGGAAAACAGAAAAGGGAAATATCTAAAGAGCCACGCCGCTCCCCTTCCGGCTTAAAAAATAATAATGGCCACTGAATGAAGTAAATTATGGACCCCCTGAAGCTTCGTCCTCCGCCGATACGGACCCCCGGAGGGCGGAGCATCGTCTCAACCTTAAAATCCAATTGGAATAAATAAAACAATGAAAAACAATCGGGGGGGAAAAAAAAAAAAAAGCTAAAATGTGACGTCGGCGCAGCGATACCGTGTGTGGCGGATCTGTACACACTTAACGTCGCTGCACGCCACGCACAGGACAGGGTCTACATCACAGCTGCGGGGTCGTCGCAGTCTCAGATCTTGGGTCTATGTACAGGGCGTAGTGTATATACAGAGACAAGGGGTAACTTGTGCGTTCTGGGGTCGGGGTCCGGAGAGTCTTGGGCTTTAAGGTTGGCAATGGGGGGGCTGGGAGGGTCCGGATCTCTCGCCCGCTGCCCGCCATAAATAACATAATCCCAGAAAGGAATAAAAAAAAAAATAAAAACAGTAAACTAAAATGTATAGAAAAACAGGAACAAAAAAAAAAATGAACCTATACATGGAGAACATGACGACGGCATGAAGGAAGTGGGGGAGCTCGGCAGGAACGTGCTCAGGCGTCGTGTTAAAGTGCCACAGACGGGTCAGGCTGGAAACAAAAACATGGCCGCCACTGTACCAGTAAATGCCCCCCGCGCTCCGTCCACACCGGGGGCCGGACGAGCCTTTGGCTGATTCCACCACCGGCGTTAGTTCAGGGTGCCCCGGCAGTTCTCGGTGCCGCACAGGCAGGGAATCTTATTCTCCTCGATGGGGAACTTGTAGTCGTAGGTGATCTCCTCGTTCACGCCGATCGGCTGCTTGGAGTAGATGACGATCTTCTTCTGCGACTCGATGGTGATGACTTTGGCGTAACAATTAGGCTGCAATGGAACGAAGCAGAAGTGTAAAAAGGGGCGGACGCCGTGTGCAGCTAATCGCGGGGCAGCTTGCTGGTAATGTGACCGGCCGCGGCAACTTACCGTGCAGCAGTGGTTTATGAAACGCGCCAGGTTTCCACTTTTGGTGGCGTCTATGATGGTTTCGTGGTCCACGCGGAATAGGTAGCTGCTGCCGATCCCTTCCTGAGCGTAGCGCTTCTCCCTCATGTCAGCTACGACCTGCACAGACACCGCGTCACGTTACACCACACCGCCGTCACAGCTGCGGACTTGTTACAGTGTGTCAGCCGCGCAGCGCTGAGATCAGGACTGGCCCTTTAAATTTATCATTCTGCTGCTCTGTCCCCAAGAGGCCGCAATCTAATCTGCCCATTACAAATACGAAAACAACAGATGAGATCCGTCCAGAAGTCTTCTATAACAGGGCGGACAACTGGTCCCAGCAGACAGAACCTCCCTGACCTAATCCAGAGGGAACACGTCCAACCAAGAAGTGCGAACAGCTCCCGGATACTAATAGCCCACACCATCAGCCCCTCTGCCTGGGATGATGGGAGTTGTGGTCCCACAGAGATCCCTAATACTACCCCCCATCCTCAGCCTCACCACATGGGATGATGGGAGTTATGGTTCTACATAGATCCTCGATACTACTCCACATCGTGAGCCTCACGCTGCCTGGGATGATGGGAGTTATAGTTCTACATAGGATCCCTGATACTACTTCACATCGTGAGCCTCGCTGCCTGGGATGATGGGAGTTATGGTTCTATATAGGATCCCCGATACTACTCCACGTCTTGAGCCTCGCTGCCTGGGATGATGGGAGTTATGGTTCTATATAGGATCCCCGATACTACTCCACGTCTTGATCCTCACGCTGCCTGGGATGATGGGAGTTATGGTTCTACATGGGATCCCCGATACTACTCCACGTCTTGATCCTCACGCTGCCTGGGATGATGGGAGTTATGGTTCTACATAGGATCCCCGATACTACTCCATGTCTTGAGCCTCACGCTGCCTGGGATGATGGGAGTTATGGTTCTACATGGGATCCCCGATACTTCTCCATGTCTTGAGCCTCACGCTGCCTGGGGTGATGGGAGTTATGGTTCTACATAGGATCCCCGATACTACTCCACGTCTTGAGCCTCGCTGCCTGGGATGATGGAGTTATGGGTCTACATAGGATCCCCGATACTACTCTACGTCTTGAGCCTCACGCTGCCTGGGATGATGGAGTTATGGGTCTACATAGGATCCCCGATACTACTCCATGTCTTGAGCCTCGCTGCCTGGGATGATGGGAGTTATGGTTCTACATGGGATCCCCGATACTACTCCACATCGTGAGCCTCACGCTGCCTGGGGTGATGGCAGTTATGGTTCTACATGGGATCCCCGATACTACTCCACGTCTTGATCCTCACGCTGCCTGGGGTGATGGGAGTTATGGTTCTACATAGGATCCCCGATACTACTCCACGTCTTGAGCCTCGCTGCCTGGGATGATGGAGTTATGGGTCTACATAGGGTCCCCGATACTACTTCACGTCTTGAGCCTCGATGCCTGGGATGATGGAGTTATGGGTCTACATAGGGTCCCCGATACTACTCCACGTCTTGAGCCTCGCTTCCTGGGATGATGGAAGTTATGGGTCTACAAAGGTCATAACTACCTT
Source organism: Dendrobates tinctorius (assembly GCF_039654945.1). Classification (NCBI taxonomy): domain Eukaryota; kingdom Metazoa; phylum Chordata; class Amphibia; order Anura; family Dendrobatidae; genus Dendrobates; species Dendrobates tinctorius. The sequence continues at coordinate 4,861,621 of NW_027361819.1, forward strand.
AACACAGAAATGTCAGTTCATTGACAGCGAGCAGAGACAGTGAAAGTGATCAGGAATTGAAGTCCGAAGTCTAGAAATAATATTGCAGCGGGATTCATTCCACAGCGTCTGAGCTCTCTGTACAGAGGATGCGCCGGCCCTTTAATAAGAACGCGGCGTCACATTCCCTCCTCTGTGCTGGTGACTCTATCATCAGCCGGTGGTGTAGGGATGAGCGAGCAGGGAGCACTGGGCTCGGCTCTGCTCTGATACTACCACTCCCAGCAGGCACAGAGCCGCCCGAGCTGTGAGCACGGACAGTGAAGGAGCAGCGACACCTGGTGGTCGCTCCTGGTATAACCTCACCTGCCGTATGTTCTGTCCCACGTATTCTATCACCATCTCGTCGGCGGCGATGGGCTCCATAGCGAACAGACCCCACTCGTGAATGCGACTGCGGCCGAATCGTAGCTTCTTCTTCCGGAACTGTAAGAGGTGAAGCGAGAATAAGCCCCTTGCACACGTACCAGCTCAGCAGTGCAGCGGCGCTCCCCGGGGGTCCACATTACCTTCAGTTGGTTGAGCTTCAGTAAGTCGCTGTCCAACAAGGAGAAGGAGCCAATGGCGTTGAGGAGACGTCTCTGCTCGGAGCGACGCTCGGACAACACGCGGTTAGTGCCCTGGAAGAAAGTAAAGTAAGGTCAGGCATCGGTGTGGAAGCGCCCCCTAGTGGGGGGAGGTGGTGACAGGCACTAACCTGGGTGTCGCTGTCCAGCTCTCGCACAGACACGGGGATGACGTCCAGATATTTGTCCTTGTCCTTCTTGCTGATGGCGTAGTAGCCCTCGCTCCGGGCGCAGCCGGTCTGGTGCTCGCGCAGTCCATCCTGACGGTTCCTCCGCCGTTTGGGGTCCGCGATATTGGTGAGTGAGACTGGGGTTAAGGGTTAATAGTGACACACAACGGAGGATAACCCCCACCATCATCGTCATACACAACCGTCAGGTCACGTCAATCAACCCACGCGGCTGAGGCCATCCTCGCACATTGACCCGGATGTGTGAACGGCCGTTTTTCGTTTTTTTCTCCCCTTCTACACGGAGCCATAACTTATTTCCCTGCCTCCCAGACCCGGACGACGGCTCGTGTTTTGCGGGATGAGTTGTAGTTTTGTTTTGAATGACAGCATTTATTTTCCCCTGTAATGAAAAACAGAGGGGAAAAAAAAAAACCAAATGCGGTGAAAAAAACCCAAATCGGCCATCGATGTTACGTCATTCGCTGTACGGCAAAAATAACAAGATGACGCGACTCAGAGCGACGCCAGCGACACCGAACGGGGTCATTTTTAATTTTTTTTTTTTGAGAATAAATAAATTGGAAATTTGGAATAAAAACAATCTATTTGTGCTGCCATTTTCTGAGAGCTGTCGCAGGAGCTGCGCGTCTTCTTGACCTTTGCGCCCAGGGCCGGCGCCGTTATTGGTCCCAGGTACTTGCGATGGTTTCATCACAGATTTGGGGCGAATGCATTGACTGAAATAATCCAATGCCGGCGATTCAATTTTCGCCGTTTACCATACAGGTTTTATCCATTTTAGGTTTCGATGGATCAGACTATTACTTAATAACAAAACAAATATATATATATATATTTTTGAATTGGGGGGAATAAACTTATCTTTCTAATATATTTTAAAACCATTTTTCCCGGGGCGCTTGAACGTGTGAGATTGTTGGATCGCGTCCTCTATATTCTGCCGTAAACGGTGAAACTGAAGTACTCCCATGAAGCTCGGTCATTGGAGGACCAAGATGGCAGCCACGGGGACCTTCTGTGGACCCCTGCTGTTAAGCTAGCCCATCGGGAGGCTCAGCTTACAGAGCCCTAACCTATATTATGGAGAACCCTGACCCAGCTGCGCTATAAGGACACCATGGAGGTGCTGTCTGTCCCTGTAAGACCCCCTGGATAAGACTTTCTCCCTCAGCCAGTGCCCACCCGGCGACTGCAAGCTGCAGCAGCCTCCCTCCCTCGTGATACACTGATTTTAGAGGATATTGGTGTGGGGCACCCAGTGGGTGTCGTTCAGCCAGTCTGTGCTGTGGTCCTCCTGCAGCAGCCGCTCGTATGTGTCCCTTAGGAAGACCAGGTCCTCGATGTCAAGTCCGCTGTTCCAGATGTCATAGAGGATGGTCATCTGCTCGAACTCGCTGCGGATCTCGTACTTAGGTGGAGACCGGGGAGGAGCAGAACGCCGGTTCTTGTGTGATCTCAGCTCCCGTGTGCACACCCAAAAGTCATCTTCATCCACATCATCCTCTTCCTCCGTCGTGATTTCTCCCGGCTCCGTAACCTCCTTCACTTCTTGCTGTCTCCGTTTCTTACTCTTTGCCTCCTCGCGGGCACATTTCTCCCCAGTTTTCCTTGAAGATGATAAGTGCAAGTCCCCAACATCAAAGATGCCGGTATCACCCTCCAGGCCGAGCAGCAGACCCTCGCCCACGCACACCACTTCCTCTGGGGCCTCCAGCACAGGCTGTCTGAGGTCCACATGGAGGAGCTCGCTGGGTTTCTCCAAGTCTACAGATATCGCCCGGTGCCGCTTGTACGGCTGCTTCAATGAGGCAGGGATAGAGGCGTAGCTGTGCTCCAGTAAGATCTGCCGCACCGGGGCAAAGAGAAGCTCTTCGGCGGGGTCTGGCCTCTCCGGCTCGTGTACCGGGGGCACCGGGGCCGGTGTTGGTGCTGGAATGGGCAAAGCTTTCACCTCCTCCACGTGGTCATACTCTTCCTCCATGTTTTCTTCTCCCTCCTCCTGCAGAGCATCCTCGTGTCCGGAGCGCGGTGGGTACGACTTCACCAGACACGCGTGGTCCCATGGGAGGTTTAATACCGTTACCTGCTCTGGAGGCCTCTGTGGAGGCAGCTCTTTGGCAGGAGGAGATGGTGGCATCACCACCTCTGGTTTGGGAACTTGGAGACTCTGTATTGCCAACGCAGTTGGAGAAAGAGCCCTGGGGGACAGGAGAGAAGGCTCCGCCGCTGGAGGAGGAGGAGCGGGGGTCTCCTCTGGCTCCTGATGAAGGACATGTGAGATTTCGGGGATAATTTTCTCCGGGACCAGGTGATTAGGCGGTTTAATCTCCGCAGGTTCAGGCTCCTCTTCTGGAGCGAGGAGGAAGGAGACAGTCTTTCGTCTCTTCTTGGGAGGAGGAAGGAGCGGCAGTGGAGGAGATGAAGGGGTGCAAGGCTTGGGGGGGGTGATAGCAGGCAGAGGAGGGAGCAGCTGAGGTGACACTTCTGTACTGGGCTCCTCCTTTATTTCCAAAATGAGAGACTTATCTGTAGATGGAAGAAAGAAAGAAAATAAGATGAATTCAGAGACCAAGACGCATCCTGAGTGACATCCTGTATTATACTCCAGAGCTGCACTCACTATTCTGCTGGTGCAGTCACTGTGTACATTACATTACTGATCCTGAGTTACATCCTGTATTATACTCCAGAGCTGCACTCACTATTCTGCTGGTGCAGTCACTGTGTATATACATTACATTATTGATCCTGAGTTACATCCTGTATTATACCCCAGAGCTGCACTCACTATTCTGCCGGTGCAGTCACTGTGTACATACATTACTGATCCTGAGTTACATCCTGTATTATACTCCAGAGCTGCACTCACTATTCTGCTGGTGCAGTCACTGTGTACATACATTACATTACTGATCCTGAGTTACATCCTGTATTATACCCCAGAGCTGCACTCACTATTCTGCTGGTGCAGTCACTGTGTACATACATTACTGATCCTGAGTTACATCCTGTATTATACCCCAGAGCTGCACTCACTATTCTGCTGGTGCAGTCACTGTGTACATACATTACTGATCCTGAGTTACATCCTGTATTATACTCCAGAGCTGCACTCACTATTCTGCTGGTGCAGTCACTGTGTACATACATTACATTACTGATCCTGAGTTACATCCTGTATTATACCCCAGAGCTGCGCTCACTACTCTGCTGGTGCAGTCACTGTGTACATACATTACTGATCCTGAGTTACATCCTGTATTATACTCCAGAGCTACACTCACTATTCTGCTGGTGCAGTCACTGTGTACATACATTACATTACTGATCCTGAGTTACATCCTGTATTATACTCCAGAGCTGCACTCACTATTCTGCTGGTGCAGTCACTGTGTACATACATTACATTACTGATCCTGAGTTACATCCTGTATTATACTCCAGAGCTGCACTCACTATTCTGCTGGTGCAGTCACTGTGTACATACATTACATTACTGATCCTGAGTTACATCCTGTATTATACCCCAGAGCTGCACTCACTATTCTGCTGGTGCAGTCACTGTGTACATTAATGAGAAAAAAAAATGAACTCACTCAGTGTCAGATCCTTTTCTGTGGGGGGCGTCACTGTGGCGAGTGGTGGTGGGCTGGGTGGTCTCAGAGGATCAGTAACTGTTGGTGTTACAGGAGAGTCATCCTGGTCTTCCTCATCGTCAGAGGACGCAGGCGATGAAGAGGAGGAGGAGGAGGAGGATGATGATGAGGATGAAGAGGAGGAAGATGAGGACGAGGAGCTGCTGTCGGATTCGCTGGAGCTGTCGCTGTCATCAGACACGATCTTGTTGGACAGTTTGGCGAGCGGCGTCTCATCTGCAGAAAAAGACAACGATAAAAACAAGAGGCCGGAAACCTGCAACATCTACACACCCAGAACTGGTGAATCCAGGCTTGTTAGTAGAGCACCGTCCCTTTAAGAGAGGGTACTTTATGATGTCAGCTTCTTTTCTGGGCTTCTTGCTGTGCTGAAGGTTTTCTGCCCTCACACATACCCACCCCGTACACCATCTCAGCCGGGGGCCCCCCCATGAGCCCTCTCCGGATGAGCACCCCGTGAGCTCTCACCATCCGAGTCTTCATCCTTGCTACTGATGTCATCGTCATCATCCTCGTCCTGCAGATAAAACACATCAAGGCTCAGGTCCTGCTCCGGACACACAAGGACCACGAGGTAAACAGAGCAACACGGGCTCCGCTACTTCAGTGGAGCGAACATAAGGTGTCTGCTCACCCCCCCCGTCGTCCTCCTCACCCCTCTCTGTCCTCCTGCACACCCCTCTCTGTCCTCCTTCTCCTCCTGCACACCCCTCTCTGTCCTCCTTCTCCTCCTGCACACCCCTCTCTGTCCTCCTCCTCCTCCTGCACACCCCTCTCTGTCCTCCTCCTCCTCCTGCACACCCCTCTCTGTCCTCCTCCTCCTCCTGCACACCCCTCTCTGTCCTCCTCCTCCTCCTGCACACCCCTCTCTGTCCTCCTCCTCCTCCTGCACACCCCTCTCTGTCCTCCTCCTCCTCCTGCACACCCCTCTGTCCTCCTCCTCCTCCTGCACACCCCCCTCTGTCCTCCTCCTCCTCCTGCACACCCCTCTCTGTCCTCCTCCTCCTCCTGCACACCCCTCTCTGTCCTCCTCCTCCTCCTGCACACCCCTCTCTGTCCTCCTCCTCCTCCTGCACACCCCTCTCTGTCCTCCTCCTCCTCCTGCACACCCCTCTCTGTCCTCCTCCTCCTCCTGCACACCCCTCTCCGTCCTCCTCCTCCTCCTGCACACCCCTCTCTGTCCTCCTCCTCCTGCACACCCCTCTCTGTCCTCCTCCTCCTGCACACCCCTCTCTGTCCTCCTTCTCCTCCTCCTGCACACCTCTCTCTGTCCTCCTTCTCCTCCTCCTGCACACCCCTCTCTGTCCTCCTTCTCCTCCTCCTGCACACCCCTCTCTGTCCTCCTTCTCCTCCTCCTGCACACCCCTCTCTGTCCTCCTTCTCCTCCTCCTGCACACCCCTCTCTGTCCTCCTTCTCCTCCTCCTGCACACCCCTCTCTGTCCTCCTTCTCCTCCTCCTGCACACCCCTCTCTGTCCTCGTCCTCCTCCTGCACACCCCTCTCTGTCCTCCTCCTGCACACCCCTCTCTGTCCTCCTCCTGCACACCCCTCTCTGTCCTCCTCCTGCACACCCCTCTCTGTCCTCCTCCTGCACACCCCTCTCTGTCCTCCTCCTGCACACCCCTCTCTGTCCTCCTCCTGCACACCCCTCTCTGTCCTCCTCCTGCACACCCCTCTCTGTCCTCCTCCTGCACACCCCTCTCTGTCCTCCTTCTCCTCCTGCACACCCCTCTCTGTCCTCCTTCTCCTCCTGCACACCCCTCTCTGTCCTCCTTCTCCTCCTGCACACCCCTCTCTGTCCTCCTTCTCCTCCTGCACACCCCTCTCTGTCCTCCTCCTCCTCCTGCACACCCCTCTCTGTCCTCCTTCTCCTCCTGCACACCCCTCTCTGTCCTCCTCCTCCTGCACACCCCTCTCTGTCCTCCTTCTCCTCCTGCACACCCCTCTCTGACCTCCTTCTCCTCCTCCTGCACACCCCTCTGTCCTCCTTCTCCTCCTGCACACCCCTCTGTCCTCCTCCTGCACACCCCTCTCTGTCCTCCTCCTGCACACCCCTCTCTGTCCTGCTCCTGCACACCCCTCTCTGTCCTGCTCCTGCACACCCCTCTCTGTCCTGCTCCTGCACACCCCTCTCTGTCCTGCTCCTGCACACCCCTCTCTGTCCTGCTCCTGCACACCCCTCTCTGTCCTGCTCCTCTTCCTGCACACCCCTCTCTGTCCTGCTCCTCTTCCTGCACACCCCTCTCTGTCCTGCTCCTTCTCCTGCACACCCCTCTCTGTCCTGCTCCTCCTCCTGCACACCCCTCTCTGTCCTGCTCCTCCTCCTGCACACCCCTCTCTGTCCTGCTCCTCCTCCTGCACACCCCTCTCTGTCCTGCTCCTCCTCCTGCACACCCCTCTCTGTCCTGCTCCTCCTCCTGCACACCCCTCTGTCCTGCTCCTCCTCCTGCACACCCCTCTGTCCTGCTCCTCCTCCTGCACTCCCCTCTCTGTCCTGCTCCTCCTCCTCCTGCACACCCCTCTGTCCTGCTCCTCCTCCTGCACACCCCTCTCTGTCCTGCTCCTCCTCCTCCTCCTGCACACCCCTCTCTGTCCTGCTCCTCCTCCTCCTCCTGCACACCCCTCTCTGTCCTGCTCCTCCTCCTCCTCCTGCACACCCCTCTCTGTCCTGCTCCTCCTCCTCCTGCACACCCCTCTCTGTCCTGCTCCTCCTCCTCCTGCACACCCCTCTCTGTCCTGCTCCTCCTCCTCCTCCTGCACACCCCTCTCTGTCCTGCTCCTCCTCCTGCACACCCCTCTCTGTCCTGCTCCTCCTCCTGCACACCCCTCTCTGTCCTGCTCCTCCTCCTGCACACCCCTCTCTGTCCTGCTCCTCCTCCTGCACACCCCTCTCTGTCCTGCTCCTCCTCCTGCACACCCCTCTCTGTCCTGCTCCTCCTCCTGCACACCCCTCTCTGTCCTGCTCCTCCTCCTGCACACCCCTCTCTGTCCTGCTCCTCCTCCTGCACACCCCTCTCTGTCCTGCTCCTCCTCCTGCACACCCCTCTCTGTCCTGCTCCTCCTCCTGCACACCCCTCTCTGTCCTGCTCCTCCTCCTGCACACCCCTCTCTGTCCTGCTCCTCCTCCTCCTCCTCCTGCACACCCCTCTCTGTACTCCTCCTCCTCCTGCACACCCCTCTCTGTACTCCTCCTCCTCCTGCACACCCCTCTCTGTACTCCTCCTCCTCCTGCACACCCTTTTCCATCCTCTCTTTACAGATCTCACCTTGTCTGATGCAGAATCCTCAGATGCCTCCTCTCCTTCACTGTCTAGGGGGATGTTGTTCCTGCGCTTGTGCTTCATCCTATCCGCCTCCTGCTGCGGCATCTTTGCTCCTGCACGCGTTTCCGACGGTGTCTCTTTCTGTCGATCTAGTAGGTGAAGCAATTGAAGTAGTGAAGATGCGAGATTCCGTCGCAGGATGTGAGCGCCCCCTCTGGTCCCAGACACTTACCGTCCTCCTCCTCCTCTGCAGGTGTGGAGGGTCGTGGTCTCTTTTGTTCGCCATCTTCACTCTCTGAGAGCTGCTTCCTCTTCACCTGCGCGGGTGGGTGAAAAAAGTAAGAAGGCGACACAAGATTATGAGGGGCCAGGTGTCCCCCGAAACAAATGGAAGACAGGAGTGCCAAGACTCACCTTGAAGGAAGGAAGCCGCAGAGCCTCCCGGAGACCAGAACCAAAACTGAAACCTTCGGCACCTCCGCTCTTGGCCCAGTCCACAAGTGACAGAAGCCCAGGCTCCTTGGGTCGGCTCTTCTCCTTGTCTTCTTCCCGGGGAACTGGTTTGGGCGCATTTTGGAAAGGCTACAGATAGAAAACGGATTGGTGATCAGGATGCTGGTGTCTTACCTAATGCTGCCAGTGTCCTCAGCCAACGCTTACCTTCGCCTTCTCCTCCTTGCAATCCCACCATTCATCGAAGGCTCGGAAGGCCACATTCTCCACCATCTTCCTGTTCAGGTCTCTCTGCATTGTGCTCTTCATCTCCTGGATCAGAGATGACAGTACACTCACGACGGTAGCTGCATGGGGGTCCACTTCTTGCACCCAGCCCATGGTTCGAGGCTCCTGGCCCAGAGTTCTATTTGTCCTGGTGGTGAGGTCCCTCAGTGGTAACAAGGGTTGGGGGTCTTGGGATGGGAAGTGGGGATATGCCCCACCAAACACCGGCTCGGTAATGAGCGGCAGCAGCTGTCGATGTCTGTGGGCCAGCAGGTGAGGGAGCAATGGTGGGGGGTAGGGGTCGTCAAATGACTGCCCTTTATCCTGCCTGCACTGCTGTAGGCGGCTGAGCATCTGCGTCTGCATCTGGAAAGACATGGACATGCCACCCCACTGGTTTCCCAGCCTGTTCACCAGTTCCAAGGAGTTTACAAAGTCATAGATATGGGGAGCGGGCACTGCTGACGAGGAGGCAGGGTCGAGAGGGGGAGGGGAGGCCGGTCGCCCCCCAAGTTCTCCAATTCGACCTCTGACAGCTGTGGGGGCCATGAGAGAATAGGCATTAGGGGCTTGATGGTGGGGGAGAGGGGGCATCGACAGAAGAGTTGTCGGGATAGTTTGAGAGGGGTAAGTGCCCACAGGACCTGTGAGGTGGGGCACCATGGGATAAGGTTGGCCGGGAGCGCCAGGCATCTCGACGGCAATTTCTTCATCAGAGATTTCCATGTCCTCACCGGACGATAGCTGAGGAGACAGAAGGAAGCCATTAATAGAGAGAACCTCCCGAGAATAACCAAAACTATGCTAGACAAGTGGCAACATGAGGTGGGATGCGCATATGTAAACAGACTAGCGCCAAAACAAGGCAGGATGCACAGACGCAACCAGATGAGCGCCAACACGAAGCAGGATGCACAGACGAACACCAACACAAGGCAGGACACACAGACGTAACCAGACGAGCTCCCACAGAAGGCAGGACACACAGACGTAACCAGACGAGCTCCCACAGAAGGCAGGACACACAGATGTAACCAAACGATCACCAACAGGAGGCGAGACACACAGACGAATGCCAACATGAGGCAGGAGAGATGCACAGACGTAACCAGATAAGTGCCAACACAAGGCGGGACACACAGACGAACGCCAAGGGAGGAGAGAAGCACAGACGTAACCGAGCACCAACACGGCGGAATGCAGACCTAACCAGACAAGCTCCAATCGAAGGCGGGATGCACAGACGAGGACGAAAGCGAGGCAGGACACACAGACTTAACCAAACGATCACCAACAGGAGGCGGGACGCACAGACGTAACCAGACGAGCGCCAACACTAGGCGAGATGCACAGACGAATGCCATCACGAGGCAGGAGGCACAGACGTAACCAGACGAGAGCTAATGGGAGACGGGACATACGAACGAACGCCAAGGGAGGAGGGAGTGTGAGGAACGACGCACAGACGTAACCAGACAAGTGCAAACACAAGGTGGGATGCACAAACAGAACCAGAGGAGCAACAACACGAGGTGGGATGCAAAGACGAGTGTCAACACAAAGAGGGACGCACAGACATAACCAGACGAGTGCTAACACTAGAAGGGACAAAGACTTAACCAAAAGAGCAACAACACGAGGCGGGACGCAGAGACGAACGCCACCACGAGACAGGACACACAGACGTAACCAGACGAGCTCCACCAGAAGGTGGGACGCACAGACGTAACCAGACAAGCTCCAAAGGAGGAGAGACGCGCAGATGTAACCAAACGAGCGCCATCACACTGTGGGATGCACAGATGTAACCAGACGAGCTCCAACAGAAGGCGGGACACAGAGACGAGGGGCAATGCGAGGCAGGACACACAGACGTAACCAGACGAGTGCCAACACAAGGCAGGAAGCACAGATGAATGCCAAGGGAGGAGGGAGTGCGACTAGGGACGCACAGACGTAACCAGACAAGCGCCAACACAAGGCGGGATAAACAGACGTAACCAGACGAGCTCCAACGGAAGGTGGGACACACAGACGTAACCAAACGATCGCCAACACGAGACGGGACGCACAGACGAACACCACCACGAGACAGGCCACACAGATGTAACCAGACGAGCGCCAACACAAGGCGGGAAGCACAGACGAGCTCCAACACGAGACGGGATGCATAGGCCAGCTCCAACACGACGCGAAAAGCACAGACGAGTGCCAACACGAGGCAGGATGCACAGACGTAACCAGACAAGCTCCAACAGAAGGCAGGACGCACAGACGAGGGCAGCCACGAGGCAGAACGCACAGACGTAACCAAACGATCACCAACACGAGGCAGGACGCACAGACGTAACCAGACAAGCTATAACACGAGACGGGACACACGTGAGTTCCAACACAAGGCGAGACGCACAGACGATTGCCAACACAAGGTAGGACACACAGACATAACCAGACGAGCTCCAACAGAAGGCGGGACGCACAAGCGAGCTCCAACACGAGGCGGGATGCACAGGCGAGTGCTAACACGAGGCAGAACGCACAGATATAACCAGACGAGCGCTAACAGGAGGCGGCACAGACGAATGCCAAGGGAGGAGGGAGTGCGAGGAAGGATGCACAGACGTAACCAGACGAGAACTAACATGAGGAGGGACACACAGACTAGCGCCAACACAAGGCAGGACCCACAGACATACCCAGAAGAGCGCTAACACGAGGAGGGAAGCAGACTTAACCCAAGGAACAACAACACGAGGCGGGACGCAGAGACGAGCGCCAACACAAGAAGGGATGCACAGACGTTACCAGACAGGCGCCAACACGAGGAAGTACGCGTGGACATAAGCCAACTTGCACCAACATGAGGCAGGACGCATGAAAGTAATCAGACGAACGCCGTCACAGATGTAACTAGACGTGCATCGACACAACGCGGAACATGCAGAAGTAACTCAATGACATCCAACACGAGGCGACAAGCACAGACGAGCACCAACAGAAAGTGGGACGCACAGACGAGGGCCAACACGAAGCAGGATGCACAGACGTAACCAGACGAGGACCAGTACGAGGCGGGATGCACAGACGTAACCAGACGAGCGCCAACACAAGAAGGGACGCACAGACGCAAACAGACGAGTGCCAGCATGAGGCGGGACACTAAGACTTGCTTCTACACGAAGCAGGAAGCACATATGTAATCAGACGAGCGACAACACGAGGTTGTACGCAGACGAGCGCCAACACAAAGCAGGATGCGCAGACTAACCAGACGAGGACCAGCACGAGGCAGGACACATAGACGTAACCAGATGACCGCAAACACGAGACAGGACACACAGATGTAACCAGATGACCGCAAACATGAGACAGGACACACAGACGTAGCCAGATGAACACCAATACAAAACAAGACACACAGATGCAACCAGATGACATCCAGCACAAGGTGGGATGCATAGACATAACCAGATGAGCGCCAACATGTGGCAGGATGCGCGGAATAAACCAGGCATCGTCCAACAGGAGGCGGAACGCATGAAAGTAACCAGGCGAATGCCAACATGATACACAGATCTAAATAGACAAGTGCAAACACGAGGCACAACGTGCAAAAGTAACCAGACGAGGTTCAACACGAGGTGGCACTAGCGGACATTACTAGACGGGTTCCAACAAGCCCAGACAAGTGGACGTAACTAGATGTGCAACAATACGAGGTGGGACACAACTAAATGACATCCAGCGCTGCATGACGCGCAAATGTAAACAGATGAGCACCAACATGATAAGGTACACAGATATCAAACTCAAACAAAATGGCGAGTGCAGCTTTGGATGTGGCTGGAGTAGAAGAGACGTTAGAGCTTGGGGTATAAGAGTATGTATCCTGTTCTGATGTACGCGTGGTTTCTACTGGAGCCAGTGGGGTCTGGAGGGGTTACACACCAGCCATGGGTTTACAAATCACATGATCAGCAGGACTACCCCCTCATAATGTACCCGGTCTCCACAATATTCACTGTGAGGATGCCGCAATGCTTAGCGGACTGACATGTATGCAGACGTTTGTGTTGAGTTTCCAGTAAATCTTCTACTCCAGTCACATCCGGAGCAGCATTCATGTACAGAGGTGATGGCCAGAAGTTCCACTGTTTATTCCTCAGACTTCTGCGTCCTCCAGTGAAAGCCATAAACTTTATCGTCAGTAGACTTGCGATGAATGGTCTCCTCTCTAGTTACACCCCAATCTCTCCTGCACCCTGTAAAGTGTCCCAGGGTCAGAGTTCACAGACAGAAAAGGGAAGAGGGAGACTTGTATGCAACTCTGATCGCAGAATGTACAACGCAGAGATTAAAGGAGACAGACGCCTCTGGGAGAGTTTCTTCTTTTTCCTCCCACGCATGCATTTCTGGCTAAAAGTCATTTTCACAATAGGGCTTCAATATATTTCTTTCCTCTATGTATCACTGTACAAAGTGTGCAGAACGGGTTACCAGTGAATCCATCAACAAGCTCGTTCTCTGGGATCTTACGATCATCTCTTCTCCATCCTCTATGCATCACCGTACATAGACTGGAGAATGAGTTAGCTTCCAGTGCTCCACCGGGAGCTCACTGTTCCGTACTTATTTACCTCCTTTCCATCCATGGTTTTGTCTGATTTATTAAGTCGACTCCTCATCAGGTCTCAAACAGCTTTAAAAATGGTCCAGAAGAGAGATCAGTGTTACAGCCCTGAGGCGGAGTTCATTCTGCTATGTTCAGTCATAGGCCGGGATCACACATGCGAGAAACACGGCCAAGTCTCCCATGTTAATACCCGACACTGCCGCCGGCACTCGGATCGGAGAGTGTGGCCGCATAGTAATACATGCAGCCGCAGGCTCCGCTCCCAAGTGCCGGGTAGTAACGTGCGAGACTTGGCCGTGTTTCTCGCATGTGTGATCCCGGCCATACACAGACGAGGATGTAGATCAGTGCTACAGCCATGAGAAGCTCATTCTGCTATGTTCAGTCATACACAGAGGATGTAGAAGAGAGATCGTGTTACAGCCCTGAGGAGGAGCTCATTCTGATATGTACAGCAATACACAGAGGATGCAGAAGAGAGAGAAGAGCTCCAGCCATGAGGAGATCATTCTGATATGTACAAAGATACACAGAGGAGGTAGAAGAGAGATCAGCATTATAATCCTGAGGAGGAGCTCATTCTGATAAGTACAGAGAGATACACATAGGATGTAGAAGAGAAGGCAGCATTACAGACCAGAGAGTAACCTCCCTAATGTATCATTATTTGCACATTCTGCAATCTGCTATGTACTGTGATACACAGAGGATGCAGAAGATGGGAAAGGGAGATAACCGACAGACCTGAGACAGATACAGCCTGCAGTCTAACAAAAGCTGAAACATTTCTAATCAAACTCAATTACAAACATGACCTTTAGTCAATAAAAAAAATATACATACATGTGAGAAGAAAAAGAAAAAAAAGCTTCTGATGTGGTCCATATTCTATTAAGGGATTGTCCAAAAGTACTTCACTACTGCTCTTATAACATAAAAATCAAGTACTTACTCATGAAGCTAATGTAGGTGGATCGGCCCCTGATTAAGGTCCAGACAAGCCTGGGCTCATGATTGGGTATGAGTATTCTACTACATTGCCAAAAAGGAGACGTAACGTGATCTCGGACGTTTAAGGAAGGCTGTGAGGTGCCGTCACGGAGGGAGAATGGGCCGCACGGCAGTCGGACTAACACGTGCAGGGCTGCTGCGGCTTCACGTGACAATTCGTTGCTTTCTGAAAACTTCCGAGATCAAGTGATCGCTCCCATGTTCTGGTGACCGTGGGATCCCAGCTTATGAAAAGTGATTAGTAACTGCCTCAAGTTCTAATATAAAAAGCTGCGTGAAGTTGGTTTTCTGCCTCCCGACAGCCCTTAACACAAGGTACGGGTGTTGATGGCGGCGATAGCTTTCTTCAGGACTCAACACATTTCTGGCAGACATATTTAATCTACACATAAATAAGGACACAGAAACAATGGCCGATCACTGCGGCGGATGAAGCAGGGGCGGAACTGCAGGAACGTCCTGCATTTTACTGCCTTAAAGGGACGATACTGCTATAAAAAAAAAAAAGAAGAATCACAAGTCTGTGAGGTAGAAACAAAAACAGTCCTGACGGCTGAAGGAGTTGCAGCCCCGGAGTCCTCTGGAGTCCCTGCTGCTGATTGGTTAGTATGTGCGATCCCTGAAGCCGTCCGTGTATGTGTGGGCGCGACGGCCGCGAGAGCGCAAGAGGCCGGGGCGGCACTTTGGTGAGACAGTAAAATAAGCAGGGTGTTATACAGCAGCGCACATGACACCAGGGAGCAAATCGCACACCACAGCTTTTCATATTATAAACACTGGGTGCCACATGCAGTATAAAGAACGGAGGGTTTTATGATTTTTGTAATGGCTTTGCAGACATAACAATGAGAATGAAAACCCTCTTTCTTTACAGTGCAGGCTGCACGCAGACTACATTATATTCACACTTCTGGATTTCATTCCCCACCGACCCTAGACAAGCAGCTGGGCCCAATCTCCCTGTCACAAACCCCCAGCCGTCCGGGCAGGGCTCGAGTGGGGAGGCAGATGGATTGGTCAGGTCTGAGCGGATCTCCAGCGATTGTTTAGGAGCAGTGTGTGATACATAGGGAAGGTCTGGCATCTTACCCGTTCTTGCCCGTTTGCCGTCGTCCTGCCGAGGTCACCGAACCTCAGAATGGCCTCTGCCGACACATCCTCGAAGCTGGCGGGTGGAGGAGGGGTGTAGGGACCGTGCACAGGCGGCGGGACTTCTTCATGGACTGTGGCCTCCTGCCCACAACCCTCGGTGGTTCCTTCATCTTCTTCCTCGGTGTCGGAGGGGAGGAAGGAGAACTTGGAGCGCTGCTCCTTCAGGAGCGCCTCGATGCGGGAATCCAGGCTGCTGCTGTGCTGGGTGAACGGCAGGCTCTCCGAGATACCGTCAGGGAGCGGAGAACATGACCGCGCAGGCGAAGGGGGTGGGGAGCAGGCTGGAAGCGGGGGAGGTGGCGGTGGAGGCTCCCAGCCTTCGGAAGGTGGAGGAGGAGGATACGGTACAGAGGAGGGAGGGGATGGAGGAAGGGGTGGGTGGGCCATTCTGTAGTCATGGTCAGGGTGAGGGTCATCGGGTGGAAGTGGTGGAGGGGTGGGCAGCGGTGGGGTCCCAGGAAAGCGATGCAAGGATGGCTCTTCTGGGGGTGGTGGCGGTTTACGGTGACGGGAGCGGTAGGACTGTGGGGAGGAACGGTGCTGGTGGCGGTGGTAACGTCTGTGGGTGCTGTCATGCTGTGAGGAGGACGACGTCGTGGAGGACGACGTGGCCGGAGAGTAGTGGTGTCCGGACCGGCGAGAGTATGAATCGCCAGTGCTGTTCTCGTGCCGCCGTGACTTATATCCTGAGGAGTCCTGGGAGCTGGAATGGCTGGGTGTCCCCTGCCTGCGAGGAAAGGAGGAGAGCGTCATATATCCGGCCAGGATCCTGGACCCGATACAGACTCCAACCACAACACAGTGAAAAGCTCATCCCACTGCCCGATCTGAAGATATCCCATGTGACCCTGACCGAGCATCCACTAACCAACCAGTGGGAAAACTATAACCCCCATTATACCTGGACAGATAACAGCGGAAGAGTCACAGGACAGACACAGGTGCACCATTTACTGATGTTACAGAGCAGTGCCCCATATACACACTTATAGAATGGTGTATACCCAGTGCTGCCCCCAACTACATGCCGCCATACCGTCTGATGAGGTCTCACCTGCTAGAATAGGCAGAGTCCTGAGAGTAGGGCGTCCCGGCCCTCGGAGTGTATGGGGTGCCCTGTGAGGAAGAGACCGACGGTGTGTACTGGCTGTAGGAGGATCCCAGGTCTTGAGAAGATGGCGTCCCATTCCCGGGAACCAACGTGGTATCACTGGAGAGGCGGCGCCGGCAGTCAACCTAAAGAGAGGAGATGTTTATGTAGCAGGACGCCCCAGTGACCGCACAGACTCCGCAGTCCAAAGTGAATGCTCACCGGCTCAGGAGGCCTCTCCTGCACCCACCGGCTGGTGGTGGGAACGGTCTGGGGGTTGTAGGATCCACTGACGATTAGGTCATAGTATTTCTGTCTTTGCTGACCTGTAAAAAGATGACAATCTGGTTAGGACCTGATGGTGCTGGTATAACGCCTCTATTCAACTGGGGCAGGGTCACACATGGCTAATTGAACAGTGAAAATCCCCAGTAACTGAGCGACATCTGATGTGCGTTTTTTATGTGAGGACGACCCTGACTGACTTCATGTCCTACCCTGCAGTCACGATCGAAAAAAAATGGCAATTTTGTAATTTTCTATTCCATTTTCCTTACAGCACTTACTGGCAAAATTATTTTATATTTTGACAAATTGGACTTGTACAGATATGGCGACACCAATATAAGCTTCTCTCTTTTTTGCTTCTCTCTATTTTTTTTTTTTATTTCTTTATTTTTTGATGAGGAGTTTAATTTTAAAGGTGCTTTTTTATTTTTTTACATTTCCCTTTACTGTTATCAGAAGATACCCCAATCTCAACCCCATCCACCCAACATCTCCGTCCCACTTTTACCTCGGGTGTCGAGTTCTGCGTTGATGATGTTGCCCATGACGGATGTGTTGTGAAGGTGGGCAACGGTCTCCCTCGCGGCTCGGGAGCTGGAGAACAGAACCTTCGCCAGACCGAGGTGCTTGCGAGTTTTTGGGTGCAGCGGGATCTCCACATCTTCCACGTCCCCGAATTTGCGGCACATTTCTTTTAGGAAGAGTTCACGCACGTTGTCATTCAGGTGGGCAAAGGTGACTTCCTTCTGCGGAAGCTGCCCGACGTAAAACTCATCAAACTGGACGGGAAAGTAGAGAACAATGTATTGAGGATCAGAAAACACGACCTGTGGAAGAGTCTGCAGAGCCGTCCACTCCCCCCCGATGAGCCAACCGGGGCCAGTACCTTAAATTTGGGAACAGGAAGGGACACATCTCGAGGTTTACTCCACAGCCGGTGCTGCCGAGGATCCCGCACGTCTCCGACTGGAAGATACGTTCCATCCTGGGAAAGGAGATAGAATCAATGCACACTGCTGAACGCCAGGGACTGCCACCGCCGGAACAGACACCGCACAGAGCCACCACCGCCGGGACAGAGTCGCCGCACAGAGCCGCCACCACCGGGACAGAGGCGCCGCACAGAGCCGCCACCACCGGGACAGAGGCGCCGCACAGAGCCGCCACCACCGGGACAGAGGCGCCGCACAGAGCCGCCACCACCGGGACAGAGGCGCCGCACAGAGCCACTGGGACAGAGGCGCCGCACAGAGCCACTGGGACAGAGGCGCCGCACAGAGCCACTGGGACAGAGGCGCCGCACAGAGCCACTGGGACAGAGGCGCCGCACAGAGTCACCACAACCAGGACAGAGGCGCCGCACAGAGCCGCCACCGCTGGGACATAGGCGCTGCACAGACACCGGAACAAAGGCGTCGCATAGAGCCACCACCAGAACAGTCCACAACCACCGGGACAGAGGGGCCGCACAGAGCCATCACCACCGGAACAGAGGCGCCACCACCACCGGGACAGAGGGGCGGCACAGGGCCATCACCACTGGGACAGAGGCGCCGCACAGAGCCGCCACCACCGGGACAGAGGCGCCGCACAGAGCCGCCACCACCGGGACAGAGGCGCCGCACAGAGCCGCCACCACCGGGACAGAGGCGCCGCACAGAGCCGCCACCACCGGGACAGAGGCGCCGCACAGAGCCGCCACCACCGGGACAGAGGCGCCGCACAGAGCCGCCACCGCTGGGACATAGGCGCTGCACAGAGACACCGGAACAAAGGTGTCGCATAGAGCCACCACCAGAACAGTCCACAACCACCGGGACAGAGGGGCCGCACAGAGCCATCACCACCGGAACAGAGGCGCCACCACCACCGGGACAGAGGGGCGGCACAGGGCCATCACCACCGAAACAGAGGCGCCACCACCACCGGGACAGAGGAGCCGCACAAAGCCGCCACCACCACCGGGACAGAGGTGCCGCACAGAGCTACCGAAACAGAGGTACCGCTGCCACCGCGGGGACAGAGGCGCCGCACAGAGCCACTAAAACAGAGACGCCGTCACCGCAGGGACAGAGGCACCACATAGAGTCGCCACCGCCGTGACAGAGGCGCCGCATAGAGCTACCACCACCAGAACAGAGGAGCCGTACAGAGCCACCACCGCCGGGACAGAGGCACCGCATATAACCACCAGATCAGAGGTGCCACACAACTACTGTGCAGCAGTTCTGTTCCAGAGGCACAGACGCGACCCCCCAAAGAGACCCACTACATAAAGCCTCAACCACCGGGATAGAACCGACCAGACAGGGCCATGTCTACATTACACCCCTCCCCCACAGTGACCACACTCTGCGCCTATTACCGTGATGTTGAAGTGCACTCCATCGTAGCGGTAAACCTTCTGTGCAGCTTTTCGGAGAGCGGGGTCAAGCAGCAGTTTGTAATTCGTCCACTGGAAGTCGGCCGCTCTGTGACTCTCACCCTCGGGCTCCATCTGAGGACATCTGACCTGTGAAGGGGCAAAGGTGATGAGCACATGGGCCCCCTAAGGAGCAGACACCAGAGAGCAAAGTGGACCCTAAGGAGCAGACACCAGAGAGCAAAGGGGTTGCCAGCTCTCAGCACCCATTTCTCTCTGTCATCGCCCGTCTCTCTCGCCCCGTCAGCACTCTTCCCCAATGCCTATCTCTTCCTTCCCCTCAACACCTTCCTCTCTCTCGATACTCGTCTCTCTCTTCGTCAGCGCCCTCTCTCCTCGTCAGTGCCTCAGTCTCTCTCTCTCTCTCCTCGTCAGTGCCTCAGTCTCTCTCTCTCTCCTCGTCAGAGCCTCAGTCTCTCTCCTCGTCAGAGCCTCAGTCTCTCTTCTTAATCATTGAACTTCTCTTTCTTCCCTTCAGTTTCCTCACACTCTTCCCCTCACTGCCCGTCTCTCTCTCCTTCTTCCCCCTCAGTCTCTCTCTCTCTTCCCCCTCAGCCTCTCTCTCTTTCTTCCCCCTCAGCCTCTCTCTCTTTCTTCCCCCTCAGCCTCTCTCTCTTTCTTCCCCCTCAGCCTCTCTCTCTCTTCCCCCTCAGCCCCTCTCTCTCTCTTCCCCCTCAGCCCCTCTCTCTCTCTTCCCCCTCAGCCCCCCTCTCTCTCTTCCCCCTCAGCCCCCCTCTCTCTCTTCCCCCTCAGCCCCCCTCTCTCTCTTCCCCCTCAGCCTCTCTCTCTTTCTTCCCCCTCAGCCTCTCTCTCTTTCTTCCCCCTCAGCCTCTCTCTCTTTCTTCCCCCTCAGCCTCTCTCTCTTTCTTCCCCCTCAGCCTCTCTCTCTTTCTTCCCACTCAGCCTCTCTCTCTTTCTTCCCACTCAGTCTCCCTCCCTCTTCCCACTCAGTCTCCCTCCCTCTTCCCACTCAGTCTCCCTCCCTCTTCCCACTCAGTCTCCCTCCCTCTTCCCACTCAGTCTCCCTCCCTCTTCCCACTCAGTCTCCCTCTCTCTTCCCCCTCAGTCTCCCTCTCTCTTCCCCCTCAGTCTCTCTCTTTCTTCCCCCTCAGTCTCCCTCTCTCTTCCCCCTCAGTCTCTCTCTCTCTTCCCCCTCAGTCTCTCTCTTTCTTCCCCCTCAGTCTCTCTCTTTCTTCCCCCTCAGTCTCTCTCTTTCTTCCCCCTCAGTCTCTCTCTTTCTTCCCCCTCAGTCTCTCTCTTTCTTCCCCCTCAGTCTCTCTCTTTCTTCCCCCTCAGTCTCTCTCTTTGTCTTTCTCGTCTCTCTTCCCCCTCAGCCTCTCTCTCTCTCTTCCCCCTCAGCCTCTCTCTCTCTCTTCCCCCTCAGCCTCTCTCTCTCTCTTCCCCCTCAGCCTCTCTCTCTCTCTTCCCCCTCAGCCTCTCTCTCTTCCCCCTCAGCCTCTCTCTCTTCCCCCTCAGCCTCTCTCTCTCTCTTCCCCCCCCACAGCCTCTCTCTCTCTCTTCCCCCCCCACAGCCTCTCTCTCTCTCTTCCCCCCCACAGCCTCTCTCTCTCTCTCTCTTCCCCCCCACAGCCTCTCTCTCTCTCTTCCCCCCCACAGCCTCTCTCTCTCTTCCCCCCCACAGCCTCTCTCTCTCTTCCCCCCCACAGCCTCTCTCTCTCTTCCCCCCCACAGCCTCTCTCTCTCTCTTCCCCCCCCCACAGCCTCTCTCTCTCTCTTCCCCCCCCACAGCCTCTCTCTCTCTCTTCCCCCCCCACAGCCTCTCTCTCTCTCTTCCCCCCCCACAGCCTCTCTCTCTCTCTTCCCCCCCCACAGCCTCTCTCTCTCTCTTCCCCCCCCACAGCCTCTCTCTCTCTCTTCCCCCCCCACAGCCTCTCTCTCTCTCTTCCCCCACAGCCTCTCTCTCCCCCCCCACAGCCTCTCTCTCCCCCCCCACAGCCTCTCTCTCTCTCTTCCCCCCCACAGCCTCTCTCTCCCCCCCCACAGCCTCTCTCTCTCTCTTCCCCCCCACAGCCTCTCTCTCTCTCTTCCCCCCCCCCACAGCCTCTCTCTCTCTCTTCCCCCCCCCACAGCCTCTCTCTCTCTCTTCCCCCCCCACAGCCTCTCTCTCTCTCTTCCCCCCCCACAGCCTCTCTCTCTCTTCCCCCCCCACAGCCTCTCTCTCTCTTCCCCCCCCACAGCCTCTCTCTCTCTTCCCCCCCCACAGCCTCTCTCTCTCTTCCCCCCCCACAGCCTCTCTCTCTCTCTTCCCCCCCACAGCCTCTCTCTCTTTCTTCCCCCCCACAGCCTCTCTCTCTCTCTCTTCCCCCCACAGCCTCTCTCTCTCTCTTTCTTCCCCCCCACAGCCTCTCTCTCTCTCTTTCTTCCCCCCCACAGCCTCTCTCTCTCTTCCCCCCACAGCCTCTCTCTCTCTCTTCCCCCCCACAGCCTCTCTCTCTTTCTTCCCCCCCACAGCCTCTCTCTCTTTCTTCCCCCCCACAGCCTCTCTCTCTCTCTTTCTTCCCCCCACAGCCTCTCTCTCTCTTCCCCCTCAGCCTCTCTCTCTCTTCCCCCTCAGCCTCTCTCTCTCTTCCCCCTCAGCCTCTCTCTCTTTCTTCCCCCTCAGCCTCTCTCTCTTTCTTCCCCCTCAGCCTCTCTCTCTTTCTTCCCCCTCAGTCTCTCTCTCTTTCTTCCCCCTCAGTCTCTCTCTTCCCCCTCAGTCTCTCTCTTCCCCCTCAGTCTCTCTCTCCCCCCTCCTCTCTCGGTGCTCGTGTGCCTTTTCCTCCCTCGGTATCTCTTCCTCGGTAGCAGTCTCGGTCCCCTCCTGCAGTCTCGCTCTGTCAGTCTCCGTCTCTCTCTCCCGCCCCCGCGCTGTCTCGGCCGTGCTCGTCTCTTTAGCAGCGGTCTCCCGGACGTCTCTGGGCTGCGGGGCGGCCGCTCTCTCACCTGACTGTCTCTCCGCTCCCGGCTGTGTCTTCCCCCGGATCCTCTGTGTCTCAGTAACGCCGCCTGCATCCTGGACCTGCACTTTCGCCGCGGCGCGGTCCTTTCGTCACCGGCTCCTCCGCTGTCCCAGGAATTATTCCGTCTGCTTCCTCGCTACAGTCTCCGCACTCGGCAGCCATCCATTCTCCCGCCGGAAGCCTCGGTTATTAATATAGCCGTATTTACATTGGTGACGAATCTGCGGCGTGAGCGATAGCTTTACTTGCTCCGCTTAACTCCCGCTACACTTTCCATACACAGATGTAAAAATCCAATTTTTTCTATATCCTCACGTTTTGCATCTTTTCCGGGCAGATCACACAGACAAGTCGGCTTCGGCAGGAATAAATAATAATTTTTTGATATTTCCTATCTGCCTTATATCGAATCTGCGACGTTGGATGCGATTATAAACGGCGACATCTGAGGAGGAGCCGTGGCGGCTTGTTGTACCATAGAGTCCGGGGCAGAGGACAGAGCGTCGCGGCTCTCCCAAACTATAGGAATACTTCTCAGGAATAACTTTATTTATCACTGGACGTTGAACAATTGTTACAGTAAACACACATATAAACAATGGTGGGTGGGGGGTTCACATATTTATTGCCATAAATAAACTCTTCTGACTGGTGGCAGCACGTCCCTCTTGTATGTGCATCTTATTTTGATCATTTCAAAATTTGGTCTATTTTTCCCTCTAAGTTTCCATGGCAACGTCCTTCGTAAGGGCCCGTCCTCGACGTCCTTGACCTCCGACTCACACACTTCAGACCGACGTCCTTGACCTCCGGCTCGCACACTTCAGACCGACGTCCTTGATCTCCGGCTCACACACTTCAGACCGACATCCTTGACCTCCGGCTCGCACGCTTCAGACCGACGTCCTTGACCTCCGGCTCGCACATTTCAGACCGACGTCCTTGACCTCCGGCTCACACACTTCAGACCGACGTCCTTGACCTCCGGCTCGCACATTTCAGACCGACGTCCTTGACCTCCGGCTCGCACACTTCAGACCGACGTCCTTGACCTCCGGCTCACACACTTCAGACCGACGTCCTTGACCTCCGGCTCACACACTTCAGACCGACGTCCTTGACCTCCGGCTCGCACACTTCAGACCGACGTCCTTGACCTCCGGCTCACACACTTCAGACCGACGTCCTTGACCTCCGGCTCGCACACTTCAGACCGACGTCCTTGACCTCCGGCTCGCACACTTCAGACCGACGTCCTTGACCTCCGGCTCGCACACTTCAGACCGACGTCCTTGACCTCTGGCTCGCACACTTCAGACCGACGTCCTTGACCTCCGGCTCGCACACTTCAGACCGACGTCCTTGACCTCCGGCTCGCACACTTCAGACCGACGTCCTTGACCTCCGGCTCGCACACTTCAGACCGACGTCCTTGACCTCCGGCTCGCACACTTCAGACCGACGTCCTTGACCTCCGGCTCGCACACTTCAGACCGACGTCCTTGACCTCCGGCTCGTACACTTCAGACGGACGTCCTTGACCTCCGGCTCGTACACTTCAGACCGACGTCCTTGACCTCCGGCTCACACACTTCAGACCGACGTCCTTGACTTCCGGCTCGCACACTTCAGACCGACGTCCTTGACCTCCGGCTCGCACACTTCAGACCGACGTCCTTGACCTCCGGCTCGCACACTTCAGACCGACGTCCTTGACCTCCGGCTCGCACACTTCAGACCGACGTCCTTGACCTCCGGCTCGCACACTTCAGACCGACGTCCTTGACCTCCGGCTCGCACACTTCAGACCGACGTCCTTGACCTCCGGCTCGCACACTTCAGACCGACGTCCTTGACCTCCGGCTCGCACACTTCAGACCGACGTCCTTGACCACCGGCTCCCACACTTCAGACCGACGTCCTTGACCTCCGGCTCGCACACTTCAGACCGACGTCC
This sequence comes from Dendrobates tinctorius, assembly GCF_039654945.1. Classification (NCBI taxonomy): domain Eukaryota; kingdom Metazoa; phylum Chordata; class Amphibia; order Anura; family Dendrobatidae; genus Dendrobates; species Dendrobates tinctorius. The sequence goes on from NW_027361819.1 coordinate 4,885,572, forward strand.
TTGACCACCGGCTTGCACACTTCAGACCGACGTCCTTGACCTCCGGCTCGCACACTTCAGACCGACGTCCTTGACCTCCGGCTCCCACACTTCAGACCGACGTCCTTGACCTCCGGCTCCCACACTTCAGACCGACGTCCTTGACCTCCGGCTCACACACTTCAGACCGACGTCCTTGACCTCCGGCTCACACACTTCAGACCGACGTCCTTGACCTCCGGCTCACACACTTGAGACCGTTTGATAGCAGATGAAAGCTTTGCCATTTTCTCACGTAACCGTTTTATACGCCCTCTACAGCGCCCTTTCCCCTTCAGAAGGCACACAGTGCCGCCTCTTTTGGCCTTTTCTAGAATGGGGAATCATAATAGATGACGTTATTCCATAGGATGGTTTCCGGCAAGATGGCACACGTTATAGACAGCTATGGGCGATGTGTCCTCACTTCTGCGCCCTACTACAAAGGCCTGAACCGTGACGCAGACGTCTGAACGGCGACGCCGCATGTTCTGGCCGAGCTTAAACACAGGCTGTAAGGAAATGTTAGTATTTCCTCCATTAGAGCAGCACTTTGTGCTCCAGAGCTGCACTTTGTGCCATAAAAGTGATAGAAAGTTGTGATCATAGCCATTTTGGATCATTAAGGGTACGTGCACACACTGTGGATTGTGCTGCAGATTTTTCTGCTTGAATTTTGCTAAATCTGCAGGTAAAATGACTTGCGTTTTACCTCCGGATTTAGTGCAGTTTTACTGTGGAGTTTCTGCAGTTTTTGTGTGGATTCTTATAATGGAAGAGGTTTAAAAACGCTGCACAGAGAATTGACATGCTGCGGATTGAAACCCGCGGAAAACTCCGCAGCATGTGCACAGCGTTTTTTATTTTACATAGAACATAATGGTACTGTACAATGTAGGAGAATCTGCTGCGGATCCGCAACATGTGCACAGACCCTTAAGGAGTAACCCGGTTCCTCTGATTCTCATGTCGGGCCATAAGTGATGTAATAGGTACAGATGTCTGCCAGCTTATGGGCAGGCATTGCGCACCTGTCCATTACACACTGCCGCCATATCTGTAGACACGACATCACCATCCGTGCTCCTGGATCGCCCCTTTCACCTGCGCTCACACAGACTTCAATATGTTTTCTCCCTTTTTGTTAGTGTTGGAATTTCCATAATTTACCCAATTCAGCGGTTACAAATGGACGTCACATTTTTTTCTCGTGTAGCCTGTTCTTCACATAGAGGCCAGCCGGTGCGGAAGTGATGCCAAAATCCTGATGCATGTTTTCATATCCAGACCTCCGGGTTACCGGCTTAAGAATACGTTCACATCTTTTAATGTGGATTTTTTTTTTTGCGCGGTTTTGTAAGATCGTCTGTTTTTCTTATGCTGGTTTTATGCAGATTGTGCCGCGGTTTTCAGTACTGCTTTTAAAGCGCTTTAAAAGAGTTCAAAGGCCGCCACATTTTAGAGTCTTTTTTTATATGACATTCTCTGAGTACGTTTCCTCGCTTTGATATTCAATTTATTTTTGTTTTTTTTCTTCATAATATTTGAAGCCTGATTTTTATTTGATTTCCATTTTTTTTCTCTTGACTATATTGGTGGAGACATGGGCTAAAGGAAATACATGTCTGTTTTCACTTTTTATGATCACAAATGAATACATTTTTTATTTTGTTCCCCTTTCCATATGAATTATTTTTATATATCACATTCTTATTTTATTTTTTGGGGACAGGTCCTGGGCTAGTGACAGTGATTTAACTTGAGAAGAGAAGAAAAAGAACCACTGCAAATAGCGCACACTGAACCAGTACAAAAACAATGTTTTATTAATGCAGCAATACAATTAAAAACATAATAAAAACATATGAAGCATCCCACAATATATAACAGTGAAGTATGGCATATCACAATTATAGATTATGCTGTAATAAGGTATGATCCTGGGTGTAGCACCCACTTGGTTATAGCTGTATTTTCACTGCGACCTTATTATTGGTTGCTCTGGAGTAATTTTTGTGTGGTACAATTGAATATTGGATTGTGGGCATTGGCCATATTGCTGTTGGCTTATTATGGCCTGTGTGACCTAACCAGTGAATATTTAGGGACACATGCATGGAATTATTTCATGCATCGATTGTGCAATATTAGGGCCCTTGGTCTCCATGAGCAGGTTTATGGGGTGGTTGTTGTGATTAATTGCAGTGAGGTTGGACCACATGGTTGATATACAGGTTATTACAGCATAATCTATAATTGTGATATGCCATACTTCACTGTTATATACGCACTTATTTCACACACTGTGTCTCCCCCATAAGTTCATAAGAGACATTTGGGAGGCTTTTTTTTATAGTTTAATTTTTTTTATTTTATTTAATCATCTCTGCCTTCTGTGGGGAGTTGGGCTGTGTCTAACCTCCCTGCTCCACCGATCTCCATGGAGTCGCTTACACTCCAATGACATTTTAGATCATCAGTGCAGAGTAATGTGGAGACCGCCTGGATATGTATAGTGTAAGGTTGGTTTGCTAGTAAATAGCTGCACTTTCAGTATGGCGGCTGGACCGCATTGTAACGTTATTCACATGCAGTGAAAAAAAACAAAAAAAAGTCTGCAAACAAATATTTACTTCTTACATGCCAATTTTTGCAGTCTTTACTCCAGTAGAGAATTGTTTGCGGAAAGTGAATTCTACTTTTGAAAATTTTTTGCCCACATGGAGCAAAAATTCCTCACTCCCAAAATGACCTCTCTCCTAGCCCTGGATGTTCAAGTGGACGCAGGAGCGCCGTGTAATGATGAGTTATACCAGTGTCATGCCAAGAACTGCTGGTTGCTTGGAAATTCACTGGCACTCAGAAGATTTGCCAATTTTTTTTTGGGACAGGTTCCCTTTTCTCCCCAGTAGCTCCAAAGCTGAAGATCTACACTCTTGATTTTGCTCTAAGGCTCTGTCCACACGGTGCGGATTCTGCTGCGGATCCGCAGCGGATTTGGCCGTGCGGATCCGCAGCAGAACTGCAGGTGATGTACAGTACCATTATTGGCTATGTTAAAAAAAAAAACGCTGTGCACATTCTGCGGATTTTTCCACGCGGATTTCGTGCGGAATAAAAAAAGCAGCATGTCACTTCTTTTGTTCGGTTTTGCTGCAGTTTTTCACCTGCTCCATTCTACAAATCCGCAGGTGGAAAACCGCACAAAAACGGCAATAAAACCGCACAAAAAATGCACTACATCCGCAGGAAAAATGCAGGTCATTTGACCTGCGGATTTAGTAAAATCCTCTCGGAAAAATCCGCGGGAGGATCCGCACCGTGTGCACATAGCCTAAAATGGTCATTCCATAGAAGTGCTATAGTGTTCTGGTGCCACAGTCTATGGGACTCCCTCACATGTAAGTCTGTCGAGTATGTGTGGTAAAAGTTTTCACTCGTACCGGAGACACTTACACACATAGTCCCATTCAGAACAACATAGAATGGTAATAAGATATATCGACGACCTGTTAATTGTATGGAAAGGGGATGTAGATCTTATTCCCCTGTTTATCGATTATATTAATGTTAATCATTTTAATTTGAAATTCACATATACTTTTGATAAAACAACAATTTGTTTTTTAGATCTTGGGGTACCGCAACAGTGTATTTCTTCTACTACATACCGCACAGAAATCGCAGGCAATACAACCCTGCGCGCTCATTCCTTTCATCCTGCTCAAACAATCAAAGCGATTCCTGTGGGCGAATTAACTAGAGCAAAAAGGAACTGCAGTGAAGAAAAGTCTTTTAATGGGGAATTTAACTCCATAAAAAGTCGCCTAAATAAACGCGGTTATCCAAATTGGATAATAAATAGAATTGCTAACAATAAAACAAGGGAATCATTAATTGAATCGAAATATATGTCTAAAGACAAAAATCAGCAAAATGATTGTCCCACATTAGTCTTTACTTATAGTCCCTATTTCAAGCAGATTAGTAACATAATTAATAAAAATTTGCATTTACTTTGTAATGATGATATCATGGATCAATTATTAATGAATGGTGTCAGAATTGTTTCCAGAAGAGCTCCAACTTTGGGAAATTTTTTGTCCCCTAGTTTATATAATACCAATTCAAACAAAAGTTGCAAAACTAAAAATTGGTTATCGGTAATGGGCTGTCACAAATGCGGTCAGTCCCCTTGCAAAACGTGTTCCTTCTCATCTAAAACCCTTTCTTTTTTTAATTCCTCTAATAGTAAAGAATATAAAATTAAAGATTTCTTAAATTGCAATTCAAACTTTAGTAGTTTATGTTGTGGAATGTACACATTGCAATTTGAAGTATGTGGGATCTACTATTCGTAGATTAAAGGGTAGGATTCGGGAGCACTTATACGATATTGTACAACCCACGATCCGAAACATATCTAACTTGTCAAAGCATTTTGTATCCATTCATCATAGGGACCTTTCATACATTAAAATCTATGCAATAGAACAAATAAAACGAAGAATTCGTGGAGGAGACAGAGAGAAATCATTACGCGACAAAGAAGCATTGTGGATCTACCTTCTTAACACACGGGCACCTGCGGGTATGAATTTAAGAAGAGAGTTCATGTTACATTATTAATTATATGTGCATTATTGTTATTCATTATGATTTATTGTGTAATATATGGAATTGTTACTATTCTTATGTTATATACAATTTATTCATTTTTGTTTTTTTCTTTTTGGTATGTTGTGGGCTTTTCCCTTGCAAGTTTTAGTTGTATAGTCTTAAAATGCTGCTCAGTTAGTTCCTTGAGGTCATTCTGAGTCTAAGAACGCACAGCGTTTGAAACGCGTTCAGAACCTCCTGGGCATCTCTCCCTGCGGTCATCCCATGCCAGGGTGAAAACCGCAAATGACGATCATAGCAGCCATGTTTGTATTTTTAATGGAATAAAGAATATCTTGGATTTTACGCCTTGAGCTGGACATCCTTTTTTCTATGAAGCATTTTAAGACGTCTTGGTGGAGACGTATCCTTGCTCAGACTTTGCTGCATTGCCGGTGATTGCAGGGGTGAGCTGAAATTGTTCCTTTTTTCCCAATAGTGTTCTGGTGCCACAGTCTAAGGGACTCCTTCACATGTAAGTCTGTCGAGTATGTGTGGTAAAGGTTTTCACTCGTACCGGAGACACTTACACACATAGTCCCATTCAAATTAATGGGTCTGTGCACAAGTCAGTATGTTTCCATGAACCATGTGTCCGTGGGCAAAACATGCTGGCATGTCCATTTTTTTATCAGCAACATGGGCAACAAACCGTCCCGCACACATGCGCACCAATAACCCTCGGATCACTGTTATGATTGGGTCACCGAGGAGGAAAACAAAACCAAGCTAAGTCACAGAAAACCAGAGAGGTTGGTAACTACGCGGATTGCAGATCCCTGATCCTAACCACACAACTAACAGCAGCCGTGGAGCGTACCTACGATGATTCTAGACGCCTCGTCACAGTCAGAGGACTAAATAAGCCTAAAGCAAGAAAAGGGGAAATCTAAACTGCCCCAGAGCAGACCCCAAAGGAATAGACAGCCCCCACACATGTATTGACGGTGAAACAAGATGAAAGCACAAACACAGGTAGGAAAATAGGCTGAGAAAATGATGGGGCCCACACTAGCTAGAAAGGACAAGAAAGGAAAGATACTGTCTGCAATCACGCCAAAAAACCCTGCAAAAATGTCCAACACTTCTGATAGCAAAAAACCCTGAAGTCACTAGACTTCACCTACTATATCAGCACTCTGGCATATTCTGAGAACAGAGCAAAAATAGGTCAATCTAATAAGGGACAAAAAGCAAACTGGCACATACAGTAACATAAGAGTGGAAATTTAGCACAGCCCCAGCCGGGGCTGGCTGACCACACAAAAACTGAATAGACAAAACCAAAGCAAATGTGAACATTAGCAGAGAAAACTTAGGTTTGAGAAGACAGGAACTGAGCTGGAAACCAAGACCTCAGGAGGCAGGAAAAAATCACCAGCATGGGAATAGGGAGTCGGCTGTCTTAAATCCAGTCTGAGACTCCAGATGTCCAATCGTCATCCTCCTTATCAGGTGGCAGGTCTCTGTTAATTAGATCAGCTTCATTACCTCCTGCGACCACCAGAGGGAGCCCGGAAAGAGAACTCACTACTCCTCTGTCAGCACAAACAGTTCCCTCACCAGAAACCAGAGGCAGACCAGAAAATGAGTTAACAACAGATCACATCTGTGTGTCATCAGTGTGACACGTACCCACACCTGGGAGAAAGCAGTACAGTTAACGCTGTTCCTAGGCACTGGATGCTGAAGGCAGCTCTCACCATTGTTGCCTGGTCTCCTTGAGATCAGTGCGACCATGAAACAGGGTTGGGAGTTGTATTCAGCGCCCACTGTGTAAATTCTGTGTAAAATAAATAATAAAGAAAGGCGTGAACTCCCGCGTAATTTTCATAACCAGCAGAGGGAAAGTCCATGGCTGGGGACCGATGTTAATAATCTGGAAAAAGGGGCAATGTCACAAGAGGTTCCCAGGCTAGTAATAATAGTTCACAGCTGTTTGCTTAGCCATTACTGGTTAGTTTATGGAGACCCCAGAAAAAAAGTGATGTAGTGTCCCCTATAAATTTCAACCAGCAAAGGCTAAGCAGACAGCTGCAGGCTGATATTAGCCTGAGAAGGGGCCAGAGATATTGTCCCCCCCCCCAAGGCTACCAATATCAGCCTTCAGCCGCCCTAGAAATGGAGCATCCTTGAAATGCGCCAAACCTGGAGCTTAGCCTCGCTCTTTCCACTTGCCCTGGTGCAATGGCAAGTGGGGTAATAGGGTTGTGGTTGATGTCAGCTGTTTTATGGTCTTTTACATCAAGCCCAGGGTTTAGTAATGGAGAGGGGTCTATAAGGTGCCCTCATAACTAACCTCATAGTGATATTTTAAAAAATACACAATCAGAATAAAGTCCTTTAATCGAAAGACACAGACTCTGTTATTTGAAATAACCAATTCACACCCTCTTTTTTCCTATTTATTTCTGTAAACATCAAAATCATAAAAAGCATATTCCTCACCCGTCGACAACAATCCATTTGTCCCACGAAGAACTCCAGCTCTGCTATATCTGGATTAACCTCGCTGAGCAGTGGCATGATGCGACTGCTCAACCATTAATCCAGGACACACAGAGCAGAGTTTGGGGCGCAGCTTCGGTGATGAGAGGTGACATTATTGAGGTCACTGCCAGCTGTTCCCGTGTCCAGTTCAGTGTGAGCCGGCCAATGAACTGCAGTGACCTTCATGACGTCACCGCGAGCACCGTGAGAAAGCTATGAAACAATAAGCGAAATGCGTGTTGGGGACGTTATATTTTTCCTGGGACCAACCAGTAGAAAGGATAAGGTTTGGCAACACTTATTTGGCTGCATCTGAATTTATGATGATATGATGATATGGTGTTGGTGGAGATGTAATTACCATGGAGAAATATATATATATATATATATATATATATATATATACACTCACTGGCCACTTTATTAGGTACACCATGCTAGTAAGGGGTTGGACCCCCTTTTGCCTTCAGAACTGCCTCAATTCTTCGTGGCAGAGATTCAACAAGGTGCTGGAAGCATTCCTCAGAGATTTTGGACCATATTGACATGATGGCATCACACAGTTGGCGCAGATTTGTCGGCTGCACATCCCTGATGCGAATCTCCCGTTCCACCACATCCCAAAGATGCTCTATTGGATTGAGATCTGGTGACTGAGGAGGCCATTTGAGTACAGTAAACTCATTGTCATGTTCAAGAAACCAATCTGAGATGATTCGAGCTTTATGACATGGCGCATTATCCTGCTGAAAGTAGCCATCAGATGTTGGGTACATTGTGGTCATAAAGGGATGGACATGGTCAGCAACAATACTCAGGTAGGCTGTGGCGTTGCAACGATGCTCAATTGGTACCAAGGGGCCCAAAGAGTGCCCAGAAAAAAATTCCCCACACCATGACACCACCACCACCAGCCTGAACCGTTGATACAAGGCAGGATGGATCCATGCTTTCATGTTGTTTACGCCAAATTCTGACCCTACCATCCGAATGTCGCAGCAGAAATCGAGACTCATCAGACCAGGCAACGTTTTTCCAATCTTCTACTGTCCAATTTCGATGAGCTTGTGCAAATTTTAGCCTCAGTTTCCTGTTCTTAGCTGAGAGGAGTGGTACCCAGTGTGGTCTTCTGCTGCTGTAGCCCATCTGCCTCAAAGTTCGACGCACTGTGCGTTCAGAGATGCTCTTCTGCCTACCTTGGTTGTAACGGGTGGCAATTTGAGTCACTGTTGCCTTTCTATCAGCTCGAACCAGTCTGCCCATTCTCCTCTGACCTCTGGCATCAACATGGCATTTCCGGCCACAGAACTGCCGCTCACTGGATTTTTTTTCTTTTTCGGACCATTCTCTGTAAACCCTAGAGATGGTTGTGCGTGAAAATCCCAGTAGATCAGCAGTTTCTGAAATTCTCAGACCAGCCCTTCTGGCACCAACAATCATGCCACGTTCAAAGGCACTCAAATCACCTTTCTTCCCCATACTGATGCTCGGTTTGAACTGCAGGAGATTGTCTTGACCATGTCTACATGCCTAAATGCACTGAGTTGCCGCCATGTGATTGGCTGATTAGAAATTAAGTCTTAACACACAGTTGGACAGGTGTACCTAATAAAGTGGCCAGTGAGTGTATATATGCAAGTTCTTCTCACAAAATTAGAATATCATCAAAAAGTGAATTCATTTCAGTTCTTCAATACAAAACCCAATGAAAACCCAAAAGTCACACCTGCAAAGGCTTCCTAAGCGTTTATAAAGGTTAAGGTCCCTTAGTCTGTTTCAGTAGCTCCACAATCATGGGGAAGACTGCTGACCTGACAGATGTCCAGAAGGCAGACACTGACACACTCCACAAGGAGGGGAAGCCACAAAAGGTCATTGCTAAAGAAGCCGGCTGTTCACAGAGCGCTATATCCAAGAATATTAATGGAAAGTGGAGTGGAAGGAAAAAGTGTGGTACAAAAAGGTGCACAAGCCACCGGGATAACCGCAGCTTGGAAAGGATTGTTACAAAAAGACCATTCAGATCAGCTCTCCACCCTCCTGTCAAGATCACACCTCACCACTTGTGCGCTTGACCCGCTCCCGTCCCACCTCATCCCTAACTTTGCCACAGTCTTCATCCCAACTCTAACACATCTCTTCAACCTTTCACTTACAAATGGTGTCTTTCCCTCATCCTTCAAACATGCCTCAATCATACCCATCCTCAAAAAGCCCTCCCTCGACCCATCCTCTGTGTCTAACTATCGCCGGATATCTCTTCTCTCTTACGCCTCAATACTACTGGAACAGCATGTATATCTTGAACTGTCCTCCCACCTCTCCTCCTGTTCCCTCTTTGACCGGTTACAATCTGGCTTCCGACCTCATCACTCAACTGAAACTGCCCTAACTAAAGTCACTAACGACCTACTAACCGCCAAGAGCAAGCGACACTACTCTGTTCTCCTTCTCCTGGACCTGTCTTCTGCCTTCAACACTGTGGACCATTCCCTCCTGCTGAAGATTCTCTCATCTCTTGGCATCACAGATTTGGCCCTATCCTGGATCTCATCATACCTAACAGACCGAACATTTAGTGTCTCCCTCTCACACACACCTCCTCACCTCGCTCCCTGTCTGTCGGTGTTCCTCAAGGCTCAGTCCTCGGACCCCTACTCTTCTCCATCTACACCTTCGGCCTTGGACAGCTCATAGAATCCCACGGCTTGCAGTACCACCTCTACACCGATGACACGCAGATCTACCTATCTGGACCTGACCTCACCTCCTTACTGACCAAAATCCCACAACGTCTATCTGCTATTTCAGCCTTCTTTTCTGCTCGCTTTCTCAAACTGAACATGGACAAAACATAATTCATCATCTTTCTCCCATCTCACTCTACCCCTCCAACAGACCTATCCATCAATGTCAATGGTGCTCTCTTTCCCCAGTCCCGCACGCTCGGTGCCATGGGGTGATCCTTGTCTCTGCGCTCTCTTTCTAACCCCATATCCAAGCCCTTGCCTCCTCCTGCCACCTCAAACTCAAAAATATTTCCTGGATCCGCGCATTCCTCAACCAGGAAACCACAAAAACACTTGTGCACAACTTTATCATATCACGCCTCGACTACTGCAACCTCCTACTCTCTGGCCTCCCCTCCAGCACTCTGGCACCACTCCAGTCTATCCTACACTCTGCTGCCCGACTAATCCACCTGTCTCCCCACTATTCCCCTGCCTCCCCCCTATGCGAGGCCCTTCACTGGCTTCCTATTGTCCAGAGGCTACAGTTCAAAACCCTAACCATGACATATAAAGTCATCCACAACCTGTCTCCCCCATACATCTGTAACATGGTCTCCCGGTGCCTACCCGCAAGCAACCTTCGATCCTCTCAAGAGCTCCTTCTCTACTCCCCCCTCATCTCTTCTTCCCACAACCGCGTACAAGACTTCTCCCGTGCTTCCCCCATACTCTGGAACTCTCTGCCGCAACACATCAGACTCTCACCAACAACGGAAACCTTCAACAAGAACCTGAAGACCCACCTGTTCCGACAAGCCTACAGCCTGCAATGATCCTCGATCTACTGAACCACCGCACAACCAGCTCTACCCTCTCCTAGTGTATCCTCACCCATCCCTGTAGACTGTGAGCCCTCGCGGGCAGGGTCCTCTTTCCTTCTGTACTCACGTGTCCCTTGTCTTACACATGTTTATTGTACTTGTTTATATTTCCCCTTTTCCCTGTAAAGCGCCATGGAATAAATGGCGCTATATAAATGCATAATAATAATAATAATAATGTGGGGGAGATTCACAAGGAGTGGACTGCTGCTGGAGTCATTGCTTCGTCACCGCACACAGACGTCTCCAGGACATGGGCTACAAGTGTTGCATTCCTTGTGTCAAGCCAGTCATGACCAATAGACAACGCGAGAAGCGTCTTAACTGGGCCAAGGAGAAGATGAACCGGACTGTTGTCAGTGGTCCCAGAGTATGTAGGAAGAGTGGAGTGGCCACAATCCAAGCTGCTGGAGGTCTAATGTGAAGTCTCCACAATCAGTGATGGTTTGGGGCAGAGGCGTATCTAGGCTTTCTGGCACCCGGGGCAAGAATTCGGTTCGGCGCCCCCCCCCGCCCAAGTACATATGCGACTTGAACACTTAGCCATGTACCCACGAGCTGCTCCTCCTAATGCTCTCAATGTTCAGTAAAAAACTGAGAGAAGCAGGAAGAGAAGCTCGTTGTCACAGGATCATACCTATGAAAATCGCATATGAGTGAAGTGTCCATGTGATGACTACGGCAACCTGCAGAGCTGAATCCTGACATTGCAGCTTCTGAATTCTCACAACGAATGCACTGCACACTTTTAGGATTCTCCCTTGCTGATGTACCTTCATGTCAGCACAAGTATGTGATTTATATACTTCTGGCCACATTCCGACTAGACGTGCCCGGCCTCGCTCCGTTCATTTTCATTGAGTGAGGCCACACATGTCTAGTCAGCATGTGACCGCATGTATGTAAATTACCGGCACGAGAGAATCCTGACAGCGTTCAGTGAGCACTGTGAGAATTCAGAAGTCTGCAGTCACATAGAATGACTGCAGACTCATCACAGACCTGGAGAACCCCTGTAATGCTCCTAACAAATAAAAACATGAGAATAAGTCAGTATCACAAATAACATTTACATCCAAGTACCTTATAGATGACGTCGTCTCTGCAGTCAGTCTCCTTTTCTTCTAGACCCCATGATGAGTTTTCTCATCCACATCTCGTCTCTGTAGACGTCCATCTTCTCTGGTCTTCTGCAGAAAATCTCCACACGACGCCCTTAAAGATAGAAGTGTCATTATAATGCCCCTAAATACAAATATCTGCAATATACTGTCTCCTCACACTATTCCCCTCTAGCATCCCACCTGTTCACCATACTGTCTCCTCATATATTTACCCCCTCACTCTCTATACTGTCTGCTCACACATATCCCCGACTCCCCATACTGTGTCCACATACATTAACCCATTCGCTCCCCATACTGTCTGCACCAATCTCCCATGCTGTTTCCTCATACATACTCTTTATTTTGTGTCCTCAAATCTCCCCACACATTAAATCCCCCCATCCCCAATCCCCCACACACATTAAGTACCCCCATCCCCATTCCAAATCCCCCCCACACATTAAAAAATCCCCCCACACATTAACCCAATCCCCACTCATTAACCCCCATCAGCACTCCAAATCCCCCCACCCCCACTCCAAATACCCCCACACATTAACCCCAACCCCACTCATTAACGCCCCCATACATTAACCCCCACGCACATTAACCCAATCCCCACTCCAAATCCCCCCCACACATTAAATAACCAACTGCACTCCAAATACCCCCACACACATTAACCCCCATCCCCACTCATTGATGCCCCCACACATTAATCCCCATCCCCATTCATTAACCCCCCGACTCATTAACCCCCATCACATTAAATAACCCCCATCTCCACTCCAAATCCCTCCACACATTAACCCCATGGCATCCCCACTCATTAACCCCCACACACATTAACCCCCATCCCCACTCTAAATACCCCCACACATTAACCACCATCCCCTCTACAAATCCCCCCCATCTCCACTCATTAACTCCCCCTCATCTCCCATCTTCGGTGGTTCTTCAGCTCCACAGAGGAGCACACTTACCACCAGCGTTTGCTTTGGGCGCCGGGGAGTGACGTCAGCAGCGTGATCACATGACCTGATCGCGCTGCTGACGTCGCTCTGGCCCGGCGGTCAGAGCTTGAATTGTACAGGCGTCTGTATAGACGCCACTACAATTGCTCCCTGGGAGCCGGCACGGCCTCCTTCTCTGCGTCGGCTGTCAGCTTGACAGCTGACACAGAGAACCGCCGACTCTCAGGCGGGGGGCGGCAGAACGCAGCCGCCAGGGAGGACACTGCGGACCGCTGCATTAGGCGGCCCGACTGCGCCCCCCTGCTGGCTGCGCCCGGGGCAACTGCCCCGGCTGCCCCCCCCTAGATACGCCACTGGTTTGGGGAGCCATGTCATCTGCTGGTGTAGGTCCACTGTGTTTTATCAAGACAAAAGTCAGCGCAGCCGTCTACCAGGACATGTTAGAGCTCTTCATGCTTCCCTCTGCCCACAAGCTTTATGGAGATGGAAATGTCATTCTCCAGCAGGACTTGGCCCCTGTCCACACTGCCAAAAGTACCAATACCTGGTGTAAAGACAACAGTATCACTGGGCTTGATTGGCAGCAAACTCGCCTGACCTTAACCCCATAGAGAATCTATGGAGTATTGTCAGGAGGAAGAGGAGAGACACCAGACCCCACAATGCAGACGAGCTGAAGGCTGCTATCAAAGCGACCTGGGCTTCCATAACCCCTCAGCAGTGCCACAGACTGATCACCTCCATGCAACACCGCATTGATGCAGTAATTGATGCAGAAGGAGCCTGACCAAGTATTCAGGGCATTTACTGATCATACATTTCAGTAGGACGACATTTCAGATTTCACAATCATTTTTCAAGCTGGTGTTATAAAGTATTCTAATTTAGTGAGATAATGACTTTTGGGTTTTCATTGGCTGTAAGCCATAATCATCAACATTAACAGAAATAAACACATGAAATAGATCTGTCACGGGGTTACCGTGACAGTGTGAAGCCAGAAGACCACAGCATCTGATTCCTCCTACTCCAGCCCTGAGAAGAAGCATTTCTCCTTAATTTTAAATGGGTTATTTCTTCTGGCAGATCAGGGGTTAATCGGCCATGTTGGATTCCATGTTCTCACACCTGTGCTCGGTTAGGCACTCCTTTCCCCTTTATAACCTGGTCTCTGTTACTAATCCTTGTCAGAGCTAGCATTTGCTGCATGGCTAATGGTGGGAGAGGAGCACGATGAGGAGAGTTGGAGGAGTTATCAGTGACTGTTGTTTGGTTTGTATGCGTGGTAATATATCCTTCTCTATTTTGGTTTATTCCCCTACCTTCACACCCCAGTGCATTCCTCTGTTATATGTGAGTGAATATTTTGTATGCCTGAAGTTTTCTGTTAACTCTTGTTTGTGTTGCCTTGTTTGTTGGGTTGGTGTACTATGGTGCACAGTAGCGCCCCTCTTCCCTCGGTGGAGGAAGAGAACAGACTGAGGGCTATCTTAGGAGATAAGGCAAGGGTGGCGGCCCCGGCATCTTCACCTTCAGAAGTATCCCGGGGAGTTGGGCGAGCTAGGGAGCCCTCTAGTGGTAGGGACAGGGAAGGAGCCCCTGGTCCCGGGTCACACAACAGCTGTGTTTGTGACATTAGCTCTGACCACTACCATTTTCTCTGATCCATGATGGATTCAATCTCTGCTCTGATGGGGCAATTGCAGCAGCTCTGTCTGGAGGTGGCTGGTTTACACATGGTGGTTTTGCAGCACGCTGATACATATGGTGTAGGACTCCCATCTCCCCAACAAACCATAGTGGAGCCCAAGAAAGGTTTGCATGACAGGTTCTCTGGGGGCGTGACAATTTAATTGTTTTCAGAGAGGCTTGTAAACTGTACTTCAGGTTACGTCGGGTTTCCTCAGGTACAGAGGAGCAACGTGTGAGGATAGTAATCTCGCTCCGTCAGGGGAACCCACAAGCATGGGCGTTTTCTCTCCCATCTGACGCACAGTCGCTTCAGACGGTGGAGGGATTTTTTCTGGCACTGGGCTTTATATACGATGATCCCAATCGCGTCTCCTTAGCTGAGTCCACACTGCGCCAACTTCAGCAAGGAGACCGGCCAGTGGGGGAATATTGCCCTGAGTTCCGGAGGTGGTAGCTTGGAGGATTCCCATTCAAAATAAAACATAACCTTTAATAATTCATTAAAACCTGAGACATCACATAAACAACACATAAACAGACATAATAGCGCTCGTGTGTATCAGTGCTCATTTAAAAAATGGTTCGGTCTCACCATTACTCATGGACAAAAACGCCCCGGCGTATATTTCAGAGGTCCCCTGCCGGGTATTCGGGTCCATATAGCAGCACAAGACAGCGTGTGGGCAGGAGTAATACCTGGGCACGACAGGGAGGATAGGGAAAACTTCACACCTGTAACCCTTTAACCTCCTTTTCCACACGCTGTCTTCTTTGCCACAGCTGATCTTGTTTGAGTTCCGGAGGTGGGTCACGGCCACCAAGTGGAATCACTCTGTAGTCAGTTCTGTGAGGGGCTCACAGTAAGGGTGAAGGATGCCTTAGCTCTGTATGAGACACCTGACTCCCTTGAGGCAGCCATGTCTCTGGTGATCCGGGTTGATTGCCGTCTTCGCCATAGACATAGGGAGTCACCTCGGGGTGTGGGAGGTCCGGGGTAGAGGAAGATCAGCACTGAGCCAACTGAGGAATCCATGCAGGTGGGTGCAGCGTCACATTCTGGTAAATTGTCTGTTGTCTGACATAAGGGGGGAGTGTGTTTCTTTTGTGGTAAAAAGGGCCATTTCGTGGGCACGTCTCCTTCCCAACCTCATAGTAAACAACTGCCAGGAAAACTAGATGGCCCTGGTTGCGGGGAGATTAGCAACCCAGGTGTACTCATCACCTCTGTGGGTAGGACACAATTTTTCCTACCAGCTGTAATCCACCTGGGTCGGCTTAAGGTGGACATGTCTGCATTTCTGGACAGTGAGCCGAGGTTTAGTTTGATCGACACTAGGTTTGTCCAGGTCCAAGGCCTCGTCCCACATACACTGTCCAGACCCTTACCCATAATCGACATCGACTCTGCCTCAAGTCATCCGAGACATGCGGCTTCAGGTGGGGGCCATGCACACTAAGGTGTTAGACTATTATGTGCTAGAGGGTCTGCCCTCACCTGTATTACTGGGACTTCCTTGGCTCCCTCTACACAATCCTGTAGTAGATTGGCAGACTCAGGAAGTAGTAAAATGGATTGCGTATTGTCAAGGGCACCCGGTTGGCTGGGGTGGATATCCACCCAGTATGTGCCTAGTTACCTGCCGGATTTTGGGGATGTGTTCTCGGAGCTGGTGTGCCAAGAACTCCCTCCCCATTGTCCTTATGATTGCGCCATTAAGCTTGTTCCTGGTGCCAAGCTGCCTAAGAGCAGACTCTATAGTATCTCTGGTCCAGAGAGACAGGCCATGAAGGACTACATCGCATAAAGTCTGGTTAATATCAGACCATCCTCAACTCCCATTGCGGACAGGGTTCTTTTTTTGGAAAGAAAAAAGATGGGTGTTACGTCCTTGCCTGGATTTCCGGGAACTTAATGCGATCATTGTCTGTGATCCTAATCGGCTCCCTCACAATCCAGACCTCTTTAAACAGATTGTAGGGCAAAATGGTTCACTAAGATGGACCTGAGGGGGCGTATAACCTCATCCGCATTAAAGAGGGGGATGAGTGGAAAACAGCATTCAATACGCCTGAGGGACACTATGAGAACATGGTGATGCCTTTTGGGTTGAAGGCGTCCGCCGTCTTTCAGCACTTTGTAAATTAGATCTTTAGTCACCTGGGAGGCAGATTTGTGGTTATCTACCTGGATGACATATTAATTTATTCACCTGACCTTGAGTCACACCAGGTACATGTCAGGCAGGTTTAACTTATATTCCGAGACAATAAATAATATGTCAAACCAGAGAAGTGTATGTCCTTTGTTGAGAAGATCCCTTTCCTAGGGTATGTATTGTTTGCCAATAATTTTTGCATTGATCTGGCGAAATTCCAGGCGGTATTGGATTGGGATCCTCCAAAGGATTTGAAGGCGTTACAAAGGTTTTTAGGTTTCGCCAACTACTACCGTAAATTCATAAAGAACTTTTCAGTGGTAGCCAAACCCATCCAGGAAGGGGACAGACTTCTCCAAGTGGTCCAATTCCTGCCAGAGAGGCATTTGATACGTTGAAGAGGTGTTTTTCTTCTGCTCTGCTCCTTATCCAGCTTGATGTCTCTCAGCCATTTATCGTTGAGGTCGATGCGTCTGAGGTGGGAGTGGGGGCTGTGTTGTCGCAGGGTGTAAATGGCAACCATGTGCCTATTTTTCTAAAAAAGCTGTCACCAGCTGAGAAAAATTATGACATTGGTAACAGGGAACTCTTAGCAATGGGCTTTTGAGGAGTGGCGTCATTTTTTGCAGGGAGCGGTTCACCCAGTTATGGTAATCACGGATCATAATAATCTGGTATATTTGGAATTGGCGAAACATTTAACATGTTGATAGACATTTTTTTTTTACCAGGTTTAACGTTTTGTCACTTATAGGGAACAAAAACATTAAGGCAGATGTCTTATCCCGTTGTTTTCCTGGGGGAGGAGATACGTGTTAACCGATTCCTATTCTTCAAAAAGGGCTGGTTATGGCGTCTATAAGCTCCGATATGGAAAGGGAGGTTGTTGACGCTCAGAGGGATGTCCCTGCTGCCTGTCCACTTGGTAAATTGTTTGTTCCTGTTAATCTTCATCTTATAGTCCTCAGTGAACATCACGATTCAGTGTTGGCTGGACACCCTGGTAATAAAGCCACCGCTGATCTGCTTACTCAGTGTTTTTGGTGGCCAGGATGTCCGGGAGTATGTAGCCACCTGTTGTGTCTGTGCGCATTCTAAGACCTCTCATAATCGTCCGTCGGGGGCTCTCCAACTGTTGGAGATTCCCAGCAGACCTTGGACTCACTTGTCGGTCGATTTTATCACGGATCTTCCCGTGTTGGCGGGGAATGCTGTAATACTGGTGGTCATGGATAGAGTCAGTAAAATGTCTCATTTTGTCGCTTCACCGAATGCCAAATCCTTTGCGCAAGTTTTTGTCAGGGAAGCAATTAGATTGCATGGGATCCCGACCGATATTGTCTGTGACTTGGGGGTTCAGTTTATTTCCAAGTTTTGGAGGGCATTTTGATCCATTTGTCATTTTCTTTCGCTTTTCACCCGCACTCTAATGGGCACACTGAACGGGTTAACCAGAATCTAGAGACGTACCTCAGGTGTTTTGTGTCTGAGAATCAGGAGGACTGGGTGAACTAGTTACCGTTAGCCAAATTCGCTGTAAAGAATCAGGAATCGACCAGTAAGTCCCCGTTTTTCAGGACATATGGGTTCCAGTCTCAGTTTAGTTCATTTAATAGTAATCGCCCTTCTGGATTACCAGAGGAAGAACGGTTTTCATCTTCCATTTCTAACATATGCCAGGGGTTACAGATAATTTGAGGAAGATGGGATCCAAATATAAGAGTGTGACTGATTGGAAATGTTTGGGGGGTCCAGACTAGTGATGGGCGAGTAGCATTGTTGCTCGGGTCTCTCCGAGCATGTTCGGGTGTCCAGACTAGTGATGGGCGAGTAGCATTGTTGCTCGGGTCTCTCCGAGCATGTTCGGGTGTCCAGACTAGTGATGGGCGAGTAGCATTGTTGCTCGGGTCTCTCCGAGCATGTTCTGGTGTCCAGACTAGTGATGGGCGAGTAGCATTGTTGCTCGGGTCTCTCCGAGCATGTTCGGGTGTCCTCCGAGTATTTTGACGTGCTCGGAAATTTAGTTTTTCCATCAGCATTTGTAGCTAAAACCAGGAGAGGAACAATCAGAGGAAAAATATAATAGAAACATGTCACCACTCCTGGTTTTGGCTTACAAATACTGATGTGAAATACTGACCAAATACTGATCGAGTGAACATGGCCTTACGGCTAGGGTAGTAAAATTCTTAAAAAATAAAAATGTGTTGAAAAGGCAATGTAAGAAGTCAGTGATTTTTCTTAAAAGCAAAAAATAAATGGGGGCTCACTGGATCCAATTTCAGTACATTTCTGGTCATTTTTTACAGTCTGTGTGTCACCCATTTCTCTTGTGCTACGTCTGTGTGTCATCCATTTCTCTTGTGTTAGGTCTGTGTGTCACCCATTTCCCTAGTGATAGGTCTGTGTGTCACCCATTTCTCTAGTGATAGGTCTCTGTGTCACCCATTTCCCTAGTGATAGGTCTGTGTGTCACCCATTTCTCTTGTGTTAGGTCTGTCTTCTATTTCTTTTGTGATAGCTATGTGTGTCACCCATTTCTCTTGTGATATTTCTGTGTGCCACCCATTTATCTTGTTAGGTCTGTGTGTAACCCATTTCTCTTGTGTTAGGTCTGTGTGTCACCCATTTCTCGTGTTAAGTCTGTGTGTCACCCATTTCTCTTGTGATAGGTCTGTGTGTCACACATTTCTCTTGTTAGGTCTGTGTGCCATCCATTTCTCTTGTGTTAGGTCTGTGTGTCATCCATTTCTCTTGTGATAGGTCTCTGTGTCACCCATTTCCCTATTGATAGGTCTGTGTGTCACCCATTTCTCTTGTGTTAGGTCTGTCTTCTATTTCTTTTGTGATAGCTATGTGTGTCACCCATTTCTCTTGTGATATTTCTGTGTGCCACCCATTTATCTTGTTAGGTCTGTGTGTAACCCATTTCTCTTGTGTTAGGTCTGTGTGTCACCCATTTCTCGTGTTAAGTCTGTGTGTCACCCATTTCTCTTGTGATAGGTCTGTGTGTCACACATTTCTCTTGTTAGGTCTGTGTGCCATCCATTTCTCTTGTGTTAGGCCTGTGTGTCATCCATTTCTCTTGTGTTAGGTCTGTGTGTCATGCATTTCTCTTGTGATAGGTCTGTGTGCCATCCATTTCTCTTGTGTTAGGCCTGTGTGTCATCCATTTCTCTTGTGTTAGGTCTGTGTGTCATCCATTTCTCTTGTGTTAGGTTTGTTTGTCATCCATTTCTCTTGAGTTAGGTTTGTTTGTCATCCATTTATCTTGTGTTAGGTCTGTGTGTCATGCATTTCTCTTGTGACAGGTCTGTGTCACCCATTTCTCTTGTGATAGGTCTGTGTGTCACCCATTTCTCGTGATAGGTCTGTGTGTCATCCATTTCTCTTGTGCTATGTCTGTGTGTCATCCATTTCTCTTGTTAGGTCTGTGTGTCATCCATTTCTCTTGTGTTAGGTTTGTTTGTCATCCATTTCTCTTGAGTTAGGTTTGTTTGTCATCCATTTATCTTGTGTTAGGTCAGTGTGTCATGCATTTCTCTTGTGACAGGTCTGTGTCACCCATTTCTCTTGTGATAGGTCTGTGTGTCATCCATTTCTCTTGTGATAGGTCCATGTGTCACCCATTTCTCTTGTGTTAGAGTGTTAGGCCCGTGTGTCATCCATTTCTCTTGTGTTAGGAGGTCTGTCTTCTATTTCTTTTGAGATAGGTCTGTGTGTCACCCATTTCTCTTGTGATATTTCTGTGTCACCCATTTATCTTGTTAGGTCTGTGTGTCACCCATTTCTCTTGTGTTAGGTCTGTGCGTCATCTATTTCTCGTGTTGTCTGTGTGTCATCTATTTCTCTTGCGTTAAGTCTGTGTGTCATCCATTTCTCTTGTGATAGGTCTGTGTGTCACCCATTTTTCTTGAGTTAGGTCTGTGTGTCACCCATTTCTCTTGTGCTACGTCTGTGTGTCATCCATTTCTCTTGTGATATTTCTGTGTGTCATCCATTTCTCTTGTGTTAGGTCTGTGCGTCATCTATTTCTCGTGTTGTCTGTGTGTCATCCATTTCTCTTGTGATAGGTCCATGTGTCACCCATTTCTCTTGTGTTAGGGTGTTAGGCCCGTGTGTCATCCATTTCTCTTGTGTTAGGAGGTCTGTCTTCTATTTCTTTTGAGATAGGTCTGTGTGTCACCCATTTCTCTTGTGATATTTCTGTGTCACCCATTTATCTTGTTAGGTCTGTGTGTCACCCATTTCTCTTGTGTTAGGTCTGTGCGTCATCTATTTCTCGTGTTGTCTGTGTGTCATCTATTTCTCTTGCGTTAAGTCTGTGTGTCATCCATTTCTCTTGTGATAGGTCTGTGTGTCACCCATTTTTCTTGAGTTAGGTCTGTCTGTCACCCATTTCTCTTGTGCTACGTCTGTGTGTCATCCATTTCTCTTGTGATATTTCTGTGTGTCACCCATTTCTCTTGTGTTAGGTCTGTGCGTCATCTATTTCTCGTGTTGTCTGTGTGTCATCTATTTCTCTTGCGTTAAGTCTGTGTGTCATCCATTTCTCTTGTGATATTTCTGTGTGTCATCCATTTCTCTTGTGATAGGTCTGTGTGTCATCCATTTCTCTTGTGTTAGGTCTGTGTGTCATCCATTTCTCTTGTGTTAGGTCTGTGTGTCATCCATTTCTCCTGTTAGGTTTGTGTGTCACCCATTTCTCTTGTGCTACGTCTGTGTGTCATCCATTTCTCTTGTGTTAGGTCTGTGTGTCACCCATTTCTCTTGTGCTACATCTGTGTGTCATCCATTTCTCTTGTGATATTTCTGTGTGTCACCCATTTCTCTTGTGTTAGGTCTGTGTGTCACCCATTTCTCTTGTGTTAGGTCTGTGTGTCATCCATTTCTCTTGTGTTAGGTCTGTGTGTCATCCATTTCTCCTGTTAGGTTTGTGTGTCACCCATTTCTTTTGTGCTACGTCTGTGTGTCATCCATTTCTCTTGTGTTAGGTCTGTGTGTCACCCATTTCTCTTGTGTTAGGTCTGTGTGTCACCCATTTCTCTTGTGATATTTCTGTGTGTCATCCATTTCTCTTGTGATAGGTCTGTGTGTCATCCATTTCTCTTGTGTTAGGTCTGTGTGTCATCCATTTCTCTTGTGTTAGGTCTGTGTGTCATCCATTTCTCCTGTTAGGTTTGTGTGTCACCCATTTCTCTTGTGCTACGTCTGTGTGTCATCCATTTCTCTTGTGTTAGGTCTGTGTGTCACCCATTTCTCTTGTGCTACATCTGTGTGTCATCCATTTCTCTTGTGATATTTCTGTGTGTCACCCATTTCTCTTGTGTTAGGTCTGTGTGTCACCCATTTCTCTTGTGTTAGGTCTGTGTGTCATCCATTTCTCTTGTGTTAGGTCTGTGTGTCATCCATTTCTCCTGTTAGGTTTGTGTGTCACCCATTTCTCTTGTGCTACATCTGTGTGTCATCCATTTCTCTTGTGATATTTCTGTGTGTCACCCATTTCTCTTGTGTTAGGTCTGTGTGTCACCCATTTCTCTTGTGTTAGGTCTGTGTGTCATCCATTTCTCTTGTGTTAGGTCTGTGTGTCATCCATTTCTCCTGTTAGGTTTGTGTGTCACCCATTTCTCTTGTGCTACGTCTGTGTGTCATCCATTTCTCTTGTGTTAGGTTTGTGTGTCACCCATTTCTCTTGTGCTACATCTGTGTGTCATCCATTTCTCTTGTGATATTTCTGTGTGTCACCCATTTCTCTTGTGTTAGGTCTGTGTGTCACCCATTTCTCTTGTGTTAGGTCTGTGTGTCACCCATTTCTCTTGTGTTAGGTCTGTGTGTCATCCATTTCTCTTATGATAGGTCTGTGTGTCATCCATGTCTCTTGTGTTGTCTGTGTGTCATCCATTTCTGTTGTGATAAGTGGTCAAAACCATCACTGAGGTTTCCTGGCTTCTTCTAGTGACCAGTCAGTAATAAAATCAAGGCAAACCAATACAACCCGAGTGGCATTCGCACGCCGTCCATTTATTCATTTTTTTGTCAATTTAGTTAATTAAATGACAAGTTTGATTCACAAATTTCAGACTTCTTTTGTGTAAAGACTGATGTGCCAAAGCTGGAGATGGCTTATACCTATATCTGCTTGTGTACATGGGCCTACAAGGCAATGTGACACCCTCAGCCTCTGATATTTTTATTCTAAGAATATAGTAATTGGTAACACTCGTGGACACTAATACGAATGATGGTATCCGTGAGCCCCGTGAGTCGCTGACGCCTCTGGACAGTCACCGGGTCTCATCATCCTGATCTGATTTTAGTCTTAATAAAGGGGTTGACCATCATTGAGGGAAGATGCATTTATTTATTTTGGTACTTAAATACAAGTATTTTAGGTTATAAAATATTTTTTTGCAACTTAGGTTAATGAAAAACATTGCACGTCTTCCTTCTATAGCCTCTGTATGGCACGGTCTATTGCTGGCTGCAGAATGAGTTAGCTGAGAATCTGTCGGAGAGCTCCTTCTGACAGGAGTTTCTAAAGCTGCCCTCATATTGACCCCCTTGCCCTCGTGTTAAGAGACTCCGTCGTGGCTTTGGGGGTAGATTTGGGGGTCAGACGGGGCCATTGACTGCTATGATGCAGTGTGCTCTGTCACACATCGTTTTCATCTGCATCCCCATATTTGAGGCAAACTCCAAGATGGGAGAACTGTGCATTGGACCCTGCCTCAAATAGTGGGACAGGGTGGAAAATGACGTCCAGGAAACAGGGACCCGTCTGCATTACAGTTGTCAGTGCATACGCCTCAAACCTCAAATCTAGATGTCAGACCTGACGGATCCACTGACGTGAAGGTACCACGCAATGTACACCTGGCTTTTTTTTAATGTTTTTCTGGAAAGCTCCATTAAGACTAGATCATAAAGCAGTGCTGCAGTATAAACCATGGCGGAGGGACACAGCTGGAATCAGAGTCCTTAGACTTCAGTAGACCGCGCAGTTCACTGTAGTACAGCTGCGCTAAAAGAAGAAAACGTCGTCAGACGCCCCCGCTCACCAGGACAGATTAACCGTTTATTGGAAAGCACACAGCCACAGGTAACGTGTACAAGGCGGTGCCATCACCCGGGACACCCGACGGCTCCTTCCCGCTACATGATGGCGAGAGCACAAATATGGCTGCCATAGGCAACAAAACCAACAAATCAGATTTGAGCTTTTATTCTCCCACCCGACTGGTTGCTATGAGCAACGACTCCACTTTTCATCCCCTAGCAACTAAATTACAACTTTAATTAATCCAGTTGAAAAATTTAAAAGAACGGTTGTTATGGGCAACGGCTTTCATTTTTTTCGTCTATACTGCACTTCATACATACTCTGACTTCTCCTCACGCATGCACCCACTTCTCACGCATGTGCCCACTTCTCCTCACGCATGCGCTCACTTCTCACGCATGTGCCCACTTCTCCTCACGCATGCGCTCACTTCTCACGCATGTGCCCACTTCTCCTCACGCATGCGCTCACTTCTCACGCATGCGGCCACTTCTCACACATGCCCTCACTTCTCCTCACGCATGCGGCCACTTCTCACACATGCCCTCACTTCTCCTCACACATGCGGCCACTTCTCACACATGCCCTCACTTCTCCTCACGCATGCGGCCACTTCTCACACATGCCCTCACTTCTCCTCACACATGCGGCCACTTCTCACACATACCCTCACTTCTCCTCACTCATGCGGCCACTTCTCACACATGCCCTCACTTCTCCTCACGCATGCGGCCACTTCTCACACATGCCCTCACTTCTCCTCACACATGCGGCCACTTCTCACACATGCCCTCACTTCTCCTCACACATGCGGCCACTTCTCACACATGCCCTCACTTCTCCTCACGCATGCGGCCACTTCTCACACATGCCCTCACTTCTCCTCACTCATGCGGCCACTTCTCACACATGCCCTCACTTCTCCTCACACATGCGGCCACTTCTCACACATGCCCTCACTTCTCCTCACACATGCGGCCACTTCTCACACATGCCCTCACTTCTCCTCACTCATGCGGCCACTTCTCACACATGCCCTCACTTCTCCTCACACATGCGGCCACTTCTCACACATGCCCTCACTTCTCCTCACACATGCGGCCACTTCTCACACATGCCCTCACTTCTCCTCACGCATGCGGCCACTTCTCACACATGCCCTCACTTCTCACACATGCGGCCACTTCTCACACATGCCCTCACTTCTCCTCACACATGCGGCCACTTCTCACACATGCCCTCACTTCTCCTCACGCATGCGGCCACTTCTCACACATGCCCTCACTTCTCACGCATGCGGCCACTTCTCACACATGCCCTCACTTCTCCTCACACATGCGGCCACTTCTCACACATGCCCTCACTTCTCCTCACACATGAGGCCACTTCTCACACATGCCCTCACTTCTCCTCACACATGCGGCCACTTCTCACACATACCCTCACTTCTCCTCACACATGCGGCCACTTCTCACACATGCCCTCACTTCTCCTCACACATGCGGCCACTTCTCACACATGCCCTCACTTCTCCTCACGCATGCGGCCACTTCTCACACATGCCCTCACTTCTCACACATGCGGCCACTTCTCACACATGCCCTCACTTCTCCTCACGCATGCGGCCGCTTCTCACACATGCCCTCACTTCTCCTCACGCATGCGGCCACTTCTCACGCATGCGGCCACTTCTCACGCATGCGGCCACTTCTCACGCATGCAGCCACTTCTCACGCATGCGGCCACTTCTCCTCACACATGCCCTCACTTCTCACGCATGCGCCCACTTCTCCTCACACATGCTCTCACTTCTCCTTACGCATGCGCTCACTTCTCACGCATACGTCGACTTCTCCTCACACATGCTCTCACTTCTCCTTACGCATGCGCTCACTTCTCACGCATGCGCTCACTTCTCACGCATACGTCGACTTCTCCTCACACATGCCCTCACTTCTACTCATGCATGCGCCCACTTCTCCTCACGGGTGCGCCCACTTTTCCTCACGCGTGCGCCCACTTCTCCTCATGCGTGCCCTCACTTCTCCTCACGCGTGCGCCCACTTCTCACAGGTGAGCCCACTTCTCCTCATGCTTGCACCCCACTTCTCCTCACGCGTGCCCTCACTTCTCCTCACGCATGCGCCCACTTCTCCCGCGTGCCCCCCACTTCTCACGCGTGCGCTCACTTCTCCTCACGCGTGCCCTTACTTCTCCTCACGCGTGTACCTACTTCTCCTCACGTGTGCGCCCACTTCTCCTCACGCGTGCCCTTACTTCTCCTCACACATACACTGAATTCTTCTCACGCGTGCCCTTACTTCTCCTTGGCATGCGCCCACTTCTCCTCACGCGTGCCCTTACTTCTCCTTGGCATGCGCCCACTTCTCCTCACACGTGCCCTTACTTCTCCTCACGCGTGTATCTACTTCTCCTCACGCGTGTGCCCACTTCTCCTCACGTGTGCCCTCGCTTCTCCTCACACGTACACTGAATTCTCCTCATACATGCAGTGACTTCTCCTCATACATACACTGACTTCTCCTCATACATGCAGTGACTTCTCCTCATACATGCAGTGACTTCTCCTCATACATACACTGACTTCTCCTCATACATATACTGACTTCTCCTCATACATACACTGACTTCTCCTCATACATGCAGTGACTTCTCCTCAGACATACACTGACTTCTCCTCATACATACACTGACTTCTCCTCATACATGCAGTGACTTCTCCTCATACATATACTGAATTCTCCTCATACATGCAGTGACTTCTCCTCATACATGCAGTGATTTCTCCTCATACATACACTGACTTCTCCTCACACATATACTGACTTCTCCTCATACATGCAGTGACTTCTCCTCATACATGCAGTGACTTCTCATACATACACTGACTTCTCCTCATACATGCAGTGACTTCTCCTCATACATACACTGACTTCTCCTCACACATACACTGACTTCTCCTCATACATACACTGACTTCTCCTCATACATACACTGACTTCTCCTCATACATGCAGTGACTTCTCCTCATACATGCAGTGACTTCTCCTCACACATACACTGACTTCTCCTCACACATACACTGACTTCTCCTCATACATACACTGACTTCTCCTCATACATGCAGTGACTTCTCCTCATACATGCAGTGACTTCTCCTCATACATACACTGACTTCTCCTCATACATACACTGACTTCTCCTCATACATACACTGACTTCTCCTCATACATACACTGATTTCTCCTCATACATACACTGACTTCTCCTCATACATGCAGTGACTTCTCCTCATACATGCAGTGACTTCTCCTCACACATACACTGACTTCTCCTCATACATACACTGACTTCTCCTCATACATACACTGACTTCTCCTCATACATACACTGACTTCTCCTCATACATGCAGTGACTTCTCCTCATACATGCAGTGACTTCTCCTCATACATACACTGACTTCTCCTCATACATACACTGACTTCTCCTCATACATACACTGACTTCTCCTCATACATGCAGTGACTTCTCCTCATACATACACTGACTTCTCCTCATACATGCAGTGACTTCTCCTCATACATATACTGACTTCTCATACATACACTGACTTCTCCTCATACATATACTGACTTCTCCTCATACATACACTGACTTCTCCTCATACATACACTGACTTCTCCTCATACATACACTGACTTCTCCTCATACATGCAGTGACTTCTCCTCATACATGCAGTGACTTCTCCTCATACATATACTGACTTCTCCTCATACATAAACTGACTTCTCCTCATACATACACTGACTTCTCCTCATACATACACTGACTTCTCCTCATACATGCAGTGACTTCTCCTCATACATACACTGACTTCTCCTCATACATATACTGACTTCTCCTCATACATATACTGACTTCTCCTCATACATGCAGTGACTTCTCCTCATACATGCAGTGACTTCTCCTCATACATACACTGACTTCTCCTCATACATGCAGTGACTTCTCCTCATACATGCAGTGACTTCTCCTCATACATATACTGACTTCTCCTCATACATACACTGACTTCTCCTCATACATGCAGTGACTTCTCCTCATACATGCAGTGACTTCTCCTCATACATACACTGACTTCTCCTCATACATACACTGACTTCTCCTCATACATGCAGTGACGACTTCTCCTCATACATATACTGACTTCTCCTCATACATGCACTGACTTCTCCTCATACATACAATGACTTCTCCTCATACATACACTGACTTCTCCTCATACATGCAGTGACTTCTCCTCATACATACACTGACTTCTCCTCATACATGCAGTGACTTCTCCTCATACATGCAGTGACTTCTCCTCATACATATACTGACTTCTCCTCATACATACACTGACTTCTCCTCATACATACACTGACTTCTCCTCATACATACACTGACTTCTCCTCATACATGCAGTGACTTCTTCTCATACACACACTGACTTCTCCTCATACATACTGACTTCTCCTCATACATATACTGACTTCTCCTCATACATACACTGACTTCTCCTCATACATGCAGTGACTTCTCCTCATACATACACTGACTTCTCCTCATACATGCAGTGACTTCTCCTCATACATGCAGTGACTTCTCCTCATACATGCAGTGACTTCTCCTCATATATATACTGACTTCTCCTCATACATACACTGACTTCTCATCATACATGCAGTGACTTCTCCTCATACATGCAGTGACTTCTCCTCATACATGCAGTGACTTCTCCTCATACATACACTGACTTCTCCTCATACATACAATGACTTCTCCTCATACATATACTGAATTCTGCTCATACATATACTGAATTCTCCTCATACATATACGGTACTGAATTCTCCTCACACATACACTGACTTCTCCTCACACATACACTGACTTCTCCTCATACATGCAGTGACTTCTCCTCATACATATACTGACTTCTCCTCATACATACACTGACTTCTCCTCATACATGCAGTGACTTCTCCTCATATATACACTGACTTCTCCTCACACATACACTGACTTCTCCTCATACATGCAGTGACTTCTCCTCATACATACACTGACTTCTCCTCATACATGCACTGAATTCTCCTCATACATGCAGTGACTTCTCCTCATACATACACTGACTTCTCCTCATACATGCAGTGACTTCTCCTCATACATACACTGACTTCTCCTCATACATACACTGACTTCTCCTCATACATACACTGACTTCTCCTCATACATGCAGTGACTTCTCCTCATACATATACTGACTTCTCCTCATACATGCAGTGACTTCTCCTCATACATACACTGACTTCTCCTCATACATACACTGACTTCTCCTCATACATGCAGTGATTTCTCCTCATAGATATACTGACTTCTCCTCATACATGCAGTGACTTCTCCTCATACATACACTGACTTCTCCTCATACATACACTGACTTCTCCTCATACATGCAGTGACTTCTCCTCATACATATACTGACTTCTCCTCATACATGCAGTGACTTCTCCTCATACATACACTGACTTCTCCTCATACATGCAGTGACTTCTCCTCATACATATACTGACTTCTCCTCATACATACACTGACTTCTCCTCATACATGCAGTGACTTCTCCTCATACATACACTGACTTCTCCTCATACATACACTGACTTCTCCTCATACATGCAGTGACTTCTCCTCATACATATACTGAATTCTCCTCATACATACACTGACTTCTCATCATACATGCAGTGACTTCTCCTCATACATATACTGACTTCTCCTCATACATACACTGACTTCTCCTCATACATGCAGTGACTTCTCCTCATACATATACTGACTTCTCCTCATACATACACTGACTTCTCCTCATAAACTGACTTCTCCTCATACATACACTGACTTCTCATACATACACTGACTTCTCCTCATACATGCAGTGACTTCTCCTCATACATATACTGAATTCTCCTCATACATGCAGTGACTTCTCCTCATACATACACTGACTTCTCCTCATACATACACTGACTTCTCCTCATACATGCACTGAATTCTCCTCATACATATACTGAATTCTCCTCATACATGCAGTGACTTCTCCTCATACATACACTGACTTCTCCTCATACATGCAGTGACTTCTCATACATACACTGACTTCTCCTCATACATACACTGACTTCTCCTCATACATGCAGTGACTTCTCCTCATACATACACTGACTTCTCCTCATACATATACTGACTTCTCATACATACACTGACTTCTCCTCATACATACACTGACTTCTCCTCATACATGCAGTGACTTCTCCTCATACATATACTGAATTCTCCTCATACATGCAGTGACTTCTCCTCATACATACACTGACTTCTCCTCATACATGCAGTGACTTCTCCTCATACATATACTGACTTCTCCTCATACATGCAGTGACTTCTCCTCATACATATACTGACTTCTCCTCATACATGCAGTGACTTCTCCTCATACATACACTGACTTCTCCTCATACATGCAGTGACTTCTCCTCATACATATACTGACTTCTCCTCATACATACACTGACTTCTCCTCATACATACACTGACTTCTCCTCATACATGCAGTGACTTCTCCTCATACATACACTGACTTCTCCTCATACATACACTGACTTCTCCTCATACATACACTGACTTCTCCTCATACATACACTGACTTCTCCTCATACATACACTGACTTCTCATACATGCAGTGACTTCTCCTCATACATACACTGACTTCTCCTCATACATACACTGACTTCTCTTCCATACATACACTGACTTCTCCTCATACATGCAGTGACTTCTCCTCATACATACACTGACTTCTCCTCATACATACACTGACTTCTCCTCATACATGCAGTGACTTCTCCTCATACATACACTGACTTCTCCTCATACATACACTGACTTCTCCTCATACATACACTGACTTCTCCTCATACATACACTGACTTCTCCTCATACATGCAGTGACTTCTCCTCATACATATACTGACTTCTCCTCATACATACACTGACTTCTCCTCATACATACACTGACTTCTCCTCATACATGCAGTGACTTCTCCTCATACATATACTGACTTCTCCTCATACATACACTGACTTCTCCTCATACATACACTGACTTCTCCTCATACATACACTGACTTCTCCTCATACATGCAGTGACTTCTCCTCATACATACACTGACTTCTCCTCATACATATACTGACTTCTCCTCATACATACACTGACTTCTCCTCATACATGCAGTGACTTCTCCTCATACATGCAGTGACTTCTCCTCATACATACACTGACTTCTCCTCATACATGCAGTGACTTCTCCTCATACATGCAGTGACTTCTCCTCACACATACACTGACTTCTCCTCATACATACACTGACTTCTCCTCATACATACACTGACTTCTCCTCATACATACACTGACTTCTCCTCATACATGCAGTGACTTCTCCTCATACATACACTGACTTCTCCTCATACATACACTGACTTCTCCTCATACATACACTGACTTCTCCTCATACATGCAGTGACTTCTCCTCATACATATACTGACTTCTCCTCATACATGCACTGACTTCTCCTCATACATACACTGACTTCTCCTCATACATACACTGACTTCTCCTCATACATGCAGTGACTTCTCCTCATACATACACTGACTTCTCCTCATACATGCAGTGACTTCTCCTCATACATGCAGTGACTTCTCCTCATACATATACTGACTTCTCCTCATACATACACTGACTTCTCCTCATACATACACTGACTTCTACTCATACATACACTGACTTCTCCTCATACATGCAGTGACTTCTCCTCATACATACACTGACTTCTCCTCATACATGCAGTGACTTCTCCTCATACATACTGACTTCTCCTCATACATATACTGACTTCTCCTCATACATACACTGACTTCTCCTCATACATACACTGACTTCTCCTCATACATGCAGTGACTTCTCCTCATACATACACTGACTTCTCCTCATACATGCAGTGACTTCTCCTCATACATGCAGTGACTTCTCCTCATACATGCAGTGACTTCTCATACATACACTGACTTCTCCTCATACATGCAGTGACTTCTCCTCATACATACACTGACTTCTCCTCATACATGCAGTGACTTCTCCTCATACATACACTGACTTCTCCTCATACATGCAGTGACTTCTCCTCATACATACACTGACTTCTCCTCATACATGCAGTGACTTCTCCTCATACATATACTGACTTCTCCTCATACATACACTGACTTCTCCTCATACATACACTGACTTCTCCTCATACATACACTGACTTCTCCTCATACATGCAGTGACTTCTCCTCATACATATACTGACTTCTCCTCATACATGCAGTGACTTCTCCTCATACATATACTGACTTCTCCTCATACATACACTGACTTCTCCTCATACATACAGTGACTTCTCCTCATACATACACTGACTTCTCCTCATACATGCAGTGACTTCTCCTCATACATATACTGACTTCTCCTCATACATACACTGACTTCTCCTCATACATATACTGACTTCTCCTCATACATACACTGACTTCTCCTCATACATACACTGACTTCTCCTCACACATACACTGACTTCTCCTCATACATGCACTGACTTCTCCTCATACATACACTGACTTCTCCTCATACATATACTGACTTCTCCTCATACATACACTGACTTCTCCTCATACATACACTGACTTCTCCTCATACATACACTGACTTCTCCTCATACATGCAGTGACTTCTCCTCATACATATACTGACTTCTCCTCATACATACACTGACTTCTCCTCATACATACACTGACTTCTCCTCATACATACACTGACTTCTCCTCATACATACACTGACTTCTCCTCATACATGCAGTGACTTCTCCTCATACATACTGACTTCTCCTCATACATATACTGACTTCTCCTCATACATACACTGACTTCTCCTCATACATTCACTGACTTCTCCTCATACATGCAGTGACTTCTCCTCATACATACTGACTTCTCCTCATACATATACTGACTTCTCCTCATACATACACTGACTTCTCCTCATACATACACTGACTTCTCCTCATACATACACTGACTTCTCCTCATACATACACTGACTTCTCCTCATACATGCAGTGACTTCTCCTCATACATATACTGACTTCTCCTCATACATGCAGTGACTTCTCCTCATACATACACTGACTTCTCCTCATACATGCAGTGACTTCTCCTCATACATATACTGACTTCTCCTCATACATACACTGACTTCTCCTCATACATACACTGACTTCTCCTCATACATACACTGACTTCTCCTCATACATGCAGTGACTTCTCCTCATACATATACTGACTTCTCCTCATACATACACTGACTTCTCCTCATACATATACTGACTTCTCCTCATACATACACTGACTTCTCCTCATACATACACTGACTTCTCACACATACACTGACTTCTCCTCATACATGCACTGACTTCTCCTCATACATACACTGACTTCTCCTCATACATATACTGACTTCTCCTCATACATACACTGACTTCTCCTCATACATACACTGACTTCTCCTCATACATACACTGACTTCTCCTCA
This sequence comes from Dendrobates tinctorius, assembly GCF_039654945.1. Lineage (NCBI taxonomy): Eukaryota > Metazoa > Chordata > Amphibia > Anura > Dendrobatidae > Dendrobates > Dendrobates tinctorius. The sequence goes on from NW_027361819.1 coordinate 4,919,099, forward strand.
TACATACACTGACTTCTCCTCATACATACACTGACTTCTCCTCATACATACACTGACTTCTCCTCATACATACACTGACTTCTCCTCATACATGCAGTGACTTCTCCTCATACATACTGACTTCTCCTCATACATATACTGACTTCTCCTCATACATACACTGACTTCTCCTCATACATACACTGACTTCTCCTCATACATGCAGTGACTTCTCCTCATACATGCAGTGACTTCTCCTCATACATACACTGACTTCTCATACATGCAGTGACTTCTCCTCATACATGCAGTGACTTCTCCTCATACATGCAGTGACTTCTCCTCATACATACACTGACTTCTCCTCATACATGCAGTGACTTCTCCTCATACATACACTGACTTCTCCTCATACATGCAGTGACTTCTCCTCATAAATACACTGACTTCTCCTCATACATGCAGTGACTTCTCCTCATACATACACTGACTTCTCCTCATACATGCAGTGACTTCTCCTCATACATATACTGACTTCTCCTCATACATACACTGACTTCTCCTCATACATATACTGACTTCTCCTCATACATACACTGACTTCTCCTCATACATACACTGACTTCTCCTCATACATACACTGACTTCTCCTCATACATGCAGTGACTTCTCCTCATACATACACTGACTTCTCCTCATACATGCAGTGACTTCTCCTCATACATGCAGTGACTTCTCCTCATACATGCAGTGACTTCTCCTCATACATGCAGTGACTTCTCCTCATACATATACTGACTTCTCCTCATACATACACTGACTTCTCCTCATACATACACTGACTTCTCCTCATACATGCAGTGACTTCTCCTCATACATACACTGACTTCTCCTCATACATACACTGACTTCTCCTCTTACATGCAGTGACTTCTCCTCATACATACACTGACTTCTCCTCATACATACACTGACTTCTCCTCATACATGCAGTGACTTCTCCTCATACATACACTGACTTCTCCTCATACATACACTGACTTCTCCTCTTACATGCAGTGACTTCTCCTCATACATACACTGACTTCTCCTCATACATACACTGACTTCTCCTCATACATGCAGTGACTTCTCCTCATACATACACTGACTTCTCCTCATACATACACTGACTTCTCCTCTTACATGCAGTGACTTCTCCTCATACATACACTGACTTCTCCTCACACATACACTGACTTCTCCTCATACATGCAGTGACTTCTCCTCATACATACACTGACTTCTCCTCATACATGCAGTGACTTCTCCTCATACATACACTGACTTCTCCTCATACATACACTGACTTCTCCTCATACATGCAGTGACTTCTCCTCATACATACACTGACTTCTCCTCATACATACACTGACTTCTCCTCATACATGCAGTGACTTCTCCTCATACATACACTGACTTCTCCTCATACATACACTGACTTCTCCTCTTACATGCAGTGACTTCTCCTCATACATACACTGACTTCTCCTCATACATACACTGACTTCTCCTCTTACATGCAGTGACTTCTCCTCATACATACACTGACTTCTCCTCATACATACACTGACTTCTCCTCATACATGCAGTGACTTCTCCTCATACATACACTGACTTCTCCTCATAAATACACTGACTTCTCCTCATACATGCAGTGACTTCTCCTCATACATACACTGACTTCTCCTCATACATACACTGACTTCTCCTCATACATACACTGACTTCTCCTCATACATACACTGACTTCTCCTCATACATACACTGACTTCTCCTCATACATGCAGTGACTTCTCCTCATACATACACTGACTTCTCCTCATACATGCAGTGACTTCTCCTCATACATACACTGACTTCTCCTCATACATACACTGACTTCTCCTCATACATACAGTGACTTCTCCTCATACATATACTGACTTCTCCTCATACATACACTGACTTCTCCTCATACATACACTGACTTCTCCTCATACATACACTGACTTCTCCTCATACATGCAGTGACTTCTCCTCATACATATACTGACTTCTCCTCATACATACACTGACTTCTCCTCATACATGCAGTGACTTCTCCTCATACATATACTGACTTCTCCTCATACATATACTGACTTCTCCTCATACATGCAGTGACTTCTCCTCATACATACACTGACTTCTCCTCATACCTGCACTGACTTCTCCTCATACATACACTGACTTCTCCTCATACATACACTGACTTCTCCTCATACATGCAGTGACTTCTCCTCATACATACACTGACTTCTCCTCATACATACACTGACTTCTCCTCATACATGCAGTGACTTCTCCTCATACATACACTGACTTCTCCTCATACATACACTGACTTCTCCTCATACATACACTGACTTCTCCTCATACATACACTGACTTCTCCTCATACATACACTGACTTCTCCTCATACATGCAGTGACTTCTCCTCATACATACACTGACTTCTCCTCATACATGCAGTGACTTCTCCTCATACATACACTGACTTCTCCTCATACATACACTGACTTCTCCTCATACATGCAGTGACTTCTCCTCATACATACACTGACTTCTCCTCATACATACACTGACTTCTCCTCATACATACACTGACTTCTCCTCATACATGCTGTGACTTCTCCTCATACATACACTGACTTCTCCTCATACATGCAGTGACTTCTCCTCATACATATACTGACTTCTCCTCATACATGCAGTGACTTCTCCTCATACATGCAGTGACTTCTCCTCATACATACACTGACTTCTCCTCATACATACACTGACTTCTCCTCATACATACACTGACTTCTCCTCATACATGCACTGACTTCTCCTCATACATACACTGACTTCTCCTCATACATACACTGACTTCTCCTCATACATACACTGACTTCTCCTCATACATGCAGTGACTTCTCCTCATACATGCAGTGACTTCTCCTCATACATGCAGTGACTTCTCCTCATACATACACTGACTTCTCCTCATACATACACTGACTTCTCCTCATACATGCTGTGACTTCTCCTCATACATGCAGTGACTTCTCCTCATACATACACTGACTTCTCCTCATACATACACTGACTTCTCCTCATACATGCAGTGACTTCTCCTCATACATACACTGACTTCTCCTCATACATGCAGTGACTTCTCCTCATACATGCAGTGATTTCTCCTCATACATATACTGACTTCTCCTCATACATACACTGACTTCTCCTCATACATGCAGTGACTTCTCCTCATACATACACTGACTTCTCCTCATACATGCAGTGACTTCTCCTCATACATGCAGTGACTTCTCCTCATACATACACTGACTTCTCCTCATACATACACTGACTTCTCCTCATACATGCAGTGACTTCTCCTCATACATATACTGACTTCTCCTCATACATACACTGACTTCTCCTCATACATGCAGTGACTTCTCCTCATACATGCAGTGACTTCTCCTCATACATACACTGACTTCTCCTCATACATACACTGACTTCTCCTCATACATACACTGACTTCTCCTCATACATGCAGTGACTTCTCCTCATACATATACTGACTTCTCCTCATACATACACTGACTTCTCCTCATACATATACTGACTTCTCCTCATACATGCAGTGACTTCTCCTCATACATGCAGTGACTTCTCCTCATACATGCAGTGACTTCTCCTCATACATGCAGTGACTTCTCCTCATACATATACTGACTTCTCCTCATACATACACTGACTTCTCCTCATACATATACTGACTTCTCCTCATACATGCAGTGACTTCTCCTCATACATGCAGTGACTTCTCCTCATACATGCAGTGACTTCTCCTCATACATACACTGACTTCTCCTCATACATGCAGTGACTTCTCCTCATACATACACTGACTTCTCCTCATACATGCAGTGACTTCTCCTCATACATATACTGACTTCTCCTCATACATACACTGACTTCTCCTCATACATATACTGACTTCTCCTCATACATGCAGTGACTTCTCCTCATACATACACTGACTTCTCCTCATACATACACTGACTTCTCCTCATACATGCAGTGACTTCTCCTCATACATACACTGACTTCTCCTCATACATGCAGTGACTTCTCCTCATACATGCAGTGACTTCTCCTCATACATACACTGACTTCTCCTCATACATACACTGACTTCTCCTCATACATGCAGTGACTTCTCCTCATACATACACTGACTTCTCCTCATACATACACTGACTTCTCCTCATACATATACTGACTTCTCCTCATACATATACTGACTTCTCCTCATACATATACTGACTTCTCCTCATACATGCAGTGACTTCTCCTCATACATGCAGTGACTTCTCCTCATACATACACTGACTTCTCCTCATACATATACTGACTTCTCCTCATACATGCAGTGACTTCTCCTCATACATGCAGTGACTTCTCCTCATACATGCAGTGACTTCTCCTCATACATATACTGACTTCTCCTCATACATATACTGACTTCTCCTCATACATACACTGACTTCTCCTCATACATGCAGTGACTTCTCCTCATACATGCAGTGACTTCTCCTCATACATGCAGTGACTTCTCCTCATACATACACTGACTTCTCCTCATACATACACTGACTTCTCCTCATACATATACTGACTTCTCCTCATACATATACTGACTTCTCCTCATACATACACTGACTTCTCCTCATACATGCAGTGACTTCTCCTCATACATGCAGTGACTTCTCCTCATACATGCAGTGACTTCTCCTCATACATACACTGACTTCTCCTCATACATACACTGACTTCTCCTCATACATATACTGACTTCTCCTCATACATATACTGACTTCTCCTCATACATACACTGACTTCTCCTCATACATGCAGTGACTTCTCCTCATACATGCAGTGACTTCTCCTCATACATACACTGACTTCTCCTCATACATGCAGTGACTTCTCCTCATACATACACTGACTTCTCCTCATACATATACTGACTTCTCCTCATACATGCAGTGACTTCTCCTCATACATATACTGACTTCTCCTCATACATGCAGTGACTTCTCCTCATACATGCAGTGACTTCTCCTCATACATGCAGTGACTTCTCTCTGGGGTCATCATGACCTATTTTACTGCAAAGGACTAGAAAAAAAATCAGAAATATAAAAAAAAACTACATTTCCCAGCAGGTGACCGGGAAAGTCCCGGAAGTCGGACACTTCCTTTTCCTCTTCGCATCCCCCCTCCCAAGACTACATTTCCACGCGTCCTCCGCGGCCACACCACCGCCGCCATCTTGCTTGTAGTCCCGCGAGCTTCCGCCTTCCCATAGCAGAGAATGGGACTAGAACTCTGGTGAAGACCACAGTTCCCGGCGTGCCCCGCGGCTCTGTGGGCGGGAGCTGTAGCCTTTCCCACTGGGCGGCCATGTTGGATGTGGTATTGTTGTGTGTGTGAGTGTGAATGTGAGGGGAAGGCAGGCTGCGAACTGGGGGCAGCTGGTTAAGGGCCTAGTTTCGGGAATCAGGGGCCCCTGCCGGAGTCAGTCCGTGCTGCTTGTATAAGAGGAGCGCCGGGGACAGCGAGCAGAGGATGAGGCAGCCATAGAGGGGAGGAGGAGGCGCCGGTGACTACAGGGAGATCCGCAGCCCCGTGCAGAGAGGGGGAGCCGCCGGGCTGGGGGGGCAGCTGCTCCTGGAGGGTCCTGGGGGCTCGTGGCCTGTATTATTGGGGTGCACACCCCTCTCCTGGAGGATGCTGGGAGAGTAGCGGGCGGGGGTCCTGTGATAGCTCTGGGGTATGGCCCCCTCCCCCGTGTAGCATGGTGGGCCACTGTTACTGATCGCCCCCGAGAAGACCCCCGGATTGTGATCATGAGCCGCGGGCAGGCTCGGTCAGCAGCGAGGAGCAGGTGAGTGGCAGCCGACATGGCGTCCGTCTGTGAGCGCGCTGCTCCGGGCGCCACCGTCCCCCCGGTGTAACGTCTCTGCCCCGCAGGTGCGGCCGCAGCTGAGGCCTCGTCCGGGAGATGTCGGGGAAGGGTCTGGGGGCTGCGCGGCGCAGGAGGACGCGCTGCCGGAAGTGCGAGGCCTGTGTGCGCAGCGAGTGCGGAGAGTGCAACTTCTGCAAAGACATGAAGAAATTCGGGGGCCCCGGACGGATGAAGCAGTCCTGTCTGAAGAGGCAGTGCACGGCGGTAAGGAGCGGGGACGGGGGCAGCACGGCGGTGGCGGCACAGAGAGCACGGTACTGACGCCATTCTCCTTTCCTCCACAGCCCGTCCTACCACACACGGCCGTCTGTCTCCTCTGTGGAGACGCCGGGAAGGAGGACACCGTTCAGGACGAGGAGCAAAAGTTCAACCTGTCGCTCATGGAGTGTACCATCTGCAACGAGATCGTCCACCCCGGCTGCATCAAGGTACAGTCCGACCTTGGACCCTGCCGAAACAACCCACCCTGCACTGTAAAGTGGGTTTATTAGTAGCATCCACAGGCTGTGCCACCGTACACCTCGGGCACCGCTCCTGCGCTTTGGGCACCCTTCTCGGCCGCTCCTGCGCTTTGGGCGCCCTCCTCGACTGCTCCTGGGTCTCGGGCACCACTCCTGGGCCTCAGGCACCCTCCCCGGCCACTCCTGGGCCTCGGGCACCGCTCCTGCGCTTTGGGCATCCCCCGGGCGCTCCTGGGCCTCAGGCACCGCTCCTGCTCTTTGGTCACCCCCCGGCCGCTCATAGGCCTCGGGCACTGCTCCTGCGCTTTGGGCATCTCCTGGGCCTTGGGCACTGCTTCTGCGCTGTGGGCAACGCCTCGGCCGCTCCTGTGCTTTGGGTACCCTCACCAGCCGCTCCTGCACTTTGGGCACCCCTCGGCCGCTCATGGGCCTTGGGCACTGCTTCTGCGCTGTGGGCAACACCTCGGCTGCTCCTGGGCCTTGGCCCCAATCACACTTTTCCTTCAGGCCAGTAGAGGTGACATCTTGGAGACCTCCAGCTGTTACTCGCCCCCTACACCTGATCTCCTGCGGTCACTGGTGGGGGTTGCTCTCAGGCCTCCTTAGGGATCTGGTGATCACTTCCTGGTTCTCTGGGGATGTGATCAGTTTTCTGCTCACCTGACGCCACGGATGAGGCCGGGGTGATTAGATCAGGTGCTGGGCGCTCACGGCTCCGGAAGGTGGTGGGGAATCTGGACCCATTGCTGATGGTCTCGGCCCGGTGTTCTTGTCGTTTTTTTTTTTTTTTACGTCAGAGGAAGCATTCTCCACTTTGCTGACAGTTTACAGTTGGGGGAGGGGAGTGCATGGTTGTGATTGCAGCCGTACGATTATAAGGGATCATGGTGAGGAACTGAAGAAAGTCCCAAACATTTCATCCAAATCTTTGCTTACTGTCAGTGAATGTAACCGACTCACCTTCTCTCCTCAGATGGGTAAAGCTGAAGCCGTTATTGACACAGAAATCCCCAACTGCTGGGAGTGTCCGCGCTGCGTGAGAGAAGGCCGCACATGTAAGGTAAGTGCGGGGAAGGAGTGCGGCTCCTGTGCTGGCTGCACCCCTCCTGCAGGTGCGGTGTCTCCCAATGTGTGTACGACAGTCGCCTTCATCTCAGCAGTGAAAATCCGAAAACTAAGCGCCCATGTAATGTCAGCCCGTCGTACTGCCGGGGAGGAGGGGATCTTGCAGCCAAAACACTGCTTCACTGCTGTCTGTGGGCTTTATTGGTATGTTGGTTCTTCATGCCCCATGAACTTTTCCCAATTCTTTTTTTTTTTTTTTTTTTAATGTTACCCCCACAAACCTGCATGTACTTTATGTGACACCAACACGAAGTCCAAGCATTTGTGACGTGTAAAGAAAATGATACGGAAATGATTTTCTAATAAATTATGCAAATATAAATCTGACAATTGAGCCGTGCATTAGTCTTCAGCCCCCTGAGTCAGTACTTTGTATGACCATCTTTCTCTGCAGTCTTTTGGGGTCTGTCTCTCCCGGCTTAGCAGATCTAGGGGTCACACTTTGCTCTTGCGCAGTGACATTGGATGGAGAGGTCTGCGATCAGTAATTTTCTGGGTCTGGACTGTGACTGCGCCGTTCGCACACAGGAATATGCTCTGATCTAATCCCTTCATTGTATCTCTGGCAGGATGTTTAGGCTGAGTTCACACGTGGCGTTTTTTTCGCGTTTCCGCGGCGGTTTTAACCGCGCGATTTTGCCGCGAAAAATAAGCATCCCATGCATTCCTATGGGATTCCGCAATGCTGTGCTAATGCTGCGGTTTTTACCGCGGCGGAATCGCTTTGCGGTAAAAACCGCAGCATGCTCATTAATTTGCGGAATCGCGGCGATCCCGCACCCATAGGAATGCATTGTTCCGCTTACTTCCCGCATGTGGTTGTGCACACCATGCGGAAAGTAAGCAGAACATTTGCGGATGGTTCCCACTGTCCGGAGGAGAGGAGACTGTCCTCCGGGCTCTGGGTACCATATCCCTGTAAAAAATAGAATTTAAAAATAAAAAATATTGTTATTCTCACCCTCCGACGTCCCGCACAGCCTTCCCGCTTCTCTTCACGCTCTTGTTCCCAGTAGTCCTTTGCGAAAATGCCCGCGATGGCGTCCGTTCTCGCGGGATCGAGAAGTCTCGCGGTCATTCGCGCGATGTCATCGCGAATTACCGCGAGACATCGCGATCCCGCGAGAACGGACGTCATCACGGGCATTTTCGCAAAGGATTACTGGGAACGGATGCGCGGGACGTCGGAAGGTGAGAATAACACTATTTTTTATTTTTTTTTTTACATTCTATCTTTTACTACTGCTTTGAGCAGGGGGTTGGACCAGATGGCCCAGGAGGTCCCTTCCAACTCTACGATTCTATGATTCTACTGATGCTGCATAGGTGGCCTCAGTAGTAAAAAGTTGGTCACACTTGTCAAACACTATGTTTGACGAGTGTGACCAACCTGTCAATCAGTTCTCCAAGCGATGCTACAGATCGCTTGGAAAACGCTAGCATTTTGCAAGCTTAATTCCCTTTGCCAAATGCTAGTTTTTCTGCGGGGAAAATCGCGGAATTTAAAATGCGATTTTCCCGGGGACTGTAATTCCGGAATTCTCGCTGTAATTTCCGCGAGAGTTCCGGTACGTGTGCACTTAGCCTTAGGGTCGTTGTCCTGATAGAAAGTGAACCTATACCCCCTTAGGTCTCCTGCAGCCTCTAACAGGTTTTGCTCCACGATTGCCCTCTGTATTTAGCCCGATCCATCTTCCCATCACCTCTGACCAACTTCCCTGCTGTAGAAAATCCTCCCCACAGCAGGATGCGGCCACCACCATGTGTGACAATGGGGATGGTGTTTTCAGGGTGATGTGTAGTGTTTAGTTTTCCACCACACACAGTTTTGTTTGTAGCCCAAATAGTTCTCCTTTAGTCTCATCTGACCAGAGCACATTCTTCCACATGCTCGCTGTGTCCTCTACATGGGACTTCTTTATGGCTTTCAAAAATGTTTTTCTTGCCACTCTTCTATAAAGGCCAGATTTGTGGCATATATGTTGTCTTGTGGAGAGATTCACCCCCTGAGCTGTGGATTTCTGCAGCTCCTCCAGTGACCATGAGCTTCTATGCTGCTTCTCTAATTAGTGCTCTCCATGCTTGGGATGTCAGGTTAGGTGGGTGGCCATGTCGTGGTAGGTTTGCAGTTGTGCCATACGCCTTACATTTTTGGATGATATTTATACATTGCTCCATGAGATGTTCAGAACTTGGGCTATTTTTTTTTTTTTTTTTTTTTTACAATAACCTAACCCTGCTTTCTTCTCCAACTTTAACCCTAACCTGTCTGATGGGCTCCTTTTGGTTTTCATGATGTCGTTTTGATCAGTGATGTTCTCCACAGACCAGCTGTAATTATACTGAGGAGAGATCACACCCAGGTGGACACAATGTACTAATTACCGTATTTTTCAGGTTATGAGATGCTCCGGATTATAAGACGCACTCCAAATTTTGAGGAGAAAAATAGGAAACTTGGTGGTGCTTCTTATAATCCATGCGTCTTATTGCTTACCTGGGGTGGTGGCTGCGGTGACGCGGGGTCCCAGGGTCTCTGCTGGAGGAAGTAGGAGTGGGGTGATGTCGCAGGCTGAGATGAGGGGGAGTTCTGATGTGCGGCGCGCTGCTGCGGGTGTTTCCGGTGCTGCAGGGATGTCTGGTGGTGCTGCTGCGGGTGCTACAGAGGTGTGCGGGTGCCCTGTGGGGGATCTCATCTGTGCATGCGCCGCCCCCGGTGGCCATTTTCCCGGAGTCCATGGCACAGGAAGCCATGAAACTGCGGGGGAGCTCTGACCTTTCACAAAATGTCGGCAGCGCCCCCAGCAGCACCGCCTGACACCCCCGTAGCACTGTCGGACACCCCCTCATCCCAGCCTGTGGCCTGTAGCGATGGTACTGGTAAGGTATATCGTATGCACATTATAAGACACACCTCCATTTTCCTAAAAAAATAATCCGAAAAATATGGTATGTGACTAATGGGGACGATTGGTCACTCAGGATTTATTTAGGAGCATCAGACTATAGGGGGCTGAATATTAATGCACAGAACAATGGTCAGATTTATATATATATTTATTTTTTTTTAATAATTAGAAAACCTCACTTTTTGTTTCTTTTACACGTCAGATTCTTACTACTTTGTGTTGTCACAAAAAAATTAAAAGGTTGTGGGAGTAATGTTGAAAAGTTCATGGGGTATTAAGACATTATCAAAGCACTGTGTGTAGTGAGGAAAAAAAAAAAGCTTTGGCTCTTAGTAGATGGTGAAATGAAAATCCAAAGGTTCCCTCCTTCCCAAGTTGTTTTATTGTGGGGTAAAAAAATTCCCCCTGTCTGCAATGATGATCATTATCTCCCTCTCATCTTGTCGTGGTGCCATTGCCCACCACAGCAAGCAGCCTTTTAAAAAAAAAAAAAAAAAAAAAAAAAATCCTGTCCTTTAGGGGTTAGGCGCGATTATTCGGGCGGTCCAGTAATCCGGCATGTCTGCTCTCGCTCTTCCGCAGGATCCGTTGGACAGTTCAGGTAAACGGCGCTTGGACAACAGAGAAGAAGCTGTGCGGTGGAAACTCACAGATGACCCGGCCCCTGGGAGGAAGAAGCCCCCCGACGAGAACCAGGGACATAAAAGGAAGAAGGATCCGGTGCAGGAAGCGGGAGTCAAGAAGAAGGTGGGCGCATGGCTCATCTGTCACCCCACCCCGTAGCGCTTTTTTTTTTTTTTTTTTTTTTTTTTTTTGTTGTCCCTATCTGATCCTTTTCTGTTTTCATTTGTTTACAGGTGAAGGCAGAGAAGGATAAGAAAATCAAAAAGGTGCGTCCAGTGCAGTGCCCCCTATGCTTCTGCTCAGTGTTCACCCCTCTGATGCGCTTTCTGTCCGGTGCGGGGCCGCCATGTTTGTGCTCTCTGATCGCACTCCGTCCCGCGCGGGGCCGCCATGTTTGTGCTCGGTGTTGCTCCCTTCTCTGTCCCGCGCAGGGCCGCCATGTTTGCGCTCGGTGTTGCTCCCTCCTCTGTCCCGCGCAGGGCCGCCATGTTTGTGCTCGGTGTTGCTCCCTCCTCTGTCCCGCGCAGGGCCGCCATGTTTGTGCTCGGTGTTGCTCCCTCCTCTGTCCGGTGCTGGGCCGCCATGTTTGTGCTCGGTGTTGCTCCCTCCTCTGTGCTGCGCGGGGCCGCCATGTTTGTGCTCGGTGTTGCTCCCTCCTCTGTTCGGTGCTGGTCCGTCATGTTTGTGCTTGGTGTTGCTCCCTCCTCTGTCCCATGTGGGGCCGCCGTGTTTGTGCTCGCTGATGCTCCTCCTCTGTGCTGCGCAGGGGAAGGCACAAGTGCCGAAACGCGCGTTTGGGTTTGGCCGTGGTCCCACTTGTTGCTCCCATACTGAGTAAGTGTTCCCCTTCATTATTGCTTTATCATTGCTTTATATTACTCTGCTGGGAACTTTCTCCTTTACAATATGGTCATATCCTTGGGTCAGCACTGCCTATGTTTAGACTTATGAGGTACTCCAGGATGATTATGTAGTTTTATGATTACTCTTTCGGAGCAACCATTGTCACCCGGCCTTTTGTTTTCTTGCCAATGTCACTTTTTAGTTGTGTTTTGCTGTTCTCATCCTTCAATAAAATTATTTTGCACTTCATTATATGGTATTAGAACTTTTTTTACTGCTTTTTTGGTCAGTTGTTGTATTTGATATGCAGTGTGTTCTACACTGTCCATCGTGTGCTGGAATCTTGGTTGTGATTACCAACACATCTAGATTATCATGATTTTGACTAACCACTCCAGCACATTTTGCTGTCCTTTGCTCTTACATGTTTTGTGCTTGCTGTTGCTTCCTCCTCTATATCCGGTGCGGGGCCGCCATGTTTGTGCTCTGTGTTGCTCCCTCCTCTATCCGGTGCGGGGCCGCCATGTTTGTGCTCGCTGTTGCTTCCTCCTCTATATCCGGTGCGGGGCCGCCATGTTTGTGCTCTGTGTTGCTCCCTCCTCTATCCGGTGCGGGGCCGCCATGTTTGTGCTCGCTGTTGCTTCCTCCTCTATATCCGGTGCGGGGCCGCCATGTTTGTGCTCTGTGTTGCTCCCTCCTCTATCCGGTGCAGGGCCGCCATGTTTTGTGCTCGGTGTTGCTCCCTCCTCTGTCTCGCGTGGGGTTGCCATGTTTTGTGCTTGCTGTTGCTCCCTCCTCTATCCGGTGCGGGGCCGCCATGTTTTGTGCTCGGTGTTGCTCCCTCCTCTGTCTCGCGTGGGGCTGCCATGTTTTGTGCTCGGTGTTTGTCCCTCCTCTATCCGGTGCGGGGCCGCCATGTTTTGTGCTCGGTGTTGCTCCCTCCTCTGTCCCACGTGGGGCTGCCATGTTTTGTGCTTGCTGTTGCTTCCTCCTCTATCCGGTGCGGGGCCGCCATGTTTTGTGCTCGGTGTTGCTCCCTCCTCTGTCCCACGTGGGGCTGCCATGTTTTGTGCTTGCTGTTGCTTCCTCCTCTATCCGGTGCGGGGCCGCCATCTTTGTGCTCGGTGTTGCTCCCTCCTCTGTCTCGCGTGGGGCTGCCATGTTTTGTGCTTGCTGTTGCTTTCTCCTCTATCCGGTGCGGGGCCGCCATGTTTGTGCTCGGTGTTTCCCACTCTGATCGCGGTGCTGATCTTCCGCTGTCTTTCTGTCCGGCAGGAACCGCAGGCGCCTTCAGAACCAGTCCAGGTGACGGATCGCTCCCACCAGCGCGAGAAGATCGAGCGCTTCAAGCAGATGTGCCAGATGTTGGAGCGGGCACGCAGCAGCACCTCCAGCTCCAGCTCCGACTCAGATTCTGACTCCGACTCCAAAGCTTCCCGGGGCAGCAGCGACACGGGTGAAGGGGGCGAGGGACGATCGTCCCGGATCAGCTTCAGCACTAGCTCAGAGGAAGACGAGGAAGGAGCAGGAGGGGGCTCAGCCACAGATGGACAGAATGGCACCAGGAATGGCAAACAGAAGTCCCCCCGAGGGAACGGCCGGGAGAAGGAGAACCGGAGAGGAGGTGGTGTGGCCGTCAGGAAAGCGACGTGTGGTCGGAACACAGTGCAGGCCTTGTCCAGGACTCAGATACTAAAGAGGCCACTGGTGCCCTCTCCGCCTAAACCGCCTCCCCTCCAGCTAGAGAGACACGTGGTACGACCCCCTCCCCACAGCCCCGAGCCAGACTCCCTGCCATTGGACAGTGGAACAGACCATGTGATGCAGAGGGGGGTCTGGCTGGCTGTTTTTAGACATTTGGAACAGAGAGAGCTTTGTGTCTGTATGCGGGTGTGTCGGACCTGGAACCGGTGGTAAGAGCGGGAGCGGACCAGGGGAGTGCTGTACCCAATGTCCTGATACCACAGTATTATTAATGAGCGATGGCAGTCGCAGCTCAGTGGTGCCACCTTGTAACCGTCAAGCGCCCCCTAGTGGTGATAAAATGTGCGGAAATACTGAGACTGCACCGCAATAAAAAAAGAGAAGAGCCAGCACTGCCAGTGGTCAGAACGCATAACATGAGGTGCATATGCACATATCTTACTGCATTCAAAATGAGACGTTTAGCAAAATATTGATCAATATATTGAGCCACCCCGCCACGCCAAGGCAATCTCATATGGGGGGTCCTACTCTACATTTTTATTTATTCACTGTGCCATTGCGGCCTCCTAAATGTTTTAAAAGCAAGACCATATCAAATGCAATCCATACCTGAAGCATATCTGCATCACTCCCGTGCAGCCAGATGGAGCAGGTGCAGATAAAGGCCAACCAGGTCTGAACACAGACATCTCAGGTTTGACCTCCACACACTGCCTGACCAGCAAACACAGATGAAGGGCAATGCAGGCTCAGACAGGGATGCAAAAATTAAAGCCTGGGGCAGGGCGGGGCTGCCGTGAGTGTGCACAGCAGCCTAGATCAATCACAATAAACACAGAAAAGATGGCGAACATCATGCATTTGATATGGTCTTGCTTTTAAAACATTTAGGAGGCCGCAATGGCACAGTGAATAAATAAAAATGTAGAGTAGGACCCCCCATATGAGATTGCCTTGGCGTGGCGGGGTGGCTCAATATATTGATCAATATTTTGCTAAATGTCTCATTTTGAATGCAGTAAGATATGTGCATATGCACCTCACGTTATGCGTTCTGACCACTGGCAGTGCTGGCTCTTCTCTTTTTTAATTGAGACTGCACCGCCACAACGTGAGGCCCGAGCAACGGAGTAACGATCGCTTCATAAATAGTGTCCATATTGTACCGCAGAGCTGAAATCTCCCAGCATTCTCTGCTTGTTCAGTGTCTGCACAGAGCTTTGTCTGGTGAACATATTCTGGGAAGTCCTTATACCAGTACAGGATAAATGTACACAGTGACTGCACCAGCAGAATAGTGAGCGCAGCTCTGCAGTATAATACAGGATGTAACTCTGGATCAGTAATGTATGTACACAGTGACTGCACCAGCAGAATAGTGAGCGCAGCTCTGCAGTATAATACAGGATGTAACTCTGGATCAGTAATGTAATGTATGTACACAGTGACTGCACCAGCAGAATAGTGAGCGCAGCTCTGCAGTATAATACAGGATGTAACTCAGGATCAGTAATGTATGTACACAGTGACTGCACCAGCAGAATAGTGAGCGCAGCTCTGCAGTATAATACAGGATGTAACTCTGGATCAGTAATGTAATGTATGTACACAGTGACTGCACCAGCAGAATAGTGAGCGCAGCTCTGCAGTATAATACAGGATGTAACTCTGGATCAGTAATGTAATGTATGTACACAGTGACTGCACCAGCAGAATAGTGAGTGCAGCTCTGGGGTATAATACAGGAGGTAACTCAGGATCAGTAATGTACTGTATGTACACAGTGACTGCACCAGCAGAATAGTGAGTGCAGCTCTGGGGTATAATACAGGATGTAACTCAGGATCAGTAATGTAATGTATGTACACAGTGACTGCACCAGCAGAATAGTGAGTGCAGCTCTGGGGTATAATACAGGATGTAACCCAGGATCAGTAATGTAATGTATGTACACAGTGACTGCACCAGCAGAATAGTGAGTGCAGCTCTGGGGTATAATACAGGAGGTAACTCAGGATCAGTAATGTAATGAATGTACACAGTGACTGCACCAGCAGAATAGTGAGCGCAGCTCTGCAGTATAATACAGGATGTAACTCTGGATCAGTAATGTAATGTATGTACACAGTGACTGCACCAGCAGAATAGTGAGCGCAGCTCTGCAGTATAATACAGGATGTAACTCAGGATCAGTAATGTATGTGTACAGTGACTGCACCAGCAGAATAGTGAGTGCAGCTCTGGGGTATAATACAGGAGGTAACTCAGGATCAGTAATGTAATGAATGTACACAGTGACTGCACCAGCAGAATAGTGAGCACAGCTCTGCAGTATAATACAGGATGTAACTCTGGATCAGTAATGTAATGTATGTACACAGTGACTGCACCAGCAGAATAGTGAGCGCAGCTCTGCAGTATAATACAGGATGTAACTCAGGATCAGTAATGTATGTACACAGTGACTGCACCAGCAGAATAGTGAGTGCAGCTCTGGGGTATAATACAGGAGGTAACTCAGGATCAGTAATGTATGTACACAGTGACTGCACCAGCAGAATAGTGAGTGCAGCTCTGGGGTATAATACAGGAGGTAACTCAGGATCAGTAATGTAATGAATGTACACAGTGACTGCACCAGCAGAATAGTGAGCACAGCTCTGCAGTATAATACAGGATGTAACTCTGGATCAGTAATGTAATGTATGTACACAGTGACTGCACCAGAATAGTGAGCGCAGCTCTGCAGTATAATACAGGATGTAACTCAGGATCAGTAATGTATGTACACAGTGACTGCACCAGCAGAATAGTGAGTGCAGCTCTGGGGTATAATACAGGAGGTAACTCAGGATCAGTAATGTAATGTACACAGTGACTGCACCAGCAGAATAGTGAGTGCAGCTCTGGAGTATAATACAGGAGGTAACTCAGGATCAGTAATGTATGTACATAGTGACTGCTCCAGCAGAATAGCGAGTGCAGCTCTGGAGTATAATACAGGATGTAACTCAGGATCAGTAATGTATGTACACAGTGACTGAACCAGCAGAATAGCGAGTGCAGCTCTGGAGTATAATACAGGATGTAACTCAGGATCAGTAATGTATGTACACAGTGACTGAACCAGCAGAATAGTGAGTGCAGCTCTGGAGTATAATACAGGAGGTAACTCATGATCAGTAATGTATGTACACAGTGACTGAACCAGCAGAATAGTGAGTGCAGCTCTGGAGTATAATACAGGAGGTAACTCATGATCAGTAATGTATGTACACAGTGACTGAACCAGCAGAATAGTGAGTGCAGCTCTGGAGTATAATACAGGAGGTAACTCATGATCAGTAATGTATGTACACAGTGACTGAACCAGCAGAATAGTGAGTGCAGCTCTGGGGTATAATACAGGAGGTAACTCAGGATCAGTAATGTATGTACACAGTGATTGCACCAGCAGAATAGTGAGTGCAGCTCTGGAGTATACACAGATGGTGTCTGTACTCTGATCTTTTCTTTGCGGTTTATGTAAATTGGCAGAAGCACCAAGAGCTGATTACGTTATTCCTGCTTCCTCAACTAGAGGGAGCTATCTGCACACAGATCATACACTAAACTCAATAGTGCATTATGGATAGAGCTCCCTCTGGTGGTGGCAGCAGGTAGTGTTAGTCGCTGGCTATACAGGATATCATGTGATATGTGGACCTCGTGGGTCAGTGTACCCCAGGTCAGACCAGCACTGTAGCTGATCACTGTGGTTCTTAGCCAGTTTTACCTTAATCTGTCTCTTTTTTTTTTTTTCTATGTGATTTGACTTTTCAGGTGTTGTGATCGGCAGCTATGGACGTCCATTGACCTGAGTAGAAGAAAATCAATCACCCCTCCTATGCTGAGTGGAATAGTCCGAAGACAACCGGTTACGCTAGACCTGAGCTGGACCAACATATCAGAAAAACAGCTGACGTGGCTGATCCACCGACTGCAGGGTGAGCGGGATGATGGGAGTAGTGGGAGGAATGGGGTGGGGGGGGGGTGCTGATGACTTTAATGGTTTCAACATTGTCTGGGATGATGGGAGTGATCAGATGGAAGAATATTCTGCTGTGCGTCGGGTGAGGGCGGCAGTAGTGAAATGGTAAGGGTGCTAAGGATGGGGTGCAAAGATGTGACCCACGATGGGTCTGATGATCGTGTGAGTTGTGGCCGTGTCAGCGAAGGGATCAGTAAGAGGGTGGGGGTGAGTAGTTTTGGGGGATTGAAAGGCCAAGGGGGTGTGTGTATAGGGCTGCGGGGGTGAGCAGTGATTGGAAACCACTGATGACCCCTTTTCTCCTCCCCAGGACTGAAGGAGCTGCTGCTCGCTGGCTGCACATGGATGGCGGTCTCCTCCCTCTGGACCACCACATTCCCCTGCCTGTCTTTACTTGACCTCGGCTGGGTACAAGGGATGAAAACCTCGCACCTCCGAGAGCTGCTCTCGCCCTCCAACTCAGACGGCAAAACAGGTGACCCGCTAGTTATACCGACCCCGGAATTCCTGATTTACGGCTCCAAGTCCTTGCAGAGACGTGATAAGATTCTACTGCCGATTCCAGCACTGAAGGGCGCCCCCTACTGACTGTAGTAGTACTGCAGTTACTGATTAGGGTTTCTGTCCACTGCTGTGTCCAGACTGTTAAAGGCCAGTGGAGCGTGCACTACCTCATTGTCACCAGCAGGTGGCAGCATCTGACTGTGCACACAGAGCAGCGATCTGATCCTCCATTATTTGATAGATGGGAAGGTGCAGATAAATGACTGGCCGCCGTGATGCACCGAGCGACTGTACTTGGTTTAATCAGTCATTATGTGGACAGTCCCTTTTAATTGGGCACATGTCATAGTTCCAGAAGCTGCCAGTAATGAGGATGCTACTTGCTAATGGTTTCCAGCCTTGCTCACTCCATTTCTCCATGTTTCAGCTGTGTCAGACCTCCGGAGCCGCCTGCCCTCCCTGACAGAGCTACGTCTGTGCGGTCTAGAAATGGGGGACTCCGCCCTGCGCCTGCTGCTTCGTTACACTCCTCGTCTCCATCGCTTGGACCTAAGTCACTGCATCCATCTGACGGATCACGGCGTCCACATCCTGACCGCTGCCACCTCTCCGCTAAGGGACAGCCTGACTCACCTCAACCTCGCAGGTACCTCCTCTGCTCCCCCTGTCGCTCCGCTGCTGTGTATGTTGTACCGTGATGTCATCATCGTGTGTTCGCTCCCTCAGGGTGTAATCGATTGACGGACCAATCACTGGCCTTCTTCAAGCGCTGCCCCCATCTACGACATGTTGATCTGCGCTCCTGCCGCCTCCTCACCAGTGAGGGCTTTCAGCGTCTGCTCCAGGATCCGCCTGCCGAATCTGAGGGAAAACCTTTCCAGTGCACGGAGGAGCACGTACTGAGTCGAGAAAGCTAGCAGTAAACATCATGGCTCCCGTCAGAGCTCTATTGCCCCAGGCAGGGGCTTTTCTACTGTATCTGCCTCCTTTTACCTGTTCAGGTGGGTTTTACACCTGGATCTCGGTGAGGAGGTTGCACTGAACCTTCCCAGCCTTTCACTATTGTAATGCCAGTAGGTGGCAGCATAGAGCTGACAGTTTCTGCTATTACAGTGGTTATTGGTGAGGGAGGAAACGGAACTTCCTACTAGCTCAGCCTGAGAAATGGGGTATAAACACTCTGGGGGGTGTTAACATAAGGGTACCGACAGGAAAACGACCCCTCTCCAGCCCGTCCTGGGCGTTATCCTCCCGATTGCCTCCACTTTGGTCACTACTCACTCCAAGGAGGGGGAGATAGTTTATACTTTGGGCCTGTTGGCATCACATTTGGGGGGGCGGGAAAAAAGGGTGGGGTGGTCTTGGTTTGGGATGTGGATCCGTCTCTGCAGGATGAGAGGAAGGGATCCTGAACTGAATAATGCCCGGTGGTGGATGGGCAGTGAATGTCATATTAACTGGGACAAGTTTCTGGGAAACTGGGTACAGATCTACAGGGCTTCAGGGTGCGGAGCGTCTTTCGTGATTTCCCCTGTCCTGCTGGAGAAGCTGCTGATACTGCTCCGACCTGGGCGTCCGTAGCCTTTTTCTCAGGGTAAAGGGTGCGAGTGTTCCCGATAACGGTGACACCAAGTATTTCACAAAGGCGGTTAGATCAATCTTCTATATATCGGCGTGTTGATCCCCAGCAAAGGGATGGGTCAGTCTTGATGGACGCCTCTGGCTGTAACTTGGGGCGGGGAGCGTCGCTGTGCAGCTATGTATTAAGAGGGAGAACCAGAGAGAAGATTCGTCAGATTTTTTTTTTTTTTTTTTTGTTCAAGTTACCGGCACATATCGTACTTCTCTCCCTCCTTCCCTCTTCTCACCGCGGGTTGTTACGGTTTCTACAATTCTGCTCTGTTAATTTTTTTTGTTTTTTATTTTATATAAAGTGTTTTTGTATATATGTTGTCTTACTGTTTTTTTGTTTTTTTTTGTTTTTTTCTATGACCACTTTATTTCATTGACACTTTGGGTACCGCAGTGGGGTCTCAAGTCACTCACCTATATGTAGATCAGGAATTCTCAAACTTGTTTTTGTTTTTCCTGGGGCCTTATTAAGCTAGGATCATGTCTGTGCCTCCCTTTACACACCAAGATGATGTGGGACTTACCAGAAAAAAAAAATATATATAATATATTTTTTTTTCCTCTGGACCCAATATAACCTTCAGTACAGAGTGGATCAAACGTGAGTTTGCTGAAGTCTGAAAAGATTAAGTATTTGGTCACCTCTATAACCTCCATCCCCAGCCACACTGGAGATTCCAGCCTCAAAGTTTAAGAATCATTGGCAAGCCATTTACAAAATTGTGCAGATACAACTTTTGTCTGGCTGGAAAAAAAAATACTAATTTCAACTGGATCCAATTATTTAGCTTTCAAGTTTATGGAAGATGGGTCCGTTGGTCATCTGTTTTCTTCAATTTAAAGCTGATCCAGTAAGCATAAAATGGATCCTTTTCAAATGAAGAAAAAGTTCGATGTTAAGCAAACAGATCCAGTTTAAATGTTTTTTTTTTTGTTTGTTTGTTTTTCTATTTACCGGACAAAAGTTGTCTGCACAATTTTTTTTTTTTTGGCAATGGATTGCTGCTGGATCAATTCTAATGGATGATTACTGGATGTGTGAACCCAGCCTAATAATTGATCACTAAAAGAACAAAATCAGATTTCAGTGTTGGGATTATGGATGGATTGCGGTTTTGGAAGCTTGCAGGGGTTATATCGTATCTATTTAGACAAAATCGAAATTTGTTAACATGTTACTTTTAAAATGGCTAACATGAAAAAAACCAACTTAAAATATAGCATTTACTTAATTTTAGAGAAGTTAGTGACCGCAATGGGGTCTCCCATTGCCCCTTCATGAGTACAGCAAATATTAAAATTGTTTTAATTCGTAACTGTTAAAGGTGTTTTGGCACATGACGAGTTTTTAGCTTGTGCTTCTGAGTAAAGAACTCTCCTTTTGCTTTTACTGATAACTTCTCAGATATACAATGTATATGTAAATATTCTTGTGAAATGACACTTTCTGCTGTTTCGTAATATCCACATATCAGACATGCAGCCGAGTATCTAAGCCTATAGTGTATGACAGAAGGAAATCATCACAAACTAGATCCCCCCCCCCCAATTATGTGCTGCTGTATCTAATCTTATCGTGTGATACGATGTGCTGAGCTGTGTATCTAATCCTAGGAGGTCTAACACTCTCTGTTCCTGGATATCATATAATATACTTTATTACATATCCGGGATGTCATTAGCCCTTGGTGAGTACCCTGGAGCTGCTTCACCTCATTAGCGCTGTCGTAGGTCTCGTCTGCCTGGCTTTCCAGCTCTAGAGCAGACTTCTTTATTACTACATGATTATAGGATGTGACAGCAGGCCCTAGTTTTGGTGGTTGTGGCTCCTGCTGGCACAGTTGGCAGACGTAACGCGCAAATGTTGTGTTTGGCAGAGGTTGATGCTGGGACAGTGGTATGTGTCTGGATTCCTGACAAGTGACGAGTGAAATTTCATAGAAGTTCCCTAGTTGCTGTCATTGACCGCTTCCCTTTCTCAGTGTCCCTAAAAATACAAAGGGGACAGTGTGATAGGGCCACACCCGACCAAGCGAAACTCGCCCATCATGGGTGGGGGCACATAGAAATAACTAGATGTGTATTTCCTGAAGGTAGTACAGATAGTGCTTTGAAATGGTGCCCAGGCTGCCCCTTTAAGAGAGACTTGCCTGTTGCTCCTGCAAGACTTTCAACTCAGGATCCGTTTTAACTGGGTGCCTCTCAGGGGTCACTTTGGCCTGCGGGGCCCCTCAGGGTCCAATTTGGTGGGCGGGGCCGATCAGCCTCCGATTTGGTGGGCGGGGTCAATCAGCCTCCGATTTGGAGTCTGGAGGCACTCCGCTTTCGATTTGGCGCGCCGGCCCTTTAAGACTCATTTCGATGCGCCGGCCCTTTAAGAGCCAGTTTGGCTCACTGGGCTTCTTAATCCACTTTGGCGCACGTTCTCTCTCGGGGGTATGCATCATGTGATGAAGCTAGATTTGCATTTGTGATGTGGGTTTCGCTTTAAGAGCAGAAATTATCTGGCAGAATCTGTGTCCTGGGGGGGGTCATGTGAAGTTCGTAGGCGTTGGCATAGTAACTGGGTCTGCCTGCGCATATCAATGAGCTTAACTGCCATTTTAATCTCCTCGGGGCATGTTTTCTCTGTGGCAACATGTTCCCATTGAAAAGCATTGAGGAAAATGTTTTTTTCAAACGCAAATTGCGCAAAAACTGCAAATCCGGTCTACACGAAAAATGCTTAGCACACCTCTCGTGGACGCTGGCTTCGAAACGACACCTCAACGGAGTCTGTGCGTGTAGCGGTTCGGGCCGCATTAATTGCGGAAATCAACTGAATAATAAGTTAGCAGCGTTCGGATTACAATATAGTGCTTTTTTTCAAACCACTATAATAATGCATATGATCTCTGCTATAGTATCAATGTTTGAACCTTCATGTGCAGCGCGATCCCTGTATGCCCCTACAACATCACTGCAGTGGGAAGTATGGCGGTGATTATTACAGAACGTCTAGAGAGTCCAATATTATGTAATATATAGACTCCGTTTTTACAGAAGTCAGATTTCGCAAACAATTACAAATTCCTGGAATAGTAAGTAAGATCCTGTCTTCAACCACCACTAGGGGTAGCTTCCTGTATACAGAGATAGATGATAAGATCGTGTCTGCAGCCACCACTAGGGGGAGCGCCCTGTACACAGAGATACTGTTAGCATGGCGCTAGGCAGGACGGTTTTCCCGGAGTGGATCCTCTGGAGCGTGGCACCGAGGGGCCCCGGACGAGCAACCTGGTGGGACCGACCCCTATACAGGGACCGTTAGGAGCAGGCCCAGGGGTTCGAAAGCCACGGCAGCCGGAACCAAGAGGGGCGGCTCGGAATAGACTGGAGTTAGACAGCCATGGGAAGGCAGGACCAGAGTAGAACTGCAGGAATCAGGTATGGGAAGGCAGGGCCAGAGTAGAACTGCAGGAATCAGGTATGGGTAGGCAGGACCAGAGTAGGACTGCAGGAACAGACACGGGTTGGCAGGACCGGAGTAGGACAGCAGGAACAGACACGGGTTGGCAGGACCGGAGTAGGACTGCAGGAACAGACACGGGTTGGCAGGACCGGAGTAGGAATCAGGCACGTGTAGGCAGGAATGGAGCAGGACTGCAGGAACAGACACGAGCAGGCAGGAACGGAATAGGACTGCAGAAACCAGGCACGGCACGAGCAAGCAGGGCAGAGCAGGAACACATGCAGCACTGAAAGGAAGCACAGGGACATGGTGAGGACGGAGACCGTGCACAGGGAAGGGCACGGGAGCCTAGTGTGTGATAATGCAACAACGATCAGGCACCTCCATTTTGGGAGGGCAGCCTGATATAGCCAAGAACCTACCCCCATTGGTCCAGCGGTGCTACCGGGTCAGGGCACCGCCGGAGTATAAGAACTGGCTGGGAGGGCCGGCCGCGGCCTATGGTGCATGCGCAGAAGTCGCAGTGACGTCACAGGCCGTGGGCCGGTCAGAGGAGGACCCCGCCGCAGGGTAAGAATTAGCGCGTGTGACGGGGGCCATGGCAGATACAGGATAAGAATGATACAGAGATGCATGATAAGATCCTGTCTGCAGCCACCACTAGGGGGAGCTCCCTGTATACAGAAATACATAAGATCCTGCCTGCAGCCACCACTAGAGGGAGCTCCCTACAGAGATACATAAGATCCTGTCTGCAGTCACCACTAGGGGGAACTCCCTGTATACATAGATACATGATAAGATCCTGTCTGCAGCCACCACTAAGGAGAGCTCCCTGTATACAGAGATATATAAGATTCTGTCTGCAGCCACCACTAGGGGGAGCTCCCTGTATACAGAGATACATGATAAGATCCTGCCTGCAACCACCACTAGGGGGAGCTCCCTGTAAACAGAGATACATGATAAGATCCTGTCTGCAGCCACCACTAGGGGGAGCTCCCAGTATACAGAGATACATGATAAGATCATGTCTGCAGCCACCATTAGGGGGAGCTCCCTGTATACAGAAATACATGATAAGATCCTGCCTGCAGCCACCACTAGAGGGAGCTCCTTACAGAGATAC
This sequence comes from Dendrobates tinctorius, assembly GCF_039654945.1. Classification (NCBI taxonomy): domain Eukaryota; kingdom Metazoa; phylum Chordata; class Amphibia; order Anura; family Dendrobatidae; genus Dendrobates; species Dendrobates tinctorius. The sequence continues at coordinate 4,943,582 of NW_027361819.1, forward strand.
ATAAGATCCTGTCTGCAGTCACCACTAGGGGGAACTCCCTGTATACATAGATACATGATAAGATCCTGTCTGCAGCCACCACTAAGGAGAGCTCCCTGTATACAGAGATATATAAGATTCTGTCTGCAGCCACCACTAGGGGGAGCTCCCTGTAAACAGAGATACATGATAAGATTCTGTCTGCAGCCACCACTAGGGGGAGCTCCCTGTATACAGAGATACATGATAAGATCCTGCCTACAGCCACCACTAGGGGGAGCTCCCTGTATACAGAGATACATGATAAGATCCTGTCTGCAGCCACCCCTAGGGGGAGCTCCCTGTATACAGAAATACATGATAAGATCCTGCCTGCAGCCACCACTAGAGGGAGCTCCCTACAGAGATACATAAGATCCTGTCTGCAGTCACCACTAGGGGGAACTCCCTGTATACATAGATACATGATAAGATCCTGTCTGCAGCCACCACTAAGGAGAGCTCCCTGTTTACAGAGATATACAGTCATATGTAAAAGTTTGGGCACCCCTATTAATGTTAACCTTTTTTCTTTATAACAATTTTGGTTTTGGCAACAGCTATTTCAGTTTCATATATCTAATAACTGATGGACTCAGTTATATTTCTGGATTCAAATGAGGTTTATTGTACTAACAGAAAATGTGCAATCTGCATTTAAACAAAATTTGACCGGTGCAAAAGTATGGGCACCCTTATCATTTTCTTGATTTGAACACTCCTAACTACTTTTTACTGACTTCCTGAAGCACTAAATTGGTTTTGTAACCTCATTGAGCTTTGAACTTCATAGCCAGGTGTATCAAATCATGAGAAAAGGTATTTAAGGTGGCCACTTGCAAGTAGTTCTCCTATTTGATTCTCCTATGAAGAGTGGCATCATGGGCTCCTCAAAACAACTCTCAAATGATCTGAAAACAAAGATCATTCAACATAGCTTTTCAGGGAAAGGATACAAAAAGTTGTCTCAGAGATTTAACCTGTCAGTTTCCACTGTGAGGAACATAGTAAGGAAATGGAAGAACACAGGTACAGTTCTTGTTAAGCCCAGAAGTGGCAGGCCAAGAAAAATATCAGAAAGGCAGAGAAGAAGAATGGTGAGAACAGTCAAGGACAATCCACAGACCACCTCCAAAGACCGGCAGCATCATCTTGCTGCAGATGGTGTCACTGTGCATCGGTCAACAATACAGCGCATGCATAACGCCTTTTTGTATGACCAAACAACTCAATCTTTGTTTCATCAGTCCACAGGACCTTCTTCCAAAATGTTACTGGCTTGTCCAAATGTGCTTTTGCAGACCTCAGGCGACTCTGTGGCGTGCTTGAAGAAACGGCTTCTTTCGTATCACTCTCCCATACAGCTTCTCCTTGTGCAAAGTGCGCTGTATTGTTGGCCGATGCACAGTGACACCATCTGCAGCAAGATGATGCTGCCGGTCTTTGGAGGTGGTCTGTGGATTGTCCTTGACTGTTCTCACCATTCTTCTTCTCTGCCTTTCTGATATTTTTCTTGGCCTGCCACTTCTGGGCTTAACAAGAACTGTACCTGTGTTCTTCCATTTCCTTACTATGTTTCTCACAGTGGAAACTGACAGGTTAAATCTCTGAGACAACTTTTTGTATCCTTCCCCTGAAAAGCTATGTTGAATAATCTTTGTTTATTCGGTCGTCCATGACAGCACCACCTGAGAGAGGGGATCCACCCCTTAGGAACAGGAAACCTACAGATACAAAAGGGTGGCACCTCTCCCACGCATCAGTTGGTTTCCTGTTCCTAGAGGACAGGACTCTCTACAGATCGTCCGTCATGGAGTCGTCGTTGAGTACCCAGGCCGGCTGACTGACCCAGGTAGCGAGGGGGTCTCCTACCTCGGTCAGTGCGGGGTCCCTGGAAGCGCCACGGTGGGGCCGGGTAGGTCACCACGGCAGTAGGTGGAGCAGGGGTCCGGTGGATGCCGTCTCCAAAAAACGCCAGCACCTGGTACGTATGCCCCGGCTGCGCTTCCCCAGGCCCGGTCCTCCCGGTCAGTGCTGGCCCCTGGCGGGCTCATGGCGGCGTGCGCAGTGGGGCATTCCGGTCAGGAGGCGCTGCGCGGCTCCTTCGCGCGCGCTCCCGCAGGGCTCTGATGAGCGGCGGAAGTGACGCGGCGGAAGGGGCGGAGCGATAGCGCCGATACCGGAAGTCGGGTGCCGGCCGGCCTCCGGCGCGCGCCGCGGGTGCATGCCCGTCCGGGGGTCGTGCGGCGACCCGGGTAAGGCGAGGGGGCCGGAGCATGGGGGAGGGAGTGCGGAAAGCCGGGTGGGTGGTGCTATGGCAGGATACCTGCTGACCCGGACACCAGGAGGCCATATAAGGCAGATGGGGATGCCGCTGGGGTGCTTCTGAAGGCCCCAGCAATGGATTCAACGGAAGCCCCCTTGGACCGGCAGGACGAGGCGCAGGAGCGCCCGCAAAAACAGGCCACGACAAAACCGCTTGCGAGTGGCCAGCAGAAAAAACAGACGAACTAGCGACCAGAGCCGCGAAAGTTCCTCCAGAAAGGACCCCCCTGCCTCCCTCCGTGATCCGGTACCTGCTTTATCTGCATGGGTAAGAGATCTCTGTGAATGTACCCTGATGCAGTGTTCCCTTATGTTTTTTTTTTTTTTCAGGGGAAGAAGGCTACGGGAAAACAGAAGCACAGGGAATGTGCCCTCTGTAGTTCCCCCCCTACCAGATGGCCACCCTAAAAAATTATGCCAACCATGCATTCGGCAAACGGTAGGGGTTATTAAAGACAGGGAGTCCAGGGGTAGATTGTCAGGCCCTTATACTCTCCTCCGTTTATGCAGGTAGCGGAAGAGACACCTGACTTCACTTCGAACCTGAGAGAGATGATCAGGGCAGAAATGAAAGTCTTACCTCAAAGAGAACCTTCTAGGAGAAGAGAGGCTAGTGGTTCAGGCTCGGAGACCTCAGTCGCCCCTAGGAAAGGTGACAATTCCTCGGACTCCTCGGCCTCCTCGTCGTCTTCCTCGGATGAAGACTCTAGCCGGTTCTGCTTCCCCTTAGACCAGATGGACAGATTAGTGAAAGCAATACGGTCCACCATGGGGGTAGCGGACAAAAAACGGGAACTCTCAGCACAGGACATAATGTTCGGGGGTCTAGACCCCAAAAAACGCAGAGCCTTTCCATTAAACGATAAGGTTCAAAACCTAATTGACAGAGAATGGAAGAGACCGGAAAAAAGGGGCTCCATGCCACCAGCCTTTAAGCGGAGATACCCCTTTGATAACCCTGTAGTAAACAGATGGGATAAAGCCCCGAAACTAGACGCAGCAGTAGCCAAAGCATCTAAAAAATCTGCCATACCATTTGACGATATGGCCTCCTTGAAAGATCCGCTAGATAAAAAAGCGGATTCTTTTCTTAAAGGGACATGGGAGATGTCAGCAGGCGCGTTAAGACCAGCGGTAGCTGCCACCTGTACAGCCAGATCGATGATGGTCTGGCTAGATCAGCTGGATTCCGAGCTAAAAGACGGAGCCTCAAGATCATCTATTCGGAAAAGTTTGCCGATCATTCAGAATGCCGCGGCATTTTTAGCCGATGCGTCTGCAGACTCTGCAAGAATGGCGGCTAAAGCCGCGGGTCTATCTAATGCAGCGCGAAGAGCGCTCTGGTTAAAATGTTGGCCAGGAGATATTCAAGCCCGGTCCCGTCTCTGTTCCATTCCCTGCGAGGGGGAGTACCTATTCGGCCCTGTCTTGGACGAATTGTTAGAGAAAGCTGGAGATGACAAAAAGAAATTTCCCAGTCTCCCGAACCCCTCGTACAGACGTCCTTTTACCAGAAAAGGTTTTTTCCGGAGAAGGCCGTCCAGAGATCAGGGCAGATGGGAGGAGAAAAAAAAGGAAAGGTACAGGATTCATGTTTGGAGGGGGGCGCCAGGAAGGTCCAGCTCGAGATACGAAAAAGCCGCCCCAATGACTAGTTACCCCGGTAGGAGGGAGACTAGCTGCCTTCTACCCATCCTGGTCTCTGATCTCTAATAGCAGCTGGATATTGGGGATAATAGCCGTGGGACTACGACTAGAGTTTTCTAGGGTTCCCCTTGATCAATTTAAAATCACCCCACTCAGGTCGTCTGCTTCAGAGCAAGCTGCCCTGGAGGCCGAGGTTCATGACCTGTGCGCCAAAAAAGTCCTGATAGAGGTTCCAGAGACAGAATGGGGGAAGGGATTCTACTCCCCTCTGTTCCTGGTCCGCAAACCAGACAGCTCCTTTAGGACAATAATAAACCTTAAGGCCCTCAACAAGTTTTTGGTCATACGTCCTTTTAAAATGGATACAATTAAATCTGCAATAAAATTGCTGTTCCAAAACTGCTTTATGGTGGTGTTAGATCTGAAAGACGCATACTACCATATACCCATCCATGCAGGCCATCAGCGGTTTCTCAGAGTGGCGGTTCAGTTGGATGGGTCAATTCGACATTTCCAATATGCGGCCCTCCCTTTTGGAGTGGCAGTCGCTCCCCGAGTATTTACTAAAGTAATAGCGGAGGTCATGGCCCATCTACGTGAATCGAACATTCTGGTGATCCCCTACCTGGACGATTTTCTTATTGTAGGTAAAACGGCGAATCATTGTTCACAACAGCTACAAAAGGCAATGTCTGCCCTAGAACGGTTAGGATGGTTGCTGAACGTCAAAAAGTCTCGGTTGCAACCAATGAAAGTCCAACAATTCTTGGGCCTAACCCTAGATTCTGAGAAACAGGAATGCCGTCTGCCCCCGGAGAAGCTTGTTCGCCTCCGTTATCAGATCCTGAACGCCTCCAATAACCCCACCATGTCCCTCAGGAAAGCCATGTCCCTTCTAGGCTCTCTTTCGGCCTGTATCCTGGCAGTCCAGTGGGCCCAGTTTCATGCAAGGAAACTACAGAGCGAGGTCTTATTACATCAAAAGGTCCTTGGGGGTTACTTGGAGGGTCAGCTAACCTTGTCCCGTAACACAAGGGAGTCCCTAGAGTGGTGGTTAGACAAGGATAACTTGTCTAAAGGGGTGCCCTGGGAGTATAACGTAACCCGCATAGTCACCACGGATGCTAGTCCTTACGGTTGGGGAGCTCATATGGGTGAAATATTAGTCCAGGACCAATGGCAACATGATCAGTTAGGAATGTCATCTAACCTAAAAGAATTGACAGCGGTAGAACAGGCGGCTAAAAAGCTCCTTGTGTATCTACAGGGCCATCACGTGCGGGTGTTCTCCGACAATCAGGTCGCCGTGGCATATATCAATCACCAAGGCGGGACCCGTTCCAGACCCCTGATGATTGTAGCAGAACGGTTGTTCCATCTAGCAGAACAATACTTTCTATCTTTAACAGCTCTACATATAAAAGGGAAGGACAACGTCACGGCAGACTTTTTAAGCCGCAATCAGCTAAAGCAGGGGGAATGGTCCCTAAACTCCTCCATATTCAATCTGATTGTTCAAAAGTGGGGATATCCAGAGGTAGACCTCTTCGCCACCAGAGACAACAGACAATTGAAACAATTCTGCTCCCTAAATCCCAGAGAGAATCCTCTGGCGGTAGATGCCTTCCTGATAAAGTGGGACTTCAGGCTAGCCTACGCCTTCCCTCCCCTATCTCTTCTACCCCTGGTGATGAGGAAAATCAGGAAAGACAGAGCAAGGGTTATAGTCATCGCTCCATTTTGGCCCAGGAGAGCATGGTTCTCATGCCTCAGGACCATGTCGGTGTCCGATCCTTGGGTTCTGCCGGACATCCCGGATCTCCTGTCCCAGGGCCCAGTCTTCCATCCTCAGGTAGCTGGCCTTCATCTGACGGCGTGGAGTTTGAACGGTCATTATTAGAAGAGAAGGGCTTCTCCGCAGACCTAGTTAACACCCTACTTAAGAGTAGGAAAATCATTACCACAAAAATTTGTCAGAATTTGGAAGAAATTCCTTCAAAACTCAGGAGTAGTCGCTGGGGATTCAGCGCCTATAATGCAGATATTAGAGTTCCTACAAAAAGGTCTGGACATGGGGCTCTCTACCAGTACCCTTAAAGTACAAGTGTCAGCCTTGGGGGCTCTGTTTAGCTGTAACATCGCTGGTAATTATTGGATAAGCAGGTTCATTAAGGCGGCAGGTAGATCCAGGCCAATAATGAAGGATAGGTTCATGCCGTGGGACTTAAACCTAGTCCTCACTGCTATGACAGAGACCCCATTCGAACCTATCTCGTCGGCTTCCCTAAAAAACCTGTCCCTCAAGGTAGCCTTCCTGGTAGCTCTAACATCAGCCCGCAGAATAAGCGATATCCAGGCTTTATCTAGGTGTCCTCCTTATTTACAGTTCAAAGAGGATAGGGTAATACTCAGACCTGACCCAGCGTACTTGCCGAAGGTAGTGTCTAGTTTCCATAGGACACAGGAAATAGTTCTTCCATCCTTCCTCCCTAATCCAACTAACGAGAAGGAAAAGAAACTACACACCCTGGATGTCAGGAGAGGCCTCATAGAATATCTGACAGTCACCGATCCCTGGAAGAAAGATAATGCCCTATTTATCTCTCATCAAGGCCCCAGGAAAGGTTGTAGAGCATCACAAAATACACTAGCCAGATGGATTAGAGAGGCGATTTCAATAGCATACACCTCAAAGGGCAGGTCGCCACCCGGGAAGCTGAGGGCGCATTCCACCAGGGCCATGGCGACCTCATGGGCCGAAAGATCAGAAGTCTCCATTGACCAGATTTGTAAGGCGGCTACTTGGTCCTCTCCGAGCACCTTTTATAGTCATTATAGGCTAGACCTGGGTGCTTCCACAGACCTCTCTTTTGGTATAAGGGTGCTGTAGTCCCTCCCTAAAGTAGTTATTACTCTCTGTAATTCTCTCAGGTGGTGCTGTCATGGACGAACGAATAAAGTCTTAGTTACTCACCGGTTAACGGTATTTTTCGGAGTCCATGACAGCACCCGTATATTCCCTCCCTTATAGTTGATTGGGGTGTGCACGTCTATTTCTTGTATATGCTCACTGGTGGTAAAAGTTTATAATTGTAAAGAATACTGTACATAAATCATGCATTAACCTTGGAAGTCCTCTTGTGCTCTGTAATCCAACTGATGCGTGGGAGAGGTGCCACCCTTTTGTATCTGTAGGTTTCCTGTTCCTAAGGGGTGGATCCCCTCTCTCAGGTGGTGCTGTCATGGACTCCGAAAAATACCGTTAACCGGTGAGTAACTAAGACTTTTCAGATCATTTGAGAGTTGTTTTGAGGAGCCCATGATGCCACTCTTCATAGGAGAATCAAATAGGAGAACTACTTGCAAGTGGCCACCTTAAATACCTTTTCTCATGATTTGATACACCTGGCTATGAAGTTCAAAGCTCAATGAGGTTACAAAACCAATTTAGTGCTTCAGGAAGTCAGTAAAAAGTAGTTAGGAGTGTTCAAATCAAGAAAATGATAAGGGTGCCCATACTTTTGCACCGGTCAAATTTTGTTTAAATGCAGATTGCACATTTTCTGTTAGTACAATAAACCTCATTTGAATCCAGAAATATAACTGAGTCCATCAGTTATTAGATATATGAAACTGAAATACCTGTTGCAAAAACCAAAATTGCTATAAAGAAAAAAGGTTAACATTAATAGGGGTGCCCAAACTTTTACATATGACTGTATAAGATTCTGTCTGCAGCCACCACTGGGGGGGAGCTCCCTGTATAGAGATACATGGTAAGATTCTGTCTGCAGCCACCACTAGTGGGAGCTCCCTGTATACAGAGATACATGATAAGATCCTGCCTGCAACCACCACTAGGGGGAGCTCCCTGTAAACAGATACATGATCAGATCCTGTCTGCAGCCACCACTATGGGGAGCTCCCTGTATACAGAGATACCTGTCTGCAGCCACCACTAGGGGGAGCTCCCTGGATACAGAGATACATGATAAGATCCTGTCTGCAGTCACCACTAGGGGAGCTCCCTGTATACAGAGATACATGATAAGATCCTGTCTGCAGCCACCACTAGGGGGAGCTCCCTGTGTACAGAGATACATGATAAGATCCTGTCTGCAGTCACCACTAGGGGGAGCTCCCTGTATACAGAGATACAGGATAAGATCCTGTCTACAGCCACCACTAGGGGAGCTCCCTGTATACAGAGATGCATGATAAGATCCTGTCTGCAGCCACCACTAGGGGGAACTGCCTGTATACATAGATACATGATAAGATCCTGTCTGCAGCCACCACTAAGGAGAGCTCCCTGTATACAGAGATATATAAGATTCTGTCTGCAGCCACCACGGGGGGGAGCTCCCTGTATACAGAGATACAGGATAAGATCCTGTCTACAGCCACCACTAGGGGGAGCTCCCTGTATACAGAGATACATGATAAGATCCTGTCTGCAGCCACCACTAGGGGGAGCTCCCTGTGTACAGAGATACATGATAAGATCCTGTCTGCAGTCACCACTAGGGGGAGCTCCCTGTATACAGAGATACATGATAAGATCCTGTCTGCAGCCACCACTAGGGGGAGCTCCCTGTGTACAGAGATACATGATAAGATCCTGTCTGCAGCCACCACTAGGGGGAGCTCCCTGTATACAGAGATACAGGATAAGATCCTGTCTGCAGCCACCACTAGGGGGAGCTCCCTCTATACAGAGATACAGGATAAGATCCTGTCTACAGCCACCACTAGGGGGAGCTCCCTGTATACAGAGATACATGATAAGATCCTGTCTGCAGCCACCACTAGTGGGAGCTCCCTGTGTACAGAGATACATGATAAGATCCTGTCTGCAGTCACCTCTAGGGGGAGTTCCCTGTATACAGAGATACATGATAAGATCCTGTCTGCAGCCACCACTAGGGGGAGCTCTATGTATACAGAGATGCATAAGATCCTGTCTGCAGCCACCACTAGGGGGAGCTCCCTGTATACAGAGATACCTGTCTGCAGCCACCACTAGGGGGAGCTCCCTGGATACAGAGATACATGATAAGATTATGTCTGCAGCCACCACTAGGGGGAGCTCCCTGTATACAGAGATGCATGATAAGATCCTGCCTGCAGCCACCACTAGGGGGAGCTCCCTGTATACAGAGATACATTATAAGATTATGTCTGCAGCCACCACTAGGGGGAGCTCCCTGTATACAGAGATACATTATAAGATTATGTCTGCAGCCACCACTAGGGGGAGCTCCCTGTACACAGAGATACATTATAAGATTATGTCTGCAGCCACCACTAGGGGGAGCTCCCTGTATACAGAGAGACATGATAAGATCCTGTCTGCAGTCACCACTAGGGGGAGCTCCCTGTATACAGAGATACATTATAAGATTATGTCTGCAGCCACCACTAGGGGAGCTTACTGTATACAGAGATGCATGATAAGATCCTGTCTGCAGTCACCACTAGGGGGAGCTCCCTGTATTCAGAGATACATGATAAGATCCTGTCTGCAGCCACCACTAGGGGGAGCTCCCTGTATACAGAGATACAGGATAAGATCCTGTCTGCAGCCACCACTAGGGGGAGCTCCCTCTATACAGAGATACAGGATAAGATCCTGTCTACAGCCACCACTAGGGGGAGCTCCCTGTATACAGAGATACATGATAAGATCCTGTCTGCAGCCACCACTAGTGGGAGCTCCCTGTGTACAGAGATACATGATAAGATCCTGTCTGCAGTCACCTCTAGGGGGAGTTCCCTGTATACAAAGATACATGATAAGATCCTGTCTGCAGCCACCACTAGGGGGAGCTCTATGTATACAGAGATGCATAAGATCCTGTCTGCAGCCACCACTAGGGGGAGCTCCCTGTATACAGAGATACCTGTCTGCAGCCACCACTAGGGGGAGCTCCCTGGATACAGAGATACATGATAAGATTATGTCTGCAGCCACCACTAGGGGGAGCTCCCTGTATACAGAGATGCATGATAAGATCCTGCCTGCAGCCACCACTAGGGGGAGCTCCCTGTATACAGAGATACATTATAAGATTATGTCTGCAGCCACCACTAGGGGGAGCTCCCTGTATACAGAGATACATTATAAGATTATGTCTGCAGCCACCACTAGGGGGAGCTCCCTGTACACAGAGATACATTATAAGATTATGTCTGCAGCCACCACTAGGGGGAGCTCCCTGTATACAGAGAGACATGATAAGATCCTGTCTGCAGTCACCACTAGGGGGAGCTCCCTGTATACAGAGATACATTATAAGATTATGTCTGCAGCCACCACTAGGGGAGCTTACTGTATACAGAGATGCATGATAAGATCCTGTCTGCAGTCACCACTAGGGGGAGCTCCCTGTATTCAGAGATACATGATAAGATCCTGTCTGCAGCCACCACTAGGGGGAGCTCCCTGTATACAGAGATACATGATAAGATTATGTCTGCAGCCACCACTAGGGGGAGCTCCCTGTATACAGAGATGCATGATAAGATCCTGTCTGCAGCCACCAATAGGGGGAGCTCCCTGTATACAGAAATACATAAGATCCTGTCTGCAGTCACCACTAGGGGGAGCTCCCTGTATTCAGAGATACATGATAAGATTATGTCTGCAGTCACCACTAGGGGAAGCTCCCTGTATACGGAGATACATGGTAAGAACCTGTCTGCAGTCACCACTAGGGGGAGCTCCCTGTATACAGAGATACATGATAAGATTATGTCTGCAGCCACCACTAGGGGGAGCTCCCTGTATTCAGAGATACATGATAAGATCCTGTCCTGTCTGCAGCCACCACTAGGGGGAGCTCCCTGTATACAGAGATGCATGATAAGATCCTGTCTGCAGCCACCAATAGGGGGAGCTCCCTGTATACAGAAATACATAAGATCCTGTCTGCAGTCACCACTAGGGGGAGCTCCCTGTATTCAGAGATACATGATAAGATTATGTCTGCAGCCACCACTAGGGGGAGCTCCCTGTATACAGATACATAAGATCCTGTCTGCAGTCACCACTAGGGGAAGCTCCCTGTATACGGAGATACATGGTAAGAACCTGTCTGCAGTCACCACTAGGGGGAGCTCCCTGTATACAGATAAGAGGATAAGATTATGACACGAAAATGTCTGGGGGGAAACAGGTGTTTGTAGCAGATTGAGGTGTTAGTGGGGACAATGGAGTCAGGAGGGCACAGAGGGGTCTCTAGGGGTATTCAGACGTGTAGAACTGACAATTTATTCTGTCGGAGTAGAGGAGTTCAGAGTGGCACAAGTGTGTGGAGAGGACTCAGGAGTCTGGCAGGAGTTTAAATTCTGGAGACAGAGTCTTGAGAGTATAAAGGGATATATAGAGGACAGACGGGTCTGATGGGAGACAGGGAAATAAAAGTGTAGAGGTACCGAGACATCTTGAGGAGAAAGGGAGTCTGGGGGAAACAGGTGTCTGGAGTGGACCATAGAGTCTGAAGAAGACCTAGATGGTCAGAAGACACAAAAGAGGTGTCTGGAGTTGACAGAGGAGTCTAGAAAGCACAGAAGGGTCTGGACATCGAGTCTCATAGTAGTTGGAGTCAGGCGAAGGACAAAAAAGTCATGAGGGACAGAAAATCTGGTGTGTATACCCGGGCATAAAGGCGAGATAGATGTCTAGAGTAGACATATTTGCATGGAGGGGTCAGAGGAACCTCGAGAAGACAGTAAGGTCTGTAGTAAACAGGGAAGACTACAGAGGACAGAAGAGTCTGGAGAAACAGGAGCGTCGAGTCAGCGATGGAGTCTGGAGGGGATAGAAGGGTCTGAAGAGGTCAGAGGAGTCGTGAGGGAGGACAGAAGACGGGGGACAGAGGAGTCAACTAGGAGTTGGGAGTCGGGCAGAACATAAAAGTGTAGAAGGACAGAGAAGTCTGAAGGAGGCAGGGAGTCTCAAGGGAACAGAGGAGTCTGGAGGGGACAGAAGAGTCTGCAAAAGACAGACGGGTCTGGAGTAAGCAATGGAGTCTGAAGGAGACTGTCTGGCAGCAGCTTACTCCCATTTACTGAGAACACATTGTCCCACCCTAAATGTATATGGGGTCATAAAAGATCGCTGTCAGCATTGTGAGATTTTGGCCTCTTGGTAGGATGACAATATTCCGGGAGCTGTAGATGCAGCCGCTTGACATTGAGATCAGACAGGATGTGCGGCTGTCATCACATCAGTCACTCAGCCATGTTGGGTCCCGGCAGGCAGCGATCGGCTCGTCCTGTTTGTGTATGACTGGAGGATGAATTCCTGCAGGACGGTGGGGGGGGGTGTCGTCACAGTGAGTCAGGCAGCTCTGATAGCGGGTGACATCATGTTTTGCTTCGCAGTCTTGATTTCTATTATTCTATGCTGTGTCATAAAAGCTGGAGAATTCCCAATGTGTCACCCCCCCCACAGACGCAGCTACGACAGGACGCCCCCTCAAGACGTCTGCTCTCCCCCTACACATTATTATGGAGGGGCTTCTCCTGGGTGTATTGGAAAGTGTGGCCCCTTGTGGCTGATCCATACCTTTGGGGGTCCCGATGTAGAGGGGTGGGCACCGTTACCCACAGATTCTACCTCCATGTTACATTGTTGCATAAGTCCGCCAATACCATCTTTCTTGATCGAGGGTCCTGCCACCAAGGGTAAAGGGAGGTGAGGACAACCTCCGCCACCGCCGACAGCACCCCAGAGTGTGAAACTGGTGTCAGACCTATGACCCCCTAACTGCTGAAAAACTGCAACCCCAGACAGGAGACCACCACATGACTAAGGCGGAAAGTTTGTGCACCCCGGATTGGCATTCACGCGGCTCTGCAGCCTCCATCACCCCGTGCCATGACTGACGCAGCGGTTGGTGGCGGTGGCACTTATCACCCGCCCGTATCAGGTAGCGATTCATGGGACGTCAGGCATGAAGTGTAATTACATGTTTCACGTGTGTACGTGTGTTTTACACCACGTTTGTGCCAAATCCCTGGGGGGGGAAGGCGGGCGACTCATATAATACCTCCTAGGGGGGTGAAGGAGGGTAACCCAACTCCTGCAGTGCTTCATTGTCTTGGCACCACTTCCGTCAGCAAGGTGACAGCTCTGGGGGGTGAGGGCCGAGGAGATGGCGCGAGTCACTGGTCCGGTGTATTTGGGCTTCTTTGGATGGGTCACCTCGCCGCCCCCTTTACATATTTTCACCTCGAGTCAGCGCCTGATTCTCCTCCTCCTGGATTTCTTAGAAGGAAGCAGGAATCACAGCCGTGGAGCGGAGAATGGGGATTCCTTTCTGAGGCAGCACGGCAGGGGGTGTGTGACGTCTACAGATTACTACACCGGGAAAAGGACATGGGGGGTGGAGGGGACAGGTATAAAGGCCGCTCACCTGCAGGGCAGGTGGAGCACTGGTACAGGGAGCTGATGCAGGATGCTGGCAGGGGCAGGTAAGTCCCATCTCCATACAGAGAGGATGAATGAAAGTGGTGGGACTGCGCTCACTGCCCACATGGTGGGACTGCGCTCACTGCCCACATGGTGGTACTGGGATCACTGCCCACATGGTGGTACTACGCTCGCTGCCGACATAGTAGTACTGCGCTCACTGCCGACATGGTGGTACTATGCTCGCTGCCGACATGGTAGTACTGCGCTCACTGCCCACATGGTGGTACTGCGCTCGCTGCCGACATGGTGGTACTACGCTCACTGCCCACATGGTGGTACTGCGCTTAATGCCCACATGGTGGTACTGCGCTCGCTGCCGACATGGTAGTACTGCGCTCACTGCCGACATGGTGGTACTACGCTCACTGCCCACATGGTGGTACTGCGCTCACTGCCCACATGGTGGTACTGCGCTCACTGCCCACATGGTGGTACTGCGCTCACTGCCCACATGGTGGTACTGCGCTCACTGCCCACATGGTGGTACTACGCTCACTGCCCACATGGTGGTACTACGCTCACTGCCCACATGGTGGTACTACGCTCACTGCCCACATGGTGGGACTGCGCTCACTGCCCACATGGTGGGACTGCGCTCACTGCCCACATGGTGGTACTGGGATCACTGCCCACATGGCGGTTTTGGGATCACTGCCGACATGGTGGTATTGGGCTTACTTCCAACATGGTGGTACTGGGATCACTGCTGACAAGGTGGTGCTGATAATGGTACTGTGGTTACAGCAGACATAGTGTTGCTGTGCACTATTACTATGGTGGTACCGTGCACTATTACTATGGTGGTACCGTGCACTATTACTATGGTGGTACCGTGCACTATTACTATGGTGGTACCGTGCACTATTACTATGGTGGTACCGTGCACTATTACTATGGTGGTACCGTGCACTATTACTATGGTGGTACCGTGCACTATTACTATGGTGGTACCGTGCACTATTGCTATGGTGGTACCGTGCACTATTGCTATGGTGGTACCGTGCACTATTGCTATGGTGGTACCGTGCACTATTGCTATGGTGGTACCGTGCACTATTGCTATGGTGGTACCGTGCACTATTGCTATGGTGGTACCGTGCACTATTACTATGGTGGTACCGTGCACTATTACTATGGTGATACCGTGCACTATTACTATGGTGGTACCGTGCACTATTACTATGGTGATACCGTGCACTATTGCTATGGTGGTACCGTGCACTATTGCTATGGTGGTACCGTGCACTCTTACTATGGTGGTACCGTGCACTCTTACTATGGTGGTACCGTGCACTATTACTATGGTGATACCGTGCACTATTGCTATGGTGGTACCGTGCACTATTACTATGGTGATACCGTGCACTATTGCTATGGTGGTACCGTGCACTATTGCTATGGTGGTACCGTGCACTATTGCTATGGTGGTACCGTGCACTATTACTATGGTGGTACCGTGCACTCTTACTATGGTGGTACCGTGCACTATTACTATGGTGATACCGTGCACTATTGCTATGGTGGTACCGTGCACTATTGCTATGGTGGTACCGTGCACTCTTACTATGGTGGTACCGTGCACTCTTACTATGGTGGTACCGTGCACTATTACTATGGTGATACCGTGCACTATTGCTATGGTGGTACCGTGCACTATTGCTATGGTGGTACCGTGCACTATTGCTATGGTGGTACCGTGCACTATTGCTACGGTGGTACCGTGCACTATTACTATGGTGGTACCGTGCACTATTGCTATGGTGGTACCGTGCACTATTGCTATGGTGGTACCGTGCACTATTGCTATGGTGGTACCGTGCACTATTACTATGGTGGTACCGTGCACTCTTACTATGGTGGTACCGTGCACTATTACTATGCTGGTGCTCTGTATAATATCTTAGCCACTAAACTGTGTATATATTTACATTCTCCATCCTCTGTGCAGTGTTCGTGGCGTTTGGTGTTGTTGCGTGGTATCGCGGATCGGCCGCCCTTCCTCTATCAGGAGAAGAGATCATCACCAGAATAAGCAGTTTGGCTTCTTTATACCAGAGCAATGCGACTGTGGTGCTGAACACATATGTAAGTGAACCCCCTGCAGTGTGTGACAGCATGTTCAACAGTCTCTGTATGGGAAGGTTGTCAGTGAGTCCACTCCTCCATTATTATCATTCACAATCCACAAGGTTGGTATACATATATAATTCTCCCCGGAAGAGCTCACAATCTAATAAAAACCTGGCATAATAAGCTGGGGTCTCTGCAAGAAAGCAAGTAACTAACATAAGTCAAGATAATAAGCTAGTGTCTGGGATTATTAGAATGTGAGAAAGTAAGCTAGGGCCTAAGATAATAAGTGAGAACCTGAGATAATAAGCAAATACTTGAGATAATCAGTTAGATCCTGTGATAGCAAGATTTTGAAATAATAAGTTAGGGTCTGAAAATAATAAGTAAGAGCCTGAGATGATAAGCATAAAACTGACTTATTAGGCTAGATCCTGAGATGATCAGAACCTGTGATTATTCACATCAGACTGAGATAATAAGAACCAAAAGATAGTAAGCTAGGGCCTGGGATAATAAGTGAGAACCTGAAATGATAAGCAAAGGATTGAGATATTAAGCTACAACCTGGGATAACAAGTGCACAAGATAATAAGCTAGGGCCTGAAATAATAAGTAAGAATCTGAGATAATATCTGATAAAATAAACTGAGACCTTAGACTTTAAAAACCTAAGATAATAAACTATAGCATAAGATAATAAGACTCTAAGATAATAAGAGAGGTCCTGACTGCGATAACAAGCAAAGATCTAAGATATAAAGCTAGATCTCAAGATAACAAGTAGGAACCTAGACTAATAAACTAGATCCTGAGATAATAAGTAAGAACCTGAAAAAAATAAGCAAAGACCTGAGATATTAAGCTACTTCCTGAGATAATAGAAATTTGAGATAATAAGCTAGGGCCTGAGATGGTAAGTAAAAATCTGAGCTAATATATGAGGACCTGAGATAATAAGCTAGGGTCTGAAGTTATAAGAACCTGAGATATTTTTCTACAGTCTAAGATAATAAGAATATTGGATAATAAGATATGACCTGAGATATTAAGCTACATCCTTGAATAAGAACTACATGAGATAATAATCTAGGGCCTGAGATGATTAGTAAGAATCTGAGATAATATATGAGGACCTGATATAATAACCTAAGATGATAAGCTACAGTCTGGGATAATAAGAACCTAAGATAATAAGCTAGGGTCTGAGATAATATGTAAGAAGCAGAGATAATAAGCAAAACCCTGAGATATTAAGCTATATCCCAAGATAACAGGTATCTGAAATAAGCTGGACCTGAGATACTATGTGAGGACAGGAGTTAATGAGCTATGGCCTGAGATTATAAGAACCAGAGATAATTAACCAAACCCTGAGAAAATAAGAACCTAAATCATTAATTGTGTGAGATAATAAGTAAGACCCTGTAAAATAATAAAACCTAAAATATTAAGCGAGATGCAGAAATAACAAGAACTCAAGATAAGAAGCTTGGACCTGAGATAACAATTAAGCAAGTAAAAAGCTAGGATAATAAGCTAGGGTCTGAGATAATAAGTAAGGACCTGAGATAACACGTAAGGCCCTGAGATAATAATATGTGGCCTCAGGTTATAAGAACCAGAGATAATTAGCTGCAGCCTAAGATGATAAGAACCTGAGATAATAAGCAAGGCCCTGATATAATAAGTAAGAACATGAGATAATAGGCAAGAACACGAGAAATGTATCTAAATCCTAAAATAACAGGAACTCAAGTTAATAAGTTAGGGCCTGAAATAACGACCAAAGATACTAAGTTAGGTACTGAGATAATAAGTAAGAACCTGAGATAATTAACTATGACCCGAAGTAGCAAGAATTCCAGATAAAAAAAACTAGGGCCCGAGATAACAAGTAAAGAACTGAGATAAGGTCTGAGATAATAGATGTGAGCCCGAGATAATAAATTGGTGTGAGATAAAAAATGTGAGGCTGAGATAATATGCTAGGACCTGAGATAATAAGTAAGAAGAACCTGAAATAATATGCAAGGCCAATAGGCTAGGCCCTGAGATCAAAATTGAAAGCCTTAGATAATAATGGAGAACCTAGGATAAGTAAGGACTTGTGATGATAGGTAATAAATAAGTCAAGGCCTGAGACAAGAATCTGGGAAAATAAGCACTGATTCTGAGATAGTTGAGGGATCTCAGATAATAATCTAGGGAGGTGAGAAAAGAAGCAAGGTCTGTGAGATAATAAGCATGGGATGATAGAATAGTCTTAGAAAATATGTGGCATGAGAGTAAACAAAAAATGGCTCTGAAACAATAATCAGGAGCCTAAGATAAGCTAGGGACTGTAATAATAATTAATGGTCGGAGATAACATTCAAATGATCTGAGATAATAATCTAGTGCCTGAGATAATAATCTAATTATCTGAGAAAATAATTACAGGCTTGAGATAATGAGTGATCTCAGATAATAATCAAGGGCCTATGATTATGAATGAGGAATCAGAAGAAAATATACCAGGGCATGAGATAATAAGCAAGTGCTTTGAGATAATAAGCGATATTTGGAATAATATCATTCTAAGAAATTAGCCAGGGTCCGAGATAATAATCAAGGGCTCTGAGATAATGATTGAGGACTATGAAATGTAGAGAAAGGGCCTGAGATAATAAAGGAGGGGTCCAAGATAATAAGCAAGTGGTCTGTGATCATAAGCGAAGGTCTGAGATAATAAGCAATGGCTCTGATATAAGTAGGATGAGAGAAGATGGGCGAGAGCCTGAAATAATAATTGATGGTGTAAGATTAGAGCTGAGATGATATCCACGGTTTGTGTGATAATAAGGAAGGGCTCTGAAGTAAGGTCTGTACATACCATGGAGGCAGAGCAGGCAGATGCAGTGATGGACCCATCCCTGGTTGCCTCCTTTCTCTTTGACACTGGTTGGAAGAATATGGAGGAACTTCATTTTTTAACACGAGCATGGTGATGGGGAATTGACCTATTGGATGAAGGAAAAAGATCAGCGGCGCTGTCCTGTGACATATAGTGTGCCCGAGGAAGGAACTCCAGACTAATCCAAGTAGAAACCTCAGCACCACATTTCTCTGTCGCATTTCACCACCACATTTCCCTGCCGCATTTCAGTACCACATTTCCCTGCCGCATTTCAGTACTACATTACCCTGCCGCATTTCAGCCCCACATTTCCCTGCCACATTTCAGCCCCACATTTCCCTGTCCTGACGCATTTCAGTACCACATTTCCCTGCCGCATTTCATCACCACTTCTCCCTGCCTTGCCGCATTTCAGTACCACATTTCTCTGCCGCATTTCAGCCCCACATTTCCCTGCCCTGATGCATTTCAGTACCACATTTCCCTGCCCTGAGCATTGCAGCACATTTCCCTGCTCATTTCTATTGGTCATGGGTGGAGGGGGCTAAGCCTGTCATCCACACACTTGAGGAGCCCTTTGACCTTTGTTGTGACCCTCTGTCTTGTGGCTGGTTCTCATCCCAGTCCTCTCTGTGTTTTCTCTCCCGCAGCTTCAGCACCAAGGCTCTCCGTTCAGCGACGATAACTTCAGCTTCCCTTCCTGGTTTGAGAACGGTCTTCCCACCGCTGCCATGGGCTTCAGGGCCTGGAGATGTCTATGTCCCAGTGACCGTCTTCTACTGGCCAGACAAGCCTTCTCCACCATGTCAGAGTTCTTCCAGCTGGTTCGCGATGAACAGATGACCCTAAACCCATCGGCGGCCTCGCTCCACCAGCTCCTGGAGATCGCCCAGATATCCTCAGAGGCTTTACTCAGTAACCTCAACGATGCCATGTTCATCCTGGGCTACCAGCCTCCGTCCACCATGGCCGAACCCCTGAGCTGGACCTCTACAGACGAAAACACCTTCAAGAGGAAGGTCCGGGGCTACGTCCTGTGCAGAGAGTACAAGGACTGGCTGATGAGGGTGCCCAAAGACATGGACATACTGAGGGCCACCAGGAACAAGAGAGAGACTTTCGGGCAGAGCAGGAAGGATTGTTGCCACTCGTAGAAGATGGCGAAGGAGACCTAAATATCCTAAAGTATGAGAAGCCAAAGGTGGACCCTACATGATGGCCAAAGCCAACACGGGGCCCATCCAGGAGACAACAGTCAGAAAGTGTGATACAGTCTCAGAGAAGTTTTCTGCTCTTTAGCCGATGCCGCCAAGTCTCCATCCTACGTGTCTCCAGAGCGGCCACCACTTGTCACATCAGGACCATTCGAGAACCTCACGGGGCCCATCCAGGAGACAACAGTCAGAAAGTGTGATACAGTCTCAGAGAAGTTTTCTGCTCTTTAGCCGATGCCGCCAAGTCTCCATCCTACGTGTCTCCAGAGCGGCCACCACTTGTCACATCAGGACCATTCGAGGACCTTATGGATTCTGTGCTGCACTTTGCCAGATCTACCACCAGGGGGCATCAGCTCATTTACCAATCCCAAGCTCTTGCCTGTTGGTCCAGAGCTCACACATGGTTGAGTCTGTATGTTCTCTGTGTAACCTCTAAATAAGGACTACAAGCCCCAGCAAGCTTCTCAGGACTGTGGGAGAAGAAATGAGATTTAAATGTATCAAAATGTAGCTTGCTGATGTTCTCATTCTATGATGTCATCAGCAGCGGTGATGTCACTGGTGTGCAAGGCTCCTGTGAGTCAGTAGTGAGTGGGCTACAACAGGGGCTTCCTGGCGATTACATCATCCGACCAATGGAGAATACTGCAGAAGATTGCAGGTTGCTCCCAGAATTCCTTTCTAGTTCCAGGAAATCCTTACCCCTTACAGTAGTGAAAATCCCTGCAGGGCTCAAGGCATGCTTGCACTTGCAGTACTACAGTCATGGTGTAAGACCTGACTAGGAGCTCCTTACATACACAACCCTCTAGTAGTGGGGCACTGTAATATTCACAGGCCTTACAGTGAGATAGTAAGTCAGAATTCAGAGGTAATAAAAAGAAGCAATTACTGTATGAGGAAATGCTACAAGGACTGCGAGATAATAAGCAAGGGCTCTGCGAGAGTAAGCAAGAGCTGTGACAATAAGACATCGGATACTTTAAACAAGGACTGTAGGATAATAAGTGAGGACCGAGATCAAATGTAAGAGTTCCGAGATAATAAGCATGGGCGCTGATATAAAAAGCTGTGAGATAATAAACAAGATCTGTGAGACAATATGCGAGAGCTGAGGGATTATGAGTGAGGCCTATGAGACAATAAGTAAGAGTATCCAAAGTAATTAGCGAGGGTTATTAAGTAAGCGATCTGGGATAATAAAAGAGAGCTGCAAGATAAAAAAAAAAAGAAAGGGTAAGAACTCTAAGATAATGAGCAAGTGCTGTGGGATATTAACTGAGGGCTGTGATATAATATTTAAGAGACCTGAGATAATAAGCGAGGGCTGTGAGATAATATGAAAGAGCTCAGAGATAATAAATGAGGGCACCTTAAATAATAAGTACGAGCTATGGGATAATAAGTGAGGGCTATGAGATAACAAATAACAGATCTGAGATAATAAGAGATATGGGATAATAAGCAAGAGCTGTTAGGTAATAAGTAAGGGCTTTGTGATAATAGGTGAGTATTATGAAATAATAAACAACACCTCTGGGATAATAAGCAAGGGCTGAAAAGTAAGAGATCTGAGATAATAAGTGAGCGCTATGAGATAATAAATAACAGCTCTGGGATAATAAGCAAGAGCTGAGAAGTAAGAGTTGTGAGATAAGTGAGCGCTATGAGATAATAAATAACAGGTCTGAGGATAATAAGCAAGCGCTATAAGCAAGCGCTATGAGAGCTGTTAGGCAATAGGTAAGAGATCTGGGATAATATGTAAAGGTCATGAGATAAGTAATCGCTCTGAGATAATGAAACAATAAGTGAGGGTTGTGAGATAATAAGAGCACTGAGATCATAAACAAGGGCTATGGGATAATAAGTGAGGCCTGTTACACAATAAGTAAGATGTCTGAAACAATAAATAAAGGCTGTGGGATTAGAATAGAGGACTGTGAAATAACTGAGAGCCTTGAGATAAAAAGTGAATGCTGTGGGATAATAAGTCAGGGCTCTGAGATAATACTTAATATCTCAGAGATAATAAGCAAGGGCAATGAGATAATAAGTTAGAGCTTCAAAACAATGAGCCTGGAATGATCTGTAATAAATACAAGCACTAAGTGTTTATTTAATATTTAATATTTTTATATTTTTTTTAGTAGATCCAGAGGTTTGAGCTGTATGAAGAATTATATACGTTTATATACCGGTGATGCCACGAGTCACCAGTGCACTATATTTATATCCATTCGCTGCTGTGTAAAACTATTTTTTACTTATGACTTTGTACTATTTATACTGGGAGGTTCACATGACGCCAGCGGCGTGCGGACTGCGGCCATGTTCTATTTTGTCCGGACCAGAGTATTTATATTATTTATGTCATTAAACTGATTATTTATTTTTAAACTGAATTATAAATTATTGTAAAAACTGTAAAAATAAATAAGTTGTGACTTTTATAATAGTCATCGATGATTTTATTCTTATATCTTGTGTAAAAATGTCTGCCACATGAAGAAAGTAGTAATATTTTGAGATAATAAGTCAGTTCTCAGAGATAATAAGGATAAGTCAGATCTCTCAGATATTGTCTCTGAGGTAATAAGTCGGTGACTGAGATGGCAAGTTCTTTCTATGAGATAATCAGCTTTTTTGAGATAATAAGTCTGTTCTCTAAGAGTAAATATGTTGTCTGAGACAATAAGTTTGCCAAGATAATATATCAGTGTTTTGAAGCAATCAATCAATTTTCTTATGTAAGTTGATTTTTTTTTTTTTTTTAGATAATCAGTTCCTTTCCTAGGATAACTGCATTTTTAAGATAATAACTCTATTCGCCAAGATAATAAGTCTGATTCTGTTCTTTCAGGTTAGTCAGTCTTCTCAGGTAATGCCAATTTTCTGAGACAATAAGAAAATATCTGAGATAATATCTCTGTTCTCTAACACAAGTCAGTTCTCTTAGATGATAAGCAAGTGTCTGAAATTAAAAGTGTGTTTTGAGATAAGTCGGGTTTTTCATAGATAATAGGTCAGCTCTCTGAGATAATAAGTTAGTCTTTTGAATTTATCTGTCCTCTTAAAGGTCAGTTCACTGAGATAATAAGCAAGTGTCTGAGATAAAGTCTATTGTTTGCGGTTGGCAGGGCTTGGGGAAAATTTGTTTGTTAATGAGATAGTGAGTTCATTTTCTGTGATAATTCATCCAAACTTTGAGATACTAAGTCTGTTTTCTGAGAGAATAAGCAACAGCTTTGAGATAAATTAGTTTTATGAGATAAACAAATGACTGAATTAAGTTGAATGTGATAATAAATCAGTTCTCTGTAATAATTGTCTTGTCCATTCACTGACTTTAGCGGAGATAATAAGTCTGATTTATGAGATAACAGGTGAGTTAAATGAGATAATAAGCCTGATCTATGAGGTAACAGGTGAGTTAGCGAAAATAATTAGTCTGATTTATGAAATAACAGGTGAGATCTGAGATAATAAGTCTGATCTATAAGATAACAGGTGAGTTAGCAAAGCTAATAAGTCTAATTTATGAGATAACAGGTGAGATCTCTAAGATAATAAGTCTGATGTATGGTATAATAGGTGTCATGGTTTGAACAGGGTTCTTGCACTGCACTCACAGGGTTAAGTGTTCATGGCCTCTTTCTGGATCTGGGAGGGGTATTTATACTCACTCTTTACCAGGCTTCCCTGTCAGTTATACTGTTGTTCTGGTGTGTCTGACCCCTGGTGTGAGTGTATTCTGCGTTGCTTGTTTGCTTCCCGTGTATGACCCGGCCTGTTCCCTCACTCTGTACTCCGTCTCTCATTTTGGCACTATTGTCTTCTCCGGTTCTGACCTCCTGGCTTGGCTATCGTTACTCCGTTACAGTTTGTCCCTATTGTACCGTCTATTGCCCGTTCTGGTTTTCTGACCTATTGCTACGTCCTGACTATCCATTCTGTCTAACCCTTTGGTACTGTATTGCTATCTCATTCTTCGACCCAGCTTGATCTGGTTTCTGTCTCTGTCTATGCCCCTTGGTAACATTGTCCAGTAGTTACCTTTCTAGGAGTTTCCCTGCAGCTCCTGGCTCAGTGGCGCTTTGGCCACGCCCCCAGCAGTCACGTGCTTCAGGTCCTGTGAGCTTGGAGCATGTATTGTCACCACTGAGACCCCGCTCCGCAGGTATCTTTGTGCACAGTCTTTGTACTCAGGACACGCGCACTGGCTCAGTGAGCAAGTGCAGTGCGGTCTACCTGACAATAGGTGATAAGATAATACAATGCCTTGCCAAAGTATTCGTCCCCCTGGAACTTTTCAGCCTTTCCCCACATATCATGCTTCACACATAAAGATACCAAATGTAAATTTTTGGTGAAGAATCAACAACAAGTGGGACACAATTGTGAAGTTGAACGATATTTATTGGTTATTTTAATTTTTTTTGGGAAATTCAAAAACTGAAAAGTGGGGCGTGCAATATTATTCAGCCCCTTTAATTCTTTGTTGCGCCACCTTTTGCTGCGGTTACAGCTGCAGTCTCTTGGGGGATGTCTCTATCAGTTTTGTACATCGAGAGACTGAAATTCTTGCCCATTCTTCCTTGGCAAACAGCTCGAGCTCAGTGAGGTTGGATGGAGATCGTTTGTGAACAGCAGTTTTCAGCTCTTTCCACAGATTCTCGGATGGATTCAGGTCTGGACTGTGACTTGGCCATTCTAACACCTGGATACGTTTATTTGTGAACCATTCCATTGTAGATTTTGCTTTATGTTTGGGATCATTGTCTTGTTGGAAGACAAATCTCCGTCCCAGTCTCAGGTCTTTTGCAGACTCCAACAGGTTTTCTTCTAGAATGGTCCTGTATTTGGCTCCATCCATCTTCCCATCAAGTTTAACCATCTTCCCTGTCCCTGCTGAAGAAAAGCAGGCCCAAACCATGATGCTGCCACCACCATGTCTGACAGTGGGGATGGTGCGTTCAGGGTGGTGAGCTGTGTCACCTTTACGCTAAACATATCGTTTGGCTCTGTTTCCAAAAAGTTCAATTTTGGTTTCATCTGACCAGAGCACCTTCTTCCACATGTTTGGTGTCTCCCAGGTGGCTTGTTGCAAACTTTAAACAACACTTTTTATGGATATCTTTGAGAAATGGCTTTCTTCTTGCCACTCTTCCATAAAGGCCAGATTTGTGCAGTGTACGACTGATTGCTGTCCTATGGACAGACTGTCCCACCTCAGCTGTAGATCTCTGCAGTTCGTCCAGAGTGATCATGGGCCTCTTGGCTGCATCTCTGATCAGTCTTCTCCTTGTTTGAGATGAAAGTTTAGAGGGATGGCCGGGTCTTGGTAGATTTGCAGTGGGATGATCCTCCCTCCATTTCAATATGATCGCTTGCACAGTGCTCCTTGGGATGTTTAAAGTTTTGGAAATCATTTTGCATCCAAATCCTGCTTTAAACGTCTCCACAACAGTATCACGGACCTGCCTGTTGTGTTCCTTGGTCTTCATGATGCTCTCTGTTCTTCAGACAGAATCCTGAGACTATCACAGAGCAGGGGCATTTATACGGAGACTTGATTACACACAGGTGGATTATATTGATCATCATTAGTCATTTAGGACAACATTGGATCATTCAGAGATCCACAATGAACTTCTGGAGTGAGTTTGCTGCACTGAATGTAAAGGGGCCGAATAATATTGCACGCTCCACTTTTCAGTTTTTACATTTCCTCAAAAATGTAAAATAACCAATAAATATCGTTCAACTTCACAATTGTGTCCCACTTGGTGTTGATTCTTCACCAAAAATTTACATTTGGTATCTTTATGTGTGAAGCATGATATATGGGAAAAGGTTGAAAAGTTCCAGGGGGCCGAATACTTTTTCAAGGCACTGTAAGTCTGATCGATGAGATAACAGGTGAGTTAGATGAGATAATAAGTCTGATCTACGAGCTAATAGGTGAGATCTCTGAGATGATAAGTCTGTTCTATGAAATTAGAGTTCTCTAAGATGATAAGTCTCTTTCTCAGGGATATTAGTTCAATTTTCTGAGACAATGGGATAATAAATCAAAATTTTAGGAGCATTATTTGGAATAATAACTCCTGTCATTGTAAGTAAAAGACCAAAAAAATATTCATATAACAGAATTTATTTTTTTTTTAATTGAAATTCTACACATATTGCTAGATTTTGTTTTCACAGTAATTAAATGAATGAAATATGAACAGGAAATCCTGGCACTTGTAGTTCCAGAAAGACTGGTATGCTTAATAACATATAACCGCAGCTCTCCTTCTAGGAAAGAGAAATGGAAGTGACCAGAGGTGAACACCCCTCCCATCCTGGGCTTTGCCAGCCAGTATCAGCATAGCGCATGTTGCCTGAAAAACACACACCACACCTGTATCTGCCCTGCATGCAGAGCCCCCTCCCAGCACAAGGTAAAGATGCTGTTCTTGTATGTTTTATATCCATAAGTGGGAGGGGATTAGACAAGTCTGTGTCACATAGAGAAGCAGTCCCATGTATAGCAGATAGAACTTCCTGTGATCACTTTTACGGTATGTACACGTCATCCTTAGAATAGTCTAAACATTGATATAGGTGACTGCACTGCAGCTTCATCTTGGTGGTTCTACTTTCCATACAATATGGATGGTAGTGGTGACTCTTCACAAGGAAGCTGCGGTACTCCTGCTGCTCAGGAGGCTCACAAGTCAACTGCATGACTCCCGGGATTTGAAAGTCCTCAGTCATAGAGACCAAGGCTCAGGAAAAGTAGAAGACAATGTGCAGACCAGTTCCACCACAAAGCTCCCACACCGGAGTCAGTTTTTGGTGAGGGTCCAGTTGAGTTTATGTGTCGGTTCCCATCTTTAGTGATGAAACTTATATTGTTGGGGGTGGTTGTTGTGTGTCCGGCACAAGAGACTCCATCCTTAGTGACGGGTCCAGGACAGGATCCGGTGTGGGTGTTGTTAGCAGTGTGTGATATCAGTGTTGTTGTAGGCTGAAGTGGTGGGACAGGTGTTGTATTGGCTGAGGGCACAGAGTCATTACGTCCTGCATCAGGAATCGTCTTATTACTTTCCAAGTAGCTGAGGTCTTTCTTGGGAACCACCTCTTGGATCCAGGACAAGTTGGGCACCACTGCGGTAAAGTTACCTGGGCATGAATTCTTCTTGGGTGGAGAACTTTGGCTGAACATGCCGTGCAAAAACCAGGGACCTCCAGACTTGGGCTGACATACAAGCGGAGCACTGGAATCCATCTGTGGGCAATATATTTGAAGGACAATGGCCATAAGTTTTTAGGACTTCTGATTCCCGTTTCCATTAACTCCCTCATCTTCTTATGTACATACCAGACAAGTAAATGCGTTGTTTCTATGAGCTGCTGCACACAATCGTCCATCGCTCTCTGTGATGTCTCCTTGAGCTCCACAGTTATTGGCTTCCAACAGAGAGACTTCTAGATGTCTCAGAGATGGAGAGGATGAGATAATATCTGGAGAAGAGAAGCAAATGGATAAGTAAAGGACATGTAGCCTAGGAATAACTATCCTGGAGGTACAGTGGACTGGCAATGGGGTCTGTCATCAGCCCCAAACGCTATAAGATATGTCCAGGCATGACTGGAGATGAACCATGGAAGCTGACCTTGTTAAAATCTGTATTATGGTTGCAATATCTATAAGTAACCCACCGATCTGCACCAAGAACATGTGAAATGTCTATGTTGTCTCCTGTGGCTTGAGATGGGTTTAGTCTACTCTGGCGTCAGGACCAGGGAAATCTAGGAATAAGCTTGAAGGCCCATTAAAATATGGATGTACATGCTCTACAAGCTAAGGGTACCTATTGTGTCTGTCACACAAGGGCCCATGTACAACAAACTGCCCCCCAACAAGCAGTTCACATTGGGTTGATAAATCAATATTGTCATTATTGTTCAGTGAAATCACTATTAAAATCTACTATGTAAGCCGCAAACGTGTCCAAGTCTAGGCACCTCATGAAGGACACCCATTATATTTACTGCTACTATGTCCTTCAGAGTAAGTGTGCTACCTGATGGGTACAGCTTTCCCCAGCCAGTGACCCAACATCTACTGGAAGGAAGTAGAGACCGGTCATGGGGAAGGCAAATGGGCAGGATGTAATCAGAGAAAGTGATTCCGTAGAATATCTCCACCAGAGCCAGGTCATTTTCTCCAGTCTTTGTGTTGTATCTAGGGTGGGGCACCACCTTCTTGATCTTCCGTGTCACCCGTTGGAGATTGGGCCCATTCAGTAGTTGAGTGGACAGTGATGCCTTGTACTCATTGATGGAGGTATACCTACAGAGACAAGTCATGTGTGAGCACCAGGATGGCACCATGTAGAAACAGCCCAAATATAACCATCTCTGCCGTAATACCTTGGTATACAGTGTGCAGCAATGAGGAACCAAGTTTCAGCAATCAGGACACCGGAGCAGACATGGGATTCGTACAGCTGTAGACTGACCTGCCATGGCCACGTCTTGTCTGTGGCGTCACCAATAGACCCTGGGGAAATTATTGAGAGCCCGCAACCTGCGATACACAATTATACTGGAGGCTTAGTGATGTCATCACTTATAGGTAGAGAGCAGTGATGTCATCACTAATAGCTGGAGGGTGGTGTCGACATCACTGAAAGCTGTAGGGTAGTGATGTCATCACTTATTGTTAGTGATGACATCACTGCTGTCTAATAGCTGGAGGGTGGTGTCAACATCACTGAAAGCTGTAGGGTAGTGATGTCATCACTTATTGTTAGACAGCAGTGATGTCATCACTAATAGCTGGAGGGTGGTGTTGACATCACTGAAATCTGTAGGGTAGTGATGTCATCACTTATTGTTAGACAGCAGTGATGTCATCACTAATAGCTGGAGGGTGGTGTCGACATCACTGAAAGCTGTAGGGTAGTGATGTCATCACTTATTGTTACACAGCAGTGATGTCATCACTAATAGCTGGAGGGTGGTGTCGACATCACTGAAAGCTGTAGGGTAGTGATGTCATCACTTATTGTTAGACAGCAGTGATGTCATCACTAATAGCTGGAGGGTGGTGTCTATATCACTGAAAGCTGTAGGGTAGTGATGTCATCACTTATTGTTAGACAGCAGTGAAGTCATCACTAATAGCTGGAGGGTGGTGTCGACATCACTGAAAGCTGTAGGGTAGTGATGTCATCATTTATAAATGGACAACAGTGATGTCATCACTTATACTCTGAAAGCCGTGCTGTCACCAGCTTGGGACCTCGTTGCATGATCTGAGATCTATGTTATGGGGTCTCACATAGGTCACGTACTGTCTATGATAGGTCTGCATGCTCATTACCTCTTGGGCTGTTGATTGAGCACCTGTCAGTGTCCAACTCTGCAGGCTGAGTTTTTGGCTGTAAGCGGAAGAAGGCGTCTCGTGTCTCCTGTAATATCCAACTTTCATAGTGCGTGAGGTCAGTGAACACCTCGGGGAATGAAGTTCCACAACCGCCCCCAAAGCTCTGCACCCCAATCAGAAACCATGTGTCATTCTCCTTACAGGCCAGTGGCCCCCCAGAATCAATCTGTAAAGAAAGTCAAGGAAAATGATTTCGCCCTACCACTGCTGACAATGATCACGGTGGTGCAATGACTCTCACTAGCCACTGAGGGCGCTCTCATTGTGCTTAGATAAATGGCTAATTACAAAGAATCATTTTTTGTATTTTATACATACAGTATTTAATGCTGATAATCAGTCTATATTGGATGATGGTAGTTTGAGGGGTCAAGTTCAGTAAAGACTTAAAGGGGATGTTCACTGGTGTGTTTCTTCCCTGCACCTTACACGCTGGGATTACAAGCAGTAGACACTGGAGTTATCGCAATTTTCACAAGCATTAGGTCAGGTTTTTGGTAGAATGATGGCTCTATGATTGGAAGATGGATTTCATTCCTCCTGCCACTAGAGGTGCTACAATGAGTTCATAATATTATTAAACCCCAAAGCCACACTTACCAGACACTTGCCCATAGCCTCCTGCCTGGTGGCACATATCATACCGGGCAGTATGGAGACACTGGGGTTGTCAGAGTTTGATTGACTGTAGATGCAGTTGCATTGGTTTGGGCCAACCAGATCCATTTTGACTCCTCGGGAAGGCTGAACTGAAGGGTGGAAAAGCAAACCAATCAGAGGTAAAATTTGGGATTTGAGTGCTAATTCCTCCCTATAAGACAAAACAACTGGAGAATCTGACCGGGATGATTACCGTCATTGCCAATGAGCCAACAGGATGAGTTATGTGGAATCTTATGGGAAGAGTAGGGAACGCAGATCGGCCCGGCGTAGGTTCCTAAAGGTGGCGGCATGTTGAGCCGGACGAGGGCCACATTGTATCCCTGTTCTGGAGTGATGTAAGACCCATGAATACTGATCTTCTCTACAGCAAAGTGCCTCATATCTTGTGTCCTGGAGGCTACAGTTACCGACCAGTCCAAAGGGAAGTCCGAAGAGTCCGGGCTTACGTCCGAAGAGAAGACACGGACACAAGAGCAAGACAGAGTGAAGACCCAAACATGGCCACAACCATTCTACAGTATGACTTCCTTGTAATCTTTCTTTTGTTTCCCCGGCTACTATATCACTTTCTTTATTTCTACTCTTATATTTTCAATTTCCACAATGTTTTACTAGAACCCAATCATTTCCCATAAATCAGCCTTTTCTAGTCATTTTCCCCTTGTTTATCCCTTTAATTACATCTACCCTTAACCCCGTCTGATCATTGACGATTGTCTCACCCAACAAAGCATTTTGCCGCCGTTATAACCCATTTGGTGGAGATCAGAGCCCCTCCACAGACCCTTCGATCATCTTTCCACAGGTCCACTTGCCATGGCCACGGTCCAGGACTTACTGAGCCTGAAGTGTCAACGTTCGAAAATCCACAACCTTGAGAAAAATCATTGAAGTTTTAGATGGAAAGTTTATCAATCTCGCCCACACAAAACAAAGTCAATGTCGTAAAGATTATTTGGACAATGAACCAGTGAGAAGTCAACTTCTATAACCTTCAATCTGGGAGAGCCAAGAAGTGATGCATCTCTCCATTCCTTCCCTATGGCCCTGATGACATCACTTCCATATATCCTAATATTCACCCCACCAACCTGTAATACTCTTCTAATGAGGGGATTTTTCTGGTCTACATTGATGACCTTCTCTGTTTAATGACATTACAGTTTTCTACCTCTATATGTACATTGCTTAAAGCCTAGACCTTGATGAGCCATGAAGTATGTCCTATCGTAGAGGTTACCTGAGGTCAGATTGCTGAGAAGGTCCTTGCAGGTGTCGTTATCCACATCATCAGTGACATTAATGAACTGAGGGGAGAAGGTAACAGAAGAGTCCGTCCACTGCTGGATCCAGTCTTGGTAGAAGGATGCAGAGGTGAGAATGGTGGGATTGTCTTTTAAGTGACAACCTTCAGAAAAGCTAATGACTCCGGCAAGGAACCAAACACCATCTTCATTGCAGACCACAGGACCCCCTGAGTCTCCCTAAGACATACAGGACATGAGATGGATGAAAATAGAGGATTCTCCCCCAACTTACCAGGAAGACCAGAGTTCTCAGTTGTCCATCGTTACCTGACAAGGACCTTTCTTTCCATAAGGGTCCACTATACACAACATGCCGGGCTTTGCAGGTTGGAACACGTCTGGTCTTATGTGAGTGTTGTAGATACAATTACATGTTCTCCAACCTATCAGTGTTTGGGCAATTTTCTTCAGTGACCTCTCGCTTTCCAGGGGAACTGTGGAAAATGATGAGGAGTCAGGCAAAGGTCTATGATTGGCAATGTTGGAAGACTGATCAAAGCTATGGTCTTCGCCTCCATTCCCACCACATGTAAATCTACTAACCGTCTTCTAGAACATCCTTGAGGCCGATTGCATAGCATGTGCTGCGAAAATTGAATCGGTGGGTGCTCTCAGGCAGGCAAACAGGAGAAATAAACCTTGTCAAATTTACAGGTTGGGACAGTTCCATGAGGGCGATGTCATGTCCTTGGACATAGTTGGTGTAACCACCATGCACCACGATCCTAGATGGCACAATAGTGACAGCTGTGCCTTCCTCTGGGGTATATCCTATTTTGGTGAAGCCCAGGTGCACTCTCCATAATGTCGGGTCCCTTTTAACATCTGTGGATTTGCTAAAAGTAAAGAAGAAAGTCAACTTCAAAGAACAAAGTACCCACTCGTAATGACATTGGCCAAAGGATCCACATGGGGACCGTGTGTCTGGTCCTCGCTATCAAATCATCAGGTCTGGTGCTTATTCAGGGTCCATTGCATTACACTTACTTGCCGAAGCAGTGAGCAGCTGTGAGGATCCATTTCCCAGAGATCAGGTTTCCCGCACACTCTGGCTTCCCATCGAAACTCAGGCTGGCATGCCATGGCCATTCCCCCGGGGCTGCATCGGTTCCACCGTAGATCCTGGAGCGCAATCCCTGCTTTCCACAGACTGCAATACAAATGGACACTACAGAGAAGAGCGGATACAATGGAGATGTACTATAGATTGTGAAGTGTATGAGTCCGCGAGTAGAGCGGGGGACGGGTGGGGAAGCGACAACTGCTCTGAGAACACTTCTGTCTTATAACAATGGTTGTCACTATTCATATGTCTCCATTGTCCTGAATAAATAAGCTTCAAAAGGGATTCACCGGCACCCGAATATTGCCGGCATATTGTCAGGATTAGCAATGTTTAATCAGTGAGGTCGCAGGACGACAAGGAGGACAGAAGACACTTTTCTGTATCTTATGTCCTTTATAATGTGCTTTTGTGCCGATTCATGTGGTTATCGGAGATCAAACCCTCACCAATCACTGATCCTAGGAGAAGTCCTGGGAAACTAGTAGGTGCAGTAGTAGCAACCAATCAGGGGTGCAGCAATAGTAACTGAATCTTACCCCATCAGGGGTGCAGAGGTAGCAGCACCAGCACCTTACCCCATCAGGGGCGCAGAGGTAGCAACTGCACCTTACCCCATCAGGGGCGCAGAGGTAGTAGACGCACCTTACCCCATCAGGGGTGCATAAGTAGCAGCCGCACCTTACCCCAAGAGGGGTGCAGAGGAAGCAGCTGCACCTTACCCCATCAGTGGTGCAGAGGTAGCAGCTACACCTTACCCCATCAGGGGTGCAGAGGAAGCAGCTGCACCTTACCCCATCAGGGGTGCAGAGGAAGCAGCTGCACCTTACCCCATCAGTGGTGCAGAGGTAGCAGCAGCACCTTATCCCCATCAGGGGCGCAGAGGTAGCAACCGCACCTTACCCCATCAGGGGCGCAGAGGTAGTAGACGCACCTTACCCCATCAGGGGTGCATAAGTAGCAGCCGCACCTTATCCCATCAGGGGTGCAGAGGTAGCAGCTACACCTTATCCCATCTGAGGTGCAGAGGTAGCGACTGCACCTTATCCCATCAGTGGTGCAGAGGTAGCAGCTGCACCTTATCCCATCAGGGGTGCAGAGGAAGCAGCTGCACCTTACCCCATCAGTGGTGCAGAGGTAGCAGCTGCACCTTATCCCATCAGGGGTGCAGAGGTAGCAGCCGCACCTTATCCCATCAGTGGTGCAGAGGTAGCAGCTGCACCTTACCCCATCAGGGGTGCAGAAGAAGCAGCTGCACCTTACCCCATCAGTGGTGCAGAGGTAGCGACTGCACCTTATCCCATCAGTGGTGCAGAGGTAGCAGCCGCACCTTACCCCATCAGGGGTGCAGAGGTAGCAGCTGCACCTTACCCCATCAGGGGTGCAGAGGAAGCAGCTGCACCTTACCCCATCAGTGGTGCAGAGGTAGCAGCTGCACCTTACCCCATCAGGGGTGCAGAGGAAGCAGCTGCACCTTACCCCATCAGTGGTGCAGAGGTAGCAGCTACACCTTATCCCATCTGAGGTGCAGAGGTAGCGACTGCACCTTATCCCATCAAGGGTGCAGAGGAAGCAGCTGCACCTTACCCCATCAGGGGTGCAGAGGTAGCAGCTGCACCTTACCCCATCAGGGGTGCAGAGGTAGCAGCTGCACCTTACCCCATCAGGGGTGCAGAGGTAGCAGCCGCACCTTATCCCATCAGTGGTGCAGAAGTAGCAGCTGCACCTAACCCCATCAGGGGTGCAGAGGTAGCAGCTACACCTTATCCCATCTGAGGTGCAGAGGTAGCGACTGCACCTTACCCCATCAGGGGTGCAGAGGTAGCAGCTGCACCTTACCCCATCAGGGGTGCAGAGGTAGCAGCCGCACCTTATCCCATCAGTGGTGCAGAGGTAGCAGCTGCACCTTACCCCATCAGGGGTGCAGAAGAAGCAGCTGCACCTTACCCCATCAGGGGTGCAGAGGTAGCAGCTACACCTTATCCCATCTGAGGTGCAGAGGTAGCGACTGCACCTTACCCCATCAGGGGTGCAGAGGTAGCAGCTGCACCTTACCCCATCAGGGGTGCAGAGGTAGCAGCCGCACCTTATCCCATCAGTGGTGCAGAAGTAGCAGCTGCACCTTACCCCATCAGTGGTGCAGAGGTAGCAGCTACACCTTATCCCATCTGAGGTGCAGAGGTAGCGACTGCACCTTATCCCATCAGTGGTGCAGAGGTAGCAGCCGCACCTTACCTCAACAGGGGTGCAGAGGAAGCAGCTGCACCTTACCCCATCAAGGGTGCAGAGGTAGCAGCTGCACCTTATCCCATCAGGGGTGCAGAGGTAGCAGCTGCACCTTATCCCATCAGGGGTGCAGAGGTAGCAGCCGCACCTTATCCCATCAGTGGTGCAGAGGTAGCAGCTGCACCTTACCCCATCAGGGGTGCAGAGGAAGCAGCCGCACCTTACCCCATCAGTGGTGCAGAGGTAGCAGCTGCACCTTATCCCATCTGAGGTGCAGAGGTAGCGACTGCACCTTATCCCATCAGTGGTGCAGAGGTAGCAGCTGCACCTTATCCCATCAGGGGTGCAGAGGAAGCAGCTGCACCTTACCCCATCAGTGGTGCAGAGGTAGCAGCTACACCTTATCCCATCTGAGGTGCAGAGGTAGCGACTGCACCTTATCCCATCAGGGGCACAGAGGTAGCAGCTGCACCTTATCCCATCAGGGGTGCAGAGGAAGCAGCCGCACCTTACTGTCACGGGGTCCTTCTCCGATACCACACAATCAACAGAGCGAGGGAAGGGTGAACAATCCCAAGACCTTTATTACAGGCAAAATTAGAAGGTCCATAAACAATCCACCACACTGAGGATACAATAGTCCAGAACAAGAATGTAGTCCAGTAACAGGATAAAATGTCCAGGGAGATGAGAGTCCAAAACTCTAGCACCAGAGGATAAAATGGGTCCTTCTCTCTGAAGTGCAGTCTTTACACATTCCTCTCCACACAGGAACTGACTTGACCAGCTTCTGTCCTCCCCACCCCCTTCCTTGTGTCCAGGGGTAGTCAAACAGGGTGGGGCAGTTTCCAGGCCTCCCAGAGGAGAACAAAGGAGCCTTGGGGATTAAAGAACTACAGGGGGTCATCAAGAGACAGATACAGTCAGGCTATAGACATACAAGAAAAACACTCTGAAAATAAGTGAAATAGAAATATACACAAAATGATATCCCCATAGCCTATCACACCATCACACTTACCCCATCAGGGGTGTAGAGGTAGCAGAGGCACCTTATCCCATCAGGGGTGCAGAGGCCGCTGCAGCACCCTAACCCTGGTGTTAGGGGGCCCTATTGGCTCTTCTACTCCACACTAGCACTATAAATGACACCTTAGATGTTGGGGCCCTGGAACCAGCTATGATTCAGAGTCATTTCTCTTACCTGCTGCTTCGCCTGGTCCGGACTGCAGCACTGTGTGGAGACAGATCAGGGTTATGCAAAATAATATTTCCCCGTTTGTAATAAAACCAGTGTTCTCCTCCAGCGTCAGGTCACACGCGTTCTCTGCAGGGTCGACACCAGTCATTCTTTTTATTACATTTATCCTTTAAGCATAATAATAATTCCTCTGCACATTATAAAGTGTATGCACGCTCACAAGTATTGCAGGACCGCGACCGGTCACTGCCAGGAGAGACCTGGACAGATTTCTACTGATTGTCTATGTCTTGCCCCGGTCCAGCTGGGCTATATCTCCTCTGTACAATGGAGCACAGGACGGTGTGTGACCTGACGGCTGATTATTGGGTTGCAGAGATCAGTTACATTTTTAGTATTTGGTTTTGTGCCCTTCATTTGCATTACATATTTTATTAGCCTTTACAGCAGCTGCCTGGCACTGGGTGCTACAACAAGACACATTAGCTACTATAAAGATTACTGTCTCAGTCTCACCCAGTTATATCCCACTAAATATGTAAAAGCCATAGACACCGACCAATATCAACCAAACGAGTGTGACAACACAGCAGCATGTCACAGAAGAAAGTATAAAATGCTTGTGGACCAATCATGGAGATTTCTGCAGCCGTGACTCAAGGCTCTGATTCCTGATAATTATTTTCTGTAAGGACAACACCCCGATGGAAAGAGTCCAGAAACACCAGGACCTGCCATATTCCTGCGGGCGACTGAAACTCCTGTCTGCACAAGTCTCACACTGAGGGCGGCACCAAAGTGGGCGACAGGGCGCAGAACGTGCACTACTGGGCGGTGGAGGGAATACGAGGGCGGTATGGGGCCATTATCTCCCAGAGTATGGAGAAACACAGAAAACTAAGAAACGTCACAAACTGAGAGTAAAAGGGCACTGTGCCAACAATGTGTTACTAATAAAGTCATATATACCCTGCACAGTACCACTCCTCCTGAGCAGTATTATAGCAGTTATATTCTTGTACATAGGAGCAGTATTATAGTAGTTATATTCTTGTACATAGGTGGCAGTATTATAGTAGTTATAATCTTGTATATAGGAGCGGTATTATAGTAGTTATATTCTTGTACATAGGTGGCAGTATTATAGTAGTTATAATCTTGTATATAGGAGCGGTATTATAGTAGTTATATTCTTGTACATAGGAGCAGTATTATAGGAGTTATATTTTTGTACATAGGGGGCAGTATTATAGTAGTTATATTCTTGTACATAGGGGCAGTATTATAGTAGTTATATTCTTGTACATAGGAGCAGTATTATAGTAGTTATATTCTTGTACATAGGGAGCAGTATTATAGTAGTTATATTCTTGTACATAGGGGGCAGTATTATAGTAGTTATATTCTTGTACATAGGGGCAGTATTATAGTAGTTATATTCTTGTACATAGGAGCAGTATTATAGTAGTTATATTCTTGTACATAGGAGCAGTATTATAGTAGTTATAATCTTGTATATAGGAGCGGTATTATAGTAGTTATATTCTTGTACATAGGAGCAGTATTATAGGAGTTATATTTTTGTACATAGGGGGCAGTATTATAGTAGTTATATTCTTGTACATAGGGGCAGTATTATAGTAGTTATATTCTTGTACATAGGAGCAGTATTATAGTAGTTATATTCTTGTACATAGGGAGCAGTATTATAGTAGTTATATTCTTGTACATAGGGGGCAGTATTATAGTAGTTATATTCTTGTACATAGGGGCAGTATTATAGTAGTTATATTCTTGTACATAGGAGCAGTATTATAGTAGTTATATTCTTGTACATAGGAGCAGTATTATAGTAGTTATATTCTTGTACATAGGAGCAGTATTATAGTAGTTATATTTTTGTACATAGGAGCAGTATTATAGTAGTTATATTCTTGTACATAGGGGCAGTATTATAGTAGTTATATTCTTGGACATAGGAGCAGTATTATAATAGTTATATTCTTGTACATAGGGGCAGTATTATAGTAGTTATATTCCTGTACATAGGAGCAGTATTATAGTAGTTATATTCTTGTGCATAGGGGGCAGTATTATAGTAGCTATATTCTTGTACATAGGGGGCAGTATTATAGTAGTTATATTCTTGTACATAGGGGCAGTATTATAGTAGTTATATTCTTGTACATAGGAGCAGTATTATAGTAGTTATATTCCTGTACATAGGAGCAGTATTACAGTAGTTATATTCTTGTACATAGGGGCAGTATTATAGTAGTTATATTCTTGTACATAGGAGCAGTATTATAATAGTTATATTCTTGTACATAGGGGCAGTATTATAGTAGTTATATTCCTGTACATAGGAGCAGTATTATAGTAGTTATATTCTTGTGCATAGGGGGCAGTATTATAGTAGCTATATTCTTGTACATAGGGGGCAGTATTATAGTAGTTATATTCTTGTACATAGCAGTATTATTGTAGTTATATTCTTGTACATAGGGAGCAGTATTATAGTAGTTATATTCTTGTACATAGGTGGCAGTATTATAGTAGTTATAATCTTGTATATAGGAGCGGTATTATAGTAGTTATATTCTTGTACATAGGAGCAGTATTATAGGAGTTATATTTTTGTACATAGGGGGCAGTATTATAGTAGTTATATTCTTGTACATAGGGGCAGTATTATAGTAGTTATATTCTTGTACATAGGAGCAGTATTATAGTAGTGATATTCTTGTACATAGGAGCAGTATTATAGTAGTTATATTCTTGTACATAGGAGCAGTATTATAGTAGTTATATTCTTATACATAGCAGTATTATTGTAGTTATATTCTTGTACATAGGGAGCAGTATTATAGTAGTTATATTCTTGTACATAGGTGGCAGTATTATAGTAGTTATAATCTTGTATATAGGAGCGGTATTATAGTAGTTATATTCTTGTACATAGGAGCAGTATTATAGGAGTTATATTTTTGTACATAGGGGGCAGTATTATAGTAGTTATATTCTTGTACATAGGGGCAGTATTATAGTAGTTATATTCTTGTACATAGGAGCAGTATTATAGTAGTTATATTCTTGTACATAGGGAGCAGTATTATAGTAGTTATATTCTTGTACATAGGGGGCAGTATTATAGTAGTTATATTCTTGTACATAGGGGGCAGTATTATAGTAGTTATATTCTTGTACATAGGGGCAGTATTATAGTAGTTATATTCTTGTACATAGGAGCAGTATTATAGTAGTTATATTCTTGTACATAGGAGCAGTATTATAGTAGTTATATTCTTGTACATAGGAGCAGTATTATAGTAGTTATATTTTTGTACATAGGAGCAGTATTATAGTAGTTATATTCTTGTACATAGGGGCAGTATTATAGTAGTTATATTCTTGGACATAGGAGCAGTATTATAATAGTTATATTCTTGTACATAGGGGCAGTATTATAGTAGTTATATTCCTGTACATAGGAGCAGTATTATAGTAGTTATATTCTTGTGCATAGGGGGCAGTATTATAGTAGCTATATTCTTGTACATAGGGGGCAGTATTATAGTAGTTATATTATTGTACATAGGGGCAGTATTATAGTAGTTATATTCTTGTACATAGGAGCAGTATTATAGTAGTTATATTCCTGTACATAGGAGCAGTATTACAGTAGTTATATTCTTGTACATAGGGGCAGTATTATAGTAGTTATATTCTTGTACATAGGAGCAGTATTATAATAGTTATATTCTTGTACATAGGGGCAGTATTATAGTAGTTATATTCCTGTACATAGGAGCAGTATTATAGTAGTTATATTCTTGTGCATAGGGGCAGTATTATAGTAGCTATATTCTTGTACATAGGGGGCAGTATTTTAGTAGTTATATTCTTGTACATAGCAGTATTATTGTAGTTATATTCTTGTACATAGGGAGCAGTATTATAGTAGTTATATTCTTGTACATAGGAGCAGTATTATAGTTAGTTATATTCTTGTACATAGGGGGCAGTATTATAGTAGTTATATTCTTGTACATAGGGGCAGTATTATTGTAGTTATATTCTTGTACATAGGGAGCAGTATTATAGTAGTTATATTCTTGTACATAGGAGCAGTATTATAGTAGTTATATTCTTGTGCATAGGGGGCAGTATTATAGTAGTTATGTTCATAGGGAGCAGTATTATAGTAGTTATATTTTTGTATATAGGAGCAGTATTATAATAGTCATATTCTTGTACATAGTGGCAGTATTATAGTAGTTATATTCTTGTACATAGGGGGCAGTATTATAGTAGTTATATTCTTGTACATAGGAGGTAGTATTATAGTAGTTATATTCTTGTACATAGGGGGAGTATTATAGTAGTTATAAACTTGTACATAGGAGCAGTATTATAGTAGTTATATTCCTGCACATAGGGGCAGTATTATAGTAGTTATATTCTTGTACATAGGTAGCAGTATTATAGTGGTTATATTCTTGTACATAGGGGGCAGTATTATAGTAGTTATATTCTTGTACATAGGGGCAGTATTATAGTAGTTATATTCTTGTACATAGGGGCAGTATTATAGTAGTTATATTCTTGTACATAGGGAGTAGTATTATAGTAGTTATATTCTTGTACATAGGAGCAGTATTATAGTAGTTATATTCTTGTACATAGCGGCAGTATTATAGTAGTTATATTCTTGTACATAGCGGCAGTATTATAGTAGTTATATTCTTGTACATAGGGAGCAGTATTATAGTAGTTATATTCTTGTACATAGGGGGCAGTATTATAGTAGTTATATTCTTGTACATAGGGGGCAGTATTATAGTAGTTATATTCTTGTACATAGGGAGCAGTATTATAGTAGTTATATTCTTGTACATAGGAGCAGTATTATAGTAGTTATATTCTTGTACATAGGGGCAGTATTATAGTAGTTATATTCTTGTACATAGGAGCAGTATTATAGTAGTTATATTCTTGTACATAAGGGCAGTATTATAGTAGTTATATTCTTGTACATAGGGGCAGTATTATAGTAGTTATATTCTTGTACATAGGAGCAGTATTATAGTAGTTATATTCTTGTACATAAGGGCAGTATTATAGTAGTTATATTCTTGTACATAGGGAGCAGTATTATAGTAGTTATATTCTTGTACATAGGGGGCAGTATTATAGTAGTTATATTCTTGTACATAGGGAGCAGTATTATAGTAGTTATATTCTTGTACATAGGAGCAGTATTATAGTAGTTATATTCTTGTACATAGGGGCAGTATTATAGTAGTTAAATTCTTGTACATAGGAGCAGTATTATAGTAGTTATATTCTTGTACATAAGGGCAGTATTATAGTAGTTATATTCTTGTACATAGGGGCAGTATTATAGTAGTAATATTCTTGTACATAGGAGCAGTATTATAGTAGTTATATTCTTGTACATAAGGGCAGTATTATAGTAGTTATATTCTTGTACATAGGGGCAGTATTATAGTAGTTATATTCTTGTACTTAGGGGCAGTATTATAGTAGTTATATTCTTGTACATAGGGGCAGTATTATAGTAGTTATATTCTTGTACATAGGAGCAGTATTATAGTAGTTATATTCTTGTACATAAGGGCAGTATTATAGTATATTCTTGTACATAGGGGGCAGTATTATAGTAGTTATGTTCATAGGGAGCAGTATTATAGTAGTTATATTTTTGTATATAGGAGCAGTATTATAATAGTCATATTCTTGTACATAGGGGCAGTATTATAGTAGTTATTTTCTTGTACATAGGGGGCAGTATTATAGTAGTTATATTCTTGTACATAGGAGGTAGTATTATAGTAGTTATATTCTTGTACATAGGGGCAGTATTATAGTAGTTATATTCCTGCACATAGGGCAGTATTATAGTAGTTATATTCTTGTACATAGGTAGCAGTATTATAGTGGTTATATTCTTGTACATAGGGGGCAGTATTATAGTAGTTATATTCTTGTACATAGGGGCAGTATTATAGTAGTTATATTCTTGTACATAGGGGCAGTATTATAGTAGTTATATTCTTGTACATAGGGAGCAGTATTATAGTAGTTATTTTCTTGTACTTAGCGGCAGTATTATAGTAGTTATATTATTGTACATAGGGAGCAGTATTATAGTAGTTATATTCTTGTACATAGGAGCAGTATTATAGTAGTTATATTCTTGTACATAGCGGCAGTATTATAGTAGTTATATTCTTGTACATAGCGGCAGTATTATAGTAGTTATATTCTTGTACCTAGGGAGCAGTATTATAGTAGTTATATTCTTGTACATAGGGGGCAGTATTATAGTAGTTATATTCTTGTACATAGGGGGCAGTATTATAGTAGTTATATTCTTGTACATAGGAGCAGTATTATAGTAGTTATATTCTTGTACATAGGGGCAGTATTATAGTAGTTATATTCTTGTACATAGGAGCAGTATTATAGTAGTTATATTCTTGTACATAAGGGCAGTATTATAGTAGTTATATTCTTGTACTTAGGGGCAGTATTATTGTAGTTATATTCTTGTACATAGGGGCAGTATTATAGTAGTTATATTCTTGTACATAAGGGCAGTATTATAGTAGTTATATTCTTGTACATAGGGGGCAGTATTATAGTAGTTATATTCTTGTACATAGGTAGCAGTATTATAGTGGTTATATTCTTGTACATAGGGGGCAGTATTATAGTAGTTATATTCTTGTACATAGGGGCAGTATTATAGTAGTTATATTCTTGTACATAGGGGCAGTATTATAGTAGTTATATTCTTGTACATAGGGAGCAGTATTATAGTAGTTATTTTCTTGTACATAGCGGCAGTATTATAGTAGTTATATTCTTGTACATAGGGAGCAGTATTATAGTAGTTATATTCTTGTACATAGGAGCAGTATTATAGTAGTTATATTCTTGTACATAGC
This sequence comes from Dendrobates tinctorius, assembly GCF_039654945.1. Classification (NCBI taxonomy): domain Eukaryota; kingdom Metazoa; phylum Chordata; class Amphibia; order Anura; family Dendrobatidae; genus Dendrobates; species Dendrobates tinctorius. The sequence goes on from NW_027361819.1 coordinate 4,986,118, forward strand.
GGCAGTATTATAGTAGTTATATTCTTGTACATAGCGGCAGTATTATAGTAGTTATATTCTTGTACATAGGGAGCAGTATTATAGTAGTTATATTCTTGTACATAGGGGGCAGTATTATAGTAGTTATATTCTTGTACATAGGGGGCAGTATTATAGTAGTTATATTCTTGTACATAGGGAGCAGTATTATAGTAGTTATATTCTTGTACATAGGAGCAGTATTATAGTAGTTATATTCTTGTACATAGGGGCAGTATTATAGTAGTTATATTCTTGTACATAGGAGCAGTATTATAGTAGTTATATTCTTGTACATAAGGGCAGTATTATAGTAGTTATATTCTTGTACATAGGGGCAGTATTATAGTAGTTATATTCTTGTACATAGGAGCAGTATTATAGTAGTTATATTCTTGTACATAAGGGCAGTATTATAGTAGTTATATTCTTGTACATAGGGGCAGTATTATAGTAGTTATATTCTTGTACTTAGGGGCAGTATTATAGTAGTTATATTCTTGTACATAGGGGCAGTATTATAGTAGTTATATTCTTGTACATAGGAGCAGTATTATAGTAGTTATATTCTTGTATATAAGGGCAGTATTATAGTAGTTATATTCCTGTACATAGGAGCAGTATTATAGTAGTTATATTCTTGTGCATAGGGGGCAGTATTATAGTAGCTATATTCTTGTACATAGGGGGCAGTATTATAGTAGTTATATTCTTGTACATAGGGGCAGTATTATAGTAGTTATATTCTTGTACATAGGAGCAGTATTATAGTAGTTATATTCCTGTACATAGGAGCAGTATTACAGTAGTTATATTCTTGTACATAGGGGCAGTATTATAGTAGTTATATTCTTGTACATAGGAGCAGTATTATAATAGTTATATTCTTGTACATAGGGGCAGTATTATAGTAGTTATATTCTTGTACATAGGAGCAGTATTATAGTAGTTATATTCTTGTGCATAGGGGGCAGTATTATAGTAGCTATATTCTTGTACATAGGGGGCAGTATTATAGTAGTTATATTCTTGTACATAGCAGTATTATTGTAGTTATATTCTTGTACATAGGGAGCAGTATTATAGTAGTTATATTCTTGTACATAGGTGGCAGTATTATAGTAGTTATAATCTTGTATATAGGAGCGGTATTATAGTAGTTATATTCTTGTACATAGGAGCAGTATTATAGGAGTTATATTTTTGTACATAGGGGGCAGTATTATAGTAGTTATATTCTTGTACATAGGGGCAGTATTATAGTAGTTATATTCTTGTACATAGGAGCAGTATTATAGTAGTGATATTCTTGTACATAGGAGCAGTATTATAGTAGTTATATTCTTGTACATAGGAGCAGTATTATAGTAGTTATATTCTTATACATAGCAGTATTATTGTAGTTATATTCTTGTACATAGGGAGCAGTATTATAGTAGTTATATTCTTGTACATAGGTGGCAGTATTATAGTAGTTATAATCTTGTATATAGGAGCGGTATTATAGTAGTTATATTCTTGTACATAGGAGCAGTATTATAGGAGTTATATTTTTGTACATAGGGGGCAGTATTATAGTAGTTATATTCTTGTACATAGGGGCAGTATTATAGTAGTTATATTCTTGTACATAGGAGCAGTATTATAGTAGTTATATTCTTGTACATAGGGAGCAGTATTATAGTAGTTATATTATTGTACATAGGGGGCAGTATTATAGTAGTTATATTCTTGTACATAGGGAGCAGTATTATAGTAGTTATATTCTTGTACATAGGGGCAGTATTATAGTAGTTATATTCTTGTACATAGGAGCAGTATTATAGTAGTTATATTCTTGTACATAGGAGCAGTATTATAGTAGTTATATTCTTGTACATAGGAGCAGTATTATAGTAGTTATATTTTTGTACATAGGAGCAGTATTATAGTAGTTATATTCTTGTACATAGGGGCAGTATTATAGTAGTTATATTCTTGGACATAGGAGCAGTATTATAATAGTTATATTCTTGTACATAGGGGCAGTATTATAGTAGTTATATTCCTGTACATAGGAGCAGTATTATAGTAGTTATATTCTTGTGCATAGGGGGCAGTATTATAGTAGCTATATTCTTGTACATAGGGGGCAGTATTATAGTAGTTATATTCTTGTACATAGGGGCAGTATTATAGTAGTTATATTCTTGTACATAGGAGCAGTATTATAGTAGTTATATTCCTGTACATAGGAGCAGTATTACAGTAGTTATATTCTTGTACATAGGGGCAGTATTATAGTAGTTATATTCTTGTACATAGGAGCAGTATTATAATAGTTATATTCTTGTACATAGGGGCAGTATTATAGTAGTTATATTCCTGTACATAGGAGCAGTATTATAGTAGTTATATTCTTGTGCATAGGGGCAGTATTATAGTAGCTATATTCTTGTACATAGGGGGCAGTATTATAGTAGTTATATTCTTGTACATAGCAGTATTATTGTAGTTATATTCTTGTACATAGGGAGCAGTATTATAGTAGTTATATTCTTGTACATAGGAGCAGTATTATAGTTAGTTATATTCTTGTACATAGGGGGCAGTATTATAGTAGTTATATTCTTGTACATAGGGGCAGTATTATTGTAGTTATATTCTTGTACATAGGGAGCAGTATTATAGTAGTTATATTCTTGTACATAGGAGCAGTATTATAGTAGTTATATTCTTGTGCATAGGGGGCAGTATTATAGTAGTTATGTTCATAGGGAGCAGTATTATAGTAGTTATATTTTTGTATATAGGAGCAGTATTATAATAGTCATATTCTTGTACATAGTGGCAGTATTATAGTAGTTATATTCTTGTACATAGGGGGCAGTATTATAGTAGTTATATTCTTGTACATAGGAGGTAGTATTATAGTAGTTATATTCTTGTACATAGGGGGAGTATTATAGTAGTTATAAACTTGTACATAGGAGCAGTATTATAGTAGTTATATTCCTGCACATAGGGGCAGTATTATAGTAGTTATATTCTTGTACATAGGTAGCAGTATTATAGTGGTTATATTCTTGTACATAGGGGGCAGTATTATAGTAGTTATATTCTTGTACATAGGGGCAGTATTATAGTAGTTATATTCTTGTACATAGGGGCAGTATTATAGTAGTTATATTCTTGTACATAGGGAGTAGTATTATAGTAGTTATATTCTTGTACATAGGAGCAGTATTATAGTAGTTATATTCTTGTACATAGCGGCAGTATTATAGTAGTTATATTCTTGTACATAGCGGCAGTATTATAGTAGTTATATTCTTGTACATAGGGAGCAGTATTATAGTAGTTATATTCTTGTACATAGGGGGCAGTATTATAGTAGTTATATTCTTGTACATAGGGGGCAGTATTATAGTAGTTATATTCTTGTACATAGGGAGCAGTATTATAGTAGTTATATTCTTGTACATAGGAGCAGTATTATAGTAGTTATATTCTTGTACATAGGGGCAGTATTATAGTAGTTATATTCTTGTACATAGGAGCAGTATTATAGTAGTTATATTCTTGTACATAAGGGCAGTATTATAGTAGTTATATTCTTGTACATAGGGGCAGTATTATAGTAGTTATATTCTTGTACATAGGAGCAGTATTATAGTAGTTATATTCTTGTACATAAGGGCAGTATTATAGTAGTTATATTCTTGTACATAGGGGCAGTATTATAGTAGTTATATTCTTGTACATAGGGAGCAGTATTATAGTAGTTATATTCTTGTACATAGGGAGCAGTATTATAGTAGTTATATTCTTGTACATAGGAGCAGTATTATAGTAGTTATATTCTTGTACATAGGGGGCAGTATTATAGTAGTTATATTCTTGTACATAGGGAGCAGTATTATAGTAGTTATATTCTTGTACATAGGAGCAGTATTATAGTAGTTATATTCTTGTACATAGGGGCAGTATTATAGTAGTTAAATTCTTGTACATAGGAGCAGTATTATAGTAGTTATATTCTTGTACATAAGGGCAGTATTATAGTAGTTATATTCTTGTACATAGGGGCAGTATTATAGTAGTAATATTCTTGTACATAGGAGCAGTATTATAGTAGTTATATTCTTGTACATAAGGGCAGTATTATAGTAGTTATATTCTTGTACATAGGGGCAGTATTATAGTAGTTATATTCTTGTACTTAGGGGCAGTATTATAGTAGTTATATTCTTGTACATAGGGGCAGTATTATAGTAGTTATATTCTTGTACATAGGAGCAGTATTATAGTAGTTATATTCTTGTACATAAGGGCAGTATTATAGTATATTCTTGTACATAGGGGGCAGTATTATAGTAGTTATGTTCATAGGGAGCAGTATTATAGTAGTTATATTTTTGTATATAGGAGCAGTATTATAATAGTCATATTCTTGTACATAGGGGCAGTATTATAGTAGTTATTTTCTTGTACATAGGGGGCAGTATTATAGTAGTTATATTCTTGTACATAGGAGGTAGTATTATAGTAGTTATATTCTTGTACATAGGGGCAGTATTATAGTAGTTATATTCCTGCACATAGGGCAGTATTATAGTAGTTATATTCTTGTACATAGGTAGCAGTATTATAGTGGTTATATTCTTGTACATAGGGGGCAGTATTATAGTAGTTATATTCTTGTACATAGGGGCAGTATTATAGTAGTTATATTCTTGTACATAGGGGCAGTATTATAGTAGTTATATTCTTGTACATAGGGAGCAGTATTATAGTAGTTATTTTCTTGTACTTAGCGGCAGTATTATAGTAGTTATATTCTTGTACATAGGGAGCAGTATTATAGTAGTTATATTCTTGTACATAGGAGCAGTATTATAGTAGTTATATTCTTGTACATAGCGGCAGTATTATAGTAGTTATATTCTTGTACATAGCGGCAGTATTATAGTAGTTATATTCTTGTACCTAGGGAGCAGTATTATAGTAGTTATATTCTTGTACATAGGGGGCAGTATTATAGTAGTTATATTCTTGTACATAGGGGGCAGTATTATAGTAGTTATATTCTTGTACATAGGAGCAGTATTATAGTAGTTATATTCTTGTACATAGGGGCAGTATTATAGTAGTTATATTCTTGTACATAGGAGCAGTATTATAGTAGTTATATTCTTGTACATAAGGGCAGTATTATAGTAGTTATATTCTTGTACTTAGGGGCAGTATTATTGTAGTTATATTCTTGTACATAGGGGCAGTATTATAGTAGTTATATTCTTGTACATAAGGGCAGTATTATAGTAGTTATATTCTTGTACATAGGGGGCAGTATTATAGTAGTTATATTCTTGTACATAGGGGCAGTATTATAGTAGTTATATTCTTGTACTTAGGGGGCAGTATTATAGTAGTTATATTCTTGTACATAGGGAGCAGTATTATAGTAGTTATATTCTTGTACATAGCGGCAGTATTATAGTAGTTATATTCTTGTACATAGGGAGCAGTATTATAGTAGTTATATTCTTGTACATAGGGGGCAGTATTATAGTAGTTATATTCTTGTACATAGGGGGCAGTATTATAGTAGTTATATTCTTGTACATAGGGAGCAGTATTATAGTAGTTATATTCTTGTACATAGGAGCAGTATTATAGTAGTTATATTCTTGTACATAGGGGCAGTATTATAGTTATATTCTTGTACATAGGAGCAGTATTATAGTAGTTATATTCTTGTACTTAGGGGGCAGTATTATAGTAGTTATATTCTTGTACATAGGGGCAGCATTATAGTAGTTATATTCTTGTACATAGGGGCAGTATTATAGTAGTTATATTCTTGTACATAAGGGCAGTATTATAGTAGATATATTCTTGTACATAGGGGGCAGTATTATAGTAGTTATATTCTTGTACTTAGGGGGCAGTATTATAGTAGTTATATTCTTGTACATAGGGGCAGCATTATAGTAGTTATATTCTTGTACATAGGGGCAGTATTATAGTAGTTATATTCTTGTACATAAGGGCAGTATTATAGTAGATATATTCTTGTACATAGGGGGCAGTATTATAGTAGTTATATTCTTGTACATAGGGGCAGTATTATAGTAGTAGTACTATTATAATAGTATATTTTTGTCCTTTTCTGTGTTACTCTGGAATTATTCTTGTGCCGGTTGTATAAATTTGTAATAACTAAGTAAAGCCATAATATGGGATAATTGTTCATTAGAGTGGACATAATATGCAGTTACTGTCTTTTCACATGGCTATAAACAAGTTACAATGCAGTGATGTGAAAAGATTAGAAGGCAAATAAAGCCTCATTATTAGGATTACGAACAGCGGGTCACTGTGATTCTCTATTAACCTCCCTAGTGTTTGTTCTTATCTTTGTCATCACTGTTGTGACCACCATATTGGCAGATTTATCTTCGAAATGGAGAACTGTCACCATCTTGATGGAATGCGTTGACTCTGGGACTAAGCTTCAATTTTCTGTCCATCTCCCAAGAGTTACCAGTTTTGGAGTTCTTGGCCCGGCATTAGAGCTGGGCTCTCCAGTTGGATTTTTGTCTGTCATGGTCGGTCCCAAGATAGTGCTTGCAATATCAGGAGGTCCTACAGATTTCCATAGTGGTGTGAGACCAGAAGATCACGCGAAAGCAAGGAGAAGCAAGCAATTGATATATATAGCATATATATATATATATATATATATATATATATATATATTTTAGACTGACCCTTACCCCTAATATACAGACCCCATGTAGGCTCCGGGACTCACCTGCACTGCAGAAGACGACCGTGGCCACCAGCAGATCCATGCTGCTGCGTCTTCGAATGTGACTATGTATTTCTACATGCATTTACCTGTCATTACAGATGTAAATATATAGATGAAGCGGGCACACCTATAGAGCTGAGAGCAGGCACACCCTCCACTCCTCCTTCATCACTGTCAGGACATGTGGCCTCTATCTCCAAGACTAGTAAATTTTACCTGGAGCCATGGTATCTGCCACCTTGCTCGGCACGTGATGGCTCAGCGCCATATCTAACGATTTCCTCTGACCACTCATTCGCTGTTTATTGATACAGCTCTAGAAGACAATTACATTGGTTCGTGTCATCGTGTTCACGTCACACGTCAGGTATCCAGTTAATTAATTTTTTGCCAGATCTAATTATTTACTTGACGAGAGATTAATTATGAAACGAGAATTAGTTTAGCCTGAAAGCAAACGTTGCACATTCCTCCAATCAGAATAAGACAATGGTTAAGAAATTTGGTCAAATCGTTCATGGTATTGGATCTACCGGAAGCGTCTTCCATCTGGATGATCGGCAAAAACGTGTTTGGTCATTGAGGGTGCTGGATATTTAGGTGGTGTCCTCTCGTGTGTAACTTCGTGACTTCAGCCTTTCAATACTCCTAAATATATGAGATTGACATAGAGATTATTATTATTATTATTATACATTTTTATAGCACAATTTATTCCATGGCGCTTTACATGTGAAAAGGGGCAAATATAGACAAGTACAATAAACATGCGTTAGACAAGGGACACACAAGTACAGAAGGAGAGAGGACCCTGCCCGCGAGGGCTCACAGTCTACAGGGGATGGGTGAGGATACGCTAGGAGAGGGTAGAGCAGGTCGTGCGGCGGTTCAGTAGACTGAGGATCACTGCAGGTTGTAGGCTTGTCTGAAGAGGTGGGTCTTCAGGTTCTTTTTGAAGGTTTCCATGGTAGGCGAGAGTCTGATGTGTTGGGGTAGAGAATTCCAGAATATGGGGGAATCACGGGAGAAGTCTTGTGTGCGGTTGTGGGAAGAAGAGAGTAGAGAAGGAGATCTTGAGAGAATCGAAGGTTGCGTGTGGCTAAGTACCAGGAGACCATGTCGCAGATGTATGGAGGAGACAGTCTGTGGATGGCTTTGTGTCATAGATAGGGTTTTGAACTGAAGCCTCTTGCGATAGGAAGCCAGTGAAGGGCTTGGCATAGGGGAGAGGCTGGGGAATAACGGAAAGACAGGTGGATTAGTCGGGCAGCAGAATGTAGGACGGATTGGAGTAGTGCTAGAGGGGAGGCCAGAGAGTAGGAGGTTGCAGTTGCTGAGGCGGGAGATGATAAGGGCGTGCACTAGTGTTTTTGTGGTGTCATGGTCAAGGAATGCACGGATCCAGGAAATATTTTTGAGTTTGAGATGGCAAGAGGAGGCAAGGGTTTGGATGTGTGGCTTGAAAGAGAGGGCAGAGTCGAGGATCACCCCGAGGCACCGAGCATGCGGGACTGGGGAAAGTGAGCAGCCATTGACATTGATGGATAGGTCTGGTGGAGGGGTAGAGTGAGATGGGGGAAAGTTTATGAATTCTGTTTTGTCCATGTTTAGTTTTAGAAAGCGAGCAGAGAAGAAAGCTTAGATAGCGGACAGACATTGTGGGATTTTGGTCAATAAGGAGGTGAGGTCAGGTCCAGATAGGTAGATTTTCATGTCATCAGCGTAGAGATGATACTGCAAACCGTGGGATTCTATGAGCTGTCCCAAGCCGAAGGTGTAGATGGAGAAGAGTAGGGGTCCTAGAACTGAGCCTTGAGGAACACCGACAGACAAGGGGCAAGTTGAGGAGGTGGTGTGTGAGAGAGGGAGACACTGAATCCTCGGTCTGTTAGGTATGATGAGATCCAGGATAGGGCCAAGTCTGTGGTGCCAAGAGATGAGAGAATCTGGAGCAGGAGGGAATTGTCCACGGTGTCGAAGACAGAAGACAGGTCCAGGAGAAGGAGGACAGAGTAGTGTCGCTTGCTCTTGGCGGTTAGTAGATCAGAAATTGAAAGAATAAAGCTGAGAAACCTGGTAAGATGGGAACTCCCAAAGTGAAGAAGATATCTCCAGCATTACTCTACTGGACTCTGCTGATCTAGTGACATCTGTAAGGTCTTGATATTGCATTGTGAAGGACATTGGTAAATCCTTTTATTATGATTTGTGAAGACCAGATATTCTTGTGATTTCTCGATTGATAACCAATGTCCATGGTAACTCCAAGCCAACTTGTGGCACTTTTCGGAAAATCAAAACTATGTTGGTTAAGTCAACCTTTTATTTAACGATTATACTAAATAGAAAAATAAAAAAGTGGACAAATTAAGTGTCCACCTAGCAAGGGGATCGGAGGACAAGGAGAGTGGTCATGGACTGGATGAAAAGCTAAAACCAAGGCACACACAGTCGTATTTTCTTACCATCTTCTACTAGAAATTTCTTTTTTACGAGCCAAGAACAGCAGCCAACTTGGAAATTCCAACCACTGAGATGTTAATTTACAGGACATCAATGGAGATAACAGGATTGTTAGGAAGACGCGGATGTAGTAAGGTAAAATTTTAGGGGAATTTTGCAACCAGGAAAGCCTTATTGTTAACAATCTAATAATAACTAATCATCTAAGAATGGCAAAAATTTAAGATTATTAAAAGGAAATTCAACAGATTTGTCTTCAGAATTTATCTCCAGCAAATGTCAGTGTGTAAATTATCCTGAGTCATGGAGAAAAGCAAGATTTATAAATGCTTCTCAATGATGTCTTTTGTTGTACAGTGGTTCCATGGAAGTTATTATGAGCAGTAAAATCCCTGACATTACACAAGAGTAAGATGATGGAAGGGATTCCGCAAGTGACTCAACGTTTTTAGCACATTTTCTGGAAATCAGGAGACATTGGAGAACTTGATTCTACAGCAGTTGTCTCCAAAATGTGGCAATTCTAGATTTTAAAGCCTGGACAACAGCCAGAACCAATGTTTTAGAGGATGTCGGATAATCTAAGAAAATGTGTTGATACCACAAACACAACAAAAATGAGAAATGAAGTGTGCCGACCTAGAAGAAGCTTCTCTTACACAAAATGGATGGAAGTAGATAGAAGCTGAATCGTTTATCGTTATCCAAACACCTTCACTGTATTACTGATGTATCCTCTGATGGAAGCAAAGATTATTTATTTTTCCATAATACGGCATCCTATGGAGCATGTCATGATTTTCCGTCAAAAGTCCTTATGGATCAGAGAGTAAAAAAATGAAAACAAATGAAGTCAGATGAGTAACGAAGAAGGAGCACAACTATAAATGTCTATTGACATGATATTATGTCTGCGTACAGGTCAAAGCTTGAGAAGGACTTACATGGCTGTGTACACGATGCCTTACAGAGGTAAGTAAAAACATACAGGCCCTCATTTATAAAAACAGTTTACGCCAATTTTTTGCCAGAAATTAAGTCCACTCCTGAAAAGTGACGGTTAAAAAAAGACGACGGTGTAGAGTACCAGAAGGCGGTGTCAACTTTTTAGACAGATTTATTAAGGTCATACAGGGTATAGATTTCATTTTCTGACTTTAGGACAGTCTAAAAGTGCACCAAAGTCGTTAAGCAGCATACACGTTTTTAAAATTTTGGGGCACAATTAATTTATTTTTTTATATACAGGTATATAAAAGAGCTCGTCTAGATTTATCTGCCCTAGTCATAGACACACAACAAGTAAGAGTAGTTGGGGTTAAGGGGGTTTTACACATAGCGATATCGCTAAAGATTCACCGATTTGGTGACGCAGCAGCAATATCACTATGTCTGATACTTACCTCCGACCGGCTCCCCCGAGATCGCGCAGCTCCATTTCTTGTCGGGCGCTTCCTGCTGGGCTTCCTGCTGGCGCCGACAAGCGACGCGTGGACGCGGACGGGAGGACGTCAGGATTGCCGCGTCTGAAAGGTAAGTAACGACCGCTGTATCGCTGCTGCATCGCTGTGAGATCTGCGTGTGTGGCAGCTCACTAGCGACCATTTAGCGATGCACCAGCGATCCTGACCGGGTCGTATCGTGGTCGGGATCGCTGGTGCATCGCTAAATGTAAAGGGGCCTTTAGATGCAGCATTTCAGAGGATTTAGTGACTCGGTTTGGATTGGAGATACCACAATGATAAGCCGAGAACAAGCAGTAGAGCGGAGATGACTTAAGGCTAGAGAGATACTAAGCACAGTCATAACATCACTGAATGATAAAAAAAAGTGTAGAAGAAGTGAAGGAAAAAAAAAAAAAAAAAAGGTTGGTACAAACTGTTTTGTTTTAAGGAGACTTAAGAGGAGTTGGAAGATTTTGAACTGGAGCTAAATCAGATGATGGGAAATTTTAGTCCTCCAGGTTCAGTCCCGATGATATTGTTGGTGATTGTTACGGTTCTGCAGCACAGGACTAGGGTAGGAGGGGGGAAAACTGACCCTGCACTGAGACTAGGCTGATACCCTACGATGGAGTGGGCGACCCATTCCTTGCGAATAGACCTACCGACGATCCTAGGTTAATCTCAAGCGAAGACCTATAGATAGGGGAAGGGGGTCCCTGAAAGATCTAAGGACTGGGTACAAAAACGGGTCACCTCCTAATAGAAAACAAAGAGAAGGCTGCAGAAGCAAACTGAAAATAGAAACTAAGACTAGCAGAACCAGAGATCCCAGAACTGCACTAATTAAACACACAGAAGGCAAAGCAAGGCTCCAAGCCAGAACTCAAGTGGATTAACACTGTTGTCCAGCAAGGAATGGGAGACAGGTGCAGGTTAATAAAGGGTGATACAATCACCTGACCAAAGGCAAACCCAGCACCAGGGGAAAAAGACCAGCAGCCAGACCACTACAAGAAAATCGCAGATAGTCACAAACTGAACAGATTCTAACAGTGATGTTGGGTTAGATTTGAGTTTGTGTGATGGGGAGATTGTGATTTTTTTTTTTGGGAGTAGAATATAGATGATGGTTTGGATCCAAAGACACTTTCCACTCTTTGCGTGAAGAACAAATTAGGGCGGAAGTAAGGAGACTTCCTCAAAGAGATGTAAAGAGCAATGTTGTCATGGTTTGAACAGGGTTCTTGCCCTGCACTCACAGGGTTAAGTGTTCGTGGCCTCTTTCTGGATCTGGGAGGGGTATTTATACTCACTCTTTACCAGGGATCTCTGTCAGCTATACTGTAATTCTGGCTGTGTGTCTGACCCCTGGTGTGCGTGTATTCTGCGTTGCTTGTACTCCGTCTCTCGCTTTGGTACTATTGTCTTCTCCGGTTCTGACCTCCTGGCTTGGCTATCGTTACTCCGTTACAGTTTGTCCCTATTGCACCGTCTATCGCCCGTTCTGGTTTTCTGACCTATTGCTACGTCCTGACTATCCATTCTGTCTAACCCTTTGGTACCGTATTGCTATCTTGTGCTTTGACCCGGCTTCATCTGGTTTCTGTCTCTGTCTAAGCCCCTTGGTAACATTGTCCTGGCTCAGTGAGCAAGTGCAGTGCAGGGCTCCTGACATTATAGCTGACCATTTCAGTTTTTTTTCCTCTGAAGAAAAAAAAAAAAAAAAGTGTTATCCTCATGGATCCCATACAAGCTTTGGCTGATCAGGTCAAGCACCTGACCCAAATGTTCCACAGACTTAATGTGGATACTGTGCAGGGGGCTGTCGCTGCAGGCGCTCCTAGTGCTGGGGATAGAGATGTGTCATTGGCATTCCCCGAATCTCCGATCAAATTGCCAGACCCTTTCTCAGGGGATAAAAGGGAGTTCAGGTCTTTCAGAGAAGGATGCAAGCTTTTTTTTTTCTCTGAGGCCCCGCTCCTCCGGGGATGAGTTCCAGAGGGTGGGGGTCGTCATTTCCCTACTTCGGGGGGGCTCCACAGGCATGGTCTTTCTCTCTCTCTTCCTCTGCTCCTGAACATATGTCTGTGAATTTGTTCTTTGAGGCTCTGGGGCACATTTATGATGAGCCTGATAGAGTGCGTCTGGCAGAGGATATGGTGATGAGTGTATCACAGGGGAGGAACTCTGCTGAATGGTTCTGCTGAGTTCAGACGCTGGGCAGCGGAGGTCTCCTGGGATGATGCTGCCCTCCGTGGTTTGTTCTATAGAGGCCTGTCCGAACGTTTGAAAGATGCCCTAGCCCTTCATCCTCCACCGGATTCTTTGGAGGACGCTATGATCCAGGCTGTCCACATGGACCGTAGGCTGCGGGCAAGAGGGGTCATGCTGCAGGAGACCCCTTTATTCTCCAATCTGAGAGACTCTGCATTTAGTCCTGAGCCCATGGAGGTTGGTGCCACATCATTGGAGGAAAAAGAGAGGAGACGCAGTAGAAACAACCAATTGTGCTTTTACTGTGGATCCGCTGGACATTGGAGAAGGAACTGTCCTTCTTGCTCCTCTTCAGTGAAGCCGTCAGGAAAACGACTCGAAAACGACTGAGTCTGGGTAACAATCGAGGAGGCTGCCCAGACTCCCAGGTACCCTTTTCCTCACTTACTAAAATTCTGCTTCCGGTGGAACTGGAACTTACAGGCGGTCCAGTTGGGACTACCGCCTTTGTTGACTGTGATTCTTCTATTAATCTGATCAATGCCAAAGTTGTGACTTTTCATAAGATAGGGACAGTCAGGTTAAAAGATCCTGTTAAAATCGTGGCAATTGATTCTTCTCCTATCACCCAGGAGCAAAATAAAGGATGGAATCTCCAGCGCTGGACTTCAGTTAAAAATACATCATTTATTGTAAATTCTTAAAATCGAACAGAAAAAGTGTGGATAAGGACATACAGGCAGATGGGGTCTCTGGTGGTCTCTGCCTGTATGTCCTTATCCACACTTTTTCTGTTCGATTTTAAGAATTTACAATAAATGATGTATTTTTAACTGAAGTCCAGCGCTGGAGATTCCATCCTTTATTTTGCTTCAGTCAACACCCCTGATCAAGGTGACTCCGTGCGCAGGAGGATTATGGATCGCAACCGAGACTGGTGAGCTGACCTCCCTTCATTTTCCCTATCCTTCTATAATTATATCACCCAGGAGGGAATTTGTTTCATGACTGATACCTTTTCGCTGAAAGTGGGTTCCACTCACGTGGAAAAATGAAGGTGTTTTGTTATAAATAATCTGCCGGCTGGACTGGTACTGGGTATGCCTTGGCTTCAACGTCACAATCCTACTATTGACTGGGTCACGGGGGAGATCATTGAGTGGGGTTGTATGGCTAACGGTCTATGTTGTAACTTGACAACTCTTGTCACCCCAGTAAAATCTGTGTCAGTGTTGTCTGTCGATCTGGAAGGTATTCCGGAGTACCTGAAAGATTTTGAAGACGTATTTTCTGAAAGTGAGGCTGAGGTGCTACCACCACATAGACCCTTTGATTGTGCCATTAATCTAGTCCCTGGAGCCAAGTTACCCAAGGCTCGCCTGTTCAATTTGTCCGGGCCCGAACGTCTAGCCATGAAGGAGTACATTACCGAGAGTCTCCGCAAAGGGCATATTAGGCCTTCTGTTTCACCTGTGGCAGCGGGCTTCTTTTTAGTTAAGAAAAAAGATGGTGGTTTGTGGCCGTGCCTCGACTTTCGGGAATTAAACAAAATTACTGTGAAAAATACATACCCTCTCCCCCTAATTCCTGATCTATGTAACCAATTCACCGAGGCCAAGTGGTTCTCTAAACTGGATTTACGTGGGGCATATAACCTTATAAGAGTCCGGGAAGGGGACGAATGGAAAACAGCATTCCTGACGACTGAAGGGCTGTTCGAAAACTTGGCTATGCCCTTTGGTCTCACCAACGCTCCTGCTGTTTTTCAGAATTTTATTAATGCAATTTTCTCTGATTTAATTGGTCGTTTTGTGGTTATCTATTTGGATGACATTCTGGTGTACTCGGTGGACAGTCAATCTCACTTGCACCATTTGTGGATGGTTCTCATGAGACTGAGGGAGAATCATTTGTATGCCAAGTTGGAAAAATGCTCATTTTTCATGCAAGAAGTATCCTTTCTGGGGTTGATTGTGTCAGGGGAGGGGTTCCGCATGGATCCTAAGAAGGTCCAGGCTGTTACGGAGTGGGTGCAGCCTCATGACTTGAATGGGTTGCAGCGATTTTTGGGCTTTGTCAACTTTTATAGGAAATTTATTAAGGGCTTCTCGCAGGTGGTAAAGCCTCTAACGGACCTCACTCTCAAGGGAGCTGATGTAAAAAATTGGTCTGTAGCTGCAAAAAATTCTTTCATGACACTAAAAAAATGCTTTTCTTCAGCCCCTGTATTGGTACAACCCGACCCGTCAAGACCTTTTGTTGTGGAGGTTGACGCCTCGGAAGTAGGGGTGGGGGCAGTTTTGTCTCAGGGCCCTCCTACCCTTACTAATCTGAGGCCTTGCGCCTTCTTCTCTAAAAAATTTTCCTCTGCCGAGAGAAATTACGATGTCGGCAATAGAGAGTTGTTGGCGGTAAAGTTGGCTTTTGAAGAATGGAGGCATTTCCTGGAGGGGGCTGTTCATCCCATTACAGTCATCACTGATCACAAAAATTTGGCCTATATCGAGTCTGCCAAGAGATTGACCCCCAGACAGGCTCAGTGGGCGCTTTTTTTTTCTCGATTTCAGTTTACCATCACATTCCGCCCGGGATCTAAAAACATCAAGGCTGATGCCTTATCCCGAAGCTTTGATTCGGTGTCCCCTCCAGATCCTCCCTCCTCCATTCTTCAGCCAGTAGTGGTGTCCGAAATCTCATCTCAGTTACAGAGAGGGATTTTGGAGGCCCAGGCTCAGGCTCCTGGTGGTAAACCCCCGGGTAAATTGTTTGTACCGGAACGTTTCCGTCTCGGACTTATGCAGGAATTTCACGATTCTGTGTTGAGTGCTCATCCTGGGATTGCAGCTACCCAGGGGGCAATTGCGAGGGATTTCTGGTGGCCCTCTATGGTAACAGATATTAAAAAGTTTGTTACTGCATGTGGGGTGTGCGCTCGTTCTAAAAGTTCTCAGGTCCGGCCGGCCGGGGAATTGGTGCCTTTGCCAATTCCGGATAGACCATGGACACATTTGTCCATGGATTTTATCACAAATCTTCCTCCTTCCAGGGGCAACTCGGTGATATGGGTGGTGGTGGATAGGTTTTCAAAACAAGCCCACTTTGTACCTCTCCCCGCGTTACCATCTGCTGAAACCATGGCCCACTTATTTATGCAGCATATAATTAGGTTGCATGGAGTGCCTATGAATGTGGTGTCAGACAGAGGGGTATAGTTTGTAGCCAGGTTCTGGAGGGCTTTTTGCAAAAAGCTGGGGATTTCATTGTCCTTCTCCTCTGCCTACCACCCAGAGTCTAATGGACAGACGGAGCGCACAAACCAATCGTTGGAGCAGATTCTGAGATGCTTGGCCTCTACCAGACAGGAGGACTTGTGTGAGGTATTGCCCATGGCAGAGTTTGCATTCAATGGTTGTGTGAGTCAATCTACTGGGAAGTCTCCCTTTCAGGTCAACTATGGGTTTAACCCACATTTTGGAGAGTTTTCCCGCATGGATTCAGGTTGTCCTGGTGCTGAGGATGTGACACAACGTCTTAGAATTCTTTGGAGGGAGGTTCAGAGGAATATTTCCAAGGCCCAGGAAAACTATAAGCGGTTTGCTGACAGGAGGAGGGGGCCAGGTCCAGCATTTGCAGTAGGGGAGGTGTGGCTATCCACCCGCAATATCAAGCTTAAGATACCATCTATAAAGCTGGGCCCCAAGTTTATTGGCCCATACAAAGTTGTGGAGGTTGTTAACCCAGTAGCCTACCGACTGCAGCTGCCCACCTCCTTTAAAATTTCTGATGTCTTCCACAGGTCCCTGTTAAAGCCTGTGGGGACGGTGAGAGAGGATCCCTCATCAAATGCTCCGCCAGTGCTGGTAGAGGGGCAGCTGGAGTATGAAGTAGGGCGCATTGTTGACTCCCGGTGGGCGCGCCGGAGACTCCAGTATCTGATACACTGGAAGGGGTACTCTCTGGAGGATCGGTCGGTCATGGGTTCCGGCCAGTTCAGTGCATGCCGATTGTCTGGTGCGGGCTTTCCACGCCAGATACCAAGACAAGCCTGGGGGTCCAGTGGCCCCCCGTTAAGAGGGGGGTACTGTCATGGTTTGAACAGGGTTCTTGCCCTGCACTCACAGGGTTAAGTGTTCATGGCCTCTTTCTGGATCTGGGAGGGGTATTTATACTCACGCTTTACCAGGGTTCTCTGTCAGCTATACTGTTGTTCTGGTGTATCTGACCCCTTGTGTGCGTGTATTCTGCGTTGCTTGTTTGCTTCCCGTGTATGACCCTGCCTGTTCCCTCACTCTGTACTCCGTCTCTCATTTTTGTACTATTGTCTTCTCCGGTTCTGATCTCCTGGCTTGGCTATCATTACTCCGTTAGTTTGTCCCTATTGTACCGTCTATTGCCCGTTCTGGTTTTCTGACCTATTGCTACGTCCTGACTATCCGCTCTGTCTAACCCTTTGGTACTGTATTGCTATCTTGTGCTTTGACCCTAGCTTCATCTGGTTTCTGTCTCTGTCTATGCCCCTTGGTAACATTGTCCTGTAGTTACCTTTCTAGGAGTTTCCCTGCAGCTCCTAGCTCTGTGGAGCTTAGGTCACGCCCCCAGCAGTCATGTGCTTCAAGTCCTGAAGCACGCATCGTCACCGCTGCTGCCCTGCTCCACAGGTATCTTTGAGCACTGTCTTTGTACTCAGTACACCCGCACTGGCTCACTGAGCAAGTGCAGTGCGGGGCTCCTGACAAATGTGTGGAAGACTTCAGTAATACAAAGGTGGAAGGAGAGTAATAGGGTTTGACAGACAAGTGAATAGAAGCAATGGTTTGGTTTGGCTTTGAATAAGGGACGATGAGAGATCTTGGGTGGCGGTGGCGTGAGTCGGAGACTGAGCGGTGAAATGAGAAGACGGGCTGGATTGGTGGAAGCGAGGGTAGATCTTTGGATGACGGTCATCGATAAAGAAGCAACTCTCCGCAATGTTTCCAAATCTGAAAATGCCATGAAATCCAGAGCGATGAGTGAGGAAACGTTAATGATCATGTAATGCGCATCACACTATAAAACAATCAGACATTCACAACAGTGAAGAATAATTATGAGTAAGTGTCTTGTCAGGCGGATTATCAACATTTTCTACGCTCGCAGGACTTGATACGATGTCTGGAAGTTCTGATCATCTGATGCACAGTCCTTTCTCTTACTAAGACAGCGGGGATGAGGTCACAAACATCCACGCTCTTCATGAACCGTCTAAAGTGATGCAGAAATCAGTCACGACACATGAAATGTTTACTTTTTTTAGGAAAAATAAACTTTCATTTTCCTTGTTTTCTTTCAGATGAAACCCAATGCTGAGACAATATGCTGCAGATAGCCCAGGCTCCAAACCTGCCCATCTTCGTAGTGAAGCAATCACCGGTTAGGCTAGCAATGTGAGGGACACTATGGAAGCCATACGGACTGGAATCTTCTTTTCTGGAAATTTGACAAGGATGTGAACTGTTCTTCGTCATTCAAGAATTTTCCGTGGGATCCAAACATCTACAAAAGACTAAGCAATTGCGAAGTTGTGCAATGCACTGATCCTAAAATAGGTTTACGTAGGGAAGCAACTCCATATACAACACCGGTGAAGGGCACAACTCCTACATTACATCACGCACAACAAGGAAACCCATTATATTAATGAGACACATCCACACCCACTCAGAGCAAAAGTCACTCAACCAAGAAGAGTCACGTCAGAGAAAACGCTGCTAGAACAAATCCAAAAAAAATAAAGTGTTCATGGGAAAAAAACCCCAAAACATTAAATTGGTCAATTTTAGTAACTGCTCAATTTTGGGGGGTAAATGGCCAAAAAGAGGTAATGGGGTTGATTGATGAAAAGGCACCTGGATCAGCCAAGACATCCGACACAGAGTCTAGCCATGGAGGGGCAGATTTTTTTTTTAGACTATCGTTTCATGCTCAGAAGGTTGAGGGAGTAAAATTAACCAAATTGAATAAAAGTGATAACATTTTTATAAATTTGGCAAATTTTTTTTCGATGTCTTTTGCTACAATTTGCTTTTTTTCCATCTTTTACCTGGGCCAAGGAGAAAAAGAACCGGACTGTTGTCAGTGCGTTAAAATTCCGAGGTCCTCACCAACTGTATCAATACAAGCAAGGCTCAGAACATTGAGGCTTAAAACAAGAAAATCCTGGAATCGAAGGCCCAAAGCAAATGATTGAAGGGATCAACATCGAATGACTATAGATCGAAGAATATAAAGTATAAAAGTAGGAAATCTACAGATTGAATAGTGTGTTCTAGATCCTGGGGCACAAGAATAGCTTCATCTCAAAAAACTAAGTTTTTCTGTTTCTTTACTTATCAGAAATGGGACTACGTTTTGAGAAATGTCAGGGCACTTGATGCTCAATCTAAAGTTGATCCCTGACCCTATATCTTCCATATCCATTTCATATTTCAAGTTCAATGGAGTAAATGGATGGAGCTAAATTTCATATATAGGGTGCATCTTCGGCTGCCTTATAAACAGGAAGTGAAGTTTATTCCTGCTGTCAACTGGCAAGGATTCGTGCTAAAATTTGCTCAAAATTTCTGTCTTCAGGAATGGTAAAATTTGTTGGAGAGTTGATAGCTGAGCATGCCACCGAATAATCCCATCCACTTCTCAAAATTTATGGGAAAAGTCAAGAATATTTTGGCGTCAAAAATTTAAAGTTTTACTTTACAACAAAAAGAGGCACACAAGTGGTTGATAGCCGGAAAGACTCAGAATCTAGACTTTGTCACAGGTGGTGGTGGTGGTGGTGGACTTCAGATGTCCACATCAAGAAAGGCCTGAAATCGAAAAGCCCAGAGCAAGTAATAATGGTCCAAGAAAATGACTTAAAGAGTTGATGAAAGATCAGGTTGTAACTTATTCTAGAATCTGGTTTCTCTCAATAGACTTCCAAGTTTTTGTGCTTTTTTTTTTTCATAACCACCAGATACTAGATGTGTAGATGTCCGATAGGTCGACACTTCAGCTGCACCAAGCTTCTTGGGCCCTCAATGTTCTAACCTGGTGCATGAAGACACCAGATGTTCCTTCCCAGAGAGACCCGGGGTCCTAGACATTATGGACCAGTTATAGCAGAGGCCTTAATCGTTCTTTACTAAGAGGACCAAATGATGACAACATCAGATTCTCCACATACTTAGATAAAAAAACCCAGAAATAATTGGTCCAAAAATAATAAAAATCACAAAAACTACAAAGAAAACGCAGATCTCCGAGTCTAAGAGCCGGAGTGATTCAGTCTTTGGCTGGAGCCGCTCTTCCTGGTTGGCGACTGTTCATACGTTTCTGCTTTGTCACAAAGAGGATGATCCATAGCAATAAAATACTTAATGAGAGCAATTCAGGTATGTGAGGAGCGATACGATCCGGCCGGACTCCAGGTCACAAGTATCAGCTTCACCTAAGTATTTATTATTATTATTGTATTACAAAATCCTGCCTCCAGGCTCCCGGTGAGGAGCGAGGACTATTATACACAGATTAGAGGGACAACAACCCCAGCGAGCCTGAACGCTACACGTAAAGGCGGAGATCAGGTTCGCGCTGTGGTGATGGTTATTATTTAGCAGAACTGAGGAAGGGGGGGGGGGGGAAATTAGGAGTCCGGCAGAACCAAAACTATACACCAAGGAGGAAAGGGCTCAGCACCTTCAGCTCCAGGGAATTTCCACCCCTGGGTCACCAGCACCTGACCTGCCCGGCTATGTCATATTCCAGCTATGTGTAATCGGATGCGGTGGTACTGAAAGGAAGGGGAAGGGGGGGGGGGGGGGGAGGGGGAAAACATTCCTGTGAACTGCAGACCCCAGCCATGGAATCCAAAAAATGTAGCCATATTCATAGTGATTGTCTCACAGTAGTAGTATGATTTACATTTACATGTATACATACACGGTGAGTGCGCCCTCCCATCGAGGAGCATGTCGGACCGTCCTTTGGCCTTTAGAACCTCAACAATTCATTATGGACTAGATTCCACTTAGTGAAATCGTTCTATAGAGCAGAATAAAAATTAAATTCTATTGTTTATGTTCGTGATTCTTCACTTCCTCCTCTGACTCCTTTCATAGTATCGATTCTTCACATCCTCCTTCGATCCATTCATCGTGTTCCTTCACATCCTCCTCCAGGATCCGTTCATCAGAACTATTATTCTTCACATCCCCATCCGATCCCTTTCGTTAGAGTACTTCTTCGTGTCCTCTCACTAGAACGCTTCTTCGCATCCTCTCCAGACTCTTTCATCAGTGTTTGTTCCTATCCTCCTCTGATCTCTATGATCATATTGAGTCCTCACATCCTCCTTAAGTAGAACATCCGTTTACACCCTCCTGCGCTTCCTTTTAATATTTTATGTACACGGCACCAACATATTCTGCAGCACTGTACAATCTTTTAACAGACTGATAATTCACATCTCCAATCCTTTCTCATCTGACAGAGGAGGCAGTTGAGATTATACCCATCATCCTCTGAAAAATTCTTGACGCTTCTATTGGATTGTTTGTTCACATCCTATTCCAATCTTTTCAAAATAATTCTTTCCATTCTCCTTTCAGCCATTTAATTGGAATGTTTTTTTCTACCCGCCTCAGATTTATTTAATCAGATTGATTCCTCAAATCCACCTTCGATACTTTAATTCGACCAATTAGATCCCTTTCTCTGGAACAAGTAATCAGAACAATTCCCTGCATCCTCCTCTGACCCCTTTCTTAAGAACATTTCCTCACATTTTCCAGTGTCCCCTTTCATTGGAACGTTCGTTCACACCCTCCTCTGATTTGTTTCATCAGTTCCATTCTTCGCATTCTCCTCTTCTCCTTTGCTAAGCAAGTTTCTGTCCAATGCATCAACTTTCTCTGGAGGTTTTGCCTTGATAACGCCAGTCTCGTATACTCTCCACACCGTAGTAACTTTTTGAACTTGTTATCGCCCCCTAAAGGTAGATTATGTAACGGTGGCATTGTGTCATAGTTTCCGTTTAATGCACCAAACCTTCGGTGTCTTGTTCCCGATGGGATCCAGTCCAACGATAATACAGAAACCGCAGCTAAATATAGAGGCGATACTGGAGAGGACCTCACCGCAGTCACTCACACCTGTACTGCTAAAGGGACTGAAGAATATTTTCCATGGTTGCCAAGCTGACCGGTCACATGAAACCGGCAAGGGCGTGAGGACTATTGCATCACACGCCCCCCCTCCGCCATAGTGTAATGCACATATTTACTGTCCGCATATTAACAGAGGTAAAAAATAAGCAAAGATGCAAACAACCGGCCACGGCAGCAATAGGTCGCGGTGCAGGTAGATTTCTGTATTAAACAATATATAAAAAAAAAAAGACTAAAACAAATGCAAAAAAAAATAAAAAATTTAAATAAAATAAAGTGCCCAGAAGTTAAGATTCCAGATAAGGAGGAACTAACGCTTTCTAAAGTGGTTTAATTACAGCGCTGTCCCCTGTTGATACCCAATATCCCGCTGGCTTTAGAAGCTGCTGATTGGCATTGGGCTTCATCTTAATTACACCCAGATCCTTCTCTACAAGGGACTCTCCTAGTTTTCCTGCACATTCACCCTCATCTGTACGAACACGCATGTTGTCCAAGTCACTTTATAACTTTACTCCAAGGCTACAGAAATTCACCCAGAAATAGATAATAATCCCGACCGGCACAGAAGACCCAGTGTACGCCGACGCACCGAGACGTCACCACACGTCACCTACGAAGTGTCAGCTTCTACATAGAATATACCTAGAAAATGGAAATAATTTGCTCTCAAGTTGGTCAAATCACGAGAAGCCACCGGCCCCAGCGAGGCCAAACCTAATAATATCTATCACACATGCCTCTCCGTAATAACAGCTACAAAAGTAAGGAGCACGTAGGATCCAGCACGGATTAAATACAGCCCACCCATCCCTCTAAAATGGAGGCAATAATTGGTTAAAATGTTTGGCCAGAAAAAAAAAAACCCCAGAAGAAATTCCCTTACAGTGAAGCATTATTCCTAGTATAAAAGCAAGAGGTCAGGATACAAGACATGCATAGGGACCGTGCGATTACAGCACCACCTAGTGGCAGCTTTCTGTGTTACAACAGTATGCCGTAGAAGTCACCGATACAAGATGACAGCGTGATTTACTGGAGGTTACGGAAAATACCTTTTATCTGAATGTTAATCCCAAATGCGAGAACTCAAGATCTTTCACATTACTGCCCCTATGTACAGGAGTATATGTACAAGAATATAACTACTATAATACTGCTCCTATATACAAGAATATAACTACTATACTACTGCCCCTATGTACAAGAATATAACTACTATACTACTGCCCCTATAGACAAGAATATAACTACTATACTACTGCCCCTATAGACAAGAATATAACTACTATAATAGTGCCCCTATGTACAAGAATATAATTACTATAATAGTGCCCCCTATGTACAAGAATATAACTACTATACTACTGCTCCTATGTACAAGAATAAAACTACTATAATACTGCCCCTATGTACAAGAATATAACTACTATACTACTGCTCCTATGTACAAGAATATAACTACTATAATAGTGCCCCTATGTACAAGAATATAACTACTATACTACTGCTCCTATAGACAAGAATATAACTACTATACTACTGCCCCTATAGACAAGAATATAACTACTATACTACTGCCCCTATAGACAAGAATATAACTACTATAATAGTGCCCCTATGTACAAGAATATAATTACTATAATAGTGCCCCCTATATACAAGAATATAACTACTATACTACTGCTCCTATGTACAAGAATATAACTACTATACTACTGCCCCTATGTACAAGAATATAACTACTATACTACTGCTCCTATGTACAAGAATATAACTATTATAATACTGCCCCTATGTACAAGAATAAAACTACTATAATACTGCCCCTATGTACAAGAATATAACTACTATACTACTGCCCCTATAGACAAGAATATAACTACTATAATAGTGCCCCTATGTACAAGAATATAATTACTATAATACTGCCCCCTATGTACAAGAATATAACTACTATAATACTGCCCCCTATATACAAGAATATAACTACTATACTACTGCTCCTATGTACAAGAATATAACTACTATACTACTGCCCCTATAGACAAGAATATAACTACTATAATAGTGCCCCTATGTACAAGAATATAACTACTATAATACTGCCCCCTATGTACAAGAATATAACTACTATAATACTGCCCCCTATATACAAGAATATAACTACTATACTACTGCTCCTATGTACAAGAATATAACTACTATACTACTGCCCCTATGTACAAGAATATAACTACTATACTACTGCTCCTATGTACAAGAATATAACTATTATAATACTGCCCCTATGTACAAGAATATAACTACTATACTACTGCTCCTATGTACAAGAATATAACTACTATACTACTGCCCCTATGTACAAGAATATAACTACTATACTACTGCTCCTATGTACAAGAATATAACTACTATACTACTGCTCCTATGTACAAGAATATAACTATTATAATACTGCCCCTATGTACAAGAATATAACTACTATACTACTGCTCCTATGTACAAGAATATAACTATTATAATACTGCCCCCTATGTACAAGAATATAACTACTATAATACTGCCTCCTATGTACAAGAATATAACTACTATAATACTGCCTCCTATGTACAAGAATATAACTACTATAATACTGCCTCCTATGTACAAGAATATAACTACTATAATACTGCCTCCTATGTACAAGAATATAACTACTATAATACTGCTCCTATGTACAAGAATATAACTACTATACTACTGCTCCTATGTACAAGAATATAACTACTATACTACTGGTTCTATGTACAAGAATATAACTACTATAATACTGCCCCCTATGTACAAGAATATAACTACTATAATACTGCCCCCTATGTACAAGAATATAACTACTATAATACTGCCCCCTATGTACAAGAATACAACTACTATAATACTGCCCCCTATGTACAAGAATACAACTACTATAATACTGCCCCCTATATACATGAATATAACTACTATAATACTGCCCCCTATGTACAAGAATATAACTACTATAATACTGCCCCCTATGTACAAGAATATAACTACTATAATACTGCCCCCTATGTACAAGAATACAACTACTATAATACTGCCCCCTATGTACAAGAATACAACTACTATAATACTGCCCCCTATGTACAAGAATACAACTACTATAATACTGCCCCCTATATACATGAATATAACTACTATTAGCACATTAGCACAAAGCACTAAGGCACTTTGTATCCAGCATTCTACCCTGGGCATTGATTGTATGTAACATCCTATCTGGGTAAACATATCATTTAAATAGGGTGTTTGCTGCTCATCTTGAACTTTTTTGTGAAAAACCTGCTTGTTTTGTCATGAAAATTTTTTCTTTATTACATTTTCAAGGTGCTATTTGAGATTATACTGTGTTTGTGTCAGCTGCAACCTGCATGAGCATTTATGCTCTGTTCGTGATTTACTTTAATAAATTATATTCAGCTTGGAAAATCTCTATTTTGATCTCTTGTTGTGCTTAATAGCTCATTTATGAGATTTTGTCGTTATTCCTATGTACAAGAATATAACTACTATAATACTGCCATATATGTACAAGAATATAACTACTATAATACTGCCACCTATGTATAAGAATATAACTACTATAATACTGCCCCTATGTACAAGAATATAACTACTATAATACTGCCTCCTATGTACAAGAATATAACTACTATAATACTGCCTCCTATGTACAAGAATATAACTACTATAATACTGCCATATATGTACAAGAATATAACTACTATAATACTGCCACCTATGTATAAGAATATAACTACTATAATACTGCCTCCTATGTACAAGAATATAACTACTATAATACTGTCTCTATGTACAAGAATATAACTACTATAATACTGCCTCCTATGTACAAGAATATAACTACTATAATACTGCCCTCTATGTACAAGAATATAACTACTATAATACTGCCCCTATGTACAAGAATATAACTACTATAATACTGCCACCTATGTATAAGAATATAACTACTATAATACTGCCTCCTATGTACAAGAATATAACTACTATAATACTGTCTCTATGTACAAGAATATAACTACTATAATACTGCCCCCTATGTACAGGAATATAACTACTATAATACTGTCTCTATGTACAAGAATATATCTACTATAATACTGCCTCCTATGTACAAGAATATAACTACTATAATACTGCCACCTATGTATAAGAATATAACTACTATAATACTGCCCCCTATGTACAGGAATATAACTACTATAATACTGTCTCTATGTACAAGAATATATCTACTA
The DNA here is from genome assembly GCF_039654945.1 of Dendrobates tinctorius. Classification (NCBI taxonomy): domain Eukaryota; kingdom Metazoa; phylum Chordata; class Amphibia; order Anura; family Dendrobatidae; genus Dendrobates; species Dendrobates tinctorius. The sequence continues at coordinate 5,012,564 of NW_027361819.1, forward strand.
TAATACTGCCCCTATGTACAAGAATATAACTACTATAATACTGCCACCTATGTATAAGAATATAACTACTATAATACTGCCTCCTATGTACAAGAATATAACTACTATAATACTGTCTCTATGTACAAGAATATAACTACTATAATACTGCCTCCTATGTACAAGAATATAACTACTATAATACTGTCTCTATGTACAAGAATATATCTACTATAATACTGCCTCCTATGTACAAGAATATAACTACTATAATACTGCCCTCTATGTACAAGAATATAACTACTATAATACTGCCCCTATGTACAAGAATATAACTACTATAATACTGCCTCCTATGTACAAGAATATAACTACTATAATACTGTCTCTATGTACAAGAATATATCTACTATAATACTGCCTCCTATGTACAAGAATATAACTACTATAATACTGCCCTCTATGTACAAGAATATAACTACTATAATACTGCCCCTATGTACAAGAATATAACTACTATAATACTGCCTCCTATGTACAAGAATATATCTACTATAATACTGCCTCCTATGTACAAGAATATAACTACTATAATACTGCCCTCTATGTACAAGAATATAACTACTATAATACTGCCCCTATGTACAAGAATATAACTACTATAATACTGCCTCCTATGTACAAGAATATAACTACTATAATACTGTCTCTATGTACTGTACAAGAAAAAAATAACATTTGTTACATGTAATTTTGCTGTTTTTGAGTTCGAGGGCAGTACTTATTTTACCTCTGTCCTCGGATCGCCTACCTAGCAAATGATTAGCCAGTCACTTTAGGGCAGATAGTATATTAAGTACCGCCTGCAATCCTCCCATGTGTAAATATAATAGCACCTGAGACTTAGTAGGTAAAACTGCAGTAATTCTTCCGCCGGTAATGCAACTCAATGGGAAAAAAAAACGGCGGATCTTGACTGATGGACAGAAACAGGCCTTAGGTGTAAGCACAGGTAGATATCAAATAGTGAGATCCAAGTTCAGGAATAAAAAACATATTACATGTTGGACAGATTTAGGCGAAAAAAAAACATTTTAATAATTTTGAAATAATTAGTTTAGTACCGTACGTTAATGGGACAAAGCATGGAACAGTCCTTGGGAGCCCATCTGGAACCAACGAAGAAAATACTTGCAACCCTCGTAATCCCTCGGAGAGTGGGATGGCCACCAAGTGTCCGACCCTCGGTCTCTGCTGTAAGTCGATAGTAGAAGGAGCGCGACGAGGGTCTAGGTTCTGAGATTTTTATGGAAACCATGTTGCAGAAGTTCAAAGCAAAAAAGAGCAGCTTGTCAAGATGGGGATGAAACAGACTGCCTGGAGAAGATCTTCATGGAGACCTTGCCCTCTACTGGGTCCCGACAATTTAGAAGATCTGCTTCTTAAAAGCTGGGATCTTCAGTCCAACAGATGTCTCATGATTGTCTTATGGTCTCATAAGGTTAGTCTTCTTGCGTTTGTTGATGTATTCTGGCCAGACCTTTCTTGATTCATGAAGTGGAAGAACTCCAGTAGCTGTCACACTGCCCTGTATGAACCAGAATACAGATGTTCTAATCTTATAGACTAAAAAAGATGGCTGTGACCTTGTGTTGCCTCATAGAGGAGGCGTTGAGGCCCAACAACGTCTAAACTTCAATGCCAGGAGGCAACTGGACAGGTTCCTCCAAACAAGTCTGTCTCTGCTTTATCATCAACCAGGAAAGTACTTGATCTGGGACTGAAAACAGATTTCTGGTAGAAGACTGTCAGAATGTGGCGATAATTGCGCTACCGCCATCTGCCAGCCTGTGGACTTGAGGTCCGTTTTAGACCTTTTTACAGGCCCATTTACACAGTCCCATGTCAGTTTTTTTTCTGGATTGCTGTGGTCTAAGGGAATGTTTTCTATTCCAAGCCAAGTCTCTCTTCTTCAGATAATCACCATCTCGGGGATAGTGAAGAAAGTAGTCATCGTTGTCACAACAGCTTATGGCTTTGGGAATTACATGTCATTCATTATTTAGATTATTAAATTTGCTTGCATCATCTTCTTCCCCCCATACACCTTCAGTTCTTCACAAAGTCTCCGTTCCCCCCCCCCCTTCTCCCAGAAGCTCTTGATTTTTCTTTTCAAGACCATTTATCTCCAACTACCAGGAAGTCATCCCTTGGATTCATATTCGGCTCTTCATACCAAACCTTGTTTCTTCCTGGAGGAAGAGATTTCTAACTGGAAGGAAATGTCGGTCATCTTTGATTCTCCACCTGTCTCAGTGCATTCAGCCACCACAATCCTGGATCCATTAACGACTTCCGTCAGTACATTCCCTCTGATGATCACTCACATTTCCAGGATCTGGTGCTGGCAATGTTGGGTGTAGGACTGGGATCCACCAGGTTCTCCTTAGGAACAAAAATCTGTTCCCTTACTCGGAAGACTTCCTGTGGTGGACAGAACAGACCAAACTTTCAACTGAAGGAACAAAGTGTTCTAACTATTCATGTTTCAGTCCAATGTTGGGAAGCCCAATTATTGAGTTCTGCTGTTCTCTAAAATATGAATATTTTCTATCAGAGTAAGGATGGGCATAAAACTGACATTATTAGATCGCCCCTCAGTCATCTTTTTTCTAGACTAAATAATCCTAGATTTGCTAATCTGAGTACGGTAGTTCCCACATTGTAGTCACAGGAACATCGAGCTGCTTGGAGATGGTCTGATAACTTTTACCTGTAACATGTTTGTCTATAATTTTCTTTCTATTCTCCTGAGACAACTCTTTCCTTCGCTTCCTCTGGTCCATGCTGAGTGTGATACACACCATGTCACCACACAGCACAGTGAGTATCTGCAGCCTCTATACCGGCCGCTCACTGACTCCAGGACTGTAGACACCTGTGATGATAATTAGTGGACACACCATGATGTAACATGTCCCGTTGTCACATTTTCAGGGGAACCATCATTTCTGTCCAGGTCGATTTCATGAGATTTATTTTATTTTTTTTAAATGCTGTGGACGCATGGCTGAAAAGTAATGTCTGACTTTGATGTTCATTGATTTTTTTTAAAATGTATTACTTTTGTCAGATTCAAGTTATTTCTGTCACCAAACGAGGGGTACCAACAATTTTTTAGCTTCCAGAATGCTTGCGCTTTCAAGCATCACTTGGAAAGGGGATTGTCAGGTTGGTCACACAAGCATAGTGCTTCTATTGATGCTGCCTATGCAACATCAATAGTAAAAAATAATTTAACATCCTAATAAAAAAAATAAGTTAGTTATTCTCACCTTCCGATGGCCCCCCGATCTCCTCAGTGGCGCTCCCGGTACATTCCGGTCCCAGTGATGCTTTGCGCGAAGGACCTTTGTGACGTCACGCTCACGAGACCACGACATCATCTCAGGTGATTGGCGCAGAGCATCACTGGGACCGGAAGATGCTGGCAGCAGAGGGTGAATATATCCAGATTTTTTTATTTTAATTCTATTTATTACAGGAATCTGGTACCCAGGGCCTGGAGGACAGTCTCCTCTCCTCCAAACCCTGGGTACCATCCGCACATGAAGTGCTCACTTTACACAAGGTTGGCATAACCACATGCGTAAAGTGAACGTTTCAATGCATTCCTATGGGTGCGGTGTCGCCGCGATTCCGCACAAATTATGAACATGCTGCGTATTTTTCAGCTATGTGATTCCGCAGCAATGCAGAGTTTCATAGAATTGTATGGGATGAGTTTTATTAGTATTTTTGCAGCGGGAAACGCTAAAAAAACACAACGTGTGCACATAGCCTTATGGTGTCAATTGAGATATGGCTACAGCTTTATTGGGGGGGGGGGGGGGGGGTATTGTATATAATTATGACTTTAAATGGTTTTAATCTTCTCTGGTTTTCTGAAGTACCAATAAAATATTTTAAGGCTATGTGCACACATTGCGATGTGGATCCGCAGCGTTTTAAGGGTATGTGTACATAATGCGCATTCGTGTGCGGATTTTTCTGCAGGTAAAGACCCGTGTTTTACCTGCGGATGTCTAGTTTTTTTTTCTGCATTTTTACACCTACAGATTCCTATAATGGAATGGGTGTAAAAACGCTGGAATCCGCACAAAGAATTGACATGCTGCGGAAGAGAAACTGCTGTGTTTCCACGCTGAGTTTTCTGCAGCATGTGCACAGCGGTTTCTGTCTTACCTACGTTAACATGGTACTGTACATCACTTGCAGATCTGCTGCGGATCTGCAAAGTGTACACATACACAACCAAGAAAAGAGAGATCTAAGGGTAAGACCATACTTACTAGAATACTGCCCCCGTGTACAATATATTTGTGAATTTTCTAGTAAACATTGAGCTGCAAGCAACAAAAAACCACAGACACCTTGAGAAGCCCCCAGGATCATTTGGTTTGTGCCTGAGCTTTTTTTATTTAATGAAACCACCATTTTCCACTGAAAAATAATCTCCGGCATTACTGCAAGGGCCGGTGGGGAGCAGGAGCCGCCTCTGGGGAGAGTGCATAAGTTATAAACAAGGACACTGATCACAACATGTCGCACTCAGCGCTCGTCCCCATCATCCCCCCAAACACAAGTGCATTTCTTCCAGGTGCTTTTAGTCCGTCCGTTTCCCATCAATCTATGATTGTCGCAGGAGACACTGTTCAGATTTCTCTGAAAAATCGGTAAGGATGAAACTCCGGTGACACAGTCTAAGCACCCCGAGACTCCAGCAGGTAACGTGTGGCACCAGCGGTTCTCACCCAACCCAAAGCCCAATGAGATTGATTGTAACACTCAGCGAGGACAAATGCCACAGAATATAAGAACAAAACCCCCACACATCACTCAACATACTTTGTTATTTTCTTCCCCCATAAATATGAAAGACAATAATTGCAGATTGTTGACAGGTTCTGGCTACTGCAAAACAGATACCTGGACAACTGGTATAAGTGCTATATGTTCCTCTATATGCTGGTGTACCACATCATGGGACACACAATGTCCACAGGCAACTGTGTGGCTCAAGGACCACCAGGTCGACAGGAGGGGAAGTGGCCATTTACTGGTCATTAGCAGCAATGACCTCAGATAAAGCTCCAGGAGAATCCACTGCAGGTGAACAGAGGATCCCAATCACAGATCTCAAGCTAGGAGGAGATCCGCCCAATGTCTTGGACACTCAGGATTAATCTCAAAGTCTGTGGTCCCTTAATCATAAAATTGAATCTCAAGACCCCTATAAACCTTAGTTGTAACCAAACATCCCAAGGATCAGCCAGATGGATGCAATGCCAGCACTGAAGGTCCATTCAGGCGTAATCAGCAGCCACCGGCACCAGCTCCATGTACAGGACAGCAAGCAGCGAACCTCAGAAGACAAGGCTTTTTGGCTTGGGCACTTCCAGACGTCCATGGAGGTCACTGAAGTCCTGGCTGAGGCTTCGTGAAGATTTAGTCAGGGCGAATATAAGGTAAAATCTCAGACAGAACGCAACGTAACCCAGTCTGCTGTGGCGAGGAGCTTGGAAAAGGCTTAGCCCGTTGAGTATCCCACCGTTATATACGGAAGCTCTCCTCCTTCCCGTCAATGTGTCTGATGCGGAGGTACACATCCGTGCCGATGCCCTGAAGAGACTGAACGCAGAGCGACCCACCGAGGTACTCTGCGTAGGCACGGGATGTGGGGAGACCAAAGCCAAACCTGAAACAGGAGGAGACCACATTAAGTCCAGACCAGCCTGCCCCCTGGACTAGGCTAGTTAGCCCTTCCTGAGCAATTGCTCCCTCCTTTTATAACAGGAGCAATAAGGTTACATCACAGACTAGATTGTGGTTTGTAAGATCCCTTAATGTTGCCAGCTGTAGCCCCTTCCTTCTGCCGCAGCCAATTTCACCCTCTAATCTCTTGGTACATAGAGTCACCCTCTCTCCCTCATGGTACTTGGGCTGGATACTAGCAAAACTTTTATTCGCACAATCCAACTACCAAAATATTTGGAACATATCACGATTCCTCCTTCCACACACTTTTTACCATCACAGACAGATTTTCCTTGTTATAGGGCTGGATCCATAAGCACCTGACCAGCATTACTCTAATGCTACAGGTAGTGATCCTACACACCCCAAGCTCCTCTTACCCATGCATAGGTACAGAATGGCCACTGTTCACCATTTCAAGCATGTTTCCAAAAATGGGGTTGATCCTGGGATCCTGGTTGCTGGCCTCTGCGGTGGTGAAGTGGTAATTCATAACTTTCTCCAAGTGCTCATGAGAAATGCCACCGCCTCTGTCAGAGATCCTGCGGAAAGAAACGAGCATAGGCTGTAAGCTTTACAGAGACCTCAAGTATTAACCTCCAAGGACAGTAATAACTCACCGGATGATCAGGTCGATGTCATTATTTGCAATGGTGATGGAGATGTCCGGGACATTGTAGGGAGTCTCAATGTGACACTCCATGGTGGCCCTGACCGTAAAGAAAAACATTGACAGTTAAAGATGGAATAATAACCCCTTTATATTTCTCTTGTAATGACTACTGTGCAAGATAAACTTTATTCCAATACTTTAAAACATCGGCGTCGGGAGGATGGGAGGAGTGGAGTGGACAACAGTTTCGCGCTGCAGTGGCGCTTCTACTGGTCACAGTGTGGTTGTCATCCATTCCACTCCTGCTCCCATCACCGATGTTTTAAAAGTATTGGAATAAAGAAGTTTTTTTTTTTTTTTATTAACCGGTGAGTGCCATCCGTTTCTTTCAAATTTTGCAATTACAATGGGACTTGAACACGTGATCTTATGATGCATGGGCAATAATGCTGCACTGTACTCACATTGCAGTGCATTATGCCATCATGTAAGAGGTTACCCTCAGGAACCAACTCTGGTGGATCTCAATTATTAGTGCTTTCTATACCAAGCCACCGAGATCCCAGTGTTGTACTGCATGGCTTCAGGTGGGTTTACAGAACGAGCGCTCTTCCTTTGAGAAACGCCTTGTGTGTCATCATTGCTATTGACAGTGGCACAAAGGATTAAGATGCTGAACCAGGGAGCCCAAAAGTGTAATCAGTCTCCATCTGATCGCACTGTATGGCTTCTGTACCAAAGACATCAGTGCGATCAACAGTCGCATCACGGAGCACAAAGGGACCTGTGCTGATGACCGATGTGCAAGTGTTGAGGATTTCCCAACCTCGGCCTACAGTGCCACACTACCTACCGCATAGAGTTCTTCAGCAGTTCTGGGAGGATATAATCCAAGGGCATTGGAATGAAGGGGAAGCGGGCGGCCACGTGACCATTAATTCGCACCCGTGGGGCGTTACCGTACTTGTGTTCACAGAGGCGTCTGGAAGGAGCAGAGCAAGAGTTATGATAAGAAAAAAAATTAAAAAACCCCACAGATACACAAACCATGAGCAAAACACAGATCTTACCGGGCAAAATCCACCCACTTCTCAATTATCTTCTTCGGTGATAAACGGGTGCAAATTATACCAACAAAATCCGGCTAAAGTATAAAAAAAAAAACAAAAAAAAAAATTTAAGCTACATTGAGAAGTCTGCTCAATCAAAACAAGTCGAAGGTATAGACAACATCTGGTTCTTTGACTCTACCAGCAGAATAGAGTGCTCATAACACAGGACGTAACCCAGAATCAGTAATCTAATGTATAGAGTTACATCCTGTATTCTACTCCAGAGCTGCACTCATTCTGCTGCTTCAGAGCCAACGTCTCACAACATTCCCGTTTCCAGCCCTCCCATTGTCTCCGGGGTCTGCACAGCAGTAACGTGTCATCTTTATTACATGATGTAGACGTGTACTTACCCGTTCCTCGTGCAGGGACAGGTGGTGGGTTGCCAGCATCCTTATACCTAGTCGCGATGTTAGCGTTTTATCCAGGAAGTTTCGGATGATCTGCTCATCCTGCAGGAAAACATGTGAAAATTGTGAACTTGTCATGGATGAGGTTATGGTTGAGTACTCTTTCCCCCCCTTCTCAATATTCTGGATGCCATCCTCTCCCGGTTCATCATCTAGTTCTCCGCTTCCCAAGGTTGTACTTCATACAATCCCTACCTGAATATGCCTCCGGCTTTCCCTCATGCCCTCGGCCAGATGAGTGACTACGTCCTTGTGGTCGTCGAGCAGCTGTCGGAGGAGTTTACAGTACCGAATTTCCGTCTCATGGTCTGCAATCTGCAACACAAGATAGAAAGACACTGGATGTGTGAGACGCTGCCCGAGAAAAGTGGCCTGATGTGGCCGGTAACTTACCGCAGGGAACTCGCTAAGCTTCAGGAAGGCACGGATGTAAAGCTCATGCTGAAAGACAGAAAGAGGGACATTAGACGTCGAGCCCAGAGATGACGGAGGATGATTACTGACGGGAGTGCCCACCACATGGAGAATGATGGGGTTACAGCCGATGATGAACGGGAGGTTGCGGAAACTCTTGATCCGGTGAGCGATGCGGACCGGCAGCTCCTTGTGCAGATATCTGGCACTTTTCTACGGAGGATGATAAAGAGGCAATGATTATATTTGTATGTGACACCTGCAGTCCTGTGCAAAGTTCACCCAAAAAGGAGTCTTACCAGGATGTGGCTGCCATCCTGTGATCGTCCCGAGTACAGCATAGTTGTCGGGGTGAGACGCACTGAGGGCTGCAGACAGGGGGCAAAAAAAATAAAACAAGTCAGATCTATAGTACAGCACCTCTAGTTTCCACAGACAAATCCAGAAGCGAGGAGCCCAAGATCAGTTCAACAGGGCTGTCGACAACCGAGCAGCAAAACTGGACAGGTGCAGCCATGTCCAAATATCACATAAGTCCTTTAAAGGGAAGGTGCCATCCAAAAAATTTTTTTTCAGCAATTGAAAAAATGTAAAGAATTAATGTTTACATTTTCTTAAATTATCATCATTTGTTTTTAATTTTGCAAAATATGAAAAATAATTTTAAAAAGTTTGGCATTTCCATTTAACACTAGGGGGAGCAGCTACCGAAATTTGGCACAAAAACCTAGTGTACAACTAGCTCACATTACTGCCCTGCAGTAATTATGGGCAGAATCTGCTGACATGGGTGTGGTGTCACTCCTCTCCTCCCCTTCTGGGTGTTTGCTAAGTTAAAAGAGAGGATGACATCTAGGAACACAGTGAGCAGCCATTTTGATGGGGCCTGCAAAGTTACTGACTGTCTTTGCATGCGAAGTCTGGATCAGGACAGGTCATCAATCTGCAGAAATGTGTCCTGGATTTCTGTGGAGCAGACAGTCCATCCATGTGTATAAAACACAGCACTCTATGTACAATCCCTGGCAACGAACAGGGTGCCCCCCATAGACCAGCACACTGCACTCCTAAAATACTCTGTGCTGCTGTCACCCTGCTCCTTCCACCATACATCAGGCTCCTGTCGCCTCGCTTTCACACATCGCCAGGACGGGATCTGAGGAGAGAAATGGGGTCTTTGGTCACTGAGCATGGCAGGCAGCAAGGATTCTGGGAGCAGGGTGACAGCAGCACAGAGTATTTCAGGAGAGCAGTGTGCTGGTCTATGGTGGGCACAGAGGGAGATATATGGGGAGGAGCAGGGTGACAGCACCACAGAAATCCAGGAAACATTTCTGCTGATTGATGGCCTGTTCTGATCCAGACTTTGCATGCAAAGACCCCATTCCCCTCCTCAGATCCTGTCCTGGCGATGTGTGAAAGCGAGGCGTTAGGCACAGTCTGGGGTGACGCTGGGAAGCAGGATGGGGGGAAATGGAGCCATTCAGTAGCGATAAAAATGAGACCCCTCTCTTCAGCTGCCTCACCAGCCCTCCCCTGACTGCACCTAACTATTACCCCTGACCCGTGTGCAGGTGCTCAGCCAGAACCACCCTAGAATGGGTCCCCTTTTAGCAGATAATACTGCCATAGTGTTCTCACATAATACCACCATATACTTCACACATAATACCGCCATATAGTTCATACACAATACCACCATGTAGTTCACACATAAATCCAGCAGGGTGACAGCAGCACAGAGTATTTCAGGAGAGCAGTATCACACGGGATAGGATTAGATACACGGCTCTGCAGACTGTATCACACAGGATAGGATTAGATACACGGCTCAGCAGACTATCACACGGGATAGGATTAGATACACGGCTCAGCAGACTATCACACGGGATAGGATTAGATACACGGCTCAGCAGACTATCACACGGGATAGGATTAGATACACGGCTCAGCAGACTATCACACGGGATAGGATTAGATACACGGCTCAGCAGACTATCACACAGGAGAGGATTAGACACATGGTTCAGCAGTCAGTATCACACAGGATAGGATTAGACACATGGCTCAGCAGTCAGTATCACACAGGATAGGATTAGATACACGGATCAGCAGACAGTATCACACAGGAGAGGATTAGATACACAGCTCAGCAGACAGTATCACACAGGAGAGGATTAGATACACAGCTCAGCAATCAGTATCACACAGGAGAGGATTAGATGTCCAGCAGATGGCCAAATGTTTTGAAACAGCAGGGAGCAGCTCCTCCTAAGTTTTGCAAGAGCAGGGGCAGCACCTGGTCGGGTGTTTTGGAAAGCGCAGCTCGGTCTCCAGGAGCTCGTCCTGGTTCCTCTCCTGCAGCTGGTAAGTGCAGAGTGAACATCCAAGCCGTTATGCTGGAACAGTACAGCATCCAGGGCTTGCAATGGAGTGTAAATGGAGCTAAAAGGAACGCACTGGGCTCTAATAAGATGGCGCCTGGCCACACCTACAGCTGTGAATTGAGCTGCCCACAGAGGCGTGCCCAGTTAACTCCTGATGCAATGAAAGAGATAGGGTCGGGAGCCGACCGTTATGTCTTATGGCCAGGGCCTGCCGTAAATAAGCATGGAAAGTGTCGTTCAGCAGCCAGAGAGGTAAGATGGCAGCCCCCAGTGGCTGCATTAATACCGTACAAAAAACAATCCATACACACCACTGAGTCAAGCTTAGGGGACAATATCTTTTTTACATTAAATTATGAAAAAACATGGCACCTTCCCTTTAAAGCCAATGTCCTCCAAGCGTTATTACTACATGTATTAAAGGAATTGTCCATTTTACCAACCATTCTAATGGTGCAGAAATGTATAGCTCCAGGGGCTATGAAACCAACAGCAGGGTGAACCAAGGTCCTTCAGTACAAGAGGTGGCCCACTAGCTTTACAATGGACCGAGTAAAGGCTACCAGAACGTTGTAGCCATTCTTACTACTTGGCTGAGGGTAGGTATTGACGGACAGTTTCAGGACCCATCCCATGACCATCACCAAGGAATATATCAACCACAGTGCCCGGGAGCTGGGGCCGGTTTCCTCACCTTCTCTGACGCCATGTCGATGCTGGCCTGATTGTAGAAGGAGGTGACGGTCTTGGAGCGCTCTCTCGCCTGCTCCGTGTAGCTCTGATCTGTGGCAGATGTGGAGCCGGATCGCAATAACATGGAGGACAGACGTAGAGGGGGGTTCAACGCTCCCTTCGACAACACCTCGGACACAGTCTTACGCAGCATCTTGACGGCCTTTAGTGGTCCTGCGGCACAGACCAAGTCACTGGGTTCGTGGAGACTCTGCGTCCAAGCAGCTGGCACGCGTCACAACCTGCAGAACAAAAAGAAGCAAGGTCTACTCCAGTCACAACCCAATCTGCATCTAGCAACAAGTCGCTGAGCTCTGCGGGAGATCCTCTACACAAGAACAATACTCTACTACATATACAGTTTAGTGACAGCAGGTATGGATGTGACTAGAGGAATGTACGTGACATACAAGTCTTACCCGAATTATTTGGAAGCCGCTCAGGTCATGGGACCAATAGCCATCTACAGGGAGGAAGGGAGATGATTGGTGGTCAGTGATGAGAGAAAGGTCACGTGATAGAACAGATACAGAGCAGGACCACGGATGGACAGCCTGCCCTTCCACGACCACTAATCCAGAATAACGGGATCACCAGCGGTCAAGTCAATGGCTCACGCGTCATCAAAACTCAAAGTAATGGTGCAGGAAGCGACTGAATTCTCACTACAATCGCAGAATAAGTATCCAGAGCATCGAGGCGCGACTAGTCATGTCTGGCCCATGGCTTGCATAGGACAACCGCCAACAGGGGAAAGAGGCGACTAATCCATCCCTGCAGACTCCATGCAGCCTTTTAGGGATCCTACAACTTCAGGGTAAAAGCCGCCATCGTGTGCAGCGATGTCACGGAGAAGGTGGACATCTGCATCTAACGGCTGCCGGGCGACAGATGTTTTGGAGGAATCTGATCTCTACCATAAGATCTATAGGAGTGATATATTAGCGTGGAGGAAAGGAGGAGCAGACAGGACAGTGGAGAAGCAGTTTCCACAGTGATTAGTAAATGTTCTACCCCGTAGAACGCTGGAATGTCTGACCGCAGTGTTTGTCTGCCCGGGGTTCACAGCTGCCACACAAGCAGAAAGCCACCTCAAGGTTACACAGACAACTAAACCAATCCGACCCAATTCCTGCCCTGGCAGATGGGTCACGACGCGATCAGCAGGGTCTCCACACACAGAGAAGGGTGTATAATACCTCAAAATGCAGAAGGTCCCACATAAAACCCCCTAGAGTCACTCACCCTGATAAGTAGAAACCTGCACCAGAAGGAGCACGTTGTGCCGTCTGCGGGAGAGCAAAAACAGCAGCACACAAGGGGTTAATGCGCTGACAACCCCAACAAGTTATGACAAGACTCTGACCAACCAAGAGGACCAGGATGGGGGCAAGGTGTGGAAAATACAGTCCTCGGGTGACCTGGGAGGCAGGCCGGGGCGGGTGCAGACGCCCACGAGAACACAACCCGCCCCGCCGGCCCCAGCATTGCAACACACCAGACCAAATCACAGTAAACATCACTGCCCCCGGTCACACGCCTCAGACAGGAGAGGGTTACACTCCAGGGAACACTGGGCATGTGCAGACCGTCAGCACGTGACCCCAGAGCGGGTGGCTCACAGAAAGTGCAACCTGCAGGCAGTGTTCAGGAGCTGTGAGCATACCCCCCCCATATACACAGCTGTCCTCCTCCTCTCCCACCCCCCCATACACACAGCCATCCTCCTCCTCCTCTCCCACCCCCCCATACACACAGCCATCCTCCTCCTCCTCTCCCACCCCCCTCCTCCTCCTCCTCTCCCACCCCCCCATACACACAGCCATCCTCCTCCTCCTCCTCTCCCACCCCCCCATACACACAGCCATCCTCCTCCTCCTCCTCCTCCTCTCCCCCATACACACAGCCATCCTCCTCCTCCTCCTCCTCCTCTCCCCCATACACACAGTCCTCCTCCTCCTCCTCCTCTCCCCCATACACACAGTCCTCCTCCTCCTCCTCCTCTCCCCCATACACACAGCCATCCTCCTCCTCCTCCTCTCCCCCATACACACAGCCATCCTCCTCCTCCTCCTCCTCCTCTCCCCCATACACACAGCCATCCTCCTCCTCCTCCTCCTCCTCTCCCCCATACACACAGCCATCCTCCTCCTCCTCCTCCTCCTCTCCCCCATACACACAGCCATCCTCCTCCTCCTCCTCCTCTCCCCCATACACACAGCCATCCTCCTCCTCCTCCTCTCCCCCATACACACAGCCATCCTCCTCCTCTCCCCCATACACACAGCCATCCTCCTCCTCTCCCCCATACACACAGCCATCCTCCTCCTCCTCCTCCTCCTCCTCCTCTCCCCCATACACACAGCCATCCTCCTCCTCCTCCTCCTCCTCCTCCTCTCCCCCATACACACAGCCATCCTCCTCCTCCTCCTCCTCTCCCCCATACACACAGCCATCCTCCTCCTCCTCTCCCCCATACACACAGCCATCCTCCTCCTCCTCCTCTCCCCCATACACACAGCCATCCTCCTCCTCCTCCTCTCCCCCATACACACAGCCATCCTCCTCCTCCTCCTCTCCCCCATACACACAGCCATCCTCCTCCTCCTCCTCTCCCCCATACACACAGCCATCCTCCTCCTCCTCCTCTCCCCCATACACACAGCCATCCTCCTCCTCCTCCTCTCCCCCATACACACAGCCATCCTCCTCCTCCTCCCCCACCCCCCATTCACAGCCATCATCCTCCTCCCCCCCATACACACAGCCATCCTCCTCCTCTCCCACCCCCCCATACACACAGCCATCCTCCTCCTCCTCCTCTCCCACCCCCCCATACACACAGCCAGCCGTCCTCCTCCTCTCCCACCCCCCCCGTATACACAGCCGTCCTCCTCTCCCACCCCCCCGTATACACAGCCGTCCTCCTCTCCCACCCCCCCGTATACACAGCCGTCCTCCTCTCCCACCCCCCCGTATACACAGCCGTCCTCCTCCTCCTCTCCCACCCCCCCGTATACACAGCCGTCCTCCTCCTCTCCCACCCCCCATACACACAGCCATCCTCCTCCTCCTCCTCCTCGCCCCCATACACACAGCCATCCTCCTCCTCCTCCTCCTCTCCCCCATACACACAGCCATCCTCCTCCTCCTCCTCTCCCCCATACACACAGCCATCCTCCTCCTCCTCCTCCTCCTCCTCTCCCCCATACACACAGCCATCCTCCTCCTCCTCCTCCTCTCCCCCATACACACAGCCATCCTCCTCCTCCTCCTCCTCCTCTCCCCCATACACACAGCCATCCTCCTCCTCCTCCTCTCCCCCATACACACAGCCATCCTCCTCCTCCTCTCCCCCATACACACAGCCATCCTCCTCCTCCTCCTCCTCTCCCCCATACACACAGCCATCCTCCTCCTCCTCTCCCCCATACACACAGCCATCCTCCTCCTCCTCTCCCCCATACACACAGCCATCCTCCTCCTCCTCTCCCCCATACACACAGCCATCCTCCTCCTCCTCTCCCCCATACACACAGCCATCCTCCTCCTCCTCTCCCCCATACACACAGCCATCCTCCTCCTCCTCTCCCCCATACACACAGCCATCCTCCTCCTCCTCTCCCCCATACACACAGCCATCCTCCTCCTCCTCTCCCCCATACACACAGCCATCCTCCTCCTCCTCTCCCCCATACACACAGCCATCCTCCTCCTCCTCCTCTCCCCCATACACACAGCCATCCTCCTCCTCCTCCTCTCCCCCATACACACAGCCATCCTCCTCCTCCTCCTCCTCCTCTCCCCCATACACACAGCCATCCTCCTCCTCCTCTCCCCCATACACACAGCCATCCTCCTCCTCCTCTCCCCCATACACACAGCCATCCTCCTCCTCCTCTCCCCCATACACACAGCCATCCTCCTCCTCCTCTCCCCCATACACACAGCCATCCTCCTCCTCCTCTCCCCCATACACACAGCCATCCTCCTCCTCCTCTCCCCCATACACACAGCCATCCTCCTCCTCCTCCTCCTCTCCCCCATACACACAGCCATCCTCCTCCTCCTCCTCCTCTCCCCCATACACACAGCCATCCTCCTCCTCCTCCTCCTCTCCCCCATACACACAGCCATCCTCCTCCTCTCCCCCATACACACAGCCATCCTCCTCCTCCTCCTCCTCTCCCCCATACACACAGCCATCCTCCTCCTCCTCCTCCTCTCCCCCATACACACAGCCATCCTCCTCCTCCTCCTCCTCCTCTCCCCCATACACACAGCCATCCTCCTCCTCCTCCTCCTCTCCCCCATACACACAGCCATCCTCCTCCTCCTCCTCCTCTCCCCCATACACACAGCCATCCTCCTCCTCCTCCTCCTCCTCTCCCCCATACACACAGCCATCCTCCTCCTCCTCCTCCTCTCCCCCATACACACAGCCATCCTCCTCCTCCTCCTCGCCCCCATACACACAGCCGTCCTCCTCCTCTCCCACCCCCCCATATACACAGCCGTCCTCCTCCTCTCCCACCCCCCCATACACAGCCGTCCTCCTCCTCTCCCACCCCCCCGGAAACACAGCCGTCCTCCTCCTCTCCCACCCCCCCGTATACACAGCCGTCCTCCTCTCCCACCCCCCCGTATACACAGCCGTCCCCCTCCTCCTCTCCCACCCCCCCTATACACAGCCGTCCTCCTCCTCCTCTCCCACCCCCCCCCCCTATACACAGCCGTCCTCCTCCTCCTCTCCCACCCCCCCCCCTATACACAGCCGTCCTCCTCTCCCACCCCCCCGTATACACAGCCGTCCTCCTCCTCTCCCACCCCCCATACACACAGCCGTCCTCCTCCTCTCCCACCCCCCCGTATACACAGCCATCCTCCTCCTCCTCTTCCTCTCCCACCCCCCCGTATACACAGCCGTCCTCCTCCTCCTCTCCCACCCCCCCGTATACACAGCCGTCCTCCTCCTCTCCCACCCCCCCGTATACACAGCCGTCCTCCTCCTCCTCTCCCACCCCCCCCGTATACACAGCCGTCCTCCTCCTCCTCCTCCTCTCCCACCCCCCCGTATACACAGCCGTCCTCCTCCTCCTCTCCCACTGCTCTCCACACACATATGCGCCCCGCTCACCTCTCCGGTGTCCGCTCCTCACCTCTGTTGTTGTTCTCTCGCGGCCTCCGCGACCAGCGCGCGAACTACAACTCCCGGCGTGCGCCGCGGCCACGTCACCCCGTGTGAAGGGGCAGTAGTATAGCGAGGAATCATGGGAAGTGCAGTGAGGGGAGCTGTTCATGTACAAACGCGGCGCCATTTTGTTGGCGTCCTGATTGCAGAGGTCGGAGAGTGCAGCCCTGTAGGGTCAGAACTGCCGCACCGTCTCCATGGAGATAACTGGAGTGGTCACAGCGTGACTTTCAGTGAAGGCAGAAAAGCGCGGGAATGTCACCTCACGTGACAGTTGATTGCATTTGCAGCCCCTCTGAGGCAATCAGGTAGGTACTGCTGAGGCGATGATGAGGTAAGGACGAATGAGGCGATGGTGAGGTAAGGACGGCTGAGGCGATGGAGAGGTAAGGACGGCTGAGGCGACGGTGAGGTAAGGACGAATGAGGCGACGGTGAGGTAAGGACGAATGAGGCGACGGTGAGGTAAGGACGAATGAGGCGACGGTGAGGTAAGGACGAATGAGGCGACGGTGAGGTAAGGACGAATGAGGCGACGGTGAGGTAAGGACGAATGAGGCGACGGTGAGGTAAGGACGAATGAGGCGACGGTGAGGTAAGGACGAATGAGGCGACGGTGAGGTAAGGACGAATGAGGCGACGGTGAGGTAAGGACGAATGAGGCGACGGTGAGGTAAGGACGAATGAGGCGACGGTGAGGTAAGGACGAATGAGGCGACGGTGAGGTAAGGACGGCTGAGGCGACGGAGAGGTAAGGACGGCTGAGGCGACGGTGAGGTAAGGACGAATGAGGCGACGGTGAGGTAAGGACGAATGAGGCGACGGTGAGGTAAGGACGGCTGAGGCGACGGAGAAGTAAGGACGGCTGAGGCGACGGTGAGGTAAGGACGGCTGAGGCGACGGTGAGGTAAGGACGAATGAGGCGACGGTGAGGTAAGGACGAATGAGGCGACGGTGAGGTAAGGACGAATGAGGCGACGGTGAGGTAAGGACGAATGAGGCGACGGTGAGGTAAGGACGAATGAGGCGACGGTGAGGTAAGGACGAATGAGGCGACGGTGAGGTAAGGACGAATGAGGCGACGGTGAGGTAAGGACGAATGAGGCGACGGTGAGGTAAGGACGAATGAGGCGACGGTGAGGTAAGGACGAATGAGGCGACGGTGAGGTAAGGACGAATGAGGCGACGGTGAGGTAATGACGAATGAGGCGACGGTGTGGTAAGGACGAATGAGGCGACGGTGAGGTAAGGACGAATGAGGCGACGGTGAGGTAAGGACGGCTGAGGCGACGGAGAGGTAAGGACGGCTGAGGCGACGGTGAGGTAAGGACGAATGAGGCGACGGAGAGGTAAGGACGGCTGAGGCGACCGTGAGGTAAGGACGGCTGAGGCGACGGTGAGGTAAGGACGGCTGAGGCGACCGTGAGGTAAGGACGGCTGAGGCGACGGTGAGGTAAGGACGGCTGAGGCGACGGTGAGGTAAGGACGGCTGAGGCGACGGTGAGGTAAGGACGGCTGAGGCTACGGTGAGGTAAGGACGGCTGAGGCGACGGTGAGGTAAGGACGGCTGAGGCGACGGTGAGGTAAGGACGGCTGAGGCGACGGTGAGGTAAGGACGGCTGAGGCGACGGAGAGGTAAAGACGGCTGAGGCGACGGAGAGGTAAAGACGGCTGAGGCGACGGAGAGGTAAAGACGGCTGAGGCGAAGGAGAGGTAAAGACGGCTGAGGCGACGGTGAGGTAAGGACGGCTGAGGCGATGGAGAGGTAAAGACGGCTGAGGCGATGGAGAGGTAGGGACGGCTGAGGCGATGGTGAGGTAAGGACGGCTGAGGCGATGGTGAGGTAAGGACGGCTGAGGCGATGGAGAGGTAAAGACGAATGAGGCGACGGTGAGGTAAGGACGAATGAGGCGACGGTGAGGTAAGGACGGCTGAGGCGATGGTGAGGTAAGGACGGCTGAGGCGATGGTGAGGTAAGGACGGCTGAGGCGACGGTGAGGTAAGGACGGCTGAGGCGACGGTGAGGTAAGGACGGCTGAGGCGACGGTGAGGTAAGGACGGCTGAGGCGACGGAGAGGTAAAGACGGCTGAGGCGATGGTGAGGTAAGGACGGCTGAGGCGATGGAGAGGTAAAGACGGCTGAGGCGACGGTGAGGTAAGGACGGTGAGGTAAGGACGAATGAGGCGACGGTGATGTAAGGACGAATGAGGCGACGGTGATGTAAGGACGAATGAGGCGACGGTGAGGTAAGGACGAATGAGGCGACGGTGAGGTAAGGACGAATGAGGCGACGGTGAGGTAAAGACGGCTGAGGCGACGGTGAGGTAAAGACGGCTGAGGCGATGGTGAGGTAAAGACGGCTGAGGCGATGGTGAGGTAAAGACGGCTGAGGCGATGGTGAGGTAAAGACGGCTGAGGCGATGGTGAGGTAAAGACGGCTGAGGCGATGGTGAGGTAAGGACGGCTGAGGCGATGGAGGTAAAGACGGCTGAGGCGACGGTGAGGTAAGGACGGCTGAGGCGACGGTGAGGTAAGGACGAATGAGGCGACGGTGAGGTAAGGACGAATGAGGCGACGGTGAGGTAAGGACGAATGAGGCGACGGTGAGGTAAGGACGAATGAGGCGACGGTGAGGTAAGGACGAATGAGGCGACGGTGAGGTAAGGACGAATGAGGCGACGGTGAGGTAAGGACGAATGAGGCGACGGTGAGGTAAGGACGAATGAGGCGACGGTGAGGTAAGGACGAATGAGGCGACGGTGAGGTAAGGACGAATGAGGCGACGGTGAGGTAAGGACGAATGAGGCGACGGTGAGGTAAGGACGGCTGAGGCGACGGTGAGGTAAGGACGGCTGAGGCGATGAGGTAGAGACGTCGAGGTGATGATGTTAGGATGGCTGAGGTGATGAGGTAGGGACTCCTGACATGCTGAACCAGGTCCATCAAATTTTTCCTCTGATATTTTATTTTACCCTAATCTGCTTTTATTTTCCAATTGTAGATTTTTGTTAAAACTGTGTTTTCTGCACATTGTTATGGGAGCAGCCATCTTGCTTCAGCTGTTCTTACCAGTGTTTAGATATTTGCAGTCACATAGGAGACAATAGACTGAAGATGAATTAATGTCCTTGAAGCACTGTGGGCATGCTCTGTCGCCTGTGCAGAGGTCATTGTGCAGAGTAGGATAATCGAGATTAGTGTTTTGGATAGGCGTTAGTTTGGAATGCTGCCGTCTCATTTTGTCTCCCATTATCTCTTTCCACAACTAGGAGGTCGTCTCCACACCCTAATGGGGGACAGGAAGCACGAGAGATTAAAAGGTCCCTCCTACCAGTGTCTTTCCTGTCCCCCGTGGGGCATGGAGAGGTCTGGTGTGCTGTCTGGCCGGCTGCTATAGCATACCTGAGGAAAAGTTTCAGAGCTGGGCAGTGGTGGTCGGTGGTGCAGCCTTCCCTCCTCCGTTCTGCTCCCGCCTTCTATTGAATCCGGGACCGTTCCTGGCCCTCCCGCGCTCCCCTTTGGGGAGTAAAGCGGGCCAGTGATCCCCGCCGGAGGCCTCCCGCAGCTCTCCGGTATCTCCTCCTCCCCTGCGTGCTGGCGAGACCCGGAGGTGATGTCATGCGAACGGGTCACTTCCGGGGTATGTGGAGATGTCATGGCGGCCCCCATCCTGCTGCCAGCGCGCGAAGCTCGCTGGCGCCTGCTGTGCCTGCTCCAGGATCCAGGGAGGAGGAGGGGGAATCAAACTGACGTGCTGAGGGCGGAGTTAACCCGTTATTAACCCGCCGGAAGACGCCGACAGGTAATGCAAATCCCCTGCTGTCATGGACGGTTCTTCCTGCCCTGCATCTGCAGAGCCCAGCGCTGCCCCAGCCACAGTGAGTGTTATCTGGGGTTGGTCCTAGTGGTGCGATCCGGGATAGATGTCCTCAAAATACTTCTCCCCCTCTCTTTTTATAGGGAGAAAAGTCTGCCCATAAAAGCACCAATACCTCCAGCACATCGGCAAAGTGTGCCATATGCAGTACGAAGCTTCCCTGTAATTGGGAGAAAAAGTTATGTCAGGCATGCACGGATAAAGTGGTTAGGGCTGAGCACCCGTCATTAATTGACGAGATCCGCAGCTTGGTCACCCATCAGGTGCAGACCTCTTTAGCCGCCCTGTCCCTCCCTCCACCCCCTTCAATTATGGGCTCACCACCTTCAAAAAAGCGGAGGATTCAGGTGGAGGATTCAGAATCTGAGTCGGAGAGATCATTCAACTCGAGCTTCGAAAATTGGGAGCAACCAGGGACCTCTAGGGCACCTGACGTTAGAAGGTATCTCCTTTCCACAGACTACGTGGGGGAGTTGATTAGCGCAGTACGCGCCACTATAGGCCTAGAAGAAGAACCTGTCACGCAAACAGCACAGGATCGCATGTTTGGGGGATATGAAGGACCTAAACGAGCAGGCTTTCCAGTTCATAAAAGCATAGCAGATATGATCTCCTAGGAATGGGAATACCCTGAGAAACGCTACTCAGCCCCTTCAGAGCTCCGTCATAGATTTCCTCTGGAAGGAGAGGGGTTTAAATGGGACATCCCGAAGGTTGATGTCCAGGTGGCAAGGGTGGTAAAGAAGACGGTTCTACCATTTGATGATGCGTCTCAGCTTAGAGACACGATGGACCGTAAAGCTGAAAGCCTCCTGAGGAAAACATGGGAAACCTCTGCGGCTACCTTGAAATCAGGAATTGCGTCCACTTGTATCTCTAGGTCCCTCTTTCAATGGATTGAGGAACTAGAGAACCATATTTCGCATGGTACCCCAAGGGGTGACCTCCTTAACTCAGTCCCTATCTTGCAGAGAGCTACTGGCTTCCTGGCAGATGCATCAATGGAGATGATCCGTACTTCTGCCAAAGCCATGGTACAATCAAACTCTGCCAGACGAGCCCTCTGGCTTAAGACGTGGAGCGGAGACATTACATCCAAGGTTGAACTATGCTCTTTACCCTTTAAAGGTGAACATGTCTTCGGCCCTGCCTTGGACGAAATTCTGGAAAAAGCCACAGACAAAAAGAAGGTGCTTCCCGAGCAGAGAACCACAAGGAAACGTCTTTTTCGAGCCCCCCAGAATCAGTCATCCCAACCACGAGGGAAGGGTAAGACGGGAAGATGGAGTTACGCTAAAGGGAGAGGCAGGAACATCCTGGTCTCCCAGCAGCAACAGCAGCAGCCCCAAGAAAAACAATGACTCGATCCCGGTGGGGGGGAAGGCTTTCGAGATTCTTTCTTGCCTGGCAGTTGATTTCCAACAGCCCCTGGGTCCTCAGTGTGATCAGAGAGGGCCTACTGCTGGAGCTCGAATCCTATCCCCAGCGGGGTATAAGAGTCACCTACCTACCATCTTGGGAGACCCCAGCTCTAAACTCCGTCATTCAGCAGCTTCTACTGTCAAAGGCCATCTCTCAGGTCCCTGTGGAGGAACAAGGAAGAGAGCATTATTCCAAATTGTTCCTAGTAAAAAAAACCCACAGGAGAGTCGAGGATAATAATAAATCTAAAGGGCCTCAACCGACACATTGCATACCACAAATTCAAGATGGAGTCGGTAAGGACCGCCATTCCTCTGATAGGGCAGGATTACTTTATGGTTACTATAGATCTGAAGGATGCCTATTTGCACATCCTCATCCATCCTTCCCACAGGAAGTATCTGAGGTTCGCGATCCATCAGGGTCCAGAAATAAGACACTTCCAGTACAACGTGCTTCCATTTGGGATATCATCTGCTCCTCGAGTATTCTCCAGGATCATGACAGAGGCTGTGTCCCACATCAGAAGCCAGGGCATATGTATTGTACCCTACCTGGACGACCTACTAATAATAGCAGCCTCCTCCTGTACTCTGGAGCTACAGGTGACTCAGACTCTGGAAATTCTCCAGTCGTTAGGATGGATCCCGAACATAAAGAAGTCGCAAATCCAACCTTCCCAGGAGGTGAAATTCTTAGGAATCCGACTGGATTCAAAAAATTAAATGTCCTTCCTCCCGGAGGAACACCAGAGATCCATAATATCAAGGATCTCAAAGTTCAGGGAACAGAGATCTCCGACCCTCAGGTCAGCTATGTCCATACTAGGGTCTATGACCTGTATCCAATCGGTGCCTTGGGCACAGGCTCACTCCAGAACGCTCCAGTCCCACATTCTAAAAAACTGGAACCGGGATCACACCTGCCTGAACAAGAAAGTCCAGACCCCAGGGGTAGTGAGAGCTTCGCTGGCATGGTGGATAGACCACGAAAAATTGTGCAAGGGAATCAGCTGGTCTCAGACCCCATTAGTCACAGTAACGACAGATGCCAGCAAAAAAGGCTGGGGAGCTGTAGTGTCTCGACACCCATTCCAGGGTTTGTGGAGCCAGGAAGTGAGCGCAAGATCCTCAAACTTCAGGGAGCTGAAGGCGGTGGAGGAGACTCTGCTGGCAGCAAAGCACCTGGTCCAGGGCCAGCATATCAGGGTCTACTCGGACAATGTAACAACAGTAGCTCATCTCAGACACCAAGGGGGTACGAGATCCAGCAGCCTGGAGGGCCTTTCAAACCGAATATTTTCCTGGGCTGAAAAGCAACTCCGTTCTGTGACGGCAATTCACCTGAAGGTTACCGCCAATCTTCAGGCAGATTTCCTAAGCAGAAAAAGCATCCAGCCTGGCGAATGGACCCTGAACAAAATAATCTTCCAGAAACTAGTCGACAGGTGGGGCCTCCCCGAGGTGGATTTATTAGCCTCAGGAGAGAATGCTCAAGTGGAAAACTACTTCTCACTAAACCCCAGGGACAGGCCCCTGGGAGTGGATGCCTTTGCCCACAGGTGGAGGTTCCATCTAGCATACGCCTTCCCGCCAGTTCCAATCCTTGCCGCAACCCTGAGGAAGATTCGGGAGGATCAAACTCCAACCATCCTAGTAGCTCCGCTGTGGCCAAAGAGGAGCTGGTACTCTCTGATAACGGAACTGCGGGTGGAGGGGCCATTCATCCTACCCACAGAAGACGACCTTCTCTTGCAGTGCCCTCTACATCACCCAAACCTCCGGGAATGAGGTTGGCGGCCTGGCTACTGAAGCCCAGATCCTGAGGGCCAGGGGTCTATCGGAAGCGATAATAAAGACTCTCCAGAAGTCTCGGAAACCAGTCACTATCGCTATATATAATAAAATATGGAAGAAGTTCTCTTCGTGGTATCTACCAGACTGGCCTGACCCAGAAATGCCCAACATTTCCCGTATCCTGGACTTCCTGCAGAGGGGGCTAGAACTAGGTCTAAAACCTAGCACATTGAAAGTACAGGTGTCAGCATTAAGTTCTATGTTCGACTGTGACTTGGCCAACCACAGGTGGATAAGAAGATTCATGACATCGGCCAATAGACTTCATCCAAAGAAACTAATAGCTGTCCCAACATGGGACTTGAATGTGGTACTTACGGGACTTACTCAATCTCCCTTCGAGCCCTTGTCATCCTGTACTTCTCAGCTCCTCACCTGTAAGGTGGCCTTCCTTATAGCAATAACTTCAGCAAGGCGAGTGGGAGAGCTCCAAGCTCTCTCGGTTAGGGAACCCTACCTGACTGTTAGAGACGACTCCATAGTGCTCTCTCTTGATCCATCCTTTCTACCGAAGGTTGTGTCTGACTTCCACAGGTCACAGAATATAATCCTTCCTTCATTCTGCCAGAACCCAGCAAACCCTAAAGAGGAGGTGTTTCACACGCTGGATGTAAGACGTATAGTTCTCCACTACTTGGAGTTTACCAAACCCCATAGAGTCGATCACAACCTATTTATCCATACCTCTGGCCCAAACAGGGGAAAAAAGGTGGCAAAGAACACCATTGCCAACTGGATTAGAAGAGCTATCTCTGAAGCTTACCTGGCGCAAAACATCACTCCCCCTGCAGGGATCAAGGCGCATTCAACGCGGTCTACCTCTACTTCATGGGCTGAGAGGGCAGGCGCATCTTCAGAGCAGATTTGTAAGGCAGCAACCTGGTCCTCCTTACATACTTTCACTAAAAACTATAGATTAGACCTTGTGTCCAACAGGGATTTCGTTTTTGGCCGAAAAATTCTCAGGCCGTTGTCCCCCCTAGTGCAGTATAGGTTGTTATGCCTCCTATGCTGTCGTGGAAGGTTGCTAGAGAAAATAGAATTAGATTTACCGGTAATTCGGTTTCTAGAAACCTTCCACGACACCACTATTTCCCTCCCTGCATTCTTGGACAAATTCTGAGAATCTTAAGGTAACCGGTGCTATGGTAATCAGTTATAAGTCACTGGTGGGAGGGACCTTTTAACCTCTCGTGCTTCCTGTCCCCCATTAGGGTGTGGAGACGACCTCCTCCTATGCTGTCGTGGAAGGTTTCTAGAAACCGAATTACCAGTAAGTCTAATTCTATTTTTAGGATAGAATATTAAAAAAACATACAAAATTTAATTACCCACCCTCCCTTATTCTTTAAAATTTCAATAAATTTTAAAAAAATAATTTGGCATCACTTAGGTCGTAAAAGTCCGATCTATCAAAATATTAAATCATTTAACCTGTAATTTAAACGCTATAAATTGAAAATAAAGGAAATGCCAGAATTGCTGTTTTTTGGTTTCCAAATCTCCCATAACAAATACTATAAAGCAGTCAAAATGTTGACTATGCCCCTAAATGGTACCAATAAAAACAATAAGCTTGAAACATAGCAAGCAAAAAAGTTACAGCTCTACACGTTTATTTCCTTTGTGTGTATTGGACAAACACAAAAAAAACTGAAAAAAAGGCAAATTGTTAATAATTTCACTGCAACAACCCTGCCGGCATCACTGCATGGCCTCCCATCCCCCACCTATCTTACTCACTACTCCAGGCCATGCTGTGATTTCTGTTTGCTGCCTGCTCCATGCTGTATGCCTCTTGCCTGCTCTCTGCATACTTCCTGGCTGTGTGCATAGGGGGACACCGACGGCACTCTCTGGTTCTTATGGAATCTGGGTGCACCTGCTTATGGTGTTCCCAGTCAATTACCAAGAGGCCTCTAGTATTTAGGGCAGCTCCACCTGGTGGAAGCTGCCTGAACAGCACCTTTACTCAGTCAGTGTCTTGCTACTGAGTTGCCAGGTCCTGTCCTGTCTATGCTTACTCTGGGGGCATCATACCCAGATATGTTTCTGTGTGATAATATTTTCCGCCTACCAGGAGGCAGTTTATCCTGGTCTCTGTACCCTTGTTTCTGTGCCTTGTGCATTTCTCGTTCCGCCCAACAGGAGGCAGAATATCCTGGTCTGTGTCCTGGTTCCTGTGCACTGACTCGTACCTTGCTTTGTCTGAACTCTCTCCTATACCTCTGTCTGTTAGTCTCCTTGTCTGTGGCTCCTTTCCCTGTTTATCCTTGAGTCCTCTCCGTCCTCCTGCTCTGGTTCCTTGCTCTGCTTGTGCTCCGCACTCTTGCGGTTCTGCCTGTACTCCGCACTCTTGCGGTTCTGCCTGTGCTCCGTTTCTGCTGCTGCAGAACCTCTTGCTGCAGCTCCTCTGCGCATACCTTGTGGTTCTGCTTTGCTCCGTTAGTGCTGAACCTCTTGCTGCAGCTCCTCTCCGCATACCTTGCAGTTCCGCTTTGCTCCGCTCTTGCTGCAGCCTCTCGCCGCATACCTTGCGGTTCCACCTTCCTTCGTCCTTGCTGCTGCAGAACGCCTTGCTGCAGCTCATCTCCGCATATCTGCGGTTCCGCTCTGCTCTCCTTCTCTGTGGCACTTGCTGCAAAAGAACCTCTTGCTGCAAACTGCAGTTTCTCTCCGCAGCCTTGCGGTTCTACCCTGCTCCGCAACCCTGCGGTTCTGCTCCGTAACCCTGTGGTTCTGCTCCGTTTCCGTTCCGTATCCTGTGGATTCTTGTCCTACCCGTCTGTACTTGTTCTTGAACCAGTTCCTGCATCTTCTGCATGAACAGCTCTCTACCTGTCCCTCACACCATTTATATCTGTCTATGTTCTGTCCTTCCCGAACCAGTTCCTGCACCTCCACTGTGAACAGCCCCCACCTGTTCACATATCCTACTTGTTCCAGTCCGTGTCTCTGTCCTGTCTCTACCGAGTCAGTTCCTGCCTGCCAGTGCCTCAGCCGTGCCTGCCTGCCAGTGCCTCCGTCGTGCCAGCCGTGCCTGCCTGTCCTGCCAAGTGCCAGCCGTGCCCCTGTCAGCACCTGCCCGCACCTGCTATCAGTGTCCAGTCCCTCAGTGGGATCAGCAGCCACAGCCAGACACCATCCTGGAGTGGTATCTGGCAACTACCTGCTGCACAAGCCTGACCTCACCATCAGAGGCTCCAGTGAACACCAAGGTAGCTGCTTAGTCACGCCCCTTCCAGGGTAGTCTGGTTTGTGGCACAGAGGGGCCACTCCCCTCGCTCGTGCCAATCACCCAGGGTGCGAGCGTTACATTCACACATACCTCAAACAATGGGCCAGGCAAAATTTATGGCACCTTTCCAAAATTGTGGGTAATCAACATTATTTCAAGTATATGCTGCTCGTTCAAACTCACCTGTGGCAAGTAACAGGTGTGGGCAATGTGAAAATTACACCTGAAACCAGATAAAAAAAGGGGAGAAGTTGACTCAATCTTTGACACTGTACTGTAGCTAATCTACCTGGCTGGGACCTGTTGAAGCGCTCGAGTAGTGTGAAACGGCCGTTGTCAGCCTTTTTGCACTCCTTGTGTCACTCCCCCGGCCCGACGTGATGCACGTGTCAATAAACCCGTGAATTTCTTCTAACTCGATGAGTGCGACCATTTCTTCATGTGGACTCAGGATCGTCTATTTTCAGGTCAAGCACCCAAGTTCACCAGCTGTCTGCTTCCTGCATACCGCACACCTTCTGGGAATTTACGGTAACTGCGGTGCCATCTGCGTTTTTTCTTGATTGTTGCTAACCAATAAGTTTACAACCCATGACACTGTAGCTAATCTACCTGGATGGCAGAGAAAAATTGCTGAAAGTTTGCAACGCAGGATAGTCCGGATGGTGGATAAATAGCCCCATTGAAGCTCCAAAGAAATTCAAGCTGTCCTGCAGGCTCAGGGTGCATCAGTGTCAGTGTGAGCTATCCATCATTTGAGTGAAATGTAACGCTATGACAGGACACCCAGGAGGACCCCACTGCTGACACGGAGACATAAAAAAAGCTTGACTGCAGTTCGCCAAAATGTTTTTTGAATGATAACACCAAAACTTTTTCTCCACTCATGGTTAGTGGTTGGGTGAAGCCATTTATTGTCAAACTGTCACTAATCCGCCACAAAGTGGCGCTCTGCACAAGTCACCACTACAAAGAAAAGCAAGCAAAGTGTGTTATCCGGTCGGCAACAAGTGTGTTCCTGTAATGTTATATCATTGATGGCTCTTAGTTGACCTATTTGAGACAGATGTTGTATTAGGTTGCAATGTTTGTTAGGAGTGGCGGAAGACACTAAATAAAAATAAATTAAGTGCCTTCGCCACTCGGGGTCCACCGTGCGGTGGATGGAAAAACCGCTGCTAAAAGAGGCAGAGCACTATGGCGGTAATGTGCACAGGGTTTTAAGTGCACCGAAGCAAGCTCTGTTATGTTCACAGAGCTGCAGGCACAAAGCATAAACTAATCGCTGAGTCTGTTCAGAGTCACAGACATACAGCGACGCGGACACGGTATTAAAGGTCACAGGAGTAGCCTTAAACGGCAGGACTACTCCGTCTAGACCTACCGTAAACTGAGGTGCAAGACGCCGCAACTGCGGACGTACAGATAAGCTGCAACTGCAGCGCGGCAAGAACTGAGCCGCTGGCAAGGCGCTGCAATAACGCTGGCGCAATGCAGACGCTAAGCTGCTGAGCACGATGGAGCTGAGGCGCGCTGGCACTAGCGCTGCTACTGGCTGACCCCAAACACTCACACAATCGTATTATCACCAGTCCAAGCATCCTTCACCATACATACAGCAGCAAGTATGAGAAATACTAGCGCATGGCGGAACAGCCATGCGCGCTTTTTATACCAAACGGGACCTTCCGGAAATCTCCAAGGCTCCAGGGGGAGCCAATAGGATTCGACACAGGACATGAGCACCTGACTCCCGAACTCCAATGGGAGTTCGTCCCATGAGCATGCTCAGTTGAGGGAACAAAGGACTTAGCCTCTGGAGAGAATTGCCGCAAGGCACTCTCCTATGCAATCCCCTCTGCAGCAGATGAAGTGCAGAAGACTGCAGAATGTAAGGGTCTAGATTTCATCATAGGAGAGGAAAAAATCTGACTCCTAACAGTTTATCCATTGTGTAATGGCTACTATCGTCCTGTCACTCATACTATATACTGCAACAGACTTGTATTTCAGTATACACTAAAAATCACAGCCTCCTATGAAAGCCATCCAAAGACAGGAGCGTCGGCACAAAGGCCTTCGTACGTCATGTGGGAAGGGATTTAACACTTGAAAACGGATGATTTCGTTCCAAGCCATGATAATCTGTGGTCAGTGGACGGAAAGGTTTGTGAGAAATGTTGTTGTTTTAGTTGAAATTAATTTTTCATCAGCTTTAATCCAATGTGTATAAGGCCCCTAAGGATTGAATTATCTGAATCTGCCGATATAGTCTGGATTGCCTGTCAGTCTAGAGTGTATGAGGGCCTACTGGTGCTCCCCCCAATAAATGATGTCTATTGTATCGAACTGGACAGGTACACAATACCTGCTAATTCTACATGCGTCGTGGCAGGTGTGCAGATCGTAACGTCATTGGGCCCACTGACTACTGTCCTATAAAGAGATAGCTAGCTGAATTTACTCTGGTGGACTTTTTGTTTTGGACTGTTTAAAAAAAAAAAAAAAAAAAAAATGCCCATCTAAGTAAATTTTCCCCAAAGTCTACTAAAAAATAACTTCTCAGAACACAATGATTAAGCTTTATTGGCTTAAAATGAAAGCTTCATTGATTGGTTACAGCGGTGTCACATTATGCATGATTGCTGTTTATGGGGGAAAGCAGAAAATGTTACAGTTGACGGTTCAGACATCGTAACTATTATACGTCTCATATTCCATTTTCCATTACGACAAGCATCTGATCACAGTCGAATGTGGACCATGTTCATCTGGGAGTCTTCAGCTTTGCAGCTTCCAACATATGGATAAAGTCTACCGGTGAAGGTCGCGGAGAAACGTCAGAGATGATTTTTCTTCTGCACATCATAGGAGATCTGACCGTCCTCGTAATCCAGGTAAACTCCAACTCTCTTCGGTGACTCGTAAATGCCAAGAATTGTAATTGTCTTACTCAATAAGTGAAGGCCAAGTTGGCTGTTGTAAGACACCCCCCAGAGATCAAGTAGAAAAATGTGATCTGTTTCCTTCCTATTCTGCGTCTCCTTCATTAATCCGATGTCCCAGTCCTTCCCATCAATGTCGACTTCCCAGTAGTGGCGACCATTATTGAATCCTTCGCTGGTTAAAGCTAAATCAAACTTAGCGAACCTCTTTGGGCTAGAGGAAACATAAAATAATGACTAGTTTATTCACCTGAAGGTTTGTTATTTCTTGTTAAATTTTCCATATAGGTAAATGTCCACCCTTAGGAGATCACATGTACTGGGAAGGCATAAATAATAATAAGAGACTACAGATGTGAACATATAACCCTTAAAATGTACGTTTATTAGAAAATCTTAAATAACACCTAAAGAAAACCTCAGTGCACAAAGTAAGTGATGAAAATACAGATAATTTCAAAATATTCACTAATGACTGTTTCGGTCAAACCATATCTTGAAAGAGTCACATGTACTCCAATAGAGAACCACCATCTTTATCTTCTCCTACATGCACCAAAATATAAGTGGAGGGATTAAAGGGTAGCAAGAGGGCAAGTGGCCATGATAGGAAATATCCCAGGTACTACCACACACGGCTTGAGATGCCCTACGTGTCCACAGAAATATCCCTGCCTACCATTGGAGGCTGGCACCGTAAATATATTTTGCGTCCTCGCTCCACGGTGGCTGGCCCTCACTTACCCTGCAGGCCCTCTGCTGATATGTCTACAGGGAGCCTTGACTAGATAATAAACAACTAGGCTAGAAGTGGGGAAGGGATGTTATGTAACATGTGATCAATAAGGTTAGATA
The DNA here is from genome assembly GCF_039654945.1 of Dendrobates tinctorius. NCBI lineage: Eukaryota > Metazoa > Chordata > Amphibia > Anura > Dendrobatidae > Dendrobates > Dendrobates tinctorius. The sequence continues at coordinate 5,043,412 of NW_027361819.1, forward strand.
TTACTTATCATTCTGATGCATCTTGATATGCAGTGCTTCTATGCCTCTGCCTCGACGCGTGACTCCTTTGGTGGTTCATCAGGAGGCTAAGGTTTGTTCATAGGAGGTATAGATGCTGAAGGATGGCCAGAAGCCCATGGTGGTGTACCTGGCCCAAACAGAATATGCTCTTAAATATGGCCACACAGGTTGGGTATCCACCCGCTGTGTGGTGTGATAGGTCCCATTCACTTCCCAGCCAGATCAAAAACCATTAGTCGGTTAGATGTGGACAAGGTGGGTTATGACATGTAACCCGTCCCCTACCCCTTTGTTTTCATTATTATACCCCCAAGCTGGGGATCCATGATTTTCATGTTGTGGGGTAACTCCTACCTCTCATTAGGGTGAGTGCTTGGTATAGCGGTGCACTGTCCTGTGCTGGCGCGATGCTTTTGCCGGATACCAGAAGTGCTTGCATTCCATGTTGGAACACATAGATGCTGAATGTGCAAAGATTTATTACTTCTGCTGTATGCCAGAAGTACTTGCATACCAGACTGGAACACACAGGCAGGGGCGCTTAAATGTATGAGGGCGGAGCTGGAGACATCGAGGGAGACTAAGCTGATCCATCAAGATGTGCAGGTGTTACATAGACCTGTAAATGTGGACAAGATATGGTATTGTGTTATGAATGAGTCACCGGAGGAGGAAAAAACAAAAACACAAGCTAAGTCCAGAAAACCGGAGAGGTTGGTAGCTAGCGGATTGCAGACCCCTGATCCTATTCACCACAACTAACAATAGCCGTGGGGGGTTCCTACGGTGCCCTAGACCCCTCGTCACAGCCGGAGAGCTAAATAAGCCTAAAGAAAGAAAGGGGAAATCTAAACTGCCTCAGAGCAGACCCCAAAGCTATAGACAGCCCCCAACATGTATTGTCGGTGAAAACCAGTTGAAAACACAGACAGAAAGACAGGCTGAGCAAATGATGGGGCCCAACTAACTAGATAGGAAAGGACAGAAAAGATGCTGGCTGCAATCACGCAAAAAACCCTGCCAAAAATAATGTCCAATACGTCTGATAGAAAAGGCCCTGAAGTCACTAGACTTCAAAATCACTATATCAGCACTCAAGAATATTCTGAAGACAAAGCAAAGAGATCAACTGATCAGAGACAAAAATGGAGTTCAGCCCGTCCCAACCAGGGCAGGCTGAACACAAACACTAAGGCCTGTTTCACACTTCCGTTTTTGTGTCCGCCAAACGGATCCGTTTCCGTTTTTTTGACGGAAACTGATGCAAACGGATCCGTTTTTAAAAAACGGATCCGTTTTTTTGACGGATCCGCGGTAACCACTAATGGAAGTCTATGGGACAAAAAAACGGATCCTGCAAAAAAATGGCGGATCCGTTTTTTTACGGAAACCAACGGATTTTGACGGATTTGAAAAAACGGAAGTGTGAAACAGGCCTAAGTAAACAGACAAAATCTCATGGAAAAATAACAGAGCAAAAACTTAGCTTTTAGTAGACAGGAACTAAACTGGATGCCAGAGCTCAGAGCAGAAAGGATCACCAGCAGCCCTGCAGGGCGTCGGCTGCCTTATATCCACTCAAAAATTCCGGATGTCCAATCACACTCCACCTCTTCAGATGACCGGTTCTTCCCATCCAGATCAATTTCACTACCGCCTTTCACCAGCAGAGGGAGTTCATCAGAGGTGAAGGAGAAAATGAACTCATAACAGTTTTGTGTCCCTGGCTGAGATTGCGATACATGGACAGCAGCCTAGCAATGCTATAGTTATGCTGCAGATAAATCTAAGGCAGAAGGAAATACTACTGAGGAACTCAACAAAGGAGAGGAATTCGGCCTCTGAGCCAGACCACATTGCGGTCATGTGTGGTAGTACCTGGGATATCTCCTATAGAGCCTTTCTAGCCCACTTGTCCCTCTTGCAACCCTTTAATCTCTCCATTTATATTTTGGTGCATGTAGGAGGAGGCAAAGATGGTGGTTCTCTATTGGAGTGCATTTGACTGTCTCAAGATACGGTTTACTGAAACAGTCATTAGTAAATATTTTGAAATCATCTGTATGTTCATCATTTACTTTGTGCACTGATGTTTTCTTTAGGTGTTATTTTAGATTTTGTAATAAATGTACATTTTAAGGGTTATATCTTCACAACTTAGAAGATCACATGGCATCATCAGGGGTATAAAAGTTTGTGTTAGACTAGTTAGAACAGTGGAGCCCAGGTGCAGAAAGTTAAGCCTGCACTTAGATGAAATTTAGATGTAAAATAAAACAAGGGCCTCAGGCAGACTATTTGTAAGAAGGGTGAGGGGGAAGGGAGATCAGTTTAACCAAGTGCGGGGAAAAATGTCACCTCTATAAATGAAGCGGTGCACGGACTCCAGACCAACTTCTGGGCAGGAACAGCACGAGGAAAGAAATTCCAGAATCCGCAAAAGGTAAAGATATTAAAATTTTACTTTTAATTGTGGCATTAAAAATATCTAAGATCAATAAACATCAAAAATAAATAGGGGGTAAGGGAAGGGGGACAACAGGGTAGGACATAAGTCTTCATGTTTCAGGCTGACAAGCCCTTAGTCCTGACTAAGGGCTTGTCAGCCTGAAACGCGTAGACCTGTCCCCACCTGTTGTACCCATTCCCCCTTTTTATTTTATTTTTGATGGTTTTTGATCTTAGATATTTTTAATGATGCTATTAAAAGTCATGTTTTAATATCTTTCTCTTTTGCAGATGCGGAAATTTCTTTCCTCGTGCTGTCCGGCAGATTATGCCATGGAGGTTGGAGATTATGCTTTTAATACAATTGTCCAGTAACTTGTGGACATGTTATTTATATCAGGTATCTTTTGCTTGCCTTTTACGCAACTTTTGATGATGTAATTTGCACTGTGTAAGTTTCTGTTAACATTTAGCTGAAACTTTGGCCTCAGTGGATTGAGGCTTCTCACTTCTAAGACATGGACACAGTCATTCCCAGCGATGTCCACCTAAGAGAACAAGTCTGCAACTCACCTGTCCACAACCCTCCTAAAGACACTGGGCTTGTAGGAGACCCTGGTCAAGTCCTCAGACAACAGGAGATTGCGGTGAGCCGTCTCGGGATCTAGCGTCAGAGGTGAGGCAGCTATGGAATAAGATAACATGGAAGAGCTTGAAGGTTACTTGAAACCTATAGATGATGACTTAATCCAGGATCTATCTCCTAAAAAGCATAAGTCGGACACATCATGTCTAAAGGTACTGTCACACTTAGCGATGTACCAGCGATTCCGACCAGCGATATGACACGGTCAGGATCGCTGGTACATCGCTAAGTGGTCGCTAGTGAGCTGCCACACAGGCAGATCTCACCAGCGACATCGCTGGGGACGGGGGTCGCTACTTACCTGTCACACTAGGCGATCCTGCGTCCTCCCGCCCGGCTCCACGCGTCGCTCTTCGTCACAGCAGGAACCGCTGCAGGAAGCTGACGTCGAGAAACAGTCCTGAACGTTCTCGCGCGATCAGCGATAACCAGCGGGGGAGCGGGTTGTAGGTAAGTATCACACACAGCGATATCGCTAGCAATATCGCTATAACGTCACAAGTTATAGCGATATTGCTAGCAATATCGCTTAGTGTGACAGTACCTTAAGACTAAAGGATCTGGCAATCTCCGACATTTCAATTGAGAATGAATGAAACAGAGCTTTGCTTGCTTGGCGTCTCCGCTCCAACTCAGGCAAGACTCTTCAAGGCCCTATAGTTAAAATTGGTCAGGGTCCTAGCTGTCGAGAAGTTATTCCTTATCCAATGATTAAGGGATAATGTCCAAACTTGGCACAAACCTTTTAAACATGACAGAAACAAAAAAACAATTCTTACCAATGATTGGTCACAGTACTAAAATATTGCAAAAGGCCTCCATGATAAAAGATGGAGGCTGCACAGATGTAAAATGCTGCTAAAACAACCACTCACACACTAATCAAAAACGGGGGAGGTTTCCCTAGTTCAATAGATGCAAACAGATAACGCTTGTACAAGGAGCAATCAGGGCCGGTTTTAGGCAAAGTGGGTTCCGGGGCAAAAGTTTAAAATGGGGCTCCAAATGCTAACATGTTGCACATCACACAGAAGCATTTTGGTTCTATTTACTTTGGCTGATTTCAGGCACATAAACGAGTGTGATCAACAATGTTGACGTCGTTCAACTCTTCTTTCCCGGCCTCTTTATACCTGCTCAGGAATAATGATGGGACAGAACAATCACTAATACAGTTGTGGCCAAAAGTATTGACACCCCTGCAATTCTGTCAGATAATACTCAGTTTCTTCCTGAAAATGATTGCAAACACAAATTCTTTGGTATTATTATCTTCATTTAATTTGTCTTAAATGAAAAAACACAAAAAGAATTGTCCTAAAGCCAAATTGGATATAATTCCACACCAAGCATAAAAGAGGGTGGACAAAAGTATTGGCACTGTTCGAAAAATCATGTGATGCTTCTCTAATTGTGTAATTAACAGCACCTGTAACTTACCTGTGGCACCTAACAGGTGTTGGCAATAACTAAATCACACTTGCAGCCAGTTGACATGGATTAAAGTTGACTCAACCTCTGTCCTGTGTCCTTGTGTGTACCAAATTGAGCATGGAGAAAAGAAAGAAGACCAAAGAACTGTCTGAGGACTTGAGAAACCAAATTGTGAGGAAGCATGAGCAATCTTAAGGCTACAAGTCCATCTCCAAAGACCTGAATGTTCCTGTGTCTACCGTGCGCAGTGTCATCAAGAAGTTTAAAGCCCATGGCACTGTGGCTAACCTCCCTAGATGTGGACGGAAAAGAAAAATTGACAAGAGATTTCAACGTAAGATTGTGCGGATGTTGGATAAAGAACCTCGACTAACAACCAGACAAGTTCAAGCTGCCCTGCAGTCCGAGGGTACAACAGTGCCAACCCGTACTATCCGTCTGCGTCTGAATGAAAAGGGACTGTAGGTAGGAGACCCAGGAAAACCCCACTTCTTACCCCGAGACATAAAAAAGCCAGGCTGGAGTTTGCCAAAACTTACCTGAAAAAGCCTAAAACGTTTTGGAAGAATGTTCTCTGGTCAGATGAGACAAAAGTAGAGTTTTTTGGGCAAAGGCATCAACATAGAGTTTACAGGAGAAAAAAAGAGGCATTCAAAGAAAAGAACACGTTCCCTACAGTCAAACATGGCGGAGGTTCCCTGATGTTTTGGGGTTGCTTTGCTGCCTCTGTCACTGGACTGCTTGACTGTGTGCATGGCATTATGAAGTCAGAAGACTACCAACAAATTTTGCAGCATAATGTAGGGCACAGTGTGAGAAAGCTGGGTCTCCCTCAGATGTCATGGGTCTTCCAGCAGGACAATGACCCAAAACACACTTCAAAAAGCACTAGAAAATGGTTTGAGAGAAAGCACTGGAGACTTCTAAGATGGCCAGCAATGAGTCCAGACCTGAATCCCATAGAACACCTGTGGAGAGATCTAAAAATGGCAGTTTGGAGAAGGCACCCTTCAAATATCAGGGACCTGGAGCAGTTTGCCAAAGAAGAATGGTCTAAAATTCCATCAGAGCATCGTAAGAAACTCATTGATGGTTACCGGAAGCAGTTGGTCGCAGTTATTTCGGCTAAAGGTTGTGCAACCAAGTATTAGGCTGAGGGTGCCAATACTTTTGTCTGGCCCATTTTTGGAGTTTTGTGTGAAATGATCAATGTTTTGCTTTTTGCTTCATTCTCTTTTGTGTTTTTTCATTTAAGACAAATTAAATTAAGATAATAATACCAAAGAATTTGTGTTTGCAATCATCTTCAGGAAGAAACTGAGTATTATCTGACAGAATTGCAGGGGTGTCAATACTTTTGGCCACAACTGTACAGCGTCTAGGCTCTAGTGGTCAGTGGTATATACAGTGTCTGGGCTCTGGTGGGCAGTGGTATATACAGTGTCTGGGCTCCGGTGGACAGTGCTATGTACAATCTGTATATTGGTGTGCGTAAAGAGAATTTACTGATAATTCTTAAAGGCTTATTAAAAAAACAAGCTATCCTCTATGCATAGTGTAAAGATAACTTGCTGATCACTTGGAGTCCGACCACTGGGATTCCTAATCTCGCAATCACAACTTTAGGACCCTGAGAATGAAGCTCTGCAGCCCTGTCCTGAGCAGAGCAGAGGAGTGTATGCATGACCTCCCCTCTATCATGAAAACCTCAGAAAGAGGAAAAAATCCTCCAAAAAATTCAGTTACAAACCAGACAGGCCCCAAATGCATCTGCACTAGTCCAGGGTGCAGCGGACCCAAGTAAAATGGCAGCTGCACAGGTGCATAAATGCCAAATGAAACAGCCAGCCTACAATCAGGGATTGGCCGTGTGGTACACCAGTGCAGAAGAAATAATCCGCATGTGGCAGTGTTCACACAGGGAATGCAGGGCTTCTGGCTCACAACCTCTTAGTAACACCATATAGGGGGGCTGCCCAGTGCCAACTAGAATGCATCCCGTGTGAACAGAGGCCACAAGTTTGCAGAACCATTTGGGCCCAACTACACCCTGGAAAAAATATAAAAAGTGCACAAAAAACATAGCAATATATGTAAGGTATTGGTTGATAGTAAGGCCTTAATACGGAAGCTGACAAACTGCGTCAAAGTTCCTTACACTTGTCAGTCCCTACTCTAACATGAAAACCTCAGAAAGAGGAAAAAAATCCTCCAAAAAATTCAGTTACAAACCAGACAGGCCCCAAATGCATCTGCACTAATCCAGGGTGCAGCGGACCCAAGTAAAATGGCAGCTGCATAAATACCAAATGAAACAGAGCAGAGGAGTGTATGCATGACTTCCTCTCTGTGTATGCACAACCTCCTCTCTATGTATGCTCTGTGTCCTCTATGCATGCACGATTTCCTCTATATGTATGCTCTGTGTCCTCTATGCATGCACGACCTCCTCTCTGAATGCACGACTTCCTCTCTATGCTCTGTGTCCTCTATGCATGCACGACCTCCTCTCTATGAATGCACGACTTCTTCTCTATGTATGCTCTGTGTCCTCTATGCATCAGGGCTGTGGAGTCGGAGTCGTGGAGTCGGAGTCGGTGCTCATTTTGGTGGAGTCGGAGTTGGAGTCGGTATAAAATGGACCGACTCCGACTCCTAAAATATATAATAAATTGGGTACAGTAATTCAATGCAGGATGTGCTGAATATTTTTTCATAGGAGTTTCGGAAAGTTATGAAATGTCCTATAAATGGCTGTTCTATTCCTGATCTAAGGCTACATTCACACACAGCGTTTTTCCTGTGTTTTTTTGAGGATACGTTTTTCAGCTGCAAAAGCAGATCAGCTTTTTAAAAAACTGCATCACCTGAAAGGTTTTTGAGCTCATAGATAATGTTTTCAATAGCAAAAGCAGATTAGAAATCTGCTCTATCTATCCATTTATCCATATCTGTCTATCCATATCGTATCTGTACCAAAAAGAATGAAAACCGGGTAGTACACCAATATATATTCTGTTCTATCTAAATATCTTGATTATTGGATCATAAAAATTATTAAATGTCTGAGGTTCACATTGTACTACAATAAATGTTTCACTTAAATATAAGCAATATGTGTGGGAGTCGGAGTCGTAGTTGGAGTCGGTGTAAGGGAAATTGAGGAGTCGGAGTCGGAGTCACAGGTTTGGCTTACCGACTCCACAGCCCTGCTATGCATGCATGACCTCCTCTATGTATGCTCTATGTCCTCTATGAATGCACGACTTCCTCTCTTTGTATGCTCGACCTCCTCTCTATGTATGCTCTATGTATGCACAACCTCCTCTCTATGTATGCTCGACTTCCTCTCTTTGTATGCTCTATGTCTTCTATGTATGCACAACATGCAAAAACAGAAGCCGCGGAGACACCATCACATGTTTCTCAACGCAAGCAATGACTAGCCAGGTCTTTCACCGGGAAGGAACAACCACGGGAAGGGCAGTCTCCAATGAAGGAAACCACCTATGCCAAAACATGGTATCCATCCACAGACAGCTGTTTCGGGGTATTTGCCCCTCATCAGTGTGGAGTAGGAAACTGGCTAGTAGGAGCAATGCCTAGTAAAAGACTATGAAAAGATGAGGATGATTAACCTCATGGAGATCAACATCCGACACTGCGGCGACACCATCACGTGTTTCTCAACGCAGTGATTCTAGAGCACTGCCCCTATCCCTTATGGGAAATATGTAAAACATGCAAATATATAAGCCGCGGAGACACCAACACGTGATGGTGTCTCCGCAGTGTCGGATGTTGATCTCCATGAGGTTAATCATCCTCATCTTTTCATAGTCTTTTACTAGGCATTGCTCCTACTAGCCAGTTTCCTACTCCACATTGATGAGGGGCAAATACCCCGAAACAGCTGTCTGTGGATGGATACCATGTTTTGGCATAGGTGGTTTGCTTCATTGGAGACTGCCCTTCCCGTGGTTGTTCCTTCCCGGTGAAAGACCTGGCTAGTCATTGCTTGCGTTGAGAAACATGTGATGGTGTTTCCGCGGCTTCTGTTTTTGCATGTTTTACATATTTCCCATAAGGGATGGGGGCAGTGCTCTAGAATCACTGCATTGAGAAACACGTGATGGTGTCTCCGCAGTGTCGGATGTTGATCTCCATGAGGTCAATCATCCTCATCTTTCTATGTATGCACGACCTCCTCTCTATGGGACTAGCAGAGTGACAGAGCATTATTTTTTTTTTTAAATAACCCTTTAACCTCTTCCCGACCGCCCACAGTAGATAAACGTTGGCGCTTGCTGGGCTTTGTGCAGCGCCGACGTTTATCTACTGTCGGCGGTTTTGTGCCCCCCGGGACCCCCACATACTTTATAACGCGGGGATCCCGGTGCACAATGCATGCTGGGACCCCCGACGTCATCGAGACCTGATTGGTTCAGGTCCTGATGACGTCAGCGTCACAGCAGCCAATGGGAGCGATCGCTGGGAAAGCTGCTTGTTTCCCGGCGATCTCACTCATTGTAACGCGGCTTCTCCTCTGATCTAACACTGACAGATGATCAGAGGTGAAGCAGCGTTACTGTGTGACTAGATCGCTGCCTGGCACAGCTGATCGCTGCCTGGCACAGCGGTGCCAGGCAGCGATCTTGTCACACAGTAACGCTGCTTCACCTCTGATCATCTGTCAGTGTGAGATCAGAGGAGAAGTGGCGTTACTATGAGTCAGATCGCAGGGCAGCGATCTTGTCACAAAAATAAAAAAAAGTAAAGAAAAAAAAAGCAGGTACACAGGTTAGGGCTAGGGCAAGGGTGAGGGCTAGGGCTGGGATTAAGGTTATGGGTGTGTTGGTGTTAGGTTTGTGGTTAGGGTTATGGTTAGGGCTGAGATTAGGGTTAGGGGTGTGTTTGGGTTAGGGTTGGAATTAGAATTGGGGGTTTCCACTGTTTAGGTACATCAGGGGCTCTGTAAATGCAATATGACGCCCGCAGACCATTCCATCAAAGTCTGCATTTCAGAACGTCACTACTTCCCTTCCGAGCCCCACCGTGTGCCCAAACAGTAGTTTTCTCCCATATATGGGGTACCAGCGTACTCAGGACAAATTGGACAACAACTCTTAGGGTCCAATTTCTCCTGTTACCCTTGTGAAAATAAAAATTGGGGGCTAAAAGATCATTTTTGTGGAAAAAAAAATGATTTTTTTATTTTCACGCCTCTACATTATAAACTTTACTGAAACACTTGGGGGTTCAAAGTGCTCACCACACATCTAGATAAGTTCCTTGGGGGGTATAGTTTCCAAAATGAGGTCACATGTGGTGGGTTTCCACAGTTTAGGTACATCAGGGGCTCTGCAAACGCGACATGACACCCGCAGACCATTCCATCAAAGTCTGCATTTCAGAACGTCACTACTTCCCTTCCGAGCCCCACCGTGTGCCCAAACAGTGGTTTTCTTCCACATATGGGGTATCAGCGTACTCAGGACAAATTGGACAACAACTTTTGGGGTCCAATTTCTCCTGTTACCCTTAGGAAAATAAAAATTGGAGGCTAAAAGATCATTTTTGTGGAAAAAAAGATTTTTTTTTATTTTCACGGCTCTACATTATAAACTTTAGTAAAACACTTGGGGGTTCAAAATGCTCACTACACATCTAGATATGTCCCTTGGGGGGGTCTAATTTCCAAAATGGGGTCACTTGTGGGGGGTTTCCACTGTTTAGGTACATCAGGGGCTCTCCAAATGCGACATGGCATCCGATCTCAATTCCAGCCAATTCTGCATTGAAAAAGTCAAACGGCGCTCCTTCCGTTCTGAGCTCTGCCATGTGCTCAAACAGTGGTTTAGCCCCACATACGGGGTATCGGCGTATTCGGGAGAAATTGCACAAAAAATTTTGTGGTTCATTTTCTCTTTTTACACTTGTGAAAATAAAAAAAAAAAATGGTTTTGAAATAAATGTTTGTGAAAAAAGTTAAATGTTTATTTTTTCCTTCCATATTCCATTCATTCATGTGAAGCACCTGAAGGGTTAATAAACTTCTTGAATGTGGTTTTGAGTACATTGAGAGGTGCAGTTTTTAGAATGGTGTCACTTTTGGGTATTTTCTGTCATATTGACCCCCCAAACTCACTTCAAATGTGAGGTGGTCCCTAAAAAAAAATGGTGTTGCAAATTTTTTTTAAAAATGAGAAATCGCTGGTCAACCTTTAACCCTTATAACTTCCTAAAAAAAAAAAAAATTATGTTTCCAAAATTGTGCAGATGTAAAGTAGACATGTGGGAAATGTTATTTATTAACTATTTTGTGCGATATCACTCTCTGATTTAAGGGCATAAAAATTAAAAGTTTGAAAATTGCAAAATTTTCTAAATTTTCGCCAAATTTTGATTTTTTTAACAAATAAGCGCAGCTCATATCTAAAAAATTTTACCACCATCATGAAGTACAATATGTCATGAGAAAACAATGTCAGAATCAGTAGGATCCGTTGAAGCGTTCTAGAGTTATGACCTCATAAAGTGACACTGGTCAGAATTGAAAAAATTGGCCCGGTCACGAAGGCGAAAACAGGCTCGGGTGCGAAGGGGTTAAGCTTCTTGTGGAGTACTACAATATTAGACGTTCTCTGCAGCGGCTGAAATGGGACCTTTCCCCAATGTGACCTGCTCACTGCCCACTTTTGGTCATGTAACCACGTGATACTATAAATCGACCTTTTGCTGCCGTTCTCGGGCTCGCAGCACATTCTGTTTTTCTTACCTGTATTAGATTTGACGCTTCAGTCAGTGGAAGCAGCTTGTGACTTTGGTGTTGGAAGGAGTCTCTGCACACCAAGCAGCACAAGGTCTCATCATTTAGGCAAAAAAGAGTGATCCTCTCCTTGTGCGCCTCACATTTATTCACTGGATCATTTGCTTGTCCTTCCTGATTTGCTGGACGATTTATTCTCTCTAACAGGTTGGCCAGGTCTCTGTTGTAAGCATAGCCATCCCTGGGGCATGTTAGCTTGCATATGGGGCACTCTATCTCCCCCTGATCTGTAGCTGTTGATCTCTTTTGCACACATTTGTGACAAAAGTTGTGCCCACATGTCTTGAGGAAAACTGAATCTCGGAAAGTATTGTTGCAGAGGCTGCAGGTGAGTTGGTCGGAGATGTCTTGAGGAGCCATCAATATTTGTTTTATCATTTCTTTATTTTCTGGTTCTTTAACCTTTTCCACCAGTGCAATGTTGAAGGTGCCCATGTCAGCAGGTAATGTCTCCTTACATATAGGACATGTTTTGTCATTGCCTTCCGCGTCTCCCCATTGCCCCTGTAGGCAAGCGTGACAGAAGTTGTGGCCACATGACTGGAGAACGGCTGGATCCTTGATCACCTGGTGGCAGATCAGACAGCCGAGGTTGTCTGGAAATATCCTATGTTCTTCTTGGCCATGGCAGATTGCTTTTTACATCACTTGGTAAGACATCAAAGTATAAAGCAAAACCAAGTTTTGTGGTTCTCTTACTTTCTGTTTGGTTCTGGGCAGACACTCCCTGGTGCAGGAATGAAACTCAACAAGACCAGTTGCTAAATAAGGAACAAAAACAGAAAATGTCTACCAAAGGGCAAAAGACTGGGCAAACCAGTCGCCTATAATGTGCCAGTAATTCAGAGATTATAATTACAACCACAGATTCGAGGTAAAGAAATTCAATGTGATGAAGCGAGGCTTGTAAGTTATTGGAGTATATAGTGCCTAGAAAATGTCTACATGCCCTGTGAACTTTTTCACATTTTCTCATGTTACACCTACAAACTTAAATGTACTCTATTGGGATTTTATGTGATATCAACACTAAGCTATCGTGAGTGATATATACCCCTATATACCGCGTATCCCCCTATATACTGTATACAGTTAGGTCCATATATATATTTGAACAGAGACAACATTTTTCTAATTTTAGTTCTAGACATTACCACATTGAATTTTAAGCAAAACAATTCAGATGCAGTTGAAGTTCAGACTTTCAGATTTCTTTGCTTTAATAAACTCCTGGGTTGCTTTGGCTTTATGTTTTGGGTCATTGTCCATCTGTAGTATGAAACGACGACCAATCAGTTTGGCTGCATTTAGCTGGATCTGAGCACACAGTATGGCTCTGAACACCTCAGAATTCATTCGGCTGCTTCTGTCCTGTGTCACATCATCAATAAACACTAGTGACCCAGTGCCACTGGCAGCCATGCATGCACAAGCCATCACACTGCCTCCGCCGTGTTTTACAGATGATGTGGTATGCTTTGGATCATGAGCTGTACCACACCTTCGCCATACTTTTCTCTTTCCATCATTCTGTTAGAGGTTGATCTTGGTTTCATCTGTCCAAAGAATGTTCTTCCAGAACTGTGCTGGCTTTTTTAATGTTTTTTTTTTAGCAAAGTCCAGTCTAGCCTTTTGATTCTTGATGCTTATGAGTGGCTTGCACCGTGTAGTGAACCCTCTGTATTTACTTTCATGCAGTCTTCTCTTTATGGTAGATTTGGATATTGATACGCCTACCTCCTGGAGAGTGTTGGTCACTTGGTTGGCTGTTGTGAAGGGGTTTCTCTTCACCATGGAGATTATTCTGCGATCATCCACCACTGTTGTCTTCCGTGGGCCCCCAGGTCTTTTTGCATTGATGAGTTCACCAGTGCTTTCTTTCTCAGGATGTACCAAACTGTAGATTTTGCCACTCCTAATGTTGTAGCAATTTCTCGGATGGGTTTTTTCTATTTTTGCAGCTTAAGGATGGCTTGTTTCACCTGCATGGAGAGCTCCTTTGACCTCATGTTTCCTTCACAGCAAAACCTTCCAAATGCAAGCACCACACCTCAAATCAACTCCAGGCCTTTTATCTGCTTAATTGAGAATGACATAAGGAAGGGATTGCCCACACCTGTCCATGAAATAGCCTTGGAGTCAATTGTCCAAGTACTTTTGGTCCCTTTAAAAACAGGGTGGCACATGTTAAGGAGCTGAAACTCCTAAACCCTTCATCCAATTTTAATGTGGATACCCTCAAATCAAAGCTGAAAGTCTGAACTTCAACTGCATCTGAATTGTTTTGTTTAAAATTCATTGTGGTAATGTCTAGAACCAAAATTAGAAAAATGTCTGTCCAAATATATGTGGACCTAACTGTATGTTTGTGAAAGGAAATTATACAGGGTTTTCTAAATATTTAAAAAAACATAAATCTGATAACTGTTCTGTGCATTTGTATTCAGCCCCCTGTAGTCTGATGCTCCTAAATAACATTCCGAGTGACTAATCGCCCCCATAAGTCACATAATTAGTACATTGCGTCTACCTGGGTTTGATTTCTTTTCAGTATAACTACAGCTGGTCTGTGAAGGCCTGTGTGAGAACATTAGGGATCAAACAGCATCATAAAAACCAAGGAGCCCACCAGACAGGTCAGGGATAAAGTGGGAGAGAGGAGTAAAGCCGGATAATGTTATAAAAAATATATTTTGCACCTGTGTTGCCAACATCTTGCTATATGGGCTGGCTGCACCCTGTAGTGCACTTGTTCAAAGATCTGGGCAGGTATGCGGTTCTGCCTTTTTTTTTTCTGCTGTTTTTTTGTTTTTTTGTTTTTTGTTTAATTTTTAGAGGCTTTTAGTCTTCTATTGTGGCTTTGCTAATAGTTTAGTGTTAGGACTCGCAAGCGTGAGGACCTGTGACGTGGGTTGCGAGCTTGTGTATTTTTGCTTAAAAAAAAAAAAAAAAAAAAAATGACCAATTTCTCACTATTTTTTGTATTTTGTGCACTATTTTTCAGGGTGCAGCCAAGCCCAAGCACATCTGGTCTTGTATCAGGGGTGTTCACACTGGGATGCATTGAGAGAGTGCTGGCCAGCCCGCCTAATCCAATAGTAGGGGCGTGACTAATTGGCTGTGAACCAGACACTATGCATTACCCTTATGTGAACAGCTCCAGTTTTATACTAGGCAGTCACCCCCTCCAGGAATGGGTAGGTGGAGAGTGGCTGTTAATTTAGTATTTTGCACATGTATTGCCAACATCTTGCTATATGGGCTGGCTGCACCCTGTAGTGCATTTGTTCACAGATCTGGGCAGGTAAGCGGTTCTGCCTTTTTTTCTGCTGGGTTCTCTTTATAAAAAATATCCCAGGCGCTGAATATCTCACGGAGCACTGTGCCATGTATCATCCAAAAATGTAAGATGAACCGAGATGTGGATTATTTTTTTTCAAATAGGCAACAACTGCTTCATGTGTGAAGAATATTGGAGATATAATTCCATGTCAACCATCTGTTTGGCTGTGAAGGGTTAAAACTAAAATCAAAGCTGAAGTTTCGTTTTATCCATTCTCTGAAGGTTTCGTTTCTCTATTTTTGTTGCTGTAAGATAATTTTTGTAATTAGGATGAAAACAGTTCAGGCTGTCATGAAACCAGACTGTTCCCATCAGGTGCAAGATAAGGGAGGCGGGGGTGTAGAATTCTGAAGAATATGCCATTATACTACTTTTGGATACGGACATATATGTAGTTTCCGGTTTTCTTGCAATATTATTGGCTTACAAAGTGAAGTATTACAATGATGCTATTGGTAGTTGAGAACTTTGCATAATTAAGCAAAAGATTATAAAAGAAGTGACTAAAAGGGGACTGGTGATCTGTCTCGATCCTCCCGTACAGAGACCCCCGTCTCCGTGTGGTAATTTGAGTTGCTAGCAACACGCTGTGGAATAATTTGGACATCACTGGCTCAACCGTGAAGGGTTAATTTAGCCCTCCCTCAATAGCTACCCCGACAGGGCATGGAATGGAATCAAAGCCCTTCAGCACATGCAGTGGTAACCTGACAACTGCCAGCTTGAAACAAAGGATTCACATCCCCACCAGCCAGCTGGTATGCAATCGTCCACAAGAAGACCCCATGTTGATCCAAGTCATGAGGCGTGAGTCCTTTGTTCAGGTAGCTAGGATTTCAAAAAGGAGTTATGGAAATACTATACATCCCAGCCGTACATCGTGTATATTTTCCAAGATCCCCAGATCAGGGCAAGCTCCTGCCTGGGTCTCGAGTCATTCTAAGGCTGGTTTCACATTAGCGCTTTTGTGCGCAGCGCATCATGCGCACCTATGTTTAACATGACGTGCGCATGGTCTTGCGCACACTTGCGTTTTCGTTCGCATGCTTTTTTTGTCTTGCGCGCCAGAAGCAACATGTTGCATTTTTTGGTCCGCTCTGTCTCGTCAAAAAAACGCATACGCACACTTGCGCACGGAATGCGCAAAAACAACACATTGAAGTCTATGGGAACGCATGCGTGCGCATGGTCTTGCTCACGCTTGCGTTTCTTTGCACATGCGTTTTTGAGGTAAACAAGTCTAGAATGTTCTCTAGACAATGGAAAAAATGTCACACCTAAAAACGCATGTGCATAAAAAACGCAAACGCATGTAAAACGCAAGCAACACTGTGTTTTTTGACGCATCAGCGTGCGCATGACGCTAAAAAAAGTGCGTTTGTTTTGCGTTTATGCGCCCGATGCGCTGCGCAAAAAAACGCTAATGTGAAACTAGCCTAACACGCACAAGAAGGGAGATACACAGAACAGCCTTTAGCAGCTAGGTAGCAAAATTGTGTTTAGTCACTATGAGCAGCAGGGGCCCTGTCGGACCTGATGGTGCCAGAACCGCTGCCCTCAGGCTGCCCAGAAAGGAGTTAAGATCTTGCATAGATTTTGGGAGATTTATCTCCAAACCTCCAGAAAAGGGGATTTAGGTTAATCCCAGAGGGCAGCAGGGGAGTGACTCAGAGGTTTAAATGCTTGTGTGCAGCATTTCCTATTGCTTTTTCTCTGGGAGGGCACAAGGACATCATGTGAGGACAAGTCACATACCAAGGGGAACACAAGCCTCCCATGTGGCAGCCCCTCCTCTGCTGGCCAGGCCTTTAACCTAACTGGTAACTGACTATATATTTTGCTTATACCTTTTGTCCTACCACACTATGGTATTTGCATATAGGACCAGTATATATGTATATCCATCATGTATATGTAACACGTGTGCACACAGAGGGGGCTTAATTATCATTGTACACACAGGGGGCTTAAGGGCCTGTCACACTAAGCGATATAGCTAGCAATATCGCTATAACGTCACTGGTTTTTGTGACGTTATAGCGATATCTCTGTGTCTGATACTTACCTCCGACCGCTCCCCCGCTGGTTATCACTGATCGTGCGAGAACATCCTGGACCGTTTCTCATCGTCAGCTTCCTGCTGGGCTTCCTGTGGCGCCGACGAGCGACGCGTGGACGCGGGCAGGAGGACGTCAGGATCGCCTCGTCTGACAGGTAAGTAGCGACCCCCGACCCCTGCGATGTCGCTGGTGAGATCTGCCTGTGTGGCAGCTCACTAGCGACCACTTAGCGATGCACCAGCGATCCTGACCGCGTCATATCACTGGTCGGGATCGCTGGTACATCGCTAAGTGTGACAGTACCTTTAGTTATCATTGTACACGCAGAGGGGGCTTAGTTATCATTGTACACTCAGAGAGGCTTAGTTATCATTGTACACGCAGAGGGGGCTTAGTTATCATTGTACACGCAGGCGATCGCGGCCAGGTGTCAGCTGATTCTCACTGCTGACACCCGGCACTTTAACCCCCGAAATGCTGCGATCGAACATGATTCCAGCATTCCGGAAGTCTGCAGAGGGCTGATAGCCCCTCTGCCTTTGGATCGGAGACCCCGTGGCGTGATGAGGGGTCCCGATCGTTGCCATGGTGACCCGATGTCATGAGAACATCTGGGTCACCAGAGCGAGGAAACTTGTTGATCATGCGCAGTGCATAATCAGAAAGACTCGATGCAGAGCTGACAGCTTCTATGGCATGCAGATGCTGCTTCACCTGCAAAAAATGATCGTACCATAGTGGGACTAAGTAAAAAAAAAAATTAGATAATTGTAAAAATATTTTTTAAAAATCAAAATAGAAAAAAAATATTTATTCTATCACTAAATAAGTATTTGAATGAAAAAATCTAAACAATAAAAGTACACATATTTGGTATCGCCGCATCCACAACGACCTGACCTATAAAACTGACCCACTAGTTAACCCCTTTAGTGAACACCATAAAAAAATAAAAAACGAGGCAAAAAACAATGCTTTATCATCATACCGCCGAACAAAAAGTGGAACACCACGCAATCAAAAAGACTGATATAAATAAATATGGTACCGCTGAATACGTCATCTTGTCCCGCAAAAAACGAGCCGCCATACAGCATCTTCAGCGAAAAAATAAAAAAGTTAGAGCTCTCAGAATAAAGTGATGCAAAAATAATTTTTTCTATAAAATAGTTTTTATTGTATAAAAAGCACCAAAACCTAAAAACTAACATATAAATGAGTTTTTGCTGGAATCGTTCTGACCCGAAGAATAAAACTGCTTTATCAATTTTACCACACATGGAACGGTGTAAATGTCCAAGCCAAAAGAAATTCATGAATTGCTGGTTTTGTTAATTGTGCCTCCCAAAAATCGGAATAGAAAGTGATCAAAAAATGTCATGTGCCCGAAAATGGTACCAATAAAAACGTCAACTTGTCCCACAAAAAAAAAGCGCTTACATGACTCTGGGGGCCAAAATATGGAGAAATTATAGGTCTCAAAATATGGTGATGCAAAAACTATTTTTTGCAATAAAAAGCGTCTTTTAGTGTATGACAGCTGCTAAACATAAAAACCCGCTATAACGCCTCTTTCACACGTCCTGATATTTCCGGTACCGGAAATGTCAGTGTCCGTCTGTGTAATACTTGCGGCACACGTGTGGCATGCGTGTGCCGCATCAGTACCACACGGACAAGCTCAAGGGATGAAGCGTTAAAGTAAGCGCTGTTCCCCAGTGCCGGGTGCCGAACATGGCTCGTCATTCTTCCCTGCTTGCACCGATCGCTGGCAGAGCAGGGGAGAATGATGAGTCGTGTTCAGCACCCAGCGCCGGGGAATAGCGCTTACTGTAATGCTTCTTCCCTGGCGCAGCTGTGTGTCACACGGATGACATCCATGTGTGTTTTGCGTATGCATGTGTGCTGGACGTTTTGTGGCCGTGCTGACATTAAAAAACAGACAAGTTAGCATGGAAACACTGACATGTGCACAGACCCATGCACTTGATTAGACAAATAGCGCTCCGTTCCTCCCGAGTCTCTCCGTATGGCTAAGTAGCACTGTACAGCCACATAGGGGGTATTGTCACTTTCAGTAGAAATTGTGGGGCAAATTTTGGTGCCATTTTTAACAACTTGTGTGAAAATGTAAAGTCTAGGGCTAAACAAAAATTTGGTGGTAAAAATGTAGTTATTTTGTCTTCACTGCCCAATGGTATAGAATTCTGTGACACACCCGTGGTGTCAGTATGATCACTTCACCCCTAGATGAATTCATTGAGAGGTATAGTTCGTAGATTGAGGTCACTTATGGGGGTTCTGCTGTTCAGGCACCTCATGGGCTCTCCCTGTGGGTCATGGCACCTGCAAACCATAACAGTAAAATCTGGCTCTCCTTGCCTTCTGAGCTTTGCATTTTGCCTGAAAAATATTTCCTTATTACATGTAGGGTATTGGCGCACTCAGGAAAAAATGGACCTCAATTTGTTGTAAAAAAAAAAATTCCTATTAGCCTTTAGAAAAATTAAAAACTTGGGGCTAAAAACATTTTAGTGGTAAAAATGTAATATATTCTTTCTTCACCGCTCAATGGTATAACATTCTGTGAGACACATGTGGTGTCAATATGATCCCAATATGCACCCCTAGATGAATTCATTGGGGAGTGTAGTTTGTAAAATGAGTTCACATATAGGGGGTTTCTGTTCTGGCACCTCAGGGGCTCTGCCAATGTGACATGGCACCTTCAAACGATTCCAGCAACATCTGATCTCTAATATGGCGCCTCTTCCCTTCTGAGCATTACACTGCCTCAAAAGTTGTATTCCCCTACATATGGGGTATCGACGTACTCAAGAGAAATTGCACAACAACTTTTGGGGTCCAATTTCTCCTGTTGCCCTTAGTAAAAATAGAATTGGGGGCCTAAAGATTATTTTTGTGGAAAAAATAAGATTTTTTTACTTTTACGGTTTCTGTAAAGCACTTTGGGTGTTCAAAGTGCTCACCACACATCTAGATAAGTTCCTCAGGGGGTCTAGTTTCCAAAATGGGGTCACTTGTGGGGGGTTTCCACTGTTTAGGCATATCAGGGACTCTCCAAACACGACATGGCGTTCAATCTCAATTCCAGTCAATTTTGCATTGAAAAAGTAAAACGGCGCTCCTTCCCTTCCAAGCTCTACCATGCGCCTAAACAGTGGTTTACCCCCACATATGGGGTATCAGCGTACTTAGGAGAAATTGCACAGTATCGTTTGGGGTCCAATTTCTCCTGTTACCCTTGGTAAAATAAAAAAATTTGGATCTGAAATTATTTTTTTGTGAAAAAAAAGTTAAATGTTTATCTTTTATTAAAACATTCAAAAAGTTCCTGTGAAGCACCTGAAGGGTTAATTAACTTCTTGAATGTGGTTTTGCGCACCTTGAGGGGTGCAGTTTTTAGAATGGTGTCACTTTTGGGTATTTTCTATCATATAGACCCCTCAAATGTGATGTGCTCCCTAAAAAAACTATGGTGTTGTAAAAATGAGAAATCGCTGTTTAGTTTTTAAGCCTTAACTTCCTAACAAAATTTTTTTTTTTCCCAAAATTGTGCTGATGTAAAGTAGAAATGTGGGAAATGTTACTTATGTATTTTATGTGACATCTCTCTGTGATTTAAGGGCATGAAAATGCAAAGTTGGAAAATTGCTAAATTTTCGCCAAATGTCAGTTTTTTTTTCACAAATAAACGCAAGTCATATCAAAGAAATGTTACCGCTATCATGAAGTACAATATATCATGAAAAAACAATGTCAGAATCACCGGGATCCGTGGAAGCTCCAGAGTTATTACCTCAAAGGGACAGTGGTCAGAATTGTAAAAATTGGCCCGGGAGTTAACGTGTAAACCACCCTCAGGCGTTAAATCAGAGAGTGGTGTCACACAAAATAGTTAATAAATAACATTTCCCACATGTCTACTTTATATCAGTACAATTTTGGAAACATTTTTTTTTTTGTTAGGAAGTTATAAGGGTTAAAAACTTGACCAGCGATTCCTCATTTTTCCAACAAAATTTCCAAAACCATTTTTTAGGGACCACCTCACATTTGAAGGGATTTTGGGGGGGTCAAAATGATAGAAAATACCTCAAATTGACACCATTGCAAAAACTGCACCCCTCAAGGTACTCAAAACCATATTCAAGAAATTTAATTAACCCTTCAGGTGCTTCACGAGAACTGAAGTAATGTGGAAGGAAAAAATGAACATTTTACTTTTTTCACAAAAAATTTACTTTGGAACCAAACTTCATTATTTTCACAAGGGTATCGGGAGAAAATAGACCACAAACTTTGTTGTGCAATTTCTCCTGAGTCCGCCGATACCCCGTATGTGGGGGAAAACCACTGTTTTGGTGCATGGCAGGGCTCAGAAGGGCGGGAGCCCCCGTTTGACTTTTTAAGCGCAAAATTGTCTGGAATCAATGGTGGCACCATGTCACGTTTGGAGACCCTCTGATGTACCTAAACAGTAGAAACCCCCCAATTCTAACTCCAACCCTAACACAGCCCTAACCCTACCCTAACTGCAAAGAATGGAAAAAAGTATTTGTTTTAATTATTTTCACCTACCAATGGGGGTGATAAAGAGGGGTTTGATATATTTTTTTTTTATTTTGATCACTGTGATAGGGTCTGCCATGGAGGACCGGATTGGACTCCTGAATAGGGCAGAGCGTATCATTTTGCTCAACTCTATTAAATAACATTAACTCACTAAAATAAGTTGTAAAAAAAATATTAAAGTTTACCTTACTGATCACAGGGTGTCTGGCTGCTGCCCAGTGCTCCTGAGAACAGAGCTCTGTATGGCTCCATTGTGAGTGGACCTCCAGTCATTGTCTATTGGACTGCCAGAAATAGGATATAACTTTCAGTTCTGGGAATAACTTTAACATGCATTTTGGATAAATATAGCATTTTTACACCAATTCTACCCTGGCTGAATTTACAGCAATATTTTTGCTACAGATTTTAATTTTTCTATGTGATAAACGCTAACTTAAAAAACGGCCAGTTTTGAGTGAAAAAAAGCAAATGTCAAGCTTGTCAAAATTTAGACATTAATGATGATCGAGCGCTGAAATGCTCGGTACTCGAATCAAGAAGGTCAGACGTCGGACGGGCTAGACTACATTACCAAGAGAAATGGAAGTCAATGGATCACACTATCAAGAGGGGTGGAGGGGTCAGGAAAAAACAGCATGGGGAGAACCCTAGAAGTATCTCTGACTCCCAGACTGCGCTGGGAATAGTGTTGTCTGAGAATTACTCTGCTTTTAGGGACTGACAGTAAAACATACAAAATCGAATGTAAAATGGATTTTACAGGAAAAATGTCAGGAAACATTCTGTATGACTTGTATATAAGGCAAAATTAAAGAGGAAAAAAAAACCAACTCCTCCACCCCCTTGCTAACTGGTCCATCCATCACTGTATATCCCCCATCGCTTATTAATATAGTAGATTGGAAATAACACTACACCCACCAGTAGTCACCAGTAAATGTAATTTTAACATTTTGCTATCTTAGCTGGGCTGTGGTGTGTGACACGGTCAGACAACTCCTGTATCATTTATGAAGGACGGACTGAGACTCACAAAGCCTATGTGGACAATGCAAGAACTGCCAAAAATTAGAAGAGGGACCTGATACACCCTTTATCAGACATAAGGGAGGCCTCATACTCATCATCTACCCCTTAAGACACTAATTGCTGTTCCCCACCCTCATCATCTTCTTACCGTGGGTGCTCAAATATTTGGGCATCACTACACATGATCTCCTCATGTGCTTCTTGAAACGTGCAGGGCGAGAGGCCAGAATCAATGAATGGAAATATAAAGAGCTCCTCAGAGTGTCCAAGTGCAGGATCACTTGTCTCCTGGGAATCGCCATGGTGGGATAATATGATCCAGACTATTGGCTAGTGAGACTGGACTGTGTGGAAGACAGGGTGGTGCAGGGAAACAGCATTATCTGCCATCCAGCCAATCAACTGTTCACACTGTTCTGGCTTCCAGAGTGGTGTCCTGCGCCCCCCTGCAAAGTGTGACAGGACGCCAGGCCTCCAGGATGAGCATGTTTGTTGCGCTCCCGAGGCAGGCACGACTTTACCTTGCTTACGATCTCTGCATTCACCATCAGCAGCACGCCCAATTCCCTGTCCCTTCCTGAAAGCCTTGTGCATTTTAAATTAAGTATATAATATATTCCTGCAAACTTTCTGGTATTAATAGGGAAAAGCAAATATATGGCTCTGAAAAGGACTTTTTGTTTTTAGGATATGTTTAATCTGTTTTTTATTGAAAAGATATTCAGAACAATCAAGTAAGAAACGATTCAGCAACATAAGGATTACCGAGTACAAAAAGAAATCTCATTTACAACTGTATAAACAAGACCTGTAGCCAACAAGTCCCGAAATAATAGAACTTTGAGGTCAAAAGTCATTTTCAATCAAGTCCAACAAAATCTAAAAAGAAAAATAAATCCATGGCGGATGTAGGAATCCCCTATCCAGGGAGACTCTGACCTTTGGCGATACATGTGAAGTATCCACTGAAAGAAAGCGACCAAAACTAGAGAAGTTAGGTCACTCCAAATAATAATGGTGTAAACACGAAAGGAAAGAATGAGACAAAGAAGGAGGGGAGGGGGTGGGGGGAGAGAGAATGAAAATAGGGGGAGAGTAACCATGAAGTCTGATATAAGGAGGCGGAAAATTGCACCCCTATAATTACGTCCGTCTAACCCGTATTGTTCAATCTATCTTCCTTATGGCTTAGAAAAGAGGGATTGAAAATCCTGAGAGTCCATATACAAAATCCAAGGACTCCAAACCTACAGATATTTCTCCATTGAACCATTAACCTCAGCGGACAATTCCTCCATACTTTGAAGTCTGGTCATCTACTTAACCCATTCAGACATATTCGGAGATTGGGAGGATTTCCAATGTCTCGGGATCCCAGTGTGTGCAGCGGGTAAGCAGAATCTTAGGAGCCCCTTTTTCTTAAACCGAAACGAGCCCGGGAGGATAGATAATGAAGCCACCTGGGGGGAGTTGGTCACCAAATGGCCACTAATGGCTAGTGTAGTGAAATATGTATATGTACGGATGTATGACCGGCAGTAAATTAACATCTGTTCTTAGTCTGCAGCTCTTCACAAAGTTCCCAACATATGTTATCCTGAGAAAGGCAGTCTCCTGTCTCTAGTCTCTCCAGGGGGCCTTGCTGAGAACATGCAAAGTGGAAACATTTCACACCTTCTGACTTTTTTTTTTTTTTGAAGAGAGGTGCCAGTTACAGCCTGACACTATGAAAAAGATCACACAAATACTGTTCAGAGGAAAATAATGTATTCATGGGTAAATAGCCATAATCCAGTCACAAACCAAGAATTAGAATATTAACATGAAAGGCTGGTCTAGAAAGCCGATCTCCAGAGTAAATCTATAAATTAGGCCTTTACACATAGAAAGCTGTTCAGTGAGGGGCAGCCTAGCTGATATGTTCCATTTCATATTTCTCCCTCAGGGACAGAATAACAGAATGCAAAGTTCAATATTGCTGTAAGTTTTCTACCTTTTATCACTGTTTTGCATATTTGTATGTCACTTTTTATTTCCATATCTTTTATATCTTTTTATTGTAAGCACTGTACCTTTTCTATTAAAGCTTAAAACTTTAATAAGTTTGAACCTTGTATGCTCTAAAGAATCCATAGCCTTAAAGTGTGTGATCCTGGTGATTGGCAGACAGTAGTAGTAATATTTACAGGACTCATTGCCCGTGTATTCGGTGCGTGGCGGCAGCGTGTATGTGGTCTGTGTCAGGGTGTGATTTATGCCCCACTGCAGCATAGAACAGAGGTTGAATGCTGGACTGAGAGGAGATAGATTAACCCTTGCAGGCGCAAACCCAAGTCACGAGCTGAGAAGAGGGTATGTGACAGCTTGATAAGTGGAAAAGCAGAATCCCAAAATGGCTTAATATGATTACATCCCCACCAAATGTGCATCTTTCCCCGCTCAGCCATCAAGTGCCTCTAACAGCCGCAGGTAGATCAGAGATCCACCAGCAGCTATTAACCAGTTTAATCATTGATGGCGCGATTAACTCACGCAGACAGGAAGCGTGTCATTGATCCCGCCCTTCTAGGTTGTCATGGTAGATGGGGAGTCTGCTGAATACCCCCATGCCGGTCATAATGATCCTCCTGTGCGTGGCGTTCATAGATGGTGATTTGCTGTATAGCAGAGGCGATTGGTCGATCGCAACGTCTAGTCTCCTAATGGGACTATTAAAGTAAAAAAAAAAAAAGTTCACCCACTTTTGCCCCATTAAAAATAAAACCATTATTTAAAAAAAAAAAATAAATAAAAAAAATACCGTATATACTCGAGTATAGGCCAAGGCACCTAATTTTGCCACAGAAAACTGGGTAAGCTTATTGACTCAAGTATAAGCTTATGCATTGTCCCCTTCCCCCCTTCCTGTCCTGCCAAGTGTGGCTCCCCCTGTTGTATGCATGGCTCCCTGGTCCCATCGTTGTATGCAGGGCTGTGGAGTCGGGAGTCCATTTTGGTGGTCGGTGGCATGGAAATTGAGAAGTCTGAGGTTTGACTGACTCCACACCCCTGGTATGAGGGAGCCGGAGTCGTAGTTGGTGTCATGTAAATTGAGGAGTCGGAGGCTTGGCTTATCGACTCCACAGCCCTGGTTGTATGCATGGCTCACCCTCTTCCCATCCTACTCACCCTCCTCGCACCGTCGCTGCATCTCCGTTGTCCTGGCGCGGCAGCTCTTCCTGTGCCGAGCGGTCACTTGGTACCGCTCATTGAGGGAATGAATATGTGCTCCACGCCTATGGAAGTGGAGACGCGTGCATATTCATTACCTTAATGAGCGGTACCACGTGACCGCTCAGTATAGGAAGAGCTGCCGGGACGGAGATGAAGCGATGGCGCCGTGGAGGGTGAGTATAATGTCTTCTGGAAGCCGGCAGCTGTCACTGCCACAGCTGCCGACTCCTGCTGCTGATCCCCCTCCCCCACCGGCTTTCTGGACAATGACTTGTGTAAAAGCCAAGGGGGGGGGCGTGTTCAGCACAAAAAAAAGTGCTGAAAAACTCTGCTTATACACGAGTATGTACGTTACACCTATTTGGCATCGCCGAGTTTCAAAATGTCCCATCTATCAGTAAATGAGAAAAAAAAAAATCAAACAGACGTTTTTTTTTTTGGTCGCTGGAATATTGTGATGAAAACATTGTATCTACCCCAAAATGGTATCAGTAACCACGTCCGTTCAGGGCACAAAAAATAAGCCATTACCCAACTCCAGAACCCAAAAACAAACGTTATGGGTCTCAGAAAAACGGTGACAAAAGCAAACTTTTTTTTTTCTATTTCACCACTTAAGGCAACATGGGCCAGGTGGAAGATTTAATCTAATAACATTTCTCCAATCTAGAGGAGCTCTTAGCAGTCACGTTCCTTCCAGTGGTTCCTAGTCACTTAAGCTTGCCATCCTATGTTCTCTCTCTGCTGCTTATATTCCCTCAATTTGTAAAGAGAGATTTTGGCGCAAGATTACACTAGACCGTCAGCGGCGATATCCTGGGAGAAGTACGTTAGTTTAGGAGTCTTCTCATGGATGTCACATCGGTCAGAAATACTGATTACATTGTGACAATGACACCTGTCAAAGTGATAAGATCAGTCAGCTCTGTAGCTGATGGAAGCAGCAGCAATGGGCAAGGATGTGACTGACCATACCGAGAGATACCTTGTAATGGCCAGACACACTAATTGGGTTACACGTCCCCTTCCAGTGTTCCGAGCAGTTTTGATAAGTCCCATCAGCAGAAAGACCACCTTTTACTTTCTCATTAAAATATGGGGAAAATTTGTTGCAAAAAAAAAATATAATAAAAGGAACAAAGTTCATAAGTCATTTAATTTGAAACCAATAAAGAATGCACAAACAGAAGAAATTTAAAAACTAATGTAAAATAAAGCCATGTAAAATCACAGAATCACTAATCTAACATTTACATCTCACAAGAAATGTAACTGCCAACGTGAGCGGAGAACCTGACCGAACTAAAACAAACTTGGGAATGCAATGACCACTTCAGGGACAGCGAGACCACCTTATCGCTCAGCTGTGGACAACACGCAGGGGCTGAGAGTTGCGTCCGGAGTCGTGCAGGAACGGGGACAGGTACGGAAACAGCTTCTCTGTGAACATGGCTCTGAACGTGTAGATGGCAGTCATGTCGTCAGCGTTGTAGAAGGAGATCTGACCGCCCTCGTAATCTACGTACACTCCGATCCTCTTGGGCTTGGCGCTCAGGATCAGGGTCCTGGAGGGAGACTCCAGAGCCTTGTAGGCATCACCGTTCCTCAGCCAGATGGCCCAGTAGCCGTTCTTGGGGTTCAGCTTGATCTTCCCCTTGCGGTTGCTGGACTCGCTGGCCATGCCCACATCCCAGGCGGTCTTGTCTCCCACTTCCACTTCCCAGTAATGGCGACCAGAATCGAAGCCCTGAGAGCCCAGGACCAGGATGCACTGGCTGAAGCGTTTGGGGTTATCAGGGAGCGCGAGCTTGTTGTCTCCATACTTCACGCTGGTCAGGCCATCGGACAGCACGAGGTTGGGGTGCGCAGTGGACGGGTCCAGCATCATGGGGAACAAGTCTGAACAGAAACATCAATGGAGAAAAAAAAATACATTTTAGTTTGTATATTATCAGTCTAAGAAAAGATAAATTCACATGATGACAAGAAATCGACCCAGCCACATCCAGGCAAAATGGCTGGGACTGCAGTTTGCATTTTATCTGTACACACTTGTATGTAATTTGGCCCAACTCTGTCCAACCGACCTATCTATAATAATCTTTTATTTATATAGTGCTAACATATTCCACAGTACTTTACAGTTTGCACACATCATCATCACTGTCCCCATCGAGGCTCACAATCTAAATTCCCTATCAGTATGTCTTTGGAATGTGGGAGGAAACCGGAGGAAACCCACACAAACACGGGGAGAACATACAAACTCCTTGCAGATGTTTGATGGGATTTGAACTCAGGATTCCAGCGCTACAAGGCTGCAGTTCTAACTGCTGAGCCACCGTGCTGATGACACATGCAATGGTGCCGCCGTGCAGTAAACCAAAATCCGCCTCTGTGCAATAAACTAACAACTGTACCCACACAGTAAACCTACCTATCTCTGTCAGTTTGCTGCTCGCCGTCCCAAGTCTCCTCCAATCATCGACAGGATTCGGCGCCCCCCCCATCAGCGCCCACTCCCACTTTTACTGGCCCAGCCAAAGTCCGTCACCAGCTAATCCTTATATCAGGATATCATATTACAGGACAGGTACACTTGTAACCGCCAGACTGTGGGGACCCATGTGTCTCAGTGCCATCCCCCCTCCCACCAGTCCCGTAATGAAAACACAGGCGTAGATGGGTTGAAACCGGTAAGTCATAGTTTATTAAATTTGTAAGCAGAGAAATGCACTTACATTACATAACAGGCTCATCGCCGAAGGCCCTGTCTGCAACAGGCGAGCAGGCCAATGAGCGGTAACAAACCTTTGCCCTTCTCCACTTTTACCGCCTCGGAGGATCATGTTTGACCTACACAGGACTCCGACGGCCACCCATCAACATTAGGGCTTGTTTAAGTCCGTCCTGTAAGCTGGACAGAAATATGTCAAGACCAATATCCGTGAGGTGGACTCCATCTTGTCTTAATAGTGCCGAGTTATCACCTTCCAGGCGGCGGTGACGAACCACAATAGCACGTCTTTCGCTCATGAATTTTGCCATCCGCTGGTTGAGCTTTCTCCTTTGGTGCTCTATGGCATTTGCATCCCTTGCGCCGCACCAGACGGCTCGTGGTATTATCTCTGACCACACCAATATCAAATCTGAGAATAAACTGGTAAAACGCTCAATGTCTGTTTTCATTGTTGTATAAAGTTCAACGACTTTGCGTGAGCACATATCATTACCACCAGCGTGAATCACTAATATTACTGGCCCTTTGACCCTCTTGGAGATGTCGACTGTCTCCGGGAATACCTCTTGCCATTGGAGCCCTCTGATGCCTCTCCAGTTCACCTTTAGTCCTGGGAAGCCTAGATTTTGACCTCCTGGCTGAAGTTTGGCCCTTTTTGCCGCCCAGTAGACATGTGCATGTCCTAACACCCAAACTGCGGGCTTACTGTCGCCTGTAAGAGACAAAATGTGTTACTTAAGCAAATCAGGCCTTACATATCTGGCGAAACATGCGGATTTTCAATGACCCATCCTCTGCACTTCGGCCTCCGGTACGCCTGCCCTAGCTGCACTGATTTGGAAAGAATGCATCCCGTATTCCTTAGGATTAGCCCCGGTTTTAGCTAAGCACTGCTTGTTAATTGCCTGAGATTGATACTTGGAAAGAGGGGACGTGTCTGTATGTGAGAGCATATCGTTTAACTATTTCTAGTGGGCATACTGGGCAATCTGAGGAGTTGGGATCGCACTTGGATTTACGCACGCAAATGCTCAAAGCGTCGCTGCATAACATTAAGTCCTCGATTAAATCGCCTTCCGTCGTGGTTTGTGACTGCGGCAACAATCGCTAATGCGCAGTGCACTGAAAAAAAGCGATGGCAAAGGCTGCTGACAAAAGGATCGTATTGCCTCGTATTGCAACTTGCATACTGATGAGGATATTGAAATAATGTCATGCAATAATCTCAATTAAATGGGGCAACGACATTCCTGACTCGGTTGAAGCCTTTTCCAGCCTTTAATGGCTTGTTTGCTGAAAAAGAACATTTTTACATCCACGCACCCCATTAGTTGAAAGGTTATGCCTGATAATTACAGTTGTGCCAGTGTACCCGACGCCACTCTTTCTTTGAGCCAAATTAAAAATTCTGTCAACACTTCGCATCTCGCTCAGTCGCACTTATCGATGGGCCTACCCTAAAATTAGAGCACCACTCTTCCCAAGCCTTACCATAGAACTGCCAGGTATCCGGTGTAATGGAGGTGCTGATTAATGGCATCACTGATTGGTCACTGTGTCCCATAGGGATGGGGGACACTGGACACCCGATGGTTGCACATTGGGGAGAAGGACTCTGAAGGCCTGCTAATTGGAAGATAACAGTGAGTTAACGAGATTATCATCTACCTCTGCCACTAATCTGGCTCGGCACCAGATGTTGTGTTTGAAGCATAGTAGTGCTAGCCGATGTAAGAGAGCGAGTAAGGGTGAGGATGCACAAGACATATGGTTTAAGCTCCTTGCGGTTCTCGGATTTTTTGTTTGAAATCGAATGTTCGTGTTTCTCAACTGTGTATCCCAGAGCTCCACCGATGATACTATTGCGAAAATATCGAACAGGGCTGGATCGCGCCCCCCCCAGCTTGATGTGGTCCATAGCTCCGGCCAGCTGCCTTTGCACCATTGTTTTTTGTAGATTGCTGCAAAACCCTCTGTTACGTCCTCCTACCGCGAGGCCTAGGCTCTTGCTTGACATCTCTTTTGCCATGACGCAGGTATGGCCATTGTAGGAATGTTTTTCAGACTAGTAAGTCTGCCTTCAACGAGCGAGTGAGCCTAATTCTATGGCCAGGCTGGGCAATGCCCTTTGTTGCCAGTGATAATCGGCGAGAGAAGGCTCTGCCGACCGGCATTACACAGCTGGCGAATGTCAGTAGACCCAGCAAGGACTGCATGTGTTGGAGGGTGACTTTTTTTTTTTTTACTTCACAGAAACCTTCTAACATCTGTAGTGTTTTCTGTATTTTTTCTGCTGGTAAGCGAAAAACCATTTAATTGGTGCCAAGGAAATGCAATAAATTACATGGTCTGACTTTTTTCGGATGATAGCGGTACGCCGAAATGCTGTGATAAATTTAAATTTTGCGAGAAGGAAGGAGAAATTGTTGAGGCCGATGAACAAAAAATTGTAGTGAATCAGAGAATTGCCTGTTTCATAACGGACTACCCAGTCCAGGAAAGTACTGAATAGCTCGAAATAGTGGGACTTAATCGGAGGGGAGGCTAGCAGGGACTGGGCAGCATAGTAGATGAAGGGGTCAGGAGAGGATGGTGCCTCAGGCGCGGAAAGTGATGCCTGAGGCACAACTGAAGGTACGGACAGAGGGTCGGGGAGGGCACAGGGAGGCCAGTAATAAGGGCTTGAAGCTAGTGCTCATCTTCCTGTGCTACTCTCTGCCACAGGAAGCTTCCAGGGGTCAAATGGGGGGTAGAAAAAGGTACTGACCCATAGCACCTGACTTTATCCCATGTAGGTGGGCTGGATGCCCCTTTGATCACATTGGTCAGTTGCGCATCCCAATTATTGCTTCACCTAGGGAGTGGTAGAAGGGGGGAATTGGGCACCATATGGGCTCCCCAGTCAGAGGCATGTTCCTTATTTAGTACCGTGCCTGCCAGGCTGCAGGTGCTAACCACACGGAGTCCAATGATGCATCCGCGCAGTAAAGCAAAATCCGCGTCTGTGCAATAAACCAACTGCACCCACACAGTAAACCTACCTATCCCTGTCAGTTTGCTGCTCACCGTCCCAAGTCTCCTCCAATCACCGACAGGATCCGGCGCCCCCAACCTAGTCAGTCATCTCCGTCTGCAGAAACTTTGTAAGAACTTTTAGTTATTGACCCCGAACAGCACCCGCTCCCACCATCACTGGCCCAGCCAAAGGCAGTCACCAGCTGGTCCTTTACAGGACAGGTACACCTGTAACAACCACACTTACCACAGGCACTGCTCGCCTGAGATTAACTGTTTAACTTTAGGCATAAATATCCCACCCCATGACCAAGGCTCATTACCATGAGACGATCAATGTAATTCAGTTCACCAATCAGTCTCTAACACCTCCTTATTCTGATGGTATGTCCTAACCACCGATGCTTCATGCAGCCAAGGCAAATATACATACAGTCCTAAACCTGGGGCCCAACGAGGCAGGCAGGGCATGGGCACTGGACGCAGTTAGCAGCAAGACACCGTCAGGCCACCTTTGCCATGGGAAGAGATTAGCAGACTGCCACATGAGGCGATATGAGGTATGCCATGTTACCCTGTGACCCAGGAGTTGAATCCGGCCGTTCTCTGCGCCATATGTTAAATTCACAACTTGCTCTGAGAACAGAAAATAGGCCGAAGTCCCCTGCAGTCTTTCCAAAACTAATACAAGTGAACTCCGGCACTTCCGGGGTTAAGGCGATGTGCAGCGGCATGATGAGGTTACCTGATTAAGCAGATGACGTCACTCCTGCTCCAGAGGAGGAGAAGACATTTTGGAGGGTAAGCGCTCTGATGGAGCCGAAGAAACTGCAGCTTTATTTGGGGTAACATTGTGAGGAGGCAGAATGGAGAAGGAGCAGTGTGGGGGCACAATATGCGGAAAAAGGAAAAGTGTGATGTGGGGACACAATATAGAAACTGGACGGTATGTAGGTGGAAAGGCGCAAGATGGGGACACAGCGTGACGCGGAAGTGAAAAGGGGGCCCAGAATGGACAAGGAGCAGGGTGAGGACGGACACTAAACACAGGGACAGTGTGGCAAATATAGCTTGTAGACTACGTCTCATCAGTACTGCGATTCCTGTATCGTCTGAAGTCTGATGATAAAAGCTCCCAGGATCTCCTTATAATGCTCCATTAATTGTAATGGCGGTGCCAAAGACTAGCCGAGCGCAACACTTGCCAATCTACTGCACTTCCATTAAGACTCAATGGAGCGGCTGTGTGCACGATCGACCACTCTATTCACACTGGGATTTTCTAAGACCCGATGGTGAGGATCCAATTAGCTGGACCCCCAGCATTCGAAAAGCTATACACTGTGTTCCAAGTTATTATGCAAAAAGAGTTTCAGAGTGATAAGGCTAGAATTTTTTTGTTTGTCCTTTACACTCATTGCTGGTGATGGGTGTCAGGGCTCTTTATATCACTGAAAGCAGTGGCAGATACCTGTGCAGATTAGTTTGGCAGATGTGTCCAAATAAAGGCAAGACTACTGAAGAAGGCTGTTCCACATTATTAAGCAGCCGACATTTTTTGCCAAAATGGGAAAGAAAAAGGATGTGTCGGCTGCTGAGAAGCCACAAATTGTGGAGTATTTAGGTCAAGGCATGACTACAATCAACATTGCCAAGACACTTCATCGTGATCATCGCACAATCAAGAAGTCTGTCGCTGATTCCCAGCACACACGTGTGCGGCTGATAAGGAGAAACTGAGGACTCTTTCCAACAGGCAATTGCGTCAGGTTAAAAGAGCAGCTGCAAAAATGCCTTGTCATAGCAGCAGACAAGTTTTTGAAGCTGCTGGTGCCTCCAACGTCCCCCGAACAACAAGATGCAGGGTCCTTCAGAGGTTTGCAGCTGTGCGTAAGCCGTCCTGTCCACCACCTCTATCCACTGCACACAAGCAGAAACGGCTCCAGTGGCCAAACGAGACATGAAGACCGATGAGTGCCGTGCAACGCTCGATGGTCCAGATGGATGGAGCGGAGGATGGCTGGTTGATGGACACCCCATGAAAACACGGCTAAGGCGCCAACAAGGACGAGGTGGAGTAATGTTTTGGGCTGGAATCATGGGGAGAGAGATTGTCGGTCCCTTTAGGATCCCTGAAGGGGTAAATTATGTGGAGTTTCTAAAACAGCACTTCCTGCCATGGTTCAAGAGGAAGAACCGTGCTTTCCGCAGCCAGATCATTGTCATGCCTGATAATGCACCGTCTCATGCTGCAAATAACACATCTGCATCTCTGGCTGCTATGGGCATAAAAGAGGACAAACTTATGGTGTGGCCACCATCTTCCCCTGACCTCAACCCCATTGAGAACCTCTTGGAGCAGCATCAAAAGGAGTGTCTATGATGGCGGGAGGCAGCTCACATCTAAGCAACAGCTCTGGGAGGGGATTCTGTCCACATGCAAAACAATTGAAGCACAAACCGTCCAAAAACTGACAAATCCAATGGACGAGAGAGTTCAGAAGCTTCTTTCCAACAAGGGTCCTATGTGCAAATGTAACATCACCCAGAAGAAAGGTTTGACCTGAAAACTGTTTGATTTCATTTTGTAATAAGCTGATAATGCTTATAACTTCACAATTCACCATTTTTTTGTTCAAAATAAAAATAAAAAGGCTGAAAACTCTGCTGTGTATAATAATTTGGAACATGCATTTTGAGTGTTTCTTATTTTTAAAAATATACTGTTTTCATAGGCAGTTTGTTCAAAAACATTGCAGTCATACTAGAATATTAGACGACTGGAAAATAACAATGACTGCAATTCATCTAGGTAATTTAGAGAAAATAGGAGGAAATATTTTTTGCATAATAATTTGGAACACAGTGTACTATGTCCCATGCATAGGTGATAACTTTCAATACCCCTTTAAGGACAACCTAGGAGTTGTAGGTTTATGTTATATAAAAATATATGTAGCTGATCTGACATTGATGGTTGTACTAAGCTTGGTGCTGTATTCGTGTACTGATGGCAGTTCTGGTGCTGTATTCGTGTACTGATGGCGGTTCTGGTGCTGTATTCGTGTACTGATGGCGGTTCTGGTGCTGTATTCGTGTACTGATGGCGGTTCTGGTGCTTGTATTCGTGTACTGATGGCGGTTCTGGTGCTGTATTCGTGTACTGATGGCGGTTCTGGTGCTGTATTCGTATACTGATGGCGGTTCTGGTGCTGTATTCGTGTACTGATGGCGGTTCTGGTGCTGTATTCGTGTACTGATGGCGGTTCTGGTGCTGTATTTGTGTACTGATGGCGGTTCTGGTGCTGTATTCGTGTACTGATGGCGGTTCTGGTGCTGTATTCGTGTACTGATGGCGGTTCTGGTGCTGTATTCGTGTACTGATGGCGGTTCTGGTGCTGTATTCGTGTACTGATGGCGGTTCTGGTGCTGTATTCGTGTACTGATGGCGGTTCTGGTGCTGTATTCGTGTACTGATGGCGGTTCTGGTGCTGTATTCGTATACTGATGGCAGTTCTGGTGCTGTATTCGTGTACTGATGGCGGTTCTGGTGCTGTATTCGTGTACTGATGGCGGTTCTGGTGCTGTATTCGTGTACTGATGGCGGTTCTGGTGCTGTATTCGTGTACTGATGGCGGTTCTGGTGCTGTATTCGTGTACTGATGGTGGTTCTGGTGCTGTATTCGTGTACTGATGGTGGTTCTGGTGCTGTATTCGTGTACTGATGGTGGTTCTGGTGCTGTATTTGTGTACTGATGGTGGTTCTGGTGCTGTATTCGTGTACTGATGGTGGTTCTGGTGATATTTCATACATAAAAACTATGTGACAGGAAACAACAGGTGTGAAACTACAACTCCTAAAATTCTCTTAGTCTCTGACTGATGGGATTTGATGTAGCTTCATAAACTCTGGAAAGCCTTGGGTAATGCTACATCATAGAATAATATAATAGCGGATGTAAACTAATGAATCACTCCTATTGATCTATAATCATGTACAAGCCTTACAAGGAGAGTAAAAGATTTAAAAATTCTCAAAAAATGTGCCACTTTTGCTGTTTTAACGCACGCTTGAATGAGCCACGCCAAAATGGGAGTAAGCTGGAGAGTGCTGACGCTTTGCACAGCAGAAGTGCTACTTATGTCTCTTACTAGAATAGCATTTCTGGTGCAGTGCCTGAAGGTGCATGGCGAGCACCTCTTCATCAATTCGGCGCCTTCTACTCCAGCAAGACTAGCGTAGTGCAAGTCTTGGTTACTTGGCCCTTATAGCTTTTCTTCTATGATTACACTTCCTCTAGTACCCTGTATACCATATATACGCGAGTATAAGCCGACCAGAGTATAAGCTGAGGTACCTAATTTTGCCACAGAAAACTAGGTAAGCTTATTGACTCGAGTATAAGCCAGGTATGCGTGGCTCCCCCCATCATTGTCCAGGTATGCGTGGCTCCCCCCCATCGCTGTCCTGGTACGCGTGACTCCCCCCCCCGCCCATCGCTGTCCTGGTATGCGTGGCTCCCCCCATCGCTGTCCTGGTATCCGTAGCTCCCCCCATCGCTGTCCAGGCATGCGTGGCTCCCGTCCTATTCTGGCATGCGTGGCTCCCCCATCGCTGTTCTGGTATGCGTGGCTCCCCCCATCGCTGTCCTGGTATGCTTGGCTCCCCCCATCGCTGTCCTGGTATGCGTGGCTCCCCCCATCGCTGTCCTGGTATGCGTGGCTCCGCTGTCCTGTTCTGACATGCGAGGCTCCCCCCCATCGCTGTTCTGGTATGCGTGGCTCCCCCCATCGCTGTCCTGGTATGCGTGGCTCCCCCCATCGCTGTCCTGGTATGCGTGGCTCCCCCCATCGCTGTCCTGGTATGCGTGGCTCCCCCCATCGCTGTCCTGGTATGCGTGGCTCCCCTGTCCTGTTCTGACATGCGAGGCTCCCCCCCCATCGCTGTCCTGGTATGCGTGGCTCCCCATCGTTGTTCTGGTATGCGTGGCTCCCCCCATCGCTGTCCTGGCATGCGTGGCTCCCCTGTCCTGTTCTGACATGCGAGGCTCCCCCCCATCGCTGTGCTGGTATGCGTGGCTCCCCCCATCGCTGTCCTGGTATGCGTGGCTCCCCCCCATCGCTTGTCCTGGTATGCGTGGCTCCCCCCCATCGCTGTTCTGGTATGCGTGGCTCCCCCCATCGCTGTCCTGGTATACATGGCTCCCCCATCGCTGTCCTGGTATGCGTGGCTCCCCCCCATCTCTGTCCTGGTATGCATGCTTCCTATTACAAAAAAAAAAATCCTACGTGCCCTCCAGTGTGCCCTAGCAGCATCTCCTTGGTGCTGGCTCCCTGCAGCTCTTCCTGTGCTGAGCGATCACGTTCCACCGCTCATCAAGGCAATAAATATGCACGCGTCTCCACTCCCATAGGCGTGGAGCGCATATTCATTACCTTAATGAGTGGTGCCAAGTGATTGCTCAGCACAGGAAGAGCTGCAGGCGCCGGCGGCCGGAATGAGATGCTGGAGGGCGAGTAGAATGTTTTCTGGAAGCCGGCGGCTGCAGCTGTCACTGTGCGCGCTATAAGAGAAATTAATATTCATTTCACTTTAGCAGCGGCACAGACTTTAGCCTCAGCCGCAGCTCCCCCTCCCACACCGGCTTTCTGTACAATGACTCGTGTATAAGCTGGGGGGGGAGGTTTCTGCACAAAAAAAAAACGTGTTGAAAAGCTCGGCTTATAGACGAGTATATACGGTACTTTATCTTTATGGTGCTGGGCAGGGAATAGAGGTGGCATGACAGAAGCTCGTCAGCCTCATTTGCAATTAATACACTGATTTCTCAGTAATGGAGGAACTGACTGACCATGCAAAGGGATTGCCGGACTTGTCTTTGAAAGATCTACATGCCCAAATAAATAAGCTATGGAGATGAAACTGTAAATGATGGGGCACAAAACTGAATATTTGCCCCGGTGATTTGCCTGTGTCTATCCTTATATGTAAAAATGATTTGGATAAATAAATTAGACGTGTAAGATCCTTTAAAATAAATATTATAAAAGTTAAAA
Organism: Dendrobates tinctorius; assembly: GCF_039654945.1. Lineage (NCBI taxonomy): Eukaryota > Metazoa > Chordata > Amphibia > Anura > Dendrobatidae > Dendrobates > Dendrobates tinctorius. Next base: position 5,080,846 of record NW_027361819.1, read on the forward strand.
AAAAAAAAAAAAAAAAAAGCGGGAGCAGTTTTGTGACATTTTCCTAGACAAGTAAATGAATCAAAAGATGTCACTTTTGTCTTGTTACCAAATTAAATGAAATGTGTCATCAAAAAAAGAAATGAGCTACTGATTAAATAAGGTTTTTGTGATATATATTTTTTATCAATTTATTTTTCCATATCACAATCTCTATTAAGAAGAAAATTAACAAATTTTGCCACTTTCACCCCGACCACAGGGGTCACTTTAGAAAAAAATCACATGAACATTAGCAGCAGCGATCAGACTCTGACACTAACTTGTCGTGAAGCATCTAATGAGCGTGTGAACTGTGTCGGTAATTGTTGTGATTGGTGGAACCTTTGTTATCAGCTGTGTTACCAGTCATTGCAATCCTGTCTCTTCCGATAATGAGCCTGCTGTACACTTCATGAAAAGACAGAAAATGGGAGTCGAATAAAGATCTCCGATGGCCAGTGTGAAAAACTTCAAAAATAATACCGTGTTATTTTTTTCAATAAAGTTATAAGAAAAAAAAAATAAAAAAAGGATTGGCAAAAATGTTTAAAAATACTTGTGAATGCAAAAACCTGATTTAAACAATAGGACATTTTTTTATGACAAATTCCCTTTAAGGCCTGGACCTACCTCAATAAAAGATAATTAGAGCTGACATTTTGCTGTGGACACTTAGGCATCTGGAAGGGTTCATGTTATAGCAGATTGGTGTCTATCCCAAGCATCGTGTCTATTGATCGCCCTCGTCCTGAAGGTCATACGAGGGCTGATAGCATTACGGACATTGAGAGGTAGCGATAATACAGAGGAGAAATAAAATGAGAGTCGGTCTGTGGGTACACCGGGGGGAGGCTGTGCCGCCATTATCCTTTAGGGAAAGCACTGGTGACCGGAGTCGGCACTTACATGGCATTATGGAGGATTTCATCAGCTTCCATGCGGAGTACTGGATGGGCCCCTTGAACGTCCCATGACACAGATCCTTGGAGAGAAGCGTGTTCCCAGCCACCATCACATCCTTCTGCTGCTCCTGGCACCTGGACATTGAGGTGTACAGATCAGCACGATACGGAGCAGAAAACACACATCAGTCACGGAAAATGTGCCGCACACTTACTTCTCAATGAACGTTTTTATGCCCTGCAGAAAGAAATTAGATTAGGAAGGATTAGGAAATCAGAAGCGAGAGCCAAACAGTCGGTGCCATGAACTTCACGGAACAGCGTCACTTACCGTGAGGAATGAGATGGAGTCTGTGTCGTCCGCCCGCTCGCTGGCCATGGTGATGGTCTGCTTAATGTTGTCTTGGTTCTCCTGCATCTTCATCATGTTGGCCTCCATCTCCTTCAGGAGGTTGTCGCCTTGTTCCTTCAGGTTTTCGAGAAGTTTCTCCTCTTGCTCCTTTAAGAACGTGCGCAGCTTCTCGAACTCTGACACAATGTGGAGCCGGGACTCGGAGACATTGCTCTGAGGTGGAAGGGTTGATGAGAATCACTCAGGACATTGGTGGCAGATGCGTACATTCAGCTTCTCTCGGCTGTCGCTCACCTTGTGCTGCTCCACCTTCTCCTTCTGCTGGTCGGTCAGCTGCTCCGTCACCTTCTGTGCTTCTTCTAATGGGGCCACGATGGCCGACAGCTCTGCCTGGAGAGGAAGATTACATGGAAAGGTCATTATATTAGGATATAAAACTTCCTGTAATGTTGGGCAGTTTATACAGCAGAACTGCGCTCAGTTTAGGAGCGGTCTCCCATTGGCCACAAAGTTACTCCAATTATTGGGTGGTGTGCGCTTAGACTACATTGTCCTAAAATGTGCCTCAGAGGTTAAAAGTACGGTGCTTGGTCCGGGGATTTAACTCTGAGCCACTGTGAATCTACAGCTTTTAGACCAGCTCAGATCCTGGCTGTCAGACACAGTCGCAGACCCTGGAGAGAAGTCAGAAGCAGTTTATCACCGCTTCTGTCTTCTATGACACTGAATACACAGCGCTCAGTGAGGACCTGGCGATCACGTGATCGCTGGATGTCTGCGCGCTATAGCAGGGCTGCTGGGTCCTAGCAGACACATCTCAGCTCTGCCACTGACTGGGACACAGCAGGGGTCTGTCGTCCCTTGTAACTGAGGCCGCTATGAATGTCCCAGTTACTAAGCAAAAAAATAAACAATGCTGAAAAAAAAAAAAAAAAAAGAAAAGACCCACACCGGCATCTTTTTTGGACACTGTATGATTTCTCTTGGAGGACAAATTGTGTAAAAATAAAAATACACATGCAAATGTATAAAATATCTCAAGAAAAAATATGTAAATGTATAACAGAAAAAAAAAACAAGGAAAAGAGTAAAAAAAAAGTATGAGACAAAAAATGAAAAAAAATGTCTTCATCTAATATATAAAGCTCAAGTGTGTGTGTGTGTGTGTGTGTGTGTGTGTGTGTGTGTGTGTGTGTGTGTGTGTGTGTGTGTGTGTGTGTGTGTGTGTGTCCGGGATAGGCATCTGCCCCGTCGCAGCTACAGCCACAAAATTTGGCACAGTCGCACGTCTGGGCCCCGAGAGCGTCCTAAACTATGTTGTGAGGCGAAATTTTAATCCCACACGTTCCAATTCACCAAACAATTTTGACCCTATCTACATAATGGGGAAAAAGTGTGTCTCAAGCCCCGCCCCTCATTATGATGTCATAATGGTTTCCATGGCGACGCTGATGTCATCATGGGTTGCAAGCCCCGCCGCTCATTATGATGTCATAATGGTTGACTATGGGATGGATGTGTGATGGGTATATGGGCACGGGACTATGGGATGGCGGATATGTATGACGGGTATATGGGCACGGGACTATGGGATGGAGGATATGTATGATGGGTATATGGGCACGGGACTATGGGATGGAGGATGTGTGATGGGTATATGGGCATGGGACTATGGGATGGCGGATATGTATGACGGGTATATGGGCACGGGACTATGGGATGGAGGATATGTATGACGGGTATATGGGCACGGGACTATGGGATGGAGGATGTGTAATGGGTATATGGGCATGGGACTATGGGATGGCGGATATGTGATGGGTATATGGGCAAGGGACTATGGGATGGCGGATATGTATGACGGGTATAAGGGTACGGGACTATGGGATGGAAGATATGTATGATGAGTATATGGGCATGGGACTATGAGATGAAGGATGTGTGATGGGTATACGGGCACTCGACTGTGGGATGGCGAATATGTATGATGGGTATATGGGCATGGGACTATGGGATGGAGGATGTGTGATGGGTATATGGGCACTGGACTATGGGATGGAGGATATGTATGATGGGTATATGGGCACGGGACTATGGGATGGAGGATATGTATGATGGGTATATGGGCACGGGACTATGGGACGGAGGATGTGTGATGGGTATATGGGCACTGGACTATGGGATGGAGGATATGTGGGATAGAGGATATGGGCACTGGACTAAGGGATGGAGGATATGTATGATGGGTATATGGGCACGGGACTATGGGATGGAGGATATGTGATGGGTATATGGGCACTGGACTATGGGATGGATGATATGTATGACGGGTATATGGGTACGGGACTATGGGATGGCGGATATGTATGACGGGTATATCGGTACGGGACTATGGGATGGTGGATATGTATGATGGGTATATGGGCACGGGACTATGGGATGGAAGATATGTATGATGGGTATATGGGCACGGGCCTATGGGATGGAGGATATGTGATGGGTATATGGGCACTCGACTATGGGATGGCGAATATGTATGATGGGTATATGGGCATGGGACTATGGGATGGAGGATGTGTGATGGGTATATGGGCACTCGACTATGGGATGGCGAATATGTATGATGAGTATATGGGCATGGGACTATGGGATGGAGGATGTGTGATGGGTATATGGGCATGGGACTATGGGATGGAGGATGTGTGATGGGTATATGGGCACGGGACTATGGGATGGAGGATATGTATGACGGGTATATGGGTACGGGACTATGGGATGGAGGATATGTATGATGGGTATATGGGCAAGGGACTATGGGATGGAAGATATGTATGATGGGTATATGGGCACTCGACTATGGGATGGCGAATATGTATGATGGGTATATGGGCACTCGACTATGGGATGGCGAATATGTATGATGGGTATATGGGCATGGGACCATGGGATGGAGGATGTGTGATGGGTATATGGGCACTGGACTATGGGATGGTGGATATGTATGATGGGTATATGGGCACGGGACTATGGGATGGTGGATATGTATGATGGGTATATGGGCACGGGACTATGGGATGGAAGATATGTATGATGGGTATATGAGCATGGGACTATGAGATGAAGGATGTGTGATGGGTATATGGGCACTCGACTATGGGATGGCGAATATGTATGATGGGTATATGGGCACTGGACTATGGGATGGAGGATATGTGTGATGGGTATATGGGCACGGGCCTATGGGATGGTGGATATGTATGATGGGTATATGGGCACTCGACTATGGGATGGCGAATATGTATGATGGGTATATGGGCACTCGACTATGGGATGGAGGATATGTATGACGGGTATATGGGCACTGGACTATGGGATGGCGGATATGTATGACGGATATATGGGTACGGGACTATGGGATGGTGGATATGTATGATGGGTATATGGGCACGGGACTATGGGATGGAAGATATGTATGATGGGTGTATGGGCATGGGACTATGAGATGAAGGATGTGTGATGGGTATATGGGCACTCGACTATGGGATGAAGGATGTGTGATGGGTATATGGGCACTCGACTATGGGATGGCGAATATGTATGATGGGTATATGGGCACTGGACTATGGGATGGAGGATATGTGTGATGGGTATATGGGCACTGGCCTATGGGATGGTGGATATGTATGATGGGTATATGGGCACTGGACTATGGGATGGAGGATATGTGTGATGGGTATATGGGCACTCGACTATGGGATGGCGAATATGTATGATGGGTATATGGGCACTCGACTATGGGATGGCGAATATGTATGATGGGTATATGGGCATGGGACCATGGGATGGTGGATATGTATGATGGGTATATGGGCACGGGACTATGGGATGGAGGATAATTATAATTTTCTATAACTAACCACAGTTAGTTACTATGCCCGGGCAGCGCCGGGCTCTTCAGCTAGTATAAAATAAATTTATTATAGTTGAAAAAATGCCGTCTAATGTTAATAATATTGCATAAATGTTCTTCTGTTATGTTATTGGACATTATATGTATAATTTGTATTACACTCAATAAAGACGGTAAATATATATATATATATATATATATATATATATATATATATATATATATATATATATATGACGCATTCAGCATCGGCACAACAAACTTGAGACGTCATTCAACAGGTTATTTGGCGTAAAACGTGAAAAAAAATAAAAGCTTTTTTCTATATTTGTGTGCAAGAAAAAAAAAAAATCACGCGGTAAATTATATAAATCCCCAAAACAGAGGTAAAAAATTAAATTAAAAATTGTACAATTTGTCTGATTGAACACAACCCCCTCCCCCCAAAAGGTATGGAAAAGGCTATACACTGGTGTGAATGCAGTGTGTAAGCGCACGTTCACACCGGCTACAGAGACAGAAATATAATGATTAAATACCTGCAGTAAATAAAGAGCATAGTGCAAGAAAATAATATACGGCACTTGGCTATCATGTTTTTTAATTTAAAAAAAAAAAAAAAAAGCGACGTCCATCCCGCCACTCCATGGTGACCGTAATTAGGAAAGTCCTAACTCTAATATTAAAAACTTTACCGTCTGAGGGGCTGAAGCACTGAGCCCAACTAGTGGACACACAGTCATGGGAGACCACATCAATGTAATGCCCAGCTCAAAGTGTCCACTCAAAAGGGGAAAGAGAAACAAAAACCAGCCGGCCCTGAGCTTATGACTGGTCTGAGTTTACACCAAGCATTAGCTGAACGTTTGTCCTGGGGCCACGATTCTGGCACTTTGTGTTAGGCCATGCCTATTTTGCGTGAGATAATTTCCTCACAGGCAAAGCACAGAAAAGGCTTCTTCTAATGAAGGTGACGGAATGGTGGCGATTAGGTAAATCTACCATCTGCAGCCCATAAGATCTGAGGAGGGCTTCCTCACCACTTACCCGGTACACCCCGACAGCATCCAGGATGGGCAGGAAGTTGTGACTGGCGTGTTTGAGCGAGTCGCGGCAGATGACGCAGCTCAGTGTGCCGTCGTCCTTACAGTACAGCTTCAGCCGCTCGTCGTGCTCAGGGCAGTTCTCTGCCAGTTTCGGCTTTGCAGGGGTCAGGGTGGTGGAGCTGCTACCCACTGTCTTCTTCACCAGGTTGGCCAGGGCTCGGTTGGTGGTGTACCTCTTGTCAGTAATGACTTCCTTACAGTCTGGGCAGGTGAAGGAGTCCTGCCCGTCCCAGGCCTTGTCAATGCAGTTCCTGCAGAAGTTATGGCCACACTCCACCATGACGGGATCCTTAAAGAGCTCGCTGCACAGGAGGCAGGTCAGTTCTTCAGCAAAGTCCCCGGACGCCATCTCCGAATTGATTGAGGAATCATTTTCAGTGTCGACTTTTACTTTCTAAGGAAACAAAAGAGAATAATTGGGATAAGGGAGGAGTAGATGGGATCCATCAGACGATATGGAACATTGACCTTTCTCATACATCCAGTAAATGGCTGCTCAGTCGTATGTAATATCCAGGCGATCCAAGGAATCAGGGCTGTGGAGAGAGTAAGCCAGACCTCCGACTCCACAGCCCCAGTCACTACTCGGCATGGACAAAGTACAGCAGAATCATCTCCACCAAAAGATCAGAAGCAGAACAGACATTTATAGGACATTTCAGAACTTTCCCAAATTGCTATGGAAACATTTCCCGCACACCCTGCATTCTACTACTGCACCCAATGGATTAGAAATGATAGGAGTCGGTTCATTTTATGCCGACTCCACAGCCCTGTAGGGAAGACCCCCAGGACAGCACGTCGTTACCCAAGGGCCAAAAGAAAGGCTTTCCTGGGATTATAAAGAGTTTTATGTGAGCTGGGCAGGGTACAAAGTGATCCCGAAGACAAAATGGAAAAGCTTCTATCTGGAGTTTTCAGACTTGTTGTATGTACAGTGGGGGAAATAAGTATTTGATCTCTTGCTGATTTTCTAAGTTTCTTATGGAGGGAGATGAAGCTCCGAGTTTCCAAGCGACAGCGTCAAAATCTTAATGATTTAGAGATGACCTGCAAAGAGGAGAGGAGCAAAATCCCTCCTGACATGTGCACAATCCTCAACAACTACAAAAAGCGTCTGACTGTTGGGCTTGCCAACAAGGGTTTTACCACCAAGTATTAAGTCTTGTTTGCCAGAGGGATCAAATACTTATTTCTCACTGCAAAGCGCAGATAAATTTATAGAATTTATACAATGTGATTTTCTGGATTTTATTTTTGATATTCTAGCTCTCAATGTTAAAATTAACCTACCCTTTAAAATGATAGACTGTTCATGTCTTTGTCAGTGGGCAAACTCACAAAATCAGCAAGGGTTCAATGAATTATTTCCCCCACTGTATGTGGTGGCATCAGGTGATCACAACACCGAGCAAAGGGTGTGGCCCCCGTGGGGAGAGGCCTATTAATTCACATACATGTTAGTCTATGGGATGTTCACACATCAGAGACAGTTTTTTAGACCGTGTCCGCAAATAAAAAAAAAAAGAGAAAGAAAAACATGTCTAAAAAATAAAAAATCTACAGTCTGTGCTGTGACTGCATGGGGTGGTACAAGGGCGAATTCATCCTTACTGACAGGCTGCCGTACAGAAAGGACGCGACGTCCACCGCCGTGTGCCGATCCGTACAGGAAGGACGAGACGTCCACCGCCCTGTGCCGATCCGTACAGGAAGGACGAGACGTCCACCGCCCTGTGCCGATCCGTACAGGAAGGACGAGACGTCCACCGCCCTGTGCCGATCCGTACAAGAAGGACGAGACGTCCACCGCCCTGGGCGATCCGTAGAGGAAGGACGAGACGTCCACCACCCTGTGCGATCCGTACAGGAAGGACGAGACGTCCACCGCCCAGTGCGATCCATACAGGAAGGACGAGATGTCCACCGCCCTGTGCCGATCCGTACAGGAAGGGACAGCGTCTCCCATAGGCAAACACCTCAAGAGACTCCTGACACAAGAGCGTCCTGAAGAGCTTGGCTCCGCATTAAGGATGACGATGTGATGTGCCGACAGACGCGACCTCAGATCTCAGAGAAATCCGTCGCATACAAGATCTGAGCTCCAATGGACCAATGTTTGGAGAAGGTGGAGAGTTGTCGGGGCAGACGGGAGGACACACCACCACCTTACCTTTGCGTCAGGTATGCTGTCATCGTTTTTCCGTTTCAGGGAGGGTTTTCCGTCTTCGATCACTTCTGGCTCCGCGCTGTTAGCCGCCTGCCCCTCTTTCACTGGTTTGGGAATCACTAGTCGGGTTTTTTCCACCCATTCGTTTTGGCGACGGTTCACTGTGGAAACAAGCGAGGTCAGGTGAGCAGGTGGAGGAACGTCCTCTGCTCGATACTTACATGTGAGAGCTAATGGCCGCCAGCCATCTCTCCCGGATCCCCCATACGCATGGATGTGTGGTTCATTCAAGTGCCTTCTATGGGGAGAGATGGAAAAACCGTAGTCACTCCTGGAACAGCCGCTGATCTCGTAAAGAAACTAAGGGCCGGGAACTGACTAAGCCACTTCTCCCCCTGATGTCGGTGGAATTTACTGCAGCTCCTCACACCGTGTAGTGGCCGCGCTCGGTACTGCAGCTCCTCACACCGTGTAGTGGCCGCGCTCGATACTGCAGCTCCTCACACCGTGTGTCGTGGCCGCGCTCTTGGTACTGCAGCTCCTCACACCGTGTGTCGTGGCCGCGCTCTCGGGACTGCAGCTCCTCACACCGTGTGTCGTGGCCACGCTCTCGTTACTGCAGCTCCTCACACCGTGTGTCGTGGCCGCGCTCTCGGTACTGCAGCTTCTCACACCGTGTAGTGGCCGCGCTCGGTACTACACCTCCTCACACCGTGTAGTGGCCGTGCTCGGTACTGAAGCTCCTCACACCGTGTAATGGCCGCACTTGGTACTGCAGCTCCTCACACCGTGTAGTGGCCGTGCTCGTTACTGCAGCTCCTCACACCGTGTAGTGGCCACGCTCGGTACTGCAGCTCCTCACACCGTGTAGTGGCCGCGCTCGGTACTGCAGCTCCTCACACCGTGTAGTGACCATCACTTACAGCCGACGTAGTGGACGAAGAACTCCTCGCGGCCCGCCTGCTTATTCATCCGGGTCTTCACCACCTCCGCGTCATCTGGAGAAAAAAAAGGGAAGATATGAGTGCACAATGGATCCCCGATCTGCCCCGCAGCTTTATATGCTGCGTACCGGCGCCGGCCTGTGTGCTCTGTGCCACTGAAACATTACATGTGCAAAGCAGTGCCCACACCGGGGCGCCAGGGGAGCAGAGCGCAACACCGCGACATGTGCTGCTCACAGGTGTGTACTGCCCCCATGTGGAAAAACACCGACTGACAGGAAGGAGACAGAGGCCAACCACATTCTTACATGGCTGAGGTAAAGCGAAAGCTGGGTTCTGATCACTCACGGTAGGAGCCGTCCTGCATATACAGTGTATAGGGGGATACGCGGTATAGAGGGGTATATATCACTCACGGTAGGAGCCGTCCTGTATATGCAGTATATAGGGGGATACGCGGTATAGAGGGGGATATATCACTCACGGTAGGAGCCGTCCTGTATATACAGTATATAGGGGGATACACGGTATAGAGGGGATATTTCACTCACGGTAGGAGCCGTCCTGTATATACAGTATATAGGGGGATACGCGGTATACAGGGGGATATATAACTCAAGGTAGGAGCCGTCCTGTATATACAGTATATAGGGGGATACGCGGTATACAGGGGGATATATCACTCACGGTAGGAGCCGTCCTGTATATACAGTATATAGGGGTATATATCACTCACGGTAGGAGCCGTCCTGTATATACAGTATATAGGGGAATACACGGTATAGAGGGGTATATATCACTCACGGTAGGAGCCGTCCTGTATATACAGTATATAGGGGGATGCGCGGTATATAGGGGTATATATCACGGTAGGAGCCGTCCTGTATATACAGTATATAGGGGGATGCGCGGTATATAGGGGTATATATCACTCACGGTAGGAGCCGTCCTGTATATACAGTATATAGGGGGATACGCGGTACACAGGGGGATATATCACTCACGGTAGGAGCCGTCCTGTATATACAGTATATAGGGGGATATATCACTCACGGTAGGAGCAGTCCTGTATATACAGTATATAGGGGGATACGCGGTATAGAGGGGTATATATCACTCACGGTAGGAGCCGTCCTGTATATACAGTATATAGGGGGATACGCGGTATACAGGGGGATATATCACTCACGGTAGGAGCCATCCTGTATATACAGTATATAGGGGAATACGCGGTATACAGGGGGATATATCACTCACGGTAGGAGCCGTCCTGTATATACAGTATATAGGGGAATAAGCGGTACACAGGGGGATATATCACTCACGGTAGGAGCAGTCCTGTATATACAGTATATAGGGGGATACGCGGTATAGAGGGGGATATATCACTCACGGTAGGAGCCGTCCTGTATATACAGTATATAGGGGGATACGCGGTATACAGGGGGATATATCACTCACGGTAGGAGCCATCCTGTATATACAGTATATAGGGGAATACGCGGTACACAGGGGGATATATCACTCACGGTAGGAGCCGTCCTGTGTCTACAGTATATATAGGGGGATATGCGGTATACAGGGGGATATATCACTCACGGTAGGAGCCGTCCTGTATATACAGTATATAGGGGGATACGCGGTATACAGGGGGATAAATCACTCACGGTAGGAGCCGTCCTGTATATACAGTATATAGGGGGATACGCGGTATACAGGGGTATATATCACTCACGGTAGGAGCCGTCCTGTATATACAGTATATAGGGGGATACGCGGTATAGAGGGGGATATATCACTCACGGTAGGAGCCGTCCTGTATATACAGTATATAGGAGGATACGCGGTATACAGGGGGATATATCACTCACGGTAGGAGCCGTCCTGTATATACAGTATATAGGAGGATACGCGGTATACAGGGGGATATATCACTCACGGTAGGAGCCGTCCTGTATATACAGTATATAGGGGGATACGCGGTATAGAGGGGGATATATCACTCACGGTAGGAGCCGTCCTGTATATACAGTATATAGGGGGATACGCGGTATAGAGGGGGATATATCGCTCACGGTAGGAGCCGTCCTGTATATACAGTATATAGGGGGATACGCGGTATACAGGGGGATATATCACTCACGGTAGGAGCCGTCCTGTATATACAGTATATAGGGGGATACACGGTATACAGGGGGATATATCACGGTAGGAGCCATCCTGTATATACAGTATATAGGGGGATACGCGGTATACAGGGGGATATATCACTCACGGTAGGAGCCGTCCTGTATATACAGTATATAGGGGGATACGCGGTATACAGGGGTATATATCACTCACGGTAGGACCCGTCCTGTATATACAGTATATAGGGGGATACGCGGTATAGAGGGGGATATATCACTCACGGTAGGAGCCGTCCTGTATGTACAGTATACAGGGGGATACGCGGTATAGAGGGGGATATATCACTCACGGTAGGAGCCGTCCTGTATATACAGTATATAGGGGGATACGCGGTATAGAGGGGATATATCACTCACGGTAGGAGCCGTCCTGTATATAGGGGGATACGCGGTATAGAGGGGGATATATCACTCACGGTAGGAGCCGTCCTGTATATACAGTATATAGGGGGATACGCGGTATAGAGGGGGATATATCACTCACGGTAGGAGCCGTCCTGTATATACAGTATATAGGGGGATACGCGGTATAGAGGGGATATATCACTCACTGTAGGAGCCGTCCTGTATATAGGGGGATACGCGGTATAGAGGGGGATATATCACTCACGGTAGGAGCCGTCCTGTATATACAGTATATAGGGGGAAACACGGTATACAGGGGGATATATCACTCACGGTAGGAGCCGTCCTGTATATACAGTATATAGGGGGATACGCGGTATAGAGGGGGATATATCACTCACGGTAGGAGCCGTCCTGTATATACAGTATATAGGGGGATATATCACTCACGGTAGGAGCCGTCCTGTATATACTACTGTATATACAGGACGGCTCCTACCGTGAGTGATATAGGGGATACGCAGTATAGAGGGGAATATATCACTCACGGAAGGAGCCGTCCTGTATATACAGTATATAGGGGGATACACGGTATACAGGGGGATATATCACTCACGGTAGGAGCCGTCCTGTATATACAGTATATAGGGGGATACGCGGTATAGAGGGGGATATATCACTCACGGTAGGAGCCATCCTGTATATACAGTATATAGGGGGATATATCACTCACGGTAGGAGCCGTCCTGTATATACAGTATATAGTGGGATACGCGGTATACAGGGGGATATATCACTCACGGTAGGAGCCGTCCTGTATATACAGTATATAGGGGGATACGCGGTATAGAGGGGGATATATCACTCACGGTAGGAGCCATCCTGTATATACAGTATATAGGGGGATATATCACTCACGGTAGGAGCCGTCCTGTATATACAGTATATAGGGGGATACGCGGTATAGAGGGGGATATATCACTCACGGTAGGAGCCATCCTGTATATACAGTATATAGGGGGATATATCACTCACGGTAGGAGCCATCCTGTATATAGGGGGATACGCGGTATACAGGGGGATATATCACTCACGGTAGGAGCCGTCCTGTATATACAGTATATAGGGGGATATATCACTCACGGTAGGAGCCATCCTGTATATAGGGGGATACACGGTATACAGGGGGATATATCACTCACGGTAGGAGCCGTCCTGTATATACAGTATATAGGGGGATACGCGGTATAGAGGGGGATATATCACTCACGGTAGGAGCCATCCTGTATATACAGTATATAGGGGGATATATCACTCACGGTAGGAGCCGTCCTGTATATACAGTATATAGGGGGATACACGGTATACAGGGGGATATATCACTCACGGTAGGAGCCGTCCTGTATATACAGTATATAGGGGGATACGCGGTATAGAGGGGGATATATCACTCACGGTAGGAGCCATCCTGTATATACAGTATATAGGGGGATATATCACTCACGGTAGGAGCCGTCCTGTATATACAGTATATAGGGGGATACGCGGTATAGAGGGGGATATATCACTCACGGTAGGAGCCATCCTGTATATACAGTATATAGGGGGATATATCACTCACGGTAGGAGCCATCCTGTATATAGGGGGATACGCGGTATACAGGGGGATATATCACTCACGGTAGGAGTCGTCCTGTATATACAGTATAGAGGGGGATACACGGTATAGAGGGGGATATATCACTCACGGTAGGAGCCGTCCTGTATATACAGTATATAGGGGGATACGCAGTATAGAGGGGGATATATCACTCACGGAAGGAGCCGTCCTGTATATACAGTATATAGGGGGATACACGGTATACAGGGGGATATATCACTCACGGTAGGAGCCGTCCTGTATATACAGTATATAGGGGGATACGCGGTATAGAGGGGGATATATCACTCACGGTAGGAGCCATCCTGTATATACAGTATATAGGGGGATATATCACTCACGGTAGGAGCCGTCCTGTATATACAGTATATAGGGGGATACACGGTATACAGGGGGATATATCACTCACGGTAGGAGCCGTCCTGTATATACAGTATATAGGGGGATACGCGGTATAGAGGGGGATATATCACTCACGGTAGGAGCCATCCTGTATATACAGTATATAGGGGGATATATCACTCACGGTAGGAGCCGTCCTGTATATACAGTATATAGGGGGATACGCGGTATAGAGGGGGATATATCACTCACGGTAGGAGCCGTCCTGTATATACAGTATATAGGGGGATACGCGGTATACAGGGGGATATATCACTCACGGTAGGAGCCATCCTGTATATAGGGGGATACGCGGTATACAGGGAGATATATCACTCACGGTAGGAGTCGTCCTGTATATACAGTATAGAGGGGGATACACGGTATAGAGGGGGATATATCACTCACGGTAGGAGCCGTCCTGTATATACAGTATATAGGGGGATACGCGGTATAGATGGGGATATATCACTCACGGTAGGAGCCGTCCTTTATATACAGTATATAGGGGGATACGCGGTATACAGGGGGATATATCACTCACGGTAGGAGCCGTCCTGTATATACAGTATATAGGGGGATACGCGGTATACAGGGGGATATATCACTCACGGTAGGAGCCGTCCTGTATATACAGTATATAGGGGGATACGCGGTATACAGGGGGATATATCACTCACGGTAGGAGCCGTCCTGTATATACAGTATATAGGGGGATACGCGGTATACAGGGGGATATATCACTCACGGTAGGAGCCGTCCTGTATATACAGTATATAGGGGGATACGCGGTATACAGGGGGATATATCACTCACGGTAGGAGCCGTCCTGTATATACAGTATATAGGGGGATACGCGGTATACAGGGGGATATATCACTCACGGTAGGAGCCGTCCTGTATATACAGTATATAGGGGGATACGCGGTATAGAGGGGGATATATCACTCACGGTAGGAGCCGTCCTGTATATACAGTATATAGAGGGATACGCGGTATACAGGGGGATATATCACTCACGGTAGGAGCCGTCCTGTATATACAGTATATAGGGGGATACGCGGTATAGAGGGGGATATATCACTCACGGTAGGAGCCGTCCTGTATATACAGTATATAGGGGGATACGCGGTATACAGGGGGATATATCACTCACGGTAGGAGCCGTCCTGTATATACAGTATATAGCGGGATACGCGGGATAGAGGGGGATATATCACTCACGGTAGGAGCCATCCTGTATATACAGTATATAGGGGGATAGGCGGTATACAGGGGGATATATCACTCAAGGTAGGAGCCGTCCTGTATATACAGTATATAGGAGGATACGCGGTATAGAGGGGGATATATCACTCACGGTAGGAGCCATCCTGTATATACAGTATATAGGGGGATAGGCGGTATACAGGGGGATATATCACTCACGGTAGGAGCCATCCTGTATATAGTATATAGGGGGATACGCGGTATACGGGGGTATATATCACTCACGGTAGGAGCCGTCCTGTATATACAGTATATAGGGGGATACGCGGTATACAGGGGGATATATCACTCACGGTAGGAGCCATCCTGTATATACAGTATATAGGGGGATACGCGGTATAGAGGGGATTTCTGGATCACGGAGTGAACTACTTATACGATGGACTACTTGCTAGAGATGGGGTGCACCTTACGAAGACTGGAAAGCATGTATTTGGAAGTCGCCTTGCTACACTTGTAAGGAGAGCTTTAAACTAGAACAACATGGGAAGGGAAGCAAAAGACCAGAAAAAGCCATACACCTGACAAATGCTATTGAGAACTCTGCTATTAGAAGTGGAAAGGAAGAACAAAGACGAAAGAATCTAATTAATAAAAATATTGGAGAAAGAGAAACCAATCACAAACTAAAATGTTTCTATACTAATGCACAAAGCATGGGCAACAAACAAGGAGAACTGGAACTACTAATACAGGAACAGAAATATGATGTAATTGGAATCACTGAAACTTGGTGGGACAACACACATGATTGGAATACAAGACTAGAAGGATACAACTTATTTGCAAGAAACAGACTTGATAAACGAGGAGGGGGTGTCGCATTGTATGTTCGAAACGCGTATATCTGCACAGAGATTGAAGCTTCAGAGACTGGGAGTTCTGTGGAAACTGTTTGGGTAAGAATACAAGGACAGAACAATGGAAAGGACACCATTGTAGGCATTTACTACAGGCCGCCTGTGCAAGCCGAAGATATAGATGAACTCTTTATGCATCAGATGGCCAAGTTCTCCAAAAAATATGACATAGTTGTCATGGGAGATTTCAACTATCCAGACATTTGTTGGGAAGCTCTCTCAGGCAAAACTAACAGGTCAAGGAAATTCTTATCCTCTCTTGCTGACAACTTTATCTTCCAAAAGGTAAGGGAGAAAACAAGGGGAACTGCTACCTTGGATCTAATCCTTATAAACAGGGAGGAAATGGTTGAGGAGGTAAAAGTGGCTGGGACCCTAGGAGGTAGCGACCATGCTATTTTAGAATTTTGGATTACTAGAGGTGGAAGACCTGTGAAGACTCAGACGTCAAGGTTAGATTTCAGAAAGGCAGATTTTAAGGGATTCAGAAAGAGAATTGGAGGGATCCAATGGCTGGATATCCTTAAAGACAAAAATGTCCAGGAAGGATGGGAAATCTTGAAAAATGAAATTCTCAAAGCACAGTTGTTAACAATTCCGAAAAGAGGGAAGAATAGGAAGCATTTAAGGAAACCAGGATGGATGAACACAGAACTTAAGCACATGCTAAAAAGGAAGAAAAAAATGTTTATAAAATGGAAAGAGGGAGGCATATCTAAAGAAGAATATAATGCTGTCTGCAGTACCTGCAGGGCACAAATCAGATTAGCTAAAGCTGAAAATGAACTGAGGCTTGCAAGAGATGTCAAAAGCAATAATAAAGGATTTTGGGGATATGTCAAAAGTAAAAGAAAAGTCAAAGATGCTATAGGATTTTTACAGGATGAAAATGATGAAATGGTAAGACAGGATGTTGAGAAGGCTGAACTTTTAAATTCCTATTTTGCATCTGTTTTCTCTCAGAAAGGAAATGCAACATCAACTGTTATTCACTGTCCTATTAAGGGAATAGAAGAATCCAGGATATCTATAAACAGAAAGATAGTGAGGAAACACTTAGCTAACCTAAATGAATTCAAGTCTCCAGGTCCAGATGAATTACACCCCAGAGTACTGAAGGAGATAGCAGAAGAAATTTTTGAACCCCTCTCCATAATCTTTGAAAATTCTTGGAGAACAGGAGAAGTGCCAGAAGACTGGAGAAGAGCAAATGTTGTTCCTATCTTCAAAAAGGGGAAGAAGGTGGACCCAGGCAACTATAGGTCGGTGAGTCTGACTTCTATACCAGGAAAGATCTTTGAACAAATTATTAAACAACATGTATGTCAATACCTGGATAAGAATGAAGTGATTAAACAGAGTCAGCATAGGTTTCTAACTAATAAGTCATGTCAGACTAACTTAATTTCCTTCTATGATGGTATCACTGATTGGGTGGATCAAGGAAATGCTGTAGATATAGTATATCTTGACTTCAGCAAAGCATTTGACAAAGTCTCTCATACAATCCTTATTGAAAAAATGACTAAGTATGGAATGGACAAGGCAACTGTTAGGTGGATTCATAACTGGCTTAGTGATCGGACCCAAAGAGTGGTCGTAAATGGCTGCACATCCAGTTGGAAGAATGTCTCAAGTGGGGTACCACAGGGCTCTGTCCTGGGCCCTGTATTGTTCAACATCTTTATCAACGATTTAGATGAAGGAATTGAGGGTAAACTGATTAAATTTGCTGATGACACAAAGCTAGGAGGGATAGCTAATACTAGAGAAGAGAGAGAGAGGATTCAAAAAGATTTAAATAAACTGGAGAAGTGGGCAGCAACTAACAGAATGGTTTTTAACAGGGAGAAATGCAAAGTACTACATCTGGGCAATAAAAATGAAAAAAGCATATATAGAATGGGAGGAATAGGGCTAAGTGACAGCACATGTGAAAAAGACTTGGGTATACTAATAGATCACAGACTGAATATGAGTCAACAGTGTGATGCAGCAGCAAAAAAGGCAAATGCAATTCTAGGATGTATTAACAGAAGCATACAGTCTAGATCACGTGAAGTCATTATTTCCCTCTACTCCTCTTTGGTCAGACCTCATCTGGAATATTGTGTCCAGTTTTGGGCACCACATTTTAAAAAAGACATCAACAAACTGGCGCAAGTTCAGAAAAGAGCGACCAGAATGGTGACCGGTCTGCAAACCCTGTCTTATGAGGAAAGGTTGCAGGATTTGGGAATGTTTAGTTTGCAAAAGAGAAGACTGAGAGGAGACTTAATAGCTGTCTACAAATATCTAAAGGGCTGTCACATTGTAGAAGGATCAACTTTATTCTCATTTGCAAAAGGAAAGACGAGAAGCAATGGGATGAAACTGAATGGGAAGAGACACAGATTAGATATTAGAAAAAACTTTTTGACAGTTAGAGTGATCAATGAGTGGAACAGGCTGCCACGAGAAGTGTTGAGTTCTCCTTCAATGGAAGTCTTCAAACAGAGGCTGGACAGACATCTGACTGGGATGATTTAGCGAATCCTGCTTTGAGCAGGGGGTTGGACCAGATGGCCCAGGAGGTCCCTTCCAACTCTACGATTCTATGATTCTATGATATCACTCACGGTAGGAGCCGTCCTGTAAATACAGTATATAGGGGGATACGCGGTATACGGGGGTATATATCACTCACGGTAGGAGCAGTCCTGTATATACAGTATATAGGGGGATACGCGGTACACAGGGGGATATATCACTCACGGTAGGAGCCGTCCTGTATATACAGTATATAGGGGGATACGCGGTATAGAGGGGGATATATCACTCACGGTAGGAGCCGTCCTGTATATACAGTATATAGGGGGATGCGCGGTATACAGGGGGATATATCACTCACGGTAGGAGCCGTCCTGTATATACAGTATATAGGGGGGATACGCTGTATACAGGGGGATATATCACTCACGGTAGGAGCCGTCCTGTATATACAGTATATAGGGGGGATACGCTGTATACAGGGGGATATATCACTCACGGTAGGAGTCGTCCTGTATATACAGTATATAGGGGGATACGCGGTATAGAGGGGGATATATCACTCACGGTAGGAGCCGTCCTGTATATACAGTATATAGGGGGATACGCGGTATACAGGGGGATATATCACTCACGGTAGGAGCCGTCCTGTATATACAGTATATAGGGGGATACGCGGTATACAGGGGTATATATCACTCACGGTAGGAGACGTCCTGTATATACAGTATATAGGGGGATACGCGGTATAGAGGGGGATATATCACTCACGGTAGGAGCCGTTCTGTATATACAGTATATAGGGGGATATGCGGTATACAGGGGGATATATCACTCACGGTAGGAGCCGTCCTGTATATACAGTATATAGGGGGATACGCGGTATACAGGGGGATATATCACTCACGGTAGGAGCCGTCCTGTATATACAGTATATAGGGGGATACGCGGTATACAGGGGTATATATCACTCACGGTAGGAGCCGTCCTGTATATACAGTATATAGGGGGATACGCGGTATAGAGGGGGATATATCACTCACGGTAGGAGCCGTCCTGTATAAACAGTATATAGGGGGATACGCGGTATAGAGGGGGATATATCACTCACGGTAGGAGCCGTCCTGTATATACAGTATATAGGGGAATACGCGGTATACAGGGGGATATATCACTCACGGTAGGAGCCGTCCTGTATATACAGTATATAGGGGGATATGCGGTATACAGGGGGATATATCACTCACGGTAGGAGCCGTCCTGTATATACAGTATATAGGGGGATACGCGGTATACAGGGGGATATATCACTCACGGTAGGAGCCGTCCTGTATATACAGTATATAGGGGGGATACGCTGTATACAGGGGGATATATCACTCACGGTAGGAGTCGTCCTGTATATACAGTATATAGGGGGATACGCGGTATAGAGGGGGATATATCACTCACGGTAGGAGCCGTCCTGTATATACAGTATATAGGGGGATACACGGTATACAGGAGGATATATCACTCACGGTAGGAGCCGTCCTGTATATACAGTATATAGGGGGATACGCGGTATACAGGGGTATATATCACTCACGGTAGGAGCCGTCCTGTATATACAGTATATAGGGGGATACGCGGTATAGAGGGGGATATATCACTCACGGTAGGAGCCGTCCTGTATATACAGTATATAGGGGGATACGCGGTATACAGGGGGATATATCACTCACGGTAGGAGCCGTCCTGTATATACAGTATATAGGGGGATACGCGGTATACAGGGGGATATATCACTCACGGTAGGAGCCGTCCTGTATATACAGTATATAGGGGGATACGCGGTATACAGGGGTATATATCACTCACGGTAGGAGCCGTCCTGTATATACAGTATATAGGGGGATATGCGGTATACAGGGGGATATATCACTCACGGTAGGAGCCGTCCTGTATATACAGTATATAGGGGGATACGCGGTATACAGGGGGATATATCACTCACGGTAGGAGCCGTCCTGTATATACAGTATATAGGGGGATACGCGGTATACAGGGGTATATATCACTCACGGTAGGAGCCGTCCTGTATATACAGTATATAGGGGGATACGCGGTATAGAGTGGGATATATCACTCACTGTAGGAGCCGTCCTGTATATACAGTATATAGGGGGATACGCGGTATACAGGGGGATATATCACTCACGGTAGGAGAAGTCCTGTATATACAGTATATAGGGGGATACGCGGTATAGAGGGGGATATATCACTCACGGTAGGAGCTGTCCTGTATATACAGTATATAGGGGGATACGCGGTATAGAGGGGGATATATCACTCACGGTAGGAGCCGTCCTGTATATACAGTATATAGGGGGATACGCGGTATACAGGGGGATATATCACTCACGGTAGGAGCCGTCCTGTATATACAGTATATAGGGGGATACGCGGTATACAGGGGGATATATCACTCACGGTAGGAGCCATCCTGTATATACAGTATATAGGGGGATACGCGGTATAGAGGGGGATATATCACTCACGGTAAGAGCCATCCTGTATGTACAGTATATAGGGGGATACGCGGTATACGGGGGTATATATCACTCACGGTAGGAGACGTCCTGTATATACAGTATATAGGGGGATACGTGGCATATAGGGGGATATATCACTCACGGTAGGAGCCGTCCTGTATATACAGTATATAGGGGGATACGCGGTATAGAGGGGGATATATCACTCACGGTAGGAGCCGTCCTGTATATACAGTATATAGGGGGATACGCGGTATACAGGGGGATATATCACTCACGGTAGGAGCCGTCCTGTATATACAGTATATAGGGGGATACGCGGTATAGAGGGGGATATATCACTCACGGTAGGAGCCGTCCTGTATATACAGTATATAGGGGGATACGCGGTATAGAGGGGGATATATCACTCACGGTAGGAGCCGTCCTGTATATACAGTATATAGGAGGATACGCGGTATACAGGGGGATATATCACTCACGGTAGGAGCCGTCCTGTATATACAGTATATAGGGGGATGCGCGGTATACAGGGGGATATATCACTCACGGTAGGAGCCGTCCTGTATATACAGTATATAGGGGGATGCGCGGTATACAGGGGGATATATCACTCACGGTAGGAGCCGTCCTGTATATACAGTATATAGGGGGATACGCGGTATACAGGGGGATATATCACTCACGGTAGGAGCCGTCCTGTATATACAGTATATAGGGGGATACGCGGTATACAGGGGGATATATCACTCACGGTAGGAGCCGTCCTGTATATACAGTATATAGGGGGATGCGCGGTATACAGGGGGATATATCACTCACGGTAGGAGCCGTCCTGTATATACAGTATATAGGGGGATACGCGGTATAGAGGGGGATATATCACTCACGGTAGGAGCCGTCCTGTATATACAGTATATAGGGGGATACGCGGTATAGAGGGGGATATATCACTCACGGTAGGAGCCGTCCTGTATATACAGTATATAGGAGGATACGCGGTATACAGGGGGATATATCACTCACGGTAGGAGCCGTCCTGTATATACAGTATATAGGGGGATGCGCGGTATACAGGGGGATATATCACTCACGGTAGGAGCCGTCCTGTATATACAGTATATAGGGGGATACGCGGTATAGAGGGGGATATATCACTCACGGTAGGAGCCGTCCTGTATATACAGTATATAGGAGGATACGCGGTATAGAGGGGGATATATCACTCACGGTAGGAGCCGTCCTGTATATACAGTATATAGGGGGATACGCGGTATACAGGGGGATATATCACTCACGGTAGGAGCCGTCCTGTATATACAGTATATAGGGGGATACGCGGTATACAGGGGGATATATCACTCACGGTAGGAGCCGTCCTGTATATACAGTATATAGGGGGATACGCGGTATACAGGGGGATATATCACTCACGGTAGGAGCCGTCCTGTATATACAGTATATAGGGGGATGCGCGGTATAGAGGGGGATATATCACTCACGGTAAGAGCCGTCCTGTATATACAGTATATAGGGGGATACGCGGTATACAGGGGGATATATCACTCACGGTAGGAGCCGTCCTGTATATACAGTATATAGGGGGATACGCGGTATACAGGGGGATATATCACTCACGGTAGGAGCCGTCCTGTATATACAGTATATAGGGGGATACGCGGTATAGAGGGGGATATATCACTCACGGTAGGAGCCGTCCTGTATATACAGTATATAGGGGGATGCGCGGTATACAGGGGGATATATCGCTCACGGTAGGAGCCGTCCTGTATATACAGTATATAGGGGGATACGCGGTATACAGGGGGATATATCACTCACGGTAGGAGCCGTCCTGTATATACAGTATATAGGGGGATACGCGGTATACAGGGGGATATATCACTCACGGTAGGAGCCGTCCTGTATATATAGTATATAGGGGGATACGCGGTATACAGGGGGATATATCACTCACGGTAGGAGCCGTCCTGTATATACAGTATATAGGGGGATACGCGGTATACAGGGGGATATATCACTCACGGTAGGAGCCGTCCTGTATATACAGTATATAGGGGGATACGCGGTATACAGGGGGATATATCACTCACGGTAGGAGCCGTCCTGTATATACAGTATATAGGGGGATACGCGGTATAGAGGGGGATATATCACTCACGGTAGGAGCCGTCCTGTATATACAGTATATAGGGGGATACGCGGTATACAGGGGGATATATCACTCACGGTAGGAGCCGTCCTGTATATACAGTATATAGGGGGATACGCGGTATACAGGGGGATATATCACTCACGGTAGGAGCCGTCCTGTATATACAGTATATAGGGGGATACGCGGTATACAGGGGGATATATCACTCACGGTAGGAGCCGTCCTGTATATACAGTATATAGGGGGATACGCGGTATACAGGGGGATATATCACTCACGGTAGGAGCCGTCCTGTATATACAGTATATAGGGGGATACGCGGTATAGAGGGGGATATATCACTCACGGTAGGAGCCGTCCTGTATATACAGTATATAGGGGGATACGCGGTATACAGGGGGATATATCACTCACGGTAGGAGCCGTCCTGTATATACAGTATATAGGGGGATACGCGGTATACAGGGGGATATATCACTCACGGTAGGAGCCGTCCTGTATATACAGTATATAGGAGGATACGCGGTATACAGGGGGATATATCACTCACGGTAGGAGCCGTCCTGTATATACAGTATATAGGGGGATACGCGGTATACAGGGGAATATATCACTCACGGTAGGAGCCGTCCTGTATATACAGTATATAGGGGGATACGCGGTATACAGGAGGATATATCACTCACGGTAGGAGCCGTCCTGTATATACAGTATATAGGGGGATGTGCGGTATACAGGGGGATATATCACTCACGGTAGGAGCCGTCCTGTATATACAGTATATAGGGGGATACGCGGTATACAGGGGAATATATCACTCACGGTAGGAGACGTCCTGTATATACAGTATATAGGGGGATACGCGGTATAGAGGGGGATATATCACTCACGGTAGGAGCCGTCCTGTATATACAGTATATAGGGGGATACGCGGTATACAGGGGAATATATCACTCACGGTAGGAGACGTCCTGTATATACAGTATATAGGGGGATACGCGGTATAGAGGGGGATATATCACTCACGGTAGGAGCCGTCCTGTATATACAGTATATAGGGGGATACGCGGTATACAGGGGGATATATCACTAACGGTAGGAGCCGTCCTGTATATACAGTATATAGGGGGTTACGCGGTATAGAGGGGGATATATCACTCACGGTAGGAGCCGTCCTGTATATACAGTATATAGGGGGATACGCGGTATACAGGGGGATATATCACTCACGGTAGGAGCCGTCCTGTATATACAGTATATAGGGGGATACGCGGTATACAGGGGGATATATCACTCACGGTAGGAGCCGTCCTGTATATACAGTATATAGGAGGATACGCGGTATACAGGGGGATATATCACTCACGGTAGGAGCCGTCCTGTATATACAGTATATAGGGGGATACGCGGTATACAGGGGGATATATCACTCACGGTAGGAGACGTCCTGTATATACAGTATATAGGGGGTTACGCGGTATAGAGGGGGATATATCACTCACGGTAGGAGCCGTCCTGTATATACAGTATATAGGGGGATACGCGGTATACAGGGGGATATATCACTCACGGTAGGAGCCGTCCTGTATATACAGTATATAGGGGGATACGCGGTATACAGGGGGATATATCACTCACGGTAGGAGCCGTCCTGTATATACAGTATATAGGGGGATACGCGGTATACAGGGGGATATATCACTCACGGTAGGAGCCGTCCTGTATATACAGTATATAGGGGGATACGCGGTATACAGGGGGATATATCACTCACGGTAGGAGCCGTCCTGTATATACAGTATATAGGGGGATACGCGGTATACAGGGGGATATATCACTCACGGTAGGAGCCGTCCTGTATATACAGTATATAGGGGATGCGCGGTATACAGGGGGATATATCACTCACGGTAGGAGCCGTCCTGTATATACAGTATATAGAGGGATACGCGGTATACAGGGGGATATATCACTCACGGTAGGAGCCGTCCTGTATATACAGTATATAGGGGGATACGCGGTATACAGGGGGATATATCACTCACGGCAGGAGCCGTCCTGTATATACAGTATATAGGGGGATACGCGGTATAGAGGGGAATATATCACTCACGGTAGGAGCCGTCCTGTATATACAGTATATAGGGGATGCGCGGTATACAGGGGGATATATCACTCACGGTAGGAGCCGTCCTGTATATACAGTATATAGAGGGATACGCGGTATACAGGGGGATATATCACTCACGGTAGGAGCCGTCCTGTATATACAGTATATAGGGGGATACGCGGTATACAGGGGGATATATCACTCACGGCAGGAGCCGTCCTGTATATACAGTATATAGGGGGTTACGCGGTATAGAGGGGGATATATCACTCACGGTAGGAGCCGTCCTGTATATACAGTATATAGGGGGATACGCGGTATACAGGGGGATATATCACTCACGGTAGGAGCCGTCCTGTATATACAGTATATAGGAGGATACGCGGTATACAGGGGGATATATCACTCACGGTAGGAGCCGTCCTGTATATACAGTATATAGGGGGATACGCGGTATACAGGGGGATATATCACTCACGGTAGGAGCCGTCCTGTATATACAGTATATAGGAGGATACGCGGTATACAGGGGGATATATCACTCACGGTAGGAGCCGTCCTGTATATACAGTATATAGGGGGATACGCGGTATACAGGGGGATATATCACTCACGGTAGGAGCCGTCCTGTATATACAGTATATAGGAGGATACGCGGTATACAGGGGGATATATCACTCACGGTAGGAGCCGTCCTGTATATACAGTATATAGGGGGATACGCGGTATACAGGGGGATATATCACTCACGGTAGGAGCCGTCCTGTATATACAGTATATAGGAGGATACGCGGTATACAGGGGGATATATCACTCACGGTAGGAGCCGTCCTGTATATACAGTATATAGGGGGATACGCGGTATACAGGGGGATATATCACTCACGGCAGGAGCCGTCCTGTATATACAGTATATAGGGGGTTACGCGGTATAGAGGGGGATATATCACTCACGGTAGGAGCCGTCCTGTATATACAGTATATAGGGGGATACGCGGTATACAGGGGGATATATCACTCACGGTAGGAGCCGTCCTGTATATACAGTATATAGGAGGATACGCGGTATACAGGGGGATATATCACTCACGGTAGGAGCCGTCCTGTATATACAGTATATAGGGGGATACGCGGTATACAGGGGGATATATCACTCACGGTAGGAGCCGTCCTGTATATACAGTATATAGGAGGATACGCGGTATACAGGGGGATATATCACTCACGGTAGGAGCCGTCCTGTATATACAGTATATAGGGGGATACGCGGTATACAGGGGGATATATCACTCACGGCAGGAGCCGTCCTGTATATACAGTATATAGGGGGTTACGCGGTATAGAGGGGGATATATCACTCACGGTAGGAGCCGTCCTGTATATACAGTATATAGGGGGATACGCGGTATACAGGGGGATATATCACTCACGGTAGGAGCCGTCCTGTATATACAGTATATAGGAGGATACGCGGTATACAGGGGGATATATCACTCACGGTAGGAGCCGTCCTGTATATACAGTATATAGGGGGATACGCGGTATACAGGGGGATATATCACTCACGGTAGGAGCCGTCCTGTATATACAGTATATAGGGGGATACGCGGTATACAGGGGGATATATCACTCACGGTAGGAGCCGTCCTGTATATACAGTATATAGGGGGATACGCGGTATAGAGGGGGATATATCACTCACGGTAGGAGCCGTCCTGTATATACAGTATATAGGGGGATACGCGGTATACAGGGGGATATATCACTCACGGTAGGAGCCGTCCTGTATATACAGTATATAGGGGGATACGCGGTATACAGGGGGATATATCACTCACGGTAGGAGCCGTCCTGTATATACAGTATATAGGGGGATACGCGGTATACAGGGGGATATATCACTCACGGTAGGAGCCGTCCTGTATATACAGTATATAGGGGGATACGCGGTATACAGGGGGATATATCACTCACGGTAGGAGCCGTCCTGTATATACAGTATATAGGGGGATACGCGGTATAGAGGGGGATATATCACTCACGGTAGGAGCCGTCCTGTATATACAGTATATAGGGGGATACGCGGTATACAGGGGGATATATCACTCACGGTAGGAGCCGTCCTGTATATACAGTATATAGGGGGATACGCGGTATACAGGGGGATATATCACTCACGGTAGGAGCCGTCCTGTATATACAGTATATAGGGGGATACGCGGTATACAGGGGGATATATCACTCACGGTAGGAGCCGTCCTGTATATACAGTATATATAGGGGGATACGCGGTATACAGGGGGATATATCACTCACGGTAGGAGCCGTCCTGTATATACAGTATATAGGGGGATACGCGGTATACAGGGGGATATATCACTCACGGTAGGAGCCGTCCTGTATATACAGTATATAGGGGGATACGCGGTATACAGGGGGATATATCACTCACGGTAGGAGCCGTCCTGTATATACAGTATATAGGGGGATACGCGGTATACAGGGGGATATATCACTCACGGTAGGAGCCGTCCTGTATATATAGGGGGATACGCGGTATACAGGGGGATATATCACTCACAGTAGGAGCCGTCCTGTATATACAGTATATAGGGGGATACGCGGTATACAGGGGGATATATCACTCACTGTAGGAGCCGTCCTGTATATACAGTATATAGGGGGATACGCGGTATACAGGGGGATATATCACTCACGGTAGGAGCCGTCCTGTATATACAGTATATAGGGGGATACGCGGTATACAGGGGGATATATCACTCACGGTAGGAGCCGTCCTGTATATACAGTATATAGGGGGATACGCGGTATACAGGGGGATATATCACTCACGGTAGGAGCCGTCCTGTATATACAGTATATAGGAGGATATGCGGTATACAGGGGGATATATCACTCACGGTAGGAGCCGTCCTGTATATACAGTATATAGGGGGATACGCGGTATACAGGGGGATATATCACTCACGGTAGGAGCCGTCCTGTATATACAGTATATAGGGGGATGCGCGGTATACAGGGGGATATATCACTCACGGTAGGAGCCGTCCTGTATATACAGTATATAGGGGGATACGCGGTATACAGGGGGATATATCACTCACGGTAGGAGCCGTCCTGTATATACAGTATATAGGGGGATGCGCGGTATACAGGGGGATATATCACTCACGGTAGGAGCCGTCCTGTATATACAGTATATAGGGGGATACGCGGTATACAGGGGGATATATCACTCACGGTAGGAGCCGTCCTGTATATACAGTATATAGGGGGATACGCGGTATAGAGGGGGATATATCACTCACGGTAGGAGCCGTCCTGTATATACAGTATATAGCGGGATACGCGGTATACAGGGGGATATATCACTCACGGTAGGAGCCGTCCTGTATATACAGTATATAGGGGGATACGCGGTATACAGGGGGATATATCACTCACGGTAGGAGCCGTCCTGTATATACAGTATATAGGGGGGATACGCGGTATACAGGGGGATATATCACTCACGGTAGGAGCCGTCCTGTATATACAGTATATAGGGGGGATACGCGGTATACAGGGGGATATATCACTCACGGTAGGAGCCGTCCTGTATATACAGTATATAGGGGGGATACGCGGTATACAGGGGGATATATCACTCACGGTAGGAGCCGTCCTGTATATACAGTATATAGGGGGATACGCGGTATACAGGGGGATATATCACTCACGGTAGGAGCCGTCCTGTATATACAGTATATAGGGGGATACGCGGTATACAGGGGGATATATCACTCACGGTAGGAGCCGTCCTGTATATACAGTATATAGGGGGATACGCGGTATACAGGGGGATATATCACTCACGGTAGGAGCCGTCCTGTATATACAGTATATAGGGGGATACGCGGTATACAGGGGGATATATCACTCACGGTAGGAGCCGTCCTGTATATACAGTATATAGGGGGATACGCGGTATACAGGAGGATATATCACTCACGGTAGGAGCCGTCCTGTATATACAGTATATAGGGGGATACACGGTATACAGGGGGATATATCACTCACGGTAGGAGCCGTCCTGTATATACAGTATATAGGGGGATACGCGGTATACAGGGGGATATATCACTCACGGTAGGAGCCGTCCTGTATATACAGTATATAGGGGGATACGCGGTATACAGGGGGATATATCACTCACGGTAGGAGCCGTCCTGTATATACAGTATATAGGGGGATACGCGGTATACAGGGGGATATATCACTCACGGTAGGAGCCGTCCTGTATATACAGTATATAGGGGGATACGCGGTATAGAGGGGGATATATCACTCACGGTAGGAGCCGTCCTGTATATACAGTATATAGGGGGATACGCGGTATAGAGGGGGATATATCACTCACGGTAGGAGCCGTCCTGTATATACAGTATATAGGGGGATACGCGGTATACAGGGGGATATATCACTCACGGTAGGAGCCGTCCTGCCTCTTGCACGAGTACGTGGCTCCGATCTGCACGATCACATCTTCCTCCACGTCCCCGTCGTCTCCATCTCCGCCCTCGTCGTCTTCCTCCTCGTCCATGGCCTCCTCGTTGTCCGCCTCGTCCCCGGCCAGGACGTCTTTCTTCTCCAGCTCGGAGACATCGGGTTGTGCTGTGGCGGCCATGGCTGGGGGCTGCGGTACCGGAGAGCGGGGGGCCTGGACACCGTCGTTACCTCACACAGAGGAGGGGGGGCCTGAACACAGAGGCTGGACTGCGCGCCCGATTCTACAGTGCGAACTGCGCATGCGTCTTCCGGTTTGTAGGACAATAGAATGGCGGCCTCCGGCCCCGCACGTGGGAGCCACCAGCAGAGGGCGCTGCGCACCGGGGGAGGAGTAGGCGGCAGAGCAGCACTCGGCGCATAGATCTGTAGGCCCAGGCGGATGTGCAGCCTCATCTGTGCACACAGGGGCTCAAACACCTCAGCCCTGCACCAGACGGAAGCCAGCTGCGGCATAAAGGAACAAGCAGTGCTGCAGTGTAAAGCATGGTGTAGTGCCAGAGGCAGCAGGGTGTGATAAACGGCTTCCTGCACTAATTGGCAGCAGTGACATTGGGCATACCTCCCAACGTTTGAAGAAGGGAACGAGGTTGCGGGGCGCTTCGCAAATTTTAGGCCACAGCCCCTGATCACACCCATGTCCATACCCCAGCGAAAGAGAGAAAGAACAGAGAGATAAGAAAGGGGTGAAAGAAAAAAAGGAAGATTAGAGAGCGAAAGAAACAGAAAGATTCTATAAAGATACTATAGCAGCCCGGCTCCCATTGTAGTGCCCACTTGAGCCTCCTGATGCAGGACATATCATGATCCGCTCACATGGCATCCCCGATTCCAAGGCGATCCCACTGTCCACGCTGTCGGGGGAGGACACGGTGATGTATCTGAAGCATTCCCTGAAGCGCCTCCATGGTTCCGTCACAATCTCCTCTCGAAATTACCTAATTTCCGGTCAGCTTCCAGCACATCACTTCCGGTGGAACGTCACATGCGAATTTTAAAGTGCTCCACCGTGTACTCCTGTGTCCGCAGGAAAAGTAACCTCCCAGCCAGGACACTCAACATCAGGACTGTCCAGCTGGATCCGGGACGGTTGGGAGGTATGAATACTCCCTACCGTACAGCTCCATACACCTCATACACACATGGCTCCGGTCCGTATACCTCTACACACACTGCTCCACTCTGTATACCTATACACAAACATGGCTCCGCTCCGTATACCTCTACACACACACGGCTCCGTACACCTCGTATACACAAGGCTCCGGTCTATACACCTCGTACACACACAGGGCTCCGCTCCATACACACGTGGCTCCGCTCTGCATACCCCATACACACACGGGTCTGCTACATCCACCCTGTAAACCCCTCCTGACCCCACACAAACTTCCCCTCACCAGCATGACAACCAGCACAGCAGAGTCCTGCACACACCGAGCCCCTGATCATGTGACTCCCGACTCCTCCCCTCCTGTGACCTCATCACAGGTCCTGTGCAGACAGAAGCAACAGCCTAGCAAGTCATCGCAGGCTGTGGAGGGCGCTGCGGGGGTCTCTTGGAGGGTGAGAATGGGGTCGATGCATGGGGGGGCGTGGCGGCTCAGTGCAGTGAGGGGGGAAAAAAAAAAAAAAAAAAAAAAAAAAGAGTCCAGCTTGGGACAGGCAGTCAAAAACAGGACTGTCCCGCAATATCCGGGACGCTTGGGAGCTATGACATTGGGGCTGATTGGGCCACTCGCCCATTTGGGGGTTGGCGGATGATCAGGCTCTCTGTGTAACTCGCATGTTTGGGCTGGTGATGCAGAGTGGCGCTTGTGAGGTCAGTCATTACGGAGTGCCGCTAATGAGAATGAGGCTGCGCGAGGCGTCCCGGAGCGTCAGAGTAAAGGACACATACAAGTTACTGGTCATTCAACACTTCATTTCCATAAAAAATAAAACAGCAACGATGAACATTATGAACTAAACGTTGTCACTAAACAAAGACATTTCTGCATTTCTTGACAATAACATGCGAAACTAAACCATTGTAACGCGGCAGCGGCATCAGTCGTGCACGAAGCGCAGAGGTTGGGCATTGAGGCCGGAGTCATGCAGGAATGGGGACAGGTACGGATACAGTTTCTCTGTGAACGTGGCTCTGAACGTGTAGATGGCAGTCATGTCGTCGGCGTTGTAGAAGGAGATCTGACCGCCCTCGTAATCTATGTACACTCCGATCCTCTTGGGCTTGGCGCTCAGGATCAGGGTCCTGGAGGGAGACTCCAGAGCCTTGTAGGCATTGCCATTCCTCAGCCAGATGGCCCAGTAGCCGTTCTTGGGGTTCAGCTTGATCTTCCCCTTGCGGTTGCTGGACTCGCTGGCCATGCCCACATCCCAGGCGGTCTTGTCTCCCACTTCCACCTCCCAGTAATGGCGTCCGGAATCGAAGCCCTGAGAGCCCAGGACCAGGATGCACTGGCTGAAGCGTTTGGGGTTATCGGGGAGCGCGTGCTTGTTGTCGCCGTACTTCACGCTGGTCATGTTATCGGACAGCACGAGGTTGGGGTGCGCAGTGGACGGGTCCAGTAGTATCGGAGTTAGCTCTGAAAAAAAGGGGGAGGGAGAAAAAAAGTTCATGGACTTTCTGATTCTTTATTCCAGCTCACAATCTGATACAAATATTGCCCTCTGTTATCAGCCATTTAGTCCCCCATGAGTAATGAGCATAGACCTCAGCCATCCACGTGATCGCTACGCACAAGTACAAACGGCATGGTCTACACAGGACACGTAACCTTGTGCTGTATGCCACGTGACATGACCGTTTACCCCACCAGTCCTTATTGCGGGTCCTTACGGAGCTCTGTACTTACTCGGTACAATGAAGGACCTCATCTGCTTCCACACCGTATACTGGAGGGGTCCTCTGAACGTCCCTTGGCACAGATCCTTGGACAGCAGGCTGTTCCCGGAAGACATCACCTCTTTCTGCTCTGTCTGACACCTGCGGAGACAAGAGCATGAATCTCACTCACCATCCCGTGGCCGGCACCACCGTACCCATCAACAGCCTAAAGCTGCAGCAGAAACTTACTTCTCAATGAAAGACTTGATGTCCTGTATGAAAGATAAAGAAAATTATGATTAATCCAAGGAAAGCTAAGGGGAGCCTGGACATAAAGCTCACCAGACATCAGCACTTACCATCAGGAAAGAGATGGAGTCTGTGTCGTTCACCCGCTCGTTGGCCATGGTGATGGTCTGCTTAATGTTGTCCCGGTTCTCCTGCATCTTCACCATGTTGGTCTCCATCTCCTTCAGTAGGTTGTCGCCTTGGTCCTGCAGCTGCTCCAGAAGTTTCTCCTCTTGCTCCTTCAGGAAAGTGTGCAAGTTCTTGAACTCGTCCACGATATGTTGCTTGAACTCGGAAATATTGGTCTGCGGGGAAAGATCCGGAAAATGTCGTATGAGATGAAGTGTGGCGGGACGGGGTAGTGAAGTATGTATATGTATGGATGTATGACCAGCAGTAATTAACATATGTCCCTAGACTACAGGACTAACAAAGGTCACAACATATATTATCCTGAGAAAGGGAGTCTTCTGTCTCCAGTCTACCCAGGGAGCCTTGCCGAGAACACACAAAGTGGAAACATTTCACACCTTCTGACTCTTCTAAGAGAGATGCCAATCTCAGCCTGACACTATCTATCTATGAGAAAGGTTACACCAAGGGTTTTCAGAGAAAATAATGTATTCATTGGTAGATTAGCCATGGTCCAGTCACAGACGAGCAATTAGATTATTAATATGGGAGGCTGGTCTAGCAATCTGATCTCCTGGTCAAATCTATAAATTAGGCCTTTACACAAAGAAAGATGTTCACATGTGGGGTAGCATGGTAAACTGATGTGTGCCATAATTTGCTTTTCCTCCCACAGGAAACAGAATAACTGCAGATAGAAACGTTGTAGGTATTTGTTATTTTATCCCTTTTTATTTTATCACTGTTTTGCATATTTGTATGTCACTTTTTAGTTCCATATTTTTTATATCTTTATTGTAAGCACTGTACCTTTTCTATCAAAGCTTAAAAATTTTAATAAGTCTGAACCTTGTTGTTCTAAAGAATCCATAGCCTTAGAGTGTGTGATCCTGGTGATTGGCACATAGTAGTAGTACTTCTTCCGGGACTCATCACCCATGTGTTCGTTGAGTGGTGGCAGCGCGTATGAGCGGGGTGTGTGGTCTGTGTCAGGGTGTGATTTATGCTCCCACTGCAGCATAGAACAGAGGTTGAATGCTGGACTGAGAGGAGACAGATTAACCCTAGCAGGCGCAACCCCAAGTCACGTGCTGAGAGCAGGTATGTGACAGACGGCACGTCTCCGGATTACAGGAGTGTCTCGCTCACCTTGTGCTGCTCCACCTTCTCCTGCTGCTGGTCAGTCAGCTGCTCCGTCACCTTCAGGGTTTCTTCTAATGGGGCTACAATGGTCGACAGCTCTGCCTGCGGGTGACGGAATGGTGGTAAATGTACAATCTGCAGCCATGAGATCTAAGGAGGGCTTCCTCACCACTTACCCGGTATAACCCAACAGCATCCAGGATGGGCAGGAAGTTGTGACTGGCGTGTTTGAGCGAGTCGCGGCAGATGACGCAGCTCAGTGTGCCGTCGTCCTTACAGTACAGCTTCAGCCGCTCGTCGTGCTCAGGGCAGTTCTCTGCCAGTTTCGGCTTTGCAGGGGTCAGGGTGGTGGAGCTGCTACCCACTGTCTTCTTCACCAGGTTGGCCAGGGCTCGGTTGGTGGTGTACCTCTTGTCAGTAATGACTTCCTTACAGTCTGGGCAGGTGAAGGATTCCTGCCCGTCCCAGGCCTTGTCAATGCAGTTCCTGCAGAAGTTATGGCCGCACTCCACCATGACGGGATCCTTAAAGAGCTCGCTGCACAGGAGGCAGGTTAGTTCTTCAGCAAAGTCCCCGGACGCCATCTCCGAATTGTTTTCAGTGATATCCACTTTCACTTTCTAGAAAAACATACAACATGTGAGGGGACAATTCATGAATGAGAGACGGGGATAATGTGCGTCCTCCGTAGAACAGTCTCTGCAATAACCTGCAGGACTGCCCACCCAAACGTGCACTGCTCACACAGGACGGTAACACAGTGACTCCATCTTAACCGGCCACCCCTGCGAGACGACTGCAAAATAGAAAGAAATGTTTATTGGGAGCAGAAAATAGGCATTCAGGTGAAGCCGGGTACGAGGTGCAGGCCGGACGGGCGTCACCTGGAATTTGCAGGAAATAAAAGACAAAAATAAAAACACAAAATGGAACAGAAGTTATACACAGTATTATGAGGGTCAGACATCCACAGCAATTATTCAAGAACCCCCCGGCACCCGATTAAGGATGGACATACACATTACATGGCTGCCAAACGCTTGATCACCTCTCCCATACACGGGGAGCTCGCTCCTGTGTGCTCTATAAGCTAGCTGCCATCTAAGACATCAGCTGGCGGATTATCTTTGAGAGAACAATGCGATTGGCAGTCTGAAATTGCCAAGAGTGATCGACATCTCTCCTATCAGTTGGCCGGTGACTCCATACACAGAGTGAGCCAACACCGGCGGGTTCAGCCATCTTTAGTCTATGGGACCCTTACAGTGACCTCAGCTCAGTCACATGTGGATGTTGCTGTAGATCAGAGATAACCGAATTGCCCGGCAATCGCTCATCTCCACTAAGATAACAAATCAAAACAGAAAAATAAAAATTTCTTCAGTAGTATTGTGTCACCTAAGGGGGCATCATGTGGCCCCCACAAAAATCAATGACAACCACACAGACCCTGGCGGACCCCAAAGTGGGGTTACAGCAGGTAATATGGGAGATGCCCAAGTCTCACCCCTCTATTAACTGCATTCACCCCACAGAATATGGCCGTTGGGCTTTTCGGACACCGCTTTGATAATCGTGCCGCCTCTACCGGTTAGCACAATATATAAAATGAGCATTTCAAGTGCGAGGAGTATGGAGACCCCTGGCATGATGTGACCCCCACAGACACCACCGCGCACCCTTTGTACATGTCCAGAGCTGGTGCCGTGAGCGGAGGAGGCAGCACAGTCATCGTTATCCCCTAGGATATGAGGAAGATTCAATTTTGGGTGAAAATGACCATTATGGAATTTGCACTTAAATACATAAAATAAACGAGGTCTAATGGCAGAAATCATCCGATGGCAATACAGGAGTTTCCTCAGATCTTAGGTGAGGCTGGGCAGCCTGGCGGGCACAATCAGGGCATCATTGCCCCGACCCCCGGCATGGCACCACACAAAGGTCATAAGTTAAGGCGAATGGAACACTACAGAAAGTCGGCGCAGCATACCGCGGCGTCACTAACGCACCGGCCATGGAGTCCCCGAGTATATAGCGCGGCACACACAGGATGAAGGCAAACATGGAGGCATCCTCCTGCTCCGACGTGGGGAGAGCATGGCGAGGATTGGAGGACAAGCTATACCTTGCAATGAATGATTGTGCACAGATGGAGTCTGCGGGGTCCGGGGCCATTCACACAATTAAAAGTAGATTTGTTTATAAAAAAAAAAAAAAAGCACACCCCCTGTACCTGCGTGACACCAGAGATTTTTTTTCTTTCAATAATCTATGTCAACATTTGCTTTCGGGCTTCGACACTGCAGAATGGCGTCATTACCAGTATCACTCTCTTACTATGTGGAATAAGCTGTGTACAAATGTAGCAGAGCTGGGATCGTCATTCGGTGCCGCTACTGTAGACTTGTGTGTGATGTCACAACGGCCGCAGAACAGCCCGATACATCATAGCACAGAGCCAATACAGTGAAGAAGCCGCGCACCATGACACGCCCAGCTCTGCTACATCTATATTACCAGGCCGGGATTGCAGAAATGTGTCAGGTTTATCCGGCCGCCTCTGCACGGTCCGGGCTGTTTGGGACAGACGAGCATGATAGGAAGCCACACCTTGGTTCAGGAGCTGCAGCATAGTCCAGTATCACGCTCAGGCATGGAAGAATTACAAAATGCTCTGAAAAGCAAAAACCCTCCAGACCGGAGGGATTTATCTCTTTAGTGTACGGCTCGTTGCCTAGGTTACAGGCCACCCTGCAGTTTCAGAATAGGCAGTCACCTAGTCAAGGAGCGTGTGCTGCGCACAGGTTCTGTCCCACCTGCCCGCGCCACACTGGATCTGTCCGGCATCCACAACCCTGGGTTTCCCCAATGGCACCTCTGCTGGCAGCCTGGGGAAGCGCACAGTTCTGGCCTGTGACGCAAACTGTCAATCATCAGAAGCGCACAGCCCCCCAGCAAAGCAAGATGCCGAGAATTGTGTGCTCCAGAAAAAAAAAGATGATGGGACGCCCCCTACTGTGTATATGCGGATCAATTATATGAGCGCCGCAGACCTGGCTGCCAAAATCCAAAAAGGGGTGCAGGCGGCCATGGCCAGAGGATAGTGACTATGTAGTGAGAAAAAAAAATATACTAAGAAGTGCCCCGGAGCATGGATATATCACAATCACATGATGGCTATAAAAGTTATAAAAGAAAAATTAAATTATGACACCTATGAGGACGGCTCCCATCCAGTCGCGGTGGTACCGCGGCACAACCCATGTTATTATGGGTGCAGGCAAAAAGTGCCAGTGAAAAATCTGACTGCAGCCCCTTCATACTATGATCGTCTGGGTCCTTGCAGATTGGCACAATACATTGCCTAAAAAAAAAAAATTCCTGCATATAAATGTGTAAAGTCTCACCACGGCTTAAGCCATTTACATGGACTGAGTACAATCAGCGTCCATTCGGATACGTGTAATCACAGCAGAGAAGTTTATTGGTAGAGACGCAGAGGCGTGATTACAGAGCGTCCCATTGGCGTGGTGAGCGCTGCGGTGGAGCAGGACTGACACATTTGGGGCTTGTGTTACCTTCGCTTCAGGTTCCTCGCCCTCGTTCTTCCGTTTCTGGGGTGTCTTTCCGTTCTCCGTGATGTCTGAGCCGGTGCCATTGGCCACTTCGGCCTCCTCCTTTACTGGCTTGGGAATCACCAACCGAGTTTTGTCAACCCACTCGTTTTGTCGTCGATTCACTGCGAACGGGGAAAACCGAACTTACAACATAATTTCATACTATGACTGTGGGTGTCTGACCAGCCTGAACTTACCGTGCGGAGCTTGTGACTGTCGCCATCACGGGCGTTTGTAGAACGATTGCCCCTTGGAAGCTGCAACAACTGCAAGTATTCGGACAACTCAACCATCGAGAACAAAACTCATGGTATAAGGATCTTCTGGAAATGTCCGAGAGAACATGCAACTTGTCATGGGTACGACTGAGCACAAGAAGCAATGTGCCCGAAACCGAGACTTCAGAGCTGGATACTCAGAGGGGGAGGAAAAAATGGCAACAGGAGCAAGCATCCGTCATCTCAGGGTGTAGGCGGCCGTGATTATAAGGCTGTGGGATTGAGGGGCTTGTAGCCTGTCCTGTAACCCACTGATGGGAAAGGCAGCACAGGGCATCCACTCTATACGACTGGATACTGCAATCCTCCAATGCCAAAATTAAGAGAGAAAAAAATGGTCGATTTTGGCAGTTTTCCAGAATAAAGAATCAGTAATTATCTTGGGGTCCTGTACTACAGAAGACACGGGAATGTCCATAAGGTCAGAGGCAGAGATGAAGCCTTGGGCCTCAGTTATCAGAGCGTACAACTTTCTGCCGGACACTCGGGTGTGAAGGACCGTGTTTAGTCATGGACAACCGCTTATTTGTGACTCCTCTTTCCATGGAAACGCTAACCGATAAAGCCGCCAGAAGCGAGAGACATCAAGAGATAACGGAAAGAGCGAGCCACATGGTATGACACAAGCGGGGCAAGTGTAGCCCCGGGCCCAATAGACTTCACAGAGGTTGCACTGGGTCTGGAGAAGGAGGAACCGGAGCGGCTCAAGAGGCCACTGAAGTTACTCGTGTTGAGGAAACCATCCACAAGCAGGACAGTGATGAGACTCTCCGGAGCGAGGCATTGAACATCCAGGAATACGGCGCCTTACAAGGAATGGAGGCATTATCTGCATTCTCACCCACCTCCCCCCTTTATTATAGACGGCGAGCCCCAAGGATTACTTACGACCAGCATAATGCACGTAGAACTCCTCCCGGCCCGCCTGCTTGTTCATTCGGGTCTTCACGATTTCTGCGTCATCTGGTAGAAAGTAAAAAACAAAAGCAAAAGACTCAAGAATCTGCAGAATACAGGCCCCCCCACATGAGAGGTCAGCTCTACTAGAGATCATGGTGTATGGTCTGTCTACTGCGATGATGGCAGAAGCCTTAGGGCCCATCACACATGGTAGAAGCTGTCCTGTGTCTAGGTGTACACAGGGGATATAAAGGCCATACACCCATTATAATGCCAGGTAAAAAGAATCCTACCAACAATCAATTCAGAACTTTCCCACCTCTAATGTCACCCATAATCTGTACAAATGCATTGAGAATCAAGCTTTCAGGGGGGAAATAAAGAAACAAAACTACAATAATATCTCTCTCTCTCTATATATATATAGATAGATATAGATATATATATACGCCTTATCGTGTCTGTCTGTAACCGAAATCGCGGGCAGCTCAGCGACAGGCGCAGCTGTTTGTAACGGTAAGCTGCGCCTGCTGCTGATTGGTCGCGGCCGCAGGCCTTAATCTGTAAAAAAGAGAATTAAAATAAAAAAAAGTTATTCTCACCTTCCGACGGCCTCCTGTCTTCTTTCCACGCGCCCGGCCTCGCGTTCCCAGTAACGCTTTGCGGCTTAGACCGCTGATGACGTCACTCTCGAGAGACTTTTGTACAGGGCAGCGGAAGTGACTGGTCGCGGCCACAGCGCCGCGTTGCTGATTGGTCGCGGTCAGAGGGCCGCGACGCTTATTGGTCGCGGCTCCAGGCCTGCGTTGCTGATTGGTCGCGACTACAGGGCCGCAATGCTAATTGGTCGCAGTCAGAGGGTTGCGACGCTGATTGGTCGCGGCTACACGGAAAGGGGGGTGAGGGGACCATGCATACCACGATTGGGGCGTGAGGGGACCATGCATACCACGAAAGGGGGGTGAGGGGACCATGCATACCACGAAAGGGGGGTGAGGGGACCATGCATACCAGGATTGGGGGGTGAGGGGACCATGCATACCAGGATTGGGGGGTGAGGGGACCATGCATACCAGGACTGGGGGGTCAGGGGACCATGCATACCAGGATTGGGGGGTGAGGGGACCATACATACCAGGAAAGGGGGGTGAGGGGACCATGCATACCAGGATTGGGGGGTGAAGGGACCATGCATACCAGGAAAGGGGGGTGAGGGGACTATGCATACCAGGAAAGCGGGGTGAGGGGACCATGCATACCAGGAAAGGGGGGTGAGGGGACCATGCATACCAGGAAAGGGGGGTGAGGGGACCATGCATACCACGAAAGGGGGGTGAGGGGACCATGCATACTACGAAAGGGGGGGTGAGGGGACCATGAATACCACGAAAGGGGGGGTGAGGGGACCATGCATACCACGAAAGGGGGGTGAGGGGACCATGCATACCAGGATAGGGTGTTGAGGGGACCATGCATACCACGAAAGGGGGGTGAGGGAACCATGCATACCACGAAAGGGGGGTGAGGGGACCATGCATATCAGGATTGGGGGTGAGGGGACCATGCATACCAGGATTGGGGGTGAGAGGACCATGCATACCAGGACTGGGGGGTGAGAGGACCATGCATACCAGGACTGGGAAGGTGAGAGGACCATGCATACCAGGACTGGGGGGGTGAGGGGACCATGCATACCAGGATTGGGGGGTGAGGGGACTATGCATACCAGGATTGGGGGGTGAGGGGACCATGCATACCAGGATTGGGGGGTGAGGGGACCATGAATACCAGGATTGGGGGGTGAGGTGACCATGCATACCAGGATTGGGGGGTGAGGGGACTATGCATACAAGGATTGGGGGGTGAGGGAACCATGCATACCAGGATTGGGGGGTGAGGGGACCATGCATACCAAGAAAGGGGGGTGAGGGGACCATGCATAACCAGGATTGGGGGTGAGAGCACCATGCATACCAGGATTGGGGGGTGAGGGGACCATGCATACCAAGAAAGGGGGGTGAGGGGACCATGCATAACCAGGATTGGGGGTGAGAGCACCATGCATACCAGGATTGGGGGGTGAGGGGACCATGCATACCAGGATTGGGGGGTGAGGTGACCATGCATACCAGGATTGGGGGGTGAAGAGACCATGCATACCAGGATTGGGGGGTGAGGAGACCATGCATACCAGGATTGGGGGGTGAGGGGACTATGCATACAAGGATTGGGGGGTGAGGGAACCATGCATACCAGGATTGGGGGGTGAGGGGACCATGCATACCAAGAAAGGGGGGTGAGGGGACCATGCATACCAAGAAAGGGGGGTGAGGGGACCATGCATATCAGGATTGGGGGTGAGGGGACCATGCATAACCAGGATTGGGGGTGAGAGAACCATGCATACCAGGATTGGGGGGTGAGGGGACCATGCATACCAGGATTGGGGGGTGAGGGGACCATGCATACCAGGATTGGGGGGTGAGTGGACCATGCATACCAGGATAGGGGGGTGAGGGGACCATGCATACCACGAAAGGGGGGTGAGGAGACCATGCATACCAAGAAAGGGGGGTGAGGGGACCATGCATACCACGAAAGGGGGGTGAGGGGACCATGCATACCACGAAAGGGGGGTGAGGGGACCATGCATATCACGAAAGGGGGGTGAGGGGACCATGCATACCAGGATTGAGGGGTGAGGGGACCATGCATACCAGGATTGGGGGGTGATGAGACCATGCATACCAGGATTGGGGGGTAAGAAGACCATGCATACCAGGATTGGGGGGTGAGGGGACCATGCATACCAAGATTGGGGGGTGAGGGGACCATGCATACCAGGATTGGGGGGTGAGGGGACCATGCATACCAGGATAGGGGGTTGAGGGGACCATGCATACCACGAAAGGGGGGTGAGGAGACCATGCATACCAAGAAAGGGGGGTGAGGGGACCATGCATACCACGAAAGGGGGGTGAGGGGACCATGCATACCAGGATTGGGGGGTGAGAGGACCATGCATACCAGGACTGGGGGGTGAGGGGACCATGCATACCAGGATTGGGGGGTGAGGGGACCATGCATACCAGGATTGGGGGGTGAGGGGACCATGCATACCACGATCGGGGGGGTGAGGAGACCATGCATACCAGGATTGGGGGGTAAGAAGACCATGCATACCAGGATTGGGGGGGTGAGGGGACAATGCATGTTAGGAAAGGGGGATGAGGGGACCATGCATACCAGGATAGGGGGGTGAGGGGACCATGCATACCAGGATTGGGGGGTGGGGGGACCATGCATAACAGGAAAGGGGGTGAGGGGACCATGCATACCAGGATTGGGGGGTGAGGGGGACCATGCATACCAGGATTGGGGGGTGAAGGGACCATGCATACCAGGATTGGGGGGGTCAGGGGACCATGCATACCAGGACTGGGGGGTCAGGGGACCATGCATACCAGGATAGGGGTTTGAGGGAACCATGCATACCAGGATTGGGGGGTGAGGGGACCATGCATACCAAGAAAGGGGGGTGAGGGGACCATGATAGGGGGGTTAGGGGACCATGCATACCAAGAAAAAGGGGTGAGGGGACCATGCATACCAGGATAGGGGAGTGACTGTGAGCATACATACCAGGATTGGGGTGTGAGAGGACAATGCATACCAGCAAAGTGGGGTGAGGGGACCATGCATACCACGAAAGGGGGGTGAGGGGGACCATGCATACCAAGAAAAGGGGGTGAGGGGACCATGCATACCACAAAAGGGGGGTGAGGGGGACCATGCATACCACAAAAGGGGGGTGAGGGGACCATGCATATCAGGATTGGGGGTGAGGGGACCATGTATACCAGGATTGGGGGGTGAGAGGACCATGCATACCAGGACTGGGGGGTGAGGGGACCATCCTTACCAGGATTGGGGGGTGAGGGGGACCATGCATACCAGGATTGGGGGGTGAGGAGACCATGCATACCAGGATTGGGGGTTGAGGGGACCATGCATACCAGGATTGGGGGGTCAGGGGACCATGCATACCAGGACTGGGGGGTCAGGGGACCATGCATACCAGGATAGGGGTTTGAGGGAACCATGCATACCAGGATTGGGGGGTGAGGGGACCATGCATACCAAGAAAGGGGGGTGAGGGGACCATGATAGGGGGGTTAGGGGACCATGCATACCAAGAAAAAGGGGTGAGGGGACCATGCATACCAGGATAGGGGAGTGACTGTGAGCATACATACCAGGATTGGGGTGTGAGAGGACAATGCATACCAGCAAAGTGGGGTGAGGGGACCATGCATACCACGAAAGGGGGGTGAGGGGGACCATGCATACCAAGAAAAGGGGGTGAGGGGACCATGCATACCACAAAAGGGGGGTGAGGGGATCATGCATACCACAAAAGGGGGGTGAGGGGACCATGCATATCAGGATTGGGGGTGAGGGGACCATGTATACCAGGATTGGGGGGTGAGAGGACCATGCATACCAGGACTGGGGGGTGAGGGGACCATCCTTACCAGGATTGGGGGGTGAGGGGGACCATGCATACCAGGATTGGGGGGTGAGGAGACCATGCATACCAGGATTGGGGGTTGAGGGGACCATGCATACCAGGATTGGGGGTTGAGGAGACCATGCATACCAGGAAATGGGGGGTGAGGATACCATGCATACCAGGATTGGGGGGTGAAGGGACCATACATACCAGGATAGAGGGGTGACTGTGAGCATACATACCAGGATTGGGTTGTGAGAGGACCATGCATACCAGCAAAGTGGGGTGAGGGGACCATGGATACCAAGAAAGGGGGGTGAGGGGACCATGCATACCAGGAGTGGGGGGTGAAAGGACCATGCATTCCAGGATTGGGGGTGCATTATTGCATTATTATTAAATCTTCAAAAATAAACTGCATATATATTCTAGAATACCCGATGTGTTAGAATCGGGCCACCATCTAGTGTAGTTACATAAGTGTGAATACCCTCCTATAATCGGGGCTGTGTTCAGAATCGGCTGATCACATTCCCCCCATGTTACATAGTAGTCAGCGCTCCGCCGCAGTCATTTAAGGTACTGTCACACTTAGCGATGCACCAGCGATCCCGACCAGCGATGTGACGTGGTCAGGATCGCTGATACATTGCTAAGTGGTCGCTAGTGAGCTGCCACACAGGCAGATCTCACCAGCAACATCGCTGGGGACGGGAGTCGCTACTTACCTGTCACACTAGGCGATCCTGCGTCCTCCCGCCTGGCTCCATGCTAGTCTCTCCACAGGAAGCTGACAACGAGAAACAGTCCAGCCTGTTCTCGCGCGATCAGCTATAAGCAGCGGGGGAGCAGGTCGTAGGTAAGTATCAGACACA
The DNA here is from genome assembly GCF_039654945.1 of Dendrobates tinctorius. Classification (NCBI taxonomy): domain Eukaryota; kingdom Metazoa; phylum Chordata; class Amphibia; order Anura; family Dendrobatidae; genus Dendrobates; species Dendrobates tinctorius. The sequence goes on from NW_027361819.1 coordinate 5,125,449, forward strand.
GCAATATTGCTATAACGTCACAAGTTATAGCGATATTGCTAGAGATATCGCTTAGTGTGACAGGCCCTTTACAGTCACTGATTAACACCAGAGAAAGCGTTCTTGTCTAGGAGGATTTTCCTGGTCTATAAACAGCTGACAACACAGCAAAGGATCTCAGTGTAGAAAGTTATCAGCCAGGAGAACAAAAATATTTCCAAGCATTATATCTACTGTGGGGAACTGTGAAGACGTCAAGAAGTGGCACAACAGTAACATTACCTAGAATGGGACGTCCCCCAAAATATGGTGAAAAGACAAAAAAATTGTCTGTAGAGAAAGTCCAATCTGGCTGAAGTTTTCATCCATAAGTTTCTGATTAAAGCACATAACTCTGCCCTTCACCTCTCCAAACAAGCGACTTCACTGCCCTCATCAACTCACTATCCAACAATCCTAAACCACTACTTGATACGGGTCAGTCCCACAGTACGGAAGTGTCGGCCCCAACAACCGACCTCAGCGCTGACCATCTGGCCACTTATTTCAAAGAAAATATTGGTGATGACTGTAATAGTCTCTCGATCCCCATACATCAAGAAGAGGTTACCAGACTCCTCGCCCTACAACCCTACCAGTGACCCCATCCCCCAGCTGTCACCATTCACCTAACAAATACTACCCTCATTCATCCATTATAAAAACACCTCTGGACCAGAGCTGTGCTGCTGACTACACACCGGTCTCATATCTTCCCTTCATCTCTAAACTCCTAGCACACTTGGTCCTCTCCCACTCCCATCTGATCCACTCTCAGATAACGCTCTTCTCGACCCGTTACAATCCGGTTTCCGCTCTCTTCACTCTACTGAAACTGACCTCACTAAAGTCTCTAATGATCTACTATCAGCTAAATCTAATGATCGCTGCTCCCTGCTGATCTTCTGGATCTCTGCAGCATTCGACACTGTGGATCCTCAGCTCCTCCTCACTATGCTCCGCTCCATCGGCCTCAAGGACACCGTTCTCTCCTGGTTCTCCTCCTACCTCTCTGACTACTCCTTCACTGTAGCATTTGCCAGCCTTTCCCCTCCTATTCACTAGTCATGTTTCCTTAGGATTCAGTCCTAGGCCCCCCCACCCACTATTGTTAGGGATCCTCAGGGTTCAGTCCTAGGCTCCTACCTCCTACTGTCGGGTTCCTCAGGGTTCAGTTCTAGGCCCCCGTTCCTCTTACTGTCGGGTTCCTCAGAGTTCAGTTCTAGGCCACCTTCCTCTTACTGTTTGATTCCTCAGGGTTCAGTTCTAGGCCCCCTTCTTACGGTCAAGTTCCTCAGGGTTCAGTCCTAGGTTCCTTCCTCCTACTGTTGGGGTCCTCAAGGTTCAGTTTTAGGCCCCCTTTCTCTTACTGTCGGGTTCCTCAGGGTTCAGTTCTAGGCCACCTTCCTCTTAGATTCCTCAGGGTTCAATCCTAGGTTCCTTCCTCCTACTGTTGGGGTCCTCAAAGTTCAGTTGTAGGCCCCATTCCTATTACTGTTTGGTTCCTCATGGTTCAGTTCTAGGCCCCCTTCCTCCTACTGTTCGGGACCTCAAGGTTCAGTTCTACGCCCGCTCCTCTTACAGTCAGAGTTCCTCAGTGCTCCGTCTACACCAGGGTTCCAACTCCAGTCCTCAAGGCCCACCAACAGGTCATGTTTTCAGGATTTCCTTAGTATTGCCCAGGTGATAACTGCATCAACTGTACAATAAAAGGGAAATCCTGAAAACATGACCTGTTGGTGGGTATGGAGGACTGGAGTTGGGGAACCCTGGTCTACACCGCCCCTACTGGACAAACCATCAGTAGATTTGGTTTTCAGTACCATCTCTACTCTATACCGATGACACTCAATTATACATATTGTCTCCCACATTACTACAAAATACCAGGGATTGCCTGTCCGGGGTCTCCAACATCATCACCTCCTTAAATCTGAAACTGAATCTCTTCAAAACTGAACTTGTGTTTCCTCCCTCTACCTGACATTGCCATTTCCATGTGTGCTTCTACCAAACCCCCCCCAGCAGAACACTCGCTACCTTGTGGTTATTTTTGACTCAGATCTTTCCTTCACTCCATATATCATCACTCACTCATGTCACTTACACCTTAAAAACATCTCCAAAACCTGACTTTCTCATCTTTGACTCTGCAAAAACGCAATGTCGCTCTTCTTCATTCTCAACTGGATTACTGCAACTCTCTGACTGGTCTCCCTCCTACTAAACTCCCTTCTCTCCAATCTGTCCAGAATGCGGCAGTCATCACTTCTCATCTACACCGTACCAGTCCTCTCCACAGTGCTGCATCGCCCTACATCTGCTCACCTCGGACTACCAACCTACTGGGCTCTCCACAGTGCTGCAGGGGGGTATACACGGTATATAGGGGTTGGGTCCATCACTCACGGTAGGAGCTGTCCTGTATATATAGTATATAGGGGGATACACGGTATATAGGGATCGGGCCTATCACTCACGGTAGGAGCTGTCCTGTATATATAGTATATAGGGGGATACACGGTATATAGGGGTCGGGCCTATCACTCACGGTAGGAGCTGTCCTGGTTATATAGTACACAGGGGGCAACACTGTATATAGGGGTCGGGCCCATCACTCACGGTAGGAGCCATCCTGTATATACAGTGATACACGGTATATAGGGGTATATAACACTCACGCTAGGAGCCGTCCTGTATATATAGTATATAGGGGTAACACTGTATATAGGGGTCAGGCCCATCACTCACGGTAGGAGCCATCCTGTATATATAGTATATAGGGGGATATGCGGTATATAGGGGTCGGGCCGATCACTCACGGTAGGAGCCATCCTGTATATACATTATATAGGGGGATACACTGTATATAGGGGTCAGGCCTATCACTCACGGTAGGAGCCGTCCTGTATGTATAGTAGATAGGGGGATACGCGGTATATAGAGGTCGGGCCTATCAATCACGGTAGGAGCCGTCCTGTATATTTGGTATATAGGGGATACGCGCTATATATCTGTATCCGGCCGATCACTCACGGTAGGAGCCGGCCTGTAAATATGGTATATAGGGGATATGCGGTATATAGGGGTCGGGCCTATCAATCACGGTAGGAGCCGTCCTGTATATACAGTATATAGGGGGATACACGGCATATAGGGGTCGGGCCGATCACTCATGGCAGGAGCCGTCCTGTATATATAGTATATAGGGGGATACGCGGTATATAGGGGTATATATCACTGACGGAAGGAGCCATCCTGTATAATAATAATCTTTATTTTTATATAGCGCTAACATATTCCGCAGCGCTTTACAGTTTGCACACATTATCATCACTGTCCCCGATAGGGCTCACAATCTACATTCCCTCTCAGTATGTATTTGGAATGTGGGAGGAAACCGGAGACACCGGAGGAAACCCACGCAAACACGGGGAGAACATACAAACTCCTTGCAGATGTTGTCCTTGGTGGGATTCGAACCCAGGACCACAGCACTGCAAGGTATAGTACATAGGGGGATACGCGGTATATAGGGGTTGGGCCGATCACTCACGGTAGGAGCCGTCCTGTATATATAGTATATAGGGGGATACATGGTATATAGGGGTCGGGCTGATCACTCACGGTAGGAGCTGTCCTGTATATATAGTATATAGGGGATACACGGTATATAGGGGTCGGGCTGATCACTCACGGTAGGAGCTGTCCTGTATATACAGTATATAGAGGGATAAGCGGTATATAGGGGTATATATCACTCACTGTAGGAGCTGTCCTGTATATACAGTATATAGTGGGATACGCGGTATATAGGGGTATATATCACACATGGGAGGAGCCGTCCTGTATATACAGTATATAGGGGATACACGGTATATAGGGGTATATATCACTCACAGTAGGAGCCGTCCTGTATATATACACGTAGTCGCCTCCAGCAATTTCAAAGTACTAATTTCTAATTACTTTGAATTAGACTGGAATTGACTGTAAGGTAACGGACTATAACACCGCAACAATGTTTCGGCTTCTTTTTACTATCACCCCCATACTACTCTATTTCTCCCTAACTCCTGCAATCCCTCCACCCAGTAAGGAACTTGACATTTCCCCCTCCATCCTTCCCAGCCATCTCACCTCTTCGTCACAACTGTTCCTCCCCATACAATCCTTTTTCTCCAGACACACACGGCCACATCATGTCCTATCCTGCTCCCACCTTCTAATGCTCTGTCTACAACTCCTTATTGCTGGCGACGTATCCCCAAATCCTGGCCCTCCTCAACACCTCCCTACACTCACTTCTACCACCCTGCCACGATCCTCTACACGTCTTCGCAACCATGATAACCTCATACCCATTCATCCAGCCCCCACTCCCTCAACCCCCTTACCTGGAGTCCTATGGAACGCACACTCTGTCTGCAACAAGCTGTCATTTATCCATGACCTCTTTATCACCAACAAACTCTCCTTCCTCGCCATCACTGAAACCTGGCTCACTCCCTCTGACACAGCCTCTCCAGCTGTGCTTTCCTATGGCGGATTCCATCTTTCTCACACCCCTCGCCCCAGCAATAAACGTGGTGGAGGAGTTGGCTGCTCCTGTCTGATACCTGCTCTGTTACCCCAATTCCTTTGCCACCCTCTGCTACTCTTCCCTCATTCGAGGTGCACTCCGTCCGCATCTATTCCCCCTCCAACCGGCTGTCATCTACCACCCCCCAGAACTAGCCAGCTCCACCTTTCTCGACCACTTCACCACCTGGCTACTCCATTTCCTTTCTGCTGACATCCCCACCATCATCATGGGTGACATCAACATCCCCATTGACACTTCCACCCCGGCTGCCTCTAAACTACTATCGCTCACGGCTTCCCTCGGCCTCACTCAATGGTCCCTGCGGCCACTCACAAAGATGGTCACACACTGGACCTTATCTTCACCCATTTCTGCTCCCTCACTAATCTCAATAACTCACCCCTCCCCCTGTCTGACCACAACCTACTGACATTCTCTTCCCTCTCCTCTCCTTCTGCGCAACCCCCTCCATAAACTTGCTCACCCTCGCAGGAATCTCAAACACCTCAATTTACAATCACTCTCTGAATCCCTTCTCCCTCTTACAGACATAGCTTCCCTTCATGACACAGATGCTGCTGCCACCTTTTATAACACCACAATAACAGCAACGCTTGATTCGGCTGCCCCCCTCAAGCAGAGCAAAACTCGAACAATCAACAGGCAGCCCTGGCTGACCAGCCTGACCAAAGAACTGAGACGGGTTTCCAGAGCCGCTGAGCGGAGATGGAAGAGAACCCATTCTACTGAGCACTTCAGCGCATACAAGCAGTCCATGCTCTCTGCCGCAAAACAAACTTACTTCGCATCTCTCATATCTTCCCTGTCTCACAACCCTAAACAGCTCTTCAACACTTTCAATTCTCTACTCCGTCCCACAGCACCTCCTCCCCCTCCTCTCATTTCTGCCGAAGACTTTGCCTCCTTCTTTAAGCAGAAAATCGACACGAGCAAACAAAACTTTGGCCCGCAGCCCCCAATGCCCCTCTTAGCCACTCAGCCCTGTTCTGCAAAAGCCAGCTTCTCCACCATGACAGAAGATCAGCTCTCCACCCTTCTGTCAAGATCACACCTCACCACTTGTGCCCTCGACCCACTCCCGTCTCACCTCATCCCTAACTTGGCCACAGTCCTCATCCCATCTCTAACACACCTTTTCAACCTTTCACTTAAAATGGTGCCTTTCCTTCATCCTTCAAACATGCCTCAATCACACCCATCCACAAAAAGCCCTCCCCTGACCAATCCTGTGTCTAACTATCGCCCAATATCTCTTCTCCCTTATGCCTCAAAACTACTGGAACAGCATGTATATCTTGAACTGTCCTCCCACCTCTCCTCCTGTTCCCTCTTTGACCGGTTACAATCTGGCTTCCGACCGCATCACTCAACTGAAACTGCCCTAACTAAGGTCACTAACAACTTACTAACCGCCAAGAGCAAGCGACACTACTCTGTCCTCCTTCTCCTGGACCTGTCCTCTGCCTTCGACACTGTAGACCATTCCCTCCTGCTACAGACTCATCCCTTGGCATCACAGACCTGGCCCTGTCCTGGATCTCATCATACCTAACAGACTGACCATTTAGTGTCTCCCTCTCACACATCACCTCCTCACCTCACCCCCCCTTTGTTGATGTTCCTCAAGGCTCTGTCCTAGGACCCCTACTATTCTCCATCTACACCTTTGGCTTGGGATAGCTCATAGAATCCTACGGTTTGCAGTATCACCTCTATGTCGATGACACGCAGACCTACCTATCTGGACCCGACCTTGCCTCCTTACTGAATGAAATCCCACAATGTCTGCCTGCTATCTCAGCCTTCTTCTCTGCTCGCTTTCTCAAACTGAACATGGACAAAACAGAATTCATCATCTTTCCCCCATCTCACTCTACCCCTCCACCAGACCTATCCATCAATATCAACGGCTGCTCTCTTTCCCCAGTCCCCTACGCTCGGTGCCTTGGGGTGATCCTCGCTCTCTTTCAAACCACATATCCAAGCCCTCGCCTCCTCCTGCCGCCTCAAACTCAAAAATATTTCCCGGATCCGCTCATTCCTCAACCACGAAAACACTAGTGCATGCTCTTATCTCCCGCCTCGACTACTGCAACCTCCTACTCTCTGGCCTCCCCACTAGCACTCTGGCTCCGCTCCAGTCCATCCTACACTCTGCTGCCCGACTAATCCACCTGTCTCCCCGCTATTCCCCAGCCTCCCCCCTATGCCAGGCTGTTGTGAACTCACTTTCTGGTCTACCAGTTGTGAGTTCTCCTTCCGGGCTCCCTCTAGTGGTAACAGGAGGTAGTGAGGTTGATTTAATTAGTAGAGATCTGCCACCTGATGAGGATAACGATTGGATCTCTGGAATCTCAGACTGGATTTAAGACAGCCAACGGCCTATTCTCGTGCTGGTGATTCCTTCTGGCTTTTCAGGTCTTGGTTTTCAGCTCTGTTCCAGTCATCTCAAGCTAAGTGTTTCTGCTAATGTTCACATTTGATTTTGTTGGTCTATTCAGTTTTTTGTGTGGTCACCCAGCCCCGGGTGGGGCTGTGCTGAATTTACACTCTTATTTATCTGGATTCGGCCAAACACTTAAATCCTTGAAAGGCTAGATGGGCCTTGTTTTTAACGAGTTTTAATTTTATGGTCTCTTTTCTTCCGGGCACTAAGAATGTTAAGGGAGACGCCCTTTCTAGGAGTTTCTTTGCTGATTCTCTTAATGTGACCGAGCCTACTACCATTCTAGGTGATGGGGTAGTTCTTTCTGCCAATTCGCCCGATTTGAGACGCGCCCTGGAGGAATTTCTGGAGGATTAACCTGACCGTTGCCCTATGGGAAAATTGTATGTTCCTGACCAGTGGAGAAAGAGAGTGATGTCTGAAGTTCATTGCTGCGCATTGGCTGGTCATCCGGGTATTTTTGGTACCAGAGATTTGGTGAGTCGGTCTTTTTGGTGGCCTGCCTTATCTCGTGATGTCAGGAATTTTGTCCAGTCCTGTAGGATTTGTTCTCGGTTAAAACCCTGTTCTCGTTCTAGTGGGTTGCTGATGCCCCTGCCGGTGCCCAAGAGGCCATGGACCCATATCTCAATGGATTTTATTTCTGATCTTCCTGTCTCTCAGAGAATGACTGTTATCTGGGTGATTTGTGATAGATTTTCGAAGATGGTCCATCTTGTACCACTCCCAAAGTTACCATCTTCCGCTGAGTTGGTGCCCTTATTTTTACAACAGGTGGTTCGGTTACATGGGATTCCTGAGAACATTGTGTCGGACAGAGGAGTCCGGTTTGTTTCCAGATTCTGGAAAGCCTTTTGTTCCAATCTGGGAATTCAGTTATCCTTCTCCTCCGCGTTTCATCCCCAGACCAATGGGCAGACAGATAACAAACCAGACTTTGGAGTCTTATTTAAGATGTTTTATATCTGTTGATCAGGATGATTGGGTCTCATTTTTGCCCTTGGCCGAATTTGCGCTGAACAATAGAGCTAGTTCTGCCACTTTGATGTCACCCTTTTTCTGTAATTTTGGGTTTCATCCTCGATTCTCTTCAGGGCAAGTGGAATCTTCGTCCTGCCCAGGTGTGGACACTGTGGTTGAGAGAATGCAGCAGATATGGGACCAAGTGGTGGATAAGATGTCACTCTCTCAGGAAAAGGCCCAGCGATTTTCCAACCGGCATAGGACTATTGGTCCCCGGTTTAAAGTGAGTGATATGGTTTGGTTGTCGCCTAAGAATATTCCTATGAAGGTTGCATCTCCAAAATTTAAGCCAAGATTTATTGGACCTTATAAGATTTTGGAGATTCTTAATCCTGTTTCTTTTCGATTGGCTCTTCCAGTTACGTTCAAGATCCATAACGTATTTCACAAATCACTGTTGAAGAGGTTTGTTGAGCCAGTGGTTCCTATGGCAGCACCTCCTGACCCTGTGTTGGTTGAAGGCAATGTGGAATATAAGGTAGAGAAAATATTGGATTCTCATTTGGTTAGACGGAGACTCCAGTATTTGGTCAAATGGAAGGGTTATGTCCAGGAGGATAATTCTTGGGTCTCTGCCTCCGATATTCATGCCAATAGATTGGTTCGTGCTTTTCACCGGGCCCATCCTGATCGGCCTGGTGGCGTGGATGAGGGTTCTGTGACCCTTCCTCAAGGGTGGGGGATACTGTTGTGAACTCATTTTCTGGTCTACCAGTTGTGAGTTCTCCTTCCGGGCTCCCTCTGGTGGTAACAGGAGGTAGTAAGGTTGATTTAATTAGTAGAGATCTGCCACCTGATGATGAGGATAACGATTGGATCTCTGGAATCTCAGACTGGATTTAAGACAGCCGACGCCCTATTGTGGTGCTGGTGATTCCTTCTGGCTTTTCAGGTCTTAGCTTTAGATGACTGGAACAGAGCTGAAAACCAAGTGTTTGCTAATGTTCACAATTGATTTTGTTGGTCTATTCAGTTTTTTGTGTGGTCAGCCAGCCCCGGGTGGGGCTGTGCTGAATTTCCACTCTTATTTATCTGTATTTGCCAATTTGCTTTTTGTCCCCTATTAGATTGGCCTCTTTTTTGCTCTGTCTCAGAATATTTCAGAGTGCTGATATAGTGGGAGAAGTCTAGTGACTTCAGGGTTAATTTTGTTATCAGAAGTGTTGGACATTATTTTTGTAGGGTTTTTTGGGCAGATTGCAGACAGTGTCTTTCCTTTCCTGTCCTTTCTTGTTAGTTTGGGCCCCATCGTTTGCTCAGCCTATTTTCCTGCCTGTGTTTGTGTTTTCATCTTGTTTCACCGTCAATACATGTGGGGGGCTGTCTTTCCTTTGGGGTCTGCTCTGGGGCAGTTAGTTTTCCCCTTTTCTTGCTTTAGGCTTATTTAGTCCTCCGGCTGTTACGAGGCGTCTAGATTCATCCTAGGTACGCTCCACGGCTGCTGCTAGTTGTGTGGTTAGAATCAGGGGTCTGCAATCTGCATAGTGACCAACCTCTCTGGTTTTCTGTGACTTAGTTTGTTTAGTTTTCCTCCTCGGTGACCCATTCATAACACCAGGTTCTTCACTGGCTTCCTATTGTCATGGTCACGTGTGTCAGGACGCAGATGATACCGCAAGGCGGACCCATAACACACGTGACCCTGGAAACACCGCCTCCAGTGGGGCAAATTTAAATAATAAAGGGGGGAACCTGGGTAACTTTAACAATGGTGGGCCCTGCGATAGGGAATGGGGGACATGGAGACCTCCTAAGCTCCCCTGAGCCAGTGTCCCTGCACTCCTGACATTCCCTAAACAGGCTCCGCACCTGTCGCCGCACGCGTACCTTAACGCCCTTGCTCACCCTGACCCTAAACCCTCACTAGGGAATGGGTCGGTGCGGAGACTAATCCCACCACTGCACTAATAACACACATGAGGAAAGAGACAATACAGGGGAAACACCACTTAGCTTTGCTCTGTTGCGTGCGCTCCTAGCAACAGAGCCCACCACCTGCGTGCGTCTTCTCCTCCACCCGGATCCATCACCATAACAGGACCCTTCACCTTAGTGCAGCCTTGGAGCAGAGTCCAACACCCGTTGCAGCTGCTTAGTACCAGAGTCCCAAGGAAGTGTTCAGCTTCTGCCAAGAATCCAAGCATGCTCGAGTCCAGTTCTCAGCAACCAAGTAGAGCATGCTGAGTGCAACTCTGCATAGTAGCCACTCCACCAGACCATGCAGACACTTCCCGCTGACTCCATCACTGCGACCCCACCACGCCAGACCTTCGTCCAGACACCATAGCTGCAACACGTCCCCCCTGGCTAAGCTGCGCAGGACTCCTCACCAGCTCCATCCTTCCTCCAGGCTCTCCAAAAACAGAGTGAACACAAACTCACAATATCACAGGCAGTGATTGCACACCTCTAGCACACCTTTATAGGGTGTCACACCTGATACCTAATTAAGTGCACAAAAACCCAAAGTGCAATACCACAACCACCACCGGGGACAGTCAAAACACCTTTGAACTTAACCAAAGTAAAAAAAGTTCACTTTGTGCTTTTAATACCGCCAGATCCAACACTGGATCATGACAGTACCCCCTCCTTAATGAGGGGCCTCTGGACCCTCAAGACCACCCCTCATTAGGGAAACACCTACAGCGGGGACGCCCAGATCCTGAGTTCACCCCACCATTACCTGACACTTCAGGTTCATGACAAACACCGCTGGTATTGGCAATACATGTTCATTTTGGAGGCACCACTCATCTCCACAGCGCCTACCTGGGGAACGAGATTATGTATGTGTATGTATGCTAAGAGCTGATCAGACTCCACAACACATTTCCAAGATGTTTTTTGGTGGCACCCATACATGCTCGTTCACACACAGGTCCGGACCTGCACGTTTATTGCACACATACATTTGTCATAACTTGGTGAACTCACTCTGGACTTGACAACAGAGGCGTCCCCCTGTGTCACCACACTCACACCCCCACTATTCACCAAGGGACACACCCTCCAACCCTTTCACCATGAGGACTGCGCCTCCTAGGGTTGGTTAATGGCGAGGGTAGAGCTTTGTCCCTACTCCCCCGCAGCACACCTGCTGCACACACCAGGAGGAGAAGGGGACCGGGAAATGGAGGAAATATACTCTTGCTGGTCGCCTCCACACGACCAGGAGGGCGGCTTCTTCGATGGCATAGAAGATATGGCGTAAACCCCGCGGACTATCACACCAGTCAGCTCACCACAGGGGCGTACCCCTTCACCTCGGGGAATACCAGGCAGCTCCGTGGGGCACCATTCCTCCCACCTGCCTGGGTGCGCCCGCATGCATGAACCAGTCCCGCTCCCCAACAGCGACTCTAGGGGGTTTTAGTACCATAGCCGCAAGGTAGTGTTCAGCTTCTGCCAAGAATCCAAGCATGCTCGAGTCCAGTTCTCAGCAACCAAGTAGAGCATGCTGAGTGCAACTCTCCATAGTAGCCACTCCACCAGACCATGCAGACACTTCCCGCTGACTCCATCACTGCGACCCCACCACGCCATGCCAGCCCTTCGTCCAGACACCATAGCTGCAACACGTCCCCCCTGGCTAAGCTGCGCAGGACTCCTCACCAGCTCCATCCTTCCTCCAGGCTCTCCAAAAACAGAGTGAACACAAACTCACAATATCACAGGCAGTGATTGCACACCTCTAGCACACCTTTATAGGGAGTCACACCTGATACCTAATTAAGTACACAAAAACCCAAAGTGCAATACCACAACCACCACCGGGGACAGTCAAAACACCTTTGAACTTAACCAAAGTAAAAAAAAGTTCACTTTGTGCTTTTAATACCGCCAGATCCAACACTGGATCATGACACCTATCACCCAGAGGCTCCAATTCAAAACCCTAATTATGATATACAAAGCCATCCACAACCTGTCTCCTCCATACATCTGTGACATGGTCTCTAGGTACCTACCCGCACGCAACCTTCGATCATCTCAAGATCTCCTTCTCTACTCCCCCCTTATCTCTTCTTCCCACAACCGAATACAAGACTTCTCCCGTGCTTCCCCCATACTCTGGAACTCCCTGCCACAACACATCAGACTCCCACCATCAACGCAAACCTTCAAGAAGAACCTGAAGACCCACCTGTTCCGACAAGCCTACAGCCTGCAATGATCCTCGGTCTACTGAACCACAGCACGGCCTGCTCTACCCTCTCCTACTGTATCCTCACCCATTCCTGTAGACTGTGAGCCCTCGCGGGCAGGGTCCCCTCTCCTTATGTACTTGTGTGTCCCTTGTCTTACACATGTTTATTATACTTGTCTATATTTCCCCTTTTCATATGGAATAAATGGCGCTATATAAATGCATAATAATAATATATAGTATATAGGGGGATACACGGTATATAGGGGTATATATCACTCACGGGAGGAGCCGTCCTGTATATACAGTATATAGGGGGATACGCGGCATAGAGGGGTATATATCACTCACCGGAGGAGCCGTCCTGTATATACAGTATATAGGGGAATACGCGGTATAGAGGGGTATATATCACTCAAGGTAGGAGCCGTCCTGTATATACAGTATATAGGGGGATACGCGGTATAGAGGGGTATATATCACTCACGGTAGGAGCCATCCTGTATATACAGTATATAGGGGGATACGCGGTATAGAGGGGTATATATCACTCACGGTAGGAGCCATCCTGTATATACAGTATATAGGGGGATACGCGGTATAGAGGGGGATATATCACTCACGGTAGGAGCGGTCCTGTATATACAGTATATAGGGGGGCACGCGGTATAGAGGGGGATATATCACTCACGGTAGGAGCCGTCCTGTATATACAGTATATAGGGGGATACACGGTATAGAGGGGGATATATCACTCACGGTAGGAGCCGTCCTGTATATACAGTATATAGGGGGATACGCGGTATAGAGCGGTATATATCACTCACGGTAGGAGCCGTCCTGTATATACAGTATATAGGGGGATAGGAGGTATAGAGGGGGATATATCACTCACGGTAGGAGCCGTCCTGTATATACAGTATATAGGGGGATGCATGGTATAGAGGGGGATATATCACTCACGGTAGGAGCCGTCCTGTATATAGGGGGATAGGAGGTATAGAGGGGGATATATCACTCACGGTAGGAGCCGTCCAGTATATACGGTATATAGGGGGATGCGCGGTATAGAGGGGGATATATCACTCGCAGTAGGAGCCGTCCTGTATATACGGTATATAGGGGGATACGCGGTATAGAGGGGGATATATCACTCAGGGTAGGAGCCGTCCTGTATATACGGTATATAGGGGGATACGCGGTATAGAGGGGGATATATCACTCACGGTAGGAGCCATCCTGAATATACAGTATATAGGGGGATACGCGGTATAGAGGGGGATATATCACTCACGGTAGGAGCCGTCCTGTATATACAGTATATAGGGGGATACGCGGTATAGAGGGGTATATATCACTCACGGTAGGAGCCGTCCTGTATATACAGTATATAGGGGGATACACGGTATAGAGGGGGATATATCACTCACGGTAGGAGCTGTCCTTTATATACAGTATATAGGGAATAGGCGGTATAGAGGGGTCTATATCACTCACGGTAGGAGCCGTCCTGTATATACAGTATATAGGGGGATAGGCGGTATAGAGGGGGATATAGCACTCACGGTAGGAGCTGTCCTGTATATACAGTATATAGGGGGATAGGCGGTATAGAGGGGGATATATCACTCAAGGTAGGAGCCGTCCTGTATATACAGTATAGGGGGATACGTGGTATAGAGGGGGATATATCACTCACGGTAGGAGCCGTCCTATATATAAGTATATAGCGGAATACGCGGTATAGAGGGGGATATATCACTCACTGTAGGAGCCGTCCTGTATATACAGTATATAGGGGGATACGCGGTATAGAGGGGGATATATCACTCACGGTAGGAGCCGTCCTGTATATACAGTATATAGGGGGATAGGCGGTATAGAGGGGGATATATCACTCACGGTAGGAGCCGTCCTGTATATACAGTATATAGGGGAATTCGCGGTATAGAGGGGGATATATCACTCACGGTAGGAGCCATCCTGTATATACAGTATATAGGGGGATACGCGGTATAGAGGGGGATATATCACTCACGGTAGGAGCCGTCCTGTATATACAGTATATAGGGGGATAGGCCGTATAGAGGGGGATATATCACTCACGGTAGGAGCTGTCCTGTGTATACAGTATATAGGGGGATACACGGTATACAGAGGTATATATCACTCACGGTAGGAGCCGTCCTGTATATATAGTATATAGGGGGATACACGGTATAGAGGGGGATATATCACTCACGGTAGGAGCCGTCCTGTATATACAGTATATAGGGGGATACGCGGTATACAGGGGGATATATCTATCACGGTAGGAGCCGTCCTGTATGTACAGTATATAGGGGGATACGCGGTATACAGGGGGATATATCACTCACGGTAGGAGCCGTCCTGTATATACAGTATATAGGGGATACATGGTATAGAGGGGGATATATCACTCACGGTAGGAGCCGTCCTGTATATACAGTATATAGGGGGATACGCGGTATAGAGGGGGATATATCACTCACGGTAGGAGCCGTCCTGTATATACAGTATATAGGGGGATAGGCGGTATAGAGGGGGATATATCACTCACGGTAGGAGTCGTCCTGTATATACAGTATATAGGGGGATACGCGGTATAGAGGGGGATATATCACTCACGGTAGGAGCTGTCCTGTATATACAGTATATAGAGGGATACGCGGTATAGAGGGGGATATATCACTCACGGTAGGAGCCGTCCTGTATATACAGTATATAGGGGGATACGCGGTATAGAGGAGGATATATCACTCACGGTAGGAGCCGTCCTGTATATACAGTATATAGGGGGATACGCGGTATAGAGGGGGATATATCACTCACGGTAGGAGCCGTGCTGTATATACAGCATATAGGGGGATACGCGGTATAGAGGGGGATATATCACTCACGGTAGGAGCCGTCCTGTATATACAGTATATAGGGTGATACGCGGTATAGAGGGGGATAGATCACTCACGGTAGGAGCCGTCCTGTATATACAGTATATAGGAGGATACGCGGTATACAGGGGTATATATCACTCACGGTAGGAGCCGTCCTGTATATACAGTATATAGGGGGATATGCGGTATACAGGGGGATATATCACTCACGGTAGGAGTCGTCCTGTATATACAGTATATAGGGGGATACGCGGTATACAGGGGGATATATCACTCACGGTAGGAGCCGTCCTGTATAAACAGTATATAGGGGGATACGCGGTATAGAGCGGTATATATCACTCACGGTAGGAGCCGTCCTGTATATACAGTATATAGGGGGATACGACGTATACAGGGGGATATATCACTCACTGTAGGAGCTGTCCTGTATATACAGTATATAGGGGGATACGCGGTATAGAGGGGGATATATCACTCACGGTAGGAGCCGTCCTGTATATACAGTATATAGGGGGATACGCGGTATACAGGGGGATATATCACTCACGGTAGGAGCCGTCCTGTATATACAGTATATAGGGGGATACGCGGTATAGAGGGGTATATATCACTCACGGTAGGAGTCGTCCTGTATATACAGTATATAGGGGGATACGCGGTATACAGGGGGATATATCACTCACGGTAGGAGCTGTCCTGTATATACAGTATATAGGGGGATACGCGGTATAGAGGGGGATATATCACTCACGGTAGGAGCCGTCCTGTATATACAGTATATAGGGGGATACTCGGTATAGAGGGGGATATATCACTCACGGTAGGAGCCGTCCTGTATATACAGTATATAGGGGGATACGCGGTATAGAGGGGGATATATCACTCACGGTAGGAGCCGTCCTGTATATACAGTATATAGAGGGATACGCGGTATAGAGGGGGATATATCACTCACGGTAGGAGCCGTGCTGTATATACAGCATATAGGGGGATACGCGGTATAGAGGGGGATATATCACTCACGGTAGGAGCCGTCCTGTATATACAGTATATAGGGGGATACGCGGTATAGAGGGGGATATATCACTCACGGTAGGAGCCGTCCTGTATATACAGCATATAGGGGGATACGCGGTATAGAGGTGGATATATCACTCACGGTAGGAGCCGTCATGTATATATAGTATATAGGGGGATACGCGGTATAGAGGGGGATATATCACTCACGGTAGGAGCCGTCCTGTATATAGGGGGTATGCGGTATACAGGGGTATATATCACTCACGGTAGGAGCCGTCCTGTATATACAGTATATAGGGGGATACACGGTATAGAGGGGGATATATCACTCACGGTAGGAGCCGTCCTGTAAATAAAGTATATAGGGGGATACGCGGTATAGAGGGGGATATATCACTCACGGTAGGAGCCGTCCTGTATATACAGTATATAGGGGGATGCGCGGTATACAGGGGGATATATCATTTACGGTAGGAGCCGTCCTGTATATACAGTATATAGGGGGATACGCGGTATAGAGGGGGATATATCACTCACGGTAGGAGCCGTCCTGTATATACAGTATATAGGAGGATACGCGTTATACAGGGGTATATATCACTCACGGTAGGAGCCGTCCTGTATATACAGTATATAGGGGGATACGCGGTATACAGGGGGACATATCACTCACGGTAGGAGCCGTCCTGTATATACAGTATATAGGGGGATATGCGGTATACAGGGGGATATATCACTCACGGTAGGAGCCGTCCTGTATATACAGTATATAGGGGGATACGCGGTATAGAGGGGTATATATCACTCACGGTAGGAGCCGTCCTGTATATACAGTATATAGGGGGATACGCGGTATACAGGGGGATATATCACTCACTGTAGGAGCTGTCCTGTATATACAGTATATAGGGGGATACGCGGTATAGAGGGGGATATATCACTCACGGTAGGAGCCGTCCTGTATATACAGTATATAGGGGGATACGCGGTATACAGGGGGATATATCACTCACGGTAGGAGCCGTCCTGTATATACAGTATATAGGGGGATACGCGGTATAGAGGGGTATATATCACTCACGGTAGGAGTCGTCCTGTATATACAGTATATAGGGGGATATGCGGTATACAGGGGGATATATCACTCACGGTAGGAGCTGTCCTGTATATACAGTATATAGGGGGATACGCGGTATAGAGGGGGATATATCACTCACAGTAGGAGCCGTCCTGTATATACAGTATATAGGGGGATTCGCGGTATAGAGGGGGATATATCACTCACGGTAGGAGCCGTCCTGTATATACAGTATATAGGGGGATGCGCGGTATACAGGCGGATATATCACTCACTGTAGGAGCCGTCCTGTATATACAGTATATAGGGGGATACGTGGTATAGAGGGGGATATATCACTCACGGTAGGAGCCGTCCTGTATATACAGTATATAGGGGGATACGCGGTATACAGGGGGATAAATCACTCACGGTAGGAGCCGTCCTGTATATACAGTATATAGGGGGATACGCGGTATACAGGGGGATATATCACTCACGGTAGGAGCCGTCCTGTATATACAGTACATAGGGGGATACGCGGTATACAGGGGGATATATCACTCACGGTAGGAGCCGTCCTGTATATACAGTACATAGGGGGATACGCGGTATACAGGGGGATATATCACTCACGGTAGGAGCCGTCCTGTATATACAGTATATAGGGGGATACGCAGTATACAGGGGGATATATCACTCACGGTAGGAGCCGTCCTGTATATACAGTACATAGGGGGATACGCGGTATACAGGGGGATATATCACTCACGGTAGGAGCCGTCCTGTATATACAGTATATAGGGGGATACGCGGTATACAGGGGGATATATCACTCACGGTAGGAGCCGTCCTGTATATACAGTATATAGGGGGATACGCGGTATACAGGGGGATATATCACTCACGGTAGGAGCCGTCCTGTATATACAGTATATAGGAGGATACGCGGTATACAGGGGGATATATCACTCACGGTAGGAGCCGTCCTGTATATACAGGATATAGGGGGATAGGCGGTATCAGGATATAGGGGGATAGGCGGTATAGAGGGGTATATATCACTCACGGTAGGAGCCGTCCTGTATATACAGTATATAGGGAGATACGCGGTATACAGGGGGATATATCACTCACGGTAGGAGCCGTCCTGTATATACAGCATATAGGGGGATAGGCGGTATAGAGGGGGATATATCACTCACGGTAGGAGCCGTCCTGTATATACAGTATATAGGGGATACGTGGTATAGAGGGGGATATATCACTCACGGTAGGAGCCGTCCTGTATATACAGTATATAGGGGGATACGCGGTATAGAGGGGGATATATCACTCACGGTAGGAGCCGTCCTGTATATACAGTATATAGGGGGATAGGCGGTATAGAGGGGGATATATCACTCACGGTAGGAGTCGTCCTGTATATACAGTATATAGGGGGATACGCGGTATAGAGGGGATATATCACTCACGGTAGGAGCTGTCCTGTATATACAGTATATAGAGGGATACGCGGTATAGAGGGGGATATATCACTCACGGTAGGAGCCGTCCTGTATATACAGTATATAGGGGGATACGCGGTATAGAGGAGGATATATCACTCACGGTAGGAGCCGTCCTGTATATACAGTATATAGGGGGATACGAGGTATAGAGGGGGATATATCACTCACGGTAGGAGCCGTGCTGTATATACAGCATATAGGGGGATACGCGGTATAGAGGGGGATATATCACTCACGGTAGGAGCCGTCCTGTATATACAGTATATAGGGTGATACGCGGTATAGAGGGGGATATATCACTCACGGTAGGAGCCGTCCTCTATATACAGCATATAGGGGGATACGCGGTATAGAGGTGGATATATCACTCACGGTAGGAGCCGTCATGTATATATAGTATATAGGGGGATACGCGGTATAGAGGGGGATATATCACTCACGGTAGGAGCCGTCCTGTATATAGGGGGTATGCGGTATACAGGGGTATATATCACTCACGGTAGGAGCCGTCCTGTATATACAGTATATAGGGGGATACACGGTATAGAGGGGGATATATCACTCACGGTAGGAGCCGTCCTGTATAAACAGTATATAGGGGGATACGCGGTATAGAGGGGGATATATCACTCACGGTAGGAGCCGTCCTGTATATACAGTATATAGGGGGATGCGCGGTATACAGGGGGATATATCACTCACGGTAGGAGCCGTCCTGTATATACAGTATATAGGGGGATACGTGGTATAGAGGGGGATAGATCACTCACGGTAGGAGCCGTCCTGTATATACAGTATATAGGAGGATACGCGGTATACAGGGGTATATATCACTCACGGTAGGAGCCGTCCTGCATATACAGTATATAGGGGGATACGCGGTATACAGGGGGATATATCACTCACGGTAGGAGTCGTCCTGTATATACAGTATATAGGGGGATACGCGGTATACAGGGGGATATATCACTCACGGTAGGAGCCGTCCTGTATAAACAGTATATAGGGGGATACGCGGTATAGAGCGGTATATATCACTCACGGTAGGAGCCGTCCTGTATATACAGTATATAGGGGGATACGACGTATACAGGGGGATATATCACTCACTGTAGGAGCTGTCCTGTATATACAGTATATAGGGGGATACGCGGTATAGAGGGGGATATATCACTCACGGTAGGAGCCGTCCTGTATATACAGTATATAGGGGGATACGCGGTATACAGGGGGATATATCACTCACGGTAGGAGCCGTCCTGTATATACAGTATATAGGGGGATACGCGGTATAGAGGGGTATATATCACTCACGGTAGGAGTCGTCCTGTATATACAGTATATAGGGGGATACGCCGTATACAGGGGGATATATCACTCACGGTAGGAGCTGTCCTGTATATACAGTATATAGGGGGATACGCGGTATAGAGGGGGATATATCACTCACGGTAGGAGCCGTCCTGTATATACAGTATATAGGGGGATACGCGGTATAGAGCGGTATATATCACTCACGGTAGGAGCCGTCCTGTATATACAGTATATAGGGGGATACGACGTATACAGGGGGATATATCACTCACTGTAGGAGCTGTCCTGTATATACAGTATATAGGGGGATACGCGGTATAGAGGGGGATATATCACTCACGGTAGGAGCCGTCCTGTATATACAGTATATAGGGGGATACGCGGTATACAGGGGGATATATCACTCACGGTAGGAGCCGTCCTGTATATACAGTATATAGGGGGATACGCGGTATAGAGGGGTATATATCACTCACGGTAGGAGTCGTCCTGTATATACAGTATATAGGGGGATACGCCGTATACAGGGGGATATATCACTCACGGTAGGAGCTGTCCTGTATATACAGTATATAGGGGGATACGCGGTATAGAGGGGGATATATCACTCACGGTAGGAGCCGTCCTGTATATACAGTATATAGGGGGATACGCGGTATAGAGGGGGATATATCACTCACGGTAGGAGCCGTCCTGTATATACAGTATATAGGGGGATACGCGGTATAAAGGGGGATATATCACTCACGGTAGGAGCCGTCCTGTATATACAGTATATAGAGGGATACGCGGTATAGAGGGGGATATATCACTCACGGTAGGAGCCGTGCTGTATATTCAGCATATAGGGGGATATGCGGTATAGAGGGGGATATATCACTCACGGTAGGAGCCGTCCTGTATATACAGTATATAGGGGGATACGCGGTATAGAGGGGGATATATCACTCACGGTAGGAGCCGTCCTGTATATACAGCATATAGGGGGATACGCGGTATAGAGGTGGATATATCACTCACGGTAGGAGCCGTCATGTATATATAGTATATAGGGGGATACGCGGTATAGAGGGGGATATATCACTCACGGTAGGAGCCGTCCTGTATATAGGGGGTATGCGGTATACAGGGGTATATATCACTCACGGTAGGAGCCGTCCTGTATATACAGTATATAGGGGGATACACGGTATAGAGGGGGATATATCACTCACGGTAGGAGCCGTCCTGTATATACAGTATATAGAGGGATACGCGGTATAGAGGGGGATATATCACTCACGGTAGGAGCCGTCCTGTATATACAGTATATAGAGGGATACGCGGTATAGAGGGGGATATATCACTCACGGTAGGAGCCGTCCTGTATATACAGTATATAGGGGGATGCGCGGTATACAGAGGGATATATCACTCACGGTAGGAGCCGTCCTGTATATACAGTATATAGGGGGATAAGCGGTATAGAGGGGGATATATCACTCACGGTAGGAGCCGTCCTGTATATACAGTATATAGGGGGATACGCGGTATACAGGGGGATATATCACTCACGGTAGGAGCCGTCCTGTATATACAGTATATAGGGGGATACGCGGTATTCAGGGGGATATATCACTCACGGTAGGAGCCGTCCTGTATATACAGTATATAGGGGGATACGCGGTATACAGGGGGATATATCACTCACGGTAGGAGCCGTCCTGTATATACAGTATATAGGGGGATACGCGGTATAGAGGGGTATATATCACTCACGGTAGGAGTCGTCCTGTATATACAGTATATAGGGGGATATGCGGTATACAGGGGGATATATCACTCACGGTAGGAGTCGTCCTGTATATACAGTATATAGGGGGATATGCGGTATACAGGGGGATATATCACTCACGGTAGGAGCTGTCCTGTATATACAGTATATAGGGGGATACGCGGTATAGAGGGGGATATATCACTCACAGTAGGAGCCGTCCTGTATATACAGTATATAGGGGGATACGCGGTATAGAGGGGGATATATCACTCACGGTAGGAGCCGTCCTGTATATACAGTATATAGGGGGATGCGCGGTATACAGGCGGATATATCACTCACTGTAGGAGCCGTCCTGTATATACAGTATATAGGGGGATACGCGGTATAGAGGGGGATATATCACTCACGGTAGGAGCCGTCCTGTATATACAGTATATAGGGGGATATATCACTCACGGTAGGAGCTGTTCTGTATATACAGTATATAGAGGGATACGCGGTATAGAGGGGTATATATCACTCACGGTAGGAGCTGTCCTGTATATACAGTATATAGGGGGATACGCGGTATAGAGGGGGATATATCACTCACGGTAGGAGCCGTCCTGTATATACAGTATATAGGGGGATACGCGGTATAGAGGGGGATATATTACTCACGGTAGGAGCCGTCCTGTATATACAGTATATAGGGGGATGCGCGGTATACAGGGGGATATATCACTCACGGTAGGAGCCGTCCTGTATATACAGTATATAGGGGGATACGCGGTATAGAGGGGGATATATCACTCACGGTAGAAGCCGTCCTGTATATACAGTATATAGGGGGATACGCGGTATAGAGGGGGATATATCACTCACGGTAGGAGCCGTCCTGTATATACAGTATATAGGGGGATACGCGGTATAGAGGGGGATATATCACTCACGGTAGGAGCCGTCCTGTATATACAGTATATAGGGGGATACGCGGTATAGAGGGGGATATATCACTCACGGTAGGAGCCGTCCTGTATATACAGTATATAGGGGGATGCGCGGTATACAGGGGGATATATCACTCACGGTAGGAGCCGTCCTGTATATACAGTATATAGGGGGATACGCGGTATAGAGGGGGATATATCACTCACGGTAGGAGCAGTCCTGTATATACAGTATATAGGGGGATGCGCGGTATACAGGGGGATATATCACTCACGGTAGGAGCCGTCCTGTATATACAGTATATAGGGGGATACGCGGTATACAGGGGGATATATCACTCACGGTAGGAGCCGTCCTGTATATACAGTATATAGGAGGATACGCGGTATAGAGGGGGATATATCACTCACGGTAGGAGCCGTCCTGTATATACAGTATATAGGGGGATACACGGTATACAGGGGGATATATCACTCACGGTAGGAGCCGTCCTGTATATACAGTATATAGGAGGATACGCGGTATACAGGGGGATATATCACTCACGGTAGGAGCCGTCCTGTATATACAGTATATAGGGGGATACGCGGTATAGAGGGGGATATATCACTCACGGTAGGAGCCGTCCTGTATATACAGTATATAGGGGGATACGCGGTATAGAGGGGGATATATCACTCACGGTAGGAGCCGTCCTGTATATACAGTATATAGGGGGATACGCGGTATACAGGGGGATATATCACTCACGGTAGGAGCCGTCCTGTATATACAGTATATAGGAGGATACGCGGTATACAGGGGGATATATCACTCACGGTAGGAGCCGTCCTGTATATACAGTATATAGGGGGATACGCGGTATACAGGGGGATATATCACTCACGGTAGGAGCCGTCCTGTATATACAGTATATAGGAGGATACGCGGTATACAGGGGGATATATCACTCACGGTAGGAGCCGTCCTGTATATACAGTATATAGGGGGATACGCGGTATAGAGGGGATATATCACTCACGGTAGGAGCCGTCCTGTATATACAGTATATAGAGGGATACGCGGTATAGAGGGGGATATATCACTCACGGTAGGAGCCGTCCTGTATATACAGTATATAGGAGGATACGCGGTATACAGGGGGATATATCACTCACGGTAGGAGCCGTCCTGTATATACAGTATATAGGGGGATACGCGGTATAGAGGGGGATATATCACTCACGGTAGGAGCCGTCCTGTATATACAGTATATAGGAGGATACGCGGTATACAGGGGGATATATCACTCACGGTAGGAGCCGTCCTGTATATACAGTATATAGGGGGATACGCAGTATAGAGGGGGATATATCACTCACGGTAGGAGCCGTTCTGTATATACAGTATATAGGGGGATACGCTGTATAGAGGGGGATATATCACTCACGGTAGGAGCCGTTCTGTATATACAGTATATAGGGGGATACGCGGTATACAGGGGGATATATCACTCACGGTAGGAGCCGTCCTGTATATACAGTATATAGGAGGATAAGCGGTATACAGGGGGATATATCACTCACGGTAGGAGCCGTCCTGTATATACAGTATATAGGGGGATACACGGTATACAGGGGGATATATCACTCACGGTAGGAGCCGTCCTGTATATACAGTATATAGGAGGATACGCGGTATACAGGGGGATATATCACTCACGGTAGGAGCCGTCCTGTATATACAGTATATAGGGGGATACGCAGTATAGAGGGGATATATCACTCACGGTAGGAGCCGTCCTGTATATACAGTATATAGAGGGATACGCGGTATAGAGGGGGATATATCACTCACGGTAGGAGCCGTCCTGTATATACAGTATATAGGAGGATACGCGGTATACAGGGGGATATATCACTCACGGTAGGAGCCGTCCTGTATATACAGTATATAGGGGGATACGCGGTATAGAGGGGGATATATCACTCACGGTAGGAGCCGTCCTGTATATACAGTATATAGGAGGATACGCGGTATACAGGGGGATATATCACTCACGGTAGGAGCCGTCCTGTATATACAGTATATAGGGGGATACGCGGTATACAGGGGTATATATCACTCACGGTAGGAGCCGTCCTGTATATACAGTATATAGGGGTATACGCGGTATACAGGGGGATATATCACTCACGGTAGGAGCCGTCCTGTATATACAGTATATAGGGGGATACGCGGTATAGAGGGGGATATATCACTCACGGTAGGAGCCGTCCTGTATATACAGTATATAGGGGGATACGCGGTATAGAGGGGGATATATCACTCACGGTAGGAGCCGTCCTGTATATACAGTATATAGGGGGATACACGGTATACAGGGGGATATATCACTCACGGTAGGAGCCGTCCTGTATATACAGTATATAGGGGGATACGCGGTATACAGGGGGATATATCACTCACGGTAGGAGCCGTCCTGTATATACAGTATATAGGGGGATACGCGGTAAAGAGGGGGATATATCACTCACGGTAGGAGCCGTCCTGTATATACAGTATATAGGGGGATACACGGTATACAGGGGGATATATCACTCACGGTAGGAGCCGTCCTGTATATACAGTATATAGGAGGATACGCGGTATAGAGGGGGATATATCACTCACGGTAGGAGCCGTCCTGTATATACAGTATATAGGGGGATACGCGGTATACAGGGGGATATATCACTCACGGTAGGAGCCGTCCTGTATATACAGTATATAGGGGGATACGCGGTATACAGGGGGATATATCACTCACGGTAGGAGCCGTCCTGTATATACAGTATATAGGGGGATACGCGGTATACAGGGGGATATATCACTCACGGTAGGAGCCGTCCTGTATATACAGTATATAGGGGGATACGCGGTATACAGGGGGATATATCACTCACGGTAGGAGCCGTCCTGTATATACAGTATATAGGGGATACGCGGTATACAGGGGGATATATCACTCACGGTAGGAGCCGTCCTGTATATACAGTATATAGGAGGATACGCGGTATACAGGGGGATATATCACTCACGGTAGGAGCCGTCCTGTATATACAGTATATAGGGGGATACGCGGTATACAGGGGGATATATCACTCACGGTAGGAGCCGTCCTGTATATACAGTATATAGGGGGATACGCGGTATAGAGGGGGATATATCACTCACGGTAGCAGCCGTCCTGTATATACAGTATATAGGGGGATGCGCGGTATACAGGGGGATATATCACTCACGGTAGGAGCCGTCCTGTATATACAGTATATAGGGGGATACGCGGTATAGAGGGGGATATATCACTCACGGTAGGAGCCGTCCTGTATATACAGTATATAGGAGGATACGCGGTATACAGGGCGATATATCACTCACGGTAGGAGCCGTCCTGTATATACAGTATATAGGGGGATACGCAGTATAGAGGGGGATATATCACTCACGGTAGGAGCCGTTCTGTATATACAGTATATAGGGGGATACGCTGTATAGAGGGGGATATATCACTCACGGTAGGAGCCGTTCTGTATATACAGTATATAGGGGGATACGCGGTATACAGGGGGATATATCACTCACGGTAGGAGCCGTCCTGTATATACAGTATATAGGAGGATAAGCGGTATACAGGGGGATATATCACTCACGGTAGGAGCCGTCCTGTATATACAGTATATAGGGGGATACACGGTATACAGGGGGATATATCACTCACGGTAGGAGCCGTCCTGTATATACAGTATATAGGAGGATACGCGGTATACAGGGGGATATATCACTCACGGTAGGAGCCGTCCTGTATATACAGTATATAGGGGGATACGCAGTATAGAGGGGATATATCACTCACGGTAGGAGCCGTCCTGTATATACAGTATATAGAGGGATACGCGGTATAGAGGGGGATATATCACTCACGGTAGGAGCCGTCCTGTATATACAGTATATAGGAGGATACGCGGTATACAGGGGGATATATCACTCACGGTAGGAGCCGTCCTGTATATACAGTATATAGGGGGATACGCGGTATAGAGGGGGATATATCACTCACGGTAGGAGCCGTCCTGTATATACAGTATATAGGAGGATACGCGGTATACAGGGGGATATATCACTCACGGTAGGAGCCGTCCTGTATATACAGTATATAGGGGGATACGCGGTATACAGGGGTATATATCACTCACGGTAGGAGCCGTCCTGTATATACAGTATATAGGGGGATACGCGGTATACAGGGGGATATATCACTCACGGTAGGAGCCGTCCTGTATATACAGTATATAGGGGGATACGCGGTATAGAGGGGGATATATCACTCACGGTAGGAGCCGTCCTGTATATACAGTATATAGGGGGATACGCGGTATAGAGGGGGATATATCACTCACGGTAGGAGCCGTCCTGTATATACAGTATATAGGGGGATACACGGTATACAGGGGGATATATCACTCACGGTAGGAGCCGTCCTGTATATACAGTATATAGGGGGATACGCGGTATACAGGGGGATATATCACTCACGGTAGGAGCCGTCCTGTATATACAGTATATAGGGGGATACGCGGTATAGAGGGGGATATATCACTCACGGTAGGAGCCGTCCTGTATATACAGTATATAGGGGGATACGCGGTATACAGGGGGATATATCACTCACGGTAGGAGCCGTCCTGTATATACAGTATATAGGGGGATACGCGGTATAGAGGGGGATATATCACTCACGGTAGGAGCCGTCCTGTATATACAGTATATAGGGGGATACGCGGTATACAGGGGGATATATCACTCACGGTAGGAGCCGTCCTGTATATACAGTATATAGGGGGATACGCGGTATACAGGGGGATATATCACTCACGGTAGGAGCCGTCCTGTATATACAGTATATAGGGGGATACGCGGTATACAGGGGGATATATCACTCACGGTAGGAGCCGTCCTGTATATACAGTATATAGGGGGATACGCGGTATACAGGGGGATATATCACTCACGGTAGGAGCCGTCCTGTATATACAGTATATAGGGGATACGCGGTATACAGGGGGATATATCACTCACGGTAGGAGCCGTCCTGTATATACAGTATATAGGAGGATACGCGGTATACAGGGGGATATATCACTCACGGTAGGAGCCGTCCTGTATATACAGTATATAGGGGGATACGCGGTATACAGGGGGATATATCACTCACGGTAGGAGCCGTCCTGTATATACAGTATATAGGGGGATACGCGGTATAGAGGGGGATATATCACTCACGGTAGGAGCCGTCCTGTATATACAGTATATAGGGGGATGCGCGGTATACAGGGGGATATATCACTCACGGTAGGAGCCGTCCTGTATATACAGTATATAGGGGGATACGCGGTATAGAGGGGGATATATCACTCACGGTAGGAGCCGTCCTGTATATACAGTATATAGGGGGATACGTGGTATAGAGGGGGATATATCACTCACGGTAGGAGCCGTCCTGTATATACAGTATATAGGGGGATACGCGGTATACAGGGGGATATATCACTCACGGTAGGAGCCGTCCTGTATATACAGTATATAGGGGGATACGCGGTATACAGGGGGATATATCACTCACGGTAGGAGCAGTCCTGTATATACAGTATATAGGGGGATGCGCGGTATACAGGGGGATATATCACTCACGGTAGGAGCCGTCCTGTATATACAGTATATAGGGGGATACGCGGTATAGAGGGGGATATATCACTCACGGTAGGAGCCGTCCTGTATATACAGTATATAGGGGGATACGTGGTATAGAGGGGGATATATCACTCACGGTAGGAGCCGTCCTGTATATACAGTATATAGGGGGATACGCGGTATAGAGGGGGATATATCACTCACGGTAGGAGCCGTCCTGTATATACAGTATATAGGGGGATACGCGGTATACAGGGGGATATATCACTCACGGTAGGAGCAGTCCTGTATATACAGTATATAGGGGGATGCGCGGTATACAGGGGGATATATCACTCACGGTAGGAGCCGTCCTGTATATACAGTATATAGGGGGATACGCGGTATAGAGGGGGATATATCACTCACGGTAGGAGCCGTCCTGTATATACAGTATATAGGGGGTACGCGGTATAGAGGGGGATATATCAGTCACGGTAGGAGCCGTCCTGTATATACAGTATATAGGGGGATACGCGGTATAGAGGGGGATATATCACTCACGGTAGGAGCCGTCCTGTATATACAGTATATAGGGGGATACGCGGTATACAGGGGGATATATCACTCACGGTAGGAGCCGTCCTGTATATACAGTATATAGGGGGATACGCGGTATAGAGGGGGATATATCACTCACGGTAGGAGCCGTCCTGTATATACAGTATATAGGGGGATACGCGGTATAGAGGGGGATATATCACTCACGGTAGGAGCCGTCCTGTATATACAGTATATAGGGGGATACGCGGTATACAGGGGGATATATCACTCACGGTAGGAGCCGTCCTGTATATACAGTATATAGGGGGATACGCGGTATACAGGGGGATATATCACTCACGGTAGGAGCCGTCCTGTATATACAGTATATAGGGGGATACGCGGTATAGAGGGGGATATATCACTCACGGTAGGAGCCGTCCTGTATATACAGTATATAGGGGGATACGCGGTATAGAGGGGTATATATCACTCACGGTAGGAGCCGTCCTGTATATACAGTATATAGAGGGATACGCGGTATACAGGGGGATATATCACTCACGGTAGGAGCCGTCCTGTATATACAGTATATAGGGGGATACGCGGTATAGAGGGGGATATATCACTCACGGTAGGAGCCGTCCTGTATATACAGTATATAGGGGGATACGCGGTATAGAGGGGGATATATCACTCACGGTAGGAGCCGTCCTGTATATACAGTATATAGGGGGATACGCGGTATAGAGGGGGATATATCACTCACGGTAGGAGCCGTCCTGTATATACAGTATATAGGGGGATACGCGGTATACAGGGGGATATATCACTCACGGTAGGAGCCGTCCTGTATATACAGTATATAGGGGGATACGCGGTATAGAGGGGGATATATCACTCACGGTAGGAGCCGTCCTGTATATACAGTATATAGGGGGATACGCGGTATAGAGGGGTATATATCACTCACGGTAGGAGCCGTCCTGTATATACAGTATATAGGGGGATACGCGGTATACAGGGGGATATATCACTCACGGTAGGAGCCGTCCTGTATATACAGTATATAGGGGGATACGCGGTATAGAGGGGGATATATCACTCACGGTAGGAGCCGTCCTGTATATACAGTATA
This sequence comes from Dendrobates tinctorius, assembly GCF_039654945.1. Classification (NCBI taxonomy): domain Eukaryota; kingdom Metazoa; phylum Chordata; class Amphibia; order Anura; family Dendrobatidae; genus Dendrobates; species Dendrobates tinctorius. The sequence goes on from NW_027361819.1 coordinate 5,155,570, forward strand.
TAGGGGGATGCGCGGTATACAGGGGGATATATCACTCACGGTAGGAGCCGTCCTGTATATACAGTATATAGGGGGATACGCGGTATAGAGGGGGATATATCACTCACGGTAGGAGCCGTCCTGTATATACAGTATATAGGGGGATACGCGGTATAGAGGGGGATATATCACTCACGGTAGGAGCCGTCCTGTATATACAGTATATAGGGGGATACGCGGTATACAGGGGGATATATCACTCACGGTAGGAGCCGTCCTGTATATACAGTATATAGGGGGATACGCGGTATACAGGGGGATATATCACTCACGGTAGGAGCCGTCCTGTATATACAGTATATAGGGGGATACGCGGTATAGAGGGGGATATATCACTCACGGTAGGAGCCGTCCTGTATATACAGTATATAGGGGGATACGCGGTATACAGGGGGATATATCACTCACGGTAGGAGCCGTCCTGTATATACAGTATATAGGGGGATACGCGGTATACAGGGGGATATATCACTCACGGTAGGAGCCGTCCTGTATATACAGTATATAGGAGGATACGCGGTATACAGGGGGATATATCACTCACGGTAGGAGCCGTCCTGTATATACAGTATATAGGGGGATACGCGGTATACAGGGGGATATATCACTCACGGTAGGAGCCGTCCTGTATATACAGTATATAGGGGGATACGCGGTATATAGGGGGATATATCACTCACGGTAGGAGCCGTCCTGTATATACAGTATATAGGGGGATACGCGGTATACAGGGGGATATATCACTCACGGTAGGAGCCGTCCTGTATATACAGTATATAGGAGGATACGCGGTATACAGGGGGATATATCACTCACGGTAGGAGCCGTCCTGTATATACAGTATATAGGGGGATACGCGGTATACAGGGGGATATATCACTCACGGTAGGAGCCGTCCTGTATATACAGTATATAGGGGGATACGCGGTATACAGGGGGATATATCACTCACGGTAGGAGCCGTCCTGTATATACAGTATATAGGGGGATACGCGGTATACAGGGGGATATATCACTCACGGTAGGAGCCGTCCTGTATATACAGTATATAGGGGGATACGCGGTATACAGGGGGATATATCACTCACGGTAGGAGCCGTCCTGTATATACAGTATATAGGGGGATACGCGGTATACAGGGGGATATATCACTCACGGTAGGAGCCGTCCTGTATATACAGTATATAGGGGGATACGCGGTATACAGGGGGATATATCACTCACGGTAGGAGCCGTCCTGTATATACAGTATATAGGAGGATACGCGGTATACAGGGGGATATATCACTCACGGTAGGAGCCGTCCTGTATATACAGTATATAGGGGGATACGCGGTATACAGGGGGATATATCACTCACGGTAGGAGCCGTCCTGTATATACAGTATATAGGGGGATACGCGGTATACAGGGGGATATATCACTCACGGTAGGAGCCGTCCTGTATATACAGTATATAGGGGGATACGCGGTATACAGGGGGATATATCACTCACGGTAGGAGCCGTCCTGTATATACAGTATATAGGGGGATACGCGGTATACAGGGGGATATATCACTCACGGTAGGAGCCGTCCTGTATATACAGTATATAGGGGGATACGCGGTATACAGGGGGATATATCACTCACGGTAGGAGCCGTCCTGTATATACAGTATATAGGGGGATACGCGGTATACAGGGGGATATATCACTCACGGTAGGAGCCGTCCTGTATATACAGTATATAGGGGGATACGCGGTATACAGGGGGATATATCACTCACGGTAGGAGCCGTCCTGTATATACAGTATATAGGGGGATACGCGGTATACAGGGGGATATATCACTCACGGTAGGAGCCGTCCTGTATATACAGTATATAGGGGGATACGCGGTATACAGGGGGATATATCACTCACGGTAGGAGCCGTCCTGTATATACAGTATATAGGAGGATACGCGGTATACAGGGGGATATATCACTCACGGTAGGAGCCGTCCTGTATATACAGTATATAGGAGGATACGCGGTATAGAGGGGGATATATCACTCACGGTAGGAGCCGTCCTGTATATACAGTATATAGGGGGATACGCGGTATACAGGGGGATATATCACTCACGGTAGGAGCCGTCCTGTATATACAGTATATAGGGGGATACGCGGTATACAGGGGGATATATCACTCACGGTAGGAGCCGTCCTGTATATACAGTATATAGGGGGATACGCGGTATACAGGGGGATATATCACTCACGGTAGGAGCCGTCCTGTATATACAGTATATAGGGGGATACGCGGTATAGAGGGGGATATATCACTCACGGTAGGAGCCGTCCTGTATATACAGTATATAGGGGGATACGCGGTATACAGGGGGATATATCACTCACGGTAGGAGCCGTCCTGTATATACAGTATATAGGGGGATACGCGGTATACAGGGGGATATATCACTCACGGTAGGAGCCGTCCTGTATATACAGTATATAGGGGGATACGCGGTATACAGGGGGATATATCACTCACGGTAGGAGCCGTCCTGTATATACAGTATATAGGGGGATACGCGGTATACAGGGGGATATATCACTCACGGTAGGAGCCGTCCTGTATATACAGTATATAGGGGGATACGCGGTATACAGGGGGATATATCACTCACGGTAGGAGCCGTCCTGTATATACAGTATATAGGGGGATACGCGGTATACAGGGGGATATATCACTCACGGTAGGAGCCGTCCTGTATATACAGTATATAGGGGGATACGCGGTATACAGGGGGATATATCACTCACGGTAGGAGCCGTCCTGTATATACAGTATATAGGGGGATACGCGGTATACAGGGGGATATATCACTCACGGTAGGAGCCGTCCTGTATATACAGTATATAGGGGGATACGCGGTATACAGGGGGATATATCACTCACGGTAGGAGCCGTCCTGTATATACAGTATATAGGGGGATACGCGGTATACAGGGGGATATATCACTCACGGTAGGAGCCGTCCTGTATATACAGTATATAGGGGGATACGCGGTATACAGGGGGATATATCACTCACGGTAGGAGCCGTCCTGTATATACAGTATATAGGGGGATACGCGGTATACAGGGGGATATATCACTCACGGTAGGAGCCGTCCTGTATATACAGTATATAGGGGGATACGCGGTATACAGGGGGATATATCACTCACGGTAGGAGCCGTCCTGTATATACAGTATATAGGGGGATACGCGGTATACAGGGGGATATATCACTCACGGTAGGAGCCGTCCTGTATATACAGTATATAGGGGGATACGCGGTATACAGGGGGATATATCACTCACGGTAGGAGCCGTCCTGTATATACAGTATATAGGGGGATACGCGGTATACAGGGGGATATATCACTCACGGTAGGAGCCGTCCTGTATATACAGTATATAGGGGGATACGCGGTATACAGGGGGATATATCACTCACGGTAGGAGCCGTCCTGTATATACAGTATATAGGGGGATACGCGGTATACAGGGGGATATATCACTCACGGTAGGAGCCGTCCTGTATATACAGTATATAGGGGGATACGCGGTATACAGGGGGATATATCACTCACGGTAGGAGCCGTCCTGTATATACAGTATATAGGGGGATACGCGGTATACAGGGGGATATATCACTCACGGTAGGAGCCGTCCTGTATATACAGTATATAGGGGGATACGCGGTATACAGGGGGATATATCACTCACGGTAGGAGCCGTCCTGTATATACAGTATATAGGGGGATACGCGGTATAGAGGGGGATATATCACTCACGGTAGGAGCCGTCCTGTATATACAGTATATAGGGGGATACGCGGTATACAGGGGGATATATCACTCACGGTAGGAGCCGTCCTGTATATACAGTATATAGGGGGATACGCGGTATACAGGGGGATATATCACTCACGGTAGGAGCCGTCCTGTATATACAGTATATAGGGGGATACGCGGTATACAGGGGGATATATCACTCACGGTAGGAGCCGTCCTGTATATACAGTATATAGGGGGATACGCGGTATACAGGGGGATATATCACTCACGGTAGGAGCCGTCCTGTATATACAGTATATAGGGGGATACGCGGTATACAGGGGGATATATCACTCACGGTAGGAGCCGTCCTGTATATACAGTATATAGGGGGATACGCGGTATACAGGGGGATATATCACTCACGGTAGGAGCCGTCCTGTATATACAGTATATAGGGGGATACGCGGTATACAGGGGGATATATCACTCACGGTAGGAGCCGTCCTGTATATACAGTATATAGGGGGATACGCGGTATACAGGGGGATATATCACTCACGGTAGGAGCCGTCCTGTATATACAGTATATAGGGGGATACGCGGTATAGAGGGGGATATATCACTCACGGTAGGAGCCGTCCTGTATATACAGTATATAGGGGGATACGCGGTATACAGGGGGATATATCACTCACGGTAGGAGCCGTCCTGTATATACAGTATATAGGGGGATACGCGGTATACAGGGGGATATATCACTCACGGTAGGAGCCGTCCTGTATATACAGTATATAGGGGGATACGCGGTATAGAGGGGGATATATCACTCACGGTAGGAGCCGTCCTGTATATACAGTATATAGGGGGATACGCGGTATACAGGGGGATATATCACTCACGGTAGGAGCCGTCCTGTATATACAGTATATAGGGGGATACGCGGTATACAGGGGGATATATCACTCACGGTAGGAGCCGTCCTGTATATACAGTATATAGGGGGATACGCGGTATACAGGGGGATATATCACTCACGGTAGGAGCCGTCCTGTATATACAGTATATAGGGGGATACGCGGTATACAGGGGGATATATCACTCACGGTAGGAGCCGTCCTGTATATACAGTATATAGGGGGATACGCGGTATACAGGGGGATATATCACTCACGGTAGGAGCCGTCCTGTATATACAGTATATAGGGGGATACGCGGTATACAGGGGGATATATCACTCACGGTAGGAGCCGTCCTGTATATACAGTATATAGGGGGATACGCGGTATACAGGGGGATATATCACTCACGGTAGGAGCCGTCCTGTATATACAGTATATAGGGGGATACGCGGTATACAGGGGGATATATCACTCACGGTAGGAGCCGTCCTGTATATACAGTATATAGGGGGATACGCGGTATACAGGGGGATATATCACTCACGGTAGGAGCCGTCCTGTATATACAGTATATAGGGGGATACGCGGTATACAGGGGGATATATCACTCACGGTAGGAGCCGTCCTGTATATACAGTATATAGGGGGATACGCGGTATACAGGGGGATATATCACTCACGGTAGGAGCCGTCCTGTATATACAGTATATAGGGGGATACGCGGTATACAGGGGGATATATCACTCACGGTAGGAGCCGTCCTGTATATACAGTATATAGGGGGATACGCGGTATAGAGGGGGATATATCACTCACGGTAGGAGCCGTCCTGTATATACAGTATATAGGGGGATACGCGGTATACAGGGGGATATATCACTCACGGTAGGAGCCGTCCTGTATATACAGTATATAGGGGGATACGCGGTATACAGGGGGATATATCACTCACGGTAGGAGCCGTCCTGTATATACAGTATATAGGGGGATACGCGGTATACAGGGGGATATATCACTCACGGTAGGAGCCGTCCTGTATATACAGTATATAGGGGGATACGCGGTATACAGGGGGATATATCACTCACGGTAGGAGCCGTCCTGCCTCTTGCACGAGTACGTGGCTCCGATCTGCACGATCACATCTTCCTCCACGTCCCCGTCGTCTCCATCTCCGCCCTCGTCGTCTTCCTCCTCGTCCATGGCCTCCTCGTTGTCCGCTTCGTCCCCGGCCAGGACGTCTTTCTTCTCCAGCTCGGAGACATCGGGTTGTGCTGTGGCGGCCATGGCTGGGGGCTGCGGTACCGGAGAGCGGGGGGCCTGGACACCGTCGTTACCTCACAGAGACTGGGGGGGCCTGAACACAGATGCTGGACTGCGCGCCCGATTCTACAGTGCGAACTGCGCATGCGCCTTTCCCAAGCACGTTAGGCTAGTTTCACATTAGCGTTTTTTTGCGCAGCGCATCGGGCGCATAAAAAACGCAAAGAAAAACGCAAAACAAACGCGCGTTTTTTTAACGTCATGCGCACGCTGATGTGTAAAAAAAACGCAGCGTTGTTTGCGTTTTACATGCGTTTTTTGCATGCGTTGGCGTTTTTTATGCGCATGCGTTTTTAAGTGTGACGTTTTTTCCATTGTCTAGAGAACATTCTAGACTTGTTTAACTCAAAAACGCATGCGCAAAAAAACGCAAGCGTGCGCAAGACCATGCGCACGCATGCGTTCCCATAGGCTCCAATGTGGTGTTTTTGCGCATTCCGTGCGCAAGCGTGCGCATGCGTTTTTTTGACGAGACAGGGCGGAACCAAAAATGCAACATGTTGCGTCTGGCGCGCCTGGCGCAAAAGACAAAAAAACGCATGCGCACGAAAACGCAAGTATGCGCAAGACCATGCGCACGTCATGTTAAGTATAGGTGCGCAGTGCGCATGCGCACGGGTGCGCACGATGCGCTGCGCACAAAAGCGCTAATGTGAAACCAGCCTAACGCGTCTTCCGGTTTGTAGGACAATAGAATGGCGGCCTCCGGCCCCGCACGTGGGAGCCACCTGAGCCACCAGCAGAGGGCGCTGCGCACCGGGGGAGGAGCAGGCGGCAGAGCAGCACTCGGCGCATAGATCTGTAGGCCCAGGCGGATGTGCAGCCTCATCTGTGCACACAGGGACTCTATCACCTCAGCCCTGCACCAGATGGAAGCCAGCTGCGGCCTAAAGGAACAAGCAGTGCTGCAGTGTAAAGCATGGTGATGTGCCAGAGGCAGCTGGATGTGATAAACGGCTTCCTGCACTAATAGGCAGCGGTGACATTGGGCATACCTCCCCAGTTTGAAGAAGAGAAAGAGGGAACGAGGTTGCGGGGCACTTAGAGAGAACAGAGTGAGAGAAAAAAAAAGAGAAAGAAAGGGGAAAGAGAGGGAGAGAAAGAAAGAAAAAGACAAAGAACAGAGAGATAGAAAGTAAGAACAGAGAAAGAGGGGAAAGAAAGAAGAGAGAGAGAGAGAAAGAGGGGAAGAAAGGAGAGAAAAAACGGGGGAAAGAAAGAACAGAGAGAAAGAAAGAGGGGAAAGGAAAAAAAAGATTAGAGCGAAAGAAACAGAGAAAGATTCTATAAAGATACTATAGCAGCCCGGCTCCCATTGTAGTGCCCACCTGAGCCTCCTGATGCAGGACATATCATTATCCGCTCACATGGCCGGCATCACCAAGGACACAGTGATGTATCTGAAGCATTCCCTGAAGCGCCTCCATGGTTCCGTCACAATCTCTCGAAATTACCTAATTTCCGGTCAGCTTCCAGGACATCACTTCTGGTGGAACGTCACATGCAAATTTTAAAGTGCTCCACCGTGTACTCCTGTGTCCGCAGGAAAAGTAAGCTCCCAGCCAGGACACTCAAAATCAGGACTGTCCAGCTGGATCCGGAACGGTTGTGAGGTATGAATACTCCCTACCCTACAGCTCGCACATCACGGCTCCATACACCTCATACACACATGGCTCCGCTCCGTATACCTCTACACACAACATGGCTCCGCTCGCCTTGTATACACACGACTCCGCTCTATACACCTCGTATACACACGGCTCTGCTCTATACACCTCGTACACACACGGCTCCGCTCCATATACCTCGTACACACACGGCTCCGCTCCATATACCTCGTACACACACATGGCTCCGATCCATACACCCCGTGCACACATGGCTCCGCTCTGCATACCTCATACACACACGGGTCTGCTACAACCACCCTGTAAACCCCTCCTGACCCCACACAAACTTCCTCTCACCAGCATGACAACCAGCACAGCAGAGTCCTGCACACACCGAGCCCCTGATCATGTGACTCCTCCCCTCCTGTGACCTCATCACAGGTCCTGTGCGGACAGAAGCAACATCCTAGCAAGTCATCGCAGGCTGTGGAGGGCGCTGTGGAGGCCGCGGCGGGGGGGGGGGTTGTGTCTCTTGGAGGGTGAGAATGGGGTTGATGCATGGGGGGGGGGGGGCGTGGCGGCTCAGTGCAGTGCGGGGGGGGGAAAAAAAAAAAGGCAGTCAAAAACAGGACTGTCCCGCCATATCCGGGACGCTTGGGAGCTATGACATTGGGGCCGAATGGGCCACTCACCCATTTGGGGGTTGGCGGATGATCGGGCTCTCTGTGTAACTCGCATGTTTGGGATGGTGATGCAGAGATGGCGCTTGTGAGGTCAGTCATTACGGAGTGCCGCTAATGAGAATGAGGCTGCGCGAGTCGTCCCAGAGCTTCAGAGTAAAGGACACGTACAAGTTACTGGTCATTCAACACTTCATTTCCATAAAAAATAAAACAGCAACGATGAACATTATGAACTAAACGTTGTCACTAAACAAAGACATTTCAGCATTTCTTGACAATAACAAGCGAAACTAAACGATTGTAACGCGGCAGCGGCATCAGTCGTGCACGAAGCGCAGAGGTTGGGCATTGAGGCCGGAGTCATGCAGGAATGGGGACAGGTACGGATACAGTTTCTCTGTGAACGTGGCTCTGAACGTGTAGATGGCAGTCATGTCGTCGGCGTTGTAGAAGGAGATCTGACCGCCCTCGTAATCTATGTACACTCCGATCCTCTTGGGCTTGGCGCTCAGGATCAGGGTCCTGGAGGGAGACTCCAGAGCCTTGTAGGCATTGCCATTCCTCAGCCAGATGGCCCAGTAGCCGTTCTTGGGGTTCAGCTTGATCTTCCCCTTGCGGTTGCTGGACTCGCTGGCCATGCCCACATCCCAGGCGGTCTTGTCTCCCACTTCCACCTCCCAGTAATGGCGTCCGGAATCGAAGCCCTGAGAGCCCAGGACCAGGATGCACTGGCTGAAGCGTTTGGGGTTATCGGGGAGCACGTGCTTGTTGTCGCCGTACTTCACGCTGGTCATGTTATCGGACAGCACGAGGTTGGGGTGCGCAGTGGACGGGTCCAGCAGCATCGGAGTTAGCTCTGAAAAAAAGGGGGAGGGAGAAATAAAGTTCATGGACTTTCTGATTCTTTATTCCAGCTCACAATCTGATACAAATATTGCCCTCTGTTATCAGCCATTTAGTCCCCCATGAGTAATGAGCATAGACTTCAGCCATCCACGTGATCGCTACGCACAAGTACAAACGGCATGGTCTACACAGGACACGTAACCTTGTGCTGTATGCCACGTGACATGACCGTTTACCCCACCAGTCCTTATTGCGGGTCCTTACGGAGCTCTGTACTTACTCGGTACAATGAAGGACCTCATCTGCTTCCACACCGTATACTGGAGGGGTCCTCTGAACGTCCCTTGGCACAGATCCTTGGACAGCAGGCTGTTCCCAGAAGACATCACCTCCTTCTGCTGTGTCTGACACCTGCGGAGACAAGAGCATGAATCTCACTCACCATCTCGCGGCCAGCACCACCGTACCCATCAACAGCCTAAAGCTGCAGCAGAAACTTACTTCTCAATGAAAGACTTGATGTCCTGTATGAAAGAGGATAAAGAAAACTATGATTAATCCAAGGAAAGCTAAGGGGAGCCTGGACATAAAACTCACCAGACATCAGCACTTACCATCAGGAAAGAGATGGAGTCTGTGTCGTTCACCCGCTCGTTGGCCATGGTGATGGTCTGCTTAATGTTGTCCCGGTTCTCCTGCATCTTCACCATGTTGGTCTCCATCTCCTTCAGTAGGTTGTCGCCTTGGTCCTGCAGCTGCTCCAGAAGTTTCTCCTCTTGCTCCTTCAGGAAAGTGTGCAAGTTCTTGAACTCGTCCACGATATGTTGCTTGAACTCGGAAATATTGGTCTGCGGGGAAAGATCCGGAAAATGTCGTATGAGATGAAGTGTGGCGGGACGGGGTAGTGAAGTATGTATATGTATGGATGTATGACCAGCAGTAATTAACATATGTCCCTAGACTGCAGGACTAACAAAGGTCACAACATATATTATCCTGAGAAAGGGAGTCTTCTGTCTCCAGTCTACCCAGGGAGCCTTGCCGAGAACACACAAAGTGGAAACATTTCACACCTTGTGACTCTTCTAAGAGAGATGCCAATCTCAGCCTGACACTATCTATGAGAAAGGTTACACCAAGGGTTTTCAGAGAAAATAATGTATTCATTGGTAGATTAGCCATGGTCCAGTCACAGACGAGCAATTAGAATATTAATATGGGAGGCTGGTCTAGCAATCTGATCTCCTGGTCAAATCTATAAATTAGGCCTTTACACAAAGAAAGATGTTCACATGTGGGGGCAGCCTGGAAAACTGATTGTGATGAAGGAGCAGCCGCCATCTTAGATATGGGGCCACATGTCTGAGCTTGGCATCCATTTTGGTCTAAGTTCAGGAATTACAGGCTGTTAACGGCTTCTATACCCCCAGGTGCTGTGTACATAGTAAATACAAGCAGGATTTAGTGTTCCAGTGCTAAATAGGCAGGGCCATTGGTGTGATAATGAGGATAGGCCCAAAACAGAGCTTCAAAGCTCAGGTATGGAGCCGTGCCAGCAGGGGGCCGGAAAAAGCCTAGGGCTTCAATTAGAATGTACCCGCTAGCAGACGCAGGAAAATACGTCCTTTGTGTGTCCCAGACGCTTTGGCTCCATCCTAGAAGCATGGATTATTAGCCCACCCTCTGACACAGGGGGAGGAACCTAGCGTGTTTAAGGACTAGAAGCCCCTGTCAGACTTTCATTCTTTCACACAGACGATCCGGACGATGACTATCTAAGAAGGACTTGAGGACAGACCTGCCGAGGGGAGCAGCGGCCCATGCTTTGGGGTCTGTCCGGCAACTAAGATTCTTGTACCTTTGGACTGCAGAGCTCCCCCCAGCACCCACATGACCCTACAATCTGGTAAATTGACCTCCAGCTTAATATCTTAAGTCTTGTACCCTTATTGTTATATCTTTTCTCTGACTGTAAATTTACTGTATATTTCTGTAATTATCTAGTGCGCCCTTAAGGCAATTAAACTATAAACTTAATCTTGGGCTGATGCTTTTACTCTGATCACGAATCTTAGAACCCCCCAGCGGGTAACAGGACCTCCTCCCCGGCGACAATTTGCTCTAGATGCAGTTCCCTTACTGACCAGAGAGAGAAAGGGGGCGCCGGAGAGCTGTGCCTGTGTAGTTACGTCACGGTGGTGACGTGGGAGGAACGGGTCTGTGTGTATTCCTCCACACTGATGTGTGCCATAATTTGCTTTTCCTCCCTCAGGAAACAGAATAACTGCAGATAGAAAAGTAGGTATTTCTGCTATTTTATCCCTTTATATTTTATCACTGTTTTGCATATTTGTATGTCACTTTTTAGTTCCATATTTTTTATATCTTTATTGTAAGCACTGTACCTTTTCTATCAAAGCTTAAAAATTTTAATAAGTCTGAACCTTGTTGTTCTAAAGAATCCATAGCCTTAGAGTGTGTGATCCTGGTGATTGGCACATAGTAGTAGTACTTCTTCCGGGACTCATCGCCCATGTGTTCGTTGAGTGGTGGCAGCGCGTATGAGCGGGGTGTGTGGTCTGTGTCAGGGTGTGATTTATGCTCCCACTGCAGCATAGAACAGAGTTTGAATGCTGGACTGAGAGGAGACAGATTAACCCTAGCAGGCGCAACCCCAAGTCACGTGCTGAGAGCAGGTAAGTGACAGACGGCACGTCTCCGGATTACAGGAGTGTCTCGCTCACCTTGTGCTGCTCCACCTTCTCCTGCTGCTGGTCAGTCAGCTGCTCCGTCACCTTCAGGGTTTCTTCTAATGGGGCTACAATGGTCGACAGCTCTGCCTGCGGGTGACGGAATGGTGGCGATTAGGTAAATGTACAATCTGCAGCCATGAGATCTGAGGAGGGCTTCCTCACCACTTACCCGGTATAACCCGACAGCATCCAGGATGGGCAGGAAGTTGTGACTGGCGTGTTTGAGCGAGTCGCGGCAGATGACGCAGCTCAGTGTGCCGTCGTCCTTACAGTACAGCTTCAGCCGCTCGTCGTGCTCAGGGCAGTTCTCTGCCAGTTTCGGCTTTGCAGGGGTCAGGGTGGTGGAGCTGCTACCCACTGTCTTCTTCACCAGGTTGGCCAGGGCTCGGTTGGTGGTGTACCTCTTGTCAGTAATGACTTCCTTACAGTCTGGGCAGGTGAAGGATTCCTGCCCATCCCAGGCCTTGTCAATGCAGTTCCTGCAGAAGTTATGGCCGCACTCCACCATGACGGGATCCTTAAAGAGCTCGCTGCACAGGAGGCAGGTCAGTTCTTCAGCAAAGTCCCCGGACGCCATCTCCGAATTGTTTTCAGCGTTATCCACTTTCACTTTCTAGAAAAACATACAACATGTGAGGGGACAATTCATGAATGAGAGACGGGGATAATGTGCGTCCTCCGCAGAACAGTCTCTGCAATAACCTGCAGGACTGCCCACCCAAACGTGCACTGCCCACACAGGACGGTAACACAGTGACTCCATCTTAACCGGCCGACCCTGCGAGACGACTGCAAAATAGAAAGAAATGTTTATTGGGAGCAGAAAATAGGCATTCAGGTGAAGCCGGGTACGAGGTGCAGGCCGGACGGGCGACACCTGGAATTTGCAGAAAATAAAAGACAAAAAACACAAAATGGAACAGAAGTTATACACAGTATTATGAGGGTCAGACATCCACAGCAATATTCAAGAACCCCCCCGGAACTCGATTAAGGATGGACATACACAATACATGGCTGCCAAACGCTTGATCACCTCTCCCATACACGGGGAGCTCGCTCCTGTGTGCTCTATAAGCTAGCTGCCATCTAAGACATCAGCTGGCGGATTATCTTTGAGAGAACAATGCGATTGGCAGTCTGAAATTGCCAAGAGTGATCAACATCTCTCCTATCAGTTGGCCGGTGACTCCATACACAGAGTGAGCCAACACCGGCGGGTTCAGCCATCTTTAGTCTATGGGACCCTTACAGTGACCTCAGCTCGGTCACATGTGGATGTTGCTGGAGATCAGAGATAACCGAATTGCCCGGCAATCGCTCATCTCCACTATGATAACAAATCAAAACAGAATAAAAATTTCTTCAGTAGTATTGTGTCACCTAAGGGGGCATCATGTGGCCCCCACAAAAATCAATGACAACCACACAGACCCTGGCGGACCCCAAAGTGGGGTTACAGCAGGTAATATGGGAGATGCCCAAGTCTCACGCCTCTATTAACTGCATTCACCCCACAAAATATGGCAGTTGGCTTTTTCGGACACTGCTTTGATAATCGTGCCGCCTCTACCGGTTAGCACAATATATAAAATGAGCATTTCAAGCGCGAGGAGTATGGAGACCTCTGGCATGATGTGACCCCCACAGACACCACTGCGCTTCCTTTGTACATGTCCAGAGCTGGTGCCGTGAGCGGAGGAGGCAGCAGTCATCGTTATCCCCTAGGATATGAGGAAGATTCAATTTTGGGTGAAAATGACCATTATGGAATTTGCACTTAAATACATAAAATAAACGAGGTCTAATGGCAGAAATCGTCCGATGGCAATACAGGAGTTTCCTCAGATCTTAGGTGAGGCTGGGCAGCCTGGCAGGCACAATAAGGGCATCATTGCCCCGACCCCCGGCATAGCACCACACAAAGGTCATAAGTGAAGGCGAATGGAACACTACAGAAAGTCGGCGCAGCATACCGCCGCGTCACTAACGCACCGGCCATGGAGTCCCAGAGTTTATAGCGCGGCACAAACAGGATGAAGGCAAACATGGAGGCATCCTCCTGCTCCGACGTGGGGAGAGCATATCGAGGATTGGAAGACAAGCTATACCTTGCAATGAATGATTGTGCACAGATGGAGTCTGCGGGGTCCGGGGCCATTCACACAATTAAGAGTAGATTTGTTTATAACAAAAAAAATAAAAGCACACCCCCTGTACCTGCGTGACACCAGAGGTTTTTTTTCTTTCAATAATCTATGTCAACATTTGCTTTCGGGCTTCGACACTGCAGAATGGCATCATTACCAGTATCACTCTCTTACTATGTGGAATAAGCTGTGTACAAATGTAGCAGAGATAGGATCGTCATTTGGTGCCGCTACAGTAGACTTGTGTGTGATGTCACAACGGCCGCAGAACAGCCCGATACATCATAGCACAGAGCCAATACAGTGAAGAAGCCGCGCACCATGACACGCCCAGCTCTGCTACATCTATATTACCAGTCCGGGATTGCAGAAATGTGTCAGGTTTATCCGGCCGCCTCTGCACGGTCCGGGCTGTTTGGGACAGACGAGCATGATAGGAAGCCACACCTTGGTTCAGGAGCTGTAGCATAGTCCGGTATCACGCTCAGACATGGGGAGAATTACAAAATGCTCTGAAAAGCAAAAACCCTCCAGACCGGAGGGATTTATCTCTCTAGTGTATGGCTCGTTGCTTAGGTTACCGGCCACCCTGCAGTTTCAGAATAGGCAGTCACCTAGTCAAGGAGCGTGTGCTGCGCGCAGGTTCTGTCCCACCTGCCCGCGCCACACTGGATCTGTCCGGCATCCACAACCCTGGGTTTCCCCAATGGCACCTCTGCTGCCAGCCTGGGGAAGCGCACGGTTCTGGCCTGTGACGCAAACTGTCAATCATCAGAAGCGCACAGCCCCCCAGCAAAGCAAGATGCCGAGAATTGTGTGCTCCAGAAAAAAAAAAGATGATGGGACGCCCCCCTACTCTATATGCGGATCAAATATATGAGCGCAGCAGACCTGGCTGCCAAAATCCACAGAGGGGAGCAGGCGGCCATGGCCAGAGGATAGTGACTATGTAGTGAGAAAAAAAAATATACTAAGAAGTGCCCCGGAGCATGGATATATCACAATCACATGATGGCTATAAAAGTTATAAAAGAAAAATTAAATTATGACACCTATGAGGACGGCTCCCATCCAGTCGCGGTGGTACCGCGGGCACAACCCATGTTATTAGGGGTGCAGGCAAAATGTGCCAGCGAAAAATCCGACTGCAGCCCCTTCACACTATGATCGTGGGGGGTCCTTGCAGATTGGCACAATACATTGCCTAAAAAAAAAAAATTCCTGCATATAAATGTGTAAAATCCCACCACGGCTTAATAACCCCAGAGCAGCCATTTACATGGACGGAGTACAATCGGCGTCCATTCGGATACGTGTAATCACAGCAGAGGATGTAACCAGTTTATTGGTGACGACGTGACGCAGAGGCGCGATGACAGAGCGTCCCATTGGCGTGGCGAGCGCTGCGGTGGAGCAGGACTGACATTTGGGGCTTGTGTTACCTTCGCTTCAGGTTCCTCATCCTCGTTCTTCCGTTTCTGGGGTGTCTTTACGTTCTCCGTGATGTCTGAGTCGGTGCCATTGGCCACTTCGGCCTCTTCCTTTACTGGCTTGGGAATCACCAACCGAGTTTTGTCAACCCACTCGTTTTGTCGTCGATTCACTGCGAAAGGGGAAAACCGAACTTACAACATAATTTCACACTATGACTGTGGGTGTCTGACCAGCCTGAACTTACCGTGCGGAGCTTGTGACTGTCGCCATCACGGGCGTTTGTAGAACGATTGCCCCTTGGAAGCTGCAACAACTGCAAGTATTCGGATAACTCAACCATCGAGAACAAAACTCATGGTATAAGGATCTTCTGGAAATGTCCGAGAGAACATGCAACTTGTCATGGGTACGACTGAGCACAAGAAGCAATGTGCCCGAAACCGAGACTTCAGAGCTGGATACTCAGAGGGGGAGGAAAAAATGGCAACAGGAGCAAGCATCCGTCATCTCAGGGTGTAGACGGCCGTGATTATAAGGCTGTGGGATTGAGGGGCTCGTAGCCTGTCCTGTAACCCACTGATGGGAAAGGCAGCACAGGGCATCCACTCTATACGACTGGATACTGCAATCCTCCAATGCCAAAATTAAGAGGAAAAAAAAATGGTCGATTTTGGCAGTTTTCCAGAATAAAGAATCAGTAATTATCTTGGGGTCCTGTACTACAGAAGACACGGGAATGTCCATAAGGTCAGAGGCAGAGATGAAGCGTTAGGCCTCAGTTATCAGAGCGTACAACTTTCTGCCGGACACTCGGGTGTGAAGGACCGTGTTTAGTCATGGACGACCGTTTATTTGTGACTCCTCTCTCCATGGAAACGCTAACCGATAAAGCCGCCAGAAGCGAGAGACATCAAGAGATAATGGAAAGAGCGAGCCACATGGTATGACACAAGCGGGGCAAGTGTAGCCCCGGGCCCAATAGACTTCACAGAGGTTGCACTGGGCCTGGAGAAGGAGGAACCGGAGCGGCTCAAGAGGCCACTGAAGTTACTCGTGTTGAGGAAACCATCCACAAGCAGGACACTGATGAGACTCTCCGGAGCAATGCATTGAACATCCAGGAATACGGCGCCTTACAAGGAATGGAGGCATTATCTGCATTCTCACCCACCTCCCCCCTTTATTATAGACGGCGAGCCCCGAGGATTACTTACGACCAGCATAATGCACGTAGAACTCCTCCCGGCCCGCCTGCTTGTTCATTCGGGTCTTCACGATTTCTGCGTCATCTGGTAGAAAGTAAAACACAAAAGCAAAAGACTCAAGAATCTGCCAAATACAGGCCCCCCCACATGAGAGGTCAGCTCTACTAGAGATCATGGTGTATGGTCTTGTCTACTGCGATGATGGCAGAAGCCTTAGGGCCCATCACACATGGTAGAAGCTGTCCTGTGTCTAGGTGTACACAGGGGATATAAAGGCCATACACCCATTATAATGCCAGCTAAAAAGAATCCTACCAACAATCAATTCAGAACTTTCCCACCTCTAATGTCACCCATAATCTGTACAAATGCATTGAGAATCAAGCTTTCAGGGGGGAAATAAAGAAACAAAATTACAATAATATCTCTCTCTCTCTATGTGTATATATATATATATATATATATATATATATATATATATATATATATATATATATACGCCTTATCGTGTCTGTCTGTAACCGAAATCGCGGGCAGCTCAGCGACAGGCGCAGCTGTTTGTAACGGTAAGCTGCGCCGGCTGCTGATTGGTCGCGGCCGCAGGCCTTAATCTGTAAAAAAGAGAATTAAAATTAAAAAAAAGTTATTCTCACCTTCCGACGGCCTCCTGTCTTCTTTCCACGCGCCCGGCCTCGCGTTCCCAGTAACGCTTTGCGGCTTAGACCGCTGATGACGTCACTCTCGAGAGAGCGAGAAAGAAGACCGACGTCATCAGCGGTCTAAGCCGCAAAGCGTTACTGGGAACGCGAGGCCGGGCGCGTGGAAAGAAGACAGGAGGCCGTCGGAAGGTGAGAATAACTTTTTATTTTTTAATATTACTTTTGTACAGGGCCGCGGCAGTGACTGGTCACGGCTACACGGCCGCGTTGCTGATTGGTCGCGGTCAGAGGGCCGCAACGCTTATTGGTCGCAGCTCCAGGCCTGCGTTGCTGATTGGTCGCGGCTACAGGGCCGCGACGCTGATTGGTCGCGGCTACACGGAAAGGGGGGTGAGGGGACCATGCATACCACGATAGGGGGGTGAGGGGACCATGCATACCACGATAGGGGGGTGAGGGGACCATGCATACCACAATAGGGGGGTGAGGGGACCATGCATACCAGGATTGGGGGGGTGAGGGGACCATGCATACCAGGATTGGGGGGGTGAGGGGACCATGCATACCAGGATAGGGGGTTGAGGGGACCATGCATACCAGGATAGGGGGTTGAGGGGACCATGCATACCAGGATAGGGGGTTGAGGGGACCATGCATACCAGGATAGGGGGGGTTGAGGGGACCATGCATACCAGGATAGGGGGGGTTGAGGGGACCATGCATACCAGGATAGGGGGGGTTGAGGGGACCATGCATACCAGGATTGGGGGGGTTGAGGGGACCATGCATACCAGGATTGGGGGGGTGAGGGGACCATGCATACCAGGATTGGGGGGGTGAGGGGACCATGCATACCAGGATAGGGGGTTGAGGGGACCATGCATACCAGGATAGGGGGTTGAGGGGACCATGCATACCAGGAAAGGGGGTTGAGGGGACCATGCATACCAGGAAAGGGGGTTGAGGGGACCATGCATACCAGGATAGGGGGGTGAGGGGACCATGCATACCACGAAAGGGGGGTGAGGGGACCATGCATACCACGAAAGGGGGGTGAGGGGACCATGCATACCAGGACTGGGGGGTGAGAGGACCATGCATACCAGGACTGGGGGATGAGGGGACCATGCATACCAGGATTGGGGGTGTAAGAGGACCATGCATACCAGGATTGGGGGGTGAGGGGACAATGCATATTAGGAAAGGGGGGTGAGGGGACCATGCATACCAGGAAAGGGGGATGAGGATAACATGCATACCAGGATTGAGGGGTGAGGGGACCATACATACCAGGATAGGGGGGTGAGGGGACCATGCATACCCCAAAAGGAGGGTAAGAGGACCATGAATACCAGGATTGGGGGGTGAGGGGACCATGCATACCAGGATTGGGGGGTGAGAGGACCATGCATACCACGAAAGGGGGGTGAGAGGACCATACCACGAAAGCGGGGTGAGGGGACCATGCATATGAGGATTGGGGGTGAGGGGACCATGCATACCAGGATTGGGGGGTGAGAGGACCATGCATACCAAGAAAGGCGGGTGAGGGGACCATGCATACCAGGATAGGAGGGTGTGGGGACCATGCATACCAGGATAGGGTGGTGAGAGGACCATGCATACCAGGACTGGGGGGTGAGGGGACAATGCATATTAGGAAAGGGGGGTGAGGGGACCATGCATACCAGGAAAGGGGGGTGAGGATAACATGCATACCAGGACTGGGGTGTGAGAGGAGCATGCATACCAAGAAAGGGGGGTGAGGGGACCATGCATACCAGGATAGGGTGGTGAGAGGACCATGCATACCAGGATTGAGGGGTGAGGGGACAATGCATATTAGGAAAGGGGGGTGAGGGGACCATGCATACCAGGAAAGGGGGGTGAGGATAACATGCATACCAGGACTGGGGGGGGGGTGAGGGGACCATGCATACCTGAAAAGGAGGGTAAGAGGACCATGCATATCAGGAAAGGGGGGTGAGGGGACCATGCATACCAAGAAAGGGGGGTGAGAGGACCATGCATACCACGAAATGGGGGTGACGGTGAGCATACATACCAGGATTGGGGTGTGAGAGGACCATGAATACCAGCAAAGGGGGGTGAGGGGACCATGCATACAAGGATTGGGGGGGGGGGGGTGTGAGGGGATCATGCATACCCCGAAAGGGGGGTAAGAGGACCATGCATACCAGGATTGGGGGGTGAGAGGACCATGCATTCCAGGATTGGGGGGGGGGGGGGGAGGGGGGGGAGGGAAGTCAGGGGACCATGCATACCAGGATAGGGGGTGAGAGAACCATACATATCAGGATTGGGGGGTGCATTATTATTAAATCTTCAAAAATAAACTGCTTATATATTCTAGCATACTGTACATACCAGGATTGAGGTGTGAGAGCCATGCATACCAAGAAAGGGGGGTGAGAGGACCATGCATACCCCAAAAGGAGGGTAAGAGGACCATGAATACCAAGATTGGGGGGGTGAGGGGACCATGCATACCAGGATTGGGGGGTGAGAGGACCATGAATACCACGAAAGAGGGGTGAGGGGACCATGCATATGAGGATTGGGGGTGAGGGGACCATGCATACCAGGATTGGGGGTGAGGGGACCATGCATACCAGGATTGGGGGGTGAGAGGACCATGCATACCAGGACTGGGGGGTGACGGGACCATGCATACCCGGATTGGGGGGTGAGGGAACCATGCATACCAGGATTGGGGGGTAAGGGGACAATGCATATTAGGAAAGGGGGGGTGAGGGGACCATGCATACCAGGAAAGGGGGGTGAGGATACCATGCATACCAGGATTGGGGGGTGAGGGGACCATACATACCAGGATTGGGGTGTGAGAGGAGCATGCATACCAGGATAGGGGGGGTGAGGGGACCAGGGCTGTGGAGTCGGTAAGCCAAACCTGCGACTCCGACTCCTCAATTTCCCTTACACCGACTCCGACTCCAACTCCCACACATATTGCTTGTATTTAAGTGAAAAATTTATTGTAGTACAATGTGAACCTCAGACATTTAATCATTTTTATGATCCAATAATCAAGATATTTAGATAGAACAGAATATATATTGGTGTACTACCCGGTTTTCATTCTTTTTGGTACAGATACGATATGGATAGACAGATATGGATAAATGGATAGATAGAGCAGATTTCTAATCTGCTTTTGCTATTGAAAACATTGTCTATGAGCTCAAAAACCTTTCAGGTGATGCAGTTTTTTAAAAAGATGATCAGCTTTGTCCCCCCATTTCCTTGTAGATTGTAAGCTTGCGAGCAGGGACCTCACTCCTAATGTCATTGTTTGAATTGTCTTAACTTGTATTGAATTTATTGTCTGTACATGTCCCCGCTTAATTGTAAAGTGCTGCGGAATATGTTGGCGCTATATAAATAAAAATTATTATTATTATTATTATCAGCTTTTGCAGCTGAAAAACGTATCCTCAAAAAACACAGGAAAAACGCTGTGTTAATGTAGCCTTAGATCAGGAATATAACAGCCATTTATAGGACATTTCATAACTTTCCCAAACTCCTATGAAAAAATATTCAGCACATCCTGCATTGAATTACTGTAACCAATTTATTATATATTTTAGGAGTCGGAGTCGGTCCATTTTATATCGACTCCAACTCCGACTCCACAGCCCTGGAGGGGACCATGCATACCAGGATAGGGTGGTGAGAGGACCATGCATACCAGGACTGGGGGGGTGAGGGAACCATGCATACCAGGATAGGGGGGTGAGGGGACCATGCATACCAGGATAGGGGGGTGAGGGGACCATGCATACCAGGATAGGGGGGTGAGGGGACCATGCATACCAGGATAGGGGGGTGAGGGGACCATGCATACCAGGATAGGGGGGTGAGAGGACCATGCATACCAGGATAGGGGGTTGAGAGGACCATGCATTCCAGGATTGCGGGGGTCAGGGGACCATGCATACCAGGATAGGGGGTGAGAGAACCATACATATCAGGATTGGGGGGTGTATTATTGCATTATTATTAAATCTTCAAAAATAAACTGCATATATATTCTAGCATACTGTACATACCAGGATTGAGGTGTGAGAGCCATGCATACCAAGAAAGGGGGGTGGAGGGGACCATGCATACCAGGATAGGGGGGTGAGGGGACCATGCATACCAGGATTGGGGGGTGAGAGGACCATGCATACCACGAAAGGGGGGTGAGGGGACCATACCACGAAAGCGGGGTGAGGGGACCATGCATACGAGGATTGGGGGTGAGGGGACCATGCATACCAGGATTGGGGGTGAGGGGACCATGCATACCAGGATTGGGGGGTGAGAGGACCATGCATACCAGGACTAGGGGGTGAGAGGACCATGCATACCAGGACTGGGGGGTGAGGGGACCATGCATACCAGGATTGGGGGGTGAGGGGACCATGCATACCAGGACTGGGGGGTGAGGGGACCATGCATACCAGGACTGGGGGGTGAGGGGACCATGCATACCAGGATTGGGGGGTGAGGGAACCATGCATACCAGGATTGGGGGGTGAGAGGACAATGCATATTAGGAAAGGGGGGTGAGGGGACCATGCATACCAGGATTGGGGGGTGAGAGGACCATGCATACCACGAAATGGGGGTGACGGTGAGCATACATACCAGGATTGGGGTGTGAGAGGATCATGAATACCAGCAAAGGGGGGTGAGAGGACCATGCATACCAGGATTGGGGGGGGAGGGGACCATGCATACCCCGAAAGGGGGGTAAGAGGACCATGCATACCAGGATTGGGGGGTGAGAGGACCATGCATTCCAGGATTGGGGGGGTCAGGGGACCATGCATACCAGGATAGGAGGTGAGAACCATACATATCAGGATTGGGGGGTGCATTATTGCATTATTATTATTAAAGCTTCAAAAATAAACTGCATATATATTCTAGAATACCCGATGCGTTAGAATCGGGCCACCATCTAGTGTAGTTACATAAGTGTGAATACCCTCCTATTATCGGGGCTGTGTTCAGAATCGGCTGATCACATTCCCCCCATGTTACATAGTAGTCAGCGCTCCGCCGCAGTCATTTACAGTCACTGACTAACCCCAGAGAAAACGTTCTTGTCTAGGAGGATTTTCCTGGTCTATAAACAGCTGACAACACAGCAAAGGATCTCAGTGTAGAAAGTTATCAGCCAGGAGAACAAAAACATTTCCAGGCATTAGATCTACTGTGGGGAACTGTGAAGATGTCATCAAGAAGTGGCAGAAACTTGGCACAACAGTAACATTACCTAGAATGGGACGTCCCCCAAAATATGGTGAAAAAACAAAAAAAATTGTCTGTACAGAAAGTCCTATCTGGCTGAAGTTTTCATCCATAAGTTTCTGATTAAAGCACATAGCTCTGCCCTTCACCTCTCCAAACAAGCGACTTCACTGCCCTCATCAACTCACTATCCAACAATCCTAAACCACTACTTGATACGGGTCAGTCCCGCAGTCCGGAATTGTTGGCCCCAACAACCGACCTCAGCGCTGACCATCTGGCCACTTATTTAAAAAAAAAAAAATTGGTGATGACTGTAATAGTCTCTCGATCCCCATACATCAAGAAGAGGTTACCAGACTCCTCGCCCTACAACCCTATCAGTGACCCCATCCCCCAGCCGTAACCATTCACCTAACAAATACTACCCTCATTCATTACTCACACACCATCATTAACCCATTATAAAAACACATCTGGGCCAGAGCTGTGCTGCTGACTACACACCGGTCTCATATCTTCCCTTCATCTCTAAACTCCTAGCACACTTGGTCCTCTCCCACTTCCATCTGATCCACTCTCAGATAACTCTCTTCTCGACCCGTTACAATCCGGTTTCCGCTCCCTTCACTCTACTGAAACTGCCCTCACTAACGTCTATAATGATCTACTATCAGCTAAATCTAATGGTCGCTGCTCCCTGCTGATCTTCTGGATCTCTGCAGCATTCGACACTGTGGATCATCAGCTCCTCCTCACTATGCTCCGCTCCATCGGCCTCAAGGACACCGTTCTATCCTAGTTCTCCTCCTACCTCTCAGACTACTCCTTCACTGTAGCATTTGCCGGCCTTTCCCCTCCTAGTCTCTAGTCATGTTTCCTTAGGATTCAGTCCTAGGCCCCCCCACCCCCTATTGTTATGGATCCTCAGGGTTCAGTCCTAGGCTCCTTCCTCCTACGGTCTGGTTTCTCAGGGTTCAGTTCTAGGCCCCCTTCCTCTTACTGTCGGGTTCCTCAGGGTTCAGTTCAAGGCCCCCTTCCTCTTACTGTCGGGTTCCTCAGGGTTCAGTTCTAGGCCCCCTTCTTACTGTCAAGTTCCTCAGGGTTCAGTCCTAGGTTCCTTCCTCCTACTGTTGGGGTCCTCAAGGTTCAGTTCTAGACCCCCTTCCACTTACTGTCGGGTTCCTCAGGGTTCAGTTCTAGGCCCCCCTTCCTCTGTCGGGTTCCTCAGGGTTCAGTTCTAGGCCACCTTCCTCTTACTGTTTGATTCCTCAGGTTTCAGTCCTAGGTTCCTTCCTCCTACTGTTGGGGTCCTTAAGGTTCAGTTGTAGGCCCCATTCCTATTACTGTTTGGTTCCTCATGGTTCAGTCCTAGGCCCCCTTCCTCTTACTGTTGGGTTCCTCAGGGTTCAGTCCTAGGCCCCCTTCCTCTTACTGTTGGGTTCCTCAGGGTTCAGTTCTAGGCCCCCTTCCTCCTACTGTTCGGGACCTCAAGGTTCAGTTCTACGCCCGCTCCTCTTACAGTCAGAGGTCCTCAGTGCTCCATCTACACCAGGGTTCCAACTCCAGTCCTCAAGGCCCACCAACAGGTCATGTTTTCAGGATTTCCTTGGTATTGCCCAGGTGATAACTACATCACCTGTACAATACAAGGGAAATCCTGAAAACATGACCTGTTGATGGGCCTTGAGGACTGGAGTTGGGGAACCCTGGTCTACACTGCCGCTACTGGACAAACCATCAGAAGATTTGGTTTTCAGTACCATCTCTACTCTATACCGATGACACTCAATTATACATATTGTCTCCCACATTACTACAAAATACCAGGGATTGCCTGTCCGGGGTCTCCAACATCATCACCTCCTTAAATCTGAAACTGAATCTCTTCAAAACTGAACTTGTGTTTCCTCCCTCTACCTGACATTGCCATTTCCATGTGTGCTTCTACCAAACCCCCCCCAGCAGAACACTCGCTACCTTGTGGTTATTTTTGACTCAGATCTTTCCTTCACTCCATATATCATCACTCGCTCATGTCACCTACACCTTAAAAACATCTCCAAAACCTGACTTTCTAATCTTTGACTCTGCAAAAACGCAATGTCGCTCTTCTTCATTCTCAACTGGATTACTGCAACTCTCTGACTGGTCTCCCTCCTACTAAACTCCCTTCTCTCCAATCTGTCCAGAATGCGGCAGTCATCACTTCTCATCTACACCGTACCAGTCCTCTCCACAGTGCTGCATCGCCCTACATCTGCTCACCTCGGACTACCAACCTACTGGGCTCTCCACAGTGCTGCAGGGGGGGATACACGGTATATAGGGGTTGGGTCTATCACTCAAGGTAGGAGCTGTCCTGTATATATAGTATATAGGGGAAAACACTGTATATAGGGGTCGGGCCCATCACTCACGGTAGGAGCCGTCCTGTATATACAGTATATAGGGGGATACGCAGTATAGAGGGGGATATATCACTCACGGTAAGAGCCGTCCTGTATATACAGTATATAGGGGATACGCTGTATAGAGGGGGATATATCACTCACGGTAGGAGCCGTCCTGTATATACAGTATATAGGGGGATACGCGGTATATATCACTCACGGTAGGAGCTGTCCTGTATATACAGTATATAGGGGGGTGCGTGGTATAGAGGGGGATATATCACTCACGGTAGGAGCCGTCCTGTATATACAGTATATAGGGGGATGCGCGGTATAGAGGGGGATATATCACTCACGGTAGGAGCCGTCCTGTATATACAGTATATAGGGGGATACGCGGTATAGAGGGGGATATATCACTCACGGTAGGAGCCGTCCTGTATATACAGTATATAGGGGGATACGCTGTATAGAGGGGGATATATCACTCACGGTAGGAGCCGTCCTGTATATACAGTATATAGGGGGATACGTGGTATACAGGGGGATATATCACTCACGGTAGGAGCCGTCCTGTATATACAGTATATAGGGGGATACGCGGTATAGAGGGGAATATATCACTCACGGTAGGAGCCGTCCTGTATATACAGTATATAGGGGGATACGCGGTATACAGGGGGATATATCACTCACGGTAGGAGCCGTCCTGTATATACAGTATATAGGGGGATACGCGGTATAGAGGGGAATATATCACTCACGGTAGGAGCCGTCCTGTATATACAGTATATAGGGGGATACGTGGTATAGAGGTGGATATATCACTCACGGTAGGAGCCGTCCTGTATATACAGTATATAGGGGGATACGCGGTATAGAGGGGGATATATCACTCACGGTAGGAGCCGTCCTGTATATAGGGGGATACGCTGTATACAGGGGGATATATCACTCACGGTAGGAGCCGTCCTGTATATACAGTATATAGGGGGATACGCGGTATACAGGGGGATATATCACTCACGGTAGGAGCCGTCCTGTATATACAGTATATAGGGGGATACGCGGTATACAGGGGGATATATCACTCACGGTAGGAGCCGTCCTGTATATACAGTATATAGGGGGATACGCGGTATACAGGGGGATATATCACTCACGGTAGGAGCCGTCCTGTATATACAGTATATAGGGGGATACGCGGTATACAGGGGGATATATCACTCACGGTAGGAGCCGTCCTGTATATACAGTATATAAGGGGATACGCGGTATAGAGGGGGATATATCACTCACGGTAGGAGCCGTCCTGTATATACAGTATATAGGGGGATACGCGGTATAGAGGGGGATATATCACTCACGGTAGGAGCCGTCCTGTATATACAGTATATAGGGGGATACGCGGTATACAGGGGGATATATCACTCACGGTAGGAGCCGTCCTGTATATACAGTATATAGGGGGATACGCGGTATACAGGGGGATATATCACTCACGGTAGGAGCCGTCCTGTATATACAGTATATAGGGGGATACGCGGTATACAGGGGGATATATCACTCACGGTAGGAGCCGTCCTGTATATACAGTATATAGGGGGATACGCGGTATACAGGGGGATATATCACTCACGGTAGGAGCCGTCCTGTATATACAGTATATAGGGGGATACGCGGTATACAGGGGGATATATCACTCACGGTAGGAGCCGTCCTGTATATACAGTATATAGGGGGATACGCGGTATACAGGGGGATATATCACTCACGGTAGGAGCCGTCCTGTATATACAGTATATAGGGGGATACGCGGTATACAGGGGGATATATCACTCACGGTAGGAGCCGTCCTGTATATACAGTATATAGGGGGATACGCGGTATACAGGGGGATATATCACTCACGGTAGGAGCCGTCCTGTATATACAGTATATAGGGGGATACGCGGTATAGAGGGGGATATATCACTCACGGTAGGAGCCGTCCTGTATATACAGTATATAGGGGGATACGCGGTATACAGGGGGATATATCACTCACGGTAGGAGCCGTCCTGTATATACAGTATATAGGGGGATACGCGGTATACAGGGGGATATATCACTCACGGTAGGAGCCGTCCTGTATATACAGTATATAGGGGGATACGCGGTATACTGGGGGATATATCACTCACGGTAGGAGCCGTCCTGTATATACAGTATATAGGGGGATGCGCGGTATACAGGGGGATATATCACTCACGGTAGGAGCCGTCCTGTATATACAGTATATAGGGGGATACGCGGTATACAGGGGGATATATCACTCACGGTAGGAGCCGTCCTGTATATACAGTATATAGGGGGATACGCGGTATACAGGGGGATATATCACTCACGGTAGGAGCCGTCCTGTATATACAGTATATAGGGGGATACGCGGTATACAGGGGGATATATCACTCACGGTAGGAGCCGTCCTGTATATACAGTATATAGGGGGATACGCGGTATACAGGGGGATATCACTCACGGTAGGAGCCGTCCTGTACATACAGTATATAGGGGGATGCGCGGTATACAGGGGGATATATCACTCACGGTAGGAGCCGTCCTGTATATACAGTATATAGGGGGATACGCGGTATACAGGGGGATATATCACTCACGGTAGGAGCCGTCCTGTATATACAGTATATAGGGGGATACGCGGTATAGAGGGGGATATATCACTCATGGTAGGAGCCGTCCTGTATATACAGTATATAGGGGATACGCGGTATACAGGGGGATATATCACTCACGGTAGGAGCCGTCCTGTATATACAGTATATAGGGGGATACGCGGTATACATGGGGACATATCACTCACGGTAGGAGCCGTCCTGTATATACAGTATATAGGGGGATGCGCGGTATACAGGGGGATATATCACTCACGGTAGGAGCCGTCCTGTATATACAGTATATAGGGGGATGCGCGGTATACAGGGGGATATATCACTCACGGTAGGAGCCGTCCTGTATATACAGTATATAGGGGGATACGCGGTATACAGGGGGATATATCACTCACGGTAGGAGCCGTCCTGTATATACAGTATATAGGGGGATACGCGGTATACAGGGGGATATACCACTCACGGCAGGAGCCGTCCTGTATATACAGTATATAGGGGGATACGCGGTATACAGGGGGATATATCACTCACGGTAGGAGCTGTCCTGTATATACAGTATATAGGGGGATACGCGGTATAGAGGGGGATATATCACTCACGGTAGGAGCCGTCCTGTATATACAGTATATAGGGGGATACGCGGTATAGAGGGGGATATATCACTCACGGTAGGAGCCGTCCTGTATATACAGTATATAGGGGGATACGCGGTATACAGGGGGATATATCACTCACGGCAGGAGCCGTCCTGTATATACAGTATATAGGGGGATACGCGGTATACAGGGGGATATATCACTCACGGTAGGAGCTGTCCTGTATATACAGTATATAGTGGGATACGCGGTATACAGGGGGATATATCACTCACGGCAGGAGTCGTCCTGTATATACAGTATATAGGGGGATACGCGGTATACAGAGGGATATATCACTCACAGTAGGAGCCGTCCTGTATATACAGTATATAGGGGGATACGCGGTATACAGGGGGATATATCACTCACGGTAGGAGCCGTCCTGTATATACAGTATATAGGGGGATACGCGGTATACAGAGGGATATATCACTCACGGTAGGAGCCGTCCTGTATATACAGTATATAGGGGGATACGCGGTATACAGGGGGATATATCACTCACGGTAGGAGCCGTCCTGTATATACAGTAGAATCATAGAATCATAGAATCGTAGAGTTGGAAGGGACCTCCTGGGCCATCTGGTCCAACCCCCTGCTCAAAGCAGGATTCGCTAAATCATCCCAGTCAGATGTCTGTCCAGCCTCTGTTTGAAGACTTCCATTGAAGGAGAACTCACCACTTCTTGTGGCAGCCTGTTCCACTCATTGATCACTCTAACTGTCAAAAAGTTTTTTCTAATATCTAATCTGTGTCTCCTCCCATTCAGTTTCATCCCATTGCTTCTAGTCTTTCCTTGTGCAAATGAGAATAAAGTTGATCCTTCTACAATGTGACAGCCCTTTAGATATTTGTAGACAGCAATTAAGTCTCCTCTCAGTCTTCTCTTTTGCAAACTAAACATTCCCAAATCCTGCAACCTTTCCTCATAAGACAGGGTTTGCAGACCGGTCACCATTCTGGTCGCTCTTTTCTGAACTTGCTCCAGTTTGTTGATGTCTTTTTTAAAATGTGGTGCCCAAAACTGGACACAATATTCCAGATGAGGTCTGACCAAAGAGGAGTAGAGGGAAATAATGACTTCACGTGATCTAGACTGTATGCTTCTGTTAATACATCCTAGAACTGCATTTGCCTTTTTTGCTGCTGCATCACACTGTTGACTCATATTCAGTCTGTGATCTATTAGTATACCCAAGTCTTTTTCACATGTGCTGTCACTTAGCCCTATTCCTCCCATTCTATATATGCTTTTTTCATTTTTATTGCCCAGATGTAGTACTTTGCATTTCTCCCTGTTAAAAACCATTCTGTTAGTTACTGCCCACTTCTCCAGTTTATTTAAATCTTTTTGAATCCTCTCTCTCTCTTCTCTAGTATTAGCTATCCCTCCTAGCTTTGTGTCATCAGCAAATTTAATCAGTTTACCCTCAATTCCTTCATCTAAATCGTTGATAAAGATGTTGAACAATACAGGGCCCAGGACAGAGCCCTGTGGTACCCCACTTGAGACATTCTTCCAACTGGATGTGCAGCCATTTACGACCACTCTTTGGGTCCGATCACTAAGCCAGCTATGAATCCACCTAACAGTTGCCTTGTCCATTCCATACTTAGTCATTTTTTCAATAAGGATTGTATGAGAGACTTTGTCAAATGCTTTGCTGAAGTCAAGATATACTATATCTACAGCATTTCCTTGATCCACCCAATCAGTGATACCGTCATAGAAGGAAATTAAGTTAGTCTGACATGACTTATTAGTTACAAACCCATGCTGACTCTGTTTGATCACTTCATTCTTATCCAGGTATTGACTTACATGTTGTTTAATAATTTGTTCAAAGATCTTTCCTGGTATAGAAGTCAGACTCACCGGCCTATAGTTGCCTGGGTCCACCTTCTTACCCTTTTTGAAGATAGGAACAACATTTGCTCTTCTCCAGTCTTCTGGCACTTCTCCTGTTCTCCAAGAATTTTCAAAGATTATGGAGAGTGGTTCAGAAATTTCTTCTGCTATCTCCTTCAGTACTCTGGGGTGTAATTCATCTGGACCTGGAGACTTGAATTCATTTAGGTTAGCTAAGTGTTTCCTCACTATCTTTCTGTTTATAGATATCCTGGATTCTTCTATTCCCTTAATAGGACAGTGAATAACAGTTGATGTTACATTTCCTTTCTGAGAGAAAACAGATGCAAAATAGGAATTTAAAAGTTCAGCCTTCTCAACATCCTGTCTTACCATTTCATCATTTTCATCCTGTAAAAATCCTATAGCATCTTTGACTTTTCTTTTACTTTTGACATATCCCCAAAATCCTTTATTATTGCTTTTGACATCTCTTGCAAGCCTCAATTCATTTTCAGCTTTAGCTAATCTGATTTGTGCCCTGCAGATTCTGCAGACAGCATAATATTCTTCTTTAGATATGCCTCCCTCTTTCCATTTTATAAACATTTTTTTCTTCCTTTTTAGCATGTGCTTAAGTTCTGTGTTCACCCATCCTGGTTTCCTTAAATGCTTCCTATTCTTCCCTCTTTTCAGAATTGTTAACAACTGTGCTTTGAGAATTTCATTTTTCAAGATTTCCCATCTTTCCTGGACATTTTTGTCTTTAAGGATATCCAGCCATTGGATCCCTCCAATTATCTTTCTGAATCCCTTAAAATCTGCCTTTCTGAAATCTAACCTTGACGTCTGAGTCTTCACAGGTCTTCCGCCTCTAGTTATCAAAAATTCTAAAATAGCATGGTCGCTACCTCCTAGGGTTCCAGCCACTTTTACCTCCTCAACCATTTCCTCCCTGTTTATAAGGATTAGATCCAAGGTAGCAGTTCCCCTTGTTTTCTCCCCTACCTTTTGGAAGATAAAGTTGTCAGCAAGAGAGGATAAGAATTTCCTTGACCTGTTAGTTTTGCCTGAGAGAGATTCCCAACAAATGTCTGGATAGTTGAAATCTCCCATGACAACTATGTCATATTTTTTGGAGAACTTGGCCATTTGATGCATAAAGAGTTCATCCATATCTTCAGCTTGCACAGGCGGCCTGTAGTAAATGCCTACAATGGTGTCCTTTCCATTGTTCTGTCCTTGTATTCTTACCCAAACAGTTTCCACAGAACTCCCAGTCTCTGAAGCTTCAATCTCTGTGCAGAAATACGCGTTTCTAACATACAATGCAACACCCCCTCCTCGTTTATCAAGTCTGTTTCTTGCAAATAAGTTGTATCCTTCTAGTCTTGTATTCCAATCATGTGTATCGTCCCACCAAGTTTCAGTGATTCCAATGACATCATATTTCTTTTCCTGTGTTAGTAGTTCCAATTCTCCTTGTTTGTTGCCCATGCTTTGTGCATTAGTATAGAAACATTTTAGTTTGTGATTGGTTTCTCTTTCTCCAATATTTTTATTAATTAGATTCTTTCGTCTTTGTTCTTCCTTTCCACTTCTATTAGCAGAGTTCTCAATAGCATTTGTCAGGTGTATGGCTTTTTCTGGTCTTTTGCTTCCCTTCCCATGTTGTTCTAGTTTAAAGCTCTCCTTACAAGTGTAGCAAGGCGACTTCCAAATACATGCTTTCCAGTCTTCGTAAGGTGCACCCCATCTCTAGCAAGTAGTCCATCGTATAAGTAGTACACTCCGTGATCCAGAAATCCAAATCGTTGCTGACGGCACCATCGACGTAGCCAGTTGTTCACCTGCAGAATCTTATTCCACCTCCTTGTTCCATGGCCATCCACTGGGAGGATGGAAGAGAAGACCACCTGCGCTCCCAGTTCTTTCACTTTCTTGCCTAAGTCTTCAAAGTCTCTGCAGATGGTTTCCAGGTCGTTTCTTGCGGTGTCATTTGTCCCCACATGTAGTAGCAGGAATGGGTAGTCATCTGTAGGTCTGAAGAGTCCTGATATCCTGTCAGACACATCTTTAATTTTTGCACCTGGAAGACAGCAAATTTCTCTTGAAGTTATATCCGGTCTGCAGATAGCGGCCTCTGTTCCTCTCAACAGGGAATCCCCCATGACCACCACTCTCCGTTTCTTCTTCACAACATTTTTCTTTCTCCATCCAGGAGGACTCTGAAGGCGTACAAGGTTGCTGTTTGTTGGCAAAGTCTTATCCTGATGTATTTCTTCATCATTTTCCTGCGTGAGAGCCTGGTACTGGTTTCTGAGCAGTATGGGTGCTGACTGCCTCCTGATCCTCCTGCTTCTCTGGGTCACATGTCTCCATTTCTCTGTTTCTTCAGGTGCACTTCGAATTTCTTCTCTTTCTGTAACATGAAGAGATAATTCTGCTCTATCCAAGAACTCTTCACCTTCCTTAATGATCTTCAACGTAGCCAACCTCTCTTCGAGATTTTGCAACTTTTCCTCCAACAGGGACACAAGCTTGCATTTGTGGCATGTGAAGTTTGGCTTTTCCATTGGTAAATCTGTGAACATGTAGCAAGAAATGCAGCTCACCAAATGGCTCCTGGCCTCTTCCATCTTGAGATTTCTTAAGAACGATGAAAGATGAGCCTGGTTTTCCGATTTCCTCTTTTCAGCTGCAACCACCAAAACCCAGTGATCGTTGAGCTCGCGGAGACTCTTCACTTATCCCAGAAGGCACTGGGAATATGCAAATGATCTCCTCAAGACTCTTCCCCTGGTTTTCCGATTTCCTCTTTTCAGCTGCAACGGCCAAAACCCAGTGATCGTTGAGCTCGCGGAGACTCTTCACTTATCCCAGAAGGCACTGGGAATATGCAAATGATCTCCTCAAGACTCTTCCCCTGGTTTTCCGATTTCCTCTTTTCAGCTGCAACGGCCAAAACCCAGTGATCGTTGAGCTCGCGGAGACTCTTCACTTATCCCAGAAGGCACTGGGAATATGCAAATGATCTCCTCAAGACTCTTCCCCTGGTTTTCCGATTTCCTCTTTTCAGCTGCAACGGCCAAAACCCAGTGATCGTTGAGCTCGCGGAGACTCTTCACTTATCCCAGAAGGCACTGGGAATATGCAAATGATCTCCTCAAGACTCTTCCCCTGGTTTTCCGATTTCCTCTTTTCAGCTGCAACGGCCAAAACCCAGTGATCGTTGAGCTCGCGGAGACTCTTCACTTATCCCAGAAGGCACTGGGAATATGCAAATGATCTCCTCAAGACTCTTCCCCTGGTTTTCCGATTTCCTCTTTTCAGCTTCAACGGCCAAAACCCAGTGATCGTTGAGCTCGCGGAGACTCTTCACTTATCCCAGAAGGCACTGGGAATATGCAAATGATCTCCTCAAGACTCTTCCCCTGGTTTTTATAGGGGGATACGCTGTATAGAGGGGGATATATCACTCACGGTAGGAGCCGTCCTGTATATACAGTATATAGGGGGATACGCTGTATAGAGGGGGATATATCACTCACGGTAGGAGCCGTCCTGTATATACAGTATATAGGGGGATACGCGGTATACAGGGGGATATATCACTCACGGTAGGAGCCGTCCTGTATATACAGTATATAGGGGGATACGCGGTATACAGGGGGATATATCACTCACGGTAGGAGCCGTCCTGTATATACAGTATATAGGGGGATACGCTGTATAGAGGGGGATATATCACTCACGGTAGGAGCCGTCCTGTATATACAGTATATAGGGGGATACGTGGTATACAGGGGGATATATCACTCACGGTAGGAGCCGTCCTGTATATACAGTATATAGGGGGATACGCTGTATAGAGGGGGATATATCACTCACGGTAGGAGCCGTCCTGTATATACAGTATATAGGGGGATACGCGGTATACAGGGGGATATATCACTCACGGTAGGAGCCGTCCTGTATATACAGTATATAGGGGGATACGTGGTATACAGGGGGATATATCACTCACGGTAGGAGCCGTCCTGTATATACAGTATATAGGGGGATACGCTGTATAGAGGGGGATATATCACTCACGGTAGGAGCCGTCCTGTATATACAGTATATAGAGGGATACGCGGTATACAGGGGGATATATCACTCACGGTAGGAGCCGTCCTGTATATACAGTATATAGGAGGATACGCGGTATACAGGGGGATATATCACTCACGGTAGGAGCCGTCCTGTATATACAGTATATAGGGGGATACGCGGTATACAGGGGGATATGTCACTCACGGTAGGAGCCGTCCTGTATATACAGTATATAGGGGGATACGCGGTATACAGGGGGATATATCACTCACGGTAGGAGCCGTCCTGTATGTACAGTATATAGGGGGATACGCGGTATACAGGGGGATATATCACTCACGGTAGGAGCCGTCCTGTATATACAGTATATAGGGGGATACGCGGTATAGAGGGGGATATATCACTCACGGTAGGAGCCGTCCTGTATATACAGTATATAGGGGGATACGCGGTATACAGGGGGATATATCACTCACGGTAGGAGCCGTCCTGTATATACAGTATATAGGGGGATACGCGGTATACAGGGGGATATATCACTCACGGTAGGAGCCGTCCTGTATATACAGTATATAGGGGATACGCGGTATACAGGGGGATATATCACTCACGGTAGGAGCCGTCCTGTATATACAGTATATAGGGGGATACGCGGTATACAGGGGGATATATCACTCACGGTAGGAGCCGTCCTGTATATACAGTATATAGGGGGATACGCGGTATACAGGGGGATATATCACTCACGGTAGGAGCCGTCCTGTATATACAGTATATAGGGGGATACGCGGTATACAGGGGGATATATCACTCACGGTAGGAGCCGTCCTGTATATACAGTATATAGGGGGATACGCGGTATACAGGGGGATATATCACTCACGGTAGGAGCCGTCCTGTATATACAGTATATAGGGGGATACGCGGTATACAGGGGGATATATCACTCACGGTAGGAGCCGTCCTGTATATACAGTATATAGGGGGATACGCGGTATACAGGGGGATATATCACTCACGGTAGGAGCCGTCCTGTATATACAGTATATAGGGGGATACGCGGTATAGAGGGGGATATATCACTCACGGTAGGAGCCGTCCTGTATATACAGTATATAGGGGGATACGCGGTATACAGGGGGATATATCACTCACGGTAGGAGCCGTCCTGTATATACAGTATATAGGGGGATGCGCGGTATACAGGGGGATATATCACTCACGGTAGGAGCCGCCCTGTATATACAGTATATAGGGGGATACGCGGTATACAGGGGGATATATCACTCACGGTAGGAGCCGTCCTGTATATACAGTATATAGGGGGATACGCGGTATACAGGGGGATATATCACTCACGGTAGGAGCCGCCCTGTATATACAGTATATAGGGGGATACGCGGTATACAGGGGGATATATCACTCACGGTAGGAGCCGTCCTGTATATACAGTATATAGGGGGATGCGCGGTATACAGGGGGATATATCACTCACGGTAGGAGCCGTCCTGTATATACAGTATATAGGGGGATACGCGGTATACAGGGGGATATATCACTCACGGTAGGAGCCGTCCTGTATATACAGTATATAGGGGGATACGCGGTATACAGGGGGATATATCACTCACGGTAGGAGCCGTCCTGTATATACAGTATATAGGGGGATACGCGGTATACAGGGGGATATATCACTCACGGTAGGAGCCGTCCTGTATATACAGTATATAGGGGGATACGCGGTATAGAGGGGGATATATCACTCACGGTAGGAGCCGTCCTGTATATACAGTATATAGGGGGATACGCGGTATACAGGGGGATATATCACTCACGGTAGGAGCCGTCCTGTATATACAGTATATAGGGGGATACGCGGTATAGAGGGGGATATATCACGGTAGGAGCCGTCCTGTATATACAGTATATAGGGGGATACGCGGTATACAGGGGGATATATCACTCACGGTAGGAGCCGTCCTGTATATACAGTATATAGGGGGATACGCGGTATACAGGGGGATATATCACTCACGGTAGGAGCCGTCCTGCCTCTTGCACGAGTACGTGGCTCCGATCTGCACGATCACATCTTCCTCCACGTCCCCGTCGTCTCCATCTCCGCCCTCGTCGTCTTCCTCCTCGTCCATGGCCTCCTCGTTGTCCGCCTCGTCCCCGGCCAGGACGTCTTTCTTCTCCAGCTCGGAGACATCGGGTTGTGCTGTGGCGGCCATGGCTAGGGGCTGCGGTACCGGAGAGCGGGGGGCCTGGACACCGTCGTTACCTCACAGAGACTGGGGGGGCCTGAACACAGATGCTGGACTGCGCGCCCGATTCTACAGTGCGAACTGCGCATGCGCCTTTCCCAAGCACGTAACGCGTCTTCCGGTTTGTAGGACAATAGAATGGCGGCCTCCGGCCCCGCACGTGGGAGCCACCTGAGCCACCAGCAGAGGGCGCTGCGCACCGGGGGAGGAGCAGGCGGCAGAGCAGCACTCGGCGCATAGATCTGTAGGCCCAGGCGGATGTGCAGCCTCATCTGTGCACACAGGGACTCTATCACCTCAGCCCTGCACCAGACGGAAGCCAGCTGCGGCCTAAAGGCCCTTTTACATTTAGCGATGCACCAGTGATATGACGGTCAGGATCGCTGGTGCATCGCTAAATGATCGCTAGTGAGCTTCCACACAGAAAGATCTCACAGCGACGCAGCGGACGATACTCACCTTTCACACACAGCGATCCTGACGTCCTCCCGCCCACATCCAGCGTCGCTCGTCTCACAGCAGGAAGCGGACGACGAGAAATGGAGCCGCGCGATTAGCGGGGGAGCCGGTCGGAGGTAAGTATCACACATAGCGATATCGCTATGTGTAAAACCCCCTTAAGGCTATGTGCACACGCTGCAGATTCACCTGCGGGTTTTTCCGCGCGGATCCGCATGTAAAGTGACCTGTGGTTTCACACCTCTACTATGTTAAAGGTGGGAAACTGCTGCGGAAAACGCCCAAACAATTGACGTGCTGCGGTTTGCAAACCGTAGCAAAACCGCAGCGTGAGCACAGCAGTTTTGAAAAGCCATAGGGTTACATGGTACTGTACCATGTCTGCGGAACTGCTGCGTTTCCGCAGGGACAAAACCGCTGCGGAAATGCATTAGAATCCGCAACGTGTGCACACAGCCTAAAGGAACAAGCAGTGCTGCAGTGTAAGCCACGGCCCCTGATCACACCCATGTCCATACTCCAACCACACCCAGCGAAAGAGAGAACAGAGTGAGAGAAAAAGAACAAAGAGAAAGAAAGGGGAAAGAGAGAACAGAGAGGGAGAAAGAAAAAGACAAAGCACAGAGAGATAGAAAGAAAGAACAGAGAGAGAAAGAGGGGAAAGAAAGTTAGATTAGAGAGCGAAAGATTCTATAAAGATACCATATCAGCCCGGCTCCCATTGTAAAGCCCACCTGAGCCTCCTGATGCAGGACATATCATGATCCGCTCACATGGCCGGCATCACCGATTCCAAGGCGATCCCACCGTCCGCACTGTCGTCGGACACGGTAATGGATCTGAAGCATTCCCTGAAGCGCCTCCATGGTTCCGTCACAATCTCCTCTCGAAATTACCTAATTTCCGGTCAGCTTCTAGCATGTCACTTCCGGTGGAACGTCACATGCGAATTTTAAAGTGCTCCTCGGGGCTCCACTGTATACTCCTGTGTCCGCAGGAAAAGTAAGCTCCCAGTCGGGACAGACTCAAAATCAGGACTGTACCGCTGGATCCAGGACGGTTGGGAGGTATGAATACTCCCTACCGTACAGCTCGCACACGCACGGCTCCGTATACCTCGTACATACACTGCTCCACTCCGTATACCTCTACACACACTGCTCCACTCCGTATACCTCTACACACACTGCTCCACTCCGTATACCTCTACACACACATGGCTCCGCTCACCTTGTATACACACGGCTCCGCTCTATACCTCGTACACACACATGGCTCCGCTCCATATACCTCGCACACACACACATGGCTACGCTCCATACACACGTGGCTCCGATCCATACACCCCGTACACACATGGCTCCGCTCTGCATACCCCATACACACACGGGTCTGCTACATCCACCCTGTAAACCCCTCCTGACCCCACACAAACTTCACCTCACCAGCATGACAACCAGCACAGCAGAGTCCTGCACACACCGAGCCCTGATCATGTGACCCCTGACTCCTCCCCTCCTGTGACCTCATCACAGGTCCTGTGCAGACAGAAGCAACAGCCTAGCAAGTCATCGCAGGCTGTGGAGGGCGCTGCGGGGGGGGTCTCTTGGAGGGTGAGAATGGGGTCGATGCATGGGGGGGCGTGGCGGCTCAGTGCAGTGAGGGGGGGAAAAAAAAAAGTCCCGCTTGGGACAGGCAGTCAAAAACAGGACTGTCCCGCAATATCCGGGACGCTTGGGAGCTATGACATTGGGGCTGATTGGGCCACTCGCCCATTTGGGGGTTGGCGGATGATCGGGCTCTCTGTGTAAGTCGCATGTTTGGGCTGGTGATGCAGAGTTGGCGCTTGTGAGGTCAGTCATTATGGAGTGCCGCTAATGAGAATGAGGCTGCGCGAGGCGTCCCGGAGCGACGGAGGCTGCGCGAGGCGTCCCGGAGCATCAGAGTAAAGGACACATACAAGTTAATGGTCATTCAACACTTCATTTCCATAAAAAATAAAACCACAACGATGAACATTATGAACTAAACGTTGTCACTAAACAAAGACATTTCAGCATTTCTTGACAATAACAAGCGAAACTAAACCATTGTAACGCGGCAGCGGCATCAGTCGTGCACGAAGCGCAGAGGTTGGGCATTGAGGCCGGAGTCATGCAGGAATGGGGACAGGTACGGATACAGTTTCTCTGTGAAGGTGGCTCTGAACGTGTAGATGGCAGTCATGTCGTCGGCGTTGTAGAAGGAGATCTGTCCGCCCTCGTAATCTATGTACACTCCGATCCTCTTGGGCTTGGCGCTCAGGATCAGGGTCCTGGAGGGAGACTCCAGAGCCTTGTAGGCATTGCCATTCCTCAGCCAGATGGCCCAGTAGCCGTTCTTGGGGTTCAGCTTGATCTTCCCCTTGCGGTTGCTGGACTCGCTGGCCATGCCCACATCCCAGGCGGTCTTGTCTCCCACTTCCACCTCCCAGTAATGGCGTCCGGAATTGAAGCCCTGAGAGCCCAGGACCAGGATGCACTGGCTGAAGCGTTTGGGGTTATCGGGGAGCGCGTGCTTGTTGTCGCCGTACTTCACGCTGGTCATGTTATCGGACAGCACGAGGTTGGGGTGCGCAGTGGACGGGTCCAGCAGCATCGGAGTTAGCTCTGGAAAAAAAGGGTGAGGGAAAAAAAAAAGTTCATGGACTTTCTGATTCTTTATTCCAGCTCACAATCTGATACAAATATCGCCCTCTGTTATCAGCCATTTAGTCCCCCATGAGTAATGAGCATAGACCTCAGCCATCCACGTGATCGCTACGCACAAGTACAAACGGCATGGTCTACACAGGACACGTAACCTTGTGCTGTATGCCACGTGACATGACCGTTTACCCCACCAGTCCTTATTGCGGGTCCTTACGGAGCTCTGTACTTACTCGGTACAATGAAGGACCTCATCTGCTTCCACACCGTATACTGGAGGGGTCCTCTGAACGTCCCTTGGCACAGATCCTTGGACATCAGGCTGTTCCCGGAAGACATCACCTCCTTCTGCTGTGTCTGACACCTGCGGAGACAAAAGCATGAATCTCACTCACCATCCCGTGGCCGGCACCACCGTACCCATCAACAGCCTAAAGCTGCAGCAGAAACTTACTTCTCAATGAAAGACTTGATGTCCTGTATGAAAGAGGATAAAGAAAACTATGATTAATTCAAGGAAAGCTAAGGGGAGCCTGGACATAAAGCTCACCAGACATCAGCACTTACAGTCAGGAAAGAGATGGAGTCTGTGTCGTTCACCCGCTCGTTGGCCATGGTGATGGTCTGCTTAATGTTGTCCCGGTTCTCCTGCATCTTCACCATGTTGGTCTCCATTTCCTTCAGTAGGTTGTCGCCTTGGTCCTGCAGCTGCTCCAGAAGTTTCTCCTCTTGCTCCTTCAGGAAAGTGTGCAAGTTCTTGAACTCGTCCACGATATGTTGCTTGAACTCGGAAATATTGGTCTGCGGGGAAAGATCCGGAAAATGTCGTATGAGATGAAGTGTGGCGGGACGGGGTAGTGAAGTATGTATATGTATGGATGTATGACCAGCAGTAATTAACATATGTCCCTAGACTGCAGGACTAACAAAGGTCACAACATATATTATCCTGAGAAAGGGAGTCTTCTGTCTCCAGTCTACCCAGGGAGCCTTGCTGAGAACACACAAAGTGGAAACATTTCACACCTTGTGACTCTTCTAAGAGAGATGCCAATCTCAGCCTGACACTATCTATCTATGAGAAAGGTTACACCAAGAGTTTTCAGAGAAAATAATGCATTCATTGGTAGATTAGCCATGGTCCAGTCACAGACGAGCGATTAGAATATTAATATGGGAGGCTGGTCTAGCAATCTGATCTCCTGGTCAAATGTATAAATTAGGCCTTTACACAAAGAAAGATGTTCACATGTGGGGGCAGCATGGAAAACTGATGTGTGCCATAATTTGCTTTTCCTCCCACAGGAAACAGAATAACTGCAGATAGAAACGTTATAGGTATTTGTTATTTTATCCCTTTTTATTTTATCACTGTTTTGCATATTTGTATGTCACTTTTTAGTTCCATATTTTTTATATCTTTATTGTAAGCACTGTACCTTTTCTATCAAAGCTTAAAACTTTTAATAAGTCTGAACCTTGTTGTTCTAAAGAATCCATAGCCTTAGAGTGTGTGATCCTGGTGATTGGCACAGAGTACTACTTCTTCCAGGACTCATCACCCATGTGTTCGTTGAGTGGTGGCAGCGCGTATGAGCGGGGTGTGTGGTCTGTGTCAGGATGTGATTTATGCTCCCACTGCAGCATAGAACAGAGGTTGAATGCTGGACTGAGAGGAGACAGATTAACCCTAGCAGGCGCAACCCCAAGTCACGTGCTGAGAGCAGGTATGTGACAGACGGCACGTCTCCGGATTACAGGAGTGTCTCGCTCACCTTGTGCTGCTCCACCTTCTCCTGCTGCTGGTCAGTCAGCTGCTCCGTCACCTACAGGGTTTCTTCTAATGGGGCTACAATGGTCGACAGCTCTGCCTGCGGGTGACGGAATGGT
Organism: Dendrobates tinctorius; assembly: GCF_039654945.1. NCBI lineage: Eukaryota > Metazoa > Chordata > Amphibia > Anura > Dendrobatidae > Dendrobates > Dendrobates tinctorius. The sequence continues at coordinate 5,197,201 of NW_027361819.1, forward strand.
GGTAAATGTACAATCTGCAGCCATGAGATCTGAGGAGGGCTTCCTCACCACTTACCCGGTATAACCCGACAGCATCCAGGATGGGCAGGAAGTTGTGACTGGCGTGTTTGAGCGAGTCGCGGCAGATGACGCAGCTCAGTGTGCCGTCGTCCTTACAGTACAGCTTCAGCCGCTCGTCGTGCTCAGGGCAGTTCTCTGCCAGTTTCGGCTTTGCAGGGGTCAGGGTGGTGGAGCTGCTACCCACTGTCTTCTTCACCAGGTTGGCCAGGGCTCGGTTGGTGGTGTACCTCTTGTCAGTAATGACTTCCTTACAGTCTGGGCAGGTGAAGGATTCCTGCCCGTCCCAGGACTTGTCAATACAGTTCCTGCAGAAGTTATGGCCGCACTCCACCATGACGGGATCCTTAAAGAGCTCGCTGCACAGGAGGCAGGTTAGTTCTTCAGCAAAGTCCCCGGACGCCATCTCCGAATTGTTTTCAGCGTTATCCACTTTCACTTTCTAGAAAAACATACAACATGTGAGGGGACAATTCATGAATGAGAGACGGGGATAATGTGCGTCCTCCGCAGAACAGTCTCTGCAATAACCTGCAGGACTGTCCACCCAGACATGCACTGCCCACACAGAGGACGGTAACACATAGTGACTCCATCTTAACCGGCCGCCCCCGACCGACCCTGCGAGACGACTGCAAAATAGAAAGAAATGTTTATTGGGAGCAGAAAATAGGCATTCAGGGGAAGCCGGGTACGAGGTGCAGGCCGGACGGGCGACACCTGGAATTTGCAGGAAATAAAAGACAAAAATAAAAACACAAAATGGAACAGAAGTTATACACAGTATTATGAGGGTCAGACATCCACAGCAATATTCAAGAACCCCCCAGCACCCGATTAAGGATGGACATACACATTGCATGGCTGCCAAACGCTTGATCACCTCTCCCATACACGGGGAGCTCGCTCCTGTGTGCTCTATAAGCTAGCTGCCATCTAAGACATCAGCTGGCAGATTATCTTTGAGAGAACAATGCGATTGGCAGTCTGAAATTGCCAAGAGTGATCGACATCTCTCCTATCAGTTGGCCGGTGACTCCATACACAGAGTGAGCCAACACCGGCGGGTTCAGCCATCTTTAGTCTATGGGACCCTTACAGTGACCTCAGCTCAGTCACATGTGGATGTTGCTGGAGATCAGAGATAACCGAATTGCCCGGCAATCGCTCATCTCCACTAAGATAACAAATCAAAACAGAAAAATAAAAATTTCTTCAGTAGTATTGTGTCACCTAAAGGGGCATCATGTGACCCCCACAAAAATCAATGACAACCACACAGACCCTGGCGGACCCCAAAATGGGGTTACAGCAGGTAATATGGGAGATGCCCAAGTCTCACGCCTCTATTAACTGCATTCACCCCACAGAATATGGCCGTTGGCTTTTTCGGACACCGCTTTGATAATCGTGCCGCCTCTACCGGTTAGCACAATATATAAAATGAGCATTTCAAGTGCGAGGAGTATGGAGACCTCTGGCATGATGTGACCCCCACAGACAGCACCGCACACCCTTTGTACATGTCTAGAGCTGGTGCCGTGAGCGGAGGAGGCAGCACAGTCATCGGTAGCCCCTAGGATATGAGGAAGATTCAATTTTGGGTGAAAATGACCATTATGGAATTTGCACTTAAATACATAAAATAAACGAGGTCTAATGGCAGAAATCATCCGATGGCAATACAGGAGTTTCCTCAGATCTTAGGTGAGGCTGGGCAGCCTGGCGGGCACAATCAGGGCATCATTGCCCCGACCCCCGGCATGGCACCACACAAAGGTCATAAGTGAAGGCGAATGGAACACTACAGAAAGTCGGCGCAGCATACCGCGGCGTCACTAACGCACCGGCCATGGAGTCCCCGAGTATATAGCGCAGCACAAACAGGATGAAGGTAAACATGGAGGCATCCTCCTGCTCCGACGTGGGGAGAGCATGGCGAGGATTGGAGGACAAGCTATACCTTGCAATGAATGATTGTGCACAGATGGAGTCTGCGGGGTCCGGGGCCATTCACACAATTAAGAGTAGATTTGTTTATAAAAAAAAATAAAAGCACACCCCCTGTACCTGCGTGACACCAGAGGTTTTTTTTCTTTCAATAATCTATGTCAACATTTGCTTTCGGGCTTCGACACTGCAGAATGGCGTCATTACCAGTATCACTCTCTAAGGCTAGTTTCACACTTGCTTTTTTTTGCAGCGCGTTTTTCCCGCAAAAAAACGCATTGAAAAAACGCATACATAAGCATACAACTGCTGCGTTTTTTTCAAGCATTTTTATGAGCATGCATGAAAAAAACGCAGCGTTTTTATGCGTTTGTATGCGTTTTTAGCGCGTTTTTACCGCGTTTGCGTTTTTTTCCAACATTTTTAGGTGGCCCCTCACACTACACAAACCATGACTTTACTAACCCTAACCCTGACCCTAACCCTAACCCTAACCCTGACCCTAACCCTAACCCTGACCCTAACCCTTAACCAAATCATACTTAACCCTAACCCAAACCCTAAACCCTAACTAACCCTAACCCTAACCCTGACCCTAACCCTAACCCTGACCCTAACCCTGACCCTAACCCTAACCCTAACCCTGACCCTAACCCTTAACAAAACCATACTTAACCCTAACCCTGACCCTAACCCTAACCCTGACCCTAACCCTTAACAAAACCATACTTAACCCTAATCCTGACCCTAACCCTGACCCTAATCCTTAACAAAACCATACTTAACCCTAACCCTGACCCTAACCCTAACCCTGACCCTAACCCTAACCCTGACCCTAACCCTAACCCTAACCCTGACCCTAACCCTTAACAAAACCATACTTAACCCTAATCCTGACCCTAACCCTGACCCTAATCCTTAACAAAACCATACTTAACCCTAACCCTGACCCTAACCCTAACCCTGACCCTAACCCTAACCCTGACCCTAACCCTAACCCTAACCCTGACCCTAACCCTTAACAAAACCATACTTAACCCTAATCCTGACCCTAACCCTGACCCTAACCCTTAACCAAACCATACTAAACCCTGACCCAAAACCCAACCCTAACCCTGACCCTAACCCTAACCCTAAACCCCCTTAACTAACCCTAACTCTAACTCAAACCCCTAAATTCCATGGTTAAAAAAAAAAAACGCATATGCAAAAAAACGCTTACATGAGCATGCCAGTGCGCACATATGCGCATCCATAGGCTATAATGGCCCTTTTTAGCGCAAAACGTGCGCATATGTGCGCATGCGCTTTTTTGCAGGGCCAAAAAATGCAACATGATGCGTCTGGAAAATCCAGTCGCACACCCCAAAAAAACGCAGCGCATGAAAATCGCATACATGCGCTTACAAGCGCGCAAGTATGCGCACCCATGTTAAAGATAGGGGAAAAAACGCATGCGCAGGTTAGCGTTTTTTTCCAGCGCTAAAAAACGCAAATGTGAAACCAGCCTTACTATGTGGAATAAGCTGTGTACAAATGTAGCAGAGATAGGATCGTCATTCGGTGCCGCTACTGTAGACTTGTGTGTGATGTCACAACGGCCGCAGAACAGCCCGATACATCATAGCACAGAGCCAATATAGTGAAGCCGCGCACCATGACACGCCAGCTCTGCTACATCTATATTACCAGGCCGGCATTGCAGAAATGTGTCAGGTTTATCCGGCCGCCTCTGCACGGTCCGGGCTGTTTGGGACAGACGAGCATGATAGGAAGCCACACCTAGGTTCAGGAGCTGTAGCATAGTCCGGTATCACGCTCAGGCATGGGGAGAATTACAAAATGCTCTGAAAAGCAAAAAGCCTCCAGACCGGAGGGATTTATCTCTCTAGTGTACGGCTCGTTGCCTAGGTTACAGGCCACCCTGCAGTTTCAGAATAGGCAGTCACCTAGTCAAGGAGCGTGTGCTGCGCGCAGGTTCTGTCCCACCTGCCCGCGCCACACTGGATCTGTCCGGCATCCACAACCCTGGGTTTCCCCAATGGCACCTCTGCTGGCAGCCTGGGGAAGCGCACGGTTCTGGCCTGTGACGCAAACTGTCAATCATCAGCGCACAGCCCCCCAGCAAAGCAAGATGCCGAGAATTGTGTGCTCCAGAAAAAAAAAAGATGATGGGACGCCCCCTACTGTATATGCGGATGAAATATATGAGCGCCGCAGACGTGGCTGCCAAAATCCACAGAGGGGGGCAGGCGGCCATGGCCAGAGGATAGTGACTATGTATTGAGAAAAAAATATATACTAAGAAGTGCCCCGGAGCATGGATATATCACAATCACATGATGGCTATAAAAGAAAAATTAAATTATGACACCTATGAGGACGGCTCCCATCGAGTCGCGGTGGTACCGCGGCACAACCCATGTTATTAGGGGTGCAGGCAAAAAGTGCCAGCGAAAAATCCGACTGCAGCCCCTTCACACTATGATCGTGGGGGGTCCTTGCAGATTGGCACAATACATTACCTAAAAAAAAAAAAATTCCTGCATATAAATGTGTAAAATCCCACCACGGCTTAATGACCCCAGAGCAGTCATTTACATGGACGTCTATTCGGATACGTGTAATCACAGCAGAGGATTCAACCGTTTATTGGTGGCGATGTGACGCAGAGGCGCGATGACAGAGCGTCCCATTGGCGTGGCGAGCGCTGCGGTGGAGCAGGACTGACACATTTGGGGCTTGTGTTACCTTCGCTTCAGGTTCCTCGTCCTCGTTCTTCCGTTTCTGGGGTGTCTTTCCGTTCTCCGTGATGTCTGAGCCGGTGCCATTGGCCACTTCAGCCTCCTCCTTTACTGGCTTGGGAATCACCAACCGAGTTTTGTCAACCCACTCGTTTTGTCGTCGATTCACTGCGAAAGGGGAAAACCGAACTTACAACATAATTTCACACTATGACTGTGGGTGTCTGACCAGCCTGAACTTACCGTGCGGAGCTTGTGACTGTCGCCATCACGGGCGTTTGTAGAACGATTGCCCCTTGGAAGCTGCAACAACTGCAAGTATTCGGACAACTCAACCATCGAGAACAAAACTCATGGTATAAGGATCTTCTGGAAATGTCCGAGAGAACATGCAACTCGTCATGGGAACGACTGAGCACAAGAAGCAATGTGCCCGAAACCGAGACTTCAGAGCTGGATACTCAGAGGGGGAGGAAAAAATGGCAACAGGAGCAAGCACCCGTCATCTCAGGGTGTAGACGGCCGTGATTATAAGGCTGTGGGATTGAGGGGCTTGTAGCCTGTCCTGTAACCCACTGATGGGAAAGGCAGCACAGGGCATCCACTCTATAAGACTGGATACTGCAATCCTCCAATGCCAAAATAAAGAGGAAAAAAGTGGTCGATTTTGGCAGAATAAAGAATCAGTAATTATCTTGGGGTCCTGTACTACAGAAGACACGGGAATGTCCATAAGGTCAGAGGCAGAGATGAAGCCTTGGGCCTCAGTTATCAGAGCGTACAACTTTCTGCCGGACACTCGGGTGTGAAGGATCGTGTTTAGACATGGACGACCGCTTATTTGTGACTCCTCTTTCCATGGAAACGCTAACCGATAAAACCGCCAGAAGCGAGAGACATCAAGAGATAATGGAAAGAACGAGCCACACGGTATGACACAAGCGGGGCAAGTGCAGCCCCGTGCCCAGTGGACTCCTCACAGAGGTTGCACTGGGCCTGGAGAAGGAGGAACCGGAGCGGCTCAAGAGGCCACTGAAGTTACTCGTGTTGAGGAAACCATCCACAAGCAGGACACTGATGAGACTCTCCGGAGCGAGGCATTGCACATCCAGGAATACGGCGCCTTACAAGGAACGGAGGCGTTATCTGCATTCTCACCCACCTCCCCCCTTTATTATAGACGGCGAGCCCCGAGGATTACTTACGACCAGCGTAATGCACGTAGAACTCCTCCCGGCCCGCCTGCTTGTTCATTCGGGTCTTCACGATTTCTGCGTCATCTGGTAGAAAATAAAAAACAAAGCAAAAGACTCAAGAATCTGCAGAATACAGGCCGCCACATGAGAAGTCAGCTCTACTAGAGATCATGGTGTATGGTCTGTCTACTGCGATGATGGCAGAAGCTTTAGAGCCCATCACACATGGTAAAAGCCGTCCTGTGTCTAGGTGTACACAGCGGATATAAAGGCCATACACCCATTATAATGCCAGGTAAAAAGAATCCCACCAACAATCAATTCAGAACTTTCCCACCTCTAATGTCACCCATAATCTGTACAAATACATTGAGAATCAAGCTTTCAGGGGGGAAATAAAGAAACAAAAGTACAATAATGTAGTTAAATAAGTGTGAATACCCTCCTATAATCGGGGCTGTGTTCAGAATCAGCTGATCACATTCCCCCCATGTTACATAGTAGTCAGCGCTCCGCCGCAGTCATTTACAGTCACTGATTAACCCCAGAGAAAGCGTTCTTGTCTAGGAGGATTTTCCTGGTCTATAAACAGCTGACAACACAGCAAAGGATCTCAGTGTAGAAAGTTATCAGCCAGGAGAACAAAAACATTTCCAGGCATTAGATCTACTGTGGGGAACTGTGAAGACGTCATCAAGAAGTGGCAGAAACTTGGCACAACAGTAACATTACCTAGAATGGGACGTCCCCCAAAATATGGTGAAAAGACAAAAAAAATTGTCTGTAGAGAAAGTCCTATCTGGCTGAAGTTTTCATCCATAAGTTTCTGATTAAAGCACATACGGTAACTCTGCCCTTCACCTCTCCAAACAAGCGACTTCACTGCCCTCATCAACTCACTATCCAACAATCCTAAACCACTACTTGATACGGGTCAGTCCCGCAGTCCGGAATTGTCGGCCCCAACAACCGACCTCAGCGCTGACCATCTGGCCACTTATTTCAAAGAAAAATTGGTGATGACTGTAATAGTCTCTCGATCCCCATACATCAAGAAGAGGTTACCAGACTCCTCGCCCTACAACCCTATCAGTGACCCCATGCCCCAGCTGTCACCATTTACCTAACAAATACTACCCTCATTCATTACTCACACACCATCATTAACCCATTATAACAACACCTCTGGGCCAGAGCTGTGCTGCTGACTACACACCGGTCTCATATCTTTCCTTCATCTCTAAACTCCTAGCACACTTGGTCCTCTCCCACTTCCATCTGATCCACTCTCAGATAACGCTCTTCTCGACCCGTCACAATCCGGTTTCCGCTCTCTTCACTCTACTGAAACTGACCTCACTAAAGTCTCTAATGATCTACTATCAGCTAAATCTAATGGTCGCTGCTCCCTGCTGATCTTCAGGATCTCTGCAGCATTCGACACTGTGGATCATCAGCTCCTCCTCACTATGCTCCGCTCCATCGGCCTCAAGGACACCGTTCTCTACTGGTTCTCCCCCTACCTCTGACTGCTCCTTCACTGTAGCATTTGCCGGCCTTTCCCCTCCTATTCTCTAATCATGTTTCCTTAGGATTCAGTCCTAGGCCCCCCACCCCCTACTGTTAGGGATCCTCAGGGTTCAGTCCTAGGCTCCTTCCTCCTACTGGCTGGTTCCTCAGGGTTCAGTTCTAGGCCCCCCTTCCTCTTACTGTCGGGTTCCTCAGGGTTCAGTTCTAGGCCACCTTCCTCTTACTGTCGGGTTCCTCAGGGTTCAGATCTAGGCCCCCTTCTTACTGTCGGGTTCCTCAGGGTTCAGATCTAGGCCCGCTCCTTTTACAGTCAGAGTTCCTCAGTGCTCTGTCTACACCAGGGTTCCAACTCCAGTCCTCAAGGCCCACCAACAGGTCATGTTTTCAGGATTTCCTTAGTAGTGCCCAGGTGATAATTGCATCACCTGTAAAATGCAAGGGAAATCCTGAAAACATGACCTGTTGGTGGGCCTTGAGGACTGGAGTTGGGGAACCCTGGTCTACACTGCCCCTACTGGACAAACCATCAGTAGATTTGGTTTTCAGTACCATCTCTACTCTATGCCGATGACACTCAATTATACACATTGTCTACACATGCTTTATGTTATATAGCCAAGTGTCGTTTGCGCATACTGGGAAGGTTATGTACAATGCTACCTTGTTCTTTTAAAAATAATAGTGTGCAGTTTCTTGGCTTTATATTTTAATAATGGATGTAAACATGTATGCTCTGTGGAAAATGTTTATTAACATAGGCCAATTGTATGTTGTGCATTTTTTGTGTCCTGAAGTTCAATAAACGAATTAAAAAAAAAAAATTATACATATTGCTTCCCACATTACTACAAAATACCAGGGATTGCCTGTCCGGGGTCTCCAACATCATCACCTCCTTAAATCTGAAACTGAATCTCTTCAAAACTGAACTTGTGTTTCCTCCCTCTACCTGACATTGCCATTTCCATGTGTGCTTCTACCAAACCCCCCCCCCCCCCCAGCAGAACACTCGCTACCTTGTGGTTACTTCTGACTCAGATCTTTCCTTCACTCCATATATCATCACTCGCTCATGTCACCTACACCTCAAAAACATCTCCCAAACCTGACTTTCTCATCTTTGACTCTGCAAAAACACAATGTCGCTCTTCTTCATTCTCACCTGGATTACTGCAACTCTCTGACTGGTCTCCCTCCTACGAAACTCCCTTCTCTCCAATCTGTCCAGAATGCGGCAGTCATCACTTCTCATCTACACCGTACCAGTCCTCTCCACAGTGCTGCATCGCCCTACATCTGCTCACCTCGGACTACCAACCTACTGGGCTCTCCACAGTGCTGCAGGGGGGGATACACGGTATATAGGGGTTGGGTCCATCACTCACGGTAGGAGCTGTCCTGTATATATAGTATATAGGGGGATACACGGTATATAGGGGTTGGGTCCATCACTCACGGCAGGAGCCGTCCAGTATATACAGTATATAGGGGGATACACGGTATATAGGGGTTGGGTCCATCACTCACGGTAGGAGCCGTCCTGTATATACAGTATATAGGATACGCGGTATAGAGGGGTATATATCACTCACAGCAGGAGCCGTCCTGTATGTACAGTATATAGGGGGATACACGGTATACAGGGGGATATATCACTCACGGCAGGAGCCGTCCTGTATATACAGTATATAGGGGGATACGCGGTATAGAGGGGGATATATCGCTCACGGTAGGAGCCGTCCTGTGTATACAGAATATAGGGGGATACGCGGTATACAGGGGGATATATCACTCACGGTAGGAGCCGTCCTGTATATACAGTATATAGGGGGATAAGCGGTATAGAGGGGGATATATCACTCACGGTAGGAGCCGTCCTGAATTTACAGTATATAGGGGGATATGTGGTATAGAGGGGGATATATCACTCATGGTAGGAGCCGTCCTGTATATACAGTATATAGGGGGATATGTGGTATAGAGGGGGATATATCGCTCACGGTAGGAGCCGTCCTGTATATACAGTATATAGGGGGATGCGCGGTATAGAGGGGGATATATCGCTCACGGTAGGAGCCGTCCTGTATGTACAGTATATAGGGGGATGCGCGGTATACAGGGGGATATATCACTCACGGTAGGAGCCGTCCTGTATATACAGTATATAGGGGGATACGTGGTATAGAGGGGGATATATCGCTCATGGTAGGAGCCGTCCTGTATATACAGTATATAGGGGGATACGCTGTATAGAGGGGGATATATCGCTCACGGTAGGAGCCGTCCTGTGTATACAGTATATAGGGGGATACGCGGTATACAGGGGGATATATCACTCACGGTAGGAGCCGTCCTGTATATACAGTATATAGGGGGATAAGCGGTATAGAGGGGGATATATCACTCACGGTAGGAGCCGTCCTGTATATACAGTATATAGGGGGATACGCGGTATAGAGGGGGATATATCACTCACGGTAGGAGCCGTCCTGTATATACAGTATATAGGGGGATACGCGGTATACAGGGGGATATATCACTCACGGTAGGAGCCGTCCTGTATATACAGTATATAGGGGGATGCGCTGTATAGAGGGGGATATATCACTCACGGTAGGAGCCGTCCTGTATATACAGTATATAGGGGGATGCGCGGTATAGAGGGGGATATATCACTCACGGTAGGAGCCGTCCTGTACATACAGTATATAGGGGGATACGTGGTATAGAGGGGGATATATCACTCACGGTAGGACCCGTCCAGTATATACAGTATATAGGGGGATACGCGGTATAGAGGGGGATATATCACTCACGGTAGGAGCCGTCCTGTATATACAGTATATAGGGGGATACGCGGTATACAGGGGGATATATCACTCACGGTAGGAGCCGTCCTGTATATACAGTATATAGGGGGATGCGCTGTATAGAGGGGGATATATCACTCACGGTAGGAGCCGTCCTGTATATACAGTATATAGGGGGATGCGCGGTATAAAGGGGGATATATCACTCACGGTAGGAGCCGTCCTGTACATACAGTATATAGGGGGATACACGGTATAGAGGGGGATATATCACTCACGGTAGGAGCCGTCCTGTATATACAGTATATAGGGGGATACGCGGTATAGAGGGGTATGTATCACTCACGGTAGGAGCCGTCCTGTACATACAGTATATAGGGGGATGCGCGGTATAGAGGGGGATATATCACTCACGGTAGGAGCCGTCCTGTATATACAGTATATAGGGGGATGCGCGGTATAGAGGGGGATATATCACTCACGGTAGGAGACGTCCTGTATATACAGTATATAGGGGGATGCGCGGTATAGAGGGGGATATATCACTCACGGTAGGAGCCGTCCTGTACATACAGTATATAGGGGGATACGTGGTATAGAGGGGGATATATCACTCACGGTAGGACCCGTCCAGTATATACAGTATATAGGGGGATACGCGGTATAGAGGGGGATATATCACTCACGGTAGGAGCCGTCCTGTATATACAGTATATAGGGGGATGCGCGGTATAGAGGGGGATATATCACTCACGGTAGGAGCCGTCCTGTATATACAGTATATAGGGGGATACGCGGTATAGAGGGGGATACATCACTCACGGTAGGAGCCGTCCTGTATATACAGTATATAGGGGGATACGCGGTATAGAGGGGTATATATCACTCACGGTAGGAGCCGTCCTGTATATACAGTATATAGGGGGATACGCGGTATAGAGGGGATATATCATTCACGGTAGGAGCCGTCCTGTATATACAGTATATAGGGGGATGCGCGGTATAGAGGGGGATATATCACTCACGGTAGGAGCCGTCCTGTATATACAGTATATAGGGGGATGTGCGGTATAGAGGGGGATATATCACTCACGGTAGGAGCCGTCCTGTATATACAGTATATAGGGGGATAGGCGGTATACAGGGGGATATATCACTCACGGTAGGAGCCGTCCTGTATATACAGTATATAGGGGGATACGCGGTATAGAGGGGGATATATCACTCACGGTAGGAGCCTCCTGTATATACAGTATATAGGGGGATATGCGGTATACAGGGGGATATATCACTCACGGTAGGAGCCGTCCTGTATATACAGTATATAGGGGGATACGCGATATAGAGGGGGATATATCACTCACGGTAGGAGCCGTCCTGTATATACAGTATATAGGGGGATACGCGGTATACAGGGGGATATATCACTCACGGTAGGAGCTGTCCTGTATATACAGTATATAGGGGGATACGTGGTATAGAGGGGGATATATCACTCACGGTAGGAGCCGTCCTGTATATACAGTATATAGGGGGATACGCGGTATATAGGGGTATATATCACTCACGGTAGGAGCCGTCCTGTATATACAGTATATAGGGAGATGCGCGGTATAGAGGGGGATATATCACTCACGGTAGGAGCCGTCCTGTATATACAGTATATAGGGGGATACGCGGTATATAGGGGTATATATCACTCACGGTAGGAGCCGTCCTGTATATACAGTATATAGGGGGATACACGGTATACAGGGGGATGAATATATCACTCACGGTAGGATCCGTCCTGTATATACAGTATATAGGGGGATGCGCGGTATAGAGGGGGATATATCACTCACGGTAGGAGCCGTCCTGTATATACAGTATATAGGGGGATGCGCGGTATAGAGGGGGATATATCACTCACGGTAGGAGCCGTCCTGTACATACAGTATATAGGGGGATACACGGTATAGAGGGGGATATATCACTCACGGTAGGAGCCGTTCTGTATATACAGTATATAGGGGATGCGCGGTATAGAGGGGGATATATCACTCACGGTAGGAGCCGTCCTGTATATACAGTATATAGGGGGATACGCGGTATATAGGGGTATATATCACTCACGGTAGGAGCCGTCCTGTATATACAGTATATAGGGGGATACACGGTATACAGGGGGATGAATATATCACTCACGGTAGGAGCCGTCCTGTATATACAGTATATAGGGGGATGCGCGGTATAGAGGGGGATATATCACTCACGGTAGGAGCCGTCCTGTATATACAGTATATAGGGGGATACGCGGTATACAGGGGGATATATCACTCACGGTAGGAGCCGTCCTGTATATACAGTATATAGGGGGATACGCGGTATACAGGGGGATATATCACTCACGGTAGGAGCCGTCCTGTATATACAGTATATAGGGGGATAGGCGGTATAGAGGGGGATATATCACTCACGGTAGGAGACGTCCTGTATATACAGTATATAGGGGGATAGGCGGTATAGAGGGGGATATATCACTCACGGTAGGAGCCGTCCTGTATATACAGTATATAGGGGGATAGGCGGTATAGAGGGGGATATATCACTCACGGTAGGAGCCGTCCTGTATATACAGTATATAGGGGGATACGCGGTATAGAGGGGGATATATCACTCACGGTAGGAGCCGTCCTGTATATACAGTATATAGGGGGATACGCGGTATAGAGGGGGATATATCACTCACGGTAGGAGCCGTCCTGTATATACAGTATATAGGGGATACGCGGTATACAGGGGGATATATCACTCACGGTAGGAGCCGTCCTGTATATACAGTATATAGGGGGATGCGCGGTATAGAGGGGGATATATCACTCACGGTAGGAGCCGTCCTGTATATACAGTATATAGGGGGATGTGCGGTATAGAGGGGGATATATCACTCAACGTAGGAGCCGTCCTGTATATACAGTATATAGGGGGATACGCGGTATAGAGGGGGATATATCACTCACGGTAGGAGCCGTCCTGTATATACAGTATATAGGGGATACGCGGTATAGAGGGGATATATCACTCACGGTAGGAGCCGTCCTGTATATACAGTATATAGGGGGATGCGCGGTATAGAGGGGGATATATCACTCACGGTAGGAGCCGTCCTGTATATACAGTATATAGGGGGATGTGCGGTATAGAGGGGGATATATCACTCACGGTAGGAGCCGTCCTGTATATACAGTATATAGGGGGATAGGCGGTATACAGGGGGATATATCACTCACGGTAGGAGCCGTCCTGTATATACAGTATATAGGGGGATACGCGGTATAGAGGGGGATATATCACTCACGGTAGGAGCCGTCCTGTATATACAGTATATAGGGGGATACGCGGTATACAGGGGGATATATCACTCACGGTAGGAGCCGTCCTGTATATACAGTATATAGGGGGATACGCGGTATAGAGGGGGATATATCACTCACGGTAGGAGCCGTCCTGTATATACAGTATATAGGGGGATACGCGGTATAGAGGGGGATATATCACTCACGGTAGGAGCCGTCCTGTATATACAGTATATAGGGGGATACGCGGTATACAGGGGGATATATCACTCACGGTAGGAGCCGTCCTGTATATACAGTATATAGGGGGATACGCGGTATAGAGGGGGATATATCACTCACGGTAGGAGCCGTCCTGTATATACAGTATATAGGGGGATACGCGGTGTACAGGGGGATATATCACTCACGGTAGGAGCCGTCCTGTATATACAGTATATAGGGGGATACGCGGTATACAGGGGATATATCACTCACGGTAGGAGCCGTCCTGTATATACAGTATATAGGGTGATACGCGGTATAGAGGGGTATATATCACTCACGGTAGGAGCCATCCTGTATATACAGTATATAGAGGGATACGCGGTATAGAGGGGTATATATCACTCACGGTAGGAGCCGTCCTGTATATACAGTATATTGGGGGATACGCGGTATAGAGGGGGATATATCACTCACGGTAGGAGCTGTCCTGTATATACAGTATATAGGGGGATGCGCGGTATAGAGGGGGATATATCACTCACGGTAGGAGCCGTCCTGTATATACAGTATATAGGGGGATACGCGGTATAGAGGGGGATATATCACTCACGGTAGGAGTCGTCCTGTATATACAGTATATAGGGGGATACGCGGTATAGAGGGGGATATATCACTCACGGTAGGAGTCGTCCTGTATATACAGTATATAGGGGGATATGCGGTATAGAGGGGGATATATCACTCACGGTAGGAGCCGTCCTGTATATACAGTATATAGGGGGATACGCGGTATAGAGGGGGATATATCACTCACGGTAGGAGCCGTCCTGTATATACAGTATATAGGGGGATACGCGGTATAGAGGGGGATATATCACTCACGGTAGGAGCCGTCCTGTATATACAGTATATAGGGGGATACGCGGTATAGAGGGGGATATATCACTCACGGTAGGAGCCGTCCTGTATATACAGTATATAGGGGGATACGTGGTATACAGGGGGATATATCACTCACGGTAGGAGCCGTCCTGTATATACAGTATATAGGGGGATGCGCGGTATAGAGGGGGATATATCACTCACGGTAGGAGCCGTCCTGTATATACAGTATATAGGGGATACGCGGTATAGAGGGGGATATATCACTCACGGTAGGAGTCGTCCTGTATATACAGTATATAGGGGATACGCGGTATAGAGGGGGATATATCACTCACGGTAGGAGCCGTCCTGTATATACAGTATATAGGGGGATTCGCGGTATAGAGGGGGATATATCACTCACGGTAGGAGCCGTCCTGTATATACAGTATATAGGGGATACGCGGTATAGAGGGGGATATATCACTCACGGTAGGAGCCGTCCTGTATATACAGTATATAGGGGGATACGCGGTATACAGGGGGATATATCACTCACGGTAGGAGCCGTCCTGTATATACAGTATATAGGGTGATACGTGGTATAGAGGGGTATATATCACTCACGGTAGGAGCCGTCCTGTATATACAGTATATAGGGGGATACGCAGTATAGAGGGGTATATATCACTCACGGTAGGAGCCGTCCTGTATATACAGTATATAGGGGGATGCGCGGTATAGAGGGGGATATATCACTCACGGTAGGAGCCGTCCTGTATATACAGTATATAGGGGGATGCGCGGTATAGAGGGGGATATATCACTCACGGTAGGAGCCGTCCTGTATATACAGTATATAGGGGGATACGCGGTATAGAGGGGGATATATCACTCACGGTAGGAATCGTCCTGTATATACAGTATATAGGGGGATACGCGGTATAGAGGGGGATATATAACTCACGGTAGGAGCTGTCCTGTATATACAGTATATAGGGGGATACGCGGTATAGAGGGGTATATATCACTCACGGTAGGAGCCGTCCTGTATATACAGTATATAGGGGATATGCGGTATAGAGGGGGATATATCACTCACGGTAGGAGTCGTCCTGTATATACAGTATATAGGGGGATACGCGGTATAGAGGGGGATATATCACTCACGGTAGGAGCCGTCCTGTATATACAGTATATAGGGGGATTCGCGGTATAGAGGGGGATATATCACTCACGGTAGGAGCCGTCCTGTATATACAGTATATAGGGGATACGCGGTATAGAGGGGGATATATCACTCACGGTAGGAGCCGTCCTGTATATACAGTATATAGGGGGATAGGCGGTATAGAGGGGGATATATCACTCACGGTAGGAGCCGTCCTGTATATACAGTATATAGGGTGATACGCGGTATAGAGGGGTATATATCACTCACGGTAGGAGCCGTCCTGTATATACAGTATATAGGGGGATACGCAGTATAGAGGGGTATATATCACTCACGGTAGGAGCCGTCCTGTATATACAGTATATAGGGGGATGCGCGGTATAGAGGGGGGTATATCACTCACGGTAGGAGCCGTCCTGTATATACAGTATATAGGGGGATGCGCGGTATAGAGGGGGATATATCACTCACGGTAGGAGCCGTCCTGTATATACACTATATAGGGGGATACGCGGTATAGAGGGGGATATATCACTCACGGTAGGAATCGTCCTGTATATACAGTATATAGGGGGATACGCGGTATAGAGGGGGATATATAACTCACGGTAGGAGCTGTCCTGTATATACAGTATATAGGGGGATACGCGGTATAGAGGGGTATATATCACTCACGGTAGGAGCCGTCCTGTATATACAGTATATAGGGGGATACGCGGTATAGAGGGGGATATATCACTCACGGTAGGAATCGTCCTGTATATACAGTATATAGGGGGATACGCGGTATAGAGAGGGATATATCACTCACGGTAGGAGCCGTCCTGTATATACAGTATATAGGGGGATGCGCGGTATACAGGGGGATATATCACTCACGGTAGGAGCCGTCCTGTATATATAGTATATAGAGGGATACACGGTATAGAGGGGGATACATCACTCTCGGTAGTAGCCGTCCTGTATATACAGTATATAGGGGGATGCGCAGTATACAGGGGGATATATCACTCACGGTAGGAGCCGTCCTGTATATACAGTATATAGGGGGATACGCGATATAGAGGGGGATATATCACTCACGGTAGGAGCCGTCCTGTATATACAGTACATAGGGGGATATGCGGTATACAGGGGGATATATCACTCACGGTAGGAGCCGTCCTGTATACATTATATAGGGGGATACGCGGTATAGAGGGGGATATATCACTCACGGTAGGAGCCGTCCTGTATATACAGTATATAGGGGGATGCGCGGTATACAGGGGGATATATCACTCACGGTAGGAGCCGTCCTGTTTATACAGTATATAGGGGGATACGCGGTATACAGGGGGATATATCACTCACGGTAGGAGCCGTCCTGTATATACAGTATATAGGGGGATACGCGGTATAGAGGGGGATATATCACTCACGTAGGAGACGTCCTGTATATACAGTATATAGGGGGATACGCGGTATACAGGGGGATATATCACTCACGGTAGGAGCCGTCCTGTATATACAGTATATAGGGGGATACGCGGTATAGAGGGGGATATATCACTCACGGTAGGAGCTGTCCTGTATATACAGTATATAGGGGGATACGCGGTATACAGGGGGATATATCACTCACGGTAGGAGCCGTCCTGTATATACAGTATATAGGGGGATACGCGGTATAGAGGGGTATATATCACTCACGGTAGGAGCCGTCCTGTATATACAGTATTTAGGGGGATACGCGGTATACAGGGGGATATATCACTCACGGTAGGAGCCGTCCTGTATATACAGTATATAGGGGGATGCGCGGTATAGAGGGGGATATATCACTCACGGTAGGAGCCGTCCTGTATATACAGTATATAGGGTATACGCGGTATAGAGGGGGATATATCACTCACGGTAGGAGCCGTCCTGTATATACAGTATATAGGGGGATACGCGGTATACAGGGGTATATATCACTCACGGTAGGAGCCGTCCTGTATATACAGTATATAGGGGATACGCGGTATAGAGGGGGATATATCACTCACGGTAGGAGCCGTCCTGTATATACAGTATATAGGGGGATACGCGGTATAGAGGGGGATATATCACTCACGGTAGGAGCCGTCCTGTATATACAGTATATAGGGGGATACGCGGTATAGAGGGGGATATATCACTCACGGTAGGAGCCGTCCTGTATATACAGTATATAGGGGGATACGCGGTATACAGGGGGATATATCACTCACGGTAGGAGCCGTCCTGTATATACAGTATATAGGGGGATACGCGGTATAGAGGGGGATATATCATTCACGGTAGGAGCCGTCCTGTATATACAGTATATAGGGGGATACGCGGTATACAGGGGGATATATCACTCACGGTAGGAGCCGTCCTGTATATACAGTATATAGGGGGATACGCGGTATACAGGGGTATATATCACTCACGGTAGGAGCCGTCCTGTATATACAGTATATAGGGGGATACGCGGTATAGAGGGGGATTTATCACTCACGGTAGGAGCCGTCCTGTATATACAGTATATAGGGGGATACGCGGTATACAGGGGGATATATCACTCACGGTAGGAGTCGTCCTGTATATACAGTATATAGGGGGATACGCGGTATACAGGGGGATATATCACTCACGGTAGGAGCCGTCCTGTATATACAGTATATAGGGGGATACGTGGTATAGAGGGGGATTTATCACTCACGGTAGGAGCCGTCCTGTATATACAGTATATAGGGGGATACGCGGTATACAGGGGGATATATCACTCACGGTAGGAGCCGTCCTGTATATACAGTATATAGGGGGATACGCGGTATACAGGGGGATATATCACTCACGGTAGGAGCCGTCCTGTATATACAGTATATAGGGGGATACGCGGTATAGAGGGGGATATATCACTCACGGTAGGAGCTGTCCTGTATATACAGTATATAGGGGGATACGCGGTATACAGGGGGATATATCACTCACAGTAGGAGCCGTCCTGTATATACAGTGTATAGGGGGATACGCGGTATAGAGGGGTATATATCACTCACGGTAGGAGCCGTCCTGTATATTCAGTATATAGGGGGATACGCGGTATACAGGGGGATATATCACTCACGGTAGGAGCCGTCCTGTATATACAGTATATAGGGGGATACGCGGTATAGAGGGGGATATATCACTCATGGTAGGAGCCGTCCTGTATTTACAGTATATAGGGGGATACGCGGTATACAGGGGGATATATCACTCACGGTAGGAGCCGTCCTGTATATACAGTATATAGGGGGATACGCGGTATACAGGGGTATATATCACTCACGGTAGGAGCCGTCCTGTATATACAGTATATAGGGGGATACGCGGTATACAGGGGTATATATCACTCACAGTAGGAGCCGTCCTGTATATACAGTATATAGGGGGATACGCGGTATAGAGGGGGATATATCACTCACGGTAGGAGCCATCCTTTATATACAGTATATAGGGGGATACGCGGTATACAGGGGGATATATCACTCACGGTAGGAGCCGTCCTGTATATACAGTATATAGGGGGATACGCGGTATACAGGGGTATATATCACTCACGGTAGGAGCCGTCCTGTATATACAGTATATAGGGGGATGCGCGGTATAGAGGGGGATATATCACTCACGGTAGGAGCCATCCTTTATATACAGTATATAGGGGGATACGCGGTATAGAGGGGGATATATCACTCACGGTAGGAGCCGTCCTGTATATACAGTATATAGGGGGATACGCGGTATAGAGGGGGATATATCACTCATGGTAGGAGCCGTCCTGTATTTACAGTATATAGGGGGATACGCGGTATACAGGGGGATATATCACTCACGGTAGGAGCCGTCCTGTATATACAGTATATAGGGGGATACGCGGTATACAGGGGTATATATCACTCACGGTAGGAGCCGTCCTGTATATACAGTATATAGGGGGATACACGGTATACAGGGGGATATATCACTCACGGTAGGAGCCGTCCTGTATATACAGTATATAGGGGGATACGCGGTATAGAGGGGGATATATCACTCATGGTAGGAGCCGTCCTGTATTTACAGTATATAGGGGGATACGCGGTATACAGGGGGATATATCACTCACGGTAGGAGCCGTCCTGTATATACAGTATATAGGGGGATACGCGGTATACAGGGGTATATATCACTCACGGTAGGAGCCGTCCTGTATATACAGTATATAGGGGGATACACGGTATACAGGGGGATATATCACTCACGGTAGGAGCCGTCCTGTATATACAGTATATAGGGGGATACGCGGTATAGAGGGGGATATATCACTCATGGTAGGAGCCGTCCTGTATTTACAGTATATAGGGGGATACGCGGTATACAGGGGGATATATCACTCACGGTAGGAGCCGTCCTGTATATACAGTATATAGGGGGATACGCGGTATACAGGGGTATATATCACTCACGGTAGGAGCCGTCCTGTATGATACGCGGTATACAGGGGTATATATCACTCACGGTAGGAGCCGTCCTGTATATACAGTATATAGGGGGATACGCGGTATACAGGGGTATATATCACTCACAGTAGGAGCCGTCCTGTATATACAGTATATAGGGGGATACGCGGTATAGAGGGGTATATATCACTCACGGTAGGAGACGTCCTGTATATACAGTATATAGGGGGATACGCGGTATAGAGGGGGATATATCACTCACGGTAGTAGCCGTCCTGTATATACAGTATATAGGGGGATACGCGGTATACAGGGGGATATATCACTCACGGTAGTAGCCGTCCTGTATATACAGTATATAGGGGGATACGCGGTATAGAGGGGGATATATCACTCACGGTAGGAGCCGTCCTGTATATACAGTATATAGGGGGATACGCGGTATACAGGGGGATACATCACTCACGGTAGGAGCCGTCCTGTATATACAGTATATAGGGGGATGCGCGGTATAGAGGGGATATATCACTCACGGTAGGAGCCGTCCTGTATATACAGTATATAGGGGGATACGCGGTATACAGGGGGATATATCACTCAGGGTAGGAGCCGTCCTGTATATACAGTATATAGGGGGATACGCGGTATAGAGGGGGATATATCACTCACGGTAGGAGCCGTCCTGTATATACAGTATATAGGGGGATACGCAGTATACAGGGGGATATATCACTCACGGTAGGAGCCGTCCTGTGTATACAGTATATAGGGGGATACGCGGTATAGAGGGGGATATATCACTCACGGTAGGAGCCGTCCTGTATATACAGTATATAGGGGGATACGCGGTATAGAGGGGGATATATCACTCACGGTAGGAGACGTCCTGTATATACAGTATATAGGGGGATGCGCGGTATAGAGGGGGATATATCACTCACGGTAGGAGCCATCCTTTATATACAGTATATAGGGGGATACGCAGTATACAGGGGGATATATCACTCACGGTAGGAGCCGTCCTGTATATACAGTATATAGGGGGATACGCGGTATACAGGGGGATATATCACTCACGGTAGGAGCCGTCCTGTATATACAGTATATAGGGGGATGCGCGGTATACAGGGGGATATATCACTCACGGTAGGAGCCGTCCTTTATATACAGTATATAGGGGGATACGCGGTATACAGGGGGATATATCACTCACGGTAGGAGCCGTCCTGTATATACAGTATATAGGGGGATACGCGGTATAGAGGGGTATATATCACTCACGGTAGGAGACGTCTTGTATATACAGTATATAGGGGGATACGCGGTATACAGGGGGATATATCACTCACGGTAAGAGCCGTCCTGTATATACAGTATATAGGGGGATACGCGGTATACAGGGGGATATATCACTCACGGTAGGAGCCGTCCTGTATATACAGTATATAGGGGGATACGCGGTATACAGGGGAATATATCACTCACGGTAGGAGCCGTCCTGTATATACAGTATATAGGGGGATACGCGGTATAGAGGGGGATATATCACTCACGGTAGGAGCCGTCCTGTATATACAGTATATAGGGGGATACGCGGTATAGAGGGGTATATATCACTCACGGTAGGAGCCGTCCTGTATATACAGTATATAGGGGGATACGCGGTATAGAGGGGTATATATCACTCACGGTAGGAGCCGTCCTGTATATACAGTATATAGGGGGATACGCGGTATAGAGGGGGATATATCACTCACGGTAGGAGCCGTCCTGTATATACAGTATATAGGGGGATACGCGGTATACAGGGGGATATATCACTCACGGTAGGAGCCGTCCTGTATATACAGTATATAGGGGGATACGCGGTATACAGGGGGATATATCACTCACGGTAGGAGCCGTCCTGTATATACAGTATATAGGGGGATACGCGGTATACAGGGGGATATATCACTCACGGTAGGAGCCGTCCTGTATATACAGTATATAGGGGGATACGCGGTATACAGGGGGATATATCACTCACGGTAGGAGCCGTCCTGTATATACAGTATATAGGGGGATACACGGTATACAGGGGGATATATCACTCACGGTAGGAGCCGTCCTGTATATACAGTATATAGGGGGATACGCGGTATACAGGGGGATATATCACTCACGGTAGGAGCCGTCCTGTATATACAGTATATAGGGGGATACGCGGTATACAGGGGGATATATCACTCACGGTAGGAGCCGTCCTGTATATACAGTATATAGGGGGATACGCGGTATACAGGGGGATATATCACTCACGGTAGGAGCCGTCCTGCCTCTTGCACGAGTACGTGGCTCCGATCTGCACGATCACATCTTCCTCCACGTCCCCGTCGTCTCCATCTCCGCCCTCGTCGTCTTCCTCCTCGTCCATGGCCTCCTCGTTGTCCGCCTCGTCCCCAGCCAGGACGTCTTTCTTCTCCAGCTCGGAGACATCGGGTTGTGCTGTGGCGGCCATGGCTAGGGGCTGCGGTACCGGAGAGCGGGGGGCCTGGACACCGTCGTTACCTCACACAGAGGAGGGGGGGTTCTGAAAACAGGGTAGATGCTAGAGAATACAGGCTGCTTGCAGGTTATGACTTCACTTCCGGGGCGTATTCATCTACTGTTATGGGCGTGTCCTTAGGGGCGTGTCCTTTATTCAGCGCGCCTGGGAAGCAGCCGCAGCCAGGCACCGGAGACCCAGGCCTCATAGATACAGAGACACGTTAGTAGGCTGCAGCCATGCAGTTGTGTGATGATGATGGGAGGCTGCACAGTGGAGGCCGGGATGATGATGATGGGAGGCTGCACAGTGGAGGCCGGGATGATGATGATGGGAGGCTGCACAGTGGAGGCCGGGATGATGATGATGGGAGGCTGCACAGTGGAGGCCGGGATGATGATGATGGGAGGCTGCACAGTGGAGGCCGGGATGATGATGATGGGAGGCTGCACAGTGGAGGCCGGGATGATGATGATGGGAGGCTGCACAGTGGAGGCCGGGATGATGGGAGGCTGCACAGTGGAGGCCGGGATGATGGGAGGCTGCACAGTGGAGGCCGGGATGATGAGAGGCTGCACAGTGGAGGCCGGGATGATGGGAGGCTGCACAGTGGAGGCTGGGATGATGATGGGAGGCTGCACCGTGGAGGCCGGGATGATGATGGGAGGCTGCACAGTGGAGGCCGGGATGATGATGGGAGGCTGCACAGTGGAGGCCGGGATGATAATGATGGGAGGCTGCACAGTGGATGCCGGGATGATGATGGGAGGTTGCACAGTGGAGGCCGGGATGATGATGGGAGGCTGCACAGTGGAGGCCGGGATGATGATGGGAGGCTGCACAGTGGAGGCTGGGATGATGAGGATGGGAGGCTGCACAGTGGAGGCCGGGATGATGACGATGGGAGGCTGCACAGTGGAGGCCGGGATGATGACGATGGGAGGCTGCACAGTGGAGGCCGGGATGATGACGATGGGAGGCTGCACAGTGGAGGCCGGGATGATGACGATGGGAGGCTGCACAGTGGAGGCCGGGATGATGATGATGGGAGGCTGCACAGTGGAGGCCGGGATGATGATGATGATGGGAGGCTGCACAGTGGAGGCCGGGATGATGGGAGGCTGCACAGTGGAGGCCGGGATGATGGGAGGCTGCACAGTGGAGGCCGGGATGATGAGAGGCTGCACAGTGGAGGCCGGGATGATGGGAGGCTGCACAGTGGAGGCCGGGATGATGATGGGAGGCTGCACCGTGGAGGCCGGGATGATGATGGGAGGCTGCACAGTGGAGGCCGGGATGATGATGGGAGGCTGCACAGTGGAGGCCGGGATGATAATGATGGGAGGCTGCACAGTGGATGCCGGGATGATGATGGGAGGTTGCACAGTGGAGGCCGGGATGATGATGGGAGGCTGCACAGTGGAGGCCGGGATGATGATGGGAGGCTGCACAGTGGAGGCCGGGATGATGATGATGGGAGGCTGCACAGTGGAGGCCGGGATGATGATGATGGGAGGCTGCACAGTGGAGGCCGGGATGATGGGAGGCTGCACAGTGGAGGCCGGGATGATGGGAGGCTGCACAGTGGAGGCCGGGATGATGAGAGGCTGCACAGTGGAGGCCGGGATGATGGGAGGCTGCACAGTGGAGGCTGGGATGATGATGGGAGGCTGCACCGTGGAGGCCGGGATGATGATGGGAGGCTGCACAGTGGAGGCCGGGATGATGATGGGAGGCTGCACAGTGGAGGCCGGGATGATAATGATGGGAGGCTGCACAGTGGATGCCGGGATGATGATGGGAGGTTGCACAGTGGAGGCCGGGATGATGATGGGAGGCTGCACAGTGGAGGCCGGGATGATGATGGGAGGCTGCACAGTGGAGGCTGGGATGATGAGGATGGGAGGCTGCACAGTGGAGGCCGGGATGATGACGATGGGAGGCTGCACAGTGGAGGCCGGGATGATGACGATGGGAGGCTGCACAGTGGAGGCCGGGATGATGACGATGGGAGGCTGCACAGTGGAGGCCGGGATGATGACGATGGGAGGCTGCACAGTGGAGGCCGGGATGATGATGATGGGAGGCTGCACAGTGGAGGCCGGGATGATGATGATGATGGGAGGCTGCACAGTGGAGGCCGGGATGATGGGAGGCTGCACAGTGGAGGCCGGGATGATGGGAGGCTGCACAGTGGAGGCCGGGATGATGAGAGGCTGCACAGTGGAGGCCGGGATGATGGGAGGCTGCACAGTGGAGGCCGGGATGATGATGGGAGGCTGCACCGTGGAGGCCGGGATGATGATGGGAGGCTGCACAGTGGAGGCCGGGATGATGATGGGAGGCTGCACAGTGGAGGCCGGGATGATAATGATGGGAGGCTGCACAGTGGATGCCGGGATGATGATGGGAGGTTGCACAGTGGAGGCCGGGATGATGATGGGAGGCTGCACAGTGGAGGCCGGGATGATGATGGGAGGCTGCACAGTGGAGGCTGGGATGATGAGGATGGGAGGCTGCACAGTGGAGGCCGGGATGATGACGATGGGAGGCTGCACAGTGGAGGCCGGGATGATGACGATGGGAGGCTGCACAGTGGAGGCCGGGATGATGACGATGGGAGGCTGCACAGTGGAGGCCGGGATGATGATGATGGGAGGCTGCACAGTGGAGGCCGGGATGATGATGATGGGAGGCTGCACAGTGGAGGCCGGGATGATGATGATGGGAGGCTGCACAGTGGAGGCCGGGATGATGATGATGGGAGGCTGCACAGTGGAGGCTGGGATGATTTTAATGGAAGGCTGCACAGTGGAGGCTGGGATGATTTTGATGTGAGGCTGCACAGTGGCGGCTGGGATGATGATGATCATGATGGGAGGCTGCACAGTGGAGGCTGGGATGATGATGGGAGGCTGCACAGTGGAGGTCGGGATGATGATGGGAGGCTGCACAGTGGAGGCCGGGATGATGATGGGAGGCTGCACAGTGGAGGCCGGGATGATGGGAGGCTGCACAGTGGAGGCCGGGATGATGATGGGAGACTGCACAGTGGAGGCCGGGATGATGATGATGGGAGGCTGCACAGTGGAGGCCGGGATGATGATGATGGGAGGCTGCACAGTGGAGGCCGGGATGATGATGATGGGAGGCTGCACAGTGGAGGCCGGGATGATGATGATGGGAGGCTGCACAGTGGAGGCCGGGATGATGATGATGGGAGGCTGCACAGTGGAGGCCGGGATGATGATGATGGGAGGCTGCACAGTGGAGGCCGGGATGATGATGATGGGAGGCTGCACAGTGGAGGCCGGGATGATGATGATGGGAGGCTGCACAGTGGAGGCCGGGATGATGATGATGGGAGGCTGCACAGTGGAGGCCGGGATGATGATGATGGGAGGCTGCACAGTGGAGGCCGGGATGATGATGATGGGAGGCTGCACAGTGGAGGCCGGGATGATGATGATGGGAGGCTGCACAGTGGAGGCCGGGATGATGATGATGGGAGGCTGCACAGTGGAGGCCGGGATGATGATGATGGGAGGCTGCACAGTGGAGGCCGGGATGATGATGATGGGAGGCTGCACAGTGGAGGCCGGGATGATGATGATGGGAGGCTGCACAGTGGAGGCCGGGATGATGATGATGGGAGGCTGCACAGTGGAGGCCGGGATGATGATGATGATGGGAGGCTGCACAGTGGAGGCCGGGATGATGATGGGAGGCTGCACAGTGGAGGCCGGGATGATGATGATGGGAGGCTGCACAGTGGAGGCTATGATGATGATGGGAGGCTGCACAGTTGGGGCTATGATGATGATGGGAGGCTGCACAGTGGAGGCTATGATGATGATGATGATGGGAGGCTGCACAGTTGGGGCTATGATGATGATGGGAGGCTGCACAGTTGGGGCTGGGATGATGATGATGGGAGGCTGCACAGTTGGGGCTGGGATGATGATGGGAGGCTGCACAGTGGAGGCTGGGATGATGATGGGAGGCTGCACGGTGGAGGCTGGGATGATGATCATGATGGGAGGCTGCACAGTGGAGGCCGGGATGATTTTGATGGGAGGCTGCACAGTGGAGGCTGGGATGATGATGGGAGGATGCACAGTGGAGGCTGGGATGATGATGGGAGGCTGCACAGTGGAGGCTGGGATGATGATGGGAGGCTGCACAGTGGAGGCTGGGATGATGATGGGAGGCTGCACCGTGGAGGCTGGGATGATGATGGGAGGCTGAACAGTGGAGGCGATGATGATGATGGGAGGCTGCACAGTTGGGGCTGGGATGATGATGATGATGGGTGGCTGCACAGTTG
The DNA here is from genome assembly GCF_039654945.1 of Dendrobates tinctorius. Classification (NCBI taxonomy): domain Eukaryota; kingdom Metazoa; phylum Chordata; class Amphibia; order Anura; family Dendrobatidae; genus Dendrobates; species Dendrobates tinctorius. The sequence continues at coordinate 5,224,397 of NW_027361819.1, forward strand.
GGGCTGGGATGATGATGATGGGTGGCTGCACAGTTGGGGCTGGGATGATGATGATGATGGGAGGCTGCGCAGTTGGGGCTGGGATGATGATGATGGGAGGCTGGCTGCCAGGAGGATGGATGGGGGAGTGGAAGGAGGCTGCCGGGATGTCAGTTTTTGTGTTTACTGCATGCAATTGGCTGCATGTAAGGCCGGCTTCACACCACGGTTTTTAGGATCCGGGGCTGTCTGATGTGAATCGGACAGCCCTGAATCCGATTTGGCCCCTATTGTATCCCTATGAGGCTGGATGGCAGCTACTTGCTATCTGTTTTGCTGTGTGTCCGGCTGGATCTGGGGGATATGGTTTTTTGCCCTGGGCAAAAATTGATCAAAACCGGATCTCGTGCGATCCAGCACCCAATAACATGGAGTCTATGGGTACCGCATTGCTCCGGAACTTTCAAAAAATCGGGCCGGTTCCTGGGTGCTGAACGAGCGGTGGCTTTGAAAGTCAAGCCGCGCTTGTTCAACACCTGGACAGCGCAGCTGATAGAGCCGCCGGCTGAAATTTCAGCATTTGGACAGCGGCAGGAGCGCGCACTAATGATTCCAGCAGAAAACCGTATCGGACGGGTTCTGTTTCTCCGGGCCTGTCGGGTTCTGTCCGCTGCATCCTGCAAAACACAGGAGGGCGCCACCGCTTCCTAAGTGCATGCACAAACCCAACGCACTTAGAGTGCCGCCATCTTTGCATACCCAAGTGTTCAAAGACTGCAGCAACGTCAGTAAGGCTACTGTATGTGCTGACAGGAGTGCATTTGCTAGTCATTTTTACAGCGTATACATTGCTTTCGTGCGTGCACACTTATGCGGTCACTATCTGGAGGGTAGGGAGGCAGCATATACCGGGAAGAGCACAGAAGCGGCCAGAAACAGCACACAGGAAGGGGGCAAAGAGATCTCAAGAGAGGCCACGGGGGACACGAGAAAAAGCATAACATACGACCTCACGCAAGGAAAGTGCATGGAGCAAATGGCTGCCGGCCACAGCGTCCCCATCACTGCCCTCCCAGTGCTGTAGCATTGGGCACCCACTGTGTGTGTGTGTACATATGTGTGCACTGTAATCATACAAATTCCTAAAATGCTGTATTTCTTTTTTTTTTTCTAGACAATACAATGGCACAAATAGATTCAAAATCTGAGTCACTATTTATAGATGTCCACTGCACTGTTCCATCCGCTGATATGGTATAGTATCCTCAGTCCTCTAATTATGGATAAACAGTGTCATGATTTGTAGTCTTGCCCTGTCCTGTATTTTGTATAATAGGTCATTTAACTTTCCTCTGATTCATTTGCTGTAAATTAACCATGTCTCCTTCCCCCAATACTTTGCAATGTCTTGTGATGTACCTGGACCATAATCTAATTTAGGCTTGTGTCAACAGCTAGTGGAACTTTGGCTATTGTTTTCCTAAGCAGAAGATAACCTACAATACACATCCTGTAGACTCAGTGGAGCCCTTACATTTCTAGAATCTTCTGATGGACCAAACCATTGAATAGTAGGTGTGACCCCTACCCCCCTTCAGATGGACTGATCCCAGGAGCCCTGACAATACATTCTTGCTTTAAGATCAGATGTGAGTTGGATGCTAAAAGAGAAGGATGAGGCTGTCTGAGGAAGCTTCGGCCTCTGTGTGATCGTGGTGGATTTCTGGGACTCTTAAAGGACTATGGTTTTGTGATCTGGCACAAGGATTGTCGGGAGGTGCCCCCGAATCAGTTTCCTGTGGACTTATTTTGGGACTCTGCAAATTACCTTCGTGTTGTTCCTGTTTTTTGGTCAATAAATCTGTTGGATTATTCCCAGGCCTGTTGTCCCTCCTTGCTCTGGAGAATACTCCCGTCACAAACTGGTTGGCAGCGGTGGGATCGGAGCAGAAGAAATGGAGGACAACGGCCCATCAACTTCTGGAACCAGAGCATCAGAGTACAAGAACTGGACTGCAAAGAACCTACAAACAAAGGCCCGTGAACTGGGAGTCAGCTGCAAGGGACTCTCCAAGGAGCAGCTGATTGAAGCTTTGGAAGCAGTTCGCCTGCAAGATGATGCTGAGGAAGGATCCTCACAGCAAAGAGAGGAAAGGCGGCAGTCGGAGGTAAATACCCAAAAAAGTCAGTGGGTTGTGTGGTACGAGGAGGAGATGGCCTTACTGGGAGAAGAGGCTACCATAGAAGATAAGAGGGAGGTCATGCGCACAGCCAAGGAGAGGCAGCGCAGGATGGAGGAGAGGGCAATGCTGGAGAGGGAGATCGCTTTGGAGGCAGCGAGAAGCTCCAGACAGACTGTACCCACAGCATCCCCCATGAGGGAACTCCCCAGAGTGTCCCGCAAAGACTTCAAGCCGTTTAATGAGGCTTCCGGTGACATTGAGGGCTTCTTCCTGGACTTTGAGCATCAGTGTCGATTAATGGAAGTCCCGGAAAGGGAGCGCGTCCGACATCTTGTGGGGCTCTTAGAGGGTGGAGCTGCCGCAGCCTATAGAGCTATGGACCCTCGGTGGAACTGTGAGTATGCAGAGATTAAACGGACTGTTCTAGAACATTATGCTGTGACCCCAGACACTTACAGGACCCAGTTTCGTACTTTAGCCTGTAATGAGGAAGTGTCTTTCAAGATGTATGCCCACAGACTCAAACAAATATGTAATCGCTGGCTGGAGGCAGAGGAGGCCTTAACCTGGAACACCTGTCTCCAGGTTATCCTAAAAGAACAATTTTTTGCCCAGTGCCCCGCTGAGATCAGGGAATGGGTGCGTGAGAGGAAACCTGCTACAGTGGAAGAAGCTGCATCTCTCGCTGATGAGGCTCTCACCATCAAGCCTCGGTGGAGAGTTCTGTTGGAGGATGGAGAGAGGCCTACCAGCTCCACAACACCGGTGGCCCCCAGTTCTTCTGTCCCCATTGTTCCCCGTTCCTCTGAGCCACCACCTCGTGTTGATACCTGTGTTAATGTGCCTCCTGTTGCTTCCACTGCGTTTTCTGGAATACGACGAGGAGAGGAAGTAGCAGAGCGCAGGTGTTATGGTTGTGGGCATCCGGGGCATCTGCAGGCCTCATGTCCAGCCAGCTCATGGAGGAATCGTCCTCAAACCCCTACAGCACCTTCAGGTGGGAGCCGACCGGCAGGTTCCCTTACTCCTCGCCCAAGAGGACGCATTGGATGGAGTGAGACACAGCACAGATGCTATCGATGTGGGCAGCCTGGGCATCTGCAAGCCTCCTGCCCAGCTGTTCAAATGAGGATTGATCCTGTACCCAATCATATTATTAATTATGTACAGCCAAGTGCCATGGAGGAAGACGTGTCACCACTAAGTGAGGACTGGCCTAGTGCCTCACCCACCCATGTTGCACCACTAGGAGTTTATGGTGTGCGACCCGCAGCTATGACGACTTCAGCTCATCGAGGTAAGCACTTGCAGGAGGTCGTGCTGGATGGACAAAGACTTGTTGGATTTTGTGACTCAGGAGCTTTCCTCACGCTGGCTGATCCCCGAGTGGTTCGGCCTGAGGCAATCCATAGAGGACCTGGAATTGTCATTGAACTGGCTGGTGGACAATGGAGGACTATTCCCACAGCCACTGTGGATCTGAACTTTGGTTTTGGGGTCAGGCGATGTTTGGTTGGGGTGATGGGTGGTCTGCCTGCAGCTGTTCTCCTGGGCAATGATGTGGGAAAGCTACGATGCCAATTCGTGGCTGCATGAAGCCACATGTAAGTTACGCCATGCCTGTGTGTACTTAACCAGTGACCTGTAGAGGTCCCTAGTACGTACACAAATTAGGAGGGGAAGGGATTGTCATGATTTGTAGTCTTGCCCTGTCCTGTATTTTGTATAATAGGTCATTTAACTTTCCTCTGATTCATTTGCTGTAAATTAACCATGTCTCCTTCCCCCAATACTTTGCAATGTCTTGTGATGTACCTGGACCATAATCTAATTTAGGCTTGTGTCAACAGCTAGTGGAACTTTGGCTATTGTTTTCCTAAGCAGAAGATAACTTACAATACACATCCTGTAGACTCAGTGGAGCCCTTACATTTCTAGAATCTTCTGATGGACCAAACCATTGAATAGTAGGTGTGACCCCTACCCCCCTTCAGATGGACTGATCCCAGGAGCCCTGACAATACATTCTTGCTTTAAGATCAGATGTGAGTTGGATGCTAAAAGAGAAGGATGAGGCTGTCTGAGGAAGCTTCGGCCTCTGTGTGATCGTGGTGGATTTCTGGGACTCTTAAAGGACTATGGTTTTGTGATCTGGCACAAGGATTGTCGGGAGGTGCCCCCGAATCAGTTTCCTGTGGACTTATTTTGGGACTCTGCAAATTACCTTCGTGTTGTTCCTGTTTTTTGGTCAATAAATCTGTTGGATTATTCCCAGGCCTGTTGTCCCTCCTTGCTCTGGAGAATACGAATACTCCCGTCACAAACAGTAACTACACATTTTAAAGTTATAACTTCAAGTGTGAATATATGATACTATAAGACGCACCTAGGTTTTATAATAGGAATATTGTTGTTGTCAAGTCAAAACTGTGGTTGTGATGCTCTGTTTTGGGGGTGGTCTGCTGACACTTTGGGGGGGTAATGTCCACTTATTGGGCACTAACATGCCCCATCCTAGTTTCTAAATGTTTACAAATGCTTGTATTGTGTTTTCCTGTTCTCAATAGAATACATAGTGAATTCACATAACACTGCATGAAGCAGTCTACAATCAAGATCTGTAACTGTATATATAAAGTGCTATTAATTGCATGGAGGGTGTAAACATGATACAAGGGAGCAGATTTTTAGGGCAAAATAGCGTAAGATATAAGTAAGGTGGGGTTATACAAAGCGCTAAAGCAATTCTCTCTTTAGTGCATGCTGAGAGCTGGGGTGCTGTAAATCCGTCAATGTGTCCTGGGTAGTGAAGGACATACAATTAGCACAGCTACAGCCACGTGTGTCGGTGATAGAGATGGGAAGGAAATGTAGGGCGGTGAAGAACTTTTGCGAAGACAGGTAAGTGATAACTGACATGTAGCACAGCGCAGATCTGTTAACATGACGGGTAGGTTATCTATAGAGATTAGAAGGAGATGTAAGGGCACTGTCTCACTAAACGACGTACCAGCGATTCCGACCACGATATGACCTGGTCAGGATCGCTGGTGCGTCGCTACATGGTCGTTGGTGAGCTGTCAATCAGGCAGATCTCACCAGCCTGCAGCCACTCTTGGAAATGATGCTGCGCTTGGTAACCAAGGTAAATATCGGGTAACTAAGCAAAATGCTTTGATTGGTTACCCGATATTTACCCTAGTTACCAACGCTTAGCGCTGGCTCCCTGCACTCATAGCCAGGGTACACATCGGGTTACCAAGCAAAGCGCTTCGCTTATTTACCCGGTGTACCTTGGTTACCATCGTCCGCAGCTTCCAGACGCCAGCTCCATGCTCCCTGCACATTCAGATCGTTGCTCTCTCGCTGTCAAACACAGCGATGTGTGCTTCACAGTGGGAGAGCAATGAGCAAAAAATGAACCAGAGCTGGGTGTAACCATCAGCAATTTCACAGCAGGGGCCAGTACGCTGCTCAGTGTCACACACAGCGAGATCGCTAACGAGGCCACTGCTGCGTCCCAAAAAACGTGACTCAGCAGCGATCTCGCTATGTGAAAAGTACCCCTAAAGTGATGCAGAACTGTGGAGCGGACGGGTAGGTAATAGACAGAGATAAGGAGATGTAAGGCGGTGCAGAACTGTGGAGAGGACGGGTAGGTTATATACAGAAATGAGATGTAAGGCGGTGCAGATCTGTGGAGATGATAGTTAGGTGATACACAGAGAGAAGGAGGAGATTTAGGGTGATGCAGAACTGTGGAAAGGACATGTAAGTAATGAGATGAGATGTAGGGTGATGCAGAACTGTGGAGAGGACGGGTAGGTGATACTTGATGGATGAGATGTAGGTGGTGCACAAGTGTGGATAGAGTGGGTGATACTAGGGAGGAATTGAATATATTTGTTTTGTTAAAGGGAACCTGTCAGGTCGCTCTACCGCTCTATCCTATCACTACCTGTCCCTGCACCTTCCTATGTAATCCCTAACTATCCCTGTCTGACCTAAAGGAGCCCAATAATGAGTGAGAAAAATAACTTGTATAGTTACGTGTAGTATCCAGTTGGAGACTAAATAGGCGGGCTCCAGGCTCCATTGTTCCCTCCTCGCGCTGTCTCCACATGTCCCGCTGGGCGTCGTCATTCCCCTTTGGCTGTGCCACGTCCTTTTTGAACTGGCCGCCTCTTCGGATCACATGATAACCGGGCCGAACTGTCTTGTCCGGTCTGGTGCATTGTGGAGCTGATCACGTGGTACGGGCTGTGCTCCAGCGCATGCACAGTGCGCATATTGAAGCCGGCCCATACCACGTGATCAGCCCCACAATGCACCGGACCAGACATGACGGTCCAGCCCGGTTATCACATGATCCGAAGAGGCGGGCAGTTCAAAAAGGACGTGGCACAGCCCAAGGTGAATGACGCCCAGTGGGGCATGTGGAGACAGCGCGAGGAGGGGAGAATGGAGCGCGGAGTCTGCCTATCCAGTCTTCAACTGGATACTACATGTAACTCTAAGCTTATTTTTCTCCCTCATTATAGGGCCCCTTTAGCTGAGATAGTGATTTGTTAGAGGGGTAGCATGACCTGACACGTTCCCTTTAAAAAAGCATTTTACAGTCTGCTAATAGTGTCACTTATTCATTTTTTTTTCCTCACACTTTATATAAAATATAGGCATATGGTATACTTTGCATGTGTTTTATTTTAATGTATTTTATTATAGATTGAAACTAAAATACTTATTCCTCTTCTAAAAAAATTTTTAGGCATTGTCGACCGAACACAGCAGCCAGCTACAAACGTTTGATTACTTACAGGATGCTCTGCAAGTGATTAAAGAATTCGAGGAGTGTACAACCTCAAATTATGTTGTTGTTGAGAAAAACAAAGATTTTGGCAATGAAGGTAATGTTTAGGTATAGGGTGTGTATATTAAAAAGGAGCTGTCACCCCCCTGGTGCTTTGCAAACTGAAAGCATCCCTGAATACAGCTTGTCTGCTGCATTCAGGAAAGAGCTCCCCCATGTCTCTAGCCCCCCTGTACTACGAGAAATACACTTTAGAAAGTTTCCAGATAGTGAGTCCGGAGGGCATTAGTGGTTATGGAGTCCTCGCAGCTCATGGGGCTTCTCCCTGCCTCAGACTTCTCTGTGCCGCTTCCTGTTGCTCTGTGCCCCCTCCTCAACCGGAACAAGTGTGTAAGCGTATGATCTCACGCAGGCGCACAGCAAGACCGTGACGTGAGCTGCCCGGATCCTGCTCTTGACAAGTCCTCGCTGAGAAGGAACAGAGAAGCAGGGAGAACCCCATGAGCAGCGAGGACTCCATAACCACTAATGCCCTCCGGACTCACTATCTGTAAACTTTCTAAAGGCTATATCTCGGAATACAGGGGGGCTAGAGACATGGGGGACCCCTTACCTGAATGCAGCAGACAAGGTGCATTCAAGGGTGCTTTCAGTTTGCAAAGCACCAGGAGGTGACAGGTCCTCTTTAACCTGATTGTGTAAATTTTATTTCAAATTAATTTTTTTTTTATTTATATAAAATGAGGAATCACCACACTTTTAAACCAAAATTTCGTATGTTTAATATAAATTATTTATATTGCCTTTTCCACAGAAGTTCAATAACACAAAAATAAACTTGAAGGATGAAGGCTGCACTGAATAAAATGAATCCTGACTTCTGCCTCTTGTTTTTGCTGACAGCACTTCTTTTCCTTACTACTCTTGCAGGTTTTATACTACTGTGACCTCATTTCTCCGCAAATAACTGTTCCATGCTGTTACTTTCCCAATATACTTCTGCTACCCACCCTGCTCCTGTAATTCCATCTCCTAAACTAGGGCTCTGAAACTTAGCAAGGTATATGGGCCGCACATAGATATTCAATTTGGGGTGCCATATTCTTTGTAGGACTAAAGCCTGCTTTACATGTATGAATTTCTAGTGCAATCGCATTTGCAATCGCACCCGCCCCCATCGTTTGTGCGGCATGGGCAATTTTTTTTTTTCCCCCATTGCCGCATGTGCCGTATTGCAGCAAGTGACGCACATGACTGCATGTCCCATAGGGAATTAATTGGGCTTGTCGCAGTCTTGCCAGAAGTGATATGGTAGTTTTGCCACGTCTTCCGCGAATGATTGATGCGAATGCAGCCTTAAATCAGATTTATAGGTTTGGTTGTTATTGATGTATCAACTATAAGCATGCAGTTTATTTTCATTTATTTTAAAGTGCCCTTTTACTCTAAGAAATGTCATACATTTTATACTATTCTTGTAAGTAATATTGTCTTACAATTACCACACCGGTCTCCGGCGCATGTGTAGTGCGCATATCGAAGTTAGCCCGTACCACGTGATCAGCCCCACAATGCACTTGGCCAGATGTGACGATCTGTGCCGAGCATCACATGATTACAAGAGGAGGGCATTTCAAAAAGGACGTGGCCCTGTCCAATGTGAATGAGGACGTCCTGTGGGGCGTGGGGAGAATGTAGCCCGGAGCCCGCCTTTCCAGTCTCCAGCTGTAGACTGTCAGGATATGTTATTTTTCTCCCTCATGATAGTACTCCTTTAGCTCACAGAGGGATGGCTAGGGATCAGATAGTAAGGTGCAGGGACAGGTAGAGATAGGTCGGAGGTGTAGCACGACTTGACAGGTTCCCTTAAAATACCTTTATTCTCACTGAAGTGTTTATCTATCCTTGCTGCATAACAGAATTTTCCAAAATGAGCAGGGCACATCACTGGTGGGGTTGTCATTCTTTGAGTGACATTACTTTTGGCATCCATGCCCAAATTAAATGTTACTATCCTCTTAGCCGCCATCATATGATGTGTCCTGCCATGTTTGCCTGGAACAATGAAAGTTACAGCCAGAAAAAAAAAAACATTTTACAAGCGTCGTAGAGCTCATTTTACAGGAGCAGGGTTCAGTCATATATTTGAAAAGTGTTAGCTATGAAGATATAAAATAAAGGGGATCACATTAGTAGCGGTAAACCTCATTACCACACACCAATTAAAAAGGCATGCACGGACCACCCTTTCAGCCAAGAAACAAGCCCTTGTACAGCGCCGTCCAGATGAGGAAAAACAGATTTTCAAACAAAGACCTTACATGAATATCTTTTTTGAACACAAAAATAAAGAATGTTTGCTATAGGTTTCAGTACATTATATACTTAAGGCAATGATGGTAAATCCAAAGTGCAATCTATTTCATCAGACACATGCCCTCTTGTCTGTCCGCTCCCATTACGGAGCCAGCAGATTTATTACATGACAATGATTCAGAAGAATTGTAAATGTGGATGTACAATGAAGAAATATCAAAAACATGGACTTTGTAGGTGTTTCAATAGATTGAACATTGATTTTAGGATACATTAAAATGTTCAATAATAACCTTGTGTTTAAACAGAATATGTTACATTTTCAAATTGTTGCTTTGTGTACCAAAAAAAAAAGACTCGAGGGTAAAAAGGATTAAGTTCTATTTACTTCAGTCAAATGGTAACAGGCTTTTCATTACCAGTATGATATAATAATCATGCTATTTTACTGTAACATAAAATATTTGTTACAATACAACTTTACAACACAAGTATAATAAACTGGTAATATGCCATACACTATACAATAAATCTTAACGTTATTTTTGAAATAAAAAGGTAATGAAAACATTTGTGCGGTGTATGAATTTTCTCTCACAAATAGATTATTTTAATGCTAGAGAACAACATCTCTACACTAATGTGGGCTGGTGGAAACTGTGTACCACACACTAACAGCTAATAACTTCAGGGTAGAAATGAATTGACTTGTGCACTATCCGGTTTCATGAACACTTGTTCTCTTGTACTTTTGAGAGCACATGAGGAATTGGTCTGGAATATGGTCAGATTCACCATCTGAGGAGGCTGAAGATATGGCAGCAGCTGCACTTTCAGGACCCGAGTTCTCTTGCTACTGGCAGTCCTGTAGCTCAGTCATCTGAGCTGATACTTCAGTCCGAGCTTCTATTCGCTTAGTAAGTTGTTTATCATCAAGTACTATATGGTGATGGCTCCACATAACCAACTGACCAAAAAATTTGTAATAGCAGTGAATCTCTAGGTTTCATTGAAGCATGAATGCCATAAGCTATTAAGGCTGTGTGCACACGCTGCGGATTAGGTGCGGATTCATCCGCAAGGATTTTGTAAAATCCGCAGGTGAAACCGCAGGTCAAAAGACCTGCGGTTTTACCTGCGGATTGCTCTGCGGTTTTTCATCTCCTCAAATGGAGGAGATGGCAAACCGCAGGAGAATCCGCAGAAAGAATTGACATGTCAATTCTTTCTGCGGATTGAAAACCGCAGATAATCCGCGTGGAAAATTCCGCACCGTCTGCACTGCGGTTTTTGATTCCCATAGGGAATCATGGTACTGTACACCGCAGCAAAAACTGCTGCGGGTCCGCAGCGGCCGAAACCGCTGCGGAACTGCAGCAAAATCCGCAGCGTGTGCACACAGCCTAAGAGTTTGCAACAGGCAAAACAGCCCATTCTTCTAGTGTGTTATAAGAATGCCTGAATTTAAATAAAAATTATCAACAACATGACCTTTATTTGGTGTTACCTGACTGTTTGCCATGTGTACAATAAAGGTGGTCAGCACAATCAATAAATCAGTACTGATCCCTCATGTGCTCGAGCTACAATCAGCCCTTTCCTGACACGTCATTAGAAATTGCATCTTAAAATGTCCGGTTCATTTTCCCCTAACTTTATAACAAAAAAGTGTATAGTTCAGAAATTGTGCTGATGTAACGTAGACATGTGGGAAATGTTATTTATGAACAATTTTGTGGCGTATATATCTGCTTTAGGGCAAAAAAAAGTTGAAAGTTGTCATATTTTCAAAATTTATTGTAAAAAAGCCAAAAAAAAAAAAAAAGGACAATAACACATGAAGAACAATCTCTGAATAACTGGGATCCATTGAAGTGTTCCAGAGTTATCACCTAAAATTGAAATGTAAAAAATGTAAAAAAAAAAGGTACAGTCAGGAAAGTGAAATTTGATTAAAATATTGTTAGGAAGTAAGAGGCTTGGTGATGAAGGCTTTAAAAACAATTACATTTTTTCAGTTGTTATATTTATACATTTTATATGACGTAATTTTTTAAAATTTTTCTTCACCTATTGAATGAATAAAGTGACCTAGAGACACACTGCTATGTAGAATGTATCCCTATGTACCTATGTCATGTGTCTGGGTTTAGCCTGCAATAGAGCTCACTGATAACACATTTTTAAATCTTCAGTGTGGGCTGTGGCTCATTGAGACATCAGCTACTTGCGAACATTCAGTTAATGAGTCGGAGTCGTGGGGAGATGTATTTTTTTTATTATGTATGTGTGCAGAAAGATGACATACATTCTTCAAACTGAGCAGGAGGAGCGTTGGACCCAGCAAAGAGAGAGGCAAAACCTTGATGTGTCGGGATAACGGGACTAAGATCGCTTGATACTGGACGGTTGAGAGTTTTGCATTATACTGTCTTCCCAAGTAAATAGCCTAGAATGCAAATGGCCTGCAATAAAACCTACCAGGACCCCATACATTCTGAAATCCTCACTAATATATACCTGGAAGCAGTGGCATAACTACAGTCCGATGGGCCCTGGTGCAATATTTGCTCTGGGCCCCCCCTCCCCACTCCAAGCACACATTGATTAGATGTATGGGCACCACTTAACGTTCTAAATCCTATAAAGACTCACAAATTCATCCCTCTCCCCCTTCATTATGTATTATGTACCTCACCCTGCTATATAATGTACCACATCCTGCTCTGTATGGTCCATCTCCTGGAATATGCCATTATCCTGGTATACATGTCCCCCATTCTGGTATATATGGTCCTCCACAATAGTATAATGCAGCCTGATAGCCCTTGGTATAGTATAATGCAGCTTTGTAGCCATTCATATAGTAAAATGCAGTCTCATATCCCTCCAAATAGTATAGTGCAGCCTCATAGCCATCTATATAGTGTAATGCAGACTCATAGCTCTCCATATAGTATAATGCAGCCTCATAGTCTTCAATATAGCATAATACAGCCTCATTGCCCTCCAGATAGCCTAAATTCTCCCCACACAGATACACTGCCCCCTATATAACTTCCCTATACACAGACACACTGCCCCCTGTATACCCCCCACACAGACACACATCCCCTGTATAACCTGCCCCCACACAGACATACTGCACCATACCGCCCAACCAGGAAAAGGCAGGATATAGATTCTCTAGCTCTTCCATGGAGCGCACGCTTACCATTACCGCATGTCGTTGCATGTTAACTGTGATGAGTCAACAGTGTGATGAGATCATCAAGGTGCTGCACGCTGCACCATGGGATGACAGAGTTTCCTGGCCGCAATTAAATGTGCAGTGCCAGTCCTCCGGTGGCCGTGAACCCGGGAACGACCAGGGCAGACTGCCACACAGTGACAGAGAAGCAGACGCTGGGTTCAGTGGTCGGCGGAGCCAGGGCCCTGTACCTCTAAGGCTGATCATGACCCCTACGAGCGCCCTATTGTTACGCCCTTGCCTGGAAGGAGCCAATACACTCAGATGTAGTCACTAATATATACCTGGAAGTAGCCTGTACTCTCTAGTGTCTTCATTAGTCAAGCAGCTAGACTGGGCTGCAGTCAGGACCTGGAAGGAGCTTGTATTCACTATGGGATGCAGTTAGGACCTGGAAGCCCATACATTGTGATGTCCTTACTAATATATACCTGGAAGGAGCCTGTACCCTCTAGCATCTTCATTAGTGAAGCAGCTAGACTGTATAGGCTGCAGTCAGGCCCTGGTAGGTGCCTGTACAATCTGAATTAGCCAAAAATATATACCTGCAAAGAGCCTGTATTCTCTGTACAGGCAGTAATTTATACCTGGAAGCAGCCTGTATTCTCTGTACTGTGAGTAATATATACCTGCAAGGAGCCTGTATTCTCTGTACTGTGAGTAATATATACCTGCAAGGAGCCTGTATTCTCTAGCGTTTTCAGTGGTGAATCTGCTAGACTGTATGGGCTGCTGTCAGGACCTGCAAGGAGCCTGTATTCTTTAGGCTCTACCCTGAACACAGAGGCTGGACTGCACGCCCGATTCTACAGTGCGAACTGCGCATGCGCCTTTCCCATGCACGTAACGCGTCTTCCGGTTTGTAGGACAATAGAATGGCGGCCTCCGGCCCCGCACGTGGGAGCCACCTGAGCCACCAGCAGAGGGCGCTGCGCACCGGGGGAGGAGCAGGCGGCAGAGCAGCACTCGGCGCATAGATCTGTAGGCCCAGGCGGATGGGCAGCCTCATCTGTGCACACAGGGACTCTATCACCTCAGCCCTGCACCAGATGGAAGCCAGCTGCGGCCTAAAGGAACAAGCAGTGCTGCAGTGTAAAGCATGGTGATGTGCCAGAGGCAGCTGGATGTGATAAACGGCTTCCTGCACTAATAGGCAGCAGTGACATTGGGGCTGATTGGGTTGCTCGCCTATTTGGGGGTTGGCAGATCATCGGTCTCTCTGTGTCACGCGCATGTTTGGGTTGGCAATGCGGAGATGTCATAGAATGGTAGAGTTGGAAGGGACCTCCTGGGCCATCTGGTCCAACCTCCTGCTCAAAGCAGGATTCACTAAATCATCCCAGTCAGATGTCTGTCCAGCCTCTGTTTGAAGACTTCCATTGGAGGAGAACTCACCACTTCTCGTGGCAGCCTGTTCCACTCATTGATCACACTGTCAAAAAGTTTTTTCTAATATCTAATCTGTGTCTCCTCCTATTCAGTTTCATCCCATTGCTTCTAGTCTTTCCTTGTGTAAATGAGAATAAAGTTGATCCTTCTACAATGTGACAGCCCTTTAGATATTTGTAGACAGCTATTAAGTCTCCTCTCAGTCTTCTCTTTTGCAAACTAAACATTCCCAAATCCTGCAACCTTTCCTCAGAAGACAGGGTTTGCAGACCGGTCACCATTCTGGTCGCTCTTTTCTGAACTTGCTCCAGCTTGTTGATGTCTTTTTTAAAATGTGGTGCCCAAAACTGGACACAATATTCCAGATGAGGTCTGACCAAAGAGGAGTAGAGGGAAATAATGACTTCACGTGATCTAGACTGTATGCTTCTGTTAATACATCCTAGAATTGCATTTGCCTTTTTTGCTGCTGCATCACACTGTTGACTCATATTCAGTCTGTGATCTATTAGTATATCCAAGTCTTTTTCACATGTGCTGTTGCTTAGCCCTATTCCTCCCATTCTGTATATGCTTTTTTTATTGCCCAGATGTAGTACTTTGCATTTCTCCCTGTTAAAAACCATTCTGTTAGTTGCTGCCCACTTCTCCAGTTTATTTATATCTTTTTGAATCCTCTCTCTCTCTTCTCTAGTATTAGCTATCCCTCCTAGCTTTGTGTCATCAGCAAATTTAATCAGTTTACCCTCAATTCCTTCATCTAAATCGTTGATAAAGATGTTGAACAATACAGGGCCCAGGACAGAGCCCTGTGGTACCCCACTTGAGACATTCTTCCAACTGGATGTGCAGCCATTTACGACCACTCTTTGGGTCCGATCACTAAGCCAGTTATGAATCCACCTAACAGTTGCCTTGTCCATTCCATACTTAGTCATTTTTTCAATAAGGCTTGTATGAGATACTTTGTCAAATGCTTTGCTGAAGTTGAGATATACTATATCTACAGCATTTCCTTGATCCACCCAATCAGTGATTCTGTCATAGAAGGAAATTAAGTTAGTCTGACATGACTTATTAGTTACAAACCCATGCTGACTCTGTTTAATCACTTCATTCTTATCCAGGTATTGACATACATGTTAGCAAACAAAATTTCAAGGGCAGTGAACATATAATTATAGGTGGCCCTGACCCATGATGACCACCCCATAACATGCACTAGCTGTGGAAAAACTCCCAATACTTTGTATACAAAAAAACATGGAGTAAAGACATCCACCAAGGATAATATAAAAAATAGTTTTATTCTGAAAAATTAATAATATAGACAATGAAGTACATAAAGACGGGTCACATAATAAAAGAGCTCCATATGATAAGGAATTCAGGTACAGAAAAAACACACATGTAGCAATACTAACAGCAATGGAATGTGTATAATGGATATGCAGAGATAAGTAAAGTGCCAGTGCTTAAAGTCTTTCTTTCAGATATCCAGAGAATCCCACAAAGTGACCCCCTCACAGTAATAAACCATCACAACATAATAGCTCAAAATCTTAGTCTGGAGGCCACATAATGAAAAACCTGTTCAAAACCGCTTACCCATAGCTGATTAGTATGCCACACGTGTAGCCCCTACGCGCGTTTCGCGTGGGCTTCGTCGGGGGGCTGTGATGGCATGTTCTGTCCCACTCTCCCTTATATCACCCCATCACAGCTGTGGAGAGTCATCATAGATGGCGCATGTCATCACAACGGGACCCGGAGTTCGCATCAATAAACGGCGCCAAAATGGCGGTGCGGCTCACCCAGAACAACTGGTGACGTCACTGAACCGCACACGTCATCAAACGGCGCCGGAAGTGGCACGCCGGTTATCTCAATGTGTAGGACATGTGCACTGATGATCTCCCAGAGCTGATCACCAGAACAACAGGTGAAGTCATCGGACCGCCCACATAATACAGCGGCACCTAAAGATGACGCATCCATCGTCTCAGGATATGCGTTCTACCCATCTGGCGGTGCAATCTAGCAACTGGAATCAAAAACAAATCCAAAGGCGCATCTCCAACAACAATACAGGAGATCTATACACTATGAACCAATGCAATATTATATGCACCGCTAAACAAGATATAAAATATAATATTCACAAGACAATAACGCATCAGTGCACAATTAGCCCAATCCAGACCATTATAGACACGAAAAACAAAAAATATATATATGAGAAATAAAAAATAATAAATAATATAAAATATAAGTGTTATAGACATAAGTGTATGATACCATATGCACTAGAGACACGAGGTGAGAAAAACCTCAATATGTATGAATACAGCTTTTTTCACAAAACTATCCCGCAGGATTATACAATAAAAAAGTGAAAGTCTGAAGTGAAAATATATATATATATATATATATATATATATATACATACATATATATATATATATATATAATGTGAAGAAAATTCATTTAGAATATAAATCAATACCAAAGGTGAAGTGAAAACGTAAAAAGTGAAATACAAAAATTTTTTAATATATTCAGACCACTATAAAATGGAAACTATACAAAATAGTGCAAAACTGGGAAAGGCCTTCGCCGCTATTAAATCCCACTTCGCTAGCGCTCCCATTCTACATCGCCCCGATGTAGATAAGCCCTTCATTCTGGAGGTGGATGCCTCTTCCGTCAGTGCTGGAGCGGTCCAGTTCCAGAATGACTCGCAAGGTCGGAAGCACCCATTATTCTTCTCTAAGACCTTCACACCGGCGGAGAGGAATTATTCCATCGGGGACAGAGAGTTGCTAGCAATGAAGCTGGCCTTCTCAGAGTGGAGAAACCTCCTGGAGGGTGCTCTCCATCCTTTCCAGGTGTTCACCGATCACAAAAATTTGGTCTATCTACAGACTGCCCAGCGGCTGAATTCTCGCCAGGCCAGATGGTCCTTGTTCTTCTCCCGATTCCATTTCACCCTGAATTTTCTCTCCGGGGAGAAGAACGTCCGGGCCGACGCTCTTTCTCGCTCCGTGGTGTCATCGGAGGAGCCTCGGCTGATAGTTCCATCGGAGAGTCTGAGTACCGTGGCTCCGGTTGCTCTCGAGTCGGTACCTCCGGGCAACACTTTTGTCCCTGCCCATCTGCGACCGGAGGTCCTCTCTTGGGCTCATTCGTCCAGGATGGGGGGACATTTTGGGACCGAACGAACCTCTGATCTCCTGGCGAGGACGTACTGGTGGCCGCATATGGCTCGTGATGTCAGGGACTATATTCAGGCGTGCGTCTCTTGTGCCCAGAATCGGTCCTCTCGGCAGCGGCCCGCTGGGTTACTCTATCCCCTGCCGGTAGCGGACAGGCCCTGGGAGATGGTCGGTATGGACTTTGTGGTGGGTCTGCCCAAGTCCAGTGGCAGCACTGTCATTTGGGTGGTCACCGATCATTTCTCCAAGATGGTGCATCTGGTACCACTCTCGCGGCTACCTTCTGCATGGGGCCTGGCAGCGTTGTTTATTAAACGTTTTCCGCCTGCACGGCATGCCGGATAAGATTGTCAGCGACCGGAGTCCTCAGTTTGCGTCTCGGTTCTGGAGAGAGCTCTGTTCTCTGCTCAGCATTGAGCTAAGTCTCTCCTTGGCCTATCATCCTGAGACGAACGGGTTGGTTGAGAGAGCCAAACAGACCCTGGTGACATATCTGCGACATTTTGTCTCGGCCAGGCAGGATCATTGGGCATCCTTGCTGCCGTGGGCGGAGTTCGCTTTGAACAACGCTGTGGCCGATTCCACTGGTCAGACCCCATTCCTCTTAAATTACGGCCAGCATCCGCGCGTCCCCGTGCCCATGCCCGTGTCGTCCACCGACTCTAGGGTGGCAGACTGGGCGGTGGAGGCACGTGACATTTGGGATCGCACGCAGGATGCTATCCGGGCCTCCAAGGAGAGAATGAGGGTCTCCGCTGACGCACACAGGCGTCCTGTTCTGACCTTCGTCCCTGGCAACTTAGTGTGGCTTTCTGCCCGAAACATCAGGCTGCGGGTTGAATCCGCTAAGTTCGTACCGCGCTATATTGGCCCTTTCAAGGTCCTCGAGCAGATCAACCCTGTGGCCTACCGCCTGGCCCTTACACCACACTTGGCTATGCAGGCTACTCAGCAGTGAGATTCTCCAGGGACTAAGTCCTCATGTTGGGCCACTGAGCATGCCCGTGGAGTGATCTCCCATTGGAGATCGAAAGTCACGTGCTCAGGTCCTGCTCCTGTTCGAATTGGCCCATCCGAGAAGCCAGGAAGGTCCCTGACGCTCGCGGCTAGTGGCCATGCGCTAGGATAGACTGTATTTTCAGACTATGAGGAGTGAGTGGTGTATGCACGTATGAATGTCTCTGGTGACTAACTCATTATGAAACCCCTACCCTTGGTATGCATGTGTTATGCAACCTAGCCTGCTAGCGCCCAGGCTTAGGCGTAGGTAGGTCAGAGTTTGAGTCAGTCATTAGCCATCATCAGTGACTCAGCACAACTCCGTGCCCGTGCTCCACACTCCATAGCCAGCGTCTATAGCGGCGCTCGTGGCAGCGACGACGCGCGCTCAGTAGGCCTAGACGGACTCTAACCCCATGTCCTTGGGGTAGAGTTCTGTGGCCGCTTGCTGTGCACTCTTTGGCCGGGCTCTGTGAGTTTAACAGGCTCCGGCATCCACGTTCAGCGGCTGTGCGGCTCTGTGAATTAACAGAGTCCGCTCCTGTTCCCATTGGGTGACGTAACCCACGTTTGACTGTTTTTATGCCACTCTATTCTTCCGCCATTACCTAGCAGCAGTGTACCACCTCTGCACGGTGGACCTCGGTCTGTGAACGCACCTACTATTTTATAATTTGGTGCGTTCCGCCAGCCCTAACATATAGTTGCCTGGGCCCACCTTCCCCTTTTTGAAGATAGGAACATTTGCTCTTCTCCAGTCTTCTGTTCTTCAAGAATTTTCAAAGATTATGGAGAGGGGTTCAAAAAAATTTTCTGCTGTCTCCTTCAATACTCTGGGGTGTAATTCATCTGGGTCTGGAGACTTGAATTCATTTAGGTTAGCTAAATGTTTCCTCACTATCTTTCTGTTTATAGACATCCTGGATTCTTCTATTCCCTTAATCGGACAGTGAACAGCTGATATTACATTTCCTTTCTGAGAAAAACCAGACGCAAAATAGGAATTTAAAAGTTCGGCCTTCTCAACATCCTGTCTTACAATTTCATCATTTTCATCCTGTAAAAATCCTATAGCATCTTTGACTTTTACTTTTGACATATCCTAAAAATGCTTTTTTATTGCTTTTGACGTCTCTTGCAAGCCTCAATTCATTGTCAGTTTTAGATAATCTGATTTGTGCCCTGCAGGTTCTGCAGACAGCATTATATTCTGCTTCAGATATGCCTCCCTCTTTTCATTTGATAAACACATGCTAAAAAGGAAGAAAGAAATATTTAAGATCTGTGTTCATCCATCCTGGTTTCCTTAAAAGCTTTCTATTCTTCCCTCTTTTCAGAATTGTTAACAATTGTGCTTTGAGAATCTAATTTTTCAAGATTTCCCATCCTTCCTGGACATTTTTGTCCTTAAGGATATCCATCCATAGGATCTCTCCAATTCTCTTTCTGAATCCCTTAAAATCTGCCTTTCTGAAATCTAACCTTGGCGTCTGAGTCTTCACAGGTCTTCCTCCTCTAGTTATCAAAAAAATCTAAAACAGCATGGGCGCTACCTCCTAGGGTCCCAGCCACTTTTACCTCCTCAACCATTTCCTCCCTGTTTATAAGGATTAGATCCATTAGTTCCCCTTGTTTTCTCCCCTACCTTTTGGAAGATAAAGTTGTCAGCAAGAGAGGATAAGAATTTCCTTGACCTGTTAGTTTTGCCTGAGAGAGATTCCCGACAAATGTCAGGATAGTTGAAATCTCGCGTGACAACTATGTCATATTTTTTTGGAGAACTCGGCCATTTGATGCATAAAGAGTTCATCCATATCTTCAGCTTGCACAGGCGGCCTGTGGTAAATGCCTACAATGGTGTCCTTTCCATTGTTCTGTCCTTGTATTCTTACCCAAACAGTTTCCACAAACTCCCAGTCTCTGAAGCTTCAATCTCTGTGCAGATATACGCGTTTCTAACATACAATGTGACACCTCCTCCTCCTCGTTTATCAAGTCTGTTTCTCACAAATAAGTTGTATCCTTCTAGCCTTGTATTCCAATCATGTGTATTGTCCCACCAAGTCTCAGTGATTCCAATGACATCATATTTCTTTTCCTGTGTTAGTAGTTCCAATTCTCCTTGTTTGTTGCCCATGCTTTGTGCATTAGTATAGAAACATTTTAGTTTGGGATTGGTTTCTCTTTCTCCAATATTTTAATTATTTAGATTTTTTGTCTTTGTTCTTTCCTCCCAGTTCTAATAGCAGAGTTCTCAACAGCATTTGTCAGCCTTGCAGCGCTGGGGTCCTGGGTTCAAATCCCACCAAGGACAACATCCGCAAGGAGTTTGTGTGTTCTCCCCGTGTTTGCGTGGGTTTTCTCCAGGTACTCCGGTTTCCTCCCACACTCCAAAGACATACTGATAGGGAATCTAGATTGTGAGCCCCATCGGGGACAGTGATGATAATGTGTGCAAAACTGTAAAGCGCTGCGGAATATGTTGGCGCTATATAAAGATTATTATTATAGGTGTGTGGCTTTTTCTGGCCTTTTGCTTCCCTTCCCACATCTAGTTTAAAGCTCTCCTGATGAGTGTAGCAAGACGACTTCCAAATACATGTTTTTTTCGAGTCTTCGTAAGGTGCACCCCATCTCTAGCAAGTAGTCCATCGTATAGGTAATTCACTCTGTGATCCAGAAATCCAAATCCTTGCTGACGGCACCATCGACGTAGCCAGTTGTTCACCTGCAGAATCTTATTCCACCTCCTTCTTCCATGGCCATCCACTGGGAGGATGGAAGAGAAGACCACCTGCGCTCCCCGTCCTTTCACTTTCTTAACTAAGTTTTCAAAGTCACTGCAGATGGTTTCCAGGTCGTTTCTCGTGGTGTCATTGGTCCCCACATGTATTAGCAGGAATGGGTGGTCATCTGTAGGTCTGAAGAGTCCTGATATCCTGTCAGACACATCTATAATTTTTGCACCTGGAAGAAGGCACATTTCTCTTGAGGTTATATCCGTTCTGCAGATAGCGGCCTCTGTTCCACTCAGCAGGGAAACCCTCCTGACCACCACTCTCCCTTTATTCTTCACAGCTTTTTTCTTTCTCAATACAGAACGACTCTCAAGGCGTACAAGGTTGTTGTTTGTGGGCAAAGTCTTATCCTGATGTGAGGATGAGATAGAATCATAGAATCATAGAATCGTAGAGTTGGAAGGGACCTCCTGGGCCATCTGGTCCAACCCCCTGCTCAAAGCAGGATTCGCTAAATCATCCCAGTCAGATGTCTGTCCAGCCTCTGTTTGAAGACTTCCATTGAAGGAGAACTCCCAACTTCTCGTGGCAGCCTGTTCCACTCATTGATCACTCTAACTGTCAAAAAGTTTTTTCTAATATCTAATCTGTGTCTCTTCCCATTCAGTTTCATCCCATTGCTTCTAGTCTTTCCTTGTGCAAATGAGAATAAAGTTGATCCTTCTACAATGTGACATCCCTTTAGATATTTGTAGACAGCTATTAAGTCTCCTCTCAGTCTTCTCTTTTGCAAACTAAACATTCCCAAATCCTGCAACCTTTCCTCATAAGACAGGGTTTGCAGACCGGTCACCATTCTGGTCGCTCTTTTCTGAACTTGCTCCAGTTTGTTGATGTCTTTTTTAAAATGTGGTGCCCAAAACTGGACACAATATTCCAGATGAGGTCTGACCAAAGAGGAGTAGAGGGAAATAATGACTTCACGTGATCTAGACTGTATGCTTCTGTTAATACATCCTAGAATTGCATTTGCCTTTTTTGCTGCTGCATCACACTGTTGACTCATATTCAGTCTGTGATCTATTAGTATACCCAAGTCTTTTTCACATGTGCTGTCACTTAGCCCTATTCCTCCCATTCTATATATGCTTTTTTCATTTTTATTGCCCAGATGTAGTACTTTGCAGATCTACCTCTCTGGCGCAGACATGACCTCTCTACTCTCCAGAATCCCGGAGTGTCTGTCATCCATATCCTCCTTCTTCTCCTCCAGCTTCCTCAAACTTAATGTAGACAAACCTGAACTGATCATCTTTCCTCCATCTCACAGATCTTCCTTACCCGACCTACCTATAAGAATTAATGACATCACACTTTCCCCAGTACTGGACGTCCGCTGCCTCGGAGTAACCTTTGACTCTGCCCTGTCCTTCAAACCTCACATCCAAGCTCTTTCTACCTCCTGCCACCTCCAGCTCAAAAATATTTCCAGAATCCGTCCTTTCCTCATCCCTCACTCTACTAAAATGCTTATGCATGCCCTCATCATCTCCCGTCTCGACTACTGTAACCTTTTCTGTGACCTCCCTGCTAACAACCTCGCACCTCTCCAGTCCATCCTTAACTCTGCCGCCCGACGAATTCATCTCCTCGCTACTCCCCTCTGCAAATCTCTTCACTGGCTCCCACTCCCTCAGCGTATCCAGTTCAAATTACTAATACTGACCTACAAGGCCATCTATAACCTGTCTCCTCCATATATCTCTGAACTAATCTTCCGATACCTTCCCCCACGTAATCTCTGGTCCTCCCAAGACCTCCTTCTCCACACTTTTTCGTTCCTCACCCAACCGCCTCCAAGACTTCTAATAATAATAATAATAATCATCTTTATTTATATAGCGCCAACATATTCCACAGCGCTTTACAGTTGAACAGTTTCAGAAGTAGTTCAGTTTTGGAGAGGTTGAGTTTCAGATAGAGAGCAGACATGATGGAGACTGCAGACAGACAGTCAGTGGCATTCTGTAGTACAGCGGGGGTAAGGTCAGGGGATGATGTGTATAGTTGTGTGTCATCAGCATGAAGATGGTACTGAAAGACAAATCTGCTGATGGTCTGTCCAATTGGGGCTGTTTAGAGAGAGAAGAGAAGGGGGCCAAGGACTAAGCCCTGAGGTACCCCGACAGTGAGAGGAAGAGGAGATGAAGTGGAGCCAGAGAACAGAACACTGAAAGAGCGGTCAGAAAGATAGGAGGAGAGCCAGGAGAGCAGTGTCCTTAATGCCTAGTGACTGGAGCCTAGAGAGTAGGAGAGCGTGGTCAACAGTGTCGAAAGCTACAGAAAGGTCGAGAAGAATGAGCAGAGAGTGGTCACCGTTACGTTTTGCTGTCAGAAGGTCATTGGTCACTTTGATGAGTGCAGTTTCTGTCGAATGTAGGGGGCGGAAACCGGACTTCTCCCGAAAATCCCCCATCCTCTGGAATTCCATGCCTCAACACGTCCAACTATCAACCACACTCGATCCTTCAGACGGAACCTGAAAACCCACCTCTTCAGGAAAGGCTACAGCCTGCAATGATCACCGCTGCCTCCTCAAAACTACCGGAGATATCACCTCAACCAACACCGGAACTGCTGCAACCCCCCAACCTACTGTCTCCTTCCCCACCATCCGGTAGCATGTAAGCCCGAAAGGGCAGGGTCTTTTCCCCTCTGTATCAGTCTGTCAATGTAAGTTTACTGTAAGTAATATCTGTAATTTGTATGTAACCCCTTCTTATGTACAGCACCATGGAACCAATGGTACTATATAAATAAATAATAATAATCCATATATAGCGCCATCATATTCCGCAGAGCTTTACAGTTTAACAGTTTCAAAACACAAGTCATAAGTAACAATGATAACAATACAATCATTAACACCTTAACCCTCGAGGGTGGTTTGCAAGTTAATGACCGGGCCAATTTTTACAATTCTGACCCCTGTCCCTTTATGAGGTAATAACTCTGGAACGCTTCAACGGATCTCAGCGATTCTGAGAGTTTTTTTTCGTGACATATTGTACTTCACTAGTATAAGGAGAACACGGCACTCTGAAAATGAGAAGTAGGTGCCCAAGTCAGGTATCCAACCAAACGTTCAGTAACTTAAATCAACTTGGCACTCGATCCATGAAACAATTTGACAGTTCCTTTATTTCATAGAATCGCAGAGTTGGAAGGGACCTCCTGGGCCATCTGGTCCAACCCCCTGCTCAAAGCAGGATTCGCTAAATCATCCCAGTCAGATGTCTGTCCAGCCTGTTTGAAGACATCCATTGATGAACTCACCACTTCTCGTGGCAGCTTGTTCCACTCATTGATCACTCTAAAGGGGGTTTTACACTAAGCGATATCGCTAGCAATATCGCTAAAACGTCACCGGTTTTGTGACGTGCTAGCGATATCGCTATGTGTGATACTTACCTCCGACCGGCTCCCCCGCTGTCCTTCGCTGATCGCGCGAGAATGTCCGGCTCCATTTCTCGTCGGGCGCTTCCTGCTGAGACTTCCTGCTGTGACGACGAGCGACGTGTGGACGCGGGCGGGAGGACGTCAGGATCGCTGTGTGTGAAAGGTGAGTATCGTGCGCTGCGTCGCTGCTGTATCGCTGTGAGATCTTTCTGTATGAAAGCTCACTAGCGATCATTTAGCGATGCACCAGCGATCCTGACCGGGTCGGATCGCTGGTCGGATTGCTGGTGCATCGCTAAATGTAAAAGGGCCTTAACTGTCAAAAAGTTTTTTCTAATATCTACTCTGTGTCTCCTCCCATTCAGTTTCATCCCATTGCTTCTAGTCTTTCCTTGTGCAAATGAGAATAAAGTTGATCCTTCTACAATGTGACAGCCCTTGAGATATTTATAGACAGCTATTACGTCTCCTCTCAGTCTTCTCTTTTGCAAACTAAACATTCCCAAATCCTGCAACCTTTCCTCATAAGACAGGGTTTGCAGACCGGTCACCAATCTGGTCGCTCTTTTCTGAAGAAAAAAGTTTGTTGATGTCTTTTTTAAAATGTGGTGCCCAAAACTGGACACAATATTCCAGATGAGGTCTGACCAAAGAGGAGTAGAGGGAAATAATGACTTCACGTGATCTAGACTGTATGCTTCTGTTGATACATCCTAGAATTGCATTTGCCTTTTTTGCTGCTGCATCACACTGTTGACTCATATTCAGTCTGTGATCTATTAGTATACCCAAGTCTTTTTCACATGTGCTGTCACTTAGCCCTATTCCTCCCATTCTGTATATGCTTTTTTCATTTTTAATGCCCAGATGTAGTACTTTGCATTTTTCCCTGTTAAAAACCATTCTGTTAGTTGCTGCCCACTTCTCCAGTTTATTTATATCTCTTTGAATCCTCTCTCTCTCTTCTCTAGTATTAGCGATCCCTCCTAGCTTTGTGTCATCAGCAAATTTAATCAGTTTACCCTCAATTCCTTCATCTAAATCGTTGATAAAGATGTTGAACAATACAGGGCCCAGGACAGAGCCCTGTGGTACCCCACTTGAGACATTCTTCCAGCTGGATGTGCAGCCATTTACGACCACTCTTTGGGTCCGATCACTAAGCCAGTTATCAATCCACCTAACAGTTGCCTTGTCCATTCCATACTTAGTCATTTTTTCAATAAGGATTGTATGAGATACTTTGTCAAATGCGTTGCTGAAGTCAAGATATACTATATCTACAGCATTTCCCTGATCCACCCAATCAGTGATTCCGTCATAGAAGGAAATTAAGTTAGTCTGACAAGACTTATTAGTTACAAACCCATGCTGACTCTGTTTAATCACTTAAACTTTCTGTGCATCCAGACAGCAAACAACTTGAACATGTGAGTCTTCCTATGTGGTATATGTCATCAAATGCCCTTGTGGTCTGGCATATGTGGGAGAGACCACACAGTCCGTGAGAGATAGGATCTCACAACATAAGTCCAACCTCAGGTGTAAAAACCAAAAAACCTTATCTCCCATTATCATAATAAAAATCACAGCATTTCGCAGTTGAGATTCCAGGTCCTTGAACAGGTTGAGTTCAATAGGAGAGGCCTAAAATAGGGTTAAAATTTTGAAAAAGAGGGAAGCGTACTAGATATTCAACTTACAGACACTGGAACCCAGGGGCCTTAATAGGGACTATGATGTCGCCGCTTTTCTATAAAAAATTGTATGATTTTTGAATGTATTGTTCTTCAGGGTTGTCACTCTTTTTTTCTTGTTCCGTAGAACCGCTAATGTCACCACCTCACTATGCACTGGGCACGGCCGGCCTTGTTTATGGTACAAGTATGCACTCATCTTTCTATTCCACTAGTAAATTTCATTTCTGCTACAATGGTATCCCACATTGCTTACTCGACATTATTTTAACTCCTCATAATCAAAAAATTTTTTCTTTATTTTATTGCAATAGGGTTCAACCACACACCAGTACCCCCTTCTTTTGCCTTTCTTTATAAAATCCCTTCAAGGGATATATACCTATAACTACATATAATAGCAACAGAATTATATAATGACCACATTGGCAAGGCCTACATTATAGAGGCGCGCATCCCCTTCCTTTGTTTATACTAAGTGGCTCTGAGTTGCTTTATTGCAGCCACATATGGACGTCATCGCATAAGCGCATGCGCATTTTGCTTCGTTTTCTCGTCACCATGTCACATGACCGCGGTCACGCGTCAGCGACGATGGTTCCTTCACCACATAGACACGTACAGAACCAATTCCGCATGCGCCCCCCCTTGTCCCATATTCCAATCACATTACCGTAATACAGCGGCGGTGATTGGATCAGCTCCCCTTATACCCGGAAGTGCTTTACGGGCAGGCAGCGTCACATTCTTCCCTGGACCCAAAAAGGTAAACAACAGGAGACGAGGCAGTTTGCTGTACTCCTACCATCTCAGTGCTCTTACCTGACCCGTTTTCCCTTGCAGCGCTGCTCTTATGCAACACGGTTGCTACTCATATAAGCGCCGGCTTACAAAGTGGGGTTCCACGGGATCCAGTTAGGCTCATTCCACATGCAAATGGTCTCTATTAACCCCGTATAGCCTCTTTACATCATTAGCATACGATTCGCACACTATTTACCATCCATTCTCATTATACAGTGCCTTATTCACTTCAATGGGCCATTAGCTGCCATGCGTATCAGATTGGAAATGTTGCCATATCCAGGTACAATATGGTTGCGCCTCTATATTTCATTTAGCATTTTCTCCACACCTACCAATTGACAATACGTGTACCTATAAAAAGATGTATTCACTTGTACGTACCCTTCTCTTTCAACACCATAGGATACCCATCTTGGGATACCCAGCGCACCAGTATATGGGCTTTTTTTCACAGCTCCTTTCTCTAGGTATTCTCATAGGTATTAACATTATCCCCCGGTTGTCACTGCTCCTCGTATGGTGTTTCGGATCTATAGCTCCATTCATCTCAGATGATCCACTATCTCCTTGATTACTTTGATATATGAACCTCATAATCGTATCCTATTCCGTACACAATACAGTTGTTCTTTTCCCTTAACTACCATCACAGCACGGACTCTATCTCGCTGCCCATGGAATCCGCTGCCCATGGAATCCTCGGACTCTCACTGGGCACACTTAGACCAGAGTTCCGGGTTCTCTAGTCTTCACGTGTATCACCATCAATTCTTTTTTTCAATGTCAAACTCTATACAGCACACTTATACATCTTGTGACATATGTTCTATATAAAAATAATTTTTCCAATTTTTGTTAATGGTAACATTGTTTTTTTTTAAATTTTTGAATATATGTTCTAGTCATCATCTATGAAACTGATGTTCTGATGAAGGTCCAGTGTAGGACCGAAAACATTCAAGTTATTTGTTGTCTGGATACACAAAGGAATTTGGCGAAAATTAGGAAAATTTAGCAATTTTCAAACTTTGAAATGTTATGCCTTTAAAACAAAGAAACATGTCACAAAATAGTTAATAAATAACATTTCCCACATGTCTACTTTATGTCAGCACACGTTAGGAAGTGATAAGGGTTAAAAGTTGACCAGCGATTTCTTTTTTTTTACAAAATTTACAAAACCATTTTTTTCTTTTTTTTTAGGGACCCCCTCACATTTGAAGTCACTTTGAGGGGTCTATATGGCAGAAAATATCCCAAAGTGACACCATTCTAAAAACTGCACCCCTCAAGCTGATCAAAATCACATTCAAAAAGTTTATTAACCCTTCAGGTGCTTCACAGGAGCAGAAGCAACGTGGAAGGAAAAAATGAACATTTAACATTTTAGTCACAAAAATGATCTTTTAGCAACAATATTTTTATCTTCACAAGGTTAAAAGGAGAAAATGCACACACAAAGTTGTTGTACAATTTCTCCTGAGTACGCTAATATCCTATATGTGGGGGGGCAACCACTGTTTGGGCCCACAGCAGAGCTCGGAAGGGAAGGAGTGCCGGGTAACCTTTTTCAATCCAAAATTGGCTGGAATTGAGATCAGACGCCATGTTGCATTTGGAGAGCCCCTGATGTGCCTAAACAGTGGAAACCCCCCACAAGTGACCCTATTTTGGAAACTAGACCCCCTAAGGAACCTATCTAGATGTGTGGTGAGCACTTTGAACCCCCCAGTGCTTCACAGAAGTTTATAACGCCCGGGCGTGAAAATAAAAAAAAAAATCATTTTTTCCACAAACATGGGCTTTTAGTCCCCAATTTTTTTTATTTTCCCAAGGATAACAGGAGAAATTGGACCCCAAAAGTTGTCCAATTGTCTTGAGTACGCCGACACCCCATATGTGGGAGAAAACTACTGTATGGGGACACGTCGGGGCTCAGAAGGGAAGTAGTGACGTTTTGGAATGCAGACTTTGATAGAATGGTCCGCGGGCGTCATGTTCCGCTTGCAGAGCCCCTGTTGTGCCTAAAAGAGTAGAAACCCTCCACATGTGACACCATTTTGGAAACTAGACCCCCTAAGAAACTTATCTAGGTGTGTGCTGAGAACTTTGATCCCCCAAGTGTTTCACCAAAGTTTATAATGCCCAGGCATGAAAATAAAAAATCCTATTTTTTGCCCACAAAAATGATTTTAGTCCCCAATTTTTAATTTTCCCAAGGGTAACAGGATAAATTGGACCCCAAAAGTTGTTGTCCAATTTGTCCCGAGTACGCTGGTACCCCATATGTTGGAGAAAACTACTGTTTGGGCACACCTCGGGGCTCGGAAGGGAAGTAGTGACGTTTTGGAATCCAGACTTTGGTGGAATGGTCTGCGGGCGTCATGTTCCATTTGCAGAGCCCCTGATGTGCCTAAACAGTAAAAAAAAAAAACCCACAAGTGACATCATTTTGGAAACTAGACCCCCCCAAGGAACTTATCTAGATTTGCCCCCTTTTTGGAACTAATTTGTTTCCTGTAAAGTAAATTAGTAGTGCATGGAGGTGTGGTACAATTTGAAGCAATCCTTCATACACAGGCCAGGTTTTTCGGGGCAGGTGTCGCATTGATAAATGATGTCCTTGCATATTCCCCTTTTGTAACACACTCGGCACCTTTTTTGCGACTTAGCTCTTTTTCCAGTTTGCAGGACCTCCCACGGGAAATACTGACCTGGTACGATAAGAGCACCTTCAGTTCCAGAAGTACTAGGGCCCACTCCTTCCTGAGCGCCAAATATCAGGGCCTTAACCACTACCTCCAGGAACTAAAGGTACGACGTATCGTTGTGGCGTGCACATCATGACAGCAGGAAAGTTTTGAGCATTGCCATTTGTACGAAGTGCATGGGCAGGTTTTTGTACCACACCCTGGCTTTTCTCAAAGCATTGTACGGTGGGAGGAGTTGATCAGAGAGATCGACACCACCATGATTTTTTTTTGAACCCCACGACACAGTCCGGTTTCCAGACCTGTGTAGAGGTACCCCGTACAGTGCTGAGGGCCCTGCCATCACCATGTAGGGTGGTCAAGAGAAGGACATCCCTCTTGTCCTTGACCTCCAGCAGGTGGTCGCTACATTGAGGCTCTGCGCTCACCTTTTCTAAGCATCTGCCCAAGTAGCGTTTTCGGGAGGCACCTAGTGCAGAGAGGGATTTGTAGAGTGGGATGCTGGTATAAAAGTTAACGGTGTAGAGGTGATAACCTTTATCCAGCAGTGGGTGCACCAAATCCCACACAATTTTCCCACTCACTCCCAGGACAGGACACTCGGGGGGGGGGGGGGGGTGTTCAATCCTGGTGTCCTTCCCTTCGTAAACTCTAAACCTGTGAGTGTACCCTGAGGTACGCTCACAGTTTGTAGAGTTTGATTCCGTACCTGGCCCTCTTGCTGGGCAGGCACTGACAGAATCCGAACCTTCCCTTAAAAAGAATTAAGGACTCATCCACGCAGATGTCCCTTTGGGGCACGTACACTTCAGAAAACTTTTTGTTCAAGTGTTCGATGACCGGCCAAACTTTGACCAGTCAAGGTTGGGGTCATCTTGTGGGGGACACTGTGCAGTATCAGTATAATGCAGGAATTTGTGGGTGGCCTCAAAACACGTCCGGGCCATGACCATTCGGAACACAGGAGCGTTATATAAAATATCAACACTCCAATATTGCTGAATTTGGCTTCTTCAGGATCCCCATGTGAAGGACCAGACACCAAAACTGCATAATTTCAACTGAACCTACAGGAGACCAGCTAGAATATGATGAACTGGAGTTTTGTTCCAGAAAACTGACGAGTGTACAAATTAGTTTGCTCCACCATGAGGTTAAGAAAATCCTCAGAGAAAAAGACTTTGAAAAGTCTCTGTGAGGCCGGTGGTGTCAAACTTGATTCCTGATTCTGCCACAAAATCAGGCATCAGTGGCTCGTAATTTTTGGGGGGCGAGGTCCATACTGGGCCCGCAGTGGGGTGCCCTGGTTCGTCATCATCTGGAATGGTGGGTGCTGCCTCATCCTGTCCTGGGGCGTCTGGATGGCGGTTCCGCAGGACCCGAGGAGGAAGAGGATGAAGAATCTGAAACGTTGGATCCTCTCCCTCGCTATCAGTGTCAAAGGTAAGGAAAGAATATTGATGAAGAGAGATTGGGCAGGGAATCAGGTAACAGTTGTCTTTTTTTCTTTATTCTGTCTTTCTTCAGCAGGGATTGTGGCACCACAAATCCCAGCACAAGAGTTCTGGCTGTGTGACCGCTCTGCAGGAATCCTCAGCTAGAGTGAGGACCCCTGCAGAGGTCACATACAGGTGAGACAGGTCACAGAGCGGTCAAACTGCTGCTGTGATCCAATGATCACATCGATCCCACCAATCACTGCTGGCCTGGTGACCATGGCAACTACCTAGGATCGCTCCGAACCAAGGCAGGTCACCAGCAGGGCACAGAGTGGTCACAGCAGCCGTGCCCTGTGATTGGCACTATCGACAATGACGCCAATCAGCTCCTGCAGGCCCTGTCCTAGAATCAGTGCTATTACAGCACCGATCCAGGCCGGTACCAGCAGGGCACAGCGCGGTAATACCGCTGCTGTACCCTGCGATTGGCGCGATCGATGCAATCGGGCCAAGCCAGGGGCATGTTGCCAGACACCGGCCTAGGATCGAGTACATCGGTACTCGATCCTAGCCTGGGACCTCATTGTTTCAGGCGCTCTGATTGGCTGAAACAATGAGAGGCTGTGATTGGCTGTTCAATTCTGAACAACCAGTCACAGCAATCGGGAGGCCGGACGGGGAAGGACGCAGCCCAGGATCCCAACTCCATCTTCCTACAGGTAAGATGGCGTCGGAATTTTAATGCGATCATTGTGACTTAAGTCACGATGTCGCATTAACCCCTTCATGACCCAGCCTATTTTGACCTTAATGACCTGGCCATTTTCGGCAATATTGACCAGTGTCCCTTTATGAGGCAATAACTCAGGAATGCTTCAACGGATCCTAGTGATTCTGAGATTGTTTTTTCGTGACATATTTGGCTTCATGTTAGTGGTAAACTTAGGTCAATAATGTTTGCATTTATTTGTGAAAAAAACAGAAATTTGGCGAAAATTTTGAAAATTTCGCAATTTTCACATTTTGAATTTTTAATCCGTTAAACCAGAGAGTTATGCGACACAAAATAGTTAATAAATAACATTTCCCACATGTCTACTTTACATCAGCACAATTTTGGAAACAAAAATTTTTTTTGTTGGGAAGTTATAAGAGTTAAAAGTTGACCAGCGATTTCTCATTTTTACAACAAAATTTACAAAACCATTTTTTTTAGGGACCACCTCACATTTGAAGTCACTTTGAGGGGTCTATATGGCAGAAAATACCCAAAAGTGACACTATTCTAAAAACTGCACCCCTCAAGCTACTCAAAACTACATTCAAGAAGATTATTAACCCTTCAGGTGCTTCACAGCAACTAAAGCAATGTGGAAGGAAAAAATGAACATTTTAATTTTTCCAATAAAAATTTTCGTTTAGCATCAATTTTTTCATTTTTCACATGGGCAACAGGATAAAATGGATCCTAAAATTTGTTGGGCAATTTCTCCTGAGTACACCGATACCCCATATGTGGTCATAAACCACTGTTTGGGCGCACGGCAGGGCTCAGAAGGGAAGGAGCGCCATTTGACTTTTTGAATGGAAAATATGCTGGAATATTTAGCGGTTGCCATGTCGCGTTTGGAGAGTCCCTGTGGCGCCTAAACATTGGAGCTCCCCCACAAGTGACCCCATTTTGGAAACTAGACCCTCCAAGGAACTTATTTAGATGCATAGTGAGCACTTTGAACTGCCAGGTGTTTCACAAATTGATCCGTAAAAAAAAAAAAAAGACTTTTTTTTCACAAAAATTTTATTTTAGCCTCAGTTTTTTCATTTTCACATGAGCAATGGGATAAAATGGATCCTAAAATTTGTTGGGCAATTTCTCCTGAGTGCACAGATACCTCATATGTGGTCATAAACCACTGTTTGGGCACACGGCAGGGTCCCGAAGGGAAGGAGCACCATTTGACTTTTTGAATGGACAATTAGCTCCAATCGTTAGTAGACACCATGTCGTGTTTGGAGAGCCCCTGTGTGCCTAAACATTGGAGCTCCCCCACAAGTGACCCCATTTTGGAAACTAGACCACCCAAGGAACTTATCTAGATGTGTGGTGAGGACTTTGAACCCCCAAGTGCTTCACAGAAGTTTATGACACAGAGCAGTGAAAATGAAAAAATAATTTTTTCTCCTCAAAAATGATTTTTTAGCCCACTATTTTTTATTTTCACAAGGCTAATAGGAGAAAATGGACCACAAAAGTTGTTGTGTAATTTGACCTGAGTACATCGATACCCCATATGTCAGGGGAAACCACTGTTTGGGCACATGGGAGAGCTCAGAAGGGAAGGAGCGCGATTTTGGAATGCAGACTGATGGGATGTTCTGCGGGCATCATGTTGCGTTTGCAGAGCCCCTGATGTGCCTAAACAGTAGAAACTCCCCACAAGTGACCCCATTTTGGAAACTAGACCCCCCAAGGAGCTTATCTAGATGTGTAGTGAGCACTTTGAACCCCCAAGTGCTTCACAGAAGTTTATAAACGCAGAGCCATGAAAATAAAAAATTTTTTTTCCTCAAAAATTATTTTTTAGCCCGCTATTTTTTATTTTCACAAGGGTAACAGGATAAATTGGACCCCTAAAGTTGCTGTTCAGTTTGTCCTGAGTACGCTGGCACCCCATATGTGGGGGGGAAACCACTGTTTGGGCACACGGCAGGGCTCAGACGGGAAGGAGCGCCATTTGACTTTTTGAATGGAAAATTAGCTCCAATCGTTAGCGGACACCATGTCGTGTTTGGAGAGGCCCTGTCTGCCTACACTTTGTAGCTCCCCCACATATCACCCCATTTTGGAAACTAGACCCCCTAAGGAAGTTATCTAGATGCATAGTGAGCACTTTGATCCCCCAGGTGCTTTACAGAAGTGTATAACGCAGAGCTGTGAAAATAAAAATTTTTTTTTTTTCCTCAAAAAATTATTTTTTTAGCCCGCTATTTTTTATTTTCACAATAGTAACAGGAGAAATTTGACCCCAAAAGTTGTTGTCCAGTTTGTCCTGAGTACGCTGGTACACAATATGTGGGGAGGGACCACTGTTTGGGCACACGTCGGGGCTCGGAAGGGAAGTAGTGACGTTTTGAAATATCGACTTGATGGAATGGTCTGCGGGTGTCATGTTACGTTTGCAGAGTCCCTGATGTACCTAAACAGTGGAAACCCCCCACAAGTGACCCCATTTTGGAAACTAGACCCCCCAAGGAAATTATCTAGATGTTTGATGAGCACTTTGAACCCCCAAGTGCTTCACCGAAGTTTATAACTCAGAGCCGTGAAAACAAAAAAAATCATTTTTTTTCACAAAAATCATTTTTTTAGCCCACAATTTTTTATTTTCCCAAGGGTAACAGGAGAAATTAGACTCCCAAAGTTGTTGTGCAATTTTTCCTGAGTACGCTGATACCCCATATGTGGGGGTAAACCACTGTTTGGGCACACGTCGGGGCTCGGAATGGAGAGAGTGCTGTTTGACATTTTGAACGCAAAATTGGCTGGAATAAATCGTGGCGCCATGTCGCGTTCGGAGACCCCGTGATGTGCCTAAACAGTGGAAACCCCTCAATTCTAACTCCAACTCTAACCCCAACACACCCCTAACCCAACCCTAATAATAACCCTAACCACAACCCTAACGCCAACACACCCCTAACCCTACTCCCAACTCTAACCCTAATCCCAACCCACCCCTCACCCTAATTCCACCCCTTACCCTAATTCCACCCCTCACCCTAATTCCAGCCCTAACCCTAATTTCAGCCCTAACCCTAATTCCAGCCCTAACCCTAATTTTAACCCTAACCCTAATTCCAACCCTAACCCTATTTCTAACCCTAACCCTATCTGTAACCCTAATTCCAACCCTAACCCTAGTTCGAACCCTAAATGGAAAAAAAATTTTTTTTTTATTTCATTATTTGCGCCTGGCTATGGGGGTGATAAAAGGGGGGTGTATTTACTTTTTTTTTCATTTTGATCACTGTGAGAGTGTATCACAGTGATCAAAATGAAAAATGAACGGGCAACCGGCAAATTCATGGGCGCCGCCATCTTGGACAATGGCAGGCGCACTGCGCATGCGCCCGCCATTTTGCAAGATGGCAGCGCCCATGATCCGGACGCCGGGAGCCACGGCGGGACACCGGGAGCACGATCGGAGGTCCCGGGGGGATCGGAAGGTGGGAGGGAGCGATAGGAAGGGGAGGGGGAGCAGATGATGACGGCGGCGACCGATCGCCGCCGTCCATCGGTGGCGGGGGCCGATCGGCCCCGCCAGTCGGTGTGTGGGGGGGTCGGGTGTCGGTATCCAGCCATGTCCGATGATATTGCAGCATCGGCCATGGCTGGATTGTAATATTTCACCAAAT
The DNA here is from genome assembly GCF_039654945.1 of Dendrobates tinctorius. Lineage (NCBI taxonomy): Eukaryota > Metazoa > Chordata > Amphibia > Anura > Dendrobatidae > Dendrobates > Dendrobates tinctorius. The sequence goes on from NW_027361819.1 coordinate 5,259,805, forward strand.
TTCATTGGTGAAATATTACAAATCGCTCTGATTGGCTGTTAAAAGTGGAACAGCCAAACAGCCAATCAGAGCGATCGTAGGCACGTGGGGGCTAAGCCACGCCCCCAGGGATTAACTGTAGCGTGTCCTCTGTGTGCGGGTCGGGTGACCTTTCAGTGACCCTGGTCACCCGACCCGCAGGGGGGCTATTTATAGCATGACGCCTACGTAGGCGTCATAGGTCGTTTGGGCACGACTTTTCATGACGCCTACGTAGGCGTCATGGGTCGTGAGGGGGTTAAAGGTCATGACGTACTATCCCGTCCATTGGCATTAAGTCCCAGGGCACATGGACCGAATAGTACATCTAAGGTCAGAAAGGGGTTAAAGCAAAATAAGACGGCCCTGCTCGTGAGAGCTTACAATCTAAAATGAGGTAGGAGAAGTACAAAGTACAGGTGTGTATTTACAATGTTGGTCCAGCCATCTTGAGGGAGTGAGGGATGGATGGGGATAGTGAATGGGCTACACCCGCACACTTACACATAGAATGACTGATTAGTGAACGTCATAGGCCGCTCTGAAGAGATGCGTTTTGAGGGAGCGCTTAAAACTATGCAAATTGTGGATAGTCTTAATATATTGGGGTAGAGCATTCGAGAGGATTGGCGCAGCCCGGGAGAAGTCTTGGAGTCGAGAGTGAGAGGTACGGATTAGTGCAGAGGTTAGTTGAAAGTCGTTTGCAGAGCACAGCGGTCGGATAGGCCGCTAGACAAATGAGGGAGATGTAGGGGGGTGCCACACTGTGGAGAGCTTTGTGGGTGAGAACAAGTACTTTGAATTGGATCCTATAATGAATGGGCAGCCAATGTAAGGACTGGCGAAGAGCGGACGTGTACCGATTAGCCAGATGGACAACCCTGGCTGCTGCATTAAGTATGAACTGGAGAGGGGAAAGTAGAGTAACGGGTAGGCCAAATAATAGAGCGTTGCAGTAGTCCAGGCCAGAGTGGATCAGGGTGACTGAGGGTTTTTGTTTCCATGGTAAGAAAAGGGCAGATTCTAGAGATGTTTAGGTGTAAGCGGCAAGAGATTGTATATGGGATGTGAAGGAGAGATTGGTGTCAAACATAACACCCAGACAGCGCGCCTGCTGCCAGGGTGTTATGGTGCCACCCACGGAGAGGGAGATGTCAAATTTATAGACGTTAGTAGATGGCGGGAGCAGAAGTTCAGTTTTTGAAAGGTTGAGTTTCAGACAGAGAGCGGACATGACGTTGGAGACTGCAGACAGTCACTGGCGTTCTGTAGTTCAGCGGGGTTAGGTCAGGGGATGACGTGTATAATTGTTTCATCAGCATAAAGATGGTACTGAAAGCCAAATCTGCTGATGTCCAATTGGGGCCGTGTAGAGAAAGGGGCCAAACACTGAGCCCTGAGGTACCCCGACAGTGAGAGGAAGAGATGAAGTGGAGCCAGCGAACAAAACACTGAAGGAGCGGCCAGAAACATACCAGGAGAGAGCAGTGTCCTTAACGCCTAGTGACTGGAGCCTAGAGTAGGAGATGGTGGTCAACAGTGTCGAAAGCTGCAGAAAGGTTGAGAAGAATCAGCAGAGAGTGGTCACCGTTACGTTTTGCGGTCAGGTCATTGGTCACTTTGATGAGTGCAGTTTCAGTCGAATGTAGGGGGCGGAAGCCGGACGGTGAAGGGTCTAGGAGAGAGTGAGTGGAGAGGTAAAGGGTAAAGCGGGAGTAGACTAGGTGTTCCAAAAGTTTAGAGATGAAGGAGAGATTGGAGACTGGTCTGTAGTTTGTGCAGGATGGGTTGAGAGCGGGTTTCTTTAGTAATGGAGTAACGATAGTGTTTGAAGGAGGATGGGAAAATGTCAGAGGAAAGGGAGAGATTAAAGATTGTAGTTAGGAGATGTGAGGTAATGGGGTCGATACTGCATGTAGTCGGACAAGGAGTCTGGCTGGAGACTTCTGTGATGGGTTCAAAATGTGGAGAGTGAGCCAGGGGATACGCAGGGATGGGAGTCACAGCGCTTGGTGGTTGGGAGCATATTTCCTGACGGATATTATCTATTTTCTCTATAAAGTGGGAGGCCAGGTCATCAGCATGAATGTCTGTGATAGGGGCTTGAGTGTTTGGCCTGAGAAGGCAGTGAAAGGTGTCAAAAAGTTTCTTGGGGTTGTTGGCTAGTGAGGAGATCAGGGTGGTGAAGTAGGTCTGTTTGGTGAGGTGAAGGGCAGAGTTATAGGTTCCTAACAAATTTGAAGTGGATGAAGTCTTCTGGTGTGCGGGTTTTCCTCCATAAGCTTTTACTCTTGTGTTTGGAGGCTCTGAGGGTGAGGGGAGCTACTTGGGGTCAAGGTTGCTTCTAGGAGTGTCGTAGTGATGAACAGCCAGACAGGACAGGAAAAAGATTGGGGACAGTGATGAGTGTAGGGAGTCTGCAAGTGTGAGGGTTAATGGCTTGTAGATTTCTGATTGTGTGGTAGGTAGAAGTGAGCTGGGGTGGACGAGGATTTGGGAGCGTGGAGGAGAGAATGTTGTGGTCAGAGTGGAAGCGGTGAGTTATTTAGGTAGATTGAACAGAGCCGGACAAAGACCAGGTCAAGGGTGTTACAGTGTGTGTGTTTCAGAGGTTGAAAGCTGTGAGAGGCCAAGAGAAGTGGTTAGTGATTGAAGAAATACATTCTTTGTTCTCCTGCGTAAGAGCCTGGTACTGGTTCCTGACCAGTATTGGTGCTGACCGCCTCCCGATCCTCCTGCTTCTCTGGGTCACATGCTTCCATTCTTGTTTCTTTAGGTGCACTTCGAATGTCTGCTCTCTCTGTAACATGGAGATAATTCTGCTAAGAACACTTCACCTTCCTTAATTATTTTCAATGTGGCTAACCTCTCTTCTAGATTTTGCAACTTTTCCAACAGGGACACAAGCTTCTATTTCTGGCATGTAAAGTTTGGTTATCCACTGTGAACATGTAGCACAAAATGCAGCTCACCAAATGGCTCCTGACCTCTTCCATATTCTTATTGCTAAAGAGATATCAAAGTGGTGAAAAATGTGCCAAAATTTGCGCGCCGATAGGCGTGCCGTTTACCGATTTCCTCCTTTCAGCTGCAACGGCCAAAATCCAGTGTTCTTTGAGCTCGCGGAGACGCTTCACTTATCCCAGAAGGCACTGGGAATATGCAAAATCTCTCCTCAGGACTCTTCCCCTGGTTTTTCAACTGTCTCTGGTGCAGTCAGTCATTACGGAGAGCCAGAGGCTGCGCGAGGCGTCCCGGAGCGTCAGAGTTAAGGACACATACAAGTTACTGGTCATTCAACACTTTATTTCCATAAAAAATAAAACAGCAACGATGAACATTATGAACTAAACGTTGTCACTAAACAAAGACATTTCAGGATTTCTTGACAACAAGCTAAACTAAACCATTGTAACGCGGCAGCGGCATCAGTCGTGCACGAAGCGCAGAGGTTGGGCATTGAGGCCGGAGTCATGCAGGAATGGGGACAGGTACGGATACAGTTTCTCTGTGAACGTGGCTCTGAATGTGTAGATGGCAGTCATGTCGTCGGCGTTGTAGAAGGAGATCTGACCGCCCTCATAATCTATGTACACTCCGATCCTCTTGGGCTTGGCGCTCAGGATCAGGGTCCTGGAGGGAGACTCCAGAGCCTTGTAGGCATTGCCATTCCTCAGCCAGATGGCCCAGTAGCCGTTCTTGGGGTTCAGCTTGATCTTCCCCTTGCGGTTGCTGGACTCGCTGGCCATGCCCACATCCCAGGCGGTCTTGTCTCCCACTTCCACCTCCCAGTAATGGCGTCCGGAATCAAAGCCCTGAGAGCCCAGGACCAGGATGCACTGGCTGAAGCGTTTGGGGTTATCAGCGAGCGTGAGCTTGTTGTCTCCGTACTTCACGCAGGTCATGTTATCGGACAGCACGAGGTTGGGGTGCGCAGTGGATGGGTCCAGCAGCATCGGAGTCAGCTCTGAAAGGAAGGAGGAGACAAAAAAAAAAAAAAAAAAAAAAAAGGTCATGGACTTTCTGATTCTTTATTCCAGCTCACAATCTGATACAAATATTGCCCTCTGTTATCAGCCATTTATTTCTCCATGAGTAATGAGCATAGACCTCTGCCATCCACGTGGTCACTACGCACAAGTACAAACGGCATGGTCTGCAGAGGACACGTAACCTTGTGCTGTATGCCACTTGACATGACTGTTTACCCCACCAGTCCTTGGGGCCTTGATGAGAACAAACAAAGTGGAAACATTTCACACCTTCTGACTCTTTGGAAGAAAGATGCCAATTACAGCCTGACACTATCTATCAGAAAGAGCACACAAATAGTGTTCAGAGGAAAATAATGTATTCATGGGTAGAGTCGCCATGATCCAGTCACAAACAAGAATTAGAATATTAACGAGAGGCTGGTCTAGAAACCGGATCCCTGAGTAAATTTATAAATAAGGCCTTTACACATAGAAAGCTGTTCACAGTGAGGGGCAGCCTAGCTGATATGTTCCATTCCATATTTCTCCCTCAGGGACAGAATAACAGAATGCAAAGTTCGATATTTCTGTAAGTTTCTCCTTTTTATCACTGTTTTGCATAGTTGCATGTCACTTTATTTCCATATTTTATACCCTTTTATTGTAAGCACTGTACACCTTTTCTATCAAAGCTTAAAACTTTTAATAAGTCTGAACCTTGTTGTTCTAAAGAATCCATAGCCTTAGAGTGTGTGATCCTGGTGATTGGCACATAGTAGTAGCAATATTTCCAGGACTCATCGCCCGTGTATTCAGTGAGTGGTAGCAGCGTGTATGAAGCAGGGTGTGTGTTCTGTGTCGGGGTGTGATTTATGCTCCTATTGCAGCATAGAACAGAGGTTGAATGCTGGACTGAGAGGAGACAGATTAACCCTTGCAGGCGCAACCCCAAGTCACGTGCTGAGAAGTGGGTACGTGAAAAATTGGTGGCAGCAGTGGGATATACGAATATATTCCCCCTTGTAATTCATGACAGCAGGTCCTTATGGAGCTCTGTACTTACTCGGTACAATGAAGGACCTCATTTGCTTCCACACCGTATACTGGAGGGGTCCTCTGAACGTCCCTTGGCACAGATCCTTGGACAGCAGGCTGTTCCCAGAAGACATCACCTCTTTCTGCTGTGTCTGACACCTGCGGAGACAAGAGCATGAATCTCACTCACCATCCCGCGGCCGGCACCACCGTACCCATTAACAGCCTAAAGCTGCAGCAGAAACTTACTTCTCAATGAAAGACTTGATGTCCTGTATGAAAGATGATTAAGAAAATGATTAATCCGAGGAAAGCAAAGGGGAGCCTGGACATAAAAGATCACCAGACATCGGCACTTACCGTCAGGAAAGAGATTGAGTCTGTGTCGTTCACCCGCTCGTTGGCCATGGTGATGGTCTGCTTAATGTTGTCCTGGTTCTCCTGCATCTTCACCATGTTGGTCTCCATCTCCTTCAGTAGGTTGTCGCCTTGGTCCTGCAGCTGCTCCAGAAGTTTCTCCTCTTGCTCCTTCAGGAAAGTGTGCAAGTTCTTGAATTCATCCAGGATATGCTGCCTGAACTCGGAAATATTGGTCTGCGGGGAAAGAGACAGAAAATGTCGTATGAGATGAAGGGTGGTTGGACGGCAAGTCTCCGGATCACAGGAGTATCTCGCTCACCTTGTGCTGCTCCACCTTCTCCTGCTGCTGGTCAGTCAGCTGCTCCGTCACCTTCAGGGTTTCTTCTAATGGGGCAACGATAGCCGACAGCTCTGACTGCGGGTGACGGAATGGTGGTGATTAGGTAAATGTACAATCTGCAGCCATGAGATCTGAGGAGGGCTTCCTCACCACTTACCCGGTACAACCCGACAGCATCCAGGATGGGGAGGAAGTTGTGACTGGCGTGTTTGAGCGAGTCGCGGCAGATGACGCAGCTCAGTGTGCCGTCGTCCTTACAGTACAGCTTCAGCCGCTCGTCGTGCTCAGGGCAGTTCTCTGCCAGTTTCGGCTTTGCAGGGGTCAGGGTGGTGGAGCTGCTACCCACTGTCTTCTTCACCAGGTTTGCCAGGGCTCGGTTGGTGGTGTACCTCTTGTCAGTAATGACTTCCTTACAGTCTGGGCAGGTGAAGGAGTCCTGCCCGTCCCAGGACTTGTCAATACAGTTACTGCAGAAGTTATGGCCACACTCCACCATGACGGGATCCTTAAAGAGCTCGCTGCACAGGAGGCAGGTCAGTTCTTCAGCAAAGTCCCCGGACGCCATCACCGAATTGTTTTCAGCGTTATCCACTTTCACTTTCTAGAAAAACATACAACATGTGAGGGGACAATTCATGAATGAGAGACGGGGATAATGTGCGTCCTCCGTAGAACAGTCTCTGCAATAACCTGCAGGACTGTCCACCCAGACATGCACTGCCCACACAGAGGACGGTAACACATAGTGACTCCATCTTAACCGGCCGCCCCCGACCGACCCTGCGAGACGACTGCAAAATAGAAAGAAATGTTTATTGGATGCAGAAAATAGGCATTCAGGGGAAGCCGGGTACGAGGTGCAGGCTGGATGGGCGACACCTGGAATTTGCAGGAAATAAAAGACAAATAAAACACAAAATGGAACAGAAGTTATACACAATATTATGAGGGTCAGACATCCACAGCAATATTCAAGAACCCCCCAGCACCCGATTAAGGATGGACATACACATTATATGGCTGCCAAACGCTTGATCACATCTCCCATACACAGGGCGCTCGCTCCCGTGTGCTCTAAGCTAGCTTCCATCTAAGACATCAGCTGGCAGATTATCTTTGAGAGAACAATGCGATTGGCAGTCTGAAATTGCCAAGAGTGATCGACATCTCTCCTATCAGTTGGCCGGTGACTCCATACACAGAGTGAGCCAACACCGGCGGGTTCAGCCATCTTTAGTCTATGGGACCCTTACAGTGACCTCAGCTCGGTCACATGTGGATGTTGCTGGAGATCAGAGATTACCGAATTGTCCGGCAATCGCTCATCTCCACTAAGATAACAAATCAAAACAGAAAAATAAAAATTTCTTCAGTAGTATTATGTCACCTAAGGGGGCATCACAGAAATCAATGACAACCACACAGACCCTGGCTGCTGCCAAAGTGAGTAGATCTCTGCAGCAGGTAACAGATCGGAGATGCCAAGTCTCACCCCCAAGAATATGGCCGTTGGCTTTTTCGGACACTGCTTTGATAATCGTGCCGCCTCTACCGGTTAGCACAATATATAAAATGAGCATTTCAAGTGCGAGGAGTATGGAGACCCCTGGCATGATGTGACCCCCACAGACAGCACCGCACACCCTTTGTACATGTCTAGAGCTGGTGCCGTGAGCGGAGGAGGCAGCACAGTCATCGGTAGCCCCTAGGATATGAGGAAGATTCAATTTTGGGTGAAAATGACCATTATGGAATTTGCACTTAAATACATAAAATAAACGAGGTCTAATGGCAGAAATCATCCGATGGCAATACAGGAGTTTCCTCAGATCTTAGGTGAGGCTGGGCAGCCTGGCGGGCACAATCAGGGCATCATTGCCCCGACCCCCGGCATGGCACCTCACAAAGGTCATAAGTGAAGGCGAATGGAACACTACAGAAAGTCGTTGCAGCATACCGCGGCGTCACTAACGCACCGGCCATGGAGTCCCCGAGTATAAAGCGCGGCACACACAGGATGAAGGCAAACATTGAGGCATCCTCATGCTCCGACGTAGGGAGAGCATGGCGAGGATTGGAAGACACTACATACCTTGCAATGAATGATTGTTCACAGATTGAAAGTCTGCGGAGTCCGCGACCAGAGAATTAAGAGTAGATTTGTTTATATAAAAAAAAAAAAAAAGAAAAAAAAAAGCACACCCCTTGTACCTGCGTGACACCAGAGGATTTTTCTTTCAATAATCTATGTCAACATTTGCTTTCAGGCTTCGACACTGCAGAATGGCGTCATTACCAGTATCATTCTATTACTATGTTGAATTTGTTGTGTACAAATGTAGCAGAGCTGGGATTGTCATTCGGTGCCGCTACAGTAGACTTGTTTGTGATGTCACAACGGCCGCAGAACAGCCCGATACATCATAGCACAGAGCCAATATAGTGAAGAAGCCGCGCACCGTGACACGCCAGCTCTGCTACATCTATATTACCAGGCCGGCATTGCAGAAATGTGCCAGGTTTATCCAGTCGCCTCTGCACGGTCCAGGCTGTTTGGGACAGACGAGCATGATAGGAAACCACACCTTCAGGAGCTGCAGCATAGTCTGGTACCACGCTCAGACATGGGGAGAATTGCAAAACCCTCCAGACCGGAGGGATTTAACTCTCTAGTGCATGGCTCATTGCCTAGGTTACTGGCCACCCTGCAGTTACCTAGTCAAGGAGTGTTTGCTTGCACGCAGGTTTTGTCTAACCTGCCCGCACCACACTTGATCTGTGCGGCATCCACATTCACCCATTCACCAATGGCGCCTCTGCTGGCAGCCTGGGGAAGCGCACGGTTCAGGCCTATGACGCAAACTGTCAATCGGAAGCACACATCCCCCCCCCCCCCCGGCAAAGCAGGATGCCAAGAAGGGTGTGCTCCGGAAAAAAAGATGATGGGATGCCCCCTACCGTACATGCAGATCAAATATACGAGCACCGCAGACCTGGCTGCCAAAATTCACAGAGTGAGGGGGCAGGCGGCCATGGCCGGAGGATAGTGACTATGTAGTGAGAAAAAAAAATATACTAAAAAGTGCCCCCGAGTATGAATATATCACAATCACATGATGGCTGTAAAAGTTATAAAACAAAAATTAAGTTACGACACCTATGAGGACAGCTCCCATACAGTCGCGGTGGTACCGCGGGCACAACCCATGTTATCAGGGGTGCAGGCAAAAAGTGCCAGGGAAAAATCCGACTGCACCCCCTTCACATTATGATCGTGGGGGTCCTTGCAGATTGGCACAATACATTGCCTTAAAAAAAAAAAATCTGCACATAAATGTGTAAAATCCCACCCTGGCTTAACCCCCGAGCAGCCATTTACATGGACTGAGTACAATCGGCGTCTATTCGGATACGTGCGATAACAGCAGAGGATGTAACCAGTTTATTGGTAGAGACGTGACGCAGAGGCGTGATTACAGAGCGTCCCATTGGCGTGGCGAGCGCTGCGGTGGAGCAGGACTGACACATTTGGGGCTTGCGTTACCTTCGCTTCAGGTTCCTCGTCCTCGTTCTTCCGTTTCTGGGGTGTCTTTACGTTCTCCGTGATGTCTGAGTCGGTGCCATTGGCCACTTCGGCCTCTTCCTTTACTGGCTTGGGAATCGCCAACCGAGTTTTGTCAACCCACTCGTTTTGTCGTCGATTCACTGCGAAAGGGGAAAACCGAACTTACAACATAATTTCATACTATGACTGTGGGTGTCTGACCAGCCTGAACTTACCATTCGGAGCTTGTGACTGTCGCCATCACGGGCATTTTGTAGCACGATTGCCCCTTGGAAGCTGCAACAACTGCAAATATTCGGACAACTCAACCATCGAGAAAAAAACTCATGGTATAAGGATCTTCTGGAAATGTCCGAGAGTACATGCAACTCGTCAAGGGTACGACTGAGCACAAGAAACAATGTGCCCGAAACCGAGACTTCAGAGCTGGATACTCAGAGGGGGAAGAAATAATGGCAACAGGAGCAAGCACCCATCATCTCAGGGTGTAGACAGCCGTGATTATAAGGCTGTGGGATTGAGGGGCTCGTAGCCTGTCCTGTAACCCACTGATGGGAAAGGCAGCACAGGGCATCCACTCTATACGACTGGATACAGCAATCCCCCAATGCCAAAATAAAGAGGAAAAAAGTGGTCGATTTTGGCAGAATAAAGAATCAGTAATTAGCTTGGGGTCCTGTACTACAGAAGACACAGGAATGTCCATAAGGTCAGAGGCAGAGATGAAGCCTTGGGCCTCAGTTATCAGAGCATACAACTTTCTGCCGGACACGCGGGTGTGAAGGATCGTGTTTGGTCATGGATGACCGCTTGTGACTCCTCTTTTCCTTGGAAACGCTAACCGATAAAGCCGCCAGAAGCGAGAGACATCAAGAGATAATGGAAAGAGCGAGCCACACGGTATGACACAAGCGGGGCAAGTGCAGCCCCGTGCCCAGTGGACTCCTCACAGAGGTTGCACTGGGCCTGGAGAGAAGGAGGAACCGGAGCGGCTCAAGAGGCCACTGAAGTTACTCGTGTTGAGGAAACCATCCACAAGCAGGACACTGATGAGACTCTCCGGAGCAAGGCATTGCACATCCAGGAATACGGCGCCTTACAAGGAACGGAGGCGTTATCTGCATTCTCACCCACCTCTCCCCCCTTTATTATAGACGGCGAGCCCCGAGGATTACTTACGACCAGCGTAATGCACGTAGAATTCCTCCCGGCCCGCCTGCTTGTTCATTCGGGTCTTCACGATTTCTGCGTCATCTGGTAGAAAATAAAAACACAAAGCAAAAGACTCAAGAATCTGCCAAATACAGGCCGCCATATGCGGTCAGTTCTACTAGAGATCAGGGTGTATGGTCCATCTACTGCGATGACGGAAGAAGCCTTAGGGCCCATCACACATGGTAGAAGCCGTCCTATGTCTAGGTGTACACAGGGGATATAAAGGTCATACACCCATTATAATGCCAGGTAAAAAGAATCCCACCAACAATCAATTCAGAACGTTGCCACCTTTAAAGGAAATCTGTCACACCATTTTTCGAGTATAAGCTGTCGACACCACCATCAGGGGCTTATCTACAGCATTCTGTAATGCTGTAGATAAGCCCCCGATGTAACCTCAAAGATAACAAAAATGAGTTATATTATACTCACACAGGGGCAGTCCGGTCCGATCCGGCGCCTCCCATCTTCTTACGGTGATGTCCTCTTCTTTGCTGCCTGTCGTAGCTCCCGCGCAGAACACTGGAGCAGAGTCCTGCAGTGCGCCGGGAGAGGTCCGGCACCTGCGCAATGCAGTATTCTGCTCTGCCCTCAACAGGGCAGTACGTCTGCGCAGGAGCCACGACAGGCAGCAAAGAAGACGTCACAATTAGAAGATGGAAGGCGCCGGACCGTGACACCCATCGGACCAACACTGGACCCGGACCGCCCCCCCGGGTGAGTATAATATAACTCATTTTTCTTATCTTTCAGGTTACATCGCGGGCTTATCTAAAACTAAAAAAGCCACCTTCAGAAGCACTAAGGCTGCATTCTGTGAAGGTGGCTCTTCTGTTTCTGACCCCAATAACAACAAAATATAGACCTTTATAAATCGTTCCTCATACCTGCATTCCGACACAGAGGTATGGTGTGTCCCTCCTACCAGCTGTCCATCAACCCCCCTCTACAGTGTCCCTGCACCGCCTCCTTTTGTATTTGCCGCCGTTACATGTTGGGCGCCTGCGCTGTGACAACAGTTCTCGGGCACGCAAAGTGCTCACTGCCCGGGAACTGCCATCAGGCTATCACACCTGCATGTTTCTGCGTCCCCAAATCCGGCCCCGCAGTGAGTTATGAAGTATTCACATTGTGGGGCTGGGGCCTCCGCAACAGTTCCGGGGCAGCGCGCACTATGCAAGCCCGAGAACTGCTGTCACAGCGCAGGGGCCCGACAACATGTAACGGCAAATACAAAAGAAGGAGGCGGTGCAGGGTCGCTGTAGAGGGGGGCTGATGGACAGCTGGGAGGCGGCGACACTCCATACCTGTGTGACAGAAAGCAGGTATAAGGAACTATTTATAAAAGTCTATATTTTGGCGTTAATGGGGGTCAGAAACAGAAAAGCCACCTTCACAGAATGCAGCCCTAGTGCTGCTGAAGGTGGCTCTTTTAGTTAAAAACGCCCAAGGGGGGGGTGACAGGTTCCATTTTAAATCCTTGGCCCCCTCCTTTAATTTATGCATAGTAGATAGGGGGATACATGGTATATAGGGGTTGGGCCTATCACTCACTATAGGAGCCGTCCTGTATATATAAGGGGATACATGGTATATAGGGGTCGGGCCTATCACTCACAATAGGAGCCGTCCTGTATATATAAGGGGATACATGGTATATAGGGGTCGGGCCGATCACTCACAATAGGAGCCGTCCTGTATATATAGTGAGATACACGGTATATAGGGGTCGGGCACATTACTTACGGTAGGAGCCGTCCTGTATATACAGTATATAGGGGGATACGTGGTATATAGGGGTATATATCACTCACGGTAGGAGCCGTCCTGTATATACAGTATATAGGGGGATACGCGGTATACAGGGGGATATATCACTCACGGTAGGAGCCGTCCTGTATATACAGTATATAGGGGGATACGCGGTATAGAGGGGGATATATCACTCACGGTAGGAGCCGTCCTGTATACACAGTATATAGGGGGGTACGCGGTATAGAGGGGGATATATCACTCACGGTAGGAGCCGTCCTGTATATACAGTATATAGGGGGGTACGCGGTATAGAGGGGGATATATCACTCACGGTAGGAGCCGTCCTGTATATACAGTATATAGGGGGGTACGCGGTATAGAGGGGGATAAATCACTCACGGTAGGAGCCGTCCTGTATATACAGTATATAGGGGGATGCGCGGTATAGAGGGGGATATATCACTCACGGTAGGAGCCGTCCTGTATATACAGTATATAGGGGGATGCGCGGTATAGAGGGGGATATATCACTCACGGTAGGAGCCGTCCTGTATATACAGTATATAGGGGGATGCGCGGTATAGAGGGGGATATATCACTCACGGTAGGAGCCGTCCTGTATATACAGTATATAGGGGGATGCGCGGTATACAGGGGGATATATCACTCACGGTAGGAGCCGTCCTGTATATACAGTATATAGGGGGATACGCGGTATACAGGGGGATATATCACTCACGGTAGGAGCCGTCCTGTATATACAGTATATAGGGGGATACGCGGTATACAGGGGGATATATCACTCACGGTAGGAGCCGTCCTGTATATACAGTATATAGGGGGATACGCGGTATACAGGGGGATTTATCACTCACGGTAGGAGCCGTCCTGTATATACAGTATATAGGGGGATACGCGGTATACAGGGGGATATATCACTCACTGTAGGAGCCGTCCTGTATATACAGTATATAGGGGGATACGCGGTATACAGGGGGATATATCACTCACGGTAGGAGCCGTCCTGTATATACAGTATATAGGGGGATACGCGGTATAGAGGGGGATATATCACTCACAGTAGGAGCCGTCCTGTATATACAGTATATAGGGGGATACGCGGTATACAGGGGGATATATCACTCACGGTAGGAGCCGTCCTGTATATACAGTATATAGGGGGATGCGCGGTATACAGGGGGATATATCACTCACGGTAGGAGCCGTCCTGTATATACAGTATATAGGGGGATACGCGGTATAGAGGGGGATATATCACTCACGGTAGGAGCCGTCCTGTATATACAGTATATAGGGGGATACGCGGTATACAGGGGGATATATCACTCACGGTAGGAGCCGTCCTGTATATACAGTATATAGGGGGATACGCGGTATACAGGGGGATATATCACTCACGGTAGGAGCCGTCCTGTATATACAGTATATAGGGGGATACGCGGTATAGAGGGGGATATATCACTCACGGTAGGTGCCGTCCTGTATATACAGTATATAGGGGGATACGCGGTATACAGGGGGATATATCACTCACGGTAGGAGCCGTCCTGTATATACAGCATATAGGGGGATACGCGGTATACAGGGTGATATATCACTCACGGTAGGAGCCGTCCTGTATATACAGTATATAGGGGGATACGCGGTATACAGGGGGATATATCACTCACGGTAGGAGCAGTCCTGTATATACAGTATATAGGGGGATACACGGTATACAGGGGGATATATCACTCACGGTAGGAGCCGTCCTGTATATACAGTATATAGGGGGATACGCGGTATAGAGGGGGATATATCACTCACGGTAGGAGCCGTCCTGTATATACAGTATATAGGGGGATACGCGGTATACAGGGGGATATGTCACTCACGGTAGGAGCCCTCCTGTATATACAGTATATAGGGGGATACGCGGTATAGAGGGGGATATATCACTCACGGTAGGAGCCGTCCTGTATATACAGTATATAGGGGGATACGCGGTATACAGGGGGATATATCACTCACGGTAGGAGCCATCCTGTATATACAGTATATAGGGGGATACGCGGTAGAGAGGGGTATATATCACTCACGGTAGGAGCCGTCCTGTATATACAGTATATAGGGGGATATGCGGTATAGAGGGGGATATATCACTCACGGTAGGAGCCGTCCTGTATATACAGTATATAGGGGGATACGCGGTATAGAGGGGGATATATCACTCACGGTAGGAGCCGTCCTGTATATACAGTATATAGGGGGATGCGCGGTATACAGGGGGATATATCACTCACGGTAGGAGCCGTCCTGTATATACAGTATATAGGGGGATACGCGGTATACAGGGGGATATATCACTCACGGTAGGAGCCGTCCTGTATATACAGTATATAGGGGGATACGCGGTATACAGGGGGATATATCACTCACGGTAGGAGCCGTCCTGTATATACAGTATATAGGGGGATACGCGGTATACAGGGGGATTTATCACTCACGGTAGGAGCCGTCCTGTATATACAGTATATAGGGGGATACGCGGTATACAGGGGGATATATCACTCACTGTAGGAGCCGTCCTGTATATACAGTATATAGGGGGATACGCGGTATACAGGGGGATATATCACTCACGGTAGGAGCCATCCTGTATATACAGTATATAGGGGGATACGCGGTATAGAGGGGGATATATCACTCACAGTAGGAGCCGTCCTGTATATACAGTATATAGGGGGATACGCGGTATACAGGGGGATATATCACTCACGGTAGGAGCCGTCCTGTATATACAGTATATAGGGGGATGCGCGGTATACAGGGGGATATATCACTCACGGTAGGAGCCGTCCTGTATATACAGTATATAGGGGGATACGCGGTATAGAGGGGGATATATCACTCACGGTAGGAGCCGTCCTGTATATACAGTATATAGGGGGATACGCGGTATACAGGGGGATATATCACTCACGGTAGGAGCCGTCCTGTATATACAGTATATAGGGGGATACGCGGTATACAGGGGGATATATCACTCACGGTAGGAGCCGTCCTGTATATACAGTATATAGGGGGATACGCGGTATAGAGGGGGATATATCACTCACGGTAGGTGCCGTCCTGTATATACAGTATATAGGGGGATACGCGGTATACAGGGGGATATATCACTCACGGTAGGAGCCGTCCTGTATATACAGCATATAGGGGGATACGCGGTATACAGGGTGATATATCACTCACGGTAGGAGCCGTCCTGTATATACAGTATATAGGGGGATACGCGGTATACAGGGGGATATATCACTCACGGTAGGAGCAGTCCTGTATATACAGTATATAGGGGGATACACGGTATACAGGGGGATATATCACTCACGGTAGGAGCCGTCCTGTATATACAGTATATAGGGGGATACGCGGTATAGAGGGGGATATATCACTCACGGTAGGAGCCGTCCTGTATATACAGTATATAGGGGGATACGCGGTATACAGGGGGATATGTCACTCACGGTAGGAGCCCTCCTGTATATACAGTATATAGGGGGATACGCGGTATAGAGGGGGATATATCACTCACGGTAGGAGCCGTCCTGTATATACAGTATATAGGGGGATACGCGGTATACAGGGGGATATATCACTCACGGTAGGAGCCATCCTGTATATACAGTATATAGGGGGATACGCGGTAGAGAGGGGTATATATCACTCACGGTAGGAGCCGTCCTGTATATACAGTATATAGGGGGATATGCGGTATACAGGGGGATATATCACTCACGGTAGGAGCCGTCCTGTATATACAGTATATAGGGGGATACGCGGTATATAGGGGGATATATCACTCACGGTAGGAGCCGTCCTGTATATACAGTATATAGGGGGATACGCGGTATACAGGGGGATATATCACTCACGGTAGGAGCCGTCCTGTATATACAGTATATAGGGGGATACGCGGTATACAGGGGGATATATCACTCACGGTAGGAGCCGTCCTGTATATACAGTATATAGGGGGATACGCGGTATAGAGGGGGATATATCACTCACGGTAGGAGCCGTGCTGTATATACAGCATATAGGGGGATACGCGGTATACAGGGGGATATATCACTCACGGTAGGAGCCGTCCTGTATATACAGCATATAGGGGGATACGCGGTATAGAGGGGGGATATATCACTCACGGTAGGAGCCGTCCTGTATATACAGCATATAGGGGGATACGCGGTATACAGGGGGATATATCACTCACGGTAGGAGCCGTCCTGTATATACAGTATATAGGGGGATACGCGGTATACAGGGGGATATATCACTCACGGTAGGAGCCGTCCTGTATATACAGTATATAGGGGATACGCGGTATACAGGGGGATATATCACTCACGGTAGGAGCCGTCCTGTATATACAGTATATAGGGGGATACGAGGTATACAGGGGGATATATCACTCACGGTAGGAGCCGTCCTGTATATACAGTATATAGGGGGATACGCGGTATATAGGGGGATATATCACTCACGGTAGGAGCCGTCCTGTATATACAGTATATAGGGGGATACGCGGTATACAGGGGGATATATCACTCACGGTAGGAGCCGTCCTGTATATACAGTATATAGGGGGATACGCGGTATACAGGGGGATATGTCACTCACGGTAGGAGCCGTCCTGTATATACAGTATATAGGGGGATACGTGGTATACAGGGGGATATATCACTCACGGTAGGAGCCGTCCTGTATATACAGTATATAGGGGGATACGCGGTATAGAGGGGGATATATCACTCACGGTAGGAGCCGTCCTGTATATACAGTATATAGGGGGATACGCGGTATACAGGGGGATATATCACTCACGGTAGGAGCCGTCCTGTATATACAGTATATAGGGGGATACGCGGTATACAGGGGGATATATCACTCACGGTAGGAGACGTCCTGTATATACAGTATATAGGGGGATACGCGGTATACAGGGGGATATATCACTCACGGTAGGAGACGTCCTGTATATACAGTATATAGGGGGATACGCGGTATAGAGGGGGATATATCACTCACGGTAGGAGCCGTCCTGTATATACAGTATATAGGGGGATACGCGGTATACAGGGGGATATATCACTCACGGTAGGAGCCGTCCTGTATATACAGTATATAGGGGGATACGCGGTATACAGGGGGATATATCACTCACGGTAGGAGCCGTCCTGTATATACAGTATATAGGGGGATACGCGGTATACAGGGGGATATATCACTCACGGTAGGAGCCATCCTGTATATACAGTATATAGGGGGATACGCGGTATAGAGGGGGATATATCACTCACGGTAGGAGCCGTCCTGTATATACAGTATATAGGGGGATACACGGTATACAGGGGGATATATCACTCACGGTAGGAGCCGTCCTGTATATACAGTATATAGGGGGATACGCGGTATACAGGGGGATATATCACTCACGGTAGGAGACGTCCTGTATATACAGTATATAGGGGGATACGCGGTATAGAGGGGGATATATCACTCACGGTAGGAGACGTCCTGTATATACAGTATATAGGGGGATACGCGGTATACAGGGGGATATATCACTCACGGTAGGAGACGTCCTGTATATACAGTATATAGGGGGATACGCGGTATAGAGGGGGATATATCACTCACGGTAGGAGACGTCCTGTATATACAGTATATAGGGGGATACGCGGTATACAGGGGGATATATCACTCACGGTAGGAGCCGTCCTGTATATACAGTATATAGGGGGATACGCGGTATACAGGGGGATATATCACTCACGGTAGGAGCCGTCCTGTATATACAGTATATAGGAGGATACACGGTATACAGGGGGATATATCACTCACGGTAGGAGCCGTCCTGTATATACAGTATATAAGGGGATACGCGGTATACAGGGGGATATATCACTCACGGTAGGAGCCGTCCTGTATATACAGTATATAGGGGGATACGCGGTATACAGGGGGATATATCACTCACGGTAGGAGCCGTCCTGTATATACAGTATATAGGGGGATACGCGGTATAGAGGGGGATATATCACTCACGGTAGGAGCCGTCCTGTATATACAGTATATAGGGGGATACGCGGTATACAGGGGGATATATCACTCACGGTAGGAGCCGTCCTGTATATACAGTATATAGGGGGATACGCGGTATACAGGGGGATATATCACTCACGGTAGGAGCCGTCCTGTATATACAGTATATAGGGGGATACGCGGTATACAGGGGGATATATCACTCACGGTAGGAGCCGTCCTGTATATACAGTATATAGGGGGATACGCGGTATACAGGGGGATATATCACTCACGGTAGGAGCCGTCCTGTATATACAGTATATAGGGGGATACGCGGTATAGAGGGGGATATATCACTCACGGTAGGAGCCGTCCTGTATATACAGTATATAGGGGGATACGCGGTATACAGGGGGATATATCACTCACGGTAGGAGCCGTCCTGTATATACAGTATATAGGGGGATACGCGGTATACAGGGGGATATATCACTCACGGTAGGAGCCGTCCTGTATATACAGTATATAGGGGGATACGCGGTATACAGGGGGATATATCACACACGGTAGGAGCCGTCCTGTATATACAGTATATAGGGGGATACGCGGTATACAGGGGGATATATCACTCACGGTAGGAGCCGTCCTGTATATACAGTATATAGGGGGATACGCGGTATACAGGGGGATATATCACTCACGGTAGGAGCCGTCCTGTATATACAGTATATAGGGGGATACGCGGTATACAGGGGGATATATCACTCACGGTAGGAGCCGTCCTGTATATACAGTATATAGGGGGATACGCGGTATACAGGGGGATATATCACTCACGGTAGGAGCCGTCCTGTATATACAGTATATAGGGGGATACGCGGTATACAGGGGGATATATCACTCACGGTAGGAGCCGTCCTGTATATACAGTATATAGGGGGATACGCGGTATACAGGGGGATATATCACTCACGGTAGGAGACGTCCTGTATATACAGTATATAGGGGGATACGCGGTATACAGGGGGATATATCACTCACGGTAGGAGCCGTCCTGTATATACAGTATATAGGGGGATACGCGGTATACAGGGGGATATATCACTCACGGTAGGAGCCGTCCTGTATATACAGTATATAGGGGGATACGCGGTATACAGGGGGATATATCACTCACGGTAGGAGCCGTCCTGTATATACAGTATATAGGAGGATACGCGGTATACAGGGGGATATATCACTCACGGTAGGAGCCGTCCTGCCTCTTGCACGAGTACGTGGCTCCGATCTGCACGATCACATCTTCCTCCACGTCCCCGTCGTCTCCATCTCCGCCCTCGTCGTCTTCCTCTTCGTCCATGACCTCCTCGTTGTCCGCCTCGTCCCCGGCCAGGACGTCTTTCTTCTCCAGCTCGGAGACATCGGGTTGTGCTGTGGCGGCCATGGCTGGGGGCTGCGGTACCGGAGAGCGGGGGGCCTGGACACCGTCGTTACCTCACACAGAGGAGGGGGGGCCTGAACACAGCTGCTGGACTGCGCGCCCGATTCTACAGTGCGAACTGCGCATGCGCCTTTCCCAAGCACGTAACACGTCTTCCGGTTTGTAGGACAATAGAATGGCGGCCTCCGGCCCCGCACGTGGGAGCCACCTGAGCCACCAGCAGAGGGCGCTGCGCACCGGGGGAGGAGCAGGCGGCAGAGTAGCACTCGGCGCATAGATATGTAGGCCCAGGCGGATGTGCAGCCTCATCTGTGCACACAGGGACTCTATCACCTCAGCCCTGCACCAGACGGAAGCCAGCTGCGGCCTAAAGGAACTAGCAGTGCTGCAGTGTAAAGCATGGTGATGTGCCAGAGGCAGCTGGATGTGATAAACGGCTTCCTGCACTAATAGGCAGCAGTGACATTGGGGCTGATTGGGTTGCTCGCCTATTTGGGGGTTGGCAGATTATCGGTCTCTCTGTGTCACGCGCATGTTTGGGTTGGCAATGCGGAGATGTCATAGAATCGTAGAGTTGGAAGGGACCTCCTGGGCCATCTGGTCCAACCCCCTGCTCAAAGCAGGATTCGCTAAATCATCCCAGTCAGATGTCTGTCCAGCCTCTGTGTGAAGACTTCCATTGAAGGAGAACTCACCACTTCTCGTGGCAGCCTGTTCCACTCATTGATCACTCTAACTGTCAAAAAGTTTTTTCTAATATCTAATCTGTGTCTCCTCCCATTCAGTTTCATCCCATTGCTTCTAGTCTTTCCTTGTGTAAATGAGAATAAAGTTGATCCTTCTACAATGTGACAGCCCTTTAGATATTTGTAGACAGCTATTAAGTCTCCTCTCAGTCTTCTCTTTTGCAAATTAAACAATCCCAAATCCTGGAACCTTTCCTCATAAGACAGGGTTTGCAGACCGGTCACCATTCTGGTCGCTCTTTTCTGAACTTGCTCCAGTTTGTTGATGTCTTTTTTAAAATGTGGTGCCCAAAACTGGACACAATATTCCAGATGAGGTCTGACCAAAGAGGAATAGAGGGAAATAATGACTTCACGTGATCTAGACTGTATGCTTCTGTTGATACATCCTAGAATTGCATTTGCCTTTTTTGCTGCTGCATCACACTGTTGACTCATATTCAGTCTGTGATCTATTAGTATACCCAAGTCTTTTTCACATGTGCTGTTGCTTAGCCCTATTCCTCCCATTCTGTATATGCTTTTTTCATTTTTATTGCCCAGATGTAGTACTTTGCATTTCTCCCTGTTAAAAACCATTCTGTTAGTTGCTGCCCACTTCTCCAGTTTATTTAAATCTTTTTGAATCCTCTCTCTCTCTTCTCTAGTATTAGCTATCCCTCCTAGCTTTGTGTCATCAGCAAATTTAATCAGTTTACCCTCAATTCCTTCATCTAAATCGTTGATAAAGATGTTGAACAATACAGGGCCCAGGACAGAGCCCTGTGGTACCCCACTTGAGACATTCTTCCAACTGGATGTGCAGCCATTTACGACCACTCTTTGGGTCCGATCACTGAGCCAGTTATGAATCCACCTAACAGTTGCCTTGTCCATTCCATACTTAGTCATTTTTTCAATAAGGCTTGTATGAGAGACTTTGTCAAATGCTTTGCTTAAGTTGAGATATACTATATCTACAGCATTTCCCTGATCCACCCAGTCAGTGATTCTGTCATAGAAGGAAATTAAGTTGGTCTGACATGACTTATTAGTTACAAACCCATGCTGACTCTGTTTAATCACTTCATTCTTATCCAGGTACTGACATACATGTTGTTTAATAATTTGTTCAAAGATCTTTCCTGGTATAGAAGTGAAACTCACTGGCCTATAGTGTTAGGCATCGGGTTCCTGTCGCTGCACAGCGTGAATCCCGAGCCTTGCTTCCAGCGGTCTCCCATTCCTCTCCAGCCGCAGAGGAGGTTGCTCAGCAAACTCGTCGGTCTCGGCGCTCTGCCCAGACCAGCTCTGTGGGTTTGCTTGCTGCTGCCATCTCTGGCACAGCTTTGGCAATGCAGGCTGTTCAGCAGCGAGATTTTCCAGGGACTAAGTCCTCATGTCGGTCCACTGAGCATGACCGTGGAGTGATCTCCCATTGGAGATCGATGGTCACGTGCTCAGGTCCTGCTCCTGTTGGGATTGGCCCATCCGAGAAGCCAGGAAGGTCCCGGACGCTCACGACTATAAAAGGTTTGCATGGCTGCTCGGCCATGCGCTAGGATAGCCAGTATTTTCAGACTATGAGGAGTGGTGTATGCACGCATGAATGTCTCTGGTGACTGACTCATTATGAAACCCCTACCCTTGGCACGCATGTGTTGTGCAGCCTAGCCTGCTAGCGCCCAGGCTTAGGTAGGTCAGAGTTTGAGTCAGGCATTAGCCATCGTCAGTGACTCGACACGCCTCCGTGCTCCTTGCGCCACACTCCATAGCCAGCGTCTATAACGGCGCTCGTGGCAACGACGCCGTGCGCTCAGTGGGCCTAGAAGGACTCTAACCCCATGTCCTTGGGGTAGAGTTCTGTGGCCGTTTGCTGTGCGCTCTTTGGCCGGGCTCTGTGAGTTTAACAGGCTCCTGCATTCACGTTCAGCGGCTGTGTGAAATAACAGAGTCCGCTCCTGTTCACATTGGGTGACGTAACCCACGTGTGACTGTTTTCACGACACTCTATTCTTCCGCCATTGTCTAGCAGCAGTGTACCACCTCTGCACGGTGGACCCCGGGCTGCGAACGCACCTACTATTATTTTATAATTTGGTGCGTTCCGCCTGCCCTAACATTATCCTAGCGCCAGGGTCTGGCTAGAAATGGCGGACGAACAGCGACTGCATAGATACATCCAGCAGCTGGAGGGCAGGTTGGCAGCGCTAGAGCGTTCCACCTCAGCTGCGGATGTTACTTCGGGCGCTGTTCAAGCAGCTACAGAGGCTGTTGCCCGTGTCTCCACGGCCAGCCCTGCCCCGACCTTCTCTTGCCTCCCGCTGCCCGAAAAGTTCTCAGGTGATAGTGCTTCATGCAGGGGTTTCGTGAGTCAGTGCTCCATTCACCTGGAGTTGCTGGCCACATGATTTCCCTCTGAGCGGGCCAAGATGGGAATTATCATCTCCCTTATAGAATCATAGAATCGTAGAGTTGGAAGGGACCTCCTGGGCCATCTGGTCCAACCCCCTGCTCAAAGCAGGATTCGCTAAATCATCCCAGTTAGATGTCTGTCCAGCCTCTGTTTGAAGACTTCCATTGAAGAACTCACCACTTCTCGTGGCAGCCTGTTCCACTCATTGATCACTCTGTCAAAAAGTTTTTTCTAATATCTAATCTGTGTCTCCTCCCATTCAGCTTCATCCCATTGCTTCTAGTCTTTCCTTGTGCAAATGAGAATAAAGTTGATCCTTCTACAATGTGACAGCCCTTTAGATATTTGTAGACAGCTATTAAGTCTCCTCTCAGTCTTCTCTTTTGCAAACTAAACATTCCCAAATCCTGCAACCTTTCCTCATAAGACAGGGTTTGCAGACCGGTCACCATTCTGGTCGCTCTTTTCTGAACTTGCTCCAGTTTGTTGATGTCTTTTTTAAAATGTGGTGCCCAAAATTGGACACAATATTCCAGATGAGGTCTGACCAAAGAGGAGTAGAGGGAAATAATTACTTCACGTGATCTAGACTGTATGCTTCTGTTAATACATCCTAGAATTGCATTTGCCTTTTTTGCTGCTGCATCACACTGTTGACTCATATTCAGTCTGTGATCTATTAGTATACCCAAGTCTTTTTCACATGTGCTGTCACTTAGCCCTATTCCTCCCATTCTATATATGCTTTTTTCATTTTTATTGCCCAGATGTAGTACTTTGCATTTCTCCCTGTTAAAGACCATTCTGTTAGTTGCTGCCCACTTCTCCAGTTTATTTAAATCTTTTTGAATCCTCTCTCTCTCTTCTCTAGTATTAGCTATCCCTCCTAGCTTTGTGTCATCAGCAAATTTAATCAGTTTACCCTCAATTCCTTCATCTAAATCGTTGATAAAGATGTTGAACAATACAGGGCCCAGGACAGAGCCCTGTGGTACCCCACTTGAGACATTCTTCCAACTGGATGTGCAGCCATTTACGACCACTCTTTGGGTCCGATCACTAAGCCAGTTATGAATCCACCTAACAGTTGCCTTGTCCGTTCCATACTTAGTCATTTTTTCAATAAGGATTGTATGAGAGACTTTGTCAAATGCTTTGCTGAAGTCAAGATATACTATATCTACAGCATTTCCTTGATCCACCCAATCAGTGATACCATCATAGAAGGAAATTAAATTAGTCTGACATGACTTATTAGTTACAAACCCATGCTGACTCTGTTTAATCACTTCATTCTTATCCAGGTATTGACATACATGTTGTTTAATAATTTGTTCAAAGATCTTTCCTGGTATAGAAGTCAGACTCACCGGCCTATAGTTGCCTGGGTCCACCTTCTTCCCCTTTTTGAAGATAGGAACAACATTTGCTCTTCTCCAGTCTTCTGGCACTTCTCCTGTTCTCCAAGAATTTTCAAAGATTATGGAGAGGGGTTCAAAAATTTCTTCTGCTATCTCCTTCAGTACTCTGGGGTGTAATTCATCTGGACCTGGAGACTTGAATACATTTAGGTTAGCTAAGTGTTTCCTCACTATCTTTCTGTTTATAGATATCCTGGATTCTTCTATTCCCTTAATAGGACAGTGAATAACAGTTGATGTTACATTTCCTTTCTGAGAGAAAACAGATGCAAAATAGGAATTTAAAAGTTCAGCCTTCTCAACATCCTGTCTTACCATTTCATCATTTTCATCCTGTAAAAATCCTATAGCATCTTTGACTTTTCTTTTACTTTTGACATATCCTCAGAATCCTTTATTATTGCTTTTGACATCTCTTGCAAGCCTCAATTCATTTTCAGCTTTAGATAATCTGATTTGTGCCTTGCAGGTTCTGCAGACAGCATTATATTCTTCTTTAGATATGCCTCCTTCTTTCCATTTTATAAACATTTTTTGCTTCCTTTTTAGCATGTGCTTAAGTTCTGTGTTCATCCATCCTGGTTTCCTTAAATGCTTCCTATTCTTCCCTCTTTTCGGAATTGTTAACAACTGTGCTTTGAGAATTTCATTTTTCAAGATTTCCCATCCTTCCTGGACATTTTTGTCTTTAAGGATATCCAGCCATTGGATCCCTCCAATTCTCTTTCTGAATCCCTTAAAATCTGCCTTTCTGAAATCTAACTTTGACGTCTGAGTCTTCACAGGTCTTCCGCCTCTAGTTATCCAAAATTCTAAAATAGCATGGTCGCTACCTCCTAGGGTCCCAGCCACTTTTACCTCCTCAACCATTTCCTCCCTGTTTATAAGGATTAGATCCAAGGTAGCAGTTCCCCTTGTTTTCTCCTTTACCTTTTGGAAGATAAAGTTGTCAGCAAGAGAGGATAAGAATTTCCTTGACCTGTTAGTTTTGCCTGAGAGAGATTCCCAACAAATGTCTGGATAGTTGAAATCTCCCATGACAACTATGTCATATTTTTTGGAGAACTTGGCCATTTGATGCATAAAGAGTTCATCCATATCTTCAGCTTGCACAGGCGGCCTGTAGTAAATGCCTACAATGGTGTCCTTTCCATTGTTCTGTCCTTGTATTCTTACCCAAACAGTTTCCACAGAACTCCCAGTCTCTGAAGCTTCAATCTCTGTGCAGATATACGCGTTTCTAACATACAATGCGACACCCCCTCCTTGTTTATCAAGTCTGTTTCTTGCAAATAAGTTGTATCCTTCTAGTCTTGTATTCCAATCATGTGTATTGTCCCACCAAGTTTCAGTGATTCCAATGACATCATATTTCTTTTCCTGTGTTAGTAGTTCCAATTCTCCTTGTTTGTTGCCCATGCTTTGTGCATTAGTATAGAAACATTTTAGTTTGTGATTGGTTTCTCTTTCTCCAATATTTTTTTTAATTAGATTCTTTCGTCTTTGTTCTTCCTTTCCACTTCTAACTTCCTTTCTCCCTTCTGTCGGGCAGCGCCTTGGAGTGGGCCACCCCGCTGTGGGAGCGTGGGGATCCCCTGGTACTGAGTGCCACCCATTTTCTGGTCACTTTGAAGCAGATGTTCCTGGGGCCTCAGGTCACGCACGACACCGCACTGCAGTTGCTGGCCCTAACCCAGGGTTCGTCTCTGGTCAGTCAGTATGCCATCCTCTTCAGAACTCTGGCCTCAGAGCTTGAGTGGACAGATAAGGTTCTCATACCTATATTCTGGAGAGGCCTGGCTGATCATGTCAAAGACGCCCTGGCCACCAGTGAGGTGCCCACCACTTTGGAGAAGCTCATTATGGTCTCCACCCAAATTAACATTCGCTTCACTGAGCGAGGGCTGGAGCCCTCCAAGTCCCGCCAACAATATAGATTGGCTCCAAACTTTGCTAGACCGCTGGAACCTCTCGGTCAGCCGCCTGAGCCTCCAGAGGCCATGGAGGTGTCTCGCACGGGGTCCAGTCCGCGCGGGTATCTTCAGTCTGTTTCTGTTGTCGGCAGACTGGGCACCTAGCTAACCAGTGCCCACAGCGCCTGGGAAACGCTCCCTTCTAGTGGTTATCGGAGGGGGCCTACTAGACACAGCGACTTTCTCCTCCAAGCTCCTGTTTAAAGGGGCGTTAGAATTTAATTCTTCCACTCTGGTAGTGGAGGTTTGTGTGGACTCTGGATCGGAGGGCAATTTCATGTCGTCTGCATTCGCCCTAGAACACGCAATCCCCCTGGTCCTGCTACCTCAGCCAGTCACTATCAGAGTGGTGAATGGTGCGACACTTCCGTCCCAAATCACCCACCAGATGGCTCCACTGAGACTCTCACTGTCTCCTTCCCCTCAGGAGATGCTGTCTCTTCTTGTCTTGCCCGAAGGTATCGACCAGGTCCTCGTAGGAGTTCCCTGGTTACGAGCTCACTCTCCTCACATAAGAGTGGTCCTCGGGAAAAATCCTCGGTTGGAGCAAGTCCTGCGAGGGTAGGTGTCTGAGGGACTGCGTACAGGTTGCTATCTCTGAGGTTCCCGCAGATCTCCTCGCTTCCCAAGCCGTACTATCAGTATGCAGACGTTTTCTCCAAGAAGGCGGCGGAGACCCTTCCGCCGCACCGCCCTTACGACTGTCCTATTGACCTCTTGCCCGGTGCTGAGCTTCCCCGGTGTCGAGTCTGCCCCCTATCTCTCCCAGAGACAGAAGCCATGTCTCAGTATATCAGGGAGAATCTGGCAAGAGGATTCATTAGGAAGTCGGTGTCTCCGGCGGGAGCGGGATTCTTCTTTGTCCAAAAGAATGGAGAATTACGTCCGTGCATCGATTACAGGGGTCTTAACGCCATAACCGTTAAGAACAAGTATCCTCTGCCCCTGATATCGGAACTGTTTGATAGGCTACGGGGAGCAAGAGTGTTTACTAAGCTTGATCTGCAAGGAGCCTATAACCTGATTCGCATCCGTGAGGGGGACGAATGGAAGACGGCATTTAACACCAGAGAAGGGCACTATAAATACCTGTTGATGCCCTTCGGGCTATGTAATGCGCCAGCCGTCTTCCAAGACTTTGTGAACGATATCTTCCGGGATATGCTTACCACCTCGGTAGTAGTCTATCTGGACGATATTCTCATTTACTCTCCAGATATTGACTCCCACCGGAGAGATGTTCGCAAAGTTTTCGATCTGCGGGCAAACTCCCTTTTCGCCAAGTTGGAGAAATGTGTGTTTGAGCAGGAGTCCTTGCCTTTCCTGGGCTATATCATCTCGGCCCAGGGGTTGGCCATGGATCCTGCCAAACTACAGGCGGTGATGGATTGGCAGGAGCCCCATTCTCTCAAAGCAGTGCAGCGCTTTATGGGGTTCACAAATTACTATCGCCAATTCATCCCCCATTTCTCAACCTTGGTAGCCCTCACCAAGAAGGGTGCAAACCCCAAACTGTGGTCGGAAACTATCTCCAAGGCCTTCGCCGCTATTAAATCCCACTTCGCTAGCGCTCCCATTCTACATCGCCCCGATGTAGATAAGCCCTTCATTCTGGAGGTGGATGCCTCTTCCGTCGGTGTTGGAGCGGTCCAGTTCCAGAATGACTCGCAAGGCCGAAAGCACCCATTATTCTTCTCTAAGACCTTCACACCGGCGGAGAGGAATTATTCCATCGGGGACAGGGAGTTGCTAGCAATGAAGCTGGCCTTCTCAGAGTGG
The DNA here is from genome assembly GCF_039654945.1 of Dendrobates tinctorius. NCBI lineage: Eukaryota > Metazoa > Chordata > Amphibia > Anura > Dendrobatidae > Dendrobates > Dendrobates tinctorius. Next base: position 5,287,915 of record NW_027361819.1, read on the forward strand.
AGACACCTCCTGGAGGGGGCTCGCCATCCTTTCCAGGTGTTCACCGACCTCAAAAATTTGGTCTATCTACAGACTGCCCAGCGGCTGAATTCTCGCCAGGCCAGATGGTCCTTGTTATCCTGATTCCATTTCACCCTGCATTTTCTCTGCGGGGAGAAGAACGTCCGGGCCGACGCTCTTTCTCGCTCCGTGGTGTCATCGGAGGAGCCTCGGCTGATAGTTCCATCGGAGAGTCTGAGGACCGTGGCTCCGGTTGCTCTCGAGTCGGTACCTCCGGGCAAGACTTTTGTCCCTGCCCATCTGCGACCGGAGGTCCTCTCTTGGGCTCATTCGTCCAGGGTGGGGGGACATTTTGGGACCGAACGAACCTCTGATCTCCTGGCGAAGACGTATTGGTGGCCGCATATGGCTCGTGATGTCAGGGACTATATTCAGGCATGCGTCTCTTGTGCCCAGAATCGGTCCTCTCGGCAGCGGCCCGCTGGGTTACTCTATCCCCTGCCGGTAGCGGACAGGCCCTGGGAGATGGTCGGTATGGACTTTGTGGTGGGTCTGCCCAAGTCCAGTGGCAGCACCGTCATTTGGGTGGTCACCGATCATTTCTCCAAGATGGTGCATCTGGTACCACTCTCGCGGCTACCTTCTGCATGGGGCCTGGCAGCGTTGTTTATTAAACATGTTTTCCGCCTGCACGGCATGCCGGATAAGATTGTCAGCGACCGGAGTCCTCAGTTTGCGTCTCAGTTCTGGAGAGAGCTCTGTTCTCTGCTCAGCATTGAGCTAAATCTCTCCTTGGCCTATCATCCTGAGATGAACGGGTTGGTTGAGAGAGCCAAACAGACCCTGGTGACATATCTGCGACATTTTGTCTCGACCAGGCAGGATCATTGGGCATTCTTGCTGCCGTGGGCGGAGTTCGCTTTGAACAACGCTGTGGCCGATTCCACCAGTCAGACCCCATTCCTCTTAAATTACGGCCAGCATCCGCGCGTCCCCGTGCCCATGCCCGCGTCGTCCACCGACTCTAGGGTGGCAGACTGGGCGGAGGAGGCACGTGACATTTGGGATCGCACGCAGGATGCTATCCAGGCCTCCAAGGAGAGAATGAGGGTCTCCGCTGACGTACACAGGCATCCTGCTCTGACCTTCGCCCCTGGCGACTTAGTGTGGCTTTCTGCCCGAAACATCAGGTTGCGGGTTGTATCCGCTAAGTTCGCACCGCGCTATATTGGCCCTTTCAAAGTCCTCGAGCAGATCAACCCTGTGGCCTACCGCCTGGCCCTTCCACCACACTTGGCTATGCAGGCTACTCAGCAGCGAGATTCTCCAGGGACTAAGTCCTCATGTTGGGCCACTGAGCATGCCCGTGGAGTGATCTCCCATTGGAGATCGAAAGTCACGTGCTCAGGTCCTGCTCCTGTTCGGATTGGCCCATCCGGGAAGCCAGGAAGGTCCCTGACGCTCGCGGCTAGTGGCCATGCGCTAGGATAGACTGTATTTTCAGACTATGAGGAGTGAGTGGTGTATGCACGTATGAATGTCTCTGGTGACTGACTCATTATGAAACCCCTACCCTTGGTATGCATGTGTTGTGCAACCTAGCCTGCTAGCGCCCAGGCTTAGGTAGGTCAGAGTTTGAGTCAGGCATTAGCCATCATCAGTGACTCGGCACAACTCCGTGCCCGTGCTCCACACTCCATAGCCAGCGTCTATAGCGGCGCTCGTGGCAGCGACGGACTCTAACCCTGTGTCCTTGGGGTAGAGTTCTGTGGCCGCTTGCTGTGCACTCTTTGGCCGGGCTCTGTGAGTTTAACAGGCTCCGGCATCCACGTTCAGCGGCTGTGGGGCTCTGTGAATTAGCAGAGTCCGCTCCTGTTCCCATTGGGTGATGTAACCCACGTTTGACTGTTTTTATGCCGCTCTATTCTTCCGCCATTACCTAGCAGCAGTGTACCACCTCTGCATGGTGGACCTCGGGCTGCGAACGCACCTACTATTATTTTATAATTTGGTGCGTTCCGCCAGCCCTAACATATAGTTGCCTGGGCCCACCTTCCCCTTTTTGAAGATAGGAACAACATTTGCTCTTCTCCAGTCTTCTGTTCTTCAAGAATTTTCAAAGATTATGGAGAGGGGTTCAAAAAAAATTTCTGCTGTCTCCTTCAATACTCTGGGGTGTAATTCATCTGGGCCTGGAGACTTGAATTCATTTAGGTTAGCTAAATGTTTCCTCACTATCTTTCAGTTTATAGACATCCTGGATTCTTCTATTCCCTTAATCGGACAGTGAACAGCTGATGTTACATTTCCTTTCTGAGAAAAAACAGATGCAAAATAGGAATTTAAAAGTTCGGCCTTCTCAACATCCTGTCTTACCATTTCATCATTTTCATCCTGTAAAAATCCTATAGCATCTTTGACTTTTACTTTTGACATATCCTAAAAATGCTTTTTTATTGCTTTTGACGTCTCTTGCAAGCCTCAATTCATTGTCAGCTTTAGTAATCTGATTTGTGCCCTGCAGGTTCTGCTGACAGCATTATATTCTTCTTTAGATATGCCTCCCTCTTTCCATTTGATAAACACATGCTAAAAAGGAAGAAAGAAATGTTTAAGTTCTGTGTTCATCCATCCTGGTTTCCTTAAACGCTTTCTATTCTTCCTTCTTTTCGGAATGGTTAACAATTGTGCTTTGAGAATTTCACTTTTCAAGATTTCCCATCCTTCCTGGACATTTTTGTCCTTAAGGATATCCAGCCATTGGATCTCTCCAATTCTCTTTCTGAATCCCTTAAAATCTGCCTTTCTGAAATCTAACCTTGACGTCTGAGACTTCACAGGTCTTCCTCCTCTAGTTATCAAAAAATTCTAAAATAGCATGGGCGCTACCTCCTAGGGTCCCAGCCACTTTTACCTCCTCAACCATTTCCTCCCTGTTTATAAGGATTAGATCCAAGGTAGCAGTTCCCCTTGTTTTCTCCCCTACCTTTTGGAAGATAAAGTTGTCAGCAAGAGAGGATAAGAATTTCCTTGACCTGTTAGTTTTGCCTGAGAGAGATTCCCGACAAATGTCTGGATAGTTGAAATCTCCCATGACAACTATGTCATATTTTTTGGAGAACTTGGCCATTTGATGCATAAAGAGTTCATCCATATCTTCAGCTTGCACAGGCGGCCTGTAGTAAATGCCTACAATGGTGTCCTTTCCATTGTTCTGTCCTTGTATTCTTACCCAAACAGTTTCCACAGAACTCCCAGTCTCTGAAGCTTGGATCTCTGTGCAGATATACGCGTTTCTAACATACAATGCGACACCTCCTCGTTTATCAAGTCTGTTTCTCACAAATAAGTTGTATCCTTCTAGCCTTGTATTCCAATCATGTGTATTGTCCCACCAAGTCTCAGTGATTCCAATGACATCATATTTCTTTTCCTGTGTTAGTAGTTCCAATTCTCCTTGTTTGTTGCCCATGCTTTGTGCATTAGTATAGAAACATTTTAGTTTGTGATTGGTTTCTCTTTCTCCAATATTTTTTTTAATTAGATTCTTTCGTCTTTGTTCTTCCTTTCCACTTCTAACTTCCTTTCTCCCTTCTGTCGGGCAGCGCCTTGGAGTGGGCCACCCCGCTGTGGGAGCGTGGGGATCCCCTGGTACTGAGTGCCACCCATTTTCTGGTCACTTTGAAGCAGATGTTCCTGGGGCCTCAGGTCACGCACGACACCGCACTGCAGTTGCTGGCCCTAACCCAGGGTTCGTCTCTGGTCAGTCAGTATGCCATCCTCTTCAGAACTCTGGCCTCAGAGCTTGAGTGGACAGATAAGGTTCTCATACCTATATTCTGGAGAGGCCTGGCTGATCATGTCAAAGACGCCCTGGCCACCAGTGAGGTGCCCACCACTTTGGAGAAGCTCATTATGGTCTCCACCCAAATTAACATTCGCTTCACTGAGCGAGGGCTGGAGCCCTCCAAGTCCCGCCAACAATATAGATTGGCTCCAAACTTTGCTAGAACGCTGGAACCTCTCGGTCAGCCGCCTGAGCCTCCAGAGGCCATGGAGGTGTCTCGCACGGGGTCCAGTCCGCGCGGGTATCTTCAGTCTGTTTCTGTTGTCGGCAGACTGGGCACCTAGCTAACCAGTGCCCACAGCGCCTGGGAAACGCTCCCTTCTAGTGGTTATCGGAGGGGGCCTACTAGACACAGCGACTTTCTCCTCCAAGCTCCTGTTTAAAGGGGCGTTAGAATTTAATTCTTCCACTCTGGTAGTGGAGGTTTGTGTGGACTCTGGATCGGAGGGCAATTTCATGTCGTCTGCATTCGCCCTAGAACACGCAATCCCCCTGGTCCTGCTACCTCAGCCAGTCACTATCAGAGTGGTGAATGGTGCGACACTTCCGTCCCAAATCACCCACCAGATGGCTCCACTGAGACTCTCACTGTCTCCTTCCCCTCAGGAGATGCTGTCTCTTCTTGTCTTGCCCGAAGGTATCGACCAGGTCCTCGTAGGAGTTCCCTGGTTACGAGCTCACTCTCCTCACATAAGAGTGGTCCTCGGGAAAAATCCTCGGTTGGAGCAAGTCCTGCGAGGGTAGGTGTCTGAGGGACTGCGTACAGGTTGCTATCTCTGAGGTTCCCGCAGATCTCCTCGCTTCCCAAGCCGTACTATCAGTATGCAGACGTTTTCTCCAAGAAGGCGGCGGAGACCCTTCCGCCGCACCGCCCTTACGACTGTCCTATTGACCTCTTGCCCGGTGCTGAGCTTCCCCGGTGTCGAGTCTGCCCCCTATCTCTCCCAGAGACAGAAGCCATGTCTCAGTATATCAGGGAGAATCTGGCAAGAGGATTCATTAGGAAGTCGGTGTCTCCGGCGGGAGCGGGATTCTTCTTTGTCCAAAAGAATGGAGAATTACGTCCGTGCATCGATTACAGGGGTCTTAACGCCATAACCGTTAAGAACAAGTATCCTCTGCCCCTGATATCGGAACTGTTTGATAGGCTACGGGGAGCAAGAGTGTTTACTAAGCTTGATCTGCAAGGAGCCTATAACCTGATTCGCATCCGTGAGGGGGACGAATGGAAGACGGCATTTAACACCAGAGAAGGGCACTATAAATACCTGTTGATGCCCTTCGGGCTATGTAATGCGCCAGCCGTCTTCCAAGACTTTGTGAACGATATCTTCCGGGATATGCTTACCACCTCGGTAGTAGTCTATCTGGACGATATTCTCATTTACTCTCCAGATATTGACTCCCACCGGAGAGATGTTCGCAAAGTTTTCGATCTGCGGGCAAACTCCCTTTTCGCCAAGTTGGAGAAATGTGTGTTTGAGCAGGAGTCCTTGCCTTTCCTGGGCTATATCATCTCGGCCCAGGGGTTGGCCATGGATCCTGCCAAACTACAGGCGGTGATGGATTGGCAGGAGCCCCATTCTCTCAAAGCAGTGCAGCGCTTTATGGGGTTCACAAATTACTATCGCCAATTCATCCCCCATTTCTCAACCTTGGTAGCCCTCACCAAGAAGGGTGCAAACCCCAAACTGTGGTCGGAAACTATCTCCAAGGCCTTCGCCGCTATTAAATCCCACTTCGCTAGCGCTCCCATTCTACATCGCCCCGATGTAGATAAGCCCTTCATTCTGGAGGTGGATGCCTCTTCCGTCGGTGTTGGAGCGGTCCAGTTCCAGAATGACTCGCAAGGCCGGAAGCACCCATTATTCTTCTCTAAGACCTTCACACCGGCGGAGAGGAATTATTCCATCGGGGACAGGGAGTTGCTAGCAATGAAGCTGGCCTTCTCAGAGTGGAGACACCTCCTGGAGGGGGCTCGCCATCCTTTCCAGGTGTTCACCGACCTCAAAAATTTGGTCTATCTACAGACTGCCCAGCGGCTGAATTCTCGCCAGGCCAGATGGTCCTTGTTATCCTGATTCCATTTCACCCTGCATTTTCTCTGCGGGGAGAAGAACGTCCGGGCCGACGCTCTTTCTCGCTCCGTGGTGTCATCGGAGGAGCCTCGGCTGATAGTTCCATCGGAGAGTCTGAGGACCGTGGCTCCGGTTGCTCTCAAGTCGGTACCTCCGGGCAAGACTTTTGTCCCTGCCCATCTGCGACCGGAGGTCCTCTCTTGGGCTCATTCGTCCAGGGTGGGGGGACATTTTGGGACCGAACGAACCTCTGATCTCCTGGCGAAGACGTATTGGTGGCCGCATATGGCTCGTGATGTCAGGGACTATATTCAGGCATGCGTCTCTTGTGCCCAGAATCGGTCCTCTCGGCAGCGGCCCGCTGGGTTACTCTATCCCCTGCCGGTAGCGGACAGGCCCTGGGAGATGGTCGGTATGGACTTTGTGGTGGGTCTGCCCAAGTCCAGTGGCAGCACCGTCATTTGGGTGGTCACCGATCATTTCTCCAAGATGGTGCATCTGGTACCACTCTCGCGGCTACCTTCTGCATGGGGCCTGGCAGCGTTGTTTATTAAACATGTTTTCCGCCTGCACGGCATGCCGGATAAGATTGTCAGCGACCGGAGTCCTCAGTTTGCGTCTCAGTTCTGGAGAGAGCTCTGTTCTCTGCTCAGCATTGAGCTAAATCTCTCCTTGGCCTATCATCCTGAGACGAACGGGTTGGTTGAGAGAGCCAAACAGACCCTGGTGACATATCTGCGACATTTTGTCTCGACCAGGCAGGATCATTGGGCATTCTTGCTGCCGTGGGCGGAGTTCGCTTTGAACAACGCTGTGGCCGATTCCACCAGTCAGACCCCATTCCTCTTAAATTACGGCCAGCATCCGCGCGTCCCCGTGCCCATGCCCGCGTCGTCCACCGACTCTAGGGTGGCAGACTGGGCGGAGGAGGCACGTGACATTTGGGATCGCACGCAGGATGCTATCCAGGCCTCCAAGGAGAGAATGAGGGTCTCCGCTGACGTACACAGGCATCCTGCTCTGACCTTCGCCCCTGGCGACTTAGTGTGGCTTTCTGCCCGAAACATCAGGTTGCGGGTTGTATCCGCTAAGTTCGCACCGCGCTATATTGGCCCTTTCAAAGTCCTCGAGCAGATCAACCCTGTGGCCTACCGCCTGGCCCTTCCACCACACTTGGCTATGCAGGCTACTCAGCAGCGAGATTCTCCAGGGACTAAGTCCTCATGTTGGGCCACTGAGCATGCCCGTGGAGTGATCTCCCATTGGAGATCGAAAGTCACGTGCTCAGGTCCTGCTCCTGTTCGGATTGGCCCATCCGGGAAGCCAGGAAGGTCCCTGACGCTCGCGGCTAGTGGCCATGCGCTAGGATAGACTGTATTTTCAGACTATGAGGAGTGAGTGGTGTATGCACGTATGAATGTCTCTGGTGACTGACTCATTATGAAACCCCTACCCTTGGTATGCATGTGTTGTGCAACCTAGCCTGCTAGCGCCCAGGCTTAGGTAGGTCAGAGTTTGAGTCAGGCATTAGCCATCATCAGTGACTCGGCACAACTCCGTGCCCGTGCTCCACACTCCATAGCCAGCGTCTATAGCGGCGCTCGTGGCAGCGACGGACTCTAACCCTGTGTCCTTGGGGTAGAGTTCTGTGGCCGCTTGCTGTGCACTCTTTGGCCGGGCTCTGTGAGTTTAACAGGCTCCGGCATCCACGTTCAGCGGCTGTGGGGCTCTGTGAATTAGCAGAGTCCGCTCCTGTTCCCATTGGGTGATGTAACCCACGTTTGACTGTTTTTATGCCGCTCTATTCTTCCGCCATTACCTAGCAGCAGTGTACCACCTCTGCATGGTGGACCTCGGGCTGCGAACGCACCTACTATTATTTTATAATTTGGTGCGTTCCGCCAGCCCTAACATATAGTTGCCTGGGCCCACCTTCCCCTTTTTGAAGATAGGAACAACATTTGCTCTTCTCCAGTCTTCTGTTCTTCAAGAATTTTCAAAGATTATGGAGAGGGGTTCAAAAAAAATTTCTGCTGTCTCCTTCAATACTCTGGGGTGTAATTCATCTGGGCCTGGAGACTTGAATTCATTTAGGTTAGCTAAATGTTTCCTCACTATCTTTCAGTTTATAGACATCCTGGATTCTTCTATTCCCTTAATCGGACAGTGAACAGCTGATGTTACATTTCCTTTCTGAGAAAAAACAGATGCAAAATAGGAATTTAAAAGTTCGGCCTTCTCAACATCCTGTCTTACCATTTCATCATTTTCATCCTGTAACAATCCTATAGCATCTTTGACTTTTACTTTTGACATATCCTAAAAATGCTTTTTTATTGCTTTTGACGTCTCTTGCAAGCCTCAATTCATTGTCAGCTTTAGTAATCTGATTTGTGCCCTGCAGGTTCTGCTGACAGCATTATATTCTTCTTTAGATATGCCTCCCTCTTTCCATTTGATAAACACATGCTAAAAAGGAAGAAAGAAATGTTTAAGTTCTGTGTTCATCCATCCTGGTTTCCTTAAACGCTTTCTATTCTTCCTTCTTTTCGGAATGGTTAACAATTGTGCTTTGAGAATTTCACTTTTCAAGATTTCCCATCCTTCCTGGACATTTTTGTCCTTAAGGATATCCAGCCATTGGATCTCTCCAATTCTCTTTCTGAATCCCTTAAAATCTGCCTTTCTGAAATCTAACCTTGACGTCTGAGACTTCACAGGTCTTCCTCCTCTAGTTATCAAAAAATTCTAAAATAGCATGGGCGCTACCTCCTAGGGTCCCAGCCACTTTTACCTCCTCAACCATTTCCTCCCTGTTTATAAGGATTAGATCCAAGGTAGCAGTTCCCCTTGTTTTCTCCCCTACCTTTTGGAAGATAAAGTTGTCAGCAAGAGAGGATAAGAATTTCCTTGACCTGTTAGTTTTGCCTGAGAGAGATTCCTGACAAATGTCTGGATAGTTGAAATCTCCCATGACAACTATGTCATATTTTTTGGAGAACTTGGCCATTTGATGCATAAAGAGTTCATCCATATCTTCAGCTTGCACAGGCGGCCTGTAGTAAATGCCTACAATGGTGTCCTTTCCATTGTTCTGTCCTTGTATTCTTACCCAAACAGTTTCCACAGAACTCCCAGTCTCTGAAGCTTGGATCTCTGTGCAGATATACGCGTTTCTAACATACAATGCGACACCTCCTCGTTTATCAAGTCTGTTTCTCACAAATAAGTTGTATCCTTCTAGCCTTGTATTCCAATCATGTGTATTGTCCCACCAAGTCTCAGTGATTCCAATGACATCATATTTCTTTTCCTGTATTAGTAGTTCCAGTTCTTGTTTGTTGCCCATGCTTTGTGCATTAGTATAGAAACATTTTAGTTTGGGATTGGTTTCTCTTTCTCCAATATTTTAATTATTTAGATTTTTTGTCTTTGTTCTTTCCTCCCACTTCTAATAGCAGAGTTCTCAACAGCATTTGTCAGCCTTGCAGCGCTGGGGTCCTGGGTTCAAATCCCACCAAGGACAACATCTGCAAGGAGTTTGTGTGTTCTCCCCGTGTTTGCGTGGGTTTTCTCCGGGTACTACGGTTTCCTCCCACACTCCAAAGACATACTGATAGGGAATCTAGATTGTGAGCCCCATCGGGGACAGTGATGATAATGTGTGCAAACTGTAAAGCGCTGCGGAATATGTTAACGCTATATAAAGATTATTATTATAGGTGTGTGGCTTTTTCTGGCCTTTTGCTTCCCTTCCCACATTGTTCTGGTTTAAAGCTCTCCTTACAAGTGTAGCAAGGCGACTTCCAAATACATGTTTTCCAGTCTTCGTAAGGTGCACCCCATCTCTAGCAAGTAGTCCATCGTATAGGTAATTCACTCTGTGATCCAGAAATCCAAATCCTTGCTGACGGCACCATCGATGTAGCCATTTGTTCACCTGCAGAATCTTATTCCACCTCCTTGTTCCATGGCCATCCACTGGGAGGATGGAAGAGAAGACCACCTGCGCTCCCCGTCCTTTCACTTTCTTGCCTAAGTTTTCAAAGTCACTGCAGATGGTTTCCAGGTCGTTTCTTGCGGTGTCATTGGTCCCCACATGTATTAGCAGGAATGGGTGGTCATCTGTAGGTCTGAAGAGTCCTGATATCCTGTCAGACACATCTATAATTTTTGCACCTGGAAGACGGCACATTTCTCTTGAGGTTATATCCGGTCTGCAGATAGCGGCCTCTGTTCCTCTCAGCAGGGAATCCCTCCTGACCACCACTCTCCGTTTCTTCTTCACAGCTTTTTTCTTTCTCAATACAGAACGACTCTCAAGGCGTACAAGGTTGTTGTTTGTGGGCAAAGTCTTATCCTGATGTGATGATGAGATCTACCTCTCTGGCACAGACATCACCTCTCTACTCTCCAGAATCCCGGAGTGTCTATCATCCATATCCTCCTTCTTCTCCTACAGCTTCCTCAAACTGAATGTAGACAAATCTGAACTGATCATCTTTCCTCCATCTCACAGATCTTCCTTACCCGACCTAGCTATAACAATGACATCACGCTTTCCCCAGTACTGGACGTCCGCTGCCTCGGAGTAACCTTTGACTCTGCCCTGTCCTTCAAACCTCACATCCAAGCTCTTTCTACCTCCTGCCGCCTCCAGCTCAAAAATATTTCCAGAATCCGTCCTTTCCTCATCCCTCACTCTAAAATGCTTATGCATGCCCTCATCATCTCCCGTCTCGACTACTGTAACCTTTTCTGTGGCCTCGCTGCTAACACCCTCGCACCTCTCCAGTCCATCCTTAACTCTGCCGCCCAACTAATTCATCTCCTCGCTACTCCCCTCTGCAAATCTCTTCACTGGCTCCCACTCCCTCAGCGTATCCAGTTCAAATTACTAATACTGACCTACAAGGCCATCTATAACCTGTCTCCTCCATATATCTCTGAACTAATCTCCCGATACCTTCCCCCACGTAATCTCCGGTCCTCCCAAGACCTCCTTCTCTCCTCCACACTTTTTCGCTCCTCACCCAACCGCCTCCAAGACTTCTAATAATAATAATAATCTTTATTTATATAGCGCCAACATATTCCACAGCGCTTTACAGTTGAACAGTTTCAAACACAACAGTCATAAGTAATAACGTTAACAATACAATAATTAAAGCGAAATAAGACGACCCTGCTCGTGGGAGCTTACCATCTACAATGAGGTGGGGGCGATACAAAGCACAGGTTTGTATTTACAATGATGGTCCAGCCATCTTCAGGGGGTGGGGGATAGATGGAGATAGTGAATGGGCTACACACACTCAAGCATAAAATGACTGATTACTGAACGTGATAGGCCGCTCTGAACAAATGTGTTTTGAGCGAGCGCCTAAAACTGCAAATTGTGGATGGTCCTAATATCTTGGGGTAGAGCATTCTAGAGGATTGGCGCAGCACGGGAGAAGTCTTGGAGTCGGGAGTGGGAGGCACAGATTAGGGCAGAGGTTAGTCGAAAGTCATTTGCAGAGCGCAGTGGTCGGTTAGGCCGATAGAAATGAGGGAGGAGATGTAAGGGGGTGCCGCACTGTGGATAGCTTTGTGGGTGAGAACAAGTACTTTGAATTGTATCCTGTAATGAATGGGCAGCCAGTGTAACGACTGGCGAAGAGTGGACGCGTCCGAGAAACGATTAGCCAGATGGACAACCCTGGCTGCTGCACTAAGGATGGACTGGAGAGGGGAGAGTCGAGTGAGGGGGAGGCCAATTAATAGAGCATTACAGTAGTCCAGGCGGGAGTGGATCAGGGCAACAGTGAGGGTTTTTGTTGTTTCCATGGTGAGAAAAGGGCGGATTCTAGAGATGTTCTTTAGGTGTAAGCGGCACGAGCGGGCAAGAGATTGTATATGGGAGGTGAAGGAGAGATCGGAGTCAAACATAACGCCTGCTGTCGGGGTGTTATTATGGTGTCACGCACGGAGAGGGAAATGTCAGATTTAGGGAGGTTAGTAGATGGCGGGAGCAGAAGTAGTTCAGTTTTGGAGAGGTTGAGTTTCAGATAGAGAGCAGACATGATTGTTGGAGACTGCAGACAGTCAGTGGCGTTCTGTAGTACAGCGGGGGTAAGGTCAGGGGATGATGTGTATAGTTGTGTGTAATCAGCATAAAGATGGTACTGAAAGCCAAATCTGCTGATGGTCTGTCCAATTGGGGCTGTTTAGAGAGAGAAGAGAAGGGGGCCAAGGACTGAGCCCTGAGGTACCCCGACAGCAAGAGGAAGAGATGAAGTGGAGCCAGAGAACAGAACACTGAAGGAGCGGTCAGAAAGATAGGAGAGCCAGGAGAGAGCAGTGTCCTTAATGCCTAGTGACTGGAGCCTAGAGAGTAGGAGAGGGTGGTCAACAGTGTCGAAAGCTGCAGAAAGGTCGAGAAGAATGAGCAGATAGTGGTCACCGTTACGTTTTGCTGTCAGAAGGTCATTGGTCACTTTGATGAGTGCAGTTTCTGTCGAATGTAGGGGGCGGAAACCGGACTTCTCCCGAATATCCCCCATCCTCTGGAATTCCATGCGTCAACACGTCCGACTATCAACCACACCCGGATCCTTCAGACGGAACCTGAAAACCCACCTCTTCAGGAAAGGCTACAGCGTGCAATGATCACCGCTGCCTGCTCAAAACTACCGGAGATATCACCTCAACCAACACCGGAACTGCTGCAACCCCCCAACCTACTGTCTCCTTCCCCACCATCCTGTAGCATGTAAGCCCGAAAGGGCAGGGTCTTCTCCCCTCTGTATCAGTCTGTCATTGTTAGTTTACTGTAAGTGACATCTGTAATTTGTATGTAACCCCTTCTCATGTACAGCACCATGGAACCAATGGTACTTTATAAAATAATAATAATCCTTATATAGCGCCATCATATTCCGCAGCGCTTTACAGTCTAACAGTTTCAAAACACAAGTCATGAGTAACAATGATAACAATACAATCATTAACACCTTAACCCTCGAGGGTGGTTTTCAAGTTAATGACCGGGCCAATTTTTACAATTCTGACCACTGTCCCTTTATGAGGTAATAACTCTGGAACGCTTCAACGGATCTCAGCGATTCTGAGATTGTTTTTTTTCGTGACATATTGTACTTCGGCACTCTGAAAACGAGAAGTAGGTGCCCAAGTCAGGTATCCAACCAAACGTTCAGTAACTTAAATCAACTTGGCACTCGGTCCATGAAGCAATTTGACAGTTCCTTTATTTATGTGCATCCAGCCAACAAACAACTTGAACATGTGAGTCTTCCTATGTGGTATATGTCATCAAATGCCCTTGTGGTCTGGCATATGTGGGAGAGACCACACAGTCCGTGAGAGATAGGATCTCACAACATAAGTCCAACCTCAGGTGTAAAAAAAAAAACAAAAAACCTTATCTCCCATTACCATAATAAAAATCACAAGATTTCGCAGTTGAGATTCCAGGTCCTTGAACAGGTTGAGTTCAATAGGAGAGGCCTAAAATAGGGTTAAAATTTTGAAAAAGAGGGAAGCTTACTGGATATTCAACTTACAGACACTGGAACCCAGGGGCCTTAATAGGGACTATGATGTCGCCGCTTTTCTATAAAAAATTGTATGATTTTTGAATGTATTGTTCTTCAGGGTTGTCACTCTTTTTTTCTTGTTCCGTAGAACCGCTAATGTCACCACCTCACTATGCACTGGGCACGGCCGGCCTTGTTTATGGTACAAGTATGCACTCATCTTTCTATTCCACTAGTAAATTTCATTTCTGCTACAATGGTATCCCACATTGCTTACTCGACATTATTTTAACTCCTCATAATCAAATATTTTTTTTCTTTATTTTATTGCAATAGGGTTCAACCACACACCAGTACCCCCTTCTTTTGCCTTTCTTTATAAAAATCCCTTCAAGGGATATATACTTATAACTACATATAATAGCAACAGAATTATATAATGACCACATTGGCAAGGCCTACATTATAGAGGCGCGCATCCCCTTCCTTTGTTTGTACTAAGTTGCTCTGAGTTGCATTATTGCAGCCACATATGGACGTCATCGCATAAGCGCATGCGCGTTTTGCTTCGTTTTCTCGCCACCATGTCACATGACCGCGGTCACGCGTCAGCGACGAGGCTTCCTTCGCCACATAGACACGCACAGAACCAATTGCGCATGCGCCACCCCCCCCTTGTCCCATATTCCAATCACATGACCGCAATACAGCGGCGGTGATTGGATCAGCTCCCCTTATACCCGGAAGTGCTTTACGGGCAGGCAGCGTCACATTCTTCCCTGGACCCAAAAAGGTAAACAGGAGACGAGGCAGTTTACTGTACTCCTACCATCTCAGTGCTCTTACCTGACCCGTTTTCCCTTGCAGCGCTGTTCTTATGCAACACGGTTGCTACTCATATAAGTGCCGGCTCACAAAGTGGGGTTCCACGGGATCCGGTTAGGCTCATTCCACATGCAAATGGTCTCTATTAACCCCGTATAGCCTCTTTACATCATTGGCATACGATTCGCACACTATTTACCATCCATTCTCATTATACAGTGCCTTATTCACTTCAATGGGCCATTAGCTGCCATGCGCCCTGCGTATCAGATTGGAAATGTTGCCATATCCAGGTACAATATGGTTGCGCCTCTATATTTCATTTAGCATTTTCTCCACACCTACCAATTGACAATACGTGTACCTATAAAAGGATGTATTCACTTGTACGTACCCTCTTTCAGCACCATAGGATACCCATCTTGGGATACCCAGCGCACCAGTATATGGGCTTTTTTTCCCAGCTCCTTTCTCTAGGTATTCACGTTATCCCCCGGTTGTCACTGCTCCTCGTATGGTGTTTCGGATCTATAGCGCCATTCATCTCAGATGATCCACTATCTTATTGATTACTTTGATATATGAACCTCATAATGGTATCCTATACCGTACACAATATTGTTGTTCTTTTCCCTTAACTACCATCACAGCACGGACTCTATCTCGCTGCCCATGGAATCCGCTGCCCATGGAATCCTCAGAGTCTCACTGGGCACACTTAGACCAGAGTTCCGGATTCTCTAGTCTTCACGTGTATCACCATCAATTCTTTTTTTCAATGTCAAACTCTATACAGCACACTTATACATCTTGTGACATACGTTCTGTATAAAAATAATTTTTCCAATTTTCGTTAATGGTAACATTGTTTTTTTTATTTTTGAATATATGTTCTAGTCATCACCTATGAAACTGATGTTCTGATGAAGGTCCAGTGTAGGACCGAAAACGTTCAAGTTATTTGTTGTCTGGATACACAAAGGAATTTGGCGAAAATTAGGAAAATTTAGCAATTTTCAAACTTTGAAATTTTATGCCTTTAAAACAAAGAAACGTCACAAAATAGTTAAGAAATAACATTTCCCACATGTCTACTTTATGTCAGCACAATTTTGGAATCAAAATTTTTATTTTTCGTTAGGAAGTGATAAGGGTTAAAAGGTGACCAGCGATTTCTTTTTTTTTTTACAAACTTTACAAAACCATTTTTTTCTTTTTTTTTTAGGGACCCCCTCACATTTGAAGTCACTTTGAGGGGTCTATATGGCAGAAAATATCCCAAAGTGACACCATTCTAAAAACTGCACCCCTCAAGCTGATCAAAATCACATTCAAAAAGTTTATTAACCCTTCAGGTGCTTCACAGGAGCAGAAGCAACGTGGAAGGAAAAAATGAACATTTAACGTTTTAGTCACAAAAATGATCTTTTAGCAACAATATTTTTATCTTCACAAGGTTAAAAGGAGAAAATGCACACACAAAGTTGTTGTACAATTTCTCCTGAGTACGCTAATATCCTATATGTGGGGGGGCAACCACTGTTTGGGCCCACAGCAGAGCTCGGAAGGGAAGGAGTGCCGGGTAACCTTTTTCAATCCAAAATTGGCTGGAATTGAGATCAGACGCCATGTTGCATTTGGAGAGCCCCTGATGTGCCTAAACAGTGGAAACCCCCACCAGTGACCCTATTTTGGAAACTAGACCCCCTAAGAAACTTATCTAGATGTGTGGTGAGCACTTTGAACCCCCCAGTGCTTCACAGAAGTTTATAACGCCCGGGCGTGAAAATAAAAAAAAAATCATTTTTTCCACAAACATGGGCTTCTAGTCCCCAATTTTTTTTATTTTCCCAAGGATAACAGGAGAAATTGGACCCCAAAAGTTGTCAATTGTCTTGAGTACGCTGACACCCCATATGTGGGAGAAAACTACTGTATGGGGACACGTCGGGGCTCAGAAGGGAAGTAGTGACGTTTTGGAATGCAGACTTTGATAGAATGGTCCGCGGGCGTCATGTTCCGCTTGCAGAGCCCCTGTTGTGCCTAAAAGAGTAGAAACCCTCCACATGTGACACCATTTTGGAAACTAGACCCCCTAAGAAACTTATCTAGGTGTGTGCTGAGAACTTTGATCCCCCAAGTGTTTCACTAAAGTTTATAATGCCCAGGCATGAAAATCAAAAATCCTATTTTTTGCCCACAAAAATGATTTTAGTCCCCAATTTTTAATTTTCCCAAGGGTAACAGGATAAATTGGACCCCAAAAGTTGTTGTCCAATTTGTCCCGAGTACGCTGGTACCCCATATGTTGGAGAAAACTACTGTTTGGGCACACCTCGGGGCTCGGAAGGGAAGTAGTGACTTTTTGGAATGCAGACTTTGGTGGAATGGTCTGCGGGCGTCATGTTCCATTTGCAGAGCCCCTGATGTGCCTAAACAGTAAAAAAAAAAAAAACCCCACAAGTGACATCATTTTGGAAACTAGACCCCCCCAAGGAACTTATCTAGATTTGCCCCCTTTTTGGAACTAATTTGTTTCCTGTAAAGTAAATTAGTAGTGCATGGAGGTGTGGTACAATTTGAAGCAATCCTTCATACACAGGCCAGGTTTTTCGGGGCAGGTGTCGCATTGATAAATGATGTCCTTGCATATTCCCCTTTTGTAACACACTCGGCACCTTTTTTGCGACTTAGCTCTTTTTCCAGTTTGCAGGACCTCCCACGGGAAATACTGACCTGGTACGATAAGAGCACCTTCAGTTCCAGAAGTACTAGGGCCCACTCCTTCCTGAGCGCCAAATATCAGGGCCTTAACCACTACCTCCAGGAACTAAAGGTACGACGTATCGTTGTGGCGTGCACATCGTGACAGCAGGAAAGTTTTGAGCATTGCCATTTGTACGAAGTGCATGGGCAGCTTTTTGTACCACACCCTGGCTTTTCTCAAAGCATTGTACGGTGGGAGGAGTTGATCAGAGAGATCGACACCGCCATGATTTTTTTTTGAACCCCACTACAGAGTCCGGTTTCCAGACCTGTGTAGAGGTACCCCGTACAGTGCTGAGGGCCCTGCCATCACCATGTGGGGTGGTCAAGAGAAGGACATCCCTCTTGTCCTTGACCTCCAGCAGGTGGTCGCTACATTGAGGCTCTGCGCTCACCTTTTCTAAGCATCTGCCCAAGTAGCGTTTTCGGGAGGCACCTAGTGCAGAGAGGGATTTGTAGAGTGGGATGCTGGTATAAAAGTTAATGGTGTAGAGGTGATAACCTTTATCCAGCAGTGGGTGCACCAAATCCCACACAATTTTCCCACTCACTCCCAAGGACAGGACACTCGGGGGGGGGGGGTTCAATCCTGGTGTCCTTCCCTTCGTAAACTCTAAACCTGTGAGTGTACCCTGAGGTACGCTCACAGTTTGTAGAGTTTGATTCCGTACCTGGCCCTCTTGCTGGGCAGGTACTGACAGAATCCGGACCTTCCCTTAAAAAGAATTAAGGACTCATCCACGCAGATGTCCCTTGGGGGCACGTACACTTCAGAAAACTTTTTGTTCAAGTGTTCGATGACCGGCCAAACTTTGACCAGTCAAAGTTGGGGTCATCTTGTGGGGGACACTGTGCAGTATCAGTATAATGCAGGAATTTGTGGGTGGCCTCAAAACACGTCCGGGCCATGACCATTCGGAACACAGGAGCGTTATATAAAATATCAACACTCCAATATTGCTGAATTTGGCTTCTTCAGGATCCCCATGTGAAGGACCAGACACCAAAACTGCATAATTTCAACTGCACCTACAGGAGACCAGCTAGAATATGATGAACTGGAGTTTTGTTCCAGAAAACTGACGAGTGTACAAATTAGTTTGCTCCACCATGAGGTTAAGAAAATCCTCAGAGAAAAACTTTGAAAAGTCTCTGTGAGGCCCGTGGTGTCAAACTTGATTCCTGATTCTGCCACAAAATCAGGCATCAGTGGCTCGTAATTTTTGGGGGGCGAGGTCCATACTGGGCCCGCAGTGGGGTGCGCTGGTTCGTCATCATCTGGAATGGTGGGTGCTGCCTCATCCTGTCCTGGGGCGTCTGGATGGCGGTTCCGCAGGACCCGAGGAGGAAGAGGATGAAGAATCTGAAACGTTGGATCCTCTCCCTCGCTATCAGTGTCAAAGGTAAGGAAAGAATATTGATGAAGAGAGATTGGGCAGGGAATCAGGTAACAGTTGTCTTTTTTTCTTCTGTCTTTCTTCAGCAGGGATTGTGGCACCACAAATCCCAGCACAAGAGTTCTGGCTGTGTGACCGCTCTGCAGGAATCCTCAGCTAGAGTGAGGACCCCTGCAGAGGTCACATACAGGTGAGACAGGTCACAGAGCGGTCAAACTGCTGCTGTGATCCAATGATCACATCGATCCCACCAATCACTGCTGGCCTGGTGACCATGGCAACTACCTAGGATTGCTCTGAACCTAGGCAGGTCACCAGCAGGGCACAGAGTGGTCACAGCAGCTGTGCCCTGTGATTGGCACTATCGACAATGACGCCAATCAGCTCCTGCAGGCCCTGTCCTAGAATCAGTGCTATTACAGCACCGATCCAGGCTGGTACCAGCAGGGCACAGCGCGGTAATACCGCTGCTGTAAGCTGCGATTGGCGCGATCGATGCAATCGGGCCAAGCCAGGTGTTGCCAGACACCGGCCTAGGATCGAGTACATCGGTACTCGATCCTAGCCTGGGACCTCATTGTTTCAGGCGCTCTGATTGGCTGAAACAATGAGAGGCTGTGATTGGCTGTTCAATTCTGAACAACCAGTCACAGCGATCGGGAGGCCGGACGGGGAAGGACGCAGCTCAGGATCCCAACACCATCTTCCTACAGGTAAGATGGCGTCAGAATTTTAATGCGATCACCGTGACTTAAGTCGCGATGTCGCATTAAAGGTCATGACGTACTATCCCGTCCATTGGCATTAAGTCCCAGGTCACATGGACCGAATAGTACATCTAAGGTCAGAAAGGGGTTAAAGCAAAATAAGACGGCCCTGCTCATGAGAGCTTACAATCTAAAATGAGGTAGAAGTACAAAATACAGGTGTGTATTTACAATGATGGTCCAACCATCTTGAGGGAGTGAGGGATGGATGGGGATAGTGAATGGGCTACACCCGCCCACTTACACATAGAATGACTGATTAGTGAACGTCATAGGCCACTCTGAAGAGATGCGTTTTGAGGGAGCGCTTAAAACTATGCAAATTGTGGATAGTCCTAATATATTGGGGTAGAGCATTCGAGAGGATTGGCGCAGCCCGGGAGAAGTCTTGGAGTCGGGAGTGAGAGGTACGGATTAGTGCAGAGGTTAGTTGAAAGTCATTTGCAGAGCGCAGCGGTCGGATAGGCCGCTAGACAAATGAGGGAGATGTAGGGGGGTGCCACACTGTGGAGAGCTTTGTGGGTGAGAACAAGTACTTTGAATTGGATCCTATAATGAATGGGCAGCCAATGTAAGGACTGGCGAAGAGCGGACGTGTACCGATTAGCCAGATGGACAACCCTGGCTGCTGCATTAAGTATGAACTGGAGAGGGGAAAGTAGAGTAACGGGTAGGCCAATTAATAGAGCGTTGCAGTAGTCCAGGCCAGAGTGGATCAGGGTGATTGAGGGTTTTTGTTTCCATGGTAAGAAAAGGGCAGATTCTAGAGATGTTTAGGTGTAAGCGGCAAGAGATTGTATATGGGATGTGAAGGAGAGATTGGTGTCAAACATAACACCCAGACAGCGCGCCTGCTGCCAGGGTGTTATGGTGCCACCCACGGAGAGGAAGATGTCAAATTTATAGACGTTAGTAGATGGCGGGAGCAGAAGTTCAGTTTTTGAGAGGTTGAGTTTCAGA
Organism: Dendrobates tinctorius; assembly: GCF_039654945.1. Classification (NCBI taxonomy): domain Eukaryota; kingdom Metazoa; phylum Chordata; class Amphibia; order Anura; family Dendrobatidae; genus Dendrobates; species Dendrobates tinctorius. Next base: position 5,308,093 of record NW_027361819.1, read on the forward strand.
GAGCGGACATGATGTTGGAGACTGCAGACAGTCACTGGCGTTCTGTAGTTCAGCGGGGTAAGGTCAGGGGATGACGTGTATAGTTGTTTCATCAGCATAAAGATGGTACTGAAAGCCAAATCTGCTGATGGTCTGTCCAATTGGGGCCGTGTAGAGAAAGGGGCCAAAGACTGAGCCCTGAGGTACCCCGACAGTGAGAGGAAGAGATGAAGTGGAGCCAGCGAACAAAACAATGAAGGAGCGGCCAGAAACATACCAGGAGAGAGCAGTGTCCTTAACACCTAGTGACTGGAGCCTAGAGTAGGAGATGGTGGTCAACAGTGTCGAAAGCTGCAGAAAGGTTGAGAAGAATCAGCAGAGAGTGGTCACCGTTACGTTTTGCGGTCAGGTCATTGGTCACTTTGATGAGTGCAGTTTCAGTCGAATGTAGGGGGCGGAAGCCGGACGGTGAAGGGTCTAGGAGGGAGTGAGTGGAGAGGTAAAGGGTAAGGCGGGAGTAGACTAGGTGTTCCAAAAGTTTAGAGATGAAGGAGAGATTGGAGACTGGTCTGTAGTTTGTGCAGGATGGGTTGAGAGCGGGTTTCTTTAGTATTGGAGTAACGATAGTGTTTGAAGGAGGATGGGAAAATGCCAGAGGAAAGGGAGAGATTAAAGATTGTAGTTAGATGTGAGGTAATGGGGTCGATACTGCATGTAGTCGGACAAGGAGTCTGGCTGGAGACTTCTGTGATGGGTTCAAAATGTGGAGAGTGAGCCAGGGGATACGCAGGGATGGGAGCAGATTTCCTGACGGATATTATCTATTTTCTCTATAAAGTGGGAGGCCAGGTCATCAGCATGAATGTCTGTGATAGGGGCTTGAGTGTTTGGCCTGAGAAGGCAGTGAAAGGTGTCAAAAAGTTTCTTGGGGTTGTTGGCTAGTGAGGAGATCAGGGTGGTGAAGTAGGTCTGTTTGGTGAGGTGAAGGGCAGAGTTATAGGTTCCTAACAAATTTGAAGTGGATGAAGTCTTCTGGTGTGCGGGTTTTCCTCCATAAGCTTTTACTCTTGTGTTTGGAGGCTCTGAGGGTGAGGGGAGCTACTTGGGGTCAAGGTTGCTTCTAGGAGTGTCGTAGTGATGAACAGCCAGACAGGACAGGAAAACGATTGGGGACAGTGATGAGTGTAGGGAGTCTGCAAGTGTGAGGGTTAATGGCTTGTAGATTTCTGATTGTGTGGTAGGTAGAAGTGAGCTGGGGTGGACGAGGATTTGGGAGCGTGGAGGAGAGAATGTTGTGGTCAGAGTGGAAGCGGTGAGTTATTTAGGTAGATTGAACAGAGCCGGACAAAGACCAGGTCAAGGGTGTTACAGTGTGTGTGTTTCAGAGGTTGAAAGCTGTGAGAGGCCAAGAGAAGTGGTTAGTGATAGAAGAAATACATTCTTTGTTCTTCTGCGTAAGAGCCTGGTACTGGTTCCTGACCAGTATTGGTGCTGACCGCCTCCCGATCCTCCTGCTTCTCTGGGTCACATGCTTCCATTCCTGTTTCTTTAGGTGCACTTCGAATGTCTGCTCTCTCTGTAACATGGAGATAATTCTGCTAAGAACACTTCACCTTCCTTAATTATTTTCAATGTGGCTAACCTCTCTTCTAGATTTTGCAACTTTTCCTCCAACAGGGACACAAGCTTGTATTTCTGGCATGTAAAGTTTGGTTATCCACTGTGAACATGTAGCACAAAATGCAGCTCACCAAATGGCTCCTGGCCTCTTCCATATTCTTATTGCTAGAGATATCAAAGTGGTGAAAAATGTGCCAAAATTTGCGCGCCGATAGGCGTGCCGTTTACCGATTTCCTCCTTTCAGCTGCAACGGCCAAAATCCAGTGTTCTTTGAGCTCGCGGAGACGCTTCACTTATCCCAGAAGGCAATGGGAATATGCAAAATCTCTCCTCAGGACTCTTCCCCTGGTTTTTCAACTGTCTCTGGTGCGGTCAGTCATTACGGAGAGCCAGAGGCTGCGCGAGGCGTCCCGGAGCGTCAGAGTAAAGGACACATACAAGTTACTGGTCATTCAACACTTTATTTCCATAAAAAATAAAACAGCAACGATGAACATTATGAACTAAACGTTGTCACTAAACAAAGACATTTCAGCATTTCTTGACAATAACAAGCGAAACTAAACCATTGTAACGCGGCAGCGGCATCAGTCGTGCACGAAGCGCAGAGGTTGGGCATTGAGGCCAGAGTCATGCAGGAATGGGGACAGGTACGGATACAGTTTCTCTGTGAACGTGGCTCTGAACGTGTAGATGGCAGTCATGTCGTCGGCGTTGTAGAAGGAGATCTGACCGCCCTCGTAATCTATGTACACTCCGATCCTCTTGGGCTTGGCGCTCAGGATCAGGGTCCTGGAGGGAGACTCCAGAGCCTTGTAGGCATTGCCATTCCTCAGCCAGATGGCCCAGTAGCCGTTCTTGGGGTTCAGCTTGATCTTCCCCTTGCGGTTGCTGGACTCGCTGGCCATGCCCACATCCCAGGCGGTCTTGTCTCCCACTTCCACCTCCCAGTAATGGCGTCCGGAATCAAAGCCCTGAGATCCCAGGACCAGGATGCACTGGCTGAAGCGTTTGGGGTTATCAGCGAGCGTGAGCTTGTTGTCTCCGTACTTCACGCAGGTCATGTTTTCGGACAGCACGAGGTTGGGGTGCGCAGTGGATGGGTCCAGCAGCATTGGAGTCAGCTCTGAAAGGAAGGAGGAGACAAAAAAAAAAAAAAAAAAGGTCATGGACTTTCTGATTCTTTATTCCAGCTCACAATCTGATACAAATATTGCCCTCTGTTATCAGCCATTTATTTCTCCATGAGTAATGAGCAGAGACCTCAGCCATCCACGTGATCGCTACGCACAAGTACAAACGGCATGGTCTGCACAGAACACATAACCTTGTGCTGTATGCCACTTGACATGACGGTTTACCCCACCAGTCCTTGGGGCCTTGATGAGAACAAACAAAGTGGAAACATTTCACACCTTCTGACTCTTTGGAAGAAAGATGCCAATTACAGCCTGACACTATCTATCAGAAAGAGCACACAAATAGTGTTCAGAGGAAAATAATGTATTCATGGGTAGAGTCGCCATGACCCAGTCACAAACCAAGAATTAGAATATTAACGAGAGGCTGGTCTAGAAACCGGATCCCTGAGAAAATTTATAAATTAGGCCTCTACACATAGAAAGCTGTTCACAGTGAGGGGCAGCCTAGCTGATATGTTCCATTCCATATATCTCCCTCAGGGACAGAATAACAGAATGCAAAGTTCGATATTTCTGTAAGTTTCTCCTTTTTATCACTGTTTTGCATAGTTGCATGTCACTTTATTTCCAGATTTTATACCCTTTTATTGTAAGCACTGTACACCTTTTCTATCAAAGCTTAAAACTTTTAATAAGTCTGAACCTTGTTGTTCTAAAGAATCCATAGCCTTAGAGTGTGTGATCCTGGTGATTGGCACAGAGGTTGAATGCTGGACTGAGAGGAGACAGATTAACCCTTGCAGGCGCAACCCCAAGTCACGTGCTGAGAAGTGGGTACGTGAAAAATTGGTGTCAGCAGTGGGATATACAAATATATTCCCCCTTGTAATTCATGACAGCAGGTCCTTATGGAGCTCTGTACTTACTCGGTACAATGAAGGACCTCATCTGCTTCCACACCGTATACTGGAGGGGTCCTCTGAACGTCCCTTGGCACAGATCCTTGGACAGCAGGCTGTTCCCAGAAGACATCACCTCTTTCTGCTGTGTCTGACACCTGCGGAGACAAGAGCATGAATCTCACTCACCATCCCGCGGCCGGTACCACCGTACCCATCAACAGCCTAAAGCTGCAGCAGAAACTTACTTCTCAATGAAAGACTTGATGTCCTGTATGAAAGATGATTAAGAAAATGATTAATCCGAGGAAAGCAAAGGGGAGCCTGGACATAAAAGATCACCAGACATCGGCACTTACCGTCAGGAAAGAGATGGAGTCTGTGTCGTTCACCCGCTCGTTGGCCATGGTGATGGTCTGCTTAATGTTGTCCTGGTTCTCCTGCATCTTCACCATGTTGGTCTCCATCTCCTTCAGTAGGTTGTCGCCTTGGTCCTGCAGCTGCTCCAGAAGTTTCTCCTCTTGCTCCTTCAGGAAAGTGTGCAAGTTCTTGAATTCATCCAGGATATGCTGCCTGAACTCGGAAATATTGGTCTGCGGGGAAAAAGACAGAAAATGTCGTATGAGATGAAGGGTGGTTGGACGGCAAGTCTCCGGATCACAGGAGTATCTCGCTCACCTTGTGCTGCTCCACCTTCTCATGCTGCTGGTCAGTCAGCTGCTCCGTCACCTTCAGGGTTTCTTCTAATGGGGCAACGATAGCCGACAGCTCTGACTGCGGGTGACGGAATGGTGGTGATTAGGTAAATGTACAATCTGCAGCCATGAGATCTGAGGAGGACTTCCTCACCACTTACCCGGTACAACCCGACAGCATCCAGGATGGGCAGGAAGTTGTGACTGGCGTGTTTGAGCGAGTCGCGGCAGATGACGCAGCTCAGTGTGCCGTCGTCCTTACAGTACAGCTTCAGCCGCTCGTCGTGCTCAGGGCAGTTCTCTGCCAGTTTCGGCTTTGCAGGGGTCAGGGTGGTGGAGCTGCTACCCACTGTCTTCTTCACCAGGTTGGCCAGGGCTCGGTTGGTGGTGTACCTCTTGTCAGTAATGACTTCCTTACAGTCTGGGCAGGTGAAGGAGTCCTGCCCGTCCCAGGACTTGTCAATGCAGTTCCTGCAGAAGTTATGGCCACACTCCACCATGACGGGATCCTTAAAGAGCTCGCTGCACAGGAGGCAGGTCAGTTCTTCAGCAAAGTCCCCGGACGCCATCACCGAATTGTTTTCAGCGTTATCCACTTTCACTTTCTAGAAAAACATACAACATGTGAGGGGACAATTCATGAATGAGAGACGGGGATAATGTGCGTCCTCCGTAGAACAGTCTCCGCAATAACCTGCAGGACTGTCCACCCAGACATGCACTGCTCACACAGAGGACGGTAACAGATAGTGACTCCATCTTAACCGGCCGCCCCCGACCGACCCTGCGAGACTACTGCAAAATAGAAAGAAATGTTTATTGGATGCAGAAAATAGGCATTCAGGGGAAGCCGGGTACGAGGTGCAGGCTGGACGGGCGACACCTGGAATTTGCAGGAAATAAAAGACAAATAAAACACAAAATGGAACAGATGTTATACACAGTATTATGAGGGTCAGACATCCACAGCAATATTCAAGAACCCCCCAGCACCCGATTAAGGATGGACATACACATTATATGGCTGCCAAACGCTTGATCACATCTCCCATACACGGGGCGCTCGCTCCTGTGTGCTCTAAGCTAGCTTCCATCTAAGACATCAGCTGGCAGATTATCTTTGAGAGAACAATGCGATTGGCAGTCTGAAATTGCCAAGAGTGATCGACATCTCTCCTATCAGTTGGCCGTTGACTCCATACACAGAGTGAGCCAACACCGGCGGGTTGAGCCATCTTTAGTCTATGGGACCCTTACAGTGACCACAGCTCGGTCACATGTGGATGTTGCTGGAGATCGGAGAATACCGAATTGTCTGGCAATCGCTCATCTCCACTAAGATAACAAATCAAAACAGAAAAATAAAAATTTCTTCAGTAGTATTATGTCACCTAAGGGGGCATCACAGAAATCAATGACAACCACACAGACCCTGGCTGCTGCCAAAGTGAGTAGATCACTACAGCAGGTAACAGATCGGAGATGCCAAGTCTCACCCCCAAGAATATGGCTGTTGGCTTTTTCGGACACTGCTTTGATAATCGTGCCGCCTCTTCCGTGTTAGCACAATATATAAAATGAGCATTTCAAGCGCGAGGAGTATGGAGACCCCTGGCATGATGTGACCCCCACAGACAGCACCGCGCACCCTTTGTACATGTCTAGAGCTGGTGCCGTGAGCGGAGGAGGCAGCACAGTCATCGGTAGCCCCTAGGATATGAGGAAGATTCAATTTTGGGTGAAAATGACCATTATGGAATTTGCACTTAAATACATAAAATAAACGAGGTCTAATGGCAGAAATCATCCGATGGCAATAAAGGAGTTTCCTCAGATCTTAGGTGAGGCTGGGCAGCCTGGCGGGCACAATCAGGGCATCATTGCCCCGACCTCCCGGCATGGCACCAAACAAAGGTCAGAAGTGAAGGCGAATGGAACACTACAGAAAGTCGGCGCAGCATACCGCGGCGTCACTAACGCAGCGGCCATGGAGTCCCCGAGTATATAGCGCGGCACACACAAGATGAAGGCAAACATGGAGGCATCCTCATGCTCCGACGTAGGGAGAGCATGGCGAGGATTGGAAGACACTACATACCTTGCAATGAATGATTGTTCACAGATTGAAAGTCTGCGGAGTCCGCGACCAGAGAATTAAGAGTAGATTTGTTTATATTAAAAAAAAAAAGAAAAAAAAAAGCACACCCCTTGTACCTGCGTGACACCAGAGGTTTTTTCTTTCAATAATCTATGTCAACATTTGCTTTCAGGCTTCGACACTGCAGAATGGCATCATTACCAGTATCATTCTATTACTATGTTGAATTTGCTGTGTACAAATGTAGCAGAGCTGGGATCGTCATTCGGTGCCACTACAGTAGACTTGTGCGTGATGTCACAACGGCCACAGAACAGCCCGATACATCATAGCACAGAGCCAATATAGTGAAGCCGCGCACCGTGAGACTCCAGCCCTGCTACATCTAAATTACCAGGCCGGCATTGCAGAAATGTGCCAGGTTTATCCAGTCGCCTCTGCACGGTCCAGGCTGTTTGGGACAGACGAGCATGATAGGAAACCACACCTTCAGGAGCTGCAGCATAGTCTGGTATCACGCTCAGACATGGGGAGAATTGCAAAACCCTCCAGACCGGAGGGATTTAACTCTCTAGTGCATGGCTCATTGCCTAGGTTACTGGCCACCCTGCAGTTACCTAGTCAAGGAGTGTGTGCTTGCACGCAGGTTTTGTCTAACCTGCCCGCACCACACTTGATCTGTGCGGCATCCACATTCACCAATGGCGCCTATGCTGGCAGCCTGGGGAAGCGCACGGTTCAGGCCTATGACGCAAACTGTCAATCGGAAGCACACCCCCCTCCCCGGCAAAGCAGGATGCCAAGAAGGGTGTGCTCCGTAAAAAAAGATGATGGGATGCCCCCTACTGTACATGCAGATCAAATATACGAGCACCGCAGACCTGGCTGCCAAAATTCACAGAGTGAGGGGGCAGGCGGCCATGGCCGGAGGATGGTGACTCATGTAGTGAGAAAAAAAAAATATACTAAAAAGTGCCCCCGAGTATGAATATATCACAATCACATGATGGCTATAAAAGTTATAAAACAAAAATTAAGTTACGACACCTATGAGGACAGCTCCCATACAGTCGCGGTGGTACCGCGGGCACAACCCATGTTATCAGGGGTGCAGGCAAAAAGTGCCAGGGAAAAATCCGACTGCACCCCCTTCACATTATGATCGTGGGGGTCCTTGCAGATTGGCACAATACATTGCCTTAAAAAAAAAAATCTGCACATAAATGTGTAAAATCCCACCCTGGCTTAACCCCCGAGCAGCCATTTACATGGACTGAGTACAATCGGCGTCTATTCGGATACGTGCGATAACAGCAGAGGATGTAACCAGTTTATTGGTAGAGACGTGACGCAGAGGCGTGATTACAGAGCGTCCCATTGGCGTGGCGAGCGCTGCGGTGGAGCAGGACTGACACATTTGGGGCTTGCGTTACCTTCGCTTCAGGTTCCTCGTCCTCGTTCTTCCGTTTCTGGGGTGTTTTTCCGTTCTCCGTGATGTCTGAGCCGGTGTCATTGGCCACTTCAGCCTCCTCCTTTACTGGCTTGGGAATCACCAACCGAGTTTTGTCAACCCACTCGTTTTGTCGTCGATTCACTGCGAAAGGGGAAAACCGAACTTACAACATAATTTCATACTTTGACTGTGGGTGTCTGACCAGCCTGAACTTACCATTCGGAGCTTGTGACTGTCGCCTTCACGGGCATTTTGTAGCACGATTGCCCCTTGGAAGCTGCAACAACTGCAAGTATTCGGACAACTCAACCATCGAGAAAAAAACTCATGGTATAAGGATCTTCTGGAAATGTCCGAGAGAACATGCAACTCGTCAAGGGTACGACTGAGCACAAGAAACAATGTGCCCGAAACCGAGACTTCAGAGCTGGATACTCAGAGGGGGAGGAAAAAATGGCAACAGGAGCAAGCACCCGTCATCTCAGGGTGTAGACGGCCGTGATTATAAGGCTGTGGGATTGAGGGGCTCGTAGCCTGTCCTGTAGCCCACTGATGGGAAAGGCAGCACAGGGCATCCACTCTATACGACTGGATACAGCAATCCCCCAATGCCAAAATAAAGAGGAAAAAAGTGGTCGATTTTGGCAGAATAAAGAATCAGTAATTAGCTTGGGGTCCTGTACTACAGAAGACACGGGAATGTCCATAAGGTCAGAGGCAGAGATGAAGCCTTGGGCCTCAGTTATCAGAGCGTACAACTTTCTACAGGACACGCGGGTGTGAAGGATCGTGTTTGGTCATGGATGACCGCTTATTTGTGACTCCTCTTTTCCATGGAAACGCTAACCGATAAAGCCGCCAGAAGTGAGAGACATCAAGAGATAATGGAAAGAGCGAGCCACACGGTATGACACAAGCGGGGCAAGTGCAGCCCCGTGCCCAGTGGACTCCTCACAGAGGTTGCACTGGGCCTGGAGAGAAGGAGGAACAAGAGCGGCTCAAGAGGCCACTGAAGTTACTCGTGTTGAGGAAACCATCCACAAGCAGGACACTGATGAGACTCTCCGGAGCAAGGCATTGCACATCCAGGAATACGGCGCCTTACAAGGAACGGAGGCGTTATCTGCATTCTCACCCACCTCCCCCCTTTATTATAGACGGCGAGCCCCGAGGATTACTTACGACCCGCGTAATGCACGTAGAACTCCTCCCGGCCCGCCTGCTTGTTCATTCGGGTCTTCACGATTTCTGCGTCATCTGGTAGAAAATAAAAAAACAAAGCAAAAGACTCAAGAATCTGCCAAATACAGGCCGCCATATGCTGTCAGTTCTACTAGAGATCAGGGAGTATGGTCTGTCTACTGCGATGACGGAAGAAGCCTTAGGGCCCATCACACATGGTAGAAGACGTCCTATGTCTAGGTGTACACAGGGGATATAAAGGCCATACACCCATTATAATGCCAGGTAAAAAGAATCCCACCAACAATCAATTCAGAACTTTCCCACCTTTAAAGGAAATCTGTCACCCCATTTTTCGAGTATAAGCTGCCGACACCACCATCAGGGGCTTATCTACAGCATTCTGTAATGCTGTAGATAAGCCCTCGATGTAACCTCAAAGATAACAAAAATGAGTTATATTATACTCACACAGGGGCAGTCCGGTCCGATCCGGCGCCTCCCATCTTCTTACGGTGATGTCCTCTTCTTTGTTGCCTGTCGTAGTTCCCGCGCAGAACACTGGAGCAGAGTCCTGCAGTGCGCAGGCGCCGGGAGAGGTCCGTCACCTGCGCAATGCAGTATTCTGCTCTGCCCTCAACAGGGCAGTACGTCTGCGCAGGAGCCACGACAGGCAGCAAAGAAGACGTCACCATTAGAAGATGGAAGGCGCCGGACCGTGACACCCATCGGACCAACACTGGACCCGGACCGCTCCCCGGGTGAGTATAATATAACTCATTTTTCTTATCTTTCAGGTTACATCGCGGGCTTATCTAAAACTAAAAAAGCCACCTTCAGAAGCACTAAGGCTGCATTCTGTGAAGGTGGCTCTTCTGTTTCTGACCCCATTAACAACAAAATATAGACCTTTATAAATCGTTCCTCATACCTGCATTCCGACACAGAGGTATGGTGTGTCCCTCCTACCAGCTGTCCATCAACACCCCTCTACAGTGTCCCTGCACCGCCTCCTTTTGTATTTGCCGCCGTTACATGTTGGGCGCCTGCGCTGTGACAACAGTTCTCGGGCACGCAAAGTGCTCACTGCCCAGGAACTGCCATCAGGCTATCACACCTGCATGTTTCTGCGTCCCCAAATCCGGCCCCGCAGAGAGTTATGAAGTATTCACATTGCGGGGCTGGGGCCTCTGCAACAGTTCCAGGGCAGCGCGCACTATGCAAGCCCGAGAACTGTTGTCACAGCGCAGGGGCCCGACAACATGTAACGGCAAATACAAAAGAAGGAGGCGGTGCAGGGTCGCTGTAGAGGGGGGCTGATGGACAGCTGGGAGGCGGCGACACTCCATACCTGTGTGACAGAATGCAGGTATGAGGAACTATTTATAAAAGTCTATATTTAGGTGTTAATGGGGGTCAGAAACAGAAAAGCCACCTTCACAGAATGCAGCCCTAGTGCTGTTGAAGGTGGCTCTTTTAGTTAAAAACGCCCAATGGGGGGGTGACAAGTTCCCTTTTAAATCCTTGCCCCCCTCCTTTAATTTATGCATAGTAGATAGGGGGATACATGGTAGATAGGGGTTGGGCCTATCACTCACAATAGGAGCCGTCCTGTATATATAAGGGGATACATGGTATATAGGGGTCGGGCCGATCACTCACAATAGGAGCAGTCCTGTATATATAGTGAGATACACGGTATATAGGGGTCGGGCAGATTACTTACGGTAGGAGCCGTCCTGTATATACAGTATATAGGGGGATACGTGGTATAGAGGGGGATATATCACTCACGGTAGGAGCCGTCCTGTATATACAGTATATAGGGGGATACGCGGTATAGAGGGGGATATATCACTCACGGTAGGAGCCGTCCTGTATACACAGTATATAGGGGGTACGCGGTATAGAGGGGGATATATCAGTCACGGTAGGAGCCGTCCTGTATATACAGTATATAGGGGGATACGCGGTATACAGGGGGATATATCACTCACGGTAGGAGCCGTCCTGTATATACAGTATATAGGGGGATACGTGGTATAGAGGGGGATATATCACTCACGGTAGGAGTCGTCCTGTATATACAGTATATAGGGGGATACGCGGTATAGAGGGGGATATATCACTCACGGTAGGAGTCGTCCTGTATATACAGTATATAGGGATACGTGGTATAGAAGGGGATATATCACTCACGGTAGGAGCCGTCCTGTATATACAGTATATAGGGGGGTACGCGGTATAGAGGGGGATATATCACTCACGGTAGCAGCCGTCCTGTATATACAGTATATAGGGGTATACAGGGGTATATATCACTCACGGTAGGAGCTGTCCTGTATATACAGTATATAGGGGGATACGCGGTATAGAGGGGGATATATCACTAACGGTAGGAGTCGTCCTGTATATACAGTATATAGGGGGATACGCTGTATAGAGGGGGATATATCACTCACGGTAGGAGCCGTATTGTATATACAGTATATAGGGGGATACGCGGTATAGAGGGGGATATATCACTCCCGGTAGGAGCCGTGCGGTATATACAGTATATAGGGGTATACAGGGGTATATATCACTCACGGTAGGAGCCGTCCTGTATATACAGTATATAGGGGATACGCGGTATAGAGGGGGATATATCACTCACGGTAGGAGCCGTCCTGTATATACAGTATACAGGGGGATAAGCGGTATAGAGGGGTATATATCACTCACGGTAGGAGCCGTCCTGTATATACAGTATACAGGGGGATACGCGGTATAGAGGGGGATATATCACTCACGGTAGGAGCCGTCCTGTATATGCAGTATACAGGGGGATACGCGGTATACAGGGGTATATATCACTCACGGTAGGAGCCGTCCTGAATATACAGTATATAGGGGGATACGCGGTATAGAGGGGGATATATCACTCACGGTAGGAGACGTCCTGTATATACAGTATATAGGGGGATACGCGGTATAGAGGGGGATATATCACTCACGGTAGGAGCCATCCTGTATATACAGTATATAGGGGGATACGCGGTATAGAGGGGGATATATCACTCACGGTAGGAGCCGTCCTGTATATACAGTATATAGGGGGATACGCGGTATAGAGGGGGATATATCACTCACGGTAGGAGCCGTCCTGTATATACAGTATACAGGGGGATACGCGGTATAGAGGGGGATATATCACTCACGGTAGGAGCCATCCTGTATATACAGTATATAGGGGGATACGCGGTATAGAGGGGGATATATCACTCACGGTAGGAGCCGTCCTGTATATACAGTATATAGAGGGATACGCGGTACAGAGGGGTGTATATCACTCACGGTAGGAGCCGTCCTGTATATACAGTATATAGGGGGATACGCGGTATACAGGGGTATATATCACTCACGGTAGGAGCCGATCTGTAAATAGGGGGATACGCGGTATACAGGGGTATATATCACTCACGGTAGTAGCCGTCCTGTATATAAAGTATACAGGGGGATACGCGGTATATAGGGGGATATATCACTCACGGTAGGAGCCGTCCTGTATATACAGTATACAGGGGGATACGCGGTATACAGGGGGATATATCACTCACGGTAGGAGCCGTCCTGTATATACAGTATATAGGGGGATGCGCGGTATACAGGGGGATATATCACTCACGGTAGGAGCCGTCCTGTATATACAGTATATAGGGGGATGCGCGGTATACAGGGGGATATATCACTCACGGTAGGAGCCGTCCTGTATGTACAGTATATAGGGGGATGCGCGGTATACAGGGGGATATATCACTCACGGTAGGAGCCGTCCTGTATATACAGTATATAGGGGGATACGCGGTATACAGGGGGATATATCACTCGCGGTAGGAGCCGTCCTGTATATACAGTATATAGGGGGATACGCGGTATAGAGGGGGATATATCACTAGCGGTAGGAGCCGTCCTGTATATACAGTATATAGGGGGATACGCGGTATACAAGGGGATATATCACTCGCGGTAGGAGCCGTCCTGTATATACAGTATATAGGGGGATACGCGGTATACAGGGGGATATATCACTCACGGTAGGAGCCGTCCTGTATATACAGTATATAGGGGGATACGCGGTATACAGGGGGATATATCACTCACGGTAGGAGCCGTCCTGTATATACAGTATATAGGGGGATACGCGGTATACAGGGGGATATATCACTCACGGTAGGAGCCGTCCTGTATATACAGTATATAGGGGGATACGCGGTATACAGGGGGATATATCACTCACGGTAGGAGCCGTCCTGTATATACAGTATATAGGGGGATACGCGGTATACAGGGGGATATATCACTCACGGTAGGAGCCGTCCTGTATATACAGTATATAGGAGGATACGCGGTATACAGGGGGATATATCACTCACGGTAGGAGCCGTCCTGTATATACAGTATATAGGGGGATACGTGGTATAGAGGGGGATATATCACTCACGGTAGGAGCCGTCCTGTATATACAGTATATAGGGGGATACGCAGTATACAGGGGGATATATCACTCACGGTAGGAGCCGTCCTGTATATACAGTATATAGGGGGATACGCGGTATACAGGGGGATATATCACTCACGGTAGGAGTCGTCCTGTATATACAGTATATAGGGGGATACGCGGTATAGAGGGGTATATATCACTCACGGTAGGAGCCGTCCTGTATATACAGTATATAGGGGGATACGCAGTATAGAGGGGTATATATCACTCACGGTAGGAGCCGTCCTGTATATACAGTATATAGGGGGATACGCGGTATACAGGGGGATATATCACTCGCGGTAGGAGCCGTCCTGTATATACAGTATATAGGGGGATACGCGGTATAGAGGGGGATATATCACTAGCGGTAGGAGCCGTCCTGTATATACAGTATATAGGGGGATACGCGGTATACAAGGGGATATATCACTCGCGGTAGGAGCCGTCCTGTATATACAGTATATAGGGGGATACGCGGTATACAGGGGGATATATCACTCACGGTAGGAGCCGTCCTGTATATACAGTATATAGGGGGATACGCGGTATACAGGGGGATATATCACTCACGGTAGGAGCCGTCCTGTATATACAGTATATAGGGGGATACGCGGTATACAGGGGGATATATCACTCACGGTAGGAGCCGTCCTGTATATACAGTATATAGGGGGATACGCGGTATACAGGGGGATATATCACTCACGGTAGGAGCCGTCCTGTATATACAGTATATAGGGGGATACGCGGTATACAGGGGGATATATCACTCACGGTAGGAGCCGTCCTGTATATACAGTATATAGGAGGATACGCGGTATACAGGGGGATATATCACTCACGGTAGGAGCCGTCCTGTATATACAGTATATAGGGGGATACGTGGTATAGAGGGGGATATATCACTCACGGTAGGAGCCGTCCTGTATATACAGTATATAGGGGGATACGCAGTATACAGGGGGATATATCACTCACGGTAGGAGCCGTCCTGTATATACAGTATATAGGGGGATACGCGGTATACAGGGGGATATATCACTCACGGTAGGAGTCGTCCTGTATATACAGTATATAGGGGGATACGCGGTATAGAGGGGTATATATCACTCACGGTAGGAGCCGTCCTGTATATACAGTATATAGGGGGATACGCAGTATAGAGGGGTATATATCACTCACGGTAGGAGCCGTCCTGTATATACAGTATATAGGGGGATACGCGGTATACAGGGGGATATATCACTCACGGTAGGAGTCGTCCTGTATATACAGTATATAGGGGGATACGCGGTATACAGGGGGATATATCAGTCACGGTAGGAGCCGTCCTGTATATACACTATATAGGGGGATACGCGGTATAGAGGGGGATATATCACTCACGGTAGGAGCCGTCCTGTATATACAGTATATAGGGGGATACGTGGTATAGAGGGGGATATATCACTCACGGTAGGAGCCGTCCTGTATATACAGTATATAGGGGGATACGCGGTATACAGGGGGATATATCACTCACGGTAGGAGCCGTCCTGTATATACAGTATATAGGGGGATACGCGGTATACAGGGGGATATATCACTCACGGTAGGAGCCGTCCTGTATATACAGTATATAGGGGGATACGCGGTATACAGGGGGATATATCAGTCACGGTAGGAGCCGTCCTGTATATACACTATATAGGGGGATACGCGGTATAGAGGGGGATATATCACTCACGGTAGGAGCCGTCCTGTATATACAGTATATAGGGGAATACGCGGTATAGAGGGGGATATATCACTCACGGTAGGAGCCGTCCTGTATATACAGTATATAGGGGGATACGCGGTATACAGGGGGATATATCACTCACGGTAGGAGCTGTCCTGTATATACAGTATATAGGGGGATACGCGGTATAGAGGGGGATATATCACTCACGGTAGGAGCCGTCCTGTATATACAGTATATAGGGGGATACGCGGTATAGAGGGGGATATATCACTCACGGTAGGAGCCGTCCTGTATATACAGTATATAGGGGGATACGCGGTATACAGGGGGATATATCACTCACGGTAGGAGCCGTCCTGTATATACAGTATATAGGGGGATACGCGGTATAGAGGGGGATATATCACTCACCGTAGGAGCCGTCCTGTATATACAGTATAAAGGGGGATACGCGGTATACAGGGGGATATATCACTCACGGTAGGAGCCGTCCTGTATATACAGTATATAGGAGGATACGCGGTATACAGGGGGATATATCACTCACGGTAGGAGCCGTCCTGTATATACAGTATATAGGGGGATACGCGGTATACAGGGGGATATATCACTCACGGTAGGAGCCGTCCTGTATATACAGTATATAGGAGGATACGCGGTATACAGGGGGATATATCACTCACGGTAGGAGCCGTCCTGTATATACAGTATATAGGGGGATGCGCGGTATAGAGGGGGATATATCACTCACGGTAGGAGCCGTCCTGTATATACAGTATATAGGGGGATGCGCGGTATACAGGGGGATATATCACTCACGGTAGGAGCCGTCCTGTATATACAGTATATAGGGGGATACGCGGTATACAGGGGGATATATCACTCACGGTAGGAGCCGTCATGTATATACAGTATATAAGGGGATACGCGGTATAGAGGGGGATATATCACTCACGGTAGGAGCCGTCCTGTATATACAGTATATAGGGGGATACGCGGTATACAGGGGGATATATCACTCACGGTAGGAGGCGTCCTGTATATACAGTATATAGGGGGATACGCGGTATACAGGGGGATATATCACTCACGGTAGGAGCCGTCCTGTATATACAGTATATAGGGGGATACGCGGTATACAGGGGGATATATCACTCACGGTAGGAGCCGTCCTGTATATACAGTATATAGGGGGATACACGGTATACAGGGGGATATATCACTCACGGTAGGAGCCGTCCTGTATATACAGTATATAGGGGGATACGCGGTATACAGGGGGATATATCACTCACGGTAGGAACCGTCCTGTATATACAGTATATAGGGGGATACGCGGTATACAGGGGGATATATCACTCACGGTAGGAGCCGTCCTGTATATACAGTATATAGGGGGATACGCGGTATAGAGGGGGATATATCACTCACGGTAGGAGCCGTCCTGTATATACAGTATATAGGGGGATACGCGGTATAGAGGGGGATATATCACTCACGGTAGGAGCCGTCCTGTATATACAGTATATAGAGGGATACGCGGTACAGAGGGGTGTATATCACTCACGGTAGGAGCCGTCCTGTATATACAGTATATAGGGGGATACGCGGTATACAGGGGTATATATCACTCACGGTAGGAGCCGATCTGTAAATAGGGGGATACGCGGTATACAGGGGTATATATCACTCACGGTAGTAGCCGTCCTGTATATAAAGTATACAGGGGGATACGCGGTATAGAGGGGGATATATCACTCACGGTAGGAGCCGTCCTGTATATACAGTATACAGGGGGATACGCGGTATACAGGGGGATATATCACTCACGGTAGGAGCCGTCCTGTATATACAGTATATAGGGGGATGCGCGGTATACAGGGGGATATATCACTCACGGTAGGAGCCGTCCTGTATATACAGTATATAGGGGGATGCGCGGTATACAGGGGGATATATCACTCACGGTAGGAGCCGTCCTGTATGTACAGTATATAGGGGGATGCGCGGTATACAGGGGGATATATCACTCACGGTAGGAGCCGTCCTGTATATACAGTATATAGGGGGATACGCGGTATACAGGGGGATATATCACTCGCGGTAGGAGCCGTCCTGTATATACAGTATATAGGGGGATACGCGGTATAGAGGGGGATATATCACTAGCGGTAGGAGCCGTCCTGTATATACAGTATATAGTGGGATACGCGGTATACAAGGGGATATATCACTCGCGGTAGGAGCCGTCCTGTATATACAGTATATAGGGGGATACGCGGTATACAGGGGGATATATCACTCACGGTAGGAGCCGTCCTGTATATACAGTATATAGGGGGATACGCGGTATACAGGGGGATATATCACTCACGGTAGGAGCCGTCCTGTATATACAGTATATAGGGGGATACGCAGTATAGAGGGGTATATATCACTCACGGTAGGAGCCGTCCTGTATATACAGTATATAGGGGGATACGCGGTATACAGGGGGATATATCACTCACGGTAGGAGTCGTCCTGTATATACAGTATATAGGGGGATACGCGGTATACAGGGGGATATATCAGTCACGGTAGGAGCCGTCCTGTATATACACTATATAGGGGGATACGCGGTATAGAGGGGGATATATCACTCACGGTAGGAGCCGTCCTGTATATACAGTATATAGGGGGATACGTGGTATAGAGGGGGATATATCACTCACGGTAGGAGCCGTCCTGTATATACAGTATATAGGGGGATACGCGGTATACAGGGGGATATATCACTCACGGTAGGAGCCGTCCTGTATATACAGTATATAGGGGGATACGCGGTATACAGGGGGATATATCACTCACGGTAGGAGCCGTCCTGTATATACAGTATATAGGGGGATACGCGGTATACAGGGGGATATATCAGTCACGGTAGGAGCCGTCCTGTATATACACTATATAGGGGGATACGCGGTATAGAGGGGGATATATCACTCACGGTAGGAGCCGTCCTGTATATACAGTATATAGGGGAATACGCGGTATAGAGGGGGATATATCACTCACGGTAGGAGCCGTCCTGTATATACAGTATATAGGGGGATACGCGGTATACAGGGGGATATATCACTCACGGTAGGAGCTGTCCTGTATATACAGTATATAGGGGGATACGCGGTATAGAGGGGGATATATCACTCACGGTAGGAGCCGTCCTGTATATACAGTATATAGGGGGATACGCGGTATAGAGGGGGATATATCACTCACGGTAGGAGCCGTCCTGTATATACAGTATATAGGGGGATACGCGGTATACAGGGGGATATATCACTCACGGTAGGAGCCGTCCTGTATATACAGTATATAGGGGGATACGCGGTATAGAGGGGGATATATCACTCACCGTAGGAGCCGTCCTGTATATACAGTATAAAGGGGGATACGCGGTATACAGGGGGATATATCACTCACGGTAGGAGCCGTCCTGTATATACAGTATATAGGGGGATACGCGGTATAGAGGGGGATATATCACTCACGGTAGGAGCCGTCCTGTATATACAGTATATAGGGGGATACGCGGTATACAGGGGGATATATCACTCACGGTAGGAGCCGTCCTGTATATACAGTATATAGGGGGATACGCGGTATACAGGGGGATATATCACTCACGGTAGGAGCCGTCCTGTATATACAGTATATAGGAGGATGCGCGGTATACAGGGGGATATATCACTCACGGTAGGAGCCGTCCTGTATATACAGTATATAGGGGGATGCGCGGTATACAGGGGGATATATCACTCACGGTAGGAGCAGTCCTGTATATACAGTATATAGGGGGATACGCGGTATACAGGGGGATATATCACTCACGGTAGGAGCCGTCCTGTATATACAGTATATAGGAGGATACGCGGTATACAGGGGGATATATCACTCACGGTAGGAGCCGTCCTGTATATACAGTATATAGGGGGATACGCGGTATACAGGGGGATATATCACTCACGGTAGGAGCCGTCCTGTATATACAGTATATAGGAGGATACGCGGTATACAGGGGGATATATCACTCACGGTAGGAGCAGTCCTGTATATACAGTATATAGGGGGATACGCGGTATACAGGGGGATATATCACTCACGGTAGGAGCCGTCCTGTATATACAGTATATAGGGGGATACGCGGTATACAGGGGGATATATCACTCACGGTAGGAGCCGTCCTGTATATACAGTATATAGGGGGATACGCGGTATACAGGGGGATATATCACTCACGGTAGGAGCCGTCCTGTATATACAGTATATAGGGGGATACGCGGTATACAGGGGGATATATCACTCACGGTAGGAGCCGTCCTGTATATACAGTATATAGGGGGATACGCGGTATACAGGGGGATATATCACTCACGGTAGGAGCCGTCCTGTATATACAGTATATAGGAGGATACGCGGTATACAGGGGGATATATCACTCACGGTAGGAGCCGTCCTGTATATACAGTATATAGGGGGATACGTGGTATAGAGGGGGATATATCACTCACGGTAGGAGCCGTCCTGTATATACAGTATATAGGGGGATACGCAGTATACAGGGGGATATATCACTCACGGTAGGAGCCGTCCTGTATATACAGTATATAGGGGGATACGCGGTATACAGGGGGATATATCACTCACGGTAGGAGTCGTCCTGTATATACAGTATATAGGGGGATACGCGGTATAGAGGGGTATATATCACTCACGGTAGGAGCCGTCCTGTATATACAGTATATAGGGGGATACGCAGTATAGAGGGGTATATATCACTCACGGTAGGAGCCGTCCTGTATATACAGTATATAGGGGGATACGCGGTATACAGGGGGATATATCACTCACGGTAGGAGTCGTCCTGTATATACAGTATATAGGGGGATACGCGGTATACAGGGGGATATATCAGTCACGGTAGGAGCCGTCCTGTATATACACTATATAGGGGGATACGCGGTATAGAGGGGGATATATCACTCACGGTAGGAGCCGTCCTGTATATACAGTATATAGGGGGATACGTGGTATAGAGGGGGATATATCACTCACGGTAGGAGCCGTCCTGTATATACAGTATATAGGGGGATACGCGGTATACAGGGGGATATATCACTCACGGTAGGAGCCGTCCTGTATATACAGTATATAGGGGGATACGCGGTATACAGGGGGATATATCACTCACGGTAGGAGCCGTCCTGTATATACAGTATATAGGGGGATACGCGGTATACAGGGGGATATATCAGTCACGGTAGGAGCCGTCCTGTATATACACTATATAGGGGGATACGCGGTATAGAGGGGGATATATCACTCACGGTAGGAGCCGTCCTGTATATACAGTATATAGGGGAATACGCGGTATAGAGGGGGATATATCACTCACGGTAGGAGCCGTCCTGTATATACAGTATATAGGGGGATACGCGGTATACAGGGGGATATATCACTCACGGTAGGAGCTGTCCTGTATATACAGTATATAGGGGGATACGCGGTATAGAGGGGGATATATCACTCACGGTAGGAGCCGTCCTGTATATACAGTATATAGGGGGATACGCGGTATAGAGGGGGATATATCACTCACGGTAGGAGCCGTCCTGTATATACAGTATATAGGGGGATACGCGGTATACAGGGGGATATATCACTCACGGTAGGAGCCGTCCTGTATATACAGTATATAGGGGGATACGCGGTATAGAGGGGGATATATCACTCACCGTAGGAGCCGTCCTGTATATACAGTATAAAGGGGGATACGCGGTATACAGGGGGATATATCACTCACGGTAGGAGCCGTCCTGTATATACAGTATATAGGAGGATACGCGGTATACAGGGGGATATATCACTCACGGTAGGAGCCGTCCTGTATATACAGTATATAGGGGGATACGCGGTATACAGGGGGATATATCACTCACGGTAGGAGCCGTCCTGTATATACAGTATATAGGAGGATACGCGGTATACAGGGGGATATATCACTCACGGTAGGAGCCGTCCTGTATATACAGTATATAGGGGGATGCGCGGTATAGAGGGGGATATATCACTCACGGTAGGAGCCGTCCTGTATATACAGTATATAGGGGGATGCGCGGTATACAGGGGGATATATCACTCACGGTAGGAGCCGTCCTGTA
Organism: Dendrobates tinctorius; assembly: GCF_039654945.1. Classification (NCBI taxonomy): domain Eukaryota; kingdom Metazoa; phylum Chordata; class Amphibia; order Anura; family Dendrobatidae; genus Dendrobates; species Dendrobates tinctorius. Next base: position 5,329,610 of record NW_027361819.1, read on the forward strand.
TATACAGTATATAGGGGGATACGCGGTATACAGGGGGATATATCACTCACGGTAGGAGCCGTCATGTATATACAGTATATAAGGGGATACGCGGTATAGAGGGGGATATATCACTCACGGTAGGAGCCGTCCTGTATATACAGTATATAGGGGGATACGCGGTATACAGGGGGATATATCACTCACGGTAGGAGGCGTCCTGTATATACAGTATATAGGGGGATACGCGGTATACAGGGGGATATATCACTCACGGTAGGAGCCGTCCTGTATATACAGTATATAGGGGGATACGCGGTATACAGGGGGATATATCACTCACGGTAGGAGCCGTCCTGTATATACAGTATATAGGGGGATACACGGTATACAGGGGGATATATCACTCACGGTAGGAGCCGTCCTGTATATACAGTATATAGGGGGATACGCGGTATACAGGGGGATATATCACTCACGGTAGGAACCGTCCTGTATATACAGTATATAGGGGGATACGCGGTATACAGGGGGATATATCACTCACGGTAGGAGCCGTCCTGTATATACAGTATATAGGGGGATACGCGGTATAGAGGGGGATATATCACTCACGGTAGGAGCCGTCCTGTATATACAGTATATAGGGGGATACGCGGTATAGAGGGGGATATATCACTCACGGTAGGAGCCGTCCTGTATATACAGTATATAGAGGGATACGCGGTACAGAGGGGTGTATATCACTCACGGTAGGAGCCGTCCTGTATATACAGTATATAGGGGGATACGCGGTATACAGGGGTATATATCACTCACGGTAGGAGCCGATCTGTAAATAGGGGGATACGCGGTATACAGGGGTATATATCACTCACGGTAGTAGCCGTCCTGTATATAAAGTATACAGGGGGATACGCGGTATAGAGGGGGATATATCACTCACGGTAGGAGCCGTCCTGTATATACAGTATACAGGGGGATACGCGGTATACAGGGGGATATATCACTCACGGTAGGAGCCGTCCTGTATATACAGTATATAGGGGGATGCGCGGTATACAGGGGGATATATCACTCACGGTAGGAGCCGTCCTGTATATACAGTATATAGGGGGATGCGCGGTATACAGGGGGATATATCACTCACGGTAGGAGCCGTCCTGTATGTACAGTATATAGGGGGATGCGCGGTATACAGGGGGATATATCACTCACGGTAGGAGCCGTCCTGTATATACAGTATATAGGGGGATACGCGGTATACAGGGGGATATATCACTCGCGGTAGGAGCCGTCCTGTATATACAGTATATAGGGGGATACGCGGTATAGAGGGGGATATATCACTAGCGGTAGGAGCCGTCCTGTATATACAGTATATAGTGGGATACGCGGTATACAAGGGGATATATCACTCGCGGTAGGAGCCGTCCTGTATATACAGTATATAGGGGGATACGCGGTATACAGGGGGATATATCACTCACGGTAGGAGCCGTCCTGTATATACAGTATATAGGGGGATACGCGGTATACAGGGGGATATATCACTCACGGTAGGAGCCGTCCTGTATATACAGTATATAGGGGGATACGCAGTATAGAGGGGTATATATCACTCACGGTAGGAGCCGTCCTGTATATACAGTATATAGGGGGATACGCGGTATACAGGGGGATATATCACTCACGGTAGGAGTCGTCCTGTATATACAGTATATAGGGGGATACGCGGTATACAGGGGGATATATCAGTCACGGTAGGAGCCGTCCTGTATATACACTATATAGGGGGATACGCGGTATAGAGGGGGATATATCACTCACGGTAGGAGCCGTCCTGTATATACAGTATATAGGGGGATACGTGGTATAGAGGGGGATATATCACTCACGGTAGGAGCCGTCCTGTATATACAGTATATAGGGGGATACGCGGTATACAGGGGGATATATCACTCACGGTAGGAGCCGTCCTGTATATACAGTATATAGGGGGATACGCGGTATACAGGGGGATATATCACTCACGGTAGGAGCCGTCCTGTATATACAGTATATAGGGGGATACGCGGTATACAGGGGGATATATCAGTCACGGTAGGAGCCGTCCTGTATATACACTATATAGGGGGATACGCGGTATAGAGGGGGATATATCACTCACGGTAGGAGCCGTCCTGTATATACAGTATATAGGGGAATACGCGGTATAGAGGGGGATATATCACTCACGGTAGGAGCCGTCCTGTATATACAGTATATAGGGGGATACGCGGTATACAGGGGGATATATCACTCACGGTAGGAGCTGTCCTGTATATACAGTATATAGGGGGATACGCGGTATAGAGGGGGATATATCACTCACGGTAGGAGCCGTCCTGTATATACAGTATATAGGGGGATACGCGGTATAGAGGGGGATATATCACTCACGGTAGGAGCCGTCCTGTATATACAGTATATAGGGGGATACGCGGTATACAGGGGGATATATCACTCACGGTAGGAGCCGTCCTGTATATACAGTATATAGGGGGATACGCGGTATAGAGGGGGATATATCACTCACCGTAGGAGCCGTCCTGTATATACAGTATAAAGGGGGATACGCGGTATACAGGGGGATATATCACTCACGGTAGGAGCCGTCCTGTATATACAGTATATAGGGGGATACGCGGTATAGAGGGGGATATATCACTCACGGTAGGAGCCGTCCTGTATATACAGTATATAGGGGGATACGCGGTATACAGGGGGATATATCACTCACGGTAGGAGCCGTCCTGTATATACAGTATATAGGGGGATACGCGGTATACAGGGGGATATATCACTCACGGTAGGAGCCGTCCTGTATATACAGTATATAGGAGGATGCGCGGTATACAGGGGGATATATCACTCACGGTAGGAGCCGTCCTGTATATACAGTATATAGGGGGATGCGCGGTATACAGGGGGATATATCACTCACGGTAGGAGCAGTCCTGTATATACAGTATATAGGGGGATACGCGGTATACAGGGGGATATATCACTCACGGTAGGAGCCGTCCTGTATATACAGTATATAGGAGGATACGCGGTATACAGGGGGATATATCACTCACGGTAGGAGCCGTCCTGTATATACAGTATATAGGGGGATACGCGGTATACAGGGGGATATATCACTCACGGTAGGAGCCGTCCTGTATATACAGTATATAGGAGGATACGCGGTATACAGGGGGATATATCACTCACGGTAGGAGCCGTCCTGTATATACAGTATATAGGGGGATGCGCGGTATAGAGGGGGATATATCACTCACGGTAGGAGCCGTCCTGTATATACAGTATATAGGGGGATGCGCGTTATACAGGGGGATATATCACTCACGGTAGGAGCCGTCCTGTATATACAGTATATAGGGGGATACGCGGTATACAGGGGGATATATCACTCACGGTAGGAGCCGTCATGTATATACAGTATATAGGGGGATACGCGGTATAGAGGGGGATATATCACTCACGGTAGGAGCCGTCCTGTATATACAGTATATAGGGGGATACGCGGTATACAGGGGGATATATCACTCACGGTAGGAGCCGTCCTGTATATACAGTATATAGGGGGATACGCGGTATACAGGGGGATATATCACTCACGGTAGGAGCCGTCCTGTATATACAGTATATAGGGGGATACGCGGTATACAGGGGGATATATCACTCACGGTAGGAGACGTCCTGTATATACAGTATATAGGGGGATACGCGGTATACAGGGGGATATATCACTCACGGTAGGAGCCGTCCTGTATATACAGTATATAGGGGGATACGCGGTATACAGGGGGATATATCACTCACGGTAGGAACCGTCCTGTATATACAGTATATAGGGGGATACGCGGTATACAGGGGGATATATCACTCACGGTAGGAGCCGTCCTGTATATACAGTATATAGGGGGATACGCGGTATAGAGGGGGATATATCACTCACGGTAGGAGCCGTCCTGTATATACAGTATATAGAGGGATACGCGGTACAGAGGGGTGTATATCACTCACGGTAGGAGCCGTCCTGTATATACAGTATATAGGGGGATACGCGGTATACAGGGGTATATATCACTCACGGTAGGAGCCGATCTGTAAATAGGGGGATACGCGGTATACAGGGGTATATATCACTCACGGTAGTAGCCGTCCTGTATATAAAGTATACAGGGGGATACGCGGTATAGAGGGGGATATATCACTCACGGTAGGAGCCGTCCTGTATATACAGTATACAGGGGGATACGCGGTATACAGGGGGATATATCACTCACGGTAGGAGCCGTCCTGTATATACAGTATATAGGGGGATGCGCGGTATACAGGGGGATATATCACTCACGGTAGGAGCCGTCCTGTATATACAGTATATAGGGGGATGCGCGGTATACAGGGGGATATATCACTCACGGTAGGAGCCGTCCTGTATGTACAGTATATAGGGGGATGCGCGGTATACAGGGGGATATATCACTCACGGTAGGAGCCGTCCTGTATATACAGTATATAGGGGGATACGCGGTATACAGGGGGATATATCACTCGCGGTAGGAGCCGTCCTGTATATACAGTATATAGGGGGATACGCGGTATAGAGGGGGATATATCACTAGCGGTAGGAGCCGTCCTGTATATACAGTATATAGTGGGATACGCGGTATACAAGGGGATATATCACTCGCGGTAGGAGCCGTCCTGTATATACAGTATATAGGGGGATACGCGGTATACAGGGGGATATATCACTCACGGTAGGAGCCGTCCTGTATATACAGTATATAGGGGGATACGCGGTATACAGGGGGATATATCACTCACGGTAGGAGCCGTCCTGTATATACAGTATATAGGAGGATACGCGGTATACAGGGGGATATATCACTCACGGTAGGAGCCGTCCTGTATATACAGTATATAGGGGGATACGCGGTATAGAGGGGGATATATCACTCACGGTAGGAGCCGTCCTGTATATACAGTATATAGGGGGATACGCGGTATACAGGGGGATATATCACTCACGGTAGGAGCCGTCCTGTATATACAGTATATAGGGGGATACGCGGTATACAGGGGGATATATCACTCACGGTAGGAGCCGTCCTGTATATACAGTATATAGGGGGATACGCGGTATACAGGGGGATATCAGTCACGGTAGGAGCCGTCCTGTATATACACTATATAGGGGGATACGCGGTATAGAGGGGGATATATCACTCACGGTAGGAGCCGTCCTGTATATACAGTATATAGGGGAATACGCGGTATAGAGGGGGATATATCACTCACGGTAGGAGCCGTCCTGTATATACAGTATATAGGGGGATACGCGGTATACAGGGGGATATATCACTCACGGTAGGAGCCGTCCTGTATATACAGTATATAGGGGGATACGCGGTATACAGGGGGATATATCACTCACGGTAGGAGCCGTCCTGTATATACAGTATATAGGGGGATACGCGGTATAGAGGGGGATATATCACTCACGGTAGGAGCCGTCCTGTATATACAGTATATAGGGGGATACGCGGTATAGAGGGGGATATATCACTCACGGTAGGAGCCGTCCTGTATATACAGTATATAGGGGGATACGCGGTATACAGGGGGATATATCACTCACGGTAGGAGCCGTCCTGTATATACAGTATATAGGGGGATACGCGGTATAGAGGGGGATATATCACTCACCGTAGGAGCCGTCCTGTATATACAGTATAAAGGGGGATACGCGGTATACAGGGGGATATATCACTCACGGTAGGAGCCGTCCTGTATATACAGTATATAGGGGGATACGCGGTATAGAGGGGGATATATCACTCACGGTAGGAGCCGTCCTGTATATACAGTATATAGGGGGATACGCGGTATACAGGGGGATATATCACTCACGGTAGGAGCCGTCCTGTATATACAGTATATAGGGGGATATGCGGTATACAGGGGGATATATCACTCACGGTAGGAGCCGTCCTGTATATACAGTATATAGGAGGATGCGCGGTATACAGGGGGATATATCACTCACGGTAGGAGCCGTCCTGTATATACAGTATATAGGGGGATGCGCGGTATACAGGGGGATATATCACTCACGGTAGGAGCAGTCCTGTATATACAGTATATAGGGGGATACGCGGTATACAGGGGGATATATCACTCACGGTAGGAGCCGTCCTGTATATACAGTATATAGGAGGATACGCGGTATACAGGGGGATATATCACTCACGGTAGGAGCCGTCCTGTATATACAGTATATAGGGGGATGCGCGGTATAGAGGGGGATATATCACTCACGGTAGGAGCCGTCCTGTATATACAGTATATAGGGGGATGCGCGGTATACAGGGGGATATATCACTCACGGTAGGAGCCGTCCTGTATATACAGTATATAGGGGGATACGCGGTATACAGGGGGATATATCACTCACGGTAGGAGCCGTCATGTATATACAGTATATACGGGGATACGCGGTATAGAGGGGGATATATCACTCACGGTAGGAGCCGTCCTGTATATACAGTATATAGGGGGATACGCGGTATACAGGGGGATATATCACTCACGGTAGGAGCCGTCCTGTATATACAGTATATAGGGGGATACGCGGTATACAGGGGGATATATCACTCACGGTAGGAGCCGTCCTGTATATACAGTATATAGGGGGATACGCGGTATACAGGGGGATATATCACTCACGGTAGGAGCCGTCCTGTATATACAGTATATAGGGGGATACGCGGTATACAGGGGGATATATCACTCACGGTAGGAGCCGTCCTGTATATACAGTATATAGGGGGATACGCGGTATACAGGGGGATATATCACTCACGGTAGGAACCGTCCTGTATATACAGTATATAGGGGGATACGCGGTATACAGGGGGATATATCACTCACGGTAGGAGCCGTCCTGTATATACAGTATATAGGGGGATACGCGGTATAGAGGGGGATATATCACTCACGGTAGGAGCCGTCCTGTATATACAGTATATAGAGGGATAAGCGGTACAGAGGGGTGTATATCACTCACGGTAGGAGCCGTCCTGTATATACAGTATATAGGGGGATACGCGGTATACAGGGGTATATATCACTCACGGTAGGAGCCGATCTGTAAATAGGGGGATACGCGGTATACAGGGGTATATATCACTCACGGTAGTAGCCGTCCTGTATATAAAGTATACAGGGGGATACGCGGTATAGAGGGGGATATATCACTCACGGTAGGAGCCGTCCTGTATATACAGTATACAGGGGGATACGCGGTATACAGGGGGATATATCACTCACGGTAGGAGCCGTCCTGTATATACAGTATATAGGGGGATGCGCGGTATACAGGGGGATATATCACTCACGGTAGGAGCCGTCCTGTATATACAGTATATAGGGGGATGCGCGGTATACAGGGGGATATATCACTCACGGTAGGAGCCGTCCTGTATGTACAGTATATAGGGGGATGCGCGGTATACAGGGGGATATATCACTCACGGTAGGAGCCGTCCTGTATATACAGTATATAGGGGGATACGCGGTATACAGGGGGATATATCACTCGCGGTAGGAGCCGTCCTGTATATACAGTATATAGGGGGATACGCGGTATAGAGGGGGATATATCACTAGCGGTAGGAGCCGTCCTGTATATACAGTATATAGTGGGATACGCGGTATACAAGGGGATATATCACTCGCGGTAGGAGCCGTCCTGTATATACAGTATATAGGGGGATACGCGGTATACAGGGGGATATATCACTCACGGTAGGAGCCGTCCTGTATATACAGTATATAGGGGGATACGCGGTATACAGGGGGATATATCACTCACGGTAGGAGCCGTCCTGTATATACAGTATATAGGAGGATACGCGGTATACAGGGGGATATATCACTCACGGTAGGAGCCGTCCTGTATATACAGTATATAGGGGGATACGTGGTATAGAGGGGGATATATCACTCACGGTAGGAGCCGTCCTGTATATACAGTATATAGGGGGATACGCGGTATACAGGGGGATATATCACTCACGGTAGGAGCCGTCCTGTATATACAGTATATAGGGGGATACGCGGTATACAGGGGGATATATCACTCACGGTAGGAGCCGTCCTGTATATACAGTATATAGGGGGATACGCGGTATACAGGGGGATATATCAGTCACGGTAGGAGCCGTCCTGTATATACACTATATAGGGGGATACGCGGTATAGAGGGGGATATATCACTCACGGTAGGAGCCGTCCTGTATATACAGTATATAGGGGAATACGCGGTATAGAGGGGGATATATCACTCACGGTAGGAGCCGTCCTGTATATACAGTATATAGGGGGATACGCGGTATACAGGGGGATATATCACTCACGGTAGGAGCCGTCCTGTATATACAGTATATAGGGGGATACGCGGTATACAGGGGGATATATCACTCACGGTAGGAGCCGTCCTGTATATACAGTATATAGGGGGATACGCGGTATAGAGGGGGATATATCACTCACGGTAGGAGCCGTCCTGTATATACAGTATATAGGGGGATACGCGGTATAGAGGGGGATATATCACTCACGGTAGGAGCCGTCCTGTATATACAGTATATAGGGGGATACGCGGTATACAGGGGGATATATCACTCACGGTAGGAGCCGTCCTGTATATACAGTATATAGGGGGATACGCGGTATAGAGGGGGATATATCACTCACGGTAGGAGCCGTCCTGTATATACAGTATAAAGGGGGATACGCGGTATACAGGGGGATATATCACTCACGGTAGGAGCCGTCCTGTATATAGGGGGATACGCGGTATAGAGGGGGATATATCACTCACGGTAGGAGCCGTCATGTATATACAGTATATAGGGGGATACGCGGTATAGAGGGGGATATATCACTCACGGTAGGAGCCGTCCTGTATATACAGTATATAGGGGGATACGCGGTATACAGGGGGATATATCACTCACGGTAGGAGCCGTCCTGTATATACAGTATATAGGGGGATACGCGGTATACAGGGGGATATATCACTCACGGTAGGAGCCGTCCTGTATATACAGTATATAGGGGGATACGCGGTATACAGGGGGATATATCACTCACGGTAGGAACCGTCCTGTATATACAGTATATAGGGGGATACGCGGTATACAGGGGGATATATCACTCACGGTAGGAGCCGTCCTGTATATACAGTATATAGGGGGATACGCGGTATAGAGGGGGATATATCACTCACGGTAGGAGCCGTCCTGTATATACAGTATATAGAGGGATACGCGGTACAGAGGGGTGTATATCACTCACGGTAGGAGCCGTCCTGTATATACAGTATATAGGGGGATACGCGGTATACAGGGGTATATATCACTCACGGTAGGAGCCGATCTGTAAATAGGGGGATACGCGGTATACAGGGGTATATATCACTCACGGTAGTAGCCGTCCTGTATATAAAGTATACAGGGGGATACGCGGTATAGAGGGGGATATATCACTCACGGTAGGAGCCGTCCTGTATATACAGTATACAGGGGGATACGCGGTATACAGGGGGATATATCACTCACGGTAGGAGCCGTCCTGTATATACAGTATATAGGGGGATGCGCGGTATACAGGGGGATATATCACTCACGGTAGGAGCCGTCCTGTATATACAGTATATAGGGGGATGCGCGGTATACAGGGGGATATATCACTCACGGTAGGAGCCGTCCTGTATGTACAGTATATAGGGGGATGCGCGGTATACAGGGGGATATATCACTCACGGTAGGAGCCGTCCTGTATATACAGTATATAGGGGGATACGCGGTATACAGGGGGATATATCACTCGCGGTAGGAGCCGTCCTGTATATACAGTATATAGGGGGATACGCGGTATAGAGGGGGATATATCACTAGCGGTAGGAGCCGTCCTGTATATACAGTATATAGTGGGATACGCGGTATACAAGGGGATATATCACTCGCGGTAGGAGCCGTCCTGTATATACAGTATATAGGGGGATACGCGGTATACAGGGGGATATATCACTCACGGTAGGAGCCGTCCTGTATATACAGTATATAGGGGGATACGCGGTATACAGGGGGATATATCACTCACGGTAGGAGCCGTCCTGTATATACAGTATATAGGAGGATACGCGGTATACAGGGGGATATATCACTCACGGTAGGAGCCGTCCTGTATATACAGTATATAGGGGGATACGTGGTATAGAGGGGGATATATCACTCACGGTAGGAGCCGTCCTGTATATACAGTATATAGGGGGATACGCAGTATACAGG